>NC_087276.1:30105865-31331298 GCF_015220805.1 Pogoniulus pusillus | reverse complement strand
TCACTAGCACAGCTTTGACTCATCTCCAGACCAGGATGAGAAAAGATTGTGAGCTCCTGTGCATGAAAAACATACATTATCCCTAGGCAACCTGAAAACTCTCTCTTTCCCAGTTGGCAAGCTTTTCTTTTGCAGCCTTCAGGAAACACAGCTTTTGCGTGTTTACAGAGATATGTCCAAGCCTTTAATCAGAAACAAGCAGAAGGAAGCCTGCAGATCCCATCACAGAATCATAGAATCAGTCAGGGTAGGAAGGGACCACAAGGATCATCTAGTTCCAACCCCCCTAGCCATGGGCAGGGACACCCTACCCTAGATCTGGCTGGCCACAGCCTGGAAATACATCAGGAGATACTGACATGACCTTTGAGGGGTTTTGGGCAATTACTTATAACTTACATATAACTTCTACTACTTACAACTGCTACTTTTTAGTCCCCAGTACTTGAGACTTGTCCCATAGAAAAAGAGATGTGATTCTATAGAACTCTGCAGAAAGCTTTCTAGGCATAAATGACTTCTTCTCTTATGCTTAGCATGAAAAGGCCTTGGTGGAGCACAACACGAGATCAAGTCTAATAATCCTGCTACACAAGGGCCCAAGAATCATAGAATCAGAGAATCAACCAGGTTGGAAGAGAGCTTCAAGCTCATCCAGCCCAAACTAGCACTCAGCCCTGGCCAATCAACCAGACCACGGCACTAAGTGCCCCAGCCAGGCTTGGCTTCAACACCTCCAGAGCCTGAAGTCAGGGAAGCTTCACCATTTGAAGCAGACTGAGCCCTTATCCAGGGCACATTTCTCTTTCAGCATTTCCCTGGGTCACAGCTCACACTACTACACTTCAGCTCCTGCAGGGGATGCACACAGCAGCATTACAGTCCTTTAACCCAAAGGCCTCTTGACCAACAGGGTCAGCCTTTCATTCAGCTGGAAAGAAATTGATAACACAAACTTCTTGTTGTTTTTCATGTAAGTTGCTTTAAACTCTTATTGGAAGTGTTGGTCAGATTGGCTTCGACCTGTGGTTTGTAATGACTCAGTTCTCTCGTTCCTTGGACTTGTGTTTCTCAGTCTTGCAGATATGATCATTCAGAAGGAATAAAACTAACCTTAAAATAATCAGTGATGCACAGGGACAGAGCTTCGTGACAGTGCCTTTCTGTGGGATTTCAGTTCAGTGACTCTAAACACAGTCGGTGTTTTGCTCCCTCAGCTCATTCATTCAGCTGCTGTTGTAAAACACTGCTGCTGGCAGCTGCCCTGTGCATGTGTTCCGTGCCTGATGTGGCCATTAGTTGAACCCCTACTTGCCAGATAAATGCAGTTCAGCTCCAAGCCTGCAGACCCATCAAGCCCACAGTGACACAGGCACAAATCCATAAATCACAGAATCAGTCAGGGTTGGAAGGGACCACAAGGATCAGCCAGTTCCAACCCCCCTGCCATGCCCAGGGACACCCTACCCTAGAGCAGGCTGCCCACAGCCTCATCCAGCCTGGCCTTAAACACCTCCAGCCATGGGGCCTCAACCACCTCCCTGGGCAACCCATTCCAGCCTCTCACCACGCCTGTGCTGAACAACTTCCTCCTCACAGCCACTATGAATCTCTCCATCTCCAGCTTTGTTCCATTCCCCCCTGTCCTGTCACTCCCTGATAGCCTAAAAAGTCTCTTCCCAGATTTTTTGTAGCCCCCTTCAGATCCTGGAAGGCCACAAGAAGGTCACCTGGGAGCCACCTCTGCTCCAGCCTGCACAGCCCCAACTCTTTCAGTCTGTGCTCACAGCAGAGCTGCTGCAGCCCTCTGAGCATCCTCATGGCCCTGCTCTGGACACTCTCCAGCATCTCCACATCTTGGCTGCACACTTCCACAAACACACAGCTAAAGGACAAGCAAAGTGCTTAAATGCTGAGAAGAAAAACCATGATGAGACGTAGGAGTGATACTGAGACATGGAATAGTATGAAGCAGAGCTGCACAGGTAACTGCTGTTTGGGTCCAGGTACCTCTCTGAAATAGATTTGCACCTATGCTGTACTCATACAGACATAGAATGAATCATAGAATGGTTTAGGTTGGAAGGGACCTCAAAGCTCATCCAGTTCCAACCCCCTGCTATAGTCAGGGACACCTCCCACTAGAGCAGGTTGCTCAAGGCCTCATTCAGCCTGGCCTTGAACACCTCCAGGGAGGTTGTGGAGCGCAGAATCATGAATGTGATCAAAGATCACATTGGGTGACTCTGTGCTCCACAAACTCCCTGGGCAACCTGTGCCAATGTCTCACCACCCTCACTGCAAACAACCCTTTCCTAACATCCACTTTCAGTCTCCCCTCTGCCAGTTCAAACCCATTCCTCCTCATTCTGTAATCACCAGACCTTCTCGATAGTCCCTCCCCAGCCTTCCTGTAGCCCCCTTCAGATACTCAAAGGCCACTCCAAGGTCTCCTCCAAGCTTTCTCTTCTCCAGGGTGCAGAGCCCCAACTCTCTCAGTCTGTCCCCATAGCAGAGCTGCTGCAGCCCTCTCAGCATCCTGGTGGCCTCCTCTGCACTGGCTCCAACAGTTCCTTGTCCTGCTTGTGCTGGGGGCTCCAGAACTGCACAGAGGACTGCAGGTGGGGTGTGAGGAGAGCAGAGCCAAGGGGCAGGATCCCCTCCCTTGCCCTGCTGGCATGCAGAATGAAAGAAAATGGCCTCATGTTGCAGCAGAGGAGCTCTTAGAGTTGTGCTGTGTCAGTTCAGAATCACAGACACATCGAGTTGGAAAAGATCTTCAGGGTCACTGAGTCCAACCTATAACCCTACCCTGCAAGATTCACCTTAAGCCATAACACCTCAGCACAGACGGTCCCTGGTATAGCCAGGCTGGAGAGCAAGGGTGAGAGGCCAGGAAATAAAGGGTATCCTGTGTTCTGAGCAGTGGGTTATGAAATCTCCACTCATTGTGGGGCGTTGGGAGTCACTAGAAGAGTTTCTGATAGTCTCCATAGCAATGGCAAAGCATAGTAAGAGAAACCACAGAGAAGATATATGCCAGAGATACGTCTCCTTGACAACAACCGAGGCAGGGGGCTGAGAGCGCTGCCTGGAGAAGCTAAGGCTGCATCCTCATGTTCTCCTCTCCTGAAGTGACTCAGGACCTCAGAAGGGGTTATACTAAATACAAGCAATGAGGACCAAGATGAGAATAAATGAAACAACTGACACCAGGCAGAAACCCAAGGCTTGGAAGTAGCTGCGTGGGTGTGCATGTGCCTGCCTCCCTGCTGCAAAGCCATGCACTCAGAAATTCCCAGGCTTACTAGAGACCCTGCAGATGTCTCCAGTCCTCCTGTTCCTCTGCCTTACTCCTTAATAACATGATCAAGGGAGGTTTTTTGCTGATAGAACCCCTGCCTTGTTCTGCACACCGGCAGCTGGTGCTTACTGACTCGGTGAGTCAATGTTTAGTCTCTTCCTCGGTGTTCCATAGCTTGCCTCGGGCCTTCTTTATTCCGTGTTGTGCAGATGTATCTGCAAAGCAGGGATCATTTCCTCACTACGAGCTCTGCAGCACTTGCTACAGCAAGAAGGTCAAAAGCTAACAAACTGGAATAGTGCTAAAAGCACTAGCAAAAAAAAAAAACAAAAAAAAACAAACAAACAAACAACAAAAAAAAAAACACAAACTGCAATTACAAAGGCAAAAAAAGCAGGGAGAAGCAAGCTAAAACTGTTCCACAGCTGTGCCACATGCCAGCTTGCCTGCAGTGCTCCAGCAGCCAGCAGATCCAGCTGTTACTTTTGCTCTCGTGCCCCTGTTCACCTACATTTCAGTATGCTGTTCCAGCCTGAGAGCATCCAAAGGTCCCACTCACATCTGCTTCCCTGAGCCTGGTGAGCTGTGTGCTCTACAAAAGAATCACCACTCTCTGGGGAGGTGTCTAAAAACATACCATTAATGAGTAATATCAAACCAAACAGGGCATCACTCAGCTGCCAGTGAGCTTTGGCACCGAGTGCAGCTGCTGCTGTACAGACTTGAGATGATAATTTCAATACAAAGTGCAGGGCTCTGGCTTATTTTTCAGGCAGGTGCTGAGTCCATACCATGGTTTGTCATGTCAGCAGTGAAGGTGAAGCACAGGATTTTCAGGCACGCAGAGCATCACAAAGCAGCAAATCCTCTCACTTTTTGTGCTGCTTTGAGGCTGATTGGAATATTTCAGTGAGAGAAATGAGATGCTAGGCTGTGAAAAGGAAACAATGGTGATGGCTGCTGCACTCACAGGCTTGCTGAGATGTGGAAAAGCAAGAGCACAAACATAGATAAGACAGTGGGAGACACTATCAGTGTGTGTGTGTGTGTGTGTCACAGTGGGTGCCCTGGGCTGCTTCTGTGTAACTCATCCTTCTGCTTTCTGACCCCCCTTGCCCATCCTCCAACCTCACCTTGCACATAAGGCAGACTCTGGGATAAGGTAGAGGGGTGGAAAGAAGGTGGAAGGGTGGCTGGGAGCCCCTCCTGGGCACTCTGGTTTCTGGGAGGGCTGCTGTGCTTCTGTAGCACTTTTAACTTGTCTATTTCTGTCTCTAGCTGTAACTATTGTAACTATCTGCTTGTATCTTGTGCTGAGCTGTGACTAGATAGCTTCATTCCTTAACTTGCAGACAGCTGAGTCTAGTCTGGGTGATTTCATAAGGGGGGGACAGGTAACTCCCAAACCATCACATCTTTGTATTACATAAAAATCACAGCCTGGGCAGTTAAGATTCTATTGAAATTAAACCCTATTTGAAACTCCATCTTGCTTGTAATTTAAAGAAGTAATTGCTCTTTGATTGCTTAGGCATTTCTTAATTAATTCCATTGCTAGGCTCTACTTCAGCTATTAGCTGGAGGATGCAAATCTCCCAGGGCAGTGGAGTAGCTCCTACCATGTTCCTACTCCTTCTCTCCCAGCTGCCTCTTCCCTGCCTTGGAGTTCTCAGTATGTCCTGAAAACCAGGAGGAAGCTATGATCTTCCTGCAGTGGTGTCAGCAAAGTGTTTGCTGTTTGCTACCAGCAGTCAGCTATTAAAAAAAAAAAAAAAAATAAAAAAAAAAAAATATATATATATATATATATATATATATATATATATATAAATAAAAAGATGAAAAAGAGAAGCCATGGTCAGACCTGGGCCCCAGCAGGGATGGGTTTCCAGGACAGCAGACTTGCTGAACAGCCCTAACTTCTCTCAGGCCAGCTACTGCTGAATCCTGGCAGGTCATTGGCTGAATTCACTGAGAGCTGGGGTTCATCTTTCAGCTGTAATCACAGGTACAGGGTAAAAGTACAATTGTCAGTCATAGCCTCATAGAATCAACCAGGTTGGAAGAGAGCTCCAAGCTCACCCAGCCCAACCTAGCACCCAGCCCTGCCCAACCAACCAGACCATGGCACTGAGTGCCCCAGCCAGGCTTGGCTTCAACACCTCCAGGCACAATGACTCCACCACCTCCCTGGGCAGCCCATTCCAATGCCAATCACTCTCTCTGCCAGCAACTTCCTAACAACATCCAGCCTAGACCTGCCCTGGCACAGCTTAAGACTGTGTCCCCTTGTTCTGTTGCTGGTTGCCTGGCAGCAGAGCCCAACCCCACCTGGCTACAGCCTCCCTTCAGGGTGCTGCAGACAGCAATGAGCTCTGCCCTGAGCCTCCTCTTCTGCAGGCTGCACACCCCCAGCTCCCTCAGCCTCTCCTCACAGGGCAGTCTTATTTCCCTGGGGCTCACCCAACACATCTTTGGCTGGTAATCAACCTCTGCAGTCACTTTTATTTTCCTGAGTGCATTTTGTGTTTCCACACCAAAGGAAGGTGGATTTGCTTTGTAGCTAGCCCAAAGCTGCATGTACTGGCCCTGCTCCCTGAGGAAGCTTTTCTCCCAGGGATCACGAAGTCATCAGTGACTGGGGGCTGGCTACTCTGGACAGGGTGTGCCAAATGAAAAAGCACAATGGGCAGTATTGCACAGCATGCCAACAAGACAGGCTATGCCACACCAGGTGCCTGCCTGCCAGCCAGTCAAATACGCTTCAAAATGCAGTCAGTGTGAGAGCACAGCCCTGGCAAATGGGCAAGGCCCAGAAAAGACAACACATCAAGAGGAAATAAAGGAGGCTTCCTCTGTGCCTTTTGCCCACTGGTGCCAAGCTGACAGTCTTCAGAAGCCCTGGGACAGATCTTGTTCAGCATGTGTGAATAGTACCATTTGTCCTGTGGCAAGAAGAGACTCCCTGCCTGCTCCGCTTTAACCTTGCCTCTCTCTTAACCAGGGCTTCCTTCACAGCCACTGCTGCAGAGCCACTTCTGGATCAGGGAGAAATGGCTGAAGGGCAGCTGGGTGACTCCCCACAGTAGACACACAAAAAGGGACATTTACCATTGCAGGGCCACTGGCCTAAGAACAAGCAAGCATGCAGAGCGAAGCTCGGCACTGTGCCGAGGTCCCACCAGCAGCTGGAGGCTCCCTCAGCCTTGGACTAGGGGAAACTTGTCCTCATCTGTGCTCTGTGTTTGAAATCCACCTTGAAATGAAATTTTCTGATGCATGAACCCTTGGCTGGTTCTCCTACTTTGTGTGGTCTTCTGGGGGAAACTTTCTGGGCCTTCTCCTTATTGTTTCTACTACACCAAATTTTATCTCTATACCTGTCTACAGATTAGTGTATAGAGACCTTTATGGAGAGATGCATCAGAACTGTACCTCTGTATTCCTGTTGGCAGGAAGTGTGGGGCTGCTCTTAGTCTGCCCTGAGAATACCTGGGTATAAGGCTTCCAAAAGACAGAAGCAAGACAGAGGGCAGCATGGTAACGTGGAGTGTGAGCCAAGCAGAGGAGAAGCTGAAAAGTTCTTGACTTAGTGTGAGCACCGCTCAGCACCAACTGCAACATCAGTGTAGTATCAACACTGTTCTCATCCTAAGTCCAAAACACAGCACTCTACCAGCTACTAGGAAGGAAGTTAACTCTATCTCAGCTGAAGCCAGGACAAGAAGCTTCTGTTGAGATGCTGAGAAATGTGGAATACTGAATTGGAAAGCAGATGAGCAGAAATGAGCCAATACACTGCCTGTCAATGCTGAAGTGGCTTCCAAACTGCTGCAAGTAAGTAAATGCATGCTTGCTTGCTCTCTCTCTTTCTTTCCTTCTTTCCCTCTCTCTTTCTGAAGAGATGCAATCAATAGAGCCCCTACCTGGCACAAATTCACTGCAGAAACGGGGACTAGGGGTTCTCAGGCAATGCCTATTGACAAGTGATGAGAATTCCTTCTTCTCCCCCAGGAAAGCCAGACTAGCAGTTATGTGCACTCTGAGGACTGCTCCCCATGCTGGACACTCTCAGGAATGGCCTGGGGACCGCACTCCTGCTGAGCTCCACCGATTCGGCTTCCCTGCCCTGTATTTGTTGTCTTCTCTTGCCCATTTCTAGCTCTCGCTATAGGACACGATCCTCTGCTCGCAGCTCATGGCCACAGCTGAGAGTCAGGGTTCGGTGGGTACAGGTGGGACTGGTGTTATGAGGATGCCAGCTGGCCCTGTCTCCGCTGGGGGTGGGCTCACAGGCCAAAAGCCTCTGTTGAGAAAAACATCCGCAGAAAGATGTAACAAGCATGTTCAGGAAGGATCAGAGCAAACCAGCTGTGCTATTACTGTATCTATTCTTTCTAGGAACCTTTCCTGGCTCACTCTGTTTCCGTGGATTTAAAAGCCAAGTCCTCCTTTTTCGTCTCGTAAACCACCTCCTCGGTGCCTTTTGTAGGGTACCAGGTAGGAGAGCTTCTGAAAGCTTCCTCTGATGGGAAGAAGATAAGATAATGAAATATTGTGGGGGTTCACCCGACTGCCTTCTGCTGGGCAGGCTGGAAAATCGCCTCCCTACAATACCAATGTCCCGCAGACCCTGCATGTGATGAGGGGAGAGCAGAGCCGTGAGGACTTTGGCAGTAGGTGTCTCCTAGGTGACATAGTCAGGGCACTCCTTCTTCCTTCTCATACCTCTCTTTCCTCTCTCACTCAAGTATTGCTCCCTTGTTTCCTTGCTGTGTGCAGTCCGTCACCCCATAGGCTGCAGACACTTGGCAAATGCACCTCCGGCCACCGAAAGCGACAAGCAGCCAACGACCCGGGGAGAGCTTGCCAAGGGCCGGCAGGGTCATCTGCCACTTGCCACCCACAGATTGCACTACAGTCCAAGGTGGGGATGGCAAACACGCACTTAGGTTTCTTTTGGTGTCAGGAAGTCCCGCTGAGGCTGTCGCCCCCATCCATCACCTGGGGCAGGTCTCGGTCCGCCTGCGGGGTGCCGGGGGCAGTCCCCACGTCGCTGCCGGCCGCGGCTGCCGCAGAAGCGGCGCGAAGGGGCTGGGCTCCGCCGTGCCCATGCAGTTCTTACTGTCAGCAGCAGATGGCCAAATATTACCACACATTCACAGCATTTGCATCAAAAAGGCCTCGTAATTGGGTAGGAAAAGCCTTCCCTTGCCCCAAGGGTTTCTTTCTGGAATGCCATATGCACAGTTGGCCTCTGCCTTCCCAGGTACGGCATTACCAACCCGGTGACAAACGCTAACCTCTCCTCGCCCACCCTTCGCTGCTTGCCAAAGAGCATTCAACAAACAAGCAGCAGGACAAAGCTCTGTCCTTAAACACCTGCACATCATTTCTCCTTCCAAGCCTGGCTAACAAGAGCAGCACCCCGAAGCCCAGCCCTGGCTGCGGCAGCAGGTGGCAGAGCAGAGGGAGAGGCAAGCGGCATCCGAATGCAGAAAGGCTGCCACCGAGAGGCAAGAGGGCCCAGCCGGGGGCTGCTTCTGCAACCCACCGGGGCAGATGTGCTGCTGTTGGGAGCCAAAGCCTGCCGGTGTGCTCTCACACTGCCTCGCCGGGACTGAGGGGCTCAGCTCCATGCCTCAGTGCTACACAACGCCTGGAAAGCAGCAGTGGGTGTGCAAGCACCGACGTGACTTAGTGGGAGCCAAAAGCTGAGGAATAACCTCTCCAGCATCACCTCGGGGCACGCCTGTGCAGACAGGTGGGCACACCCTGGGTGGATCCAGCCCGGCCATGTGCCAGACAGTGAAAATGAGCCTCCTATGGTTGTGGAGGAACAGGAGCACAGACACGACAGTGATAGGCTCTCCGTGGCTTTTCAGGACCACGGCAGAAACACACCCCTACATTTTCTGCTTGGGTCAGCACTCCCAGCCACTGCTACAGTTCTCTGACAGATCCACCTTTCCCAAGGCTGCCAGGAAAACAGCCTAGAGAGGAAACACTTGCATCACTCAAGCATCACTCATCAAGAGAATGATTTTCCTGAAATACTGAGTTTCCAGTAGCTCAGGAACTGGCATTTAATCTCGGAGTGGTTAAAGATTACCCCAGGGTGCCAGCTGTAACCAGCCTGAAATGCCTCCTTCACTGTCTGGTACTGTATTACACGCTTGCTCAAGTTGTTTGAGCTGTGGTCCAGCTTGCCAGCTAGCTGGGTGGGAACAGGGCCCCGGGAAGGCTTTAGTGTCACCATCACCTGCAGGAAACACATGACCACTCCATACCCTGACCTTACTTAACTCCTGGCTGACGTTTACCAAGAGTAGTGCCCTACAAGTCTCGGTTACACGGAGGGCATGGGATGGCTTTCTGAAAGTGCATGATCTGTAGACCAAGCTAGCAAAGAGGGTTGGTTTTGTACTTGACTCCTTCCTTTCATGCAAAATCAAAAAGGCTACAGCTAGGCACAGAGCTTTCATGCTGTGACCCAGAGCTCACACCCCTTATCCCTGATCACAGTCCAGGTCGGATGTGGAGATGCTTCAGGTGAGATCTGAACCAATTTGATTAAACAGAAGGTGCTAGACAGAGATTACTTCCATCAAGATGGAATCTGATCTCTGGGTTTGGATGCTGCAGGACTCCTGGCAGCTTCTGACATGCAGCAGAAACCCTCTCCTGCTAGCCACATTCTGGTCCAAGCTTTTGATCACTCTTGAGGAATTAATTTGTGTTGCCCTGGAATCTCAACAGGATTAAAGATGTTAATGAGAGGCTGCAGTCCTCAACTAAGGCCCTGCTGAGGAAGTTTTTGCTCTACACCTCAAAAAAAACAGAACACTCAGAGTGAGAACACACTCAAGGGTGGTATTTGGGTGGTGGATGTCCCTTTTTGCCCATCCACGGAAGCCCACATCTTTGCCAGGTAATCTCCAAGACCTGCCTGTCCCTGCATGGAGGCTCTTTGGGACAGGCAGGTCCCTCTGCACAGTGGCTATCAGCAGAGATGCTGTCCAACACCAGCACTGAGCACAACCATCCCTGAGCAGAGATGCTGTCCAACGCCACCACTGAGCACAACCATCCCCAAGCAGAGATGCTGTCCAACACCACCATTGAGCACAACCATCCCTGAGCAGAGATGCTGTCCAACGCCACCACTGAGCACAACCATCCCTGAGCAGAGATGCTGTCCAACACCACCACTGAGCACAACCATCCCTGAGCAGAGATGCTGTCCAACGCCACCACTGAGCACAACCATCCCTGAGCAGAGGCTGAAGGACAACTTTGCTGTCTAAATAATCTTTTGCAGTTAATTCCTAGGAGGAGCTGCAGTACTCTGACTGTTGGCAGGCTGCAGGAGGTTTGGCTGTGCAGACATCACTTTGCTAGTGGCTGGGAAATGCTTACAATCGTGTATCGTTTGGCTCCTGCCATTGTAGAAACCAGTCCCTAAAAGTCTTCCTTCTGTATTGTATTTGTATTTACAGTTACTCATTTGATGATTTTTCCAGCTTTAAAAGGAGCCCATTGAGGGCATAGAGACTTAAAACATTTTTTTCTTCAATTTAACCTGTTTATGGAGTTGTCTGTAGCTCAACAATCTGACTTAATCAATTTAAGCAAATATAATTTAAGTACCAAAGTTTTCAATTTAAGAAAATAACTCACTTTGTCTTCTGAGAGCCCTGTTATGACTGAGGGTATCTCTGACTTTATGACAAACATAATTCCACTGTCAGACACCAGCAATCCTGGTAGGCAGGTTTAGAAACATGCAATTCTCTGTATGTCAGAGAAAACAGATTATCTGAAAGTAAAATGGCTCACTGAAGAATAAACAAAGCATCCTGCCAACCTTTTGTACACTGTGCCCAGCCCAGAGAGTGCTGGTGAATGGTGCCACAGCCAGCTGGTAGCAGTCACCAGTGGTGTGCCCCAGGGGTCAGTGCTGGGCACAGTCCTGTTCAATGGATTGAGTCCAGCATCAGTAAGTTTGCAGATGACACCAAGCTAGGAGCAGCTGTGGAGCTGTTGGAGGGTAGGAGAGCCCTGCAGAGGGACCTGGCCAGGCTGCATGGGTGGGCAGAGGACAATGGGATGAGATATAATAAGGCCAAGTACAGGGTTTTACACTTTGGCCACAACAACCCCAAGCAGCACTACAGGCTGGGGCCAGAGTGGCTGAGAGCAGCCAGGCAGAGAGGGAGCTGGGGGTGCTGGTGCAGGTGGGCAGCAGAGCCAGTGGCATCCTGGGCTGGCTCAGGAGCAGTGTGGCCAGCAGGACAAGGGAGGTTCTTCTGCCCCTGTGCTCGGCACTGCTCAGGCCACAGCTTGAGTGCTGTGTCCAGTTCTGGGCTCCTCCATTGCAGAGAGATGTTGAGGTGCTGGAAGGTGTCCAGAGAAGGGCAGCAAGGCTGGGGAGGGGCCTGGAGCAGAGCCCTGTGAGGAGAGGCTGAGGGAGCTGGGGGTGTGCAGCCTGCAGCAGAGGAGGCTCAGGGCAGAGCTCATTGCTGCCTGCAGCTGCCTGCAGGGAGGCTGTAGCCAGGTGGGGTTGGGCTCTGCTGCCAGGGAACCAGCAACAGAAGAAGGGGACACAGCCTCAAGCCATGCCAGGGCAGGTCTAGGCTGGGTGTTAGGAGGAAGTTGTTGTCAGAGAGAGTGATTGGCATTGGAATGGGCTGCCCAGGGAGGTGGTGGAGTCTCTGTGCCTGGAGGTGTTGAAGCCAAGCCTGGCTGGGGCACTTAGTGCCATGGTCTGGTTGCTTGGCCAGGGCTGGGTGCTAGGTTGGGCTGGATGAGCTTGGAGCTCTCTGCCAGCCTGCTTGATTCTATGACTCTATTCTAGGCTGTGGGCTGGGGACTTCCACAGAGGCATATTTGGAGCCAGAGCCTCTCTGTTGGTGCCTGCTCCCTAACAGCGCAGACCTAGAGGGAAGGGCTCTGCTGTGCCAGAGGGGTGAGCCCAGGACCGGGGGCTGCAAGCAGACCCCCAGGGCCGGTGGCGCTGTGACTGCTGCACACAGATCGGTCCGTGGGGCAGCAGATCTGCCCCCACCCGCTCACGGCCCTGTGGCGGCTGCTGGGGCAGTGCCCGGTGGCAGGCGCGGGGTGATCTTCGCACGGCTGCGGCGCTGCCTGCCCGCTCCGTCCCGCCCGCGCCGCGGCTGCTAAGCAACTGAACCCTCTGCTGAGATAGAGCTAAAAATAGTCCCCAGCAGGCCAGACCGAGCGAGCAGCCGTAGCTGGTGACGTCAAGCTGCTTACTGCTGCCCTCCCTGCTGTCGCTCACAGACACCTTCGACGACCAGGCGAGTTCCTCTGGGCCTCCCTAGGGAGCAGCATCACAGCAGGGAGCAGCATCACAGCAGGGAGCAGCATCACAGCAGGGAGCAGCATGTCTGATGGTCCCCAACGTGCTGCCTCTGTACATCCAGCCCCAGCCTGCACCTGAAGCTGGGTGCAGCCCCCCCTCCCACCCCCCCCCCCCAGCAGCATCCCCAGCCACCAGCCCTTTGGGGAGGCTGCAGGGTGCTGGAACGGCCTTCCCCTGCCCGTGCTGGAGCCTTGCCTGATATCGGGAAGAATGGGAAGGAGCCCCTGAGCAAACCTAGTGTTAGAAGGAGCAATCTGTTTAAAATGACAAGGTCATGCAGGTGACTGGGAATGAAAATAACATCTACGGGCTGTCTATCAACAAGAGGCAGAGCATGCACAGCTCCCTCCTCCCAGTTCACTGTCGTCAGCAGCTGGAGTCACTTTTGCAGATAGTCTGTAGCAAACTCGGTTTGCATCTGTGTTGCCCCAAGGCTGGAAGAGAAAACAAGCCGGGAAAAGGAGCCAATACCCTCTGTGCAGCACTGTTTGCCTTTCTGAATCCAGGAGAGAAAGAAATGGCAGGAGAGAGCCTTATGTTTCACCTATTTGGCCCCCAAAACACTGCCCTCCTCTGAAGAGTAGAGCCCAGCACGGATGCCACCAGCAACTGCCTCTCAAGCATTTCTTCTGGCAGCAAGACCTTTCTTGGGCACATCTTTCCTCCCCTCCTCCCCCTTAGCCACATCAGGAAAACTATCGGGCTGAAAGGAACTCCCTGCCCACTCTTTCCCTCGGGTTTTTTGGCCAAGATTTACTCACAGAGAGTCCTGTGTCCCGGGTTCCAGCAGGGATGGGCTGCGATGGAAGGTGCCCATTTTCCATGAGAGCTGTGGGTGGGGAGGGGTGTGTTAGCCACAGGCGTTGAGCAACAGCCTCCTCTATCTGCTTGCAACACCAGCCGCAGGCACAAGGAAGTCCAGGCAGGTGCCACCCCCCACATGGAAGGGTGACTGTTTCTTTAAATAATGCAGGACTGTGCTTCACTCCTCAAAATCCTACTGGATGGAGGTTTGGAGGATGTCTATGCTCACTGCAAGGGGTCTGGACTAGGTGACCTTTGGAGGTCTCTTCCAACCCAAACTCTTCTATAATTCTACAACTCTTCTGGTAGAGCAGCCTAAAGCTCTAGGTACTTGCAAACCTCTGCACCAGATCTCTCAGCCCTTCCCTTAGAGGCAACTGTGGTGCTGCTTCTCCTTCTCCCCTTAAGCTGTTAACAACCCCAGGGGTGCAGTTCTCAGGACAGGTGATGTGTTTCTACCTGCAACCCCCACACACGGTGTGAATTGGCTCCTTTGGTTACCCTATAGAGGCCTCAGGATGAGGAGGTGAGGACTGGGGAACAGCAGGTGACCTCCAGCCCTTCCTGGCCAGCACCAACCCACTCTCTCTGTCAGAGCTTTCCTTCCTGCTCAGGAAAACCTCAGAGAGAGAGCGAGCAGAACTGGGAATCAGAGTTCCAGGTTGGCTGCAGAGGAAATGGGCTCTGCAGCTGCCCGGAGAGCCCTGTAAGCAGGGGTGTGAGGTCTGCCAAACAGCGGCGTGGTTACCGGGGGGAGTGAAAGTCAACATGCAGCACTTCACCTCAGTGCCTTTCGTCCATCAGCACTGCTGGTGAAGCAAATACCACATTTCACTAAAATGAGAATGTTTCAGCGTGTTGATGACTCACACAGCCAGCTGCAGAGGGAGACGGAATCACTCAGAAGGGTTCTGCCTCAGCAGTTTCTATCCAGCCATGACAGAGTACCTGGGCTGAAAATCCTGCTGTATCCTGGGTCTTGCTTGCTCCTGCCCTGAAGCTGATGTCTCTGTGCATTTGGATAGAGATTTTCAGGAGGGCATTACTACACATTTCACCTGCACACCTGTAACAATGAAGGGGCAATTAATTAATGCAAGATGGTATTTTCCCAATGTTAGTATTGTTTATTAATTTTGACATTCAGAACTCTCACCACTCTGACCACTAATTCTAATAATAATGGGTTCTTCACACAGCCATGGAAACATCTGACAGAGGAACAGCCAGATCTAATAACAACCAGCAAAAATACATCAACATTAACTGAAGTGGCAGAGGAGACTCTTGCTACCAAATACCACTTGCAGTCAATACAGCTCTTGCCCACTAGATGGGCTGAAGGAGCTCCTTTCTGCTTATAGCAGAAGCTTTGGTGAATTGCAAGAGGCTTTAAGCATTTACTCACAAAATGATCTCCAGATTCGTGGGGCAGGCTACAGCTTCAGGCAGCACCCAAATACTTCCAGGGAATTCTGTTACTGTCTTGTCACTGAGACTTCTGCTTCTTCCCAGGCTCCAAAGAGAGATGGGAAAGGAGGCAGATGATCTCTGGCCTGGTCCTCTGGCTCCTCTGGATGATCTGTGTATCCAGGACTCCCAGTCTTGGCAGGAGACTTCCAGGAGCAGGCAGGATCTTGCCACGTGCAGTCCCAGCACAGTGTCCTGCTGGCTACGCAGGGCAATCGTGTGGAGGCAGTGAGAGCCTGTTCCTGGTAAACTCAAGGCAGCAGTTTCCAGGCAGATCAGCAGAGCTAACTTATGGCTTTAGCATAATGCTGCAGAAATGGCAGAAGCACTGCCAGAAGTAAAGAGCAGCAACAGCAGCAGGCAACAGGCACAAGTACAATGGCAGAGCACACTGGGCTACCTGCTCAACTCTTTTATCAATGCAGCTGAGACTAATGTGCCTTTGGACACAGAATAGCCAGGCAGCATGGCAGTTAGCCAAGCTTGGCCAGGTTAGGTGAAGCCATAGGCTTGCTTTACCTGAATTTGGGAGAGGCATAGGCCTTGCACAGGGCAGGCACAGGCTAAGCCTGTGTACCTTGTTTGCCACAGGATGTAAGCAAGTCTGGGCAGGCAGAGTCCTTAGACTCAGTGGCTCCAGGTTCTTTGTGCTCTTTCCTGCCATTGCTTCTGCTCAGAACAGAAGAAGGGAGAGCAGAAAAACATATCTGGGCAAGCCAGGACATGGACAAGCCTCTTTTTGGCCTATCAGGCCTACCACAACAACGTCTCAGGGCAGTAGCTGCTGCTAAACCTCTCTACAAACCTAAACAGAGAGGACTCAGCCAAACCGTGATTCCTGCAGGTGTTTTTGAGCAGGATTTCATTACCCCTCCCAGGCCATCCCTGCGCTGGTGCATGCCGTGCCCAGCACTGTGAAGACAGAGCTGCTGGCAGCTCACAGGTGCCCAGCCTGTGGTGGCAGACTGCCACAGCTGCACGTACACTTGCTGCTCCTCCTGACTGAAGGATCATTAAAAAGGCGAAGGTTTGACACCTCACAGCTGTGAAGTACAAAGGAAGACTTTTAGATGTATTTTGCACCATGAATGTGCTTGCCTATATCTAGGTGATAAGTGAATCCCAAGACTCTTAAAAGAGCTTCTTAATCTCTGAAAAGCAAACCAGAGCCAATGCCCCTTTGTAGTTCTACTATACCATCCATGCAATTTCTTCTGCTCTGCTTCCAAAAGCATTTGTGGCAGACGGGCAGTCTCCAGTTTCCAGCCTGGCAGAGTTTGATGTTGGGGTTTGTGGCACAGTGCGATGGGCAGAGGCACCAGCACTGCTGAGAAGGGGTAGAATGAAGAGTGGGGAACCAGCTTCAGCTGTCTTGGAGAAAAGGAGATGTGGAAGGTCAGCCTCAGATTCAACAAGGGGTGCCTGGACCCTTGAGACATTTCCCTTCCTGACTGCCATCTCCTGCTGCTGCTGCAGAGACTCTCCAGCAAGAGAATTTGGTTTCTCCTGTAGGAGCATGAATGCTCTTTTCCAAGAGACACTACAGCACCCCAAGCCACCTCTGAACTGTCTGAGAACCAGCAACTCTCAGCTGGTTTCTGCTGCAGAACACCTTTCCCTTCTGTGGCTCCAACCCATTTCAAGCAGCCAAAGAGCTTCTTCTGGTCTGCTCTCCTACCGCTTGCTCAGAGAAGACAGGAAGAGTGCTGAGCTCTCCACTTCGGGGAGGTTTTAAGTGCATGGCCTGAGCAGTGGGTTGACCCAATCCAGCTTTTTTCCTGCATCCTTCAGATCAGACAATTTTACTCTTTGGCCATTAGGTGCTCAGTGGGTGAAAGGGAAGGAAATACTCCTGGGATTTGTGCTCTGAGTGTTTGCACACAAAAGGAATTAGGAGGCAACTGAGTATGGGTTTGCAGTTGAAAAGGCCCAGTCTGAGAGCTCAGCTATTCAGGACCTGCAGGTGAGTTTGGGGGGTTAGGAAGCAGAAGGATTAGTTATCAAGTTAGGGAGAGATGTGCATGGAGCCCAAAAGCCAGAGAGCAACTCCCTTATCTATGTTTGTGTCTTGCTTTTATACACCTCAGCAAGCCTATGAGTGCAGCAGCCATCACCATTGTTTCCTTTCCACAGCCCAGCATCTAATTGCTCTCACTAAAATACCCCAGCTAGGCTCAAACTAGCACACTTTTCCAACTGTTAATTTCTGCCCCAGGCAGTGCACACAGCTCTGGATACTGACCTGAGAAGCACACAACAGAAGAGCTTAGGCCGGGGTAGCCAGGCTGCCTGTGCAAGGCGAGTTTCCATTCTGTTTAAAACAGCCAGGCTGTTACTTTCTGCCTAGCTCTGGCCCTTGTGGACCACCGCCCCCGTATAGCAGGCTGAACCCTCCTGTTGTGTTCTGGCTCCGCCCTTAAGGTGCAATTCAGGGTCCCGTGGGATGCTTAAACCCTCACCCTAGAGGGCAGTTGTTCGTCCTGCTTTGCTTTCCTGTCGCAGCAAGCAAGGCTGTGCGGCAGCACCCCAGAGCCCACCTTCCTGCAGAGCTGGGGGCATCGATGACCTGCAGGCTGTGCAGCACCACCACAGCACACAGAGGTGCCAAAGTGCTTCCAAATAGCGAAAAAAAATCAAACCAGAGATGTGCTTAAACTGAGTTGCTGCCTGACAAGATAATTAGCTGTCCCACATAGCTAATTAGCAAATTCCTAAGGCTGCAGTAACCAGCGGGCCAAAAGCATACCGAACTGCTTGCTAATTCAGCCTTGATACATCTCTCCCCTGCCTCCTCTCATTATGCATCCTTATCTCCTGTGAGCAAGGAATGAATAGGAAACACCTTCCTATTTAACTGCCTGTGCTCTTGAGTGCTTTCCAATCAGTGCTCATCAACAGCAGCTCTGGATGCAGAAAGCTGGCCAATCTGCCAGGCTGATGAACCTGTGAGATCGGTGGTGAAGGCAGAAAGCCTTCTGAGACCGGCCAGGCTGCTGGCATTAGCAGTGACGATTAAGCTGACTCATGTTCCCCATCCCATAGCTTCGAGTGCAGGCAGCCCCTGGGCAGCAGAGCAGCTTCTCTTCTCCTCCACACCTGAGCTGAGCAGCCAAGGCTTTCACAGGGCAAAGCCCAGGCTCCATTCAGCAGCAGCTTTCAGCTCTGTTTTTTTTTAACTTCAGCTGCGTTTCCATTCCCAAGCAAGAGGCAGAGAGGAGCTGTTGTGACAAGGACTTACAAAGCCAAAGAACATCTCTGTTGACCTGGAACAGCTGCTGAAATGCTTCCTTCTACAGTAAACTAAATCCACTCTTCCCAAGTCCTGCCAGAGTGTTTGATTTGCTGGTGCTGCTGGTAAGCTCCAGCCATGGGCTGATCTTTTGCTAAGCCTTGCTGGTCAAGCCTGGAAAATTACTACAAGTACTGAGGCTTTCCTGATTTCCCCCAAAATCACACCAGGCTGCCCAGTGCCACCTGCATCTTGCAGCTCTCCTAGACAAACCCAGGTATTCCCTACTTCCTAGCCACGTGCACATGGAGGCCTGGAAGAGAGGGCTTGCACGGCCTTACAGCCTTGGCACTGCCCCACTCTGCTATGTCAAGCACCACTCTGGCCCTCCTGGAGCCACCAGCCAGGAGGTCTTGGGGTGGGCAGGGGTGGACTTGCAAAGCAGGTGCTGAGCAGTACCTCTTACCTCCATCAATCTTATTTAAACTCCAGTACAAATACATTGCAGCCCATTCACAGTCCCGTCACTGTGACCTGACTCACTCAGTTCCAGGATGTGCATCCCTCATCAGCTGCAGTTTTGCAGTTTGATACACCTGGAGTAACTAACAAATTAAATGAGTTTTAGATTTACTCTGGCATTGCTCAGAGTAGGCCACAGCAAGCCTCAGGTCACTGATCACAGAACCATTTAGGTTGGAACAGACCTTTAAGATCATCAAAAGCAAACATTAACCCAGCACTACCAAGCCCATCACTAAACCCTGTGACCCCAGCACCACATCCACACATCTTTTACATACCTCCGGGGATGGTGACTCTACCACTGACTGCCCTGGGCAGCCTGCTCCAGGACTTGACAACTGTTTCAGGGAAGAACTTTCTCCTAAAGTCCAACATAAATCTTTCCTGGTGCAGCTTGAGGCTATTTCCTCTTCTTCTGCCACTTGCTGTCACCCTGACCTGGCTCCAGCCTCCTTTCAGGGAGCTGTAGAGAGCCAGAAGCTCCCCCCTCAGTGTCCTCTCCTCCAGGCTGAACAAAACCAGTCTCCTCAGCTGCTCACTGTAAGATTTGTTCTCTGGACCTTTCAGCAGCCTCATTGCCCTTCTCTGGACACACTCCAGCTCCTCAATGTACTCGTGGTTACGCGGGCCTCAAAACTGAGCCTGCTGTTCAAGGTGTGGCTTCCCTGGCGCTGAGCACAGGGGCGTAATCACTTCCCTGCTCCTGCTGGCCGCACTACTCATGACACAGGCCAGGATGCTGCTGCCTTTGTGCCCACCAGCCTCGCTCCAGCTCTGTGTGTGTGTGCGTATGGGAAGCCCCAGTCACAGCTGTGGGCACGTGGGGGTGTCTTGAATTCACAATGGGCCAGGACACCAAGGTGCCCAATGCCTCTTTCTGCACTCAGCATCCCAGGCTGCACGGACCAAAAGGGTGCTGTGGCATAGCCCAGCTGGCCCTAGCATTGCTTTGCTGTAACCCTTGCTGAGCTGGGGTTGGGCAGGGGAAGCTCTGCCTTTGTATCTACAGGCATGTTCTGGAAGTCACCTCCTAGGGGGGGGGCGGAGTGGCAGTGGTGGCAGGGGAGGCTAAAACCAGGCCTTTGCTTTACCAGCCCTTATAGAGTTCTTGTATCTTTCACAGTCTCAAATCCCAGGACAGGAGCAGAGCATCACTGATTTTGGGACTGAAAATAAACCATGGAGTCTGTGGCTCCTGAAAGCACGTTTCCACTGAGTGACCACCCTTTTGGTGCCGAGGATGGCTGGGATCAGAGTCCTGCTCCTGGCAGCAGCAGAGGAAAGCAGCAGGTTTCGGCAGGCTGCGCTGCGAACGCTGCGAGCAGCGTGGCGGCTGAGAGCGCCTGCCGTGGTGACTCACCGCTGCTGATCCGGGCAGAGGCAGGGCGAGCAGCCTGGCAGGCACCAGCTCCACGTCCGTATTCTCAGCCATGGGCTGTTAGCTCAGAGCAGATCCATGTCCCACTCCATTCTCCCTCCCTTCTGTGGGCGCAGCATCACAGAAATGTGTTTTCTGTATTAGAAAAGTGATCCATTGACAGCCTTGTATCTGGGGAGGCAAAAAGTGATCCATTGACAGCCTTGTATCTGGGGAGGCAAAAAGTGATCCATTGACAGCCTTGTATCTGGGGAGGCAAAAAGTCATCCATTGACAGCCTTCTATCTGGGGAGGCAAAAAGTCATCCATTGACAGCCTTGTATCTGGGGAGGCAAAAAGTCATCCATTGACAGCCTTGTATCTGGGATAGCAAAAAGTGATCTATTGACAGCCTTGTATCTGGGGAGGCAAAAAGTGATCCATTGACAGCCTTTTATCTGGGATAGCAAAAAGTGATCCATTGACAGCCTTCTATCTGGGATAGCAAAAAGTGATCCATTGACAGCCTTTTATCTGGGATAGCAAAAAGTGACCCATTGACAGCCTTGTATCTGGGATAGCAAAAAGTGATCCATTGACAGCCTTGTATCTGGGATAGCAAAAAGTGACCCATTGACAGCCTTGTATCTGGGACAGCAAAAAGTGACCCATTGACAGCCTTGTATCTGGGATAGCAAAAAGTGACCCATTGACAGCCTTGTATCTGGGATAGCAAAAAGTGATCCATTGACAGCCTTGTATCTGGGATAGCAAAAAGTCATCCATTGACAGCCTTGTATCTGGGATAGCAAAAAGTGATCCATTGACAGCCTTGTATCTGGGGAGGCAAAAAGTGATGCATTGGCAGCCTCAGATCTGGGAAGGCAGCTTAGGCGGT
The DNA here is from genome assembly GCF_015220805.1 of Pogoniulus pusillus. Taxonomy (NCBI): domain Eukaryota; kingdom Metazoa; phylum Chordata; class Aves; order Piciformes; family Lybiidae; genus Pogoniulus; species Pogoniulus pusillus. Next base: position 31,310,326 of record NC_087276.1, on the reverse strand, counting down.
GCCAGAGGCGTGTCGTTCAAACGGATCACATCTGCATCAACAAAGTATCAGGCAGGGTTTGAGCTGCTGTCTCCCCAGGCAATTTCCCTGTCCTTTTCCGCAGCTGCTCAGAGTGGCTGTATCGCCACGGGTAGGAGAGGAGTGACCTACAGAACGAGCGCCCTTGAGAGCTTTCCAGGTCAGTGTTCACACTGCTGTTCGCTCAAGAGCTAGAGGAGAGGTTTAAATCAGGGTGAGCCCCATGGCAGGTGTCTCAGCCCATCATCACACAGCTGCAGACAAACCACTGGGCAGGACTATGGCCCTAGTAGAGTCAAATCAAACTGATGCTTTCCCAGCTGGGAAAGGGGTCACACAACATGAAACAAGCTCAGTGGGGTCCAAAGCATTGCTGCTGCAGCGTGGGTGGCAGCTCAGCTCCAGCCCCACGTGGGAAGCAAGCCATCGGGTTGCATTTCCTACCTTCAGCTTCAGCCACCAAAGGTTTTCACTGACAGTTCCCCGTCAATTTCTGTTTTCTTTTTCGAAGGCAGAGGACCACGGATGAGGAATCTGGAGCCACACAAGTGAAAAAGAAAGGCTACCTCACCAATAAATAACCTCTAGAGCTGATGGTGCCCGGAGCCGTCGAAGCACGACCCATTGTCTTGGAGAGAAGTCACACCGGTGGGTTTTGCGGTGATGGATGGAGGGAGATTATTTTTGAAGCCTGTTGTGCTCAGTGGTAGTTGCTGCCATTCAGTCCCAGGCAACACACACACGGAATCAGGACTGTATATCAAACAGAGAGTGCTCCTTTGCCGATGGCAGCCTCCACTTTTAAGCCCAGGGAGGAGCTAATTACATGGCTGCAGACAGGGCAGTGCACCACTGAAGAGAACAGTTGTGCCTAGAACTTGCCATCACTCAATGAGTAGTTCTCAAACCGTGTCTGTGTCGGGTTGGAAGGACAAAACCAGAGCCTTGCCCCGAGCGGGACTCTGTTCTGAAGAAAGAGATGCTGCTGTCCCACAACACACTATGCTTGCTGAAACGCTCAGCCTGGGCTGCGGGGAGCCAGCACGGAGTTAGCACAGGGCAGGGCTCTCCTGTCAAACCCAGGGTCACTTCACACGGAAATAGGACTAACAGGTGGTAGCGGGAATAATGGTGAAGACACTCCGAGCAGAGACGGGCAGTGCATGAGCAGCGCTTCCCTGGCCAGCGCAAGCTGCCACAGGACCCCTCTGGAGCTCCTCTGCGCCTCTGCTGATTTGCATAGCCAAGAGATGGCAGCAAGCTCTCACGTTTGTGCCTGCAGACCGTGCCTGGCTCCCTGCAAACGCGACAAGGAGTCCCTCCAGGCTGGAGGGACATGTCGTGCCCGCTGCCCCCCACAGCCGGGCTCAGGGCCGGGGGGCTGCAGCAGCAACGAGCACCCAGAGCGGGGACGATGTTCCTGTCTGTATGCAGCCAGCCTTGTGTGTCACAGAATCAGAGTGCCAGGGGCTGGAAGGGACCTCCAAAGCTCACCCAGTCCAACCCCCCTGCCAGAGCAGGATCACCTAGAACAGATCACACAGGAACACATCCAGGCAGGTTTTGAATATCTGCAGAGAGGGAGACACAAGCCCCCTGGGCAGCCTGTGCCAGGGTTCTGTCACCCCCACAGGGAAAAAAATACTTCTCATGTTTAAACAAAACTTCCTATGCCCCAGCTGCCCCCCCTTGCCCCTTGTCCTGTCACTGGGCACCACCCAGCAGAGCCTGGCTCCAGCCTACTGCCACTCACCCTGCACATATTGATAACCATTGATGAAGTCACCTCTCAGTCTTATCCTCTCCAAGCAGCAAAGCCCCATCTCCCTCAGGCTCTCCTTGCCGTGTCCGTCCCCCACCCCCCTCCTGCCCCCAAGGCATTGGCAGGCACAGAAGAACTGGCAGGAATCATTTCACGCAGGCTTGGTCACCCCCCACCAGCGCTGTGCAGATGCTGAGCTGTCCACCCAGCTGTCTGCCAGGTGGCAGTGGCAGTGCTTGTTCTTCATCCTCTGAATGTTGTTTGGTGGAGAAAAGAAAATTAATGGCATCCCCTACCCAGTTTTGGATTTGAAATGTCTCTTCCCCTGCCAGTCCATGCAGTGCAGTCCCCAGCTGCCTGCAGAGCAACATCCACTTCTTTGAGTGCACAAGCAGAGTCTGAGCAGAGAAACTCAGAGAACACTCTCTTGGGTTTTGCCTTTTCCAAGATGATGAATTCACCATGGAATTCCATCCACTGGCTATTTTTGTACCTACCCTGCACCTATTTGCTGCTCAGCTTTGCTGAGTTCTCTGTGCACACTCACCTGCTGGCCCTCGCCAAGGCTCATTCCCATGGGATCCCACCAGGCTGCTGCTGCCGCCTAGGATCACAGCCACCCCTCCCTCGTTCCCGGTGCTTTGCAAACAGAAGAGCCTGAAGTTAGGGGCAAAGATTTGCTTTATAATCCCTATGAAAACAGAGGCAATTAAGGGAGGTGCAGGGAAATTCAGTTCAGCAGAGAAGAAGATTCTAGCACTTGCACAGAGAGGGAAGGCTGGAGGGGAGAGTCCCTCCTCAGCACGGGTGTTGTGGGTGCCTGCACCCACAGGAAGCCCCCTGATATCAAGGAACCCATAGGCAGTGGGGAGTAATGGTGCAAGAGGAACTGTGTTGCATTAGGATAATCACATCTTTGGTGCATTAAGGTCAAAGGCAGGGCTGAGTATTTTCAGCCCCACAGGGTTCCATCTGCAGCTCCAGAAAGCCCACAGCAGGGAAGCTACTCTGGCTCCATAAGCTGGCGTGTGCCGAATTAAGGAGAAAACAATTTCCCTGGGTGTGACGAGCCCAATGTGATGCTGCACCCCGGGCAGGCAGACGTGGAGGGATCCCTCCAGCCCCTTCACTGTGGCTGCTCAGCACCACTGGCTCTGATGGACCTTTGACTGCAGCCTCCCACCCAGCTCCCTCCTGGTACTTCAGGGCTGCTTGGGGGTGATAATAGGAAAAAAATAGCCAACTCACCCTCTGGTTTAATCAGACACAAAGAAGCACATCAAGTTTACACTGAGGTTCAGGACCAGCTTGAGCACTGGCTTCCACTCCCCCACGCTTGGCTTCTCAGACCCATGGAGACCAAGGAAGTTGAGCAGATTTCATCAAACCTGCCATAATCCACAGAATTAGAACACTCCAGAGTCAGGCTTCCTTGGTCAGTGTTTGAAAGCTGAGGCTTGGGTAGAAACAAAATCACCGCCCAGGTGGGATTTTCTCTGCCAGGCTATGAAAACCCATGAAGCAGGGACAGTAGCTGGATTTCCACCCAGCTGAGGGACACTTCCATCCTTGCAGTCTGGCTCAAACTCCAGGAAACTCCATAGGATTTTGCCGGACTTTGAGCTAGACCTTGTGCAGGAGCAGGAATGCTCCAAATCTGATCTCACTCTGTCAGGGTTCCCTTCCCAGCCTGACCCTAACCCCATGGTACTGGTCTGACCACCATATCACCACCCTAACCAGCCATATCGTGTTGATAATGACCAGATCCAAGCTGGGGACTGCCTCGTTTCAGTGCTGGGAGCTGTAGCCCATAACGGCTCCTACACTCGTGGCAGTGCTTGCTCAGAAATGCGAGCGGCCAGAGGGAGAGGCAGCACCTGCTGAACAGTTGCCAACAAGGGAACAGTGTGAGGCAGCTACAAACGCCCGCGGAAAAGGCGACTCACCCACTGGAAATACACAGACCCCAAATCTGCTGCCTCGGGGAGCAGCCGCTGGGCACATGCCACTGACTGTGCAGGCTCCTCAGCGAGCACAGACAGGGCTGCTGCCGCTGCTGGAACAGCGTGCCCCTATGGCAGGCTGATAATGAGGTCCTTCAGAGCAGGAGCCGTGACTCATCCAAGGAGGAAAATGGATCATTCGCTGTGCTGAGCCTTTGGAACAAAACTGCAGCTTCTCTGGGGGTTGCCCAGTTCAAACCAGGGAAATAGAGAAGTAACACAGGCACGGGTGTGGTGGCTGTGGCTGCCAGACAACCCAAGCAGCGAGTCTGCGCTGGCGCCTGAAAGTGAACCACCCGACTCTGGCCGGCATATGTGCCGTGTGCGGCCGTGCGCTAACCCCGGGGGCGCAGGAAACGTGCAAGCAGCCTTCACCCTGCTCCACACACACCCACACCCACACCCACTCCAGCCTGCCCCAAAGGGAGGCCACCACATCCCTCCTTCACCCACACCACAGAATCACAGAATCAGTCCACAAGGATCAGCCAGTTCCAACCCCCCTGCCATGCCCAGGGACACCCTACCCTAGAGCAGGCTGCACACAGCCTCACCCAGCCTGGCCTCAAACACCTCCAGCCATGGGGCCTCAGCCACCTCCTGGGCAACCCATTCCAGGCTCTCACCACTCTCATGCTCAGAAACATTCTCCTCACCTCCAGGCTGAATCTCCCCACCTCCAGCTTTGTTCCATTCCCCCCAGTCCTGTCACTCTCTGAGAGCCTAAAAAATCCCTCCCCAGCTTTATTTATTAGCCCCCTTCAGATCCTGGAAGGCCACAAGAAGGTCATCTGGAAGCCTCCTCTCCTCCAGCCTGCGCAGCCCCAACTCTTTCAGTCTGTGCTCACAGCAGAGCTGCTGCAGCCCTCTGAGCATCCTTCTCTGGACATGCTCCAGCATCTCCACAGCCCTCTTGTGATGGAGGCTCCAGAGCTGGATGCAGTACTACCACAACCCTCCTTCCTCAAAAGTCATACCCTGGGGGTACCTGGGGTTGAAGGGACTGAACCCAGCAGTGCCAGGGTGCTTTGGGAGCCTGATGGCTATTGCCCTAGCACCCATGCCTGCATCACAGAGCACCCAGGGATGATGCACAGTGAGGATGAGTTTATTGTTGATCCAGAATGCACCAAAAAACGTCCAAACTGGATTTTGGTACTCTGCTACCTGTCTGGTTGTGGAGCTGTGGGTAATAAGTAACACCGACACCACAACCAAGCCCAGGTGCATGAGGGACCAGAGGGGCCCTATGCAGTGGTACCTCCTCATGCCAGGCAGCTGCAGCTGATTGCTTGGTGCAGCCAGTGCAGAAGGAAGGGCAGGTTGCTAAGCTGGCCTTTAAAATTTGATTAGGGCTGTTAATATTATTGCTCTTACCAAGCTATAATCACTTTCCCAAGCCAGCTAACTGCGGGCAACTGTCCATGCCAGGTTCACACCTGTGCCCTCTGCAGCCAGCATTCATTTGGGAGCACGACTCCTGGTGATGCTTTGGAAATTACCAAAGGCCAGAGACCCCTCCTGGGAGCATTTGCCCTCCCCACTGGTGAAATACCACATTTAATTGCTGTAACCCTCACATCGGCCTTTGCCTTCCCCTCTCTCTGCCTGTCGTCCTCACGCTCACTCTCTGCTGGGTGCAGCCCATGGCTGGTGGCGGGAGGAGGTTGGCTGTGACGGGGAGGATGAGGTCCTGCAGCCCCCATGCTCCACTCAGCACTGCCAATTTGTGACCAGGACCTCACATAGTTGTAACTTCCCGGTGCAGAAAAGCTGCACAAAACAACCTCTGCAGACCTGCCACAGTGTTCTGCCTTCTAATTTCATTATCAGAAAGAGATGAAAGAGGAGTTAGTGGCGAGTGGACCTTTCCATTAAACAATACTTGGCTGTGAACGTGGAGCTCTCGAACAGCCACCAGGCTGCAGGTCAATAGGCTTTTGGGAACCCATGGCCACTGCGTCTGAGCATCATCCAAACAAAATTCATTCTGTCTTCAGCAAGGACAAAAACTAAAACAAACCCAAAACCTCTTCCCTGTCCTCTTTTACAACCACTTCTGAAAATTCAAGCCTGCCCTGCAGCACCATCCTACCCCAGGGCTCTGCTTCGCAATACCAAACCTGAGTTAGCATTTAACCCAAGCTGGCCTTTTCCCAAGCCTCCAAGCCCCCATGCCCTCCAGAAGCAGGGCCATAGCCCTCCCACTGTGGCTGGGGGTGCTGCCCCAGGGGAGGCTGCAGCCATTTGGCTCTCCCCTCCTCTCCCAGACGATGGTTCAAGCTATCCCACTCACCTTAGAATCATAGAATCAGCCAGGCTGGAAGAGAGCTCCAAGCTCAGCCAGCCCAACCTAGCACCCAGCCCTGGCCAACCAACCAGACCATGGCACTAAGTGCCCCAGCCAGGCTTGGCTTCAACACCTCCAGCCACGGCCACTCCACCACCTCCCTGGGCAGCCCATTCCAATGCCAATCACTCTCTCTACCAACAACTTCCTCCTAACATGCAGCCTAGACCTGCCTTGATACAGCTTGAGGCTGTGTCCCCTTGCTCTGTTGCTGCTTGCCTGGCAGAAGAGACCAGCCCCAGCTGGCTACAGCCTCCCTTCAGGTCACTGTAGGCCTTCCAACCCCATGGCAGATTTCTGAGCACAGCCAAAGGAGGATATTTCACCTGAGTTCTCTTCATGCTACAGAGGTGCAAGAAGAGAATAAAGCTTCTCCTGCTGGCCTTGACCTGTCCTGCCCTTAAGCAAGGTCTCCTATGACTGACTCAGAGTTTTTCTATCCCAAGCAACTGCAGGAGTACAGATGGGTGTCAGAGGGGACGAGCAGAGGCAGCAGACACTGCCTGACACTGGGGTTCTGCGGGAGGGATGCAGCTGTAGCACAGGCCACGCTCCAGCAATGCTGGAAACCTGCTTGTAAGAGCACCAGCCACTGCCACACAGCCCTGACACGCCACGATCCATCGGGCTCCTGACAAAGAGCTCCAAACCACGCAATCAACGGCCCTGCATCGTGTTCAAGAGCTACAAAAGAGCAAACAGCCAGTCACCATGGTAACCCCAAGAGATGAACTGGGCTCTTTTCTTTTCAGATTGCCAAACACATCCACGTTTTGCCCATGCAGCAGGAGCAGGGCACCTGGGACCTCATCTGGGGGCAGCAGACAGGTGTTGCTGAGGAGTATCTGCTCCTTCGGCAGCCTGCCTGAGAAAGCTGCACCCTGGCTCACTGGCTCCAGGGCACTCAGCTCAGGGTGCCAGTCCTGTCTCTCTCACCCACCTGCACTTGTGCTCTCTGGCCTTCGGGGCCACAGCAGGGATCGTGCTCCCGGTGCATCTGTGCTTTACTGAAGACCAGCAGCTCCCTGACGATTAGCCCCCAAGAATGAAAGTTTCCAGCCAAGCTCCCAAGCCCCTGCAAAGCCAAAGCAGCTCGGAAAAACTGTTCACCATGCTTTGTGGGTGGCTGTGCTGCAGAGCAGGACAGGGCTGCTACCCCACAGCCAGTGCTTCTGACCAGTTCTCACAGGATGCCTGGAAATCCATGCCCACAGAAGAGGGGGAAAATGTTTGGGACATCAATAAGGAGCAATCGACAGCAAAATGGGTGCTGGTGTGAGCAGCCCATGTGCTGAGGCAGCCCTGTCCCAGGGCATCTCAGGCTGGAAGAGCAGCCAGCAGCAGTAGGGCTTCTCCAGGGGAAAGGCAGACTTCATTGTTGCCTACAACTGCCTGCAGGGAGGCTGTAGCCAGGTGGGGTTGGGCTCTGCTGCCAGGCACCCAGCAACAGAAGAAGGGGACAAAGCCTCAAGCTGTGCCAGGGGAGGTTCAGGCTGGATGTTAGGAGGAAGTTGTTGGCAGAGAAAGCGATTTGCATTGGAATGGGCTGCCCAGGGAGGTGGTGGAGTGGCCATGGCTGGAGGTGTTGAAGCCAAGCCTGGCTGGGGCACTTAGTGCCATGGTCTGGTTGGTTGGCCAGGGCTAGGTGCTAGGTTGGGCTGGCTGAGCTCAGTCTCACTGAACTTTTGCTGTGGCATTTGTAAACTCACCTCTGATTGTGCCACTGGCACTTCTCTTGGCACCATCTCAGCTGAGCCCCTGCTTGTCTGAGGGACCACTTGGCTCAGATGTGCCCAGGAGTGTTTCCCAGCAGGTTTGTCCCTGCTCATCCTGCTCATTCCCTGGCAGCAGCAGGGAGCAGCTGGTGAAAGATAGGACAGAAAACTCCTTGCAGAATGTGAGGAACATCTTGGTTAAGCCAACATCTTCTGGGACCTGCACGGCATAGAGTCAAATCCTTCTTGCCTTCCTCGTGCTCCACCAATCTCTGCCACACGTTTGGGACCCACTGAAGCTGGGGGTGCAATGCTAACACCATCACACAGATAGGGAATGTCATTTATCCACTGGTTCTGTGGTTCAGGGGCCTCTTTGGTGATGAGCCTAACTAATGTACTCACTGAGCTGCTGGAAGCCTTTTGGCCCTGAGGTATTTTTGTTCCAAGGGAAGGGCTCTGCAGCATGCCTGCCCCGGGGCAGAAGCTGTGCCAGAGTTCAAGGGAAGCAGGGCAGGGGAAGGAGATGCACAAGGAAAAGCTCAAGATTATCTGTGGAGTCCTTGCCCTCCCAGTAATTTTCAAGAGAAAAAAAAGTCTTAAGAATGAACAGAGGACAGCCCAGCCCAGCTGTCTGAGCGATGGAGATGAGAGGCAGGGAAGGAAAGTCCTCACCAGGCTGCCTGTGCCAGAGCAGGCTGCTGCCAGCCAGCTGCCACAGTACATCCCAGTAAGCTGCACTCGGCTTTGCAGCTCCCATCCCTGGACATCCAGCAGGGTATTAGCAGGGTATTTCAGGAAAGATAGAATAATAATAGTGAGGAGGTGGAAAGGAATCAAAAGGCAAATGGTGCCAGCAGGGCCACTCTCTGCCTGGGGCCAGTGGTGTCTCTGCGACTAAGACATGGACTATGGGAGGGTAAAGGCATTTGCCACCAATAGACAACTGTCTTTGCTCTCCCCTAGGCCACATCACACTGCTCACAGTTACTCCAGCTTCTCTGAATGTTCATGCCCTGAAAAAGTCTATGACAGAAAAAAACGACTCTTAAGCATCAGGATGCTTGCAAGTGATGTGCAGGAGAGGTTTGGCAGAGTTCTGCTGCTGCTGGGGTCCCCACTGCCTGCACCACATGGCAAGCCAGGGCAGAGAAATTCAAGCTAATAAGGGAGAAATGAGTCATGGGGAAAAGAGTGCAGAAAGAGAAAAAAAGAGTTCAGCCTGAAAATGTGGAGCTTTTTCTGGCCACCCAAAGCTTGGGACTGCCCATGCTGGGAGAAAGGGCACTTCCCACCTTTCACTGAGCACCGACCTCACCAGACCCACTGGAAGTTCATTAAGAAGGTGAAAGGGTCTCTTGTTTCCCGAGTGTTGATGGCTGAAACCGAAGACACTAGGGAGGAGAGAGCCTTGTTTTTAAGTAAGGACCCCAGAGCCTGGTGGCAAGCTGGGAGAGGTGCAAAACAAAGCCCCTAATAACTGTGGTGCTGACTTTCAGGTCGTGCACCTTACCTGGAAATGAAGACGTTAATTGTAGCTGGCAGCTTTCATAGGTTCCCCCATTAGCAATACTTTTAGCCACAGTAGGGCCCAAGGCTTCAAACACTTTCCCAAGGGAAGGTTTTAACCTTTCTCTTGAAATCTCCCATGTCATTTCCAGGGCAAAAAAAAATGAAGAGCTTTTTTCTGCTTGAGACACAACAAGCTCTGGCCCAGATCAACAACCAGCTCCCCTGAAAGCAGCATGGAAGGAAAAGTGAGAGGAAACTGGTGAGAGGCAGCCTGGAGTAGAGCTTGGCATCGTCCAGCAGCCTCAGGCAGCAGAGCAGCTGCCTCTCCAACATCCTGAGCCTCCCCTCTGGGCAAAGGGTTCTGGGCATGGCCAAGCCAGAGGTGGGTTCTGCAGGGCCAATCCCCACCACAGAGACGGGACCATGCTGCAGCAGCAGCGCTTGGAACCAGGAGTCAGTCAGACCCGTCCCATGCCAGGCAAGCCACAGAACCCTGCTATCCTGCAGCAGGAACAGGGCTTGTTCACAGGTAACCTCTAGGGCAGCCACCAAAGCACTCCTGGAGCCCTTTTTCTGCCACACATCAGTGCCTACACGTCTAGAGTCTGCTAAGTTTGCTAGATCCGAGGACACTGGGGTTTATACAGGTAGTGTCTTTCCATACTCTTAGCTCTCCAGGTAATTTCAAGTCTTCAGATCATAGAATCATAGAATCAACCAGGTTGGAAGAGACCTCCAAGATCATCCAGTCCAACCTAGCACCCAGCCCTATCCAGTCAACTAGACCATGGCACCAAGTGCCTCATCCAGTCTTTTCTTGAAGACCCCCAGGGACGGTGCCTCCACCACCTCCCTGGGCAGCCCATTCCAATGCCAATCACTCTCTCTGTGAAGAACTTCTTCCTAACATCCAGCCTATACCTACCCTGGCACAACTTGAGACTGTGTCCCCTTGTTCTATTGCTGGTTGCCTGGGAGAAGAGGCCACCCCACCCCCCACCTGGCTACAATGCCCCTTGAGGTAGTTGTAGACAGTAATAAGATCACCCCTGAGCCTCCTCTTCTCCAGGCTAAACACCTCCAGCTCCCTCAGCCTCTCCTCATAGGATTTGTGCTCCAGGCCCCTCACCAGCTTTGTTGCCCTTCTCTGGACATGTTCCAGCACCTCAACATCTTTCTTGAATGGAGCAAAAGCCTCCCGCGCCACAGCCAGTGCTGCCAGGACTGCAACCGACACACACTGCTTGCTTCCCACAGGAGCACCTGGGTAACGTGGATCTGCACAATCCAGCAAGAGCAGGGGTGCATTATGCACTCCTGTGTGGCTGCTATTAAAATGGTGTTTCTACAGGCATAGAAGACACACGAGCAGGGCTGAGAGCATTTCCTCATTCTAGGAGCCTGCTGCAGACACGTTCCACTGCCAACACCACCTCCCCCAATGGAAACAGCCTGGAGCGGTGCTGGCAGCCCAGGAAGCAGAGCCTCAGTCACTTACCTCATTACAGCCAGGGGCCATCGGTCTGGAAAGTCTTCGTTTTGCAAAGTGCTGTCTCCAAGTGGCTGCCGTCGAGGCAGATCAGGCAGTTCTCTGAGGGAGCTTTGTCTCCACTTTGCAAGCAGGGGCTGGGATGGGGCAGCCCGGGAGCGTCTCAGATGCTTTGGGGCTGTAGGAACCTGCAGCTTATACCATAGCAGGGGCAAAAGGGACACCCCACTCCCAAGAGAGGGAAGGGAGCCGTGGGGGGCAGGCAGCCTCCTCTGAGTGGGGCTTCTTGCAAAGCCACCTGGATGCCATGGGCTTGTGGGGGACAAGAGGATACAGCACAGAGGTGCTCCAGGCGCCACTGGATTTACTGCATTTGGCACCCTTGCAGCCGTGTGCCCTGAAGGAAAAGCATGGGTCTGCCTTGATATTACAGGTCTTCTGTGGGGCCCCAGTACTGCCACAGCCCCACTTGCACCCAAGCCCTGCAAATTCACCCACATGCAAGGAGGAGGCTCCCATCTCCCTGCTAAGTGACTCAAAGGAGGCACCCTGGGGCTGCCACAACCAGACACACTTCCACAACAATTCTTTACCTGAAGGATAAAACTCCCTCTGTGGTGCCACGCACAGAAGAGGAAGACATCAGCAGTGACCTCAGGAAAGAGCATTGCCTCACTAGGAAGCAGGGCTGCACCAGGAGCTACAAGCTCTCCCCCCTCCAGGGCTAGAACCAGGTCCTTTCACACAAGGCCTCTTGCCACCAGGATTTGCTGCTAGGAAGACAGAGGAGCCTCTGCCTGCTGTTTGCTTTTTATTTCAGCAGAGAGAAAAACAACACACAAGAGGCATTTTGCATAACTTAACAGAAAATCACACTTTCCCTCCACTTTTCACACATCAACAGGCAAGAGAATTTCCTACACGTGGCTATCTTTGGGTGCCAGCACGCGAGTGCATTGGTAAAACCATGGGTTACCTCCAACACAGTGACAGCAGACCTGACCCAGAGCCAGGCTCAGGCTCCTTCACTGTTTAGCACAGCTGCCAGCACCGTTTGCCTAGGAGGGGGTGAGCACCACATTCACCTCCACGGCACTGCCAGGAAGGGCTTTGCAGCTGGAGGCTGCCCAGGGGTGCTGAGCAGCTCCATGGACCTCACCACCCATGCCACATCCTGGCTGCTCTTCCCTGGCACGGCTGGAGAGGAGACTCAAAACGAAAGGGGTGGAGGCAGAGCCAGCAGCCTCAGTCCAGGGCCAGCGAGGGGATCTTGCAGACGAAGGGGAAGGCTCTGCCACAGGCGTTGTCATTCCAGGAGCGCAGTGCTACCCCCCAGAAAACCCCAAGGCGTTAGCCAAAAGAAGGTGCCAGAAAGAAAGCACGCACTGCCCCTGGGACTGGGATCTCCTGCCATTGCAGAAGGCTTTCCCTGCATGTCCTCCCATTCAGGTTGCTCCCAGCCGGGCCCCTTCCCAGGGTTCTCAGCCCAGTGATGCTGGCAAGGACACCTGGCCTGAGCCTGAATGTGGGAGCAGGGAGGCAGCTGCCAACACAGTCCTATCAAGCAAGAACTATCACCAGGTCACAGGTGGATGGGACATTTCAGCATGGCCACAGTCTGGATTCACCAGGCTGGTCTCACTGGAAATTAAGGTGTGAAGAGGGATTTTTGAGTCTTGGCCCGTTTCAGTGGGTGCCCCTGGCCTGAGCAAGGGAGGGGAAAGCTGACAGACTGAGGCGATTCCAGGGGCTGTGTGTGGGAGGGCAGATGGGAAGCAGCTAACTGCTGCAATTCAGTGATGCTCTCATCCTGCCTCTGCTATGGGAGAGGGAGGTGGGCTGTGAGCAGAAGGAAGGTGAGTGTGTGTGAAGCAGAAAAAGCGTCTCTTCTCTGCAGAGAAGAACAACAAAAAGCTCCCAAACGATTCCTGCCAGCCAGCCCTTCAGAAAGCCCCGAGCCGCCGTGGGCTGCATCTATCGACATGCGAAGAAGCGCTAAGCTGCCGCACTCACCGCTGCTGTGCCTGTACCAGATCTGCACGCAGTCCTCCTCCTCGGGGATCGAGTGGATCCCGTCGTCGGGCTGGCTGCCGTCCCAGTAGTGGTAGTCATAGGAGGAGCCATCTGTCCACTCGAAGTGCCCCTCCTGGCGTAGGGCGAGGGGAGAATGGCCGTGATGGCAGAGCCGCGTTTGCAGCAGGCACCCCCGTTCCATGCAGACCCTCGTCCCTGCCCCCATCCCCGGTGCCACACGGAGAGCCTGTCACCACCTCGGCAAAGGCCAAACAGCACATTTGGGGTTCACAAGCGACTCCTTGCCCTGGGAGGCTCCAGCATCCACGGCTTTTGCACCAGGGAAAGCCCAGAGATTAAATGCATATATTTATCTAACACAGCTACCCAATTCTGTGTCCCTTCTCCTACCCATTCCTTTGCCAACATCTACAGAGATTTGCTGATGTGGCAGCACCCTTAATGCTTCTGTTCCACATCAGACTATATCTTGCTAGCAAGTCAGCCTACACATGCTGCAGCCTGCTAGAAGAAAGAGACTTTTGACACTGGAGACCTTTGCAGTTAATTTGCCCTTCCTGGACCAGCAGTGCAATGCCCTTTCTGTTAATCCACTACTCAAACATCATGTGGATAATTAGTAGTTGCTAATCAATTCTAGAAACACCTTCCTTTTATAAGCAGGGTAGGGGGGATGAAAAAACAACTTTCTCCCAAGTGCTGCACAGCAAAGTTAATGGGGCTATAAGGAGCAAAGCTAAGTGGCTGTCCAGGGGGAAGCCCCGGGGAAGTGAAGTTTCCCAAGCCCTTTCCTGCAGGATCACAGGGAGCTCTCACCTGCCGCAGGTCGTTGAGCCCTGTCCAGATGTCTGTGGGGATGCCTGGCACACGGCTGTTCACCAAGTCGTACACGAAGACGTTTTCTTCCCAGCTGGAAAAGAGAGCAGCACAGAGCCACTGAGGTGACTGAGGCCAGTGGGCAGATGTGCCCCAGTACTTGCCCGACCACAGGGCCGGATGGATCCCCCACCCCCCATTGCTGGTGGTTGTTTGCTGCGAAAGAGCTGCGGGGGGTGGGGCAAGAGCTGGGGTAGAGGGAACGGAAGGGAGAACTCCTGTAGTCATCTTGTATTTCTATTCCTTTTCCAAGAGTACAAAAGTTCAGCTTTGGGGGATGTGGGGGCTACAACAACAGTTTTCCTACCAGCCCAGGAAAAGGCATTTTTTATATTGCCTTTGTGTGCCCTGTGCATCAGACTTGACCCAGGCACTGCTACAGAGGGAGCTTGTGTCTGCAGCTGCTGCAGAGGTTCTGCTGTGGCCATGGGACTCCATTGGCATTTCAGAGAATCATAGAATCAAACAAATTGGAAGAGAGCTCCAAGCTCAGCCAGCTCAACCTAGCACCCAGCCCTGGCCAACCAACCAGACCATGGCACTAAGTGCCCCAGCCAGGCTTGGCTGCAACACCTCCAGCCACAGAGACTCCACCACCTCCCTGGGCAGCCCATTCCAATGCCAATCACTCTCTCTGACAACAACTTCCTAACAACATCCAGCCCAGACCTCCCCTGGCACAGCTTGAGACTGTGTCCCCTTCTTCTGTTGCTGGCTGCCTGGCAGAAGAACCCAACCCCCACCTGGTACAGCCTCCCTTCAGGTAGTTGTAGACAGTGATGAGATCACCCCTCTCACCCAGGCTGTGCACGAGTTTCGGCACCCCTCACCTGTGGATGGAGGCCAGCTTGGCTGATCTGATGCCAATAGAGAACTCAGCACAATAGAGGTCAGCTTCAGCCCAGGTTTTGTTGATGGGGAAGTAGCGGTAGCAATGGCCTGCGTACTCGGTCCAGAAGAGCGGGCAGGAGTAGGCGTGGACAGGCTCTGGCATGGCTGCGGGCAGAGCATAGGACATCCAGCAGCTGAGGGTGAAGCAGTGTGGCCGGGCAGCCACGCAGTGGGGGCAGCAGTGCCCAGCCCTGCTCCCCACACCTCACCCAGGGCAACGACCACCAAAGCCATGCCTGGACAAACCAGGTGCTGCAGAAACTTTGCTCAAGCTGCAGAAGCCAAAGCAAAGTGCACAAGCTGCGGTTCCATGGGTTCAGCATCTGCCTGTGGCAGGAGAGGCTTCTCCAGCCAGTCTAACCTTCTTCGAGGCAGAGTGCATCAGATACAGGCTCTGACTTCCGCTCCTGGGGAAGCTGTGGTAAGGACTCCTCTCGCCAGTGCCGGCACTACCGGAACAGCCGTGCTGGGACAGGAGATGACAGCTGGGGGCTGTGGGGTCAGGGCTGCACTCGACCCTTCTGCTCTTACCTTGGGCAAGGCCAGCACGCACCTCCTCCCTCCGACCAAAGCCCCTTGCTGTCCCTGTGTCCCCCGGGGGTGCACGCACGCACACTTGGGATTTCAGCCCATAAATAGCCAGGCTGGGGACGCCTGCAGCCGGGAGCGGTGCTGCCTATCTGCCAGATAAGAGCTGAGGCCCACGGTGATGTCCCTCCTCCCTCACTGCTCTTCAGCACAGTGGGGAAGTCACCCCAAAAGAGGCCATTGTGGGGGCAGGACACTTTTCTGGAGCCTTTGCAGTTGCTGCTGTACAAACACCACATCAGGCTGACAGGTCCCTCTGGCTCCTCCATGTCACACCCTGACCTCAGCACGTAGGGAGGGGATGCAGCAGACCCCCACCACGCACCCAGCGCCGACACACCTCTGACCCCAAAGTCCTGGGGCACATCAACTTAACTTTCTCAGCTGATAGTTTTCGAGCCTTGGGGAATCTCCAGCTCCCCCCGAGCCATGTCTCACAGCCCTGGGTGCTCCTAGCCCTGAAACTATCCAAACAGGTAACAGGCTCAAGCCCAGAGAGATGAGTGTGGCCTCTGACATTGAGGGGCTGGTGGATATGGCTTCCCCCAGGGGTGGGGAGGGCATAACCCTGCCAACAGCCACCTGGGACACGGGACTGGTGACAGCAGCATCGGCATAGGGATATGGAGAGATGAGGTGAATTCAAAGCAGAGACAGGAGTGTTCAAGGACCAAAATCCTTCTCCATACCAGCGTGGGCAGCTCTGGGTGATAATTTCTAAGTCATCAGCTCTTTCTGCACAGGGATCTCTGAGCATTTCACAAACAGCCACCCCTGGGTGCTCCCTGTCATACCTCCCAGGTGTTACTTCCTGCAAGCCAAGCCCTTCTACCGTGATGCTGGCCAGGATTTCCCCTCCCCACCAAAAGTGAAGTAGAGGGTCAAACGCACAGGGCAAAGCTTTAGCTTCCCTGCCAGATCATGGATGAGGGATGTCCCCCAGTTTGGAATAGGGCTAGGACCTGGTGCTGGCTTGTGGTGACACCAGGTTGCTGATCCTTGCTGCTGAGGGCACGCCGGGAGTCTGCAGCAGAGAGGCACCATCAGCTCCTCAGCAGCTGGGATTTTATAGCAGAGACTGTGAAATCCCTGCCACGAACTCTTCACCTCTAGCAGCACAGTGGCAAAATTCACAGAGCTTAAGCCAGCAGCACCCCCAGCAAATGGGGCCCTTTGCTCCCGAGCGCTAATAACGGTGGCGTCCCAGAGCCTTGGCTCCAAGCCAACTCCGTCGGCACCCGACTGCCTGTGGAAATCAGAGTAGCCAAAACCGAGCCAGAGATGGAGACAGTCCTCCTTTGTTATTCCGTGCTGCTTCCCATTAGGTAGCATTAATCTGACGAGCTTCAGTGAACCAGAGGTGCCGGGAGGAATTTAAGGTTAAATACACCGAAAAGGAAAACGCAGGAGGTCAGCCTTTAATTAGCATCTTTTCTGTTAGGTCAGGATCAGAGGCTTCGGCTGTCTCTTCGGAGGACAACTATTGCTCCCACTTTTACAGGCAGGAATGATCTGGGATGCTGCTTTATCTGGAGTCTTCAGGTGTTCTCTTTATCAGAGAGGCCACAAGAACCGGGATGACTGGTTGTAAATACAGGAGCTGGCTCGTGGCTCTGCAGGAAAACCTCATAACACAAACCAGCAATATTCGGACCTGAAAGGGGGCAGGGGAAGCATTTTAGAGCTATTTGAAACCTCCCTTTGAGCCACTGCAGCGAAGTATCACCTCCAGCAGCATCATCTCCTCTGCACAAGGCAGGAGCAGCACAGCCACTACCCGTGGGATAGGAGCTCCAGTCGGTCCTATGTCACTTCTCCCATTTGTCCCCAGATTCCTGGTGAAGAACAACAGGAAGGATTCTTCCTCCTTTTGCTTATTCACGGTGCAGCAGTTTTAAGGTCAGAGGCATGTGTCAATGCATCACCACAAAAAGAGAGGTCCAGAGTTGCTTGAGGATAGGATTCATACCATAGAATCACACTGCTAACTCAGAAAAACACGAAAAGAAGAAATTTCAGGTGAGAGAGTTTTGTGATCTCCAAATCTGTGTCAGTGCCAACAAAACTGGACCCTTCTTTTTTATTTACTGGCTGAGCTGCACTGCATAACCATCAGGAAAATCACTTGTCAAAATCTTGCAGAAATTGGCACTGCTCTGCCAAAAAGTTTCACTTCCCCAAGTGGCTACATTCCAATCAGAACTAATTAACTGAGAAAATCCCAGCCAGTTTCACAGGGCTTTTCTATGCCAGGATGCTTCAGAAAGATAAAACATCAGCTGTGTGATGTTTTATCTGAGTCCCACTGACTCACCCAGCAAAGAGCAGGCTTTTTTCTCAGCAGCTTCGTCCTAAGGTGCAGTGCTCCAGCAGTCCACAGATCTGAGTTAGGAAGTTTGGGGCCAGGACGAGATTGGTAGGAAATCTCCATGCAAGGAAGACTCCTGGGGGGCTGCAGCTCCACCAGAGGGTTTTGAACAACAGATGACCTTCTTCTTGCCAGAGAGTATTGAAGAGCTCCATTTCATCAACAGCTGATGCTTTCCAGAAGAGCTGAGATGTTAGGAGACACCTCCAAGAGAGGCGAGGACTTGAAACGCCCTCCTTGGCAAACAGATAAGCCAATGCTGCCATTTGACCTGAAAAGGCAACTGCACCTCTTCAGCTCCTGGCAAGTGGCTGCGTTTGGAAGGTGTCCATCAGCGCCTAAGAGGCTTCTCCGAAGTGAATGCCAGTGGAGAAGAGCTGAGGAGATCCCTGCTATGTGGAATTCCCCAGGGCAGAGCTACCTGCAGAACCCCTCGGCTGGTACCACCCGAGGGCTGCAGTGCTGAGTGAGGGATGGAGAACACTGCCCTGCTGCCAGTGGGAGCTGGGGCTCAGAACCAGCTCCCTGCTGCCACCAGCACCGAGTCACCTCTTACCAGGTCAGGACCATGAGGAGGGTTGGCAGCATGGCTTTAGCCTGTCTTGCCACCGCTGGAGCAGTGAGCTGTTATAGGGAATGGGGGAGACAACAGGGCTAGGATAGGAGAGCTGCAAAGCAGCTTGTGGTGAGGCTAGAACATTCAAAGTGCCAACTGAGTCAAATCTCCAACCCACCACAACCTCAACACATCCACCAGCCCACATCCTCTGCATTGGATAAACCCAGAGCAGCAGCATTAAAAGCAGGGTCTGATAGGCAGGAGCACATGGCAGGGGGTGAGGCCTGTGCTGCTGTGTGATGCTGGGATGGCTCAGGTCACCCATGGCTCTAGGAGCCATCACAGACAAACAATCCTCCATTCCCAATATTTGCAACGTTTGCCTTCCACTGAGAGGGCAAAGCCTCATGCTCAGCATCCACCTTCAAAACTAGCAGGTCACATGAAGACCAAGCCCCTTCCCCTGAGGGATGCATGGAGATGAAGAGGATGTTGATCACTGATGCATGTGAAGCTCATTTTATAACTCGACAGTACTTTACACACTCCAAAGTGTTTTTCGAGGCACTCACTGCAAATGTACGAGTGAAGTATTCCACACCAGTTGAAGCCCATTAGACACACCATCCTTTCCCACAGAGGGCTCTGGTTTCAAAGCCCCGTAACAAAACCAGGCTGGTTTTACAGCTTCCAATCTTCTGCCAGGTGTGTGTAGAGCTGCGAGGCGACGGCAGACACCAGCGGCAGCCCTCCTGCAGCCGGCACTAATAGATAGGAGTTATCTTGCAGAGACTTTCCCCTCCTTAATTAGTTTCAGTGAAGCCCCCAGGAATCAGGCGCCGGGCTCCTATTGATCTTTTTTCTTCTCGCGAACTCACTGACCGGCACGGAAGGAGCCCCTCACAGAGCGCGAACAAACTGGGAGCAGCAGCTCTCACTTGCACCAGCCCCACGAGTTTTCAAGAAACTTAAGTGACATATAGCAGCCACCACCGCCAAAAGCTAGGGGGGGAAGGAAAACTAGAGGGAATCCCCTATTTGTGGCCACTTCCCAATGCAGTATGAATGAACAAAGAGACAGCCACGGTGGTTGCCCCAACCTGTTCGACTGCAGACCTGCACCGCTCACGCCTGTGCCCCCATACCATTATTTGTGCCCACTGCCGTCCGCGCTGGACCCACAGTAAGGACAGAAGCTCCGCGGGACCGTGACACGCAGGCACAGGCTGCTGAAAGCGAAAGCGCAGCCTGCTAAACACAGAAGCAGCCAGCCCGGAGACCGCTGCAGCAGCCCGGGGCAGGAGCAGAGCCGCTCTTGGCACAGCCCGCAGGGAAAGAGAAAGGCGATTTCAAGCGAAGTCAGAGTGCTGGAGAGCGCGGAACGCCGGCCGCTGGCCCCGCAGCGGGCACCACAATCCAAGGTTCTGGCTTGCCCAGGAAGCAGCGGGCGCTTCGCACTCACCTTGGCTGATCTTTATGTTTGTCTGGGGGAAAGCCTGGGCTGCGAGCAGTGCCGCGGAGAGCAGCGCGGCGGAGAGCAGCGCGCACACGTCCCGCCCGCTGCCCATGGCCGGGACCGCAGGACGAGGCGCTCGCCCGGTTGGAGGGGTCACTGCTCAGCGCGGGACCTCCCAGCTGTGCCAGGAAGGCTGCGGAGGAGGTGGTGAATATAGGCGCGGTGCTGCTCCCTCCCCCAAAAGCAGCAGCTCTTCCAGTGACACCCGCCTCCCACCCACCGCTGGCCGAGCCCGGGCAGGCTCGGTGCATCCCTCAGCCCAGAACTGAGCTTGCAGCCTGGCTCAAGCTGCACATCTCTCAGCCTTTGTCGCACACTGGAGGCTGCAGGCAAGCAAAGAAATCCTTCCACAAAACTCTTTGAGAATAATCTGCTTCTCAAGCACAAACAGCCGTGCTTCAAGAGGGAGCAGAGACACAGAGATAAACTACTCTCACCCTGTCTCCAGCTAAAGATCCGGTGCAGCAGCATCCCCACAGCGTCGGCACGACCCCCAAATCCTCTGCACTGCCCTGGAGCCAAGGGCTCCTTGCCCAGCACAGCAGCTGGGCACCAGCTTCGCTCCCTGGGAAAGTACATGCACATCATGCACACGGAGCCAGCTGGAGCTGCAGCTGCACTTTGGGTTATCTGCTGATTCCACAACACGTGGGATGTGTTTTACCTGCTGGGTACAGGCATTCAGACCCTCGGCTCTGCTCTCCTCCCACCCCACCCCATTTTCTGATTGCCCTCCAAGTCAGGAGCTCCTCAGTGTGCTCTCACCCTGCTGTTTCTGACCTTTCCTCGGGATTCCCTCTCCAACTATTGGCATCATATGCACATGACACCCCCTTCCCTGGGAAACGGACACCTGAGGGTGGCTCCAAACGACAGGTTAACATGCAAGAGGTCCTTCTGTTAACATTTCACCCCCAGTACTTCAGCAAAGCACACGGCAGGTCTCGGGCCAGCTTCTGTTGATGCCCAGAGCTTATGCACTGCCCACAGACCTCACATGGAAAACTGTTACTGACAGTGACTGCTGAAATCACAGCTCCTTGGCTGGGCCTTTCTGAATTGTAGGAAGAGACTGGCCTCCTGCAGCATGTATTTGCCCAGGGCACCCCATGGGCTCCCTTGCCACTGTGATTTACTGATGAGACAAACCAGGAGGATGCCAAAGAACAGAGATTTGCTATGACCTTGCTGCATGACAGAGGAGAAATTTCACCTTGCAGAGAGGCTGGTTACAACTGAAATCCACTACCCACAGCACACTGGGAATGTGGATGCCCATGGACAGCCCTGCAGCAATCACTGCCTCTACCACTTTGTGCTCCTAAGACAGACTAGCTGTGCTGGAAGGCAGCAGGGAGCCACGTGCAGGTGTCAGGAAGCAGTGAAGGTGTTCACCAGGGGACAGCATGCACAACCACAACAACAAGGGAAGCTTTTACCTGTGCAGACCCCCAGACACAGCCACGAGGTCACCAAGGCCCTTCTTTGCTATCCTCTGTCCAAGGCCATGCTGTGCTCTCACTTGGGAGCAGGGCTTCTACAATGCCACTCTCTCCCAGCCGTGGAGAGGTGGGTTCTGGAAGCAGGATCTTGCCGCCTCCTTGTACTCCACTGCATTCCCTCCTCCAGTGGCAGGGTTACCATATCAGACTTAGCTATCATATGGAGAACACACAGGGATGCTCTGAGCTTAGAAAGGAACGAAGCAGCCATGACTCAGTGTAAGCCAGAGCAGACACCAGGCTGAAGGTGTGCTGCAGGGATGCTGGCATCTGCCTCGCTCTCCTGACCAGTCTCCACCAGCACATGCCCCAGTGTTCCCAGAGTAACAGGGTGGGGTTCATGCCAACGTTATGGCTTTCCTCATGCCACAGGCATGAGCAGCAAAGCACAGGAGAGGGATGAGTTCTGCTACCAAGCATCAGCTCAGCCTCGGTGCCACAGTTAGACTTTTATTGTCAATAAATATGCAGACTGCATCATACCAGACAACAGGCCGTGAAAAACGTCAGACGGACAGAAGCAGCCAGCAGGACAGCTCGACCATAGCTAAGCTCACTTGGTGGCCTGGAGGACTACCTGGCTTAACACACAACACAGAAAGAGCCACTGCAGTCTGAGAGGGAGTTAAAATCCTGTGGTTTGGGCCGTCTTAACCGCACAAGACCCCAGGGCTGGTTTCTCTTGCACAGCACAGGTTTGAAGAGACACAAGCTGGCTTGCCTGGCACAAATGGCACTGGAAAGGTTTGCTCTGCTATATCATGAGTGGGGCTAGTGGACACACACAGACTGCTAGGGAGCAGCAGGTCGCAGCAGTCAGACGCGGGGCCGCGCGCGCCCCGGCACACACGCACGGACTAAGAGCGGCTTAGCTCTGCTCAAACTAGGACAAGGACAAGACCGGAGCCAGGATCGACTGCACCACAGATTCTACCATTTGGAAAGAGATTCTAGCCTAAACACCACGTTCACCAATGAGAGCACACAGGTACTTATATCTCCGAGACGATGAGCCATGGATTTGGGCGGCAGGGACAGCGGAGGCAACTCCAAACTCCTCCACCCACTCAGAACTTCCCATGGCACCCCCACGTGCAGCCCACACCACTCGGCCACACGCTCTGCCAGGCAGGATGCAAACAGCTGAGCGGCGCTGGGTGTGAGCAGCAAAGGGTCCAGCCAGCCGGGCCACTGGTGAACGGTCAGAGCCCAGTGGGACATGGCTCACAGAGGTCAGCATGGCCAGTGGCGTTCCGGCAGCTGCTTCAAACCAGCAGAGCTGTCGTGGGGTGCGTGGAGGGTGTGAGTTGGGGTGTTCTGGTCAGTGGGGCTTTTTCTCCTCATTTGCCTGCTTGGCTGCTGTTGGTCCTCCACCTCATGTCACCTCCAGGGACGCAGGAGAGACACGGTCACACTCCTCCCGGGAGCGCAGGCTGTGCCACTGCTCCACAGCCGTCCGGTGCGCGTTGAGCATCCGGCGCCAGTGGTTGGACTCGGGGGCGCCTGTCGAGTACTGCCCGATCACAATCCTCCCAATGAAGTCGTTGCTGCTCTTCACGTTGTGCCCATACACTGGGGAGAGCAGAAACAGAGACTGGTCAAAAGCATTGATTGGCCCTCCAGAGCCCTGCCTCCAGAGAGCCCTCTCATGCAATGTGCCAGGCACCAGCAGCTCTGGGCTAACTCAGCACCTCAGAAACATGAGAGACACTGAAACAGGAGGCTGAGGGAAGGAGTTGAGCCGTGCCATGGACTGCAGCACAGCTCAAAGCCGTGGGACACAAACCCACCATTACTACGGCGTTTAGCAGGAATAGGTAGAGTCAGAACAATCAGAGTTGGAACAGGCCTTAAAGATCATCCAGTTCCATGGGCACTGGCTGGAATGTTAAGGATTTAAAAATCTCCTCAGGAAAGAGAGAGCTTTTTAAGAACGAATGTCTGCAGGGGCTCCAAATCCACCAGGCTTTTGCAGCAAGAGCAAGTTCAGCCTGGCATGGAGCTGTGAGCCCAGTGTGGAGCCAAGTGCTGCTGCCACTGCCCCTGCCAGCAGCACCAGCTCCCTTGGGCTGCTGTAAGACAACCCTGGCAGCAAAGCCACACCCAAGACCTCTGATGGCAGCACACACCCTGCCAGGCAGGCAAGGCACTGAGCACAAAGCACTGAAACCTCACTTTTGGCCAAGCATCTTGGTCAATACCTGAGTATTTCCTCTTATAATATCTCACAATTAATTAGCGCTACTTAATGTGCTCCTCAGTATCTCTACCATCTCTGCAGAGCCTGGCACCAGCAACTGCACCACTACAGAGCCCTGCTCTGGGTAAATCAAGTGCAGGGTCACATCCTGCTTTATACCTCCCAACAGCTCTGAAACGCTCAGGTCAGAGGCAGAGATACTTCTGCTTATAAAATGTCCCAGGGATATTTAGAATCACAGAATCAGGGTTGGAAGGCACCACAAGGCTCATCTAGTTCCAACCCCCCTTGCCATGGGCAGGGAACAGAACACCTTCAATGCCAAAATAATTCTACTGAGAGGAAAGGTTGGGGCTCTGTTGTGGTGGGGGTGTGGGGGGTTTCTGGTGGTTTGTTTGCAGGGTGGCTGGCTTGTTTGTTTGTTGGGGGGGACGTTTGTGGGTTTGGGGTTCTATGTGATTTTTGTTTGTGGTTTTGGTTTAGTGGTTGTGGTGGTGTTATTAGTGCCAGCATTTGCCAGAGTCTCGCATCTTAAACTACAGGTGAAAAGCTTAACTGAGGCACATCCACACCCTCAGAAACACAGCAGCCCTTCTGTTCGCCACCATCAGTTCCCTCGGGAGGATGCCCTCAGCTCCGAGGGCTGCCAAGGAAGTGGCCCTGCCCAGAGGCCAGGCTGGGGCTCTTCAGAGCGGCCACCTTCTGAAGCAGAGGTGGAGAATCTGAAGCCATCCATCTCCGCCTAACACAGCTTGTCAGAGTTGTTAACAAGCTCTGCTAGGAGGCGATGGATCACAGGTGTAGCCACATGACTGTGCTAAAGGTCCTGCTAGGATTTATTATCTGAGAGAAGTCCAACAAGCTGACAGAAGTCACCCTAAGATGCCCCCAAAGCCAATTCCTCTCTGACTTTTTGTTATAGGTATTTTTCTTCCCTTGTTTTTTTTCTATCTGCTCCTTCCTTTCAGCTTCTTCCACAGCAAGCAGAGGCACAGAAGGTTCCACGCTCCAGCCCTCAGGACAGCAGCTGGGCACTGTGCCACACAGAGCAGGTTACAGAATGGGACAGAGCTGTGTCCTCTGCTGCCTGAGCAGCCCCTTCCAGAGTTTGAAAGGAGCCTGGAGTGCATTTCAGATGAAATCTGCTCTTAGCCACCAAACCCAGCAACTCTGTGGAGCTGCTCAGAAGCAGAAAATGAGATAATTATCATTTGAGGGTTTCAGACTGACCCAGACTCTGGTTAGAGACAGGTGGACACTGCCTTCCAGTTACAAAACCTATTTTCCTGCCAGAAACTACACACCTGATATCAGGAGCTATTTTTCCACCAGTACAGCAATTTACACAATAACAACATCCATTTTCAGGCCAATACAGAGCAAAAAGCAATTAAGGATGCAGAGGTCAAACCAATTCCTTCTGCAGCTGCTCTTTACTGAGGGATGCTTTTGGGAGCAGGAAGGCTCCTTTAATAAAAACAATTAAAAACATCTCCAATAAAAATGCTGAAATAGGAATTTGGTTCACTTATGTCCAATAACTGAGTTGAATCCTTGAGGACAAGTAGTGCAACTGTGATGAGTTGATCCCAGCTGGACACCAGGTTCCCACTGAAGCCACTTGGTCATTCCCATCCTCAGCTGGGACTGGGAGAGAGAAACAGCACTGAAATGCTCAGGCTGAGATGAGGACAGGGAGAAGATTGCTCACCAACTGCCATCACAGGCTTGACTTGGGGAAATTGATTTATTACCAATCAAATCAGAGCAGGCTCAGAAAGAAACCCAAAGCTTAAAAACTCCTTCCCCCATTCTGCCCTTCTTCCCAGGCTGAACTTTACTCCTCCCACTTCTTCCCTGACCTTGTTGTCTGCGGAGTCATTTCTCACACATTCTCTCTCCTCTCTTCCAGGTGCTGTTGTGCAGCAGCTTTTTCCCTCTCAAACATTTATCCTGGATGTGTTACCACCATCACTGCTGGGCTTGGCTTTGGAGAGAAGTAAGCTCCAGGGAGACCTAATAGCAGCCTGCCAGTACCTGAAGGGGACTACAAAAAGGCTGCAGAGGGACAGATTCCAGAGGCCTGCAGTGATAGAATGAGGGAAGGGAAGAGCAGATTTAGATTGGATGTGAGGAACAAGTTCTGCACCATGAGGGCGGTGGAACACTGGAACAGGTTGCCCACAAAGGTAATTGAGGTCCCATCCCCTAGAGACGTTCGAAGTCAGGCTTGGCAAGGCTGTGAGCAACCTGCTCTAGTGGAGGATGTCCCTGCTTGTTGCAGGGGGTTGGACTAGACCTTTGGAGAGCCCTTCTAGCCCAAATCATTCCGTGATTCCACACTAACTCCTCTTTTGACTGAACATGCTGGCAGCCTTGAAGAGACCAGGGAGGAACACCCACTCAGGCTTCAAGGCTATCAGTGCCATCTGCGATGGGCACAAGCTGTCTGCTAAGGCACCCTCTGCAGCTGAGGCCACACAGTATCTGCATCGCCTGAGCAGCCTCTGCCAGCCATGCCCTGCAGTTACTCAGCAGTTACACCCGTGCTGCACTGCCAAGTACAGCCACACAGGCTTCTGCTGCCACCTGCAGCTGCCTCCACTGCTGCCCCCTGCAGCTGCCTCCACTGCTGCCCGGGAACCATGGGCAGAGAAACCTCAGCACACTGGAGTGGGTGGAAGCTCCAGCACAAATAAATCTTCCTCAGCTACCTACGTGAGCTACCTGCAATGCAACTGCAACCATTTAACTCAAGGAGAAGAAAACCATCAAGAAGGAAGGTGCTTCTCTTTCATCTTCCATCCTGCCCAGGCTAGCCCAGCACACAACACCCTCACCCCATTTATGTTAGCTTGTCCTCAGCATATTCACTGCACACCACCCCCCACTCTCCAGCAAATTGCTCCCAAAGGTGGTTTTAGTTAGTTTAAAACTGATTTGGCTGCATTCTGCATATTTCAAAAGCCTTTAAATAACCAAGCACCCCTGGGTGCAGCTCATATGCACCCCAGCACACCATGTGCCAGCCAGCACCCACTACAGAGCCAGCCACAAGAACCAGCTCCCCAGGGCACGAAAGCCCTAGAGAATTAGAGGGCCCTGCCCTCTTCCTTCCCACTGCAAGACATCCAGTCAAAATACTGGAGTGTAAAAATCCAGCTTAACACTTACAGCTGGTCTAGAGAAGGCTGCTGGGATCCTGGGTCACTCAGCAGGCCACAACATCACTTTTAAACACCCTACCCAGTCTTCCACACTTGCAATTGCTCTTGTCACAGCCTGTTGAAGCTTCATCTGACACCCTCAGCCCACCAGACCAGGAACCCAACAGACACCCACATGGTAAATATCCTTACTGCCAGGGCTCCTCAGCACAGCCACATCTAACCTGCACCTCCAGCATTGTGCTGCAGCTGCTGCATCCACCCCCAGAAACGTGTAGCCATCAGCAATGTGCTCAGGCAGCCACACCACACGCTGTGCCCAGACAGTCTCAGATGGCAGAAGGGAAAATCAGCAAAGACATGTCTGTGGCAGGAACCACAATCCTGTTAGCACTGACCCATCAACACTTCCCCACTCTAGAGACCTCGGCAGGGGCTGAAGAAGTGCCTTAATCCAGATGCTCTTGCAGGCAATGCTTCGTTCCCCAGCCTCTGCAGGCAGGAACCGGCTGGCATCCTCTGCTGTGCCAGCTGCCGAGTTCTGCCATCAGCTATCAGCTCTGAGCTGGCAGGTTAAGCAGGTCTGAATCCCACCTTGTGAACTCCTTGACATGGGTCTGTTTAGCACAAGGTGGGTGCCGCTAGGAGCAGGCAGCAGCAGGACCCGTGACGCACACTGCGAAGGTCACAGCTATGGACCATGCTCTGCCCCTTGCTCCTTAGGCATGGCCCCCAGCAGAGAAGACAGGAGCACAGGAGGAGATGCAGTGGACTCAGGTTTCTCAGTGTAATCCCCATGGAGCTTTGAAGGGCACACAAAACTGACCTCCAGCATCTCTGAACCTGCCCAGCTCCAGAGCGCTGGACCCGCTTGAGCGTGTGGCTGAGCCCTGGCCAAGCACAGGCCCGGCACAGCTCCAGCACCCAGCTGCTGCTCCCTGTGGGAGACCACCACCACGCCAAGGAAACTCATTGGAAAGCCATTTCTCTTCTTGCTCTCCTGCAAAGGCAGCCACCGTGCCCTGGCTGGGGCAGTCTGGGAAGGGGACCCTGCAGATGCACTCAGTGGTGCACCCTGAGTGAGGCATTCGGCTAACTGGGGCCTGGCCTGAGACAGGGAGCAGAAAGTCCCAGAGATAGGAGGGACCCAGGGAGCAGGGGAAATGCAGATACACACGTGTGTGTTGTAGAGATCCCAAAGACACACAGGAACTGACACCTCATCAGGACAAACCTGGATGCACCTATAGGGTGGGGAATGGCTGAGAGCAGCCTTGAAGAAAAGGACCTGGGGTGGTGAAAAGCTCCACATGAGCCTGCAGTGTGGGTGCAGCCCAGACACAACCCTGTGCTGGGCTGCAGCAAGAGCAGTGTGGGCAGCAGGGACAGGGAGGGGATTCTGCCCCTTGGCTCTGCTCTCCCCAGACCCCACCTGCAGCCCTCTGTGCAGTTCTGGAGCCCCCAGCACAAGCAGGACATGGAAGTGTTGGAGGCAGTGCAGAGGAGGCCACCAAGGTGCTGAGAGGGCTGTAGCAGCTCTGCTGTGAGGACAGGCTGAGAGAGTTGGGGCTCTGCAGCTGGGAGAGAAGGCTTGAAGGAGACCTTACAATGGCTTTCCAGTATCTGAAGGGGGCCTACAGGAGGGCTGGGGAGGGACTACTGACAAGGTCTTGTAATGACAAGGAGGGGAGTGGGTTTGAACCGGCAGGGGGGAGATTCAAACTAGATGTTAGGAAAGGGTTCTTTGCAGTGAGGGTGGTGAGACACTGGTACAGGTTGCCCAGGGAGCTTGTGGCTGCTCCCTCCCTGGAGATGTTCAAGGCCAGGCTGGATGAAGCCTTGAGCAACCTGTTCTAGAAGGAGTTGTCCCTGCCTACAGCAAGGGGTTGGAACTGGATGATATTTAAGGTCCCTGCCAACCTAACCCATTCTCTGATTATATTGCAGCAGGCTGGAGGGTACTGGCCAGGGGTATCTGCAGCTGGATTTCTACCTTCAATTGCATTTTTAATTGCATCTTAATGCTCTGCACTTTGATCCTCAAACCCCAATATGGTGTCATGCACACTGACAAACCTCCCAGAACAGCTCCAACACCAATGTTGTACAGCACTAGCAAGCTAAAGCAGGGGTGGCCATACCTGTCAGGCACGTTCACAGCTCCTCTGATGGCCACTGGGCCAGGTAGAGGCATTTCACTTCCAGACACTGCCCTACCACCCAGAGCAGCTACTGCCACTGAGGTTTCTCCTCATTTGAGATACAGGAAGCTTATAGCTTTGTAAGACATTGGAACAATTCCTTTCACCTCAACAGGAGCCAAACAAGATGAAAATATGAGGTTGAGGCATGACACTGCTCAAATTAAGGGGCTTGGCAAAATGAGCAAGCTCAGGTGATCAGCCAGGAGAGGAGGGTCTGCTCCTTGCTCCAGGAGAAAAAGATTCCTCCCAAGTTCCAGGGAACTCCAGGATAAGCTGTTTGTGCCACGCCTGCAGTGAAGAACAGTTATTAACTAAGTCAGCTCACCTGAAGAATCTGATTTTGTCTTATAAGCTAGCACCAGCCTGGCTCAGGAGGCATCAGCATCTTGTTGCTCCCACCAGGATGTAACAGTGCTTCACTCCTCCTTGCCAAAGTGGTGACTCTGCTGCAAACAGGCAACTCCACCCCTGCAGCATCTTCTTCAAGCAACCCCAAAGCACTCAGCATACCTGCTGCAGAGAGGCTGTGCTAGGCAGGGGATTCTCCAAGAGGCCACGTGCACCCTACCTGTGCTCCTGTCCTATTGCCCCAAAAATAGATCTCACACAGTACTACACAGTATCATTAGGATTGGAAGAGACCTCACAGATCATCAAGTCCAACCCTTTACCACAGAGCTCAAGGCCAGACCATGGCACCAAGTGCCACATCCAATCCTGCCTTGAACAGCCCCAGGGACGGCGACTCCACCACCTCCCCGGGCAGCCCATTCCAGTGTCCTCATAAGACCTGCTGGGTCACCCCACATGGCCACAGAACCTGGAGCAAAGCAGCCAGGACCATGGGAGTTGCTCACTGGGAGTACTCTGCCTCCTCAGACTCAGCCCATATGGTGTCCAGTGCATGAATACATGAAGCATTCTGCGGTGCCAGACACAAAGGCAAAGTCCTGATATCAGTTCAACAGGTACCAGCCCCCAGGAAACAGGCTGCTGGCATCAATGGGTTTGTCCTTCTTCCCCTCTCTGGCTGAGATAGGATCACACAGCTGTAAGCACAGAGCAGATTCTGTTTCTGAGCTCTAGATACAGAACACTGAGAGTCCAATGCTTCAGAAACACACAGCTATTAGACAGACAGACAATTTCCTAGCAGCAAGCTTGCTAATTATCTATCCAAGAGATGTTATGGTGCCCAACACAATGGCATTTCAAAGCAGAAACCACTTCTTTCTCCTGCAATTCAGGAGGACACCAAAAGTAAAACATTTTGGTTGCATTATATATTAGGGCTCTATTTCCCCCCTGTATACAGGTGCAAAAGACAAAGCACATCAAGTAGTCTTTTGGGGCATGGGAAAAAAGGCAGCATGGGGAGAAAGGGCAGATGGGCACTTGAAGCAGCAAGACAAAACATAGATGTGCAATGACCCCAAGCACAGCAGCTGCCATCCCTGCAAAGGGGCACCTAAAGACCATGCCGGCATCAGAAGGCTGTGCTTTCACACAGCCAGGCAACAGAACTCAGTGTACGCCTGGAGAAGCCTGAGGGCAAGACCACTGCCAGCCTTCGACCTGCTCAGCTGGTTGGGACATTTGGAAATCAGCCTGTTAGTTGAGAAAAGAAAAGGTTGCAAAGGCCAATCAAGGAACGAGCAAAGCCTGTCCCAGCCTGCTTCCCTCCCCTGGGCAGAGCATCCTGTCCCGCTAGAGCCAGGGCCAGCTTCCACAGGGGAGCAGTGCCGCGGGGACAGCCCCACCACCACTCTCCGCCAGGCACCACCGGCCCTGGCGCTTGCCCCAGCGCCGGTTTGAGTCTCAGCTAGGTCGGGCAGCAAAGCATCTGCGCAAATGGTACCCAGAGCACAAGAGCTGGTTCTGCCCCTCTTCGGATCCCGTCGTGTAAACATGCAGAAGAGCTTCTTTAGCCGGAGAAAGAGTCACCGCGGGAGCTCGGGGGGATGCACACTCCCCGAGCGAGCCCTGAAGGCTGGGTTTTTTATGTCAAGTGATCAAAAGATGTTAAGGAGTCGCCGAGATGCGGTTTGCCCTGGAGCACTGTTTTGTATTGGGCCATCTGGGCTTTACTGCAACGCAAACAGCATTACCGACTGCTGTCATTAGCAGCACTACAATCATTAACAAGATCCCGCAGTGCCTGCACTTGAGGAGCTCTCTCCCCTCCCACCGCCAGCACAGGCTTTCTGAAGGTTGGGCTGCCATTCAGAGCACAGTCTGTCCAAAACCCCTCGGCAAGGAGTGTGGGACCCGAGAGCCCCGCAGTCATCCCTCCCGAGCACATAGCTTGCAGTTGCACCTCCAACAGCCTTCTTTTCTGCTTGGCCATGACCTTGGGCAGCAGCTGACAGCCTGGGCGCCAGGGCCAAACTCCACCTTCCCCACATCGCCAGGCGAGCAGTAATTAACACCTTTGTCACAGGTGTATAGGGTTAGGAGAGCAATGCCCTTTAAAGGTTGCCTTCGTTCTCTGCCGGAGGTGAGCGCAGGACCGGCTGCGCCTGAGCAGAAGCTGACATGGGAGATGTGCATCGTGCTGAAGAGAAAAGGGAACCAGCCAAAGGGGCCCATTTCTGTCACACTGCACACAGGGAAGGCCATTACCCAGACAATGCGCCTGGAGTCGGGGAAAGGCAAACCTCTCCACTACCTCATCATCCTTCTTCTGTCGGGACCTTAGACTTGAGACAACTATCAGTCACTTTCCTGCTGTTAGCCTCTTCAGATGGGAAGCTGTGGACAGATGCTTGCAGCGGCAATCCTGACCCTGGATGCCTCCTCCTGGAGGGGACATCTCCACCTGAGCTCATCCCATTTCGTTTTAGGCACCAAACTGGGAAATGTGAGGTAGTGACAGCTCCAGTAAGCATCTGAGGTAGAAACAGATGGGAAGGCAGAAGGTGTCCTGCAGCAGCGTGGAAGCAGCAACATTTTGGTCTGTAAATGCTAACAACTTACAGTGTTGATCTTAGTACACTTAAGGACAAGGTAGTATTGAAGAACCAGCCCAACCCCCCCAAATCTTGGCTAACAGAGCTCACCTCCATCTTGGAAGCACCCAATGCCTGTCTCCTAGTCTGGCAGCACTTCAGCCCTGTGTTCAGTCCAAAGTGCAGCTCTCCAGAGCGGCTCCAGGGAAGCAGGGAGCGGAGCTGTGCAGAACAGTGCCCACCCGCAGTGTTTGCACAGGGAGCCCTTGCTACACTGACAGCAAAACACCACACAGATCCTTGCACAGTGCACTGAACCCAGGCAGCTCGATGCACAGGAAGGCAAACACACAGGGCAGGGGGGAAAAATGAATCTTTGTCTAGCTAATCTTACTCTGCAGTGTAGCACCAGGCACAGAGGGAGCCAAGAGCTTCAGCCGAGAGGGACTGGCAGGGCTCCGCTGCTTCCCAGTGAAGCCAAGCCAATGTAAAGACAGCTGCAGGCTGGGTCCAAAACACAAAGCTGCAGAAAAAGTTCCTTTAAATTACTGAAGACATACTCACTTCTGGCTCCCACAGTTGCTTCTGCAGCTATGCATTCAAAGCATCATCACCCACCCTTCAAGCAGGATTATTTTCCGCTTCAACTGGACTTTGACTCAACAGCAAATGTAATGAACTGACCTAACGGACTAGACCTGGGGACTGGGAAAAAATAGTAAGAAATGTAAACCAACTCCCACAAACACAGAGCAGAGTGAGCTACCATGCAGCCAAACACCACCCCAAAACAAAAGCAGAGAGAAAGAGATGTGGCTCATGAGACAAAACAAGAGAAGGATCCTTCCTCAGGTTCTGCTCTTCCGTGTTGGCAACCATTTGCTCTTTACTGTCTTTTAGCATAAGATCCCAAAGCTCTTCATAGAATCAACCAGCTTGGAAGAGACCTCCAAACTCATCCAGCCCCATCCAATCAACCAGACCATGGCACTAAGTGCCCCAGCCAGGCTTGGCTTCAACACCTCCAGCCACAGCCACTCCACCACCTCCTTGGGCAGCCCATTCCAGTGCCAATCACTCTCTCTGCCAACAACTTCCTCCTAACATCCAGCCTAGACTTCTCCTGGCACAGCTTGAGGCTGTGTCCCCTTCTTCTGTTGCTGGGTGCCTGGCAGCAGAGCCCAACCCCACCTGGCTACAGCCTCCCTGTAGGCAGCTGCAGGCAGCAATGAGCTCTGCCCTGAGCCTCCTCTGCTGCAGGCTGCACACCCCCAGCTCCCTCAGCCTCTCCTCACAGGGCTGTATTTCAGGCCCCTCCCCAGCCTTGCTGCCCTGCTCTCCACACCTTCCAGTACTTGAACATCTCTCTTGAATCACAAGCTTTTAAGCTGCACAACATGCTGAGGTGCCATGGAGACAGCAATACAGGGAACACCATGGCCCCATGCCAGCCCTTCAGCCAAGCTGCATGCTGATACTTGTTCTACTGAAGCCTCATGGTGCACACAAGACCAAACTGGTGCTGCACTCCTGTTGAGAGCACATGGCCAACAACATCTGCAGCATCTTCACCACTTAAGTGGACACTGAACATGGCTCAGCATCTTTATCACCACTGCATCTCTTGAAGCACCTCACTCCTGTGACACTGCAGATGCCTGGGCAGGGGCCCCGATTTGAAGGTCCTCACAATAACATGGGCTCTTGGCTCCTCTGACAAGAGGAGGCAGTGCAGACATCAAACCAGCAGAAGGCTGCACTCATCACAATACGACCAACACCTTCAGCTCCTGAAGAGGCCAGATGGCAGCAGGAGCAGCAAGACCAACAACACTATCAGCAGGGCCATCCATCACATTCCAGTCCAAGAGTGGCCACAAGAACCTGGCCCTGCTGCTCCTCCAAAAGCCTCTGCATGCTCCTTCCCAGCTTTGGAGCTGCTGGGGATATTTCTGGCCTGGGATTATTTACCACAGTGGTCACAGCAAGCAACACATCACTTGGCAAGCAAAGGCAGATCAGTGAAACTCAGCTGCATCACCTGCCACAGACCAGCTCACTGCCCACTCACTCTGCTGACAACCATCTGCATGGAAAAATCATAGAATGGGTTAGGTTGGAAGGGACCTCAAACCTCAGCCAGCTCCAATCCCCCATCATAGGCAGAGACATCTCTCCCACTAGAACAGGCTGCCCAAGGCCTCACCCAACCTGGCCTTGTACGTCTCCAGGGAGGTTGTGGAGCACAGAATCACTCAAGGTGATCTTTGAACCTGTGCCAGTGTCTCACCACCCTCACTGCAAAGAACCCTTTCCTAACATCTAGTTTCAATCTCCCCCCTGCCAGTTCAAACCCATTCCTCGTCCTGTTGTTACAAGACCTTGTCAATAGTCCCTCCCCAGCCCTCCTGTAGCCCCCTGCAGATACTGGAAAGCCATTATAAGATCTCCTCCAAGCCTTCTCTTCTCCAGGCTGCAGAGCCCCAACTCTCTCAGCTTGTCCTCACAGCAGAGCTGCTGCAGCCTTCTCAGCATCTTGGTGGCCTCCTCTGCACTGGCTCCAACACTTCCATGTCCTTCTTGTTCTTGTGCTGGGGGCTCCAGAACTGCACCCAGGACTGCAGGTGGGGTGTGAGGAGAGCAGAATCCCCTCCCTGTCCCTGCTGCCCACACTGCTCTTGCTGCAGCCCAGCACAGGGTTGGCTGGACCTCCACTCAGTGGTGCTAACCTCATCAGTTGTGCGGAGGAGCAGAACATCCCTGCACCTTTCAGTGGCACAGAGCTGCTGCTCTCTGCCTTTTCTCCTGCTACTAGGAAAAGGGGAAGAGGAGAGTATTTCTCCCTTGTCATGATCAGCTGATGGAAGCTTCCAGGAGCAAATCCATCATTGCACATAGAAGGTGCAGCCAGGGTGACATGCATGCAGAGCACTGACTAATCACAGACTTTCTGCTGAGGAGATTGCTGAGCATGAAGGGCAAGATTCAAAATGCTGATCAGCAGCACTTTCATTCTACCCTGCTTGGAAACAAACTAACAGGTTGGAATTGGACTCCTTGAACCAGCTTTGCCACCTCCATCTGCCAGGTAAGAAATGAAATCTGCAAATACTTCAAGATATGTTCTTGCAGATGCAGATTCCCTTCTCTTCATTGGAAGAGGGGGAGTAGTGGCTGGGAAGGTGCCTGAACATGTATTTGTGAAGCATGGGAGCCCAGAGTGGTGAAGAGTGTGGATCCTACTGCCCAGCCCTTCTGCTCCTCTGGAGGGCAAGGTGGTCTGACCTGATGGTGCCCAGGCTCTGCCAGTACACACAAGCTGACTGGCATGGGAGAGGAACCCACCACTTCCTAGGGGTCCCTGCAGCCCTGCCTGAGAACTCCACACTGTGGAATAGCAGAAAAGGCCACCAGGCACAGTGGGTCCAGTTCAGCCCCATCGTTGCTGCCCAGTCTGCAGGTGAGAACCAGGGGGCACACCCCTGAGCTCTGCTACCCCTGCTCTAAGCAGCTCACCCAACTGTCAATTCCTAATGACTGGTTTTGTGCCTGAAGAACAAAAACAGAGGACCAGAAATTGTTTAAAACTAAGAATTCCCATCCCAGCCAAACTTCTCCAGTACTAACAAAGCTCTTGAAGCCTTGGTCTACCTCAGCTGTGCCACACAAGGTTTGGAACCAAGTCCAGCTCTTCAAAAATAAAGGCACAGAGTGCTTACAGAACAGGCAATGGCAGTGTCAAATACCCGAGCTACATCATCCATCAGGTACCAGAAGTTCTCTTTGCCAGTGTTTGGGCCCCAGGATCATTCTTCTTCCCTCTCATCCTTTTCCTCTTTGACTTTATGCCCAAGTTGCTTGCTGCTGAAAAGTGCAATTAATGCCTCTTTCTCCTCTGCACAACAGCATTCCCAGTGACACCAATTAGGTGTAGGAGTAACAAGGTGCACTTCCAGCCAGCTCCAGTCCTCAGGTAGCAACGCTGGGACAGCTTCTGCAGTATTATTAGCGTTAGGCTTCCCTGGAGACCCCAGTGATGGTCACCTCTTGCAAGGTGGCTATTGGAACAGACACTGTTCTGCACAAGCCCATCTGCAAACCCACAACTGCTTCTTTGTTCACCTCAGAGACCTTTGAGGCCAGGCAGGGCAGTGACAGCACCCCACTGCATTTACCTGTGAAGACCAGGCTGGCGTTCTCCAGCTCTTCCTGGGGAACCTTGAAGCTGAAGGACTCGTTGTAGAAGGGATCTATCGTCCTGCGCATGCAGGAGGTCTTCTTGGTTTTTGTTAGTTTTAATCCATGAACAAGCTGGATCTTCACAAAAGGATCTGACAAAGAACACAGGCTCTGAGTTACGGCCAGCACCCTGCTTCCCAAGGCACAGCCCCGAGGGATGGACCATGCTGGGATACAGCCTGCGGCCCCACGCCGCTCCCAGGGATCTGCGGCCGAGACAGAAGTCAGGCAGCTGGACTGAAAGTGCTCCCTGCCAAAACCACAATTGCCAACAGCCTTGGCAGAGGCCAAGCACGCTGCTCGTGTCAGAGAATGCCAACGTTCAGGCAGCACCAGAGGCTGGGCCTTGGGGCATGTTAAAAACACCAGAGGACACGAAGCTATTAGTAGCCAGCAAGCCCAGAAAGAGCAGGGAGTGATGCCCGGGCACTGAGAGAACCTCAGAGCACCCCCAGAGCAGCCAAATACCATAAATGAGGCCACTGCCACCTGAACACTCAGGTAGCATCTGCACCATACAAGCACAACCAGGCTGCCCTGCAGAACACAGCTCACAGCTCCTGGTTCCTCACCTCGGTGCAGAGGTTTTTTACAGCAAATCAGTGTCTGCACTCCCTGCTTTATCTCAGGGCAAGCATTTCCAACCACTCAGTTGCTGCTGGCTATAGATACACAAAATGAATACCCAGAGCCTTGTTTTAACAGGAACTGGGCATCCAAATCCCCCTAAGTGCCCCACACATTGCAGCCTCACCACCCACCTGCTTGCACAGCACACAGACCCTGCAGGAGTAATGTGAGAATGGCACTGCCCTTTACCTGAACCTTGGCTCATGTCTGTCTGAAGAAGCTGCTTTGCTCTGATGATGTCCACGTTCAGTCTTCCTGCACTGGGTAGGTAGTTTAGTGACAAGAGCAGCTCTCCCAGCTCCACTTCATTCTGCAGAGAAAAGGGAATAT
The DNA here is from genome assembly GCF_015220805.1 of Pogoniulus pusillus. Lineage (NCBI taxonomy): Eukaryota > Metazoa > Chordata > Aves > Piciformes > Lybiidae > Pogoniulus > Pogoniulus pusillus. The sequence goes on along the minus strand of NC_087276.1, from coordinate 31,273,422 downwards.
GGAAATTCAGAACAGAGCTCAGGGGGAAGGGAAGAGCAGGAAGAGAAATTAAATAAATCCTATTTGACTAAGTGCCTGAGATATCAATTTTAGTCATGCTCTAAACTGCAACTAAGAACCATCTGGTGGTACCTTGTGCTGAGCAGAAACAAGAAAGAACATTATCCCCAGGTAAAGATCATTCTTTAGTCACTGATCCTTCATCTTTTTAGCAGTCATGCAAAGAGGACCTATAATGAAGAACGAGTACAAGGTCAGTGGTTTCTACCTGCTCCACTCTGAACGGTGCCAGGTGGTTCTGATCTTGCCAACCTCACATCCTCAATGTTGGACAAAGCACAGACCCACTGGAGAAGGCATCATCTTTCCTTCCCAGCCCCAAAGTGCCACACCAGCCACTTGGGAAGTTCAGGCAGGAGATGGTTAATGCATCCCTGGGTCACAGGAGGGCAGATCCAGGGGACATTTCTGCCCGGGGACCATGGCACAGCTCAACTGTGCCCTTGCTGTTCATCAGCTGTACCGCAGCTGTAGCTCCACATCACTATGGCTGCTCAGCCATTATTTATTTTCCTCTTACTTAGTGATGCTTAAAACTAGTAGTCAAAAAAGAGCTGGAGAGCTGACATCACTGCTGCTCAGACGTGACAGCTTCAAACAACCTCTCCCTCGTAGCATGACCTGGCTCTCAGCCGCTCTTATTCTCAGATGCAAAACACACATAAAGAAACAACTTCAGAGACTGCAAACACCAGGCAGCCTGGGCAGGGCATCAGTCCAGCTGCCTCATCTCAGGGCCATGCAGGGGTGCAGAGCTTGTTCTTTGGATCCAAGAGGCAAACAGTTAAAAAACAAGCCTAGATCAGATGGTTATGGCACACTCCCAAAAGGAAAAGGAGCTGTAGTGGTATTGCAATCAGAACAAAAGTCTGGAATACCTCTACTGGTGCCCCAAATATTAAATTATAGAAATCAGAGGAAAAAAGGTCTGGGTAGGCAATAAAGTAAAACAGCTCTGAGAGGCAGCCACAGCCTGAAGTGGCCCAAAGAACTTGCTTCAGCAGCAGATGAGTCAGCACATGAGGTACCCACCCCAGCAAAGCCACCCATGGCCCTGGAACCTGAAGCTAAACCAGCTCACAGCTATTCAGCTGCAGATTGAAGAGTTTCCACCAAGTGCAGGTGAACCAGTGAGCTCAAACCAAATCCGAGCAAGCACGCCAGGAAAAGCCCAATCCCTCTGCCAGGAGCAACCCAGCACCTCCAGCCTGGGAGGCCAGCAGCACAGAGCAGCTCCCACTGACAGCCAGCTCCGCACCTAAGCGGCCAACAGCTAGAAACAATATTAGGTAATGGCATCAGAAGTCTTGCCCGAGGCAGTGTCTCCTCTCATGTTCCTGTTGACTACTCTCCAGAAGGCATCAGGACGTGTGTGGCATGCAGGAGCAGGTGGCAGCTTGAGGAAGTCCTGCACCTCTGACACTACACAACACAAATTTAATTCAATGTTCTTTCCTCTCTGCTTTCCACAGAAAATATGGCAATGGGCTGCCTGGCTTCACATCAAAGGTCTCTGTTCAGGAGCTGGCACAGCACCCCCTGCATTCAGCCCTGCATGTTTACTGAGCCAGGCAGCGGGCGGGCAGCAAGGTGAAGGCTGAGCATGACAGCATCCTGCCCCAGCCCCCGTGCTAAGAGCGCTGATCTGCATCACAGATCCTAGGGCAAACCCACATGCCCTCCTTGCATGCTCCACTGCCCTGGAGCCAGACCCAGAGCCAGTCTGGCACCATCCAACCCCAGCTGGCCCATCTGCTGCCTGACCTTCCCCACAGTCACTCCTCTCATGAGAAACACCATCCAATTCCTTAGTCCAGCCTCCTTTTGTCACAGCACCTCCTGGGTCACCCAGAACTACACAGCACACATTCCCATTGGCCACCTGCAGTTTCCTGTTGCTGCAGCATTTTTGCTCCTGGGGAAGGCAGCCCTCTTCTGCCAGCCTGTCAGCTTCCATGTCAGTCCCATTCGGTGTGTGACAGTGCAAGACCTTTCCAGCAGAAAGCCATTCCCCACGCAGACCTGACCCAACAAGTACACCCCAATCACAACTGGATCAGCCCAAGCCACACCCACATAATCATTGACCCAGTGGCTGCACAACACAAGGATCTAGAGGAGTCTCACACTCAAGGGAATTTCAACCTCATCCATCTCATGTAGGCTATCACCTTCAGTTCAACTTCCCCCAAAGCCACTCCTCTCAAACCTGTGGCTGGAACAGCCTGAAGACATGGCTGTCATCAGAAACAGCTGCTGACTTCCAAACCTCTAGCCAGGACAGGAACAGAGCGTGGCAGAGTCCACAACAGGATCCACCAGAGGTAGCCCTCAAGCACAGGTTGGAAGAGAGCTCCAAGCTCAGCCAACCCAACCTAGCACCCAGCCCTGGCCAAGCAACCAGACCATGGCACTAAGTGCCCCAGCCAGGCTTGGCTTCAACACCTCCAGGCACAGAGACTCCACCACCTCCCTGGGCAGCCCATTCCAATGCCAATCACTCTCTCTGCCAACAACTTCCTCCTAACATCCAGCCTAGACCTCCCCTGGCACAGCTTGAGGCTGTGTCCCCTTGTTCTGGTGCTGATTGCCTGGCAGCAGAGCCCAACCCCACCTGGCTACAGCCTCCCTTCAGGTAGTTGCAGACAGCAATGAGCTCTGCCCTGAGCCTCCTCTCCTGCAGGCTGCACACCCCCAGCCTCTCCTCAAGGGGTTGGTTTTAAACATGTCCACTCCTATTTCCACTTGCATTCAGCACTGCATCAGGTTTCATGCAGGCTTTGATTCCTAGAAAGTCAGGTACATTTGGACAGCACATGTCAGGAAGCTAATTAATGATGTTATTACATGCTGGAAAAAGACAGTCAGACAGCTCCAGCTGCAAACAGCAAGCTTCAGGAACACCCAGGTGGCAGGCTGGCACTGGGCAGGGATCTAACATTTCAAGTCCCTTAAGCTTGGAGTGCTGAAAATCCACATTAAGATTTGGGGTAATTGCTGCTGGATTTGCCCAGTGGAGGAACCTGCTGATCTTATCCAAGACCTGCAGGAACTAAGGGAGGAATGGTGGATTTCAGCAAGGTAAGGCAGACCTCCATGCTCCTGACACATTTACAGCTATGCTCCATTTAAAAAGGCCTGATGTTGTAGCCTAGCAAGAGGAGGCAGCTCAGGGCAGACCTCATTGCTGCCTACAACTACCTCAAAGGAGGTTGTAGCCAGGCAGGGCTTGAGCTCTTCTCCCATGCACCCAGTGACAAAACAAGAGGACACAGCCTCAAACTGTGCCAAGGCAGGTTCAGGCTGGATGTTAGGAAGAAATTCTTCACAGAAAGAGTGACTGATATTGGAATGGGCTGCCTGGGGAGGTGGTGGAGTCACCGTCCCTAGAGATGTTTAAAAGGAGGCTGGATGAGGCACTTAGTGCCATGGTTTGGTTGATTGGCCAGGGCTGGATGAGCTTGGAGCTCTCTTCCAACCTGGTTGATTTTACAGTTCACACCTTTTTAGAAGACATGGGTAAGCTAATTAGAAGGGTTAGGTGATAGATTGGACTCGATGATCCTAGAGGTCTTTTCCAACCTGGTTAATTCTGTGAATACCAACCTGGGCACCAAACACCGACCAAGGCACAGGCAGGAGAAACAGGCACCCACCCCCACCTGAACCCTCCCCAGCACTGCACCCAGAACTCCTGCAGATATTATGGAAGGAGTCACTACAGCATAACCACCACCCTGCTGCCTCACCCACAAGCCACTGACAGGAAAGGGCAAGGATAATATCCCTGATTTTTCATAGAATGGTTTAGGTTGGAAGGGACCTCAAGGATCATCCAGTTCCAACCCCTGCCATAAGCAGGGACACCTCCCACTGGAAGAGGTCTAACCTCTCTTTGAGCACCTCCAGGGAGGTTGTGAAGCACAGGATCACCCAATGTGATCAAAGATCTGGCAACCTGTGCCAGAGTCTTACCACCCTCATTGGAAACCCTTTCCTAACATCTACTCTGAATCTCCCCTCTGCCAGTTTTAACCCATTCCTCCTCATCCTGCCGTGCCAATAGTCCCTCCGCAGCCTTCCTGCAGCCCCCTTCAGATACTGGAAGGCCACTCCATGGTCTCCTCAAGTGGCACCTCTAAACAAACCTTTTTGACTACGTGGGCTTGAATTTGAGCAAGATGAGATACAAAATGCTGCGCCCTGCAAGCATGATCCACTCAAGACAAGTCAGACTGCCACCAGCTTTAATGAGTCTCACATCAGGCCCTATTTCCCAAACCTCAATAGCATCCTTGTTGGGGTAGCCTTGTTGCTTTTCAAGCATGCTCTGATTTCTGTTCATTATTTTAAGGCAAGGAACAGTCAGTCCAGCCCAGAGTGGCCACCGAGATGGGTATGCTCAAAGCCAGCAAGAAAGCAGCAGCTCCATTGTTTGCAGTGGTAACAAAAGGTGTTTGGAGAAGGCAGCCCAGGTCAGCTCTGTACAAGTGACTCAGCCTTTCCAAGGCACTCAGCTCCAGCAGTGAGCTGCCTCTGATCTCATAAACACATCTCTAGCTTAGCCACGAAGATCTAGGAAACCTGCTTCAAATCCTGCCAGGGTGGCTGAGGGGACACCAAGTACCCAGGAATGAATCAGTGGCCAGCAGCCACCATGCATTCCAAGCCGGCATGTGGGACCAGCACTGCCTCCATCCTGCTGCACTGCGCCAAACAAGCTTTCTCCTGCTCCTTGGCCTCTGTGGTTGTTGGCGTGAGACAAATGAACGAGGGTTGAACTGAATGATCTTTGAGGTCTCTTCTGTGACTCTGCGTTTCTGGGTTGCTCCCACAGGCAGGCCCCCTTAGTTGTCAGCTGCCTGAGCTTCCCCGACGAGCTCACACCACAGCACGCCTTCGCCGACGTGACAGTCCTGCTAATAAGACAGGCTGGTGGCACAGACTGTGGCAGAAATGGAGATGTGGATATCAACAGAGCTGCAGCTTAAGCTTGCTGGCTCAGTGGGCAGAATGGAGCTAACTGGGGAGTGCAGCAAGGCTCACTGTGATGCAGAGGAACGGGACGCTTTCTGTTTCAGGTCAGGGAGGGGCAAGCGGCCACAAAGGTCTCAGGTGGCTTGCGTGGCCACAGGAGCTGCCCAGAGAGCTCCTCCAGCCCGCCGAGCTCACCTGCGCTGTGGCAGCAGACTGCCCCCCGTGCCCTTCACCTCGATCGGCGATGGCTTTAAGCCGCAGGCTGCTGGGGGCCGCGGGCACAGCCGCATGGCTTTGGGTCGGTCACACGCTGGAGTCTGCCTGAACCTCAGACCTCCACGGGGGCCGAGCTGAACAGAGGGATGCAAGTCTCTGCACGAGGTGTCACCGACCCCAGCGAAGTGCCTCACTTTTACCTTTCCTGGGTCTTTTCACCAGCAAACTAAACGCTGCCGGTTCCGCCTCGACTTGTGCCACTGGAGCAGCACGCACAAGTGTCCCCCCAGCCGGCACCGCCCGCGAAGCCACCGTTTTAGTCGCCATTCTTATGCTGATGACGCTCCGATTCCTGCCGAGATCCCAGATGACCCTGGAAAAGCAATTTCCTGTTTGATGATGTGCCAGGGAGACATCAAGTCTGGGAAGCCCAAGACTCTCCTAGAGCTCCGATTAACATTTCACTCCTGGCTGTTCCTCTCCCACAGCTGCCTTGCACAGCCAGCCCTTGGACTTGCAGCCTTGGACCTGCCTGTCATCCAGAACCTTCGATCAGGTTGAACCGGGCACATATGAGAGGTTTGTTTTCTTTTCTGTCATCTGTGAAACACAAAGAGGCTTCCTCAAGGGAAGAGGAGGTTTTTAATTAATGCCACTTGCACATCTTGTTTGGATCAGGGCAATTGTCTCGACACAGCCTCCCCCGGACTCTTCGCTGTGCATTGCTGTAACACGAGCAACATCCTGCAGCTGAAACCCTCCCCGGCTCCCGACGGGAACCAGAGCACATTACATCAGCACAGACATCTATGCAACGTTCCTAATGAAGTTTCAGATTGATTTTCCTCCTCAAGGTTATCAGTGATGGTACCTCCAGGCACATTAGAAAGCTGATGGCTTAGAACAGTTTGCTCTAACAGGCTTTCTACGGCATCCTGTGACACACAGCAATTATTTCTGGAAGGCTGAGCTATTAAGGACTAGAACCTGAAAAAGAGAAAGAAAAACACTCCCAAACAAAACACAACAAACAAAAAACCCAAACAAAAAGCTTATCAGTGGATAAGAATAGTGTTAGCTGTGCAACAAACAGAGTACAATGAAGAGCCACAAAATCCATTCTAAGTCTAACTGGCTTCGCACCAGTTCGGGTGGCCACCAGGAAAACTCTACTGTGCAAAGACCTTTGGGAAGATTCCCTGTGGAGAGGTCCTGCACATGATCCCCACTGACCCTTCCTCAGCAAAATACACCCTGCAGAATCCTGGCTCTCTGCAGAAAGCGCAAGGAGTGAACAGCACAGAGGGGAGGGGGATGAGGTAACCAAGATGAAGCTGAAAGACAACAGATAAGGATAAAGAAGAAAAAAAATTATCAAGGACGAAAATTCTCGGTAGTGCAGCTTTAAGGACTGGAAAGGAAAGCAGGGAGAGAGAAAGCTACTGAAATGATCAGGGGTTAGCAGGGAAAGAAAACTGCAGAGTGAAAGAAACATGGGAGAATGTCAAAGGCAAAAATATGTCAACAAAGCACAGGTTAAGAGCCACAAATGTCATGATGACAAACAAGCATCCATCACAGTGTTGCATCAGGCATTCCTCGGTGACCTGCAGGGTGGTGGCATCCCACCTCCAGCCAGGCTTTGTCCAGGGATGTCACCCACAGGACATAAGAAAGCTCACTACTGCGTGAGCACTGCCCCACGTAACCAACCCCCAGCCCTCAGCAGCAGTTCTGCACTGCTCCTTTCATTAAAGAGCTGCTACGTTTCTGGACAGCGGAAAAGGAAGAGAAAGGAAATCCCTGACAACATCACTTTCATATTTAATTTCCCATGACTGTCATGAACATGGACTCCTGTTGCATGCTGACACAGGCAGACCTGAGCCAACTGTTGTGGCAGCTCTCCAGACCAAGTCCCTGCCTGTCCAGTGCTTTGTGTCTGCACAAGAGATGGGTGCCGACACTTCCAATACTACACTGTGCCACCAAACATGAGGCATCCTCCATGTTCCCTCAAGGAGGGTTCCTTGTCAGAGCTGCAATGGATAAGCTGAGGAACACAGGTGCCAAGAACAAACTTGGTAAACACACAACTGAAGGTCTCCAAGCCACATGCCTACGCCACCTGGCTGCACAGCAGAACACAACACAGCACCCAACAGGAGTGCTCTGAACTAAGCAACTACAAGAATGTCAAATTCCTTTCTCCCTTTTCCTTCCCAGCCATGGCATGGTAAGAACAACAGTGCAGTACTTGCCACAGCTTTATCCCTGAGGTGGGAATAAGCATGGCAGAGAGCTGCCACAGGAAAGCCCCTCCGTTTGTAGAGCACATTCCATAGTGAACAGAAAGAACTGGCAGCTCCTTCCAGTGCACTTACAGCACAAAGAGCAGCAAGTCCAGTACAACACTCCCTTCACTGTAGAAGTGGCTTCATTTGAGGGGAGAAGGAATTTTCATGCTGTTTTCCCACCACAACCAGGCAATTTCTCTCTCATTTTTTTCCATTTGCAGAAGGATCTCCAAGCTCTCATCACGGCTGCCCTAAAACATTTTGCTGCTGCCCACTCCAATCTGCCAAAAGAGAAGTGAATCATATGTCAATAAAACCTGGGGTCCCGAGCATGTGCTTCAAAATCCATCTTGGCGCTGCAACGTGCGAGCGTGAGCCCGGCTCCAGAGAGGGCTGCCAACTTCATTCATGGTAATTAAGCAAAGCCACACGCGTTTAGGGGGATATTTAGGGAGTGCAGAGTGCTCCTATGGGGACACGACTCAAGAACTACTCCACGAGCAGATACTGTGCTCTGGAAACAGGATAATTATCCTGCAAGAAAAAGCCTCCCAGAACGAGCAAGGATAAAGAATTTGGCAATACCTGCACTGACATTTTCTACAGGGACTAAGTCCTTCTGCTCAGCTATTGGCTCTGATGGTAAGTGGGATGGCAGCTCCTCTGTGCCTCTGCTTTGGACTCAGTCCCCATAAATGCATGATCCAAACTGAAAAGAAAACGAACCACCTATGAACAGGTACAGGCTTTTGCCTGAAGCTTAGCATCAAGCAGTTTATGGTACCGATTCCTCAAGGCTGAGGGGACAGCATTCCACTTGCCTCAGTCTGGGGTCTCTGACGAGCCATTGCCAACAACGAGCACAGCAATACTGCACAGCCCACCTTCTGACTCCCAAGGTAAGTTCTTGTGCTATTAGTTAACAAGCAGCTGAATAACACACACATTTTGCTACCAATGACAATGGACTGTCACCCCCTGAGGAGCTATATGCATCCCTCCCACAGCCTAAGGTGCTTGTCCTGGTCCATCTTACAGAAGTCAACAGAACTGCTGGCTGCAGAAGCTGGACCATGCCTCAGCCTGGAAGAAAGCCACCCATCTCTGCCAGCATCACATGCAGCAAGAGATTTCTGGCACCCCCACCTTTTTTAGCAGGGCTCGCTCATGCTGGCACAGTCCCAGCTCCGGGATTGATGGGGCTCAGCACGACGGTGGACAAGGACTAAGCACCTGACTTTACCAGCACACCCAGTGGCAGTGGCCTCTGGAAGCACACAGCACATGCAGAGCAGATCCTAGTCCTTATCGTTTAGGCACTTAGCTTTTCCACAAACCTTGCCCCATCCCACTGGCACAAAGAGAGAAACCTTCACAGCTCCTGCCATCTGGACTCACTTTCTTCCATCCCATCACGTTTCTGTCTACAAATGCCAATTAAAACTATTTAAAAGTACATATTTTGTGTCTTTCATCTTGACATATCACAGCTACAACCGCCTGTTTTCCTCTCCCTCCTGTTAGTAGCTTTCCAAGCACCTGCTTCAGCGTTTTCTCCAACATGATCTTTATCACTGGGGGGTGCTGCTGCCAGCTGCTGCTTCATGTCAGAGCCCTAGGGCAGCCAATCCAGCCTGGCAAATTTTCATCGACTAACAATCGCAACTGCACCACAGTGGCTTTGCCTCGCTCTCCACAATCCAAGGACAGCTTCTGCAAAATAAAACAGTGTTGCACGTTGGGATTCTTTGTCCCTGTCTGCCATGATCTCACGACACCAAGTGCACTTCGGCAGACTCAGGATCAATCCAAAAAGAGGCCAGCAAGAAAGGAAAAAAAAAAAAAAAAAGAGGCAAGGAGCCTATAAAAAGAAATCAATTGTCAAGATGTCAAATCCATCAGCCCACAGGCAGAATCTTCCAGCTAGCAATCTAAAAGCCCTCACAAGTTGCTGGCACAGGCATGACCATTATTGAAGACATTAAAATGCAATTGTTCAAAGCAATAAGCTTTATTGTTTTACGTTTTCCAGGATTCACTTTAACCCTCTGACCAATTAATTTAACTTTAATCGAGATAAATATACCCGATTCAATAAACTTAAACAAATCTTAATCGCTGTGAAGAGACGGGAAGATGATACCAAACACCCTCCCTGGACATCCCAGTGCAGGGACTGGTGCTCTCTTTGGAGCTGCATTCTGCCAGCTAACGCAAAAGGCCAAAGAAGCATGAAAAGACCACAACGAGGCACTTCAAACACCAAGGTGTGAAGTACACTTTGCTTCAATTAGTTTTTTTTCCCTCGTATGACGGCAAGCAAATGAATGCAAATCTGCAAGGTTAGGCCTCCCCATTCAAATGGAGTTCTCTCTTCCCCCCCCACCCCCCCCTTTCCTTTTATAAATACCAGAAATGCCAATTTCTGCATAAATAGTTTATCTTGAGTCCTGGTGAAGCAGACAGCACTGCTGAGGACAGCAGCAGCTTCCAATGGAACTTTGGAGAGGCAGGGAGGAGGGGCTGGCTCCACGCCTGGCACACCAAGGCAGAGATGATCTTGTCTAATCAAGTCTTTATTAGCTGTGGAATGAATCCATGTTACTAATAAAGAGATACAGAATACAGAGAAGTATTTATCATGCCAAAGCAGGGGGGAGAAGCAAGGCTGCGTGGTGTGAATCACGGGCAGAGAACAGGATGCAAAGAGGAGAGCTCTGTCCTCAGATAAACACGGAGCCTGTGCTGAACTCCAATACCCAAAGAAATCCCAAACTGGTTTAGGCGTTTGTAAAGAGAAAACAACCCCCACCTTATTTTGGCAAAGAGCCCAGGAATATCTGTCCTTGTCCATTCTCCTTATGGACCACTCCCTTAGGCAGCCATCCCCCCCACTGCCACGCTACCGAGCACAGCGGATCGCACGGGCGCAAAGACAGGTCCTGCACAGACACACTCAGTGACCCTAAGCTCTGACTCGCGGACAGCTTTCAAAGCTTCCCTTTTTGCCTGAGCATCCTTCAGGCTAATCCCCCACATTGGCTACAGCAAATCTAGCCTGCTCTCTTGCAGCTACTGAGGTCTCAATCTTACCCCTCAAACACTGCAGAAGGTCCGAGCAGGCATTCCAAGAGCTCTCAGCCCTTCTGCACACAAAGCAAGAGCACGGCAGAGTCGCAGAGCCTGCAGGCTTTATCTATAGAACGCTGCTCAACGAATTCTATTTCCACAAGTGCCTGATCACTAGTTTCCACTTGAAATCAGACTCCTGGACCCACACCATACATCAGCAGCGAGGTCACCAATTTGCTGTTCATCTCATCTCCTGCCTCTGGCTACACAGCCTTTTGTGAACATGCCGAAAATCAGAGCACTTATCGTTGCATGAGTTCATCTTTGAACTTGGGACACCCCAGTTCACATAAGGTTTTGATTCAGCAAAGGCTCTAAGATTTAGAAACTGCAGTCTCAGAGGTGGCAAGGACCTGGGTGAAGCAACCCCGTTAGATCAACCTCGAGTGGCACCCCCGTCCTTGGCTCAAATGCTCGACATGCTGCTCAGGCTGTGCTCTTGTTTTAGTCCTTTACGAGGAGCTGTGCCCCGGCTACGTGGGTGGTAACTGCCAGCATCTAAGCACCGTCCCTGTCTGCAAAGCTCAGGCCTTCCGATTGAACAGCTCTTCCACTGCTTGGCAAGCAGGAGGCACTGACCAGGGCCCTTTCCTGAGAAGAGGCATGGAAGCACACAGACCCTCTGCATCTTCTCTTCCCAACCCGTGGGACAGTTGAATCTAGTTCAAAACACGAGCTCAAACTCGGGAGCATCCAACATGTCACTTGGAGCAGAAAAACACAAAATACAAATTCCTGGCAACTTCATTCCCTTCGGGGACAGAAAGAGGCTCAAACTAAACCTACCACTACCTCACCCTTGGTTCGCTCACATGGTGCCACAAGTCTGCAGAGACTTTGCTTGTTCCGCGTTTCACAGACTCAAGCCAGCACCCAGCTGACACCCACGGCTCCCCTCGCGTCCGCAGAGCGGAGTCACAACAAGGAGCACGGGAGTGACCCAGACAGGAGGGCGTCACCAGAGCGTCTGGGAACTGAGGCAGGTCACTGTGGGGATGAGAAAAGCATTCCAAAAGGTGCAGACCTCCAAGGCGGTCTCGAGCTGCTCTCATTAAAGCCGACACAGGATCTTTTGTCACATCACCTCCTTCGAATATGAAAGGCAGCTCCTTGACCCGACAGGATTAGCTGCAAGACCAGCTACAGGCCCACATTAATTCAACCCAGCAGAGGCTGCATTAACGAGACGACAATGACTAATCAGAATCCCTGTTACCTGCCAACAAGCAAGGGAACCGTGACAAACAGCGAGAACAATGGGGGCAATAGTCGGGCAAATTCTGTTACCTGAGAGCTAGGCACAAGGGCTTTCCACCAGTGTCCGCCTTTCACGAGGTCTACATCGCTCAAGGGCAGGGACACCTTGCCAATGACACAGTGACGAGAGAATTTGTCAAAGTCCACTACGGTTAAAAGCAGAGTTCTTCTCTGGGCTTCTAAAAAGGGGATTTCAAATGTGTACCTCTCCTCAAACACAGGGCTCTGCGTTTTGCGCTTCACTCCGGTCTGCTTGGAGTTCTTCTGGTCGGGAAGGAGGCAGATCTTCACGTAGGGGTTGGAGTGAGCCATGTCTTGCCTCGACCCATCGTAAGAAATGGGAGGAGGCAGATCTCTGGCCTCAATGACTCTCACGATCAGGTAGTTGTGCAGCAGGTCGTACTGCGTGCTGAAATGCAGCATGCCCAGCTGGTACTTGGATAGGATCTCCTCGTCTGTCAGGGAGTCCATATCGTCGCTGTTGGAGTCCAGGGAGTACAGCCTCGGCTCAAATTTCCTGAAGTAGTCATCCGGGGTGTAGCTCTTCCGCAGGACAGTTGGCTGGACTATTTCTTTCTTAGCTCCTATGACTCCAAACTCGATAGGTTTAATGTCAATTAAGGGAGAGCTTGGCCTCCTTGACTCGAAACCTGGGCGAGAGAAACGCACAGGCGCGACAGTTAGAAACTCAGCTGGAGCCGAGCGGCGCTCCTCGGGTACCGCTGCGCTGTGCCTGCGCTGCGCCCAGCGCAGGCGGCGCCCCGGCGGGACAGCACCAACAGTTAACACCACCCTTCCTTACCCTGAAGTGCAAGCCCAGCTACATGTTCCCCCTCCCCCCACTTGCACAGGGAATCGCAGAGTACATGCTTCAGCTAGAAGAACGGAGCTGCCCCCTTCTTGTTCCGCTCTGCGGGAACGCAGTGGGTTTTAATCAGCGTACCCTCGACTCGACTTGATTCCCTGTCTCAAAGACGAAAGAGCAAGCACTGCGGCCAGCTTGCCCTCCCCCACGAGAATCGCATTACCGCGGGAAGGACGAGCTTACTTGAAATGCGCCTGGTGAGGCTGTAAGTGGACCGTGATGCATCTGAGGATGACCTCCTCCTGTCAGGGGAAGCATCCTGAAGAGTGGGAGGCAGCTCGCTGATTGTATTAGCCGAGTCTCCATCTTTGTCCTCATTTTGGCTGCTTATCCTGTTACAACAAGAGGCCTTTGGGTGATTCAACCCAGCTAAAGGAGACTACTCAGAATTCATAGAACGGGTTAGGTTGAAAGGGACCTCAAAGTTCAGCCAGCTCCATAGGCAGGGACACCTCCCACTAGAACGGGTCTAACCTCTCTTTGAGCACCTCCAGGGAGGTTGTGGAGCACAGAATCACCCAATGTGATCAAAGATTACATTGGATGATTCTGTGATCTACAACCTCCCTGGGCAACCTGTGCCAGTGTCTCACCACCCTCACTGCAAAGAACCCTTTCCTAACATCCAGTTTGATTGAATCTCTCCTCTGCCACTTCAAACCCATTCCTCCTCATTCTGTCATTACCAGACCTTGCAGTAGTCCCTCCCCAGCCTTCCTGTAGCCCCCTTCAGGTACTGGAAGACCACTCCAAGGTCTCCTCCAAGCCTTCTCTTCCTCAGGCTGCAGAGCCCCAACTCTCTCAGCCTGTCCTCAGAGTTGCTGCAGCCCTCTGAGCATCTTCGTGGCCTCCTTCAGACTGGCTCTAACAGTTCCACGTCCCTCTTGTGTTGGGGGCTCCTGAACTGCACACAGGACTCTATTCGAATGCATTCTAGTGTTCTGGGTCTAATCTTGGGTGCACACCTCTGGATGCTGTGGGATATCTTCAGATCTAGCTGACAAGCAAATGTTTCTGCCTGTCTTCTAAAGAGAGATATATCAGTATGGGAGCACAAAGGCACATGTGTCCAGACAAGGGCAACAAAGCTGGTGAGGGGCCTGGAGCACAGCCCTGTGAGGAGTGGCTGAGGGAGCTGGGGGTGTGCAGCCTGCAGCAGAGGAGGCTCAGGACAGTACTCATTGCTCTCTACAACTACCTGAAGGGAGGCTGTAGCCAGGTGGGGTTGGGCTCTGCTGCCAGGCAAGCAGCAACAAAACAAGGGGCCAGACTCTGAAGCTGTGCCAGGGCAGGTCTAGGCTAGATGTTAGGAGGAAGTTGTTGTCAGAGAGAGTGATTGGCATTGGAATGGGCTGCCCAGGGAGGTGATGAAGCGGCCGTGGGTGGAGGTGTTGAAGCCAAGCCTGGCTGGGGCACTTAGTGCCATGGTCTGGTTGGTTGGGCAGGGCTGGGTGCTAGGTTGGGTTGGATGAGCTTGGAGGTGTCTTCCAATCTGGCTGATTCTATGAGGCTGAGATCCTCAGAGGCATACTGTGCTGCTTTGAGGCTAATCAGAATATTTTAGTTAGAAACAAATTATAGGCTGTGCAAAGGAAACAAAGGTGATGGTTACTGCACTCCTAGGCTTGCTGAGATGTATAAAAGCAAGAACACAAACAGATAAGACAGTGTGTGTGTGTGTGTGTGTGTGTGTGTCTGTGTCCATGCCTGTGTTTCTCCCTGGGCTGCTTCGGTGTAACTAATCCTTCTGCTTCTAACCTCCCCTTGCCCATCCTCCAAACTCACCTTGCACTCTGGGATAAGAGTGGGGGGTGGAAAGAAGGTGGAAGGGTGGTTGGGAGCCCCTCCTGGGCACTCTGGCTTCTGGGAGGGCTGCTGTGTTTCTGTAGCACTTTTAACTTGTGTATTTCTGTCTATAGCTATAAATACTGTAACTATCTGTCTGTATCTTGTGCTGAGCTGTGACTAGAAAGCTTCATTCCTTAACTCCCATCCAGCTGAGTCTAGTCTGGGTGACTTCATTGGGGGGGGGGAGGCAGGTAGCTTCCAGACCATCACACGTTTTTGAGGAAAAAAGGGAAGAAACAATCCCCTACAAACCACAAAACCCAAACAGTAGCTTGTAGGAGTTAATTCACAGCTACACCACTATGAATGACCCAGCATGGGAAACCACCAAGCTCAGCCTCTCAAACCTGCCATGCAGCTCAGAGGGGTACTGCTTTGCAGGTGCACCACTAAGGCTTCCAAACTCACTCTTACAAATGCAGTTCACAAAGAGCCATTTATTGACATGTATTTAAAATTAACTGACTGCTTTTCATCCACTTCTACAAACCAGAACCAAGTCTCACTAGAAAGTAATTTCACCACCCAAGGGTAAAGTTGGCAGGATGTAAGAAAACAAGTTTCAAGGAGAGCTGTGGCACCTTTGGCAAGACTGGCATCACAGAAGTCCACCCAAAGGTCTCGCTTCACCTTGGTTTTGTTTAGATGCAATCTTTGTTTTCATATAAAACAACATTCTGGTTAAAACTCTCAATGTGTCACAGCAGCTCACAAAAGCAGTCCTGACCTCCCACCTTGCCTGAAGAAAGAGCAAGAGCAGCCCTTCAGAGGGGAGCTGATGGAAATGAAATCACTTAAGGGCAGGTGATGTGTAGTGTGCCTCATGCCAAACGAGCCTTCTGCTTAACCCAGGACACAGAGCACTCCTGAAAAGAGCAGCAGATCGCAAGGAAAGCATCAGTGTGAAATGAGCAAAGCAGAGAGGAATAGTGAGTGAGCTCTGCTCCCGATTCACTCTTTCTACATGCATGGCCTGGCTGTGAATGAAATGTGTTGCATCATCTGCTTCAGTAACCAATGACTTGAGCAGAGAAACACACTCTGCAAGAGGCAATCAACTAGCAGAAAAGGCTCCCAAATGTGAAATAAACTTAAACTGGAAATTCTCATCCAAACCCACAGCGGGATCCATGCAAATGCCACCAACTCAGAGTGGCACAGCTCACCCCCATCAGAAAACCCCAACGCCCAGCCTGTTGACAATCACAAGCAAACCCCGTGCTGAAAGGAGCTCACGATGTTTGCACAATCCTGCAGCCCAGACCATGTGGATTGACATCAAGTACTTGGAACACAAACAGCTTTCTCATGCAGAAATGAGGGCCTGCACAATCACAGGAGGCATTTGGATGTAGTAGTGTTTGAGAAGCAAATGCACAGAACGAGAAGGCAGAGTGAAAAGGGAATCAGGAAGAGAAGCATTAAGGATGTTCTACAATGGGT
The DNA here is from genome assembly GCF_015220805.1 of Pogoniulus pusillus. Lineage (NCBI taxonomy): Eukaryota > Metazoa > Chordata > Aves > Piciformes > Lybiidae > Pogoniulus > Pogoniulus pusillus. The sequence continues at coordinate 31,257,327 of NC_087276.1, read as the reverse complement.
AAACGTAATAGTAAGTTAATAACATACAGATGACCTTTAGTAAGGAAATTGCTACTGAGCAACAATAATTTTTCCTCAAATAAACTTTGGCTCTGGTAAAAGCAGCTCTGTTTCTGTTTAATCTGAACCTCTGGGAGAGGAGTTGCATCCTGATTTCAAGTCAGTCTCACAGAGCTGTTTATCTTTGGGGGGTTGGTAGAATAGCCCTTAACAGGGAGCTCCACCATACAGCCTTGTTCCCAGGCCATTTCTGAAGAGACCAGAGTACAAATGCTCCTCAGGACACAAGAAGTTACCAGGCACTCAAGTCACTACACTTGCCCTCAACTTCAGCAAGATTTTTTTCTTCCTAACATGCCACTGTAAAAAGCTCAGAAAGTGAGAAAAATCAACAGCCTCCCAAGAAGGGCTTCAACCTGCAGCTTCAGCATCCCTCTGGAACCTGCAGGACAGCAAAGTATCTCAGAATGACACAGGGAAAAACCCACAGGCAAACCCCCAAAGACAGATAATTAAGCAAAGGGCGTTTGGATGTTTGCTGGCAGGTCAGTGAAGACATAAAGGCAGTTTTCTGGTGGGGAGGGTATGGAAGGGGCAACCTGTGTTCTGCACACTGCCAGTGTCCTGAGCCCAGGAAGCAGGGACAAAAGGAAGGCATCTCAGCTGAAAACCCAGGTCTGGTCTTAAAATACTGCCAGCTTGTGGGCAGGAAATACAATAAGTGAATTTGTTCTACACCCAGCCTGTACATCTAAGTGCAGGATGTGGTGATGTCAAACCCATCTTCCACGGGAAGGGTTTCCACTGAAGCCTTCTCAAAGATAAAGGGGAAGAGAACAAGGAATCACTTAACAGACTGTGCTAGTTTGAAGCAAGCTAGAATGTTTTGGTAAAAGAACTAGATAATGGGCAGTGAAATGAAAAACAATTGTGTCTCTTCGCTCACAGTCATGCTGAGAACTCTGAGAAGAAGTAAAACATTCTCCATTTTGTCTTTCTTCTGCCTTTGCCTTCAGACCTAGTCACATCTCATTAACCTTGCTCCCACTTACCTTGCTCCCTAACCTCTTGGCTGCACCTCTCTTCTTCCTGGGAACTGGGGTAAGGTTGAGAGGGCAAAGGGAGGTGTTGGGGTGGTTTGAGACCCCCTCCTGGGGACTCAGGTTTCTGGGAGGGGAGTTGTGCTTTTGTATTGTTTATCCTTTGTATATTTCTGTATATAACTGTATATATTGTGAATAGCTGCTTGTATATTTGCTGCTGTAAGATAAATAGCTTCATTTATATTCCCAGAGGCCGTCTGAGTTAGCTGGGGCAACTTCAAAAGTGGGGGGGGGGGGCAGGTAAGAGCCCAAACCATCACACAGACACCTAACACCCAGTAAACACCTTATTCTGAAACCAACCCCAAACTCTTCCTCTGCTCACACACCTAACTCTAGACATAGTTTCCTACTTCCAAAACACACGCAGGTATTTAAGAGTGGACAACAGAAATCTGAACTGGCTTCTGAATGCTGAGCCAGCAAAGGCTGCATGGGATCATTTCCATCCCTGAACACAGAAAAAGCATGGCCCTCCTACTGATCCTCTTCCTCTTTCAGGCTCTTGTCCCTCTACAGGCTTGTTTTCTCCCCTCTTTCCTCTCATAGCCCTGTCTCCTTTCCCTCCCTGCATCTCCTCCTTTGCTCTCCTTACTTGACTCAATCTTGAGTTCCCTCACCAGCTTCTACTCTGGAAGCTTAAAGCATCTCCATCTTCCCTGGCACCACCTTGGGCCCTCTTCAGCTCAAGAAGAGGAACCAGCAACCTTTCCAAGCAAGCAAAGTTTCACCTCCAGCTTCCCACCACGTATTAGCAGGCAGCCCTAGAGACCACAGGAGATGGTAACTTCCCTGATCCTAAGGCATGGCAGCATCTACACCTTCTCACAAAGCAAAGCTACCTCTCTTGTGTGTCCTCTCCTTTGGTTCCTGCTGCCCCTCTCAGGTACTCTCTCTGGGCACTCACCATCTTCCAGCACTAGAGCAGAACAGGGAGATGCAAACAACAGCAGGATCTCACAAAGATGGGAGGAACGACAGACACACGACCTGGGCCGTGGTCCCAGGGATCCCACCCAGGGTTGCTAGCGTGAGTAGCTGCAGCATCATAAAACATAACGTGGTTGAAGAACTGGCCCTTTTTTTTTCCAGAGTGCCTTTGCCTTCTGCTCATGGCCAGTCCAGTAAGCTCACTACAGAGGCTTTCAGATGGAGCAGGACTAGGGGAAAATAAGAGGCATTTTATGAGTCCAAAGGTCTCTGTGGTCTCTGCCTGCGGCAGTCTCCTCACCTACTATCACCATATGCCCAAGTTTGGAGCTCAGAGGAACAGAGCTCCAATCCTTGCAATGCCTCTTTAGCAAGCAGAAGGATCCAGCAGCCCAAAACTAAACCATGGGACAACCACTCCACACTCCCAAACACACATAGATGTCCCTCCCACTCCTCAGCGCAGCAGAGACACTCTGAAGCATCCTTACACCATAGCCCTAGCTACTCATTTCTCAGGTATGTAACTGTACCTGCAGCAATCCTTCTACCTCCACTGCTGCAGCCTCATCACTGTGCTCTCCTGCATGCAGTGCTTTCTTATTTAGCATTGATTTTGTTGCCATTTCCCTCTGATTGCAGGTGAATTCATTTCTGTGCACGTATCAGACTCTTCAGCACGCTGCTCCATATTGACAAACGCGCTGACACCCCTTGGATATCTCCATTTTCATTGCTTCAGTGTTAATCACCACCCTATTCTACATGGGTTCAGAGGAGGAGGTAGACGAGACAGCGATTCAAATGTGGGGTAATTTCTTGCAGCATGGACCTTCCAGATCTGACACAGAACAAAAGTAAGTACTCACAGGAGTAGAGGAAAATAAACTGAGCCTCTCAGTGCCTGGGTACCAACTTCTGAGCATCATATACCACACTAAATAGGCATCTCCTGTGCCACAGCTTCTGAACATGCTGAAGCTGTGCCCATCAAGTCATCTGCTCTGATAGAATCCAGCCCAGCCAACAGAGTAGCCACAAAAAGATCTCTGCTCCTTTCTTACTTTCACTAATGCTTCCAAGGGGTCACCTCTCTGCTGCAGACTCCCAAATGAGAGGAAGGAGAGCAGAGAGAACGTCACTGACTTTCTTTGTAACAGGTTTGCAAATGCACTAATCAAAGCCCCAGATAAAACCTGGTGCTGCTGCTCTTGCTCTTTAATGATTCAAGAGGAAACCTCAATGAGTACCAAAGTGATGCAGAAGATCAAGTCTTGCTAAATGAAACTTTGAATTAATTTCCCCTTTGGAACATGCATGGAGTCTGCCTTTCATCTGCCTGCAGGATATCCACCTTCATGCTAGCAAAAGAACATCTTTTCAAACCACCTCATCAGGATTTCTGCCAAGTTGAAGTGCCCAGAAGGGATGGTCTGTTTGAAAAGGAAATAGGAATGGGCTGCCCAGGGGGGTGGTGGAGTCACCATCCCTGGAAGTGTTCAAGCAAAGCCTGGCTGGGGCACTTAGTGCCATGGTGTGGTTGACTGGCTAGGGCTGGGTGCTAGGCTGGACTAGATGAGCTTGGAGGTCTCTTCTAGCCTGGGTGATTCTGTGACTCTATGAACAGCAGCTTTAGGAAAGGATGCACAGCTAAAGCAGTTATCAGCTAGCTCACAAAAATCACTTCTGCCTTACCAAAGTGTTTTACAAAGACTAACCTGACTATTTGAGCTCAGAGGGCTGCCCTTTTCTCACTTCGCTGTTTGAGTAGCCTCAGCTCCCATCCCCTGCAGGAGGTTCCTCCTCTCTAGGTGGTGTCCTCCAAATGTCCTATTGACATTCTGTGTCAGTGCTCTCATCACAGCTGAGCAGCCCTACTCAATGAAAGCTGTGCATCTAACACTTACAGCCAGGCTGGAGTCTGAGCAGGAAAAGGTCCCAGGATTTCAACTTCATCTTCATTTGTTTGACAACAGCTACATTCGAAGCACTTCTGACAACAATTCCTACAAGTCCACCGGCACAGCAAGAGATCCGAGAGTCTGGCCAGCAGCCCCTGAAGCCATTGGAAACCAAAGCACAAGAATGCAACCCATCAATAGCTATTGAAAACAACAGTCAGCTGTATTTACGTTGGTGTTTCTGCAAGGGAACATTAAGAACTATATTTGTTTCATCTATATCAACAGACAAGTGCCGTGCAGCCATCAGCCCAGCTTCACCGAGAAGAAAATAAGCCCTCGCCACAGGTGTTTTCCCTCTAGCAGCAATGTACTATTATGCAGGTTGGCAAGAGGGTGATTTACAAAACACTATGGCACAGCAACATGCCAGAGTGGAGACACGCTTATTCTTTCACACACATCAACAAGCTAATAGGTCAGCAAAGACATGGCAGAAGGAACCAGCAGCAGAAGATAAAGGGAAGCTCTGCTTTAATCCGGCAAGGGTCTCTGTAATTAACGCAGCGATCTGAACAATCCCATCAGCAGGTGGTACCGGTATGATCCGTGTGCCACTAGAATGGATCAGCAGCAGCACACTCTCCTCACGCCTCCCCTCTGCTATTATGACTAATTGAATTTAAAACTTCCAATTATTCCTTTTTTAACTCCTCCTTTCAGCAGTTACCCAGCCCAGAAGAGGCAGCAGCACCTCTCGCGGTGCTCCTCTGCCGTGACTGCCACGGGGTGGGGTAGCAGGCTGCTGTCCCATGTCCATGTCATCCCTATACCTTCTCCTCCAGTTCAAAGCTCTGCTTGCTTCAAGAGGAGCAGAAATCTACATCTTAGTCCCATTTCCCACCCACGACAGCTCCAGCTTCTGCAGCTGGTAGGAAGACTCATGAAGTAGCACAAGGGCACTTTAACAAAGGGCAAAACTCCAGAGTCAGAGAGGGTGGACGCAGCTGCAAGAGCAGCAAAGCACATGCAGGGTTAAATTGCTTTACAATCGTGTGTGACCTTGAAAGGTCCCCAAGAAGCTGAAGGAATAAAGCATGAGCAATTTTCTCCACAGAAAAGCCCTAAAGTACTGGAGACTTCTGCAGTATTCACGAGTGTGCTGACCCAAGGGCGCTATGACACCATGCAAAGGGCTTTCCTCTTAGGAACACAGAGGAGACTCCACAAGAACATTGCTCTCTGCTCCAGTAAAACCCACAGCCCTTCCCATGGGCAGAATCTGAATGCTGGAGTTAAAAAACAGATCAAAAGAATCCCCAGCCCAAAACACAGTGCATTACTTATCTCTAGGACATCAGCAGGGGCAGAAAATACGAGACAATCCCCTCAGGACAGAGCGAGGAGACAGAGCAGAGAGTGAATCATCAGATTAACTCACCTCATTTATTGGTTCCAACTGTCCTTTTAGACATCCAGGATGAAGCAAAGGGGAACAAAATGGAAAAGACAAAAACAGATTAGCAATGCTCAAATAACTTTAAATTTTCTGCCATGACATGCCCTGGCCTGGGATGAGCTTGAGCTTCTGACAAGCTGGTACAGTACCATGGAGATGAGGGGCAGAAGTCTCCTGACCAGGCACCAGCTTCTCCTGTTTTCAGGCCTTCTCCAGCAAGCTCCTTCTGTTCTTTTCCCCATGAACAAACTTCTTAAACCCATCTTGGAGCACTAAAATCCTGCTCCATTGTCCCTTGTTAATGGGGTATCAGATGCCACCACTTATTTTCTGCCCTCTAATAACCTGTCTCTAATTACACCAACTACTGACAGCAAACCACATCCAAATCTTCCAGTTCAATGCCACAGTGGGAAAAGAAGTCTTTGCTCCAGATTGAGTCCACACCAAGAGTTCAGATGCCAACTTGTTAAACCAGCATTTCCAGGCTCAGAACTCTCTATTACACACACACACACACACACACATCACTTGAGGCAGCTGTGTGCCTTTGGTCTCATCTTCGGATGCAACTTAAAGAACACAAAAAATAGAGTGCTTAAAACTTGAGCCACACTAAGAACTTGCATGAAGCCACTTGCCCCAAGTCACAGAGAAAAATCTGCAGGAAAGGAAGAAACCATTGCCAGCCAACGGTTTACTCCCAAAGCCACCCTTGGAATATCCTACTTCATTCACGGAGACTTAGTAGCATTTCAGACGCCTGCTGAAATGTCTCTCCTATTGCTTCCCCTTGGCAACGCCTAACAGTATCCTAATTGTCCTGGCTGCCCTTTTAGTAGGGGGCATCCCTAAAAAAACAGCAAAACCAAACCAACCAACCCACCACACAAAAGAAACAAAAAGCCTACAGCCCTCCCCCCCCCCCCCCCCCCCCCCCCCTCTTTGTCACATGGCCACAAGCAAAAATCAGTTTGCAGCTCTATGATGGTGACAGGGACAAGAGCAGCCTTGCATAAAGAAGCTGGGATGCAGGAGTTGCCTCTAGTTTCAAGAGCTCATCCATGGAGCACGTCTTGGCACAAGCCTCCCTCCATAAACTTCTGAGAAGGCAGTGCCTGGCGAGGCCACCTCTCCTTAGAAGCACAGGAGACTGGAAGTGCTGCAGCACAGTGGGACGAGACGGCGATTACCAGGCACCCGTGGGCCAACTGTTTAAGAAAACTCCGAGTGGTTTAAAGGGCTCTACCATTCCGTATTAATGCAATGCTGCAGCCAAAGCGGCGCGGAGGCTCAGCAAGGCTGGCGGAGGTCCGAGGCGCTGTGAGGCGCAGCCGCTGGCTGGGGGCCGCGACGGCGCGGAGCGCCCCGCACGTGCCGCGCTGGAAGTGGCGTTCCCGAGCCGCCCACGGGGACCCACGCCGGGCTCCTGGCAGAAGAGCTCTCCTGCTCACCATCAGCTGCCACTGGTGCCGAGCCACGCTGGCGTGCCACCGGCCCCAAGAGCACTCGCGGGGGTCCCGCAGCCACCATGATGCGGTGAGTCTGTGACCAGCCGCAGACCTCCAGCCGGAAACGGGAGGGCAGCAGTGAGAACTGAAGACTGCAGTGCACAGGAGCCAGACAAGCAACCTGTGACACCGTGGCTTAAACGCAGGGGCCCGTGAAGGGAAAGTAAACGTGGCAAGCTGTATTCACCCACCTGGCTCACAGCAAGCTGGAGGGTCAGGGATGGGGAAGGATACTCTAGCAGGCAGGTTCTGGGGGATCCCAGGGCACAAAGCTGCTACAATGCACTTAGCACCCCCAGGAGAGCTCAGCTCCTGGGGTCAAGAAAGCATCACAAGCTTGTTTCCATCTGGGCAAGCAGAAAACAACCCAGCTGTGAGCCTCCAGCCAGAACTAAGCCCTCACGAAGGGCCAGCTGATCTCTTGGCCTGGGCTGCATCTCCACACCCTGCTGCAGGGGCCCAGTCTCCCTAGTCTGCCTGGGCCCATGGAGGGAGCACCTGCCCCGAGCCAGCACAGCCACAGCTGGGTCCAGAGATCGGCGACAACAGCCTGGCACGGCCGAGTCAACAGGGATGCTGCAGCTGAGTGGGGTCCCCACCGGTGACAGACAGTGTCGTGCCCCTGCAGTTACATCGCCAGGGAAGGCTCACAAGCTACACCAGTGGCCAGCGCAGCCTAGGGGTGGCATGGTTCCCCCCCAGCATGACCAATACTACAGGATGGAGGCAACGGCATGCTCCAGCTCCCCACCCGACAGACAGAGCACCAGCTCGCCGGCCCTACTCGAGATCCTCGGCAGGCCGAGGGTCCCCCGGGAGCCGCAGCTCTGCCCCGGCTGGGGGAAGCCGTGGGCGCGGCCCCACGGGAGCGGGAGTCACGGGTGGCGATCACAGTGTGTGCCCTCATTGACGCCCCAGCGCCCGGGCTCCCTCCGCCGCTGCAGACGCTCCGCTCGGGCTCGTCCTGAAACTGGGCGGCAGCCTTCGGAGCTACAGCTGGGAAGCAGCAGCTGGGAGCTGCAGGGCCGGGGGAAATCCGCTCCGGGTTAAACCGGCCCGAGATGTAATTCCGCCCCACGCTGCCGCGGGGATCCCAGCCCCGGTATCAGTGACTCCCATCCGCCGGGCTGTGTCCAGGCTAGAGGGGCCCACGGAGTTCCTGCCCGCGGGGTTTAGCATCCCCCTTCCCGTAAAGTCCTTGCGCGGGCTCGGGCCGGGCGCGCATCCACTGGGGGTTGCCCCGCTGCCCCCGGCAGAGGGAAGAGCGGCCGAGGGCTGCCCACCTAGCCCCGCGGGGATCCGCAGCCTGCCGCCCCGGCTCCTGCCCCCGCCCCACCTGTCCCTCCCCGGGGGCTGCCAGGAGAACTCCTCCCCAGAACTTAACCCGAAGTTGCACACCGCGCCGGGCACTGATCCTGCGGACCCCGCCGCGGCGCCGGCACCTGTCCTGCAGGCGCCCCAGACCCCTCCGCCCCGCCCATGGACGCGGCTCATCCCGGGGCCGCGCCACTCCGCACCCACCTGGATGTACGCCATCTTCCGCGGGGCGCTCCGCGGGCGCGCACGGCGCCTCCCGCCGCGCCGCTCCTGCCGCTCCACCCGCGCCGCAATACGCCCCGCGGCGCGGCACCGCCCCGGGCGGGGAGGCGAAGAGCGGCTCCGCGGCCGCGCAGGCACCGCGGGGTCGGCGCAGCGCGCAGGGACCCGACACCCCTCTCGGCGGGTCGGGCCGGTAGAACACGCGTGGGTCTTGCGCTCCGAGGGGGCTGGCGGAGGCTCGGAGCGAGCTGCTCCTGCCCGGCCCTGCCCGCGGAGCCTCCGCGGGGCTGCAACAGGTCCGCTGCAGCGCGGGCGAACACTGACCTCCAGAGGGCCCGGCGCGGAAATTCAGGGCTGGAAACCTCTCCTGGCCCCGGGGACACAGCCAGGGGTGGGGAGCACGGCGCGGGCCCCGGAGCGCGGGAGCTGCCCGTGGGAGCAGAGGCGCGCAGGTGGCGGAGCGGTGCGAGAGCGGTGGCCTTGCCCGGTTAAACGGCTTTTATAGCAGCGCTTCCCTCCCAGAGTTAGCTGCGTGAGGAGACGCCATGAGCACACCTGAGTTTCAACTCAGACGCAGGTGCTCTGCGAGCAGAACAAAGTTAAAGCACAGACACCGGCATCTTGCCAAGTTGAGACGAGAAGCTGCCGTGAAGAGTGAGCTTGTAGCCCACAGAGCATCGCTTGGCTTCACGAGTCTATGTCCCCGTGCTAGTCCTGGCCAGAGACAGGGTGGGAGGGGATGTGGTCCAGCAATGGGCAGATCCCAACACGTGGGTGGCTGGACCTGGAAAACTCAAGCAGGAAAGTGCTCTTTTGAGGGCAAACTCCTGCTTGGAAAAGGAAAGCACAGGAAAGCTGGAAATCCGGGGCTGTTCCTCTTCAGCACCACCTTGGCAACACAAATTACAGGCTTCCCAACATGGAGCTGTAAACAAAGGCTTTTGCCTTCAGCTTTGGAGGACACTCCAGATTCACTTCTGGCATCTTCCAGGCACTTAGATTTACACTAAACCCTGGACAAAGGCAGAGGCAGTAGCTTGCAGCTCCACCCAGCTGGATGCCAGCAGTTATGTGCTACAGGACGCTTCCCGGACTCACGGCAACCCCTTTACGTTTCAGTTCATTGCGGTGAATGCTAAGAACACTGGAATGGTGCTCTCTGCTCTGGAGAAGAGGATGGGTAGAGCTGCAGATGTTGGCCAGCATAAAAGCACTGGGCACTGCTGCTCCTTGTGGTGAGGAGGGAGCTGCTGAGGCAGGCCGGCTTCGGCAGGCTCCTGTGTTGCTGATTTCCTTTAATGGCCGATTTCTGCTGTCACTGAATCAGTGAAAAGCTCCCCTTGGCTTCCGCGGCAAGGGCCACACTCCGAATTAAAGAACTAAATTCTCTTTTTCCCCAGGGAGGGCAGCTACCGCTTTAGGAGAATAATTACCACGGTGGAAATAAGCAGGGGGAAACCTGTGGTACTTACTCCTTCCAGGCAGTTCAGAGAGTATGATTAAAGCATGGTACAAGCTGTTTGTGAAATTTCTCTCTGCAGTTTTTAATTGCCCTTCTCTCTAAGCATTGGTATTTAAAACGCCAGCCTTTACTTTTAGTGTTGTTGCTCTTTTCATCTTGACTCACGACCGCCTTGCTGCAGCCTGCAGTCAGTGAACTCGGGGAGTTTTGTTTGTTTTTCCTTCTTACAGCGCCATGGGGTGAGGCCTAAACTTTTCAGGCAGATCTTTTTTTTTTTTTTTGACTTCTTAAAGGCAGAATGCTGTGAGTCACAAGAACTGCGGCATGCCTCACTATATAAACGTTATGTGCTTGTGCTTACTCCTTTGGAAGCGTTCAGGACAGAGAAAGATGAACCGCTGCCTCAGTTGCCACCTGAGTTTTTAGTGGCTGGCATATGCAAGCATTAGGAACCCAAAAAGAAGAGCAAATGACGTTTCATAGGGAGGAGCACTATTACTGTTGCTTTTTCCACGGGAAAAAATCTTTCTTCCCTCCCCCCTCCCTTTAGCAGCAGAGCGTAGCACAAAGCCATGAGACAAACATGCTGCCTTGCACACACTTGCCTTTAAGTGCCTTTCGCATGGTCGCATGAAGGCTTTTGGATGACATTCTCCCAGCGCATCTATTCACTGAGCAAACACAGCTCTAAACCGAAGGCTATGATGGATCTGAAACAGCAGACAGGTGGTTATTGTAAAATCTAATTTCAAATCTGCATATGGCTGATGCTCTGATTAAGCTCTGCTCCCACAGCACTCAGAATAAACAGACCCATTTGACATGATGACAACATAACCTTTGGATGTCCTTTGCTGTGCTCACTGTGTCTGATAAGACACATTCCATACTTCCCACATGTAATGGCTGCATTGCAGATGGCAAGGCTTGCAAATGCCAAATTTCTACACACAAAACAGGGACATTAACACTGCTTTTGCAGAATATGATTTGATGGTGGATTTCTGTTCTTACTGATGTTAATACTCGTTAGGAATATTGTCAGCCAGCTCCAGAGCATGCGCTCCAATCACTACAACCATCTCAGCAAGCAGCAAAATCTACCTCCAGCACAGCACCTCAGTTCAGCATCTTTGAAGGCAAACCAGAACCAGGGCTGCCATGCCTGCATGGGTCATCCAGACCCTAGTCAAAGACTTTGAGCTGCTTTGTGCCCTAAAGTTAAGAGTGATGAGCAGTGGAGAAAGAAAGAAACCTGATAATGGCTATTTCAAAGGATTTCCTCTCGAATCCTCCTGAAGCAACTGGCAGTGCTTTCTGTTGCAAGGGGGAAAGCAAGGGGGACAGTGGTACTGCAAGATAAGATGAGATGTCTTATTCTGTTGCTGACATGCCAAATCCTTATCATCTCACTTAAGCCTGCTGGAATACCCTTAAAACACTCTGCCTTAAAACAGGCTTCTTATCTCCAGATGCTTTTATAAATGGCAAGCCACTGGAGCTGGTGCTGCCCCACTGCTGTTAGCTGCCCGTAGAGCTCCAGCTTCTCTCATTACAGGATTAGCTTCGTTCCCACTCAGCATCATTCCTCCAGCAAAGCATCTCCAATTTACTCTTCCAGAGCTGTCTCTAGCAATATGTTTATCTCCTTGCAGGTTCCAAAAAACCCGGGTTTTTTCCTTTTTTCTGCCTTGAGTTTGTACCATAAAGAGGCAAGTTCATGAGGTTGTACTCAAGTTCTGGGTAACCTGGAGCAGGACTGTCCAGATGGAGTAGGAACTGGATAAATACTGCTATTTGAGAGTGCAAGCAAGGCTCTGAGAAACTGAAGTACTGCAGCTGTTGAAGTATATGGCAGCAAACTCTGCTCACCTGGCTTTACTCCCAGCACAGTGTTGGTAGGAAGGGACAGGTGGCAGGGCAGCTCTGCCTTGCTGGCCCCACACCTCACAGCCTCTCAGCAGCGAGGATTAGCTTTGACTTTGCAGTAGGAACCTGTATTTATTCTAGCCTAGGAGTGCCTCACTGCCAAGGTCTATGTTGTGCTTTGTTACATGTGCACAAAACACCTTGGGTGACCTGATCTGGGTTCTGTTTCCTGCTGATGGCAAAGCTGCAAGCCAAACCTTGGCAGCTACTGCCCGAGCTTTCAATCCCTTCTCCCAAATTCCCACAAAACAGCATGCCCAGACAGCTTTGTTTGGAGTAGGGAAAGGTTCTCTCACATCGTTTCTGGTGTGCTACAGAGGCCGGCAAGAAGCTGGGGTCTGCAGTGCCTCCGCCCCCAGCTCTGCTCTCCCCGAGGCACTCGAGGGGCATTGCAGCAGGGCTGGTGCCAGCGATGATGCAGTTTCCAGCAGGAACTGGCCTGACAGCAGTGTGGCAGACACGATTCCAGCTAGTGACAAAAAGGGACAGTGCTACAAATCATTTTCATGACTCATCCAGCCTTTTGGTCTCCGCTGCCTCTAAATTAACCCATCAACTCCACGGACACCTGTGAACTGTCCGACCTGAAGCCAAGACACCATTCCTCAGGCTGCTGCATTTTCAGGAGCCAACTGCTTTTCAGATTGCCTTGCATTCCCCTCCCCCTCCTCTGCAATGTGCCTAAGCTCATATCCCTTTCCGGTTTGGCATTGCCTAGCCCAGATCTCTGCCTTGTCACATCTCCCATACCCAACTCGTGCCTGTAGCCTGCAGGAAACCATTGGCACTGCCCCGGCTTGTCACTGTGCCCTGGAAAGCCCTCCTCAGCTTCCCTCCAGCAGCAGCCTCTGCTGACGCTGCACCTTGTGCAGTGCCTCTGGGTTACTAACTGGCCACCTGGCAGCTCCCTAATTGGCACTATCAGTAAAAACACATTCTTCTTTCTTAAGTCTCCCGATAAAGTGACTAAATTTGATCTAAAATCCTCAGATCCTCATTGCCTCATCTAATTTATCATGGCCTTGCTTGTGCCATACCAACTAGTGCTGCTTGCTTGCACTCATACACTTTCTGTTTTGTCTTCAGCACAGGTTCTGGCAGGGAACCGAATGACACAGCAGAATCTGCTGGAGCTATTTCTATAGTAAACAGAGTTTAAAACCACAGCCAAAGGGCACGCAGCCTGTCAGGAAGCAGGCACCACCTACCAGTGATTCAACAACTGGAAACCTGTCCCCGCAGGGAGCCAGCGCTGCTCCATCCCAGCACACCGACCTGCACCAGTCCTGCCGGTGGCTCCGCGCCGTGCCCCGGCGTGCATGCCCAGCTGGGGGTGTTAAAGGCAGGTGGTGACTGCGGGGTCACAAGTCTAAGTACGAATTTGAGGTGATGCTCTTGCAGCGACCTGACTTTGCAGTAAGGACAGGACCTCTGTGGCCTGTGATTCGCCTGCTCGCAGGGCTCCCACCGCTTGGTGCCGTCTCAGCAGCACCAGAGTCCCCCAGAGAAAGCACAGCGCTGCCAGGACTCTTCTGCTTTGGAACTCACTCCTCGCACTGAGGCCAGAAAAGCCTGGATGCGGTACACTTTGGGTGTATTTTCAGACTTCCGAGGAGAGGAGGCTGTATTTATAGGGCAGTTGGGTTTTCAACGGCTTTTGTAATTCCTTTGGTTTATTGCTGGGGGGCTGAGTGAAGTGCTAGATTTCTTTTCCAGGCTCACACTTCTGCCTGCAGGCGTAGGGCAGAGCTATTTCTGTAACGTAAACCATTACAGAGGGAATATCTCACAGTCCCCACTGAAGCAAACTCCTAAGGAAGTGAGCTCTATTTTTAAAGAAAGTTTTTACTTAGTGTTGGTTTTATTCTAATGACTGAGAAGTGAGGACCATCAGCCTGAAGCCCAGAGGAAACATCCCTATTTCTCAGTGGAACAAGAGTCATTCCTACCAAGAACAGCTGGAGAGGAGCTGCAGATGTGGCTTCCCAAGACCCAGAGAATGCAGTGTGACCCCAGAGAGGGCTGAGCTAGCAGGTGACAGAAGCCAGGTCTCCAAAGCGACACAACTTTAGAGATAAATATTCCAGATCCTTGCAATGCCCAGCTGTGCTAGTTTGAAGCAAGCTGGAATGTTTTGGTAGAAGAACTAGATAACAGGCAGTGAAATGAAAACAATTGATGTCAACTTCTCTCACAGTCTCGCTGAGAACTCTGGGAAGAAGAAAGACTTTTTCTCCATTTTGTCTCTCTCTTGCTTTGGCCTTAGACCTGGTCACATCTCATTAACCCTGCTCCTACTAACCTTGCTCCCTAACCTCTTGGCTGTACCTCTCTTCTTCCTGAGAACTGGGGTAAGGTTGAGAGGGCCGGGGGGAGGTGTTGGGGTGGTTTGAAAGCCCCTCCTGGGGACTCAGGTTTCTGGGAGGGGAGTTGTGCTTTTGTATTGTTTATCCTTTGTATATTTCTGTATATAATTGTGTATAACTGTATATATTGTAAATAGCTGCTTGTAAATTCTGCTAGCTGTAAATAAATTGCTTCATCTATATTCCCAGGGTCCGTCTGAGTTAGCTGGGGCAAATACAAAGTGTGGGGGGGCGGGGTAACCCTCAAACCATCACATTTTTTTATTGGCGCCCAGCTTAAAAAGAAAATACCTTTTGAAAGGGTCTCAGACTCGCCCAAGGCCATCCTGCTGACACTAGAGGATAAAAGTGGGAGATAAGTGCTGAGAGCGTTTCTGTCGTTACAAACTCACAAATGTCTCATCCCCTGGAAGCTGATTCACACTAGAACAAGTCACAATTTTAAATGCTCCTTTCCTACTCATAGGAACACCAAAAACTAGACCAGACTTAGAAAGCAGTTGGGGAGGAGATGGCATTTATAGTTTCTCCTTTCCAGCAGCCACCTGAACTGTGAGCTAACACAGAAACAGATGTGGTCAAGCAGGCTTTCTTCAGCTAAATCAGCAAGCCCCAGGGCTGTGCAGCTGTAAAAGACAGCAAAAGTTATCCAAAAGCATTTAAAGATGCCAGGCAAGAGAAAAGCTTTTAAATTATGAAACAAATGACCAAAACACAAACCCAAATACAGCTTACAGCCTTTGGGAAAAGCCCGGTATCAACAGCAAGGAAACCCCCTTCTGAGCTGAGAAGCAGCTACAGGAATGAGTTTGGGATCATTGTGCTACAATACCAAGCCATCATTTGCAAAAGCATGCCTGTGTCAGCTCCCGAGCCCAACAGGCTCAAAAGCACAGGACTGCTCTGACAAAAGGCTCTGCTTCCAATTGTCCCCTCGCAGCAGCAGACCACTGCATCTGGTTCTCCCATCTCACCAAGCAGATGTGCAAAACACTGAGTCACTCACTAGAGCTCAGCTTGGTGGGCTCTGAAGTGCTCTACAGAACTGCAGTGCTATAGCTGAGAAAGAGGAGGAATTGCTGAGTATTTCTGCCTCACAGGAGGGACCATGGCTTCACACATCTGTTTATGTTTTTCAGTTCTCCTTCCCTCCTCCTCATTCCTATGCATTTGCCCTGTGGTGTTTTCACTAGGACAGGGCTCTGGTGAAGAGGGAAGCTGCAAATCCAGCTAAATAAGACCAATACAGATGAACCGAGTCCTTTCCCAATTAAAACTTCCTTCTCACGAGGAATCTCACCCCTGAAATTAATGGGAACCACAATCACTACACACAGTAGCACACACAGCTGTGTACAGATAGAGACCCATACCTGGAAGGCAAACCTGTCTTCATCAGATGCAACCTGATATGCAAGAGTCTGCTCAAATCCAGGTGAAAAAAAATCCCTCTTGATGCTGGGCACCTCCCGTCGTGCTGGTTTGGTGCTAGCTGGAGTATTTTAATGAGAGAAATTAGATGATAGGCTGTGAAAAGGAAACAATGGTGATGGCTACTGCACGCCTAGGCTTGCTGAGATGTGTAAAAGCAAGACACAAACATAGACAAGGCAGAATGAGAGTCTCTAT
Organism: Pogoniulus pusillus; assembly: GCF_015220805.1. Lineage (NCBI taxonomy): Eukaryota > Metazoa > Chordata > Aves > Piciformes > Lybiidae > Pogoniulus > Pogoniulus pusillus. The sequence continues at coordinate 31,241,498 of NC_087276.1, read as the reverse complement.
CTGTTGGAGTCAGTGTTTGTGCTTTTCTCTCTGGGCTTTTGCTGTGTAACCAAACTCTTTCTGCTTCTACTCCCCTTGCTGATCCTCCAAACTCACCTTGCATGTAAGGCAGGCTCTGGAATAAGACACAGGGGTGGGAAGAAGGTGGAAGGGTGGTTGGGAGCCCCTCCTGGGCACTCTGGTTTCCGGGAGGGCTGCTTTGTTTCTGTAGCACTTTTAACTTGTCTATTTCTGTCCATAGCTGTAACTATTGTAACTATCTGCTTGTATCTTGTGCTGAGCTGTGAACAGAAAGCTTCATTCATAGAATCACAGAATCAACCAGGTTGGAAGAGACCTCCAAGATCATCCAGTCCAACCTATACCCCAGCCCTATCTAATCAACTAGACCATGGCACTAAGTGCCTCATCCAGTCTTTTCTTGAACCCCTCCAGGGATGGTGACTCCACCACCTCCCTGGGCAGCCCATTCCAATGGTAAATCACTCTCTCTGGCTAGTCTGGGTGATTTCATAAGAGTGGGGGGTGAGTAACTCCAAAACCATCACATCTGTCTTTCTGAAGAAACCTGTTCTTAGATGTTAGATGGTAACACATTTAGTCTTGGCTTTGCTCCCTATATATTACTTAGGTAGCATATTATGGCCAGTAACTTGCAGCTGATGGAGTGATGCCATCAGGAAAGATGCCTCTGTTCCTGAGTAATGACCTGGTATGCATCCAGCCCTGTCTGCTGCCAATAGCTCAATTCATATCACTTGCCATCACAGGTGACAAACTGCATGCCCACTGACCTCAGCAAAGCAGCTCAAATGCACCAAGGACCGGAGCAGCCCTTTCCCAAGGGAGGAAGCTGATTTGTCCTCCTCCCTGCAGCATCCTTTTTGTGGAATTGAGCTGGGGACCTCATTAGCAACACAAGCAAGTTTCCAAGCAAAAAGGGGAAAGAAAATGAAGTCTCTTCTCACCCTGGCTTCCCCCACTGCTGGAAGAAGTGGAGTGCCTGTGGCCGGTGTGTGGTCACCATCTTGTCCCCATTCCACCAGGATGCCATTAAGAGGTTATAAAAACAACGAGTGGGAGGGAGAAGGGAGTTACCCATCTGCTCCCTGCCTCCTCTGCAAGCCCAGCCCCATCGCAGAGGGGGAGAATCTGCTGGAAACAAATGCCAGTTGCTGGCAAGGGCGAAGGCAGGCCAGCACAGCCCTGCACACGCGGGCTCCTGTCTTCAAGCGGAGCAGCACATTCTGCACCCAGCATGAGCCCTCTGCCCTCTCAGTTTCCGGGGCAGCTGTGTTTGCTAGCCCCTGGGAGCAAGACTTTCTGTTCAAACAAAATACCTGTGCCCTTCACATGCAGCCACTCCAGTAGCTCAGGCAAACAGATACTCAAACTGATGTGCTGCCAGAGCCCTTTGATACGCACATCTCACTTCAAAGCTCTTTATCAGCCAAAGGAGGTTCATTCCCCCCCTAAACAGCCCTTTTTCAGGTAGCAGACATCATAGCCCTCCAGCTGCCAGAGATGGACGAGCAGCACTTTCCCCAGCCAGCTTTTCAGAAGGCAGAAAGCAGTGCCCAAACCACATCTCCTGTGCAGGCTACAAACCCTAAAGGCTTTGGCTGAAGTCCTCCACTGAGAGCTGATCCTTCCGATGACCACCCAGTTAGTCCCTGTCTTCTCCAAGGTGGTACACATGCACTCCCTTGCAGCACAGCTGCTATGTTCCCACCTTTCCCCTTCCTCCAGCTTATCTGTTGTCACTCTAAGCTGGATACTAATTTCAGCCGGCAGGATGTCATTATAATTAGCTCTTAATTGCCACTTAACAGAGGGATCGGTTGGAAGACTGCAGCGATTTACGGGTGAGGAGTTGAGCGTTGAAAGTTAGTTTGGTGACCCTGTCAATGTTTAGGGCAGTGAGAATTATTTCAGTAGGCAAATAAAACAAACTGCTGCTCACACAAGCTCTGCACAGATGTTGCTTGGAGCACCAGGAGCATTTCCAAGGAGCAAACCGCAGACGGACCCACCACATCTCTATACTGAAAGTGGAAGCATTTTAAGGGGCACCTGCAAAAGGCAAGGGGTAAATGCCACAGCAAAGCTGCATTACTGCTGCTCTGCACTTCAAGGCAGGCAGCCACTCAAGGAGCCAAGAGGTAAGAGGACTGTTAGACGAAACTAATCCTTGGGCATATACAAAGTTTTGGCCAAGAGTTGATTTGTTCCTGAACAAGTCAGGTTCCTGTGGCACTTGAAAATGGACCACTTGCCAAATTTGTATCAAGATCCCCTGCACTCTCACAGCAGAAGTGGCAACCAAGTGCCAGCCTGCGTTATTTAGTCATCTACCTGCAGGTGACTGGGCAGGGCAGCAGCAAGGGGACAGAGGAGTGTTGCTTTCTTATCAGCTAATGCCCCATATGCACTGTGCCTCTTACAGCAGCCACCCTGCCAACAGGGACTTGAATGTCTGCTTGCAGTGCTCTGGAAAAGATCACACTAAGAGAAAAGGGGGGAAATGGTTTTATCGAGTTGGTCTGAGCCTACTGCTGCTGTTCTCCACTTCTGTACCCTCCCCACTCACTCCCCCTCTTTTTTTTCAAACATTCAAGAGACATCATTAGTTTCAGTGGGGTCTGAGTGGCTGCTGAGCTGGACATGAGGAGGAAGTTCTTCACCATGAGAGTGCCCAGAGAGGTGGTTGAGGCCCTGTCCTTGGAGTTGTGGCCAGGCTGGATGGAGGTCTGGTGTGGGTGTCCCTGTCCATGGCAGAGGGGTTGGAACTAGACGATCCTTGTGTTCCCTTCCAACCCTGACTGGCTGTGTGATTCTAAGTAGCCTGTGGGAGAACACAAGTGGCACTGTACAGAGCCACACTTTTGGAGAAGTGCCCATGATCCACAGTCCTTACGACTAGCAAGTGTCTCCTTTTTGAAACACACTTGAACAAGCCTCCAAGGGTCTGTGACAAAATGAGAGCTCAGAAGACAGCAGACTAATGCCCTCAATGCAATCACCTCTTTGGAGGTGAGAACTGCATGAACTAGCAGCCTGAGGAAGGCAGCTGCCTACAGAAGCCAGCTCTGTACAACCCATCTAAAATCAAGTCTGAAACAGGCCTGTTGATGTTGGTGTGCCTAAACGTGGTCCTACCAGTTCCAAGAGAATATATCCCTAAAGACATTGCACTGCACAGAGGAATCTTTTGCAGCAGAAATAGAGGAATGACTCATTTCCTCTGTAGCTGCTGCTCCCATGCTTCCCCTGCACAGGCAGTGGAGCTGCTCCCTGTGCCCTGCCAGGGAACTCAAGAGCAGTTTCCAGCATGTGTAACCTAGCTGAATTTCCACCAGGATTTGTCTTTAGAACTAGTAATCCCAGCCTGGCATCTGGGACAGCACAGGAGGCAGACTCACAAACCGCTCCCAGATGAAGCAATGCATCCCAGCATTGTAACGTTGCCCAAACACAGGCAGCAAGCCAAGAGGTGCCCTCTCCCTTGCCTACTTTGCCCTCCCCTGAAGCGTGGCTCATAAGCACACTGGTTGGACAGGGAACTCAGCTCCAAGTTTCTCTTCCCCCCTGCCTGAAACTGGAAAGGAGCAGGCTGAAACACCAGTGAAGTGTGGGCTGTCTTGTTGGCCTTTGCTTCTCTTCTTCCTGTTTCTGCAGCAGGAGGGTTTCTGTGAGCACAGCAAGACTCCAGCTGAATTCTTCCACCTTTTCCACCAGAAGTCCATCAGAGGGGTAATTTTTACTCCTATTTTTCCCCATACAGACCACTGTAATGAACTCCCTGGCAGCAACAGCAGCCAACAAGGATCATGAGTACCATGAAAACATTAGCAAACCCTTACTACATCCAGGTCAGCCTAGAGAACCGAGAGTTTTCTGTGCAGCTTTGGTCCTGGTTTAGGGGTAGAGAGAGGAATTCCCAAGGGGTCTCAGGAAATGCAGCCTGTAACTTGAGTACTCAGAATTTTTCTGAGCTATGAATCAGCCTTGGTGTCCTTTAAAGGGGAAAACAACCCAGGCTTGGCACAGAAGACTGGTACTGGATGGCATTTGATGCACACACGTTGGTAGGAACCTTTAGGAGTTTTGCCTGTACATGGTTATTTGAATCCTTGCAGGCTGCTGCAGACACAGGACATATGCTACCCATAGCTCTGCTGCCGAGGGAGGACTGCAGCCTCTGTGTCTCTGATAAAGCAGTTGCAAACATGCCAATTCCTGGCTCTATATTTAAATGAGGACACTGCATGCACACGCAGGAGAGCACAGGTAGTCCCTTCTTTAGGCATGTCATATGTTGGAGAAACCCACCATGGTAACAGAATGTGCAGGCAGGTCTGTGGTCAGCCCTCCACACTGCTTATTCCTCAGTTATGAGCTACTCAGACCCCTCCAGTAAGCAGAGTGCTGTGCTCTGAAGCATCAGCAAGCACTGAAGGAGAAGCCAGATCCTCAAAGGGGTGCAGGACTTTGCCCCTAAGTCAGCCATCAGCTTCCCAGTGCTAACAGCCCTACAAGAGGGCTGGTTGCTCTTCTAGCTGCTGCTCATATCATGTGTCAGAATGCCACTTACTTCAGGGGAAGACTCACCAGGTAGACATTTAAAGGTGACACAGGAAATAACACAGCCCAAACCCAGCAAATTTCTCATGTCTGAGCTCTTCTGGAGCCAGAGCAAAAGGGAACACCAATAAGAATCCCTTTCCCTCCAAGCAGCTTTAACTGCCATTACCAGTACTTAATCAGCACTTCACTGCTGACCTTGGCTGCCTTACAAGAGAAGCATTTGCAGAGGGATGGAAAGATTTTAAACAATTTATGCAATGAGTTGGATGCCAACAGGCCCTTCTTTAAACACCAAGTTTAAAGTGTTAAAGCATGCACATCCTTAGGCCAGTTAATCTGTTGTTAGCAGACTGCTCACAAGGAAACTCCTGCCTTTCTTTAATGCTTTTCTGCTGAACACAAAACTTAGGCTTCAGACAGAAACATTTCAGAGCAGGGAGTGGAGAGCAGAGGATGGCTATTGCTTTTCAAGGAAGCCATTCACAACAGACAATGTTACTAAGGAGGGAAAGACCTAGATATGCTTCCTCGGTGCTGAGCTGGGTGACTGCTGGCTCTAAAGGAGTGATGCTCTTCCAGCCTTGGCCAGTGAGAAGGCCGTTAGCCACCCAGGCTGGCTCAGCACTGCAGCAGCTGCTGCTGGCCCACCCACAGAAGCTGGTCCCTGCAAGGCAAGAGGCAGGCATGCAAAGGCCTGGAGACAGCGATTTCCAGCCTAGCTTTAACGATGGACAAGCCAGGGGTCTTGCTGTGGCTGCATTCTTTAATAGGCAACAAGCACAAGCCACAAGGCTATAGTCCTGGCATCTTACCACAGGCTACTGAAGGACAGGTAACCTGCTGGCATGCCCACAGAACTCCTGCTGGCTTCGGCAGGACTTCTTCCATATTTAATAGTGTGGCCTGCACAGCTTAGAAGAGAGGTGTCTGTACGTGGCAGGCTGAGAAGCTCACACAGCTCCCGTGAGATGAAGTCCTAGCTCTTCTTTAAGCACCATAAGAACCAGATTTGATGCAGCAACTTGAAAATGGAGAACAGGGAAACAACTGAATCCTTCTCAGCCTTGTGGCAGGACAGCCACAAACCCCAACATGCTCCATTTCAAACTTCAGCAACACTGGGGCAGTGCCAGTCATGCTTTAGCCTCTCTCCTGGCTCTCCTCCTGCATCCCTCTGCACAACTCCCAGGGCGTGGACTTCTGCTTTCCCGTGGTTTTGCCACTTGGGGAATCTCCTCCTGCAGTGTGCATAAACCTGCAGAACAGAGTTCTGTGGCTGCAGGTAGCTTTCACTGAACAAAAGCTAACAAGGACAGTGGATCTTGAGGCTTTGATGCTTTCTAACAGCTCTTCAGTGCTGCACTGGAGTATTAAAACAAAGCCCCCAACTTTTAATGGCATCAATAAAGGCACAAATGTACTTGGATAGGAAAGGAGTCTATAAATGTCTCATTGCACTGAGCTGCCACTTTCAGCCTGGAAGCCCTTTTTAATAAAAAAAACCCCAAACAATCTAAGAAACAAACAAAAACCCCAAACCAAGAGCAGCTGAACACTTGTTTAATCTTTGGTCTGATCACGAACCAGCAAAAAATCATTGTACCAAGAACGTCCATTGCAAACAGACACTTAAAATTTACATCACTCTGCAGATTCTAAACCAAGAGAGGAATGTTTGGAGACACTTGGTCAAACAAGGAACAACGGAGTCTTTAGGACCCAGCACTGTTCAATACCAAATGAAGTCACACCTGCTCTTTGGTACTATAAATCAGCTTACTCCTGCAGGTGTGACTCCTTTGCAATCAGTGTCCAATAACAACAGCCTCATTTGCACAGTCTTTCCAAAATGAGGCTGCAGATAAAGAGAAGCAAGAATCCACACCGGTGCTAGATAACATGCTGCCCCTCTGCTTGTGTTTAGTTGACACACAGAGGTGGAATTTACATTACAACAATTAGAACCTTGAGCAATACCTGTTCATAACCCTGCTCTGTGTACAGTATCCAAGGGTTGTGAGAGCAGGGAGAGGCAAAACGCCCAGGGCATTATTCCTGTAGGCCACATTCCCTGCACACCTCCTAGGAGATAAGGCCCCGTGGCAGCTCCAGCACACTGCAGGTACCAGTGCTGCCACGTTTGCCGTGGAGTCAGATGAGCACCACACCAGAAGCCGCCTTTCGCCAGCCCCTTGTGCCCTCCCCCCTGACAAAGGCACGCTTTCTAGCGGATAAGGAAGCACACCTAGCAAGTACAAGGCAGACAGGAGCCAGGCTGAGATCTTCTCAGCCCTCCCACCAACTGCATGCACACTGCCCTACCGCAGGCAGCCCCTCTCCTCAGAAGGCTGCTTGAGGCCAAAGTTAAAGCCCACGCATGCCTTCTCTCCCATCACCAGCCTTCAGAAGCTCCAGAACACCCTGCTGAGCAAAAACTCGCACTGAAGGTGTGCCTGCATGGCTAATAAACTGGCAGTTGCCTCACTCTTCAGCCCTCATGGGTTTAACCACTTTGGAATTACTGTCAAAGTGAAACTCACTGAAATCTCTTTCTCTGTCTTTTGTCAATAGCTCTCCTCCAACGTTACCCTGTGTTCTTTGGCTCGCTTGCAGTGCATCTTCACTGAGAGTTTGCCACCATTCTCTCTCACCCCTCGGCTCAACTTTCACTTTCTGAACTATTTATACTTCCCACCATCCCTCCCTCTCATGCATGTCCTGATGCAACTGTCTTTCCCTGGCATTCCTACACTTTAGTATTGCATGCAACTCTAAATGCACACCAAACCCGCACCCCTTTTCAGGAGGCATGGATGCAGTGACCTAAACAAGCCAACAGCTGACTGAAATGGTTATGATGCCAGAATTAACAGCTCAAGGGTTTTCATGTCATGAGTTCAGGCAGTCACAATGCCCTGGGCCAGTCATCTAGTCCTTCTTTGGGCAGAAGACTCAACAGCATCGACTGCAGAACTGCATCTCATTTCAAATACCAAGTAACCCAACCTTGCAAAAGTAGTACATAATATCAGGGCCTACTGCCAAGAGAGGTAAAACCCCAAACACCAAGGTAGCTGACTTAGCCTTAAATACCATGTGCAAAGAACAGCTGATCAATGCTGCCTGTAAATACACTCTTTGCAGAAAGAAGCACAGTGCCTCCTATATAAAAATAACCCAACTTGCGGGTGAGACCTAGGCCATAATTACCTGAAAATAAGGCTGCAAGAGCAGTTAGAAAAATAGACAGAGGTAGGCAAACATCTGCCTAGGGAGTGTTTCCTTTTACAAAAATAGAGTTTTATAAAGCTTTGTAGATTTTCCTAAGGTTTGCTTTGTGCTCTGATGCACAGAACTGTTGATAAAGCACACCGGCAGGGGCAAGAGGAATGTATTAGTGACTCCAAGCTGCCCTGAAGCTTCCCAGAAGTGACACTTAGCCATTTCTAACTAATTTCAGGCTGCTCACCCAGGACACAGTGGAGTGGCTCAACTTCCTGAGCACCAGCCATTCAGCAATGTATGTAGGATCTTAATACAGCAAATACTTGAGGAGGTGACCCAGCAAAGCAAAGTTTTAGGGTTCTGAATTTGCTGACCCCCTGGGACACACCAGGTTTCTGCACCAGGAGCTGAAGACACTTGCAGAGCTGGCTGTGTTACAATCCACCAGCTTAACCCAGCGACGGGACATAGTCAGGTAAGGAGTGGAAATTATCTGGCTGATGTTTGTTTTTAGAGGACACCAGGACCCATAGCCTAAGACTGCCACTGTACCATAAATCAGTGCTAAGTACCTGAAATATGTGACTTCTTCCTCCCCACAAAGAGATAACGCTTGCTGCAGCACAGCATTACAAAATCCCATTAAGTTGTTTGGTCAACACGCTGCCACAACCAGACAAAGGGTCAGGCAGCCACCCCAAAGTCCCACCAACCGCCGAGCAGAGAGCAGGAGGGTGCAGCAGGCAGCTTACAGCACTGAGATTTGGGCTGGTTTAAGGTTTGTTCCAAAGAACAATGCAGAATTTCTTAGTTCTGTCATTGGTCCTTGAGGTAAAGCAAGTTCTAAGAAAGTAACACTCGAAGCCATGGAAAATACCAAACGAACCACCAAAACCCAACAAGAGCCCACAAAGGAATGAACCTCAGAAGGTTAAAAGGTTTTCCTTGGCATGGTTCAAACATCACTCCTTTAACAAAGTACTGATGCCGCCTCTGTAGCAACATTTAGTGCAGCCAATCACCCAGAACAGAAGGCCTTTGTGAAAGTAAAGTGCTGTTTGTTTCCTCTTCTTTCAGTCCCTCAGTATAACCTTCGCTGGGGCACAGCAGTGTGCAGTGACATGTTTCATACCGTTCACCGGAGGGTTCACAGGCAACTTAAGGGGTGTCATGGAGCACCTGCAACTGCGACCCACACCCCAGCTCTAGTGCTCAGTGCATTTTAAGAGCACCTCGGGACGGTGGGGGGGTGGGGGGGTGGCTGTTTGCACTTACAGGCTTTTCAAAGCCCAAACAGATCTTGTGTCGTTAAGAAGCAAATCTCAGAAAAAGGTCGATTTTGGCACCAGGACAACGAGTTCACCTCCACGTCCAGAAATGTCAGTTTGAGCCTGTCAGTGCTCAGGTAACAGCTGACTGAATGCAACACTCCTGGACGGAGGCAATGTGACAATTTCCCCATCCACAGCCGGTGACATTTCAAACCAACATCTCAGTTTCATAAGCCTCGGTCTCTGCTTTCCTGTTTTTCTCAGGTCGGGGACAAAACCACAGAACCACATTTAAACAGGTCCTACTGTCCTCAGACGTGGGCTCTCCACAGACAGGAGCATGCACTGCCCCCGCTGGGGCCACGGGCAGTCCCCGGCTCACTCTCCCGGTGGCTCCTGCCTGGCTTCGGCGACGTGCCGGCAGGGGACGGGCACCGGGCGCAGGTACCGGGGGCTGCTGTACATCCTGATGACGCGCGGGGCCTGGATCCAGGTGCTGAGCAGCTGGAAGGCGACCAGGTCCAGCGTGGGCCCATCAAAGGCGGCCAGCAAGTTCACAGGGGTGGCTTCCTTGAGGAACCTGGGCAGCACCACGGCCTCGGGCAGGCTGGCGTTGCCCAGGAAGAAATGCATCAGCACCTGCTTGCGCAGGCAGTCCCTGAGGTACAGCACCAGGTCCTCCAGACGCTCCACCAGGAACCGCCCGTCCCAGGCCTCCAGGGGCCCCCGCAGCAGCAGCGAGAAGAGCGCCGTCTTCAGCACGTAGGAGGAGAGCACCCGGCCCCACTGCGAGCAGAAGGGCTCCTCCAGGCCCTGCCCGCGGAGGTCCCGCAGGCCCTTGAGGATCTGCAGACACTTCAGGTGGCAGGAGGTGGCCGGGGCCTGCTCCTTCAGCCAGCTCAGCAGCCTCTGCTCCTGCCGGGACGCGTTGAGACTCCACAGGGCCGCGGGGGCTGGGGGTGCCTGCGCGCCCTCGGGAGGCAGCGCCGTGAGGTAGAGAGCGTCGCCGAGGGGGATGGCAGGGATGAGCCGCACGGCCATGGAGATGTGGCAGCAGACGTAGTCGGAGCAGGGCACGATGTGCAGCGTGGGCGGGCGCCCGGCGCAGGCCGAGAGGCTGATGCGGCAGCGCTCCTGCAGCCGGTACCGCACGGCGCCCAGGCACCGCTGCAGGTGGCCCTGGAACCAGCGCAGCACCAGCCCCGACGAGAGGTGGCTACGGCCCTGCAGCTCCACGCAGAAGCCCTCGGCGAAGGGCCGGTAGCGGCGCGGCCAGCCGGCCCTCGCCCGCAGGCCGCAGACGAAGGCACCCCTCGGCCCCAACCCGTCGGCGCTAAGCGGCTGGGGCTCCAGGTGAGGCGGCAGCCGCAGGGGCACCAGGATGTCGAAGCAGTCGGGGCTGCGGATCTTGTGCTGCTCGTAGGCGCTGCCGATGCGCACGAAGTCCCCGCGCAGGCTGAGGGCCAGCGGGCCCGGCTGCAGCCCCTGCGCCTTGGCGGCGCGCACCAGCTCGGCCACGACGCGCCCGACGTGCGCCTTGCTGTGGCCCAGCACATGGGGCGAGAGCCGCAGCTGCCGCGCGTAGAAGCTCTCCAGGACGCCGCGCCGCGACGCCGCCGCCCGCACCCCGCCGCGCCGCCGCCCGCCCGCTCCGCCGCAGCAGCTGACCAGCAGGCAGCCCAGCAGCAGCAGCAGCGCCGAGCCCTTGAGCAGCGGGACGGAGCCCGCCTCCGCCGCGCCCTCCTCGGCCGCGCTCTCTTCGGCCGCGCTGCCCCGCAGGGCCTGGCAGAGGCAGAGGAGCGCGGTGCACAGAGCGGTCGCCAGCGGCCAGAAGAGTCGCAAGTTGCGGGTGTAGACGGGCAGGGCGCGGCGGGGGCTCGGGCCACGGGGCTGGCCGCTGCCCGGCCCCGCCGGCGGGGAGCGCCCGACTCCGCCGCCGCCGCCGCCGCCCCCCTCCTCCGCTCCGGCCGCCCCCAGCGCGGGCCGCGACGCTGTCCCCCGCCCCGCCGCTGCCGGCACGGCGGTCGCCGCGGACCCCCTCCCTGCCGGCCGCCGCCGGTTCGCTGCAAGGCTTCCTCTTCCGAGGGAAGCGGCGCCGCGTCAGCCGCCGAGTGAGCTCAGAGGAAATGCCACGGGCGGCGGGCCCGGCCGCGGCGTGGGGGCCGGGGGCGTTGTCCGCCCGGGGCCGGCCGGGCGGGGCGGGGAGCGGCGCCGCCCGCTCCTTCCCGCCGCGGAGCCTCGGAGGGCAGCGGTGAGCCCAGGGCCCCGCAATAAGGGGCCAGGGCTACCCCTAGCCCGGGTGCCTCTTTACCCGAGGGCAGAGCTTCTCCGGGCCATGCGCGGCGGTTCCCGCAGCGGCCTGCAGAGAGCGGCCCCGAAAGCGGAGCGCACTCTGTGGGCACCGAATGCACGTTTCCATGGCCCCCTTACCGCAGCTGGACACTGCGGGCTTTGCGGGGGTTGGTTGGTGTAAAACTGCGGGTCACTGAAACTTCTTCTCACAAACTACTCCTTCAGGGCACTGCGGAGCTGAAGAGAGCTGTAGGACTTGCATTTCCTCCTATCTCCTTGGACCTGTATTTCCTCATACCAACCACAGCCTGGGCTGCAGCAGCAGAAGTGTGGCCAGCAGGGCCAGGGAGGTGATTCTCGCTCTCTACTCCACTCTGCTGAGACCCAACCTGCAGTACTGCATCCAGGCCCCTGGGACAAGAGGGCTGTGGAGATGCTGGAGCATGTCCAGAGCAGGGCCAGGAGGATGCTCAGAGGGCTGCAGCAGCTCTGCTGTGAGCACAGACTGAAAGAGTTGGGGCTGTGCAGGCTGGAGAAGAGGAGGCTCCCAGGTGACCTTCTTGTGGCCTTCCAGGATCTGAAGTGAGATACAAAAAAAGCTGGGGAAGGACTTTTTAGGTATCAGGGAGTGACAGGACTGGGGAGAATGGAGCAAAGCTGGATGTGAGGAGGAAGTTGTTGAGCATGAGAGTGGTGAGAGGCTGGAATGGGTTGCCCAGGAGGTGGTTGGGGCCCCATGACTGGAGGTGTTTCAGGCCAGGTGGGATGGGGCTCTGGCCAACCTGATGTAGGGTAGGGTGTCCCTGCCCATGGCAGGGGGATTGGAACTGGATGATCCTTGTGGTCCCTTCCCACACTGATTCTATGATTCTATCTGACACAATGTGGCTGTTCCTCATGGGCTGTTCCATCCTCCCTCTGTCTGAACTCTATCTCTGTATCCATTGCTATCCCCAAACCTAGCTTTAGCCTGGGGAGTCATCTGCAGTGGCAGCGATGGTTACACCTAAGAAACAAGCATGTCAGGCTCTTGCTGCTGCACCACTCTGGAGATGCCAGTTACCTGTAAATGTGAAGGCAGCATTTCAAATCCAGAGCAATGAAAACTTGTGCCACATGGTATCACAGCCACCCAGTCAGCAAAGTGGTTCCACGTGCTTCTTGTTCAAGACAAGGTTTCTTCCTGTGGCATTTGTCTGCCACCATTTCCTGACAATAGGGCTGGAGTGTGCATTGCACTTTTCCTCTTTCTAGAGCTCATCCCCTTTGCTTTCTGCCCAAGATATTTGGGATAATCTTTAAAGACATGTTTTGCTGTTTAGCTCTTTCTCAGATGTTGATGCGAATGGTGACATCATTCTGGGCTTCTGTTTAATCACTGTTTACTATGTTCTGAAGCTGTTTGGTGAAGTTTAAGGAGCATATATGTAAAAATTCTGTTGTGGCTTAATTCTAGGTGGCTGTGACGGTTTGCAAGTTACCTGCACCTCCCTCCCCCCCATTTATGAAAATCACCCAGCCTAGACTCAGCCAGCTGGAAGGAATGAAGCTATATTTACAGCTTAGCACAACTGATAAGCATATATATATACACAATATACACAAGTATTTACAGCTACAGACAGAAATACACAAGTTAAGAGTGCTACAGAAACACAGCAGCCCTCCCAGAAACCAGAGTCCTCAGGAGGGGCTCCCAACCACCCTTCCACCTTCTTTCCACCCCTCTACCTTATCCCAGAATCTTATGTGCCAGGTGAGCTGGAAGGATTGGCAAGGAGGGTTAGAAGCAGAAGGATTAGTTGGGTAACACAGATGCAAGCAGAACAGAAGCCCAGGGAGAAAACACAAGACACTGACTCCAAAAGATAGAGACTCTGTCTTATCTCTGTTTGTGTCCTTGCTTTTATACATCTCAGCAAGCCCATGAGTGCAGTAGCCATCACCACTGTTTCCTTTGCACAGCCCAGCATCTAATTTCTCTCACTAAAATATTCCAATTAGCCTCAAACCAGCACAGTGTCCAAGATACTGCATCATTACAACTTGCTGTATCTGCACAGTGTCATGGGTGGCCCCATGAAGGTGAAGGAGCAGTGCTTGAATACAAGAGACTAAGCCAACAAGTTCAAAATGCTGTAGCATGGAGGAGGTCAGAGACCCAAGTGCAAGAGAAAGGCTGTACAAATGTTTGGTTATGTAGTTTGTCTTTGTATGAAATGAACCTGACTTCAAGTACCTAAAAATCATACCTCACAGAATGCAGCTTGTGTTTTATAGCCAGGATGCTGCATTCAAACTCAAACTGGGTAACCAAAGTCAATCAGCCTGAAATAAGTCACAGACAAGCAAACCAGGGTGAGAGTCAAGAGTACACTTGGGAGCTATAGAGATGTTCTAACCACAGCACCACTGACCCTTGAAGTTAGGAGGTTTGGGGAGGGGAGTTAATTAAAAGTTTAGCAGATGTAAAGGCAATTATGACACCTCAACCAGCACAATATCCCACGCTCCATGACCAAGGGCATGCTTTCTGGTAGCTGTGGGGAAGCTGAAGCCACAACCTGCCTACTCAGAAAAGTCATTCCACAGCAGGCATAGCTTTGAAAGCAATCAGGATGCAAAAAGCATCTTTCTTTCCCACTCCTTGTTTCATGGTTTTCTGTATTTCTTCAGAGAGATAGATAAGAGGACAAAAACATTTATCATACAATCATAGAATCAGCCAGGTTGGAAGAGAGCTCCAAGCTCAGCCAGCCCAACCTAGCACCCAGCCCTGGCCAAGCAACCAGACCATGGCACTAAGTGCCCCAGCCAGGCTTGGCTTCAACACCTCCAGGGACAGACACTCCATCACCTCCCTGGGCAGCCCATTCCAATGCCAATCACTCTCTCTGACAACAACTTCCTAACAACATCCAGCCTAGACCTCCCCTGGCACAGCTTGAGGCTGTGTCCCCTTGTTCTGTTGCTGGGTGCCTGGGAGCAACCTGTGATAAATCATACTGCTTATTGCCTGTGACCCATCACTTCACTTTGTTCTGTACCTCCAAAGTCCAAACGAGCAAAAGGCACAGCTGTGCTGGTATGAGACCAGTCCTTCAAGAGACAGCACTGAGGTCCATGAGCCCACTGTGCTTTTTTACCCCCTCAAGCCCAGGAGCTTCACATGCCTCCAGGGCTCGCCGCAGGCAGACTGGGTGTTCGAGACAGCCTGAGCTCTCTTTTCATGCAAGGCTGATTTGATTATTTGCACGTCCACGCTCAGGAGACAGACAGCTCCATCTGCAGGAGCTGGCACTGCCCTTCGTGCCTGCCAGGCAGCTGCTGCCTGCGGGGTGACCTGCAGCTTAGCAACGCGGCGATGATGGCTGTAGGAGCTGCCTAGAGGGGCACGGCTGCGGCCCCCGGGCAGCCACGGGCCCCACGGACTGGAGAAAAAGCAGATGTGACCCCGGGCGGTGGGACAAGCCCAGCCGGCAGAGAGCGTGTGGCCAGCCCCACCAGTGCACATGCTTGTCCATGTGCCAAACGGAGCTGGGGCAGGCTGCCTCACGCTGCAGCATAACAGGTTGTAGGCTAATAATGGGACCTCGAAAGCAGGACGGGGCTGAATCCTCAGCATTGCCTCTTACTACTGCTGTTTAAAACAGCACCTATCCTTTTCCCACCTCCTTAGCCAGTGGCAAGAGGAGAGCTGCAGATCCTGGCACTGATAAATACAGCTAGGAGCCTGCTTTCCAGGGCCAGGGCTGCTTCATGGCCCTCTCAGCTCAGGCTGGGTCTCTGAGCAAAATGCTGAATAGGTTAGAGCTGGGAGAGTCCACAGAGGTGCTCAGCTTTGCTATCCAGACCTTACTGGGGAAAAGCCAATTTAATAGGCACTCCATGTATCTGTTCACACAAGCTAAGGGTGTTTGATGGCTACTCCACCAGAACTGAAGTGCTCATAAACACAAAACTGCTTTTGGTTACCCAGTATCAACAAGCATCGTTCCTCTTTACCTATCACTCCAGTCCTACTGAAATCCTGCTGCAGAGGCACTGGGTACAGTTCAGCAACAGCATCACAGCTTCTCCATAGTTTGCATTTTATAACTCATCAAAGAGGAAAAGAAACTTCTCTGGAGCACTGTGCTCCTCTTGTCACTTCCAGCAGCAAGAATATGTTGAATTTGAGAACAAGTCACACTGGTGTGACACCTCTCCTGCATGGTCTCCCACCACTTCCCAGGAGCTGGACCACTTCTAGGGTGGCTATCAGACTTCTTTCCTTCTTTCTGTGTCTCCTAAAGAGGCTCATTTGTTTGGACTAAAACATCTCTAAACTCCACTGCTGGCAAGTTTTAACGCTGCCACTCCTCGTTTTCTGCTTAAGTGGTGCTCATCTTGTTCCTGCATAAAAGCAGAAAGAAAAGAAGTTTATGAGGTTTTTAGTAGCCACAGCATACTCCAGGAAAACAATAGGTTGTACACTAATAACCATGACCTCAAAATCAGGACCAGAGAGAATTCACAACATCAGTTTTTACTACCATTGTTTAAACCACCCATTGTTTAAACAGATATTATCTAAACATCGCTTCAGAACGTCCCATATTCAGGATATCCTGGTCACTAAAAATGGAATCATGTTATACTTATTCAGAGCTAAAAATAGCTATCCCAGGGTTTAGGATCTGCATGACCTCTGGAGGAGATTTGCAGAGGCAAGAGGAAGAGTGGGATATATAGCAGCATCCACGAGAGTTCCTCCACAGTTACATCTGAGCTGTTCATGCCACAGCACGCCAGATGCTGCCTGAGGTTCAGGAGCAATCTGTGCCAGCCTGAGCAGGTAGAGCCAAGTGGCAGAAGGACAGAAGGCACAGGCAGGTGATGGTGTTTGGCTGGTGCTTTCATGGTGTGCCTGAGACACAAGCCTTGCACTTCCCACTGGCTCTCCCCAGCTGCTGTCCACCCTGCTGACCCAAAGCTGCACACAGCCTATTGCAGGTGCTGTTGTAAGGAAATGCATGGGGATCCTGCCCTGCACCGCTGGTGTGCAGTGCCTGGGTTACACCTCCAGCCTGTTTTGCTGCACTGTTGGACAGCCTACAGTAGAAAAGTGCAATGGTCAATTGCAAGAAAACACAAATATGAAAGACTGAGGCACAAAGTCAAGTGGCTGAACTATTTCCTCTGAAACAAAGCTGCTAGCACATCTCCTGCCCCAGCCTACTGGGTGGTCCTGAGAGGGAGATGCCACAACCAGAATAAACA
Organism: Pogoniulus pusillus; assembly: GCF_015220805.1. Lineage (NCBI taxonomy): Eukaryota > Metazoa > Chordata > Aves > Piciformes > Lybiidae > Pogoniulus > Pogoniulus pusillus. Next base: position 31,224,861 of record NC_087276.1, on the reverse strand, counting down.
TCCTTCACCTGCCATTCCTCTGACCCCCAGCATGCTATTTCCTTACAACTCAAACCAACCTGATGGGGCAGACACGAATCCATTTTGTATTGTGGACTAATGAATCTCTGCCAGTTACTGCAGCAGGATGACTGAGTGCCCAGTTAGGGATGAGCAAACTGGAGAGGGAATGCTGCTACCACAAACAGCTGAGGAGACTCAGGAACCTGGGGCTGAGGAGCCAGACCTCCAGAGCACATGCATGAACGTGGAGAAGTTTGGGAGCAGGGGCGCTGCTACACATTCTCTCTTACAGTATTCCCTGTGGAATAAGGGGGATGCCCTTGGCACCCCTGGCAGCCTCTTTGCTCACTGGCTGTCAGCAGAGTGTAGCACTCCTTGAGCAGAAAGCCTGCCAGCAGGCATGGCTGCTATCAACCACATATAGCCCAATACAGGATTTCCTTGCTGTAGAGGGATGGCTTCCTGAGGAATTCATCCAACAACCTCTAGCACAGGCCTGTCCTCACAGAGACTGATACCTTGACCCCACACTGGTGAGCAGCAGCTGGCTCATCTCCAGCTTGTCCCATAGTGTTTGAAAACTCTCAAGGATGGTTTTTGCACAGAAACCTCTGTGAGCAGGGCATTTATGTTTACCTATGGCACTGCTACTCAGGAAGCCATCAAAGAACAGTTTAGGTTGGAAGGGACCTCAAAGCTCAGCCAGTATCAACCCCTGCCATAGGCAGGGACACCTCCCACTAGAACAGGTCACTCAATCTGGCCTTGAACACCTCCATGGAGGTTGTAGAGCACAGAGTCACCCAAAGTGATCAAAGATAGAAGATCACATTGGGTGATTCTGTGCTTCACAACCTCCCTGGGCAAACCTGTGCCAGTGTCTCACCACCCTCACTGCAAAGAACCCTTTCCTAAGATCCACTTTCAGTCTCCCCTCTGCCAGTTCAAACCCATTCCTCCTCGTCCTGTCATTACCAGACCTTGTCAATAGTCCCTCCCCAGCCTTCCTGTAGCCCCCTGCAGACACTGGAAAGAGGAAGAAAAAAGCCCCAGCCTGTCTCCCTCAGTGTCAGCTGCCATGCCGAGTTCTGCCTGAGAAGCTGTGAGCATGGGACCCTGCTGTCACATGTCCTCCGGAGAGCTGACAGTGCTGCTGCTGTGAAGAAGCCAGCACCAGGGATGGGTGAAACGGGGAAACAGGCAGTGCAAGGATGCCACCTCCATACAGCTGCAGAATCAGCAGGCATTGTGAGTGGAAGTAGCTGTAGGTATTCCCACCAGAGCCTGCTGCTCACAGGGGAGATGGAAACATGAACCCTCTCCAAATCCAGACCCCCAGTCTTGCACTTGCTTTTTGAGGTCAGGGTTTGATACGCTCCACAGAAGAATGACATCAGCCCTGCTGAGGTGTAGCTCGCAGTGCTGTTCCCAGAGGCTCCAGTCCCAAAGCTCTGCTAACTCTGCACTGGGGGAGGTTCCCATGCTGTGACAGTCCTCCCAGCACCCTGCTGGAGTGTGCTGCCAAACATCAACCCTCTGGCTATGCCTTTACCTACTTCAGCTCAGGCTGCTCAGGTGAGAGGATGAGGCCCTGGCATGTCACCTCACCTTCCCCGTGCAGGGCAGTGCTCATCCCTTCCCACTCCTCACCACCCCCAGGGCTCAGCAAAGGTAGCAGTTCTGAAGACCCCCAAGACACAGCTGGGCAACACCTGAGGTTTAACAAGCACCAAGGAGAGCCAACCCTTGCACGTGCTTGTGTGAAACCAGCTTAACAACAACAGTTTGATCCAATCCAACCAAACCTGGACACGTGTCTGAATGCAAACTCAATCACTGACTGGAATGGGTTAACTTAACTAATGGTGAGTCCCTTAGACGTGTGTGCACCATAACCTGCTCAGCTAGTAAGAACTGATCACATGGCTGAGCCCTGCTTTGCTGACTGGAGCAGGGTGATTTAAATGAGGGCTGTAACAGTTTCCTTATGCCATTCTGGGGTCATTGTGCCCTTTGATTGATTGTTAAATCCCTTTAGCAGGATTGGACCATTTGTTAGCAGGTCTTTAATGCCTGCTTGCTAGCAGAGAGGAGACTTTGACACAGGTTTCCACTTGTTACTTACTGCTCACATTATTGGAGCACACTTTTCCCTTTGCTTCCCAAAGAAACTGCTGCTTGTCCAGCACTACCCCTCCAACTGACTTTGCAATCCATTTGGTTGTAGTTGGCCATTGGGAAGGAGATCAGAGCTCCAAGGCATTAACAGATGCAACTCCATACAAAAAAAGGCCCTGCTGAGGCTGCAGCAGGACATCAGCACTGCCTGGCCATCTCACTGCACTCGAGAGCAGTAAAGCCAAAACCTCATCAGCTGCTCAGGGAATCATCTGCTCTTTTTTCACTTCAGAAAGAGAAGTTTCCACAAAGCAGGTTAAAACTTCCCTCACTTCCTCAACTACTTGTGTTAAGTCCCATCCACCAGCACTCGTGAGCCTTCCCTGGCAGAGAGCCTTGAGTTACACTGTGAGAACTGCTCCTCAGCCATCTCTATCACCTCAGCCAAAACAACAGTGGAAAACAGCCTCTGGTTGTCAGAAACTCGTGCAAGGGAGGTAGAGAAGAGACCTTGGGCTCATCCCACAGCTCCTCACTGGTGTCACCAGCACTGTCTCTGTGTCACTGGTGGCTCTCAAACAGCAGCAAAGCAACAGCAGCCACCTCTCCTCCAGTGACTCTGGTTATGGAGTCCCAGCTGTGACCCTATCTGGCCTTTCTCTTTCAGCTTTGAGCTTGTGCCAGCCCAGAGTTGCTGTGAAGTTAGAGAAGGGGCTCTGTGCCTGAAAAGCACCTGCAGCAGCCAGCTGCAAGGACAAGGCTTTGGCACACAGCCATGGGATGCAGCACACAGGACCAAGGGCGAGGGCACAACAGAGAGCAAGCTCTGTTATCAGCTTACAGCCCCAAATGATGAGATGATCTTGGCTCAGCTAAGCTCCTGCTGATGGGCCTGGGCTGGATCACTCACCCAGGGAAAAGGAGAGGAAAACTCTGTGGGAGGAAACCTGAGGGAGGATGGGTTCAGAGAAACCACCTCACCAGCACTCAGCAATTAGGGTGGGAAAAGCTGATGCTGTGGCTCACAGCACACATTCTGGAGGGCAGTGGTAGTTCTAGGAAGCCTTGTTTTAGCCTCTAACCTTGTCCCATCAAGGACAAGGAGAGGAAAGGTAATGGCTTAAAAGGAAAGTGGCCTGTACAGAAGGAAAAGCAGCCCACAATTGATACACAGGCCAGAGCCAGAACTGTATCTCCCCTGTGTCCCCAGACAGGTGGTAGCAGAGGTCCTTAGGCTCAGGCAGGCAACAAAGCTGGTGGAGTCTCTGTCTCTGGAGGTGTTGAAGCAAAGCCTGGCTGGGGCAGGAAAACTATGGAGCAGTAAAAGACCACACAGAAGAGACTTGGACACCTTTGCAGCATCACCTGATGGGGACCATGGCTGTGGCACTGCTGAGTGGAGACACCTCCAGCCACACTCTCACTAATGCCCTGATCCTTATGGTAGCAGGAAAGAGAAATACCCATGGTGGGCAAAGAACGAACAGCTTGAACTGAAAAGTGAAGAGGATGAGTCACCCACCCCAAACCAAGACCTGTGCCCAGACTGTAGCTCTTTAACTGTCACAAGACTGTCCCTGTATGAATGTGTAATTCCCCTCCCATCTCTGCTCTGTCTGCTGCTGTGGTTTGATAGATGACAGAAGGTTGGGGAGAGATGCCTCAGGCTGAACTGATTTCAAGCTCCCTCTCAGAGCACTTTGATACTGAAAGTTACACACTTGACATTTCCATACCTTTAGCTCTGTGGTTACAGCTTTTCTGGGATCTGACCTGAGCCTTCACAGCTCAGCTCTGAGGGAAGAAGTTTAGTGTCTCAGAAGCAGAAAATACTGAGGGTTGCATCTGACCTCACTGAGAGATTTCAGTTCACGCAATGTCAGCATCGCTCTTTGCCTCTGGAATAAATATTAGATACTCTTTCTGGATCAGTTCTGCCTCAGCCTCATGAATTATAAGCCTAGGAAATGTATTTTAAATGCAATTCCTAAACAAACTAGAGCACAGTCAATTCTTCAGGGCGACTGAAGCCTTCACTGCATTTGTTTCCCTTGCTTTAACAAATCCTTCATGAACTTTTGGACGTTTATCTTATTGAAGCTGTTCACCAACTACTTTGAGTAATTTGGAACCAGTGGGCTTGCTGGACACAGATTGCCTCTGGTATCCTCTGTGCCACAGCATTGATTTAGCTCCCTCAGCAGACAGGGGTGAAGAAGGGAAGGGCAGAAAGAGACAGAAGTTAATTTTAATGGCCACCTTCACCTGTCAGCAAGAAGGAAGCCATTCAGGCCAAAATGTATCTGAACAGGGTATGGTTGCCTGGTGTCTGGAAGCTCAAGGACAGCCAGGTTGTCTTCTCCTGGCCTCCAGCCACATTTTGGGTGACTGTAGGATCATGTAACCATCACACCATTTTACCAGGGTCAACCCCTTTGCTGGGCACCCACCAGAAGCAGGCAGTGAGCATTAGGACTCATGCCCCAGCTGTGGACAGGAGCACATGTTCCAGCTTATGCTGTGCCACTCCCTTCTGCTGCAAGTCTGCACTGCTGACAAGGCATCAGCAAATACAGCCAGCTCTAGAGCCTGTCTACAAACACATGTAGCTGTCATCTTTCTTTGCAAGGCTCAGCTCCCTGAAAGACAGAACTCATTTTTCATGCATTATGTCTATAAACATATGTCTGATGTCTTCCTGGGTGCCCACATGGTGTAAACAATAGCACTTGTGTCACTTAATACTGAGCTATGATTGTTTCTCTCTGCTGCAATCTTTGGGTGGGAGGAATTGAAAGGGGCAGGTTTTGTGTGTTTGAAAACCACTGAAGTCTTGGAGGGGACTGCATTTTTCCTGCCAAAGTCAGAACAATGAGGGCTGACAAGAGGAGATGTGGGAGACAGCTCCAAGTCCATCACTAGCAGTTAGCTCTCCAGGTCAGGGCTGGAACTGAGCCCTTAAACTGTACAATCTCACCAGAGATGAAGTCCTCTGCTGATCTTATGCTGGATAAACCCACTTAAAGCAGCAAAGACTGCACAATTTCATCAGGTTCCAGGAGCGATGCATGTTCAGTGCAGATGCCTGGGAGAGTCAGCTCCTCTCCAGTAGTGCTTCCAGTGCATTTCTGCCAGACTTGCTAGGTGACCACAGGGAAGTCACTAAAGCCTCAGAACAAATCTAGCCTGCAGCAGTTACCCCACTGCTCTCAGGCTTAGGGCTAAGTTTAAAGCTCTTACAGACATTAAACCAGTAGCCTTCTCTTAATCCAGCCCTGAAGCAAAGCTCTTTCCTCATGGGAATGTCACAGGCCAACAGAGGAGAGATGTTAACCATGGCAGCATCACCTGAGAGGAGAGGGGAAGTCTGCTGTGCCTGCCTTGGAGCCCACAGCTGTTAGCACAGGGAGACTCAGGGTGATAAACCTGGGGAGCAAGGGTCTTGTGTGCTTCTCTCCCTTAGGAGCTGGGTGGCAGCTCTGGAGCACACCTCTGCCTTCACAAGAGAGGAAACCATCTATCAGCAAGATGAGACATGGCTTTAAATCAGACACAGGCTGCCATTTAAAGAGGAACTTTAACCCAAAGACAGCAATGAAGATCAATATGATGGAGTCACCTGCCTTGGCACTGCAGGGCTGCCTTCTGGAAGCAAATACTCCACGTTTTGTATTTGCATACCCAGTGACTGTACAGCTGCCCTCAAACCACAAACTTGGGAGCAAATCATGGCAGCTTGCTAAAATGTAGTAGTGCCTTCTAATGCGCCACTCACCTCCAAGAGCCATCACTACCTCCAGCTGCACCTTGGAGCAGCTCCACAGCATGGGAGCGAGATTGTCCCTGCACTGATTGCAGGAGCAAACAGGAAGTGGTGAGATGCTGATCTAGGAGCAGGTTACTGTCCTATGCCCTCGACACACACACGAGCAGCCCCTCTGCTCCTCCTCACCAAAAGTGAGACTCACTCTCTCCTACCAGGGGATAAATCCAGGATCAAGCCCTTGCTTATCACAGGAGCTAGAAGACATCACTGAAGGAAAGGATCATCCCACTGCATACTACAAGACCCAAACTTCCAGGCTGATCTTCAAGTTCAGAAAGAGACCCAAACTCCACAACACCATCATCTGCCCCACCCTTTGGAAAACGCAGTATTTCACAGCCTCTCTGGCTGATCAAAGCTCCTTTTCCTGTCAACAGGACTGCAGCTCACAGAGAATTACTCTGATAACAGACTTGTACCGGCTATAGATTTGGTCTCTGTCTGCCATTAGCCCCTGCCAGGCCAGCTGACATCAGTCAGCTTTAGTTCTGCCTCAAAATAGCACAAAGAAACAAGAGCCTCGCAGCAGCTCTACAGCAGACATTCTGCACAGCATCTGAACATCTCTAGTCCTTCTGTAACCTCCTATAGGTTTTCAAAACCAACTAGAAACAGGTTTTTAAACCACAGCAAAAATGCCTCTTTGCACGAGGGAAGTGAAAAGCAACTCCACTTGCCGTGTAAAACAACAACAAAGGAGTAACTGCCAGCGAGCAGGGAGGTGCGGAGCCGCTGCAAGCGGCTGAAGAGCAGCCCACCCACTCTTGGAAGGTTGGGCACAAATATGCTGCTGCAGTTAAAAACCAGAGGGAACAAATGCTGCTGGAGAGCATAAAGCAGAGTTGTTCCCCCAGTGCTCACAGCTAGAGACAGCATTACTGCCTGACAGCCCACTCCAGTCTGCAGGCTGCTGTCAGCTGCTGAGGACAAAGCACTCGCTGTGCACACTGACAGTTACTGCAGACACGGCCAAACACACTGACCTCACATGGCAGTTCCCTGCTATTTGATGTGCCCAGCCTGGGGCCAAACTGAAGGCTCTAGAAATGAGATTTGTCTCCTAAATGTTGCTGCCCCAAGTGAGCAGTGTGTGATGGTCTGGGAGGCCACCCACACCTTGGGCCAAGGATCACATGAACGCTCCTGAAGGTCAGCAGCAAATCCCACAACTGTTGGCTACCACTGCAGACATCTTCAGGGAATATCTCATCACTACCTTGGAGAATATCAGGCTTCAGCTGAGTACCAGCCAGCTAGGACAGTCCCACAGACACCCTGTCCTGTATTGTCCTGGTGCAATGGCTAAGAGAGCAGCAAACTGTCTGGTTTGGCTTCTGGACTGTTTTACAAACCCACTGTGTGCAGTGTCCTTCAGCCCTACTTTCTCAAGACATTCTAATCCCATTTCTGTAGTGTTACCATCTCCCATTGGCATTTAACAGAACTGCTGCACACCCAGCCTGCCAGCAGAAAGTGAGGGAACTGTCTGAACACAGAGAAAGCAAGAGGGTCTCTGCTCAAGAGCCACTCAAGGCTGAAAGCTCTAACACAATATTAAGTGCAATGTCACAGGTGGTTCAGGTTGCTCTCTCCATCTGCTCTATATTAGGGATTGACTCCTTATACCTCAGGACAAAAAGAAAAACAAACAAAACCCCAAACACAGCCAAAACCAACCAAACAAAAACCAACCCCAAACCAAATCCAGAGGAACAAAGAAAGAAAAATTCTACCGAAGAATCCAAAACTGAACCTGAGAGAACAAAACCAAATCTCCAAACATTGTCTTCCAGTGAGTCTCCCAATACCAATCTTTACTCTAGACAGACCAAAACCCACTTATTAGTGCTTCATTTACTTACCATGGAAATAGAGCTCCAAAATATCCTCCTTAGTCAGTATTAATCATTTTAAAAGGAGCTGATGAGCTGCAGCTGATTTGACTGCTACACAAATCCTGTTACACACAGATTTTGCTGCCACCTTGTGAACACTGAGTGAGGAGGTTTGGCTCCCACACACTCAGGCCTGCCATCTTTATTCACATGCAGCTCAGATGATTTTAATGCAGACACCTTCTGGCCAGGAGCTCACTGTGACAAAGGACAGGTGACTCAGGTGCTTAGTGAAGAACACGTTAAAAGGCTGAATGAATAACTCTTAGTCTTCTGCACTTTGCATACACTTGTGTGTCACAGTTTATTACCACAAATAGCATGGAAACCATCACTAAATCCTTTCTGATAAAAATATTGCAGCTTTGCACCCCAGCTGTATGGCTGCCTTCAAAACTGAATAAACTGGTGCCTGCAAAACAAAGAATTCAAGATTAAAGATACCTGATGAAAGGTTTGAAGCAGACTGTGGCAGGGAATAGAAAGCATGATCTAAAAAAGCAAGACAAAGCAAAGCAAAACCCCACTAAAATCCACCTGTATTTGTAGATGGATCTACCTTACAGAAAGCTAAATTCACACCTCCCAATTCTGTACAATATTTCAACTTGTCCACAAACATAAGAGGAAAAAAAATCACAGAATTGTCAGGGTTGGAAGGGATCATCCAGTTCCAAACACCCTGACGTGGGCAGGGACACTTCCCACTAGATCAGGTTGCCCAGAGCCACATCCAGCCTAGCCTTAAAAACAGCCAGGGGTCAGGCTTCCACCACAGCAGCCAAGGGGTCCACCACCTGCCTGAGCAACCTGTTCCAGCATCTCACCACCCCCATGGTGAAGAACTTCCTAGCATCTAATCTAAATCTACTCTCCTCTAGTTTTGCTCCATTTCCCCCCAGTCCTATCACTACCCCAGACCCTAAAAAGTCCCTCACCAGCTTTCCTGTGGCCCCCTTCAGACACTGGAAGGCCACAATAAGGTCTTCTTGGAGCCTCCTCCTCTCCAGACTGAAGAACCTCAACTCTCTCAGCCTGCCCTCATAGGAGAGGAGCTTCAGCCCTCTGATCCTAAGAGAATTCACCCACCCCTCACTGGGTAATTGAGGCAGCACAGACTGCTTGTACTCATTTCTCAAGACAACATCTCAAGCTCCCAGCTGTAGGGATGCCATGTATTAGCCTTATCTGCAACAGAATTTCATCTACATTTGAGAACTGTGCAGAGGACACCTCTCAGGAAAAAACCCAGAGATTTTCACACTCCAACAAATTCCATTCTGTTCTCTATTTCAGATAAAGAGAAGTGTTTTTCTTCTCTCAGGGAAAGAGCATCAAGCAGTTTTATTTTCTGCTTCTCAGCTACATCACAGTCAGTGCATATGGAAGACAAGAATATCACAAGTACCTCCTCACTAATGGTGCCAGCTAGTTAAGGCTGTACTTACTGCTTCTGCATCGTGCTCAAGTCCAATGTCATGGTGCTCCAGTTCATCGTCCCGAAACTGCTTTATTGTCTTTAAAAGCAGCACTTAATTAGTAAGTCTGTTTGGCAGAGAAAGTATACAGAACCACATGCTGTTGGGCACTGCACGCACCAGAGTGGCTACCTGATGCCCAGGTCTCCTCAAAGACCTGACTCTCCAATTCAGCAGGAAAGGAACTGCTTACAGCACTCTCCAGCCCTGCAGTTATTTTAGCAGTCTCAAAAACAGTACTGAAGAACCAAGCTGCTGTTCAGTGCATCACTGCATTCTTCACTGTCAAGAAAATCCATACTCACAGCAACCCATAATGAGTTTCACACGTACAAATTACTCTGACAATTTAAATAATGGAATTAGGTCCCTGCCTCGCCAGAGAATCAGCAAGGGTGTGTCCCTGTAAGCCAACAGGGCCGTGCTCCCTGACAGCATGCCCTAAAGAGCACCGTTTTGCCTCTTCTTTCAAGTGGGTTTAAAGAGCTTTCCCTCCAGAGGCCTGCAATAAAACTAGGGTTGCTTAAAAAAGGGCTGAGAGGTCCCAGGCACCCAGACGCTGTCCCTGCCCAACAGGCTCAGTGCTCCCAAAGGAAAGACATCCTTTTAACTTAACGATTCTGCTGCCTTCAGCATTTTGAGAGATCAGTGCAAATTCTGGGAGCATCATTCCAGAAGGCTAAAGTCCCATTAGATAATTCCATTAAAGTATTTTCTGAAGTGGCAGCTAAATACCTGCAACAGTTCTTTGTACTTTTCTGGGTCTTCCTCCATCAGCGTTCGGATCTGGTTGTTGTAGTGATTTGATATGCTCTCCTCCACTGCCACTGTGCAAGCCATTGCACCTTTCTTTCCCAGTAAAGCACTTCCAGCCCCTGTGACCGTGGTACCAAACATGCAAACAACAAAGCTGGAAGCAATACAAACACCTTACATGTTTGAGGGCTTCCTGAGCCCTCGACAAGAGCAACAGGACAAACGTACCTAGGACAAAGCCTGCTACGTTCCAGAAGGGCAACAGAACAGTAGGTCGGACTCTGTAGGCAACCACGAGCTCACTGAACTTTTTCAGGTGGGCTTTCTCTTGATCCCACATTTGCTGCAAGAGAGACAGACCACTGTAAAGGCAACGTGAATAAGCTGCAGTAAACCAAACCAGCCCAGGCTCCTCACACCTCTGCTGCACAGGGGAGGCTGCTCACATGGCAGAAAGCCAACGGTGAGGAAGAGCAGATGAGGACACTTATCAACAGGCAACTGGGCTGCTTTGAGGCTAACTGGAGTATTTTAGTGAGAGAAAGGACATGCTAGGCTGTGAAAAGGGAACAAAAGGTGATGGCTACTGCACTCCTAGGCTTGCTGAGATGTATAAAAACAAGAACACAAACATAGGTAAGAGAGAATGTGTGTCTCTGCCAGTCGGTGTCTGTGCTTTTCTCCCTGGGCTGCTTCTGTGCAACTAATCCTTCTGCTTCCAACCCCCTTGCCCATCCTCCAAACTCACCTTGCACGTAAAGCAGACTCTAGGATAAGAGTGGGGGGTGGAAAGAAGGTGGAAGGGTGGTTGGGAGCCCCTCCTGGGCACTCTGGTTTCTGGGAGGGCTGCTGTGTTTCTGTAGCACTTTTAACTTGTCTGTCTATAGCTGTAAATGTTGTAACTATCTGCCTGTATCTTCTGCTGAGCTGTGAACAGAAAGCTTCATTCCTTAACTTCTGAGCCTAGTCTGGGTGATTTCATAAGAGTTCAGGTAACTCCCAAAGCATCACAGCAACTTAAAACCCTTGCAACAGAAGTCTCTGGGCTGCTCCTAGAGCACTGCGGTACTGCAGCTCCCTCACCGAGTCATCCCAGCACTGCGCACTAAGCCGCGAGTTCAGCGCGCTCGCAGCTGTTCCTTCGGGCCCCCCATCGCACACAAAGGAACCAGCAGCTTCTGGGTCCGCCAACCTGGATGATGGGCCCCACGCTCGACCTGCCCAGGACTGCCATCTGTCCCGCATAGATGCGGCTGGCCCCGTACTCCCCGGCATGGTCCACGCGGATGATGCGGTCCACCACGGGCTTGTTGATGCCCTCCAGAGACACCCGCCTGCTGCAGAGCCTGCGGGACACCCCTCCGGCGGGCAAGGGCCACCTCCCCCGGGCACCTGCCGGAGAGACAAAGGTGACGCCGGCTCCGCCGCCGCCCAGTCCCCGTCCGAGGCAACTCCGGGCAGCGGTGGGAGGCCTACGGCCGTCGTTCAGGGATCGCCCCCACCAGGTGAGAGGTGGGCGGCGGCGGGAGCCGGCCCGAGCCCCTACCCGCGCCGCAGCGGAGCCGGCACTGCCCCAGCGAGCGCCACACCGCCGGAGCCACAGCAGCCGCCGCCATGCCGCTGACCCCGACCGCTCCCCGCGTCGCCCCGTCTTACGTCATCACGGCGAGCCGCGCCGCGGCGCCGCCCCACACGGCGGGACCGGCGGGACCGGCTGGCGGCCCCCGGCTGCCATGGCAGCGCCGCCCCACACGGCGGGACCGGCTGGCGGCCCCCGGCTGCCATGGCAGCGCCGCCCCACACGGCGGGACCGGCGGGACCGGCTGGCGGCCTCCGGCTGCCATGGCAGCGCCGCCCCACACGGCGGGACCGGCGGGACCGGCTGGCGGCCCCCGGCTGCCATGGCAGCGCCGCCCCACACGGCGGGACCGGCTGGCGGCCCCCGGCTGCCATGGCAGCGCCGCCGGCACCCCCCCGCGGGGCGCTCCGCCAAGCCGCGGGGCCTTGACCCACCAGGCCCAGGAGGGCGCTCGTGGGCTCGGCTGACTCCGGGCACAGCAAACGACTTCCGAAAATCACCAGACGTTACAGTTAAAAACAGTTATTGAACGTTAATCTCTTCACAAGAACGGCAGGAAACACTCCCGAACATCCCACAGTAACCGGCTCTCACATACAGTGTGCCACCGGCAAATTTCAAGTCACGAACAAGCAGTCCAGCACCACCCTTCGAGAGGCGACAGCCACCAGCTCACAAACACAGCTCCGTCACCTCGGACCGCAGAAGCTGCTGAATGCTCTGCCTCCCAACTATCATTTCTCAAGCGTTCACATTCGACAACAAGGAGAAAGAAGAGCAGTCGAGCTGTCTATGCAAGCATAAAACACAAGTGATAACGCCTCAGCACACGGGCAAAGCACCAAAGGCTGCTCTACAGCACGGGCCCGGGACCCCGGCAAGGGCTTTCCCCGTGCGCACCACCTGGCTGATGCTCTTCCTGCTCCCAGTGCTTATCCAGAGCTCTTACCAGCTGGACTTTGAACCATTTAGTGAAATCATCTACTGTTCAACTGCAATTAATAGTTCAGAGCAAAATAAACAGCAAACTCCCTTCTGAACCATACTGATAAAACCCATTTCAAACCCACGCTGTATTTTCTTCTCCAGTGCACTCTTTCAGAATACTGAAGGATGATGTGGTCCTTTGCTTTGGTTCTAAAAGAGAAGTGAGTTTGAAATAAGAAATACCTTTCCCCTCCCTCACAGTTCTTAAGGCATCACTTGTAGAAACAGTATAAGGTTCTTCAAGAGAGTTGAAGTTCCAATCACATTTTACCCCAAACACCTGAAAAAAACAGGGACTTAAACTCCAATAACCTGGAAATGGTAGCAGCAGTAAGTGCCCTACTGTACAATTTTGGGCCAGGTCTAACACAGCATCGATTAGCCAAGTCTAAGGCTTATTGGCATAATCAAGAGTAAGACCTTCAGTGTCCATTAGATAAACCACAGTGCCAGGGTGCCAATCAGCTGCTCAGCTGTGAAATGCTTCTGCTCTCATCTAGTGGTCGTGGGAGTGTCGGGAAGTCAAGTTCTTCTGGCTTGTCACTGTTGTCTAGGATGTCTCTGAGCTTCTGTTATTTGTCTGATTAGGAACTGCTTGTCACGACTCTCCTAGGCAGACACAACAAAAAGTATGCTCCAGATGAACAGAAGTAGCACAACTCACATATGAACAGGTCATTTCTTCACTAGAAATACACAGGTTCACCCTTCCCATTGTAGTCTAATGAGGTGCTCCCTGCATGCCCTGAACTACAACTCAAACTTGAAATAGTCTGGATTTCTTTTCTCTCATGTTAGGTCATGTAAACAGTTTTGCCTTGAGCCTATTAAAAACATCTTGCACACCTGAAAACCTGAAAACTGCACTTCCAAGAAGCCTAACAACAGGGAACAAACAAAAATAAAAAAGCACACCAGGACTTCCAGAATTCCCAACTGATTTGAGAAGCCCTGAAAAAGCAGTAAGGCTTTGCTCCCAAATTCCTTATTCTTGAAGCATCTCCACCCAGGACAGTAAGCTTGGAAGGATGGGTGGTTAAATGCCCTATCTAAAACCACATACCAAGAAATGAGCAATTTCCTAGTCATCTGAACAGTGTTACTAGTGAGGCTGGGCTTTGACTAGAGCAGGGCTTGACAGACAAGGACATGGAATTGTTGGAGCCAGTCCAGAGGGCCATAAAGATGCTCGGAGGGCTGCTGCAGCTCTGCTATGAGGACAAGCTACAAGAGCTGGGGCTCTTCAGCCTGGAAAAGAGAAGGCTTTGAGGAGGCCTTGGAGTGCCCTTCCAGCATCTGAAGGGGACTACAGGAGGGCTGGGGAGGGACTATTGGCAAGGTCTTGTCATGACAGGATGAAGAGGAATAGGTTTAAACTGGCAAAGGGGAGATTAAAACTAGATGTCAGGAAAGGGTTCTTTAGAGTGAGAACGGTGAGACACTGGCACAGGTTGCCCAGGGAGGTTGTGGAGCACAGAATCACCCAACGTGATCACATTGGGTGATTCTGTGCTCTGCAACCTCCCTGGAGGTGTTCAAGGCCAGGCTGGATGAGGCCTTGAGCGACCTGTGTCCCTGCCTATGGCAGGGGGGTTGGAACTGGCTGAGCTTTGAGGTCCCTAACAACCTAAAGCACTCTATGATTCTACGACAACAGGATATGAAGACTACTAAGCATGGCAGCAGCTCCTGATGGCCACACAGAAGTATGTCTGCACTGGCACCAAAGAACATGTAGCAGTAGCGGTGACTTGCTCCACACCGAGTACCTGTTGTTGCAAGTGGTGCTATGACCTGCACTCAGGAGCAGATCAGACATGGTGCAGTAACACAGGCTTGGAGGGAAAGGTATGGAGTTGGGCCCCTGTTGTTGATAGCAGAGCAGGAAGCAGAAGTGGGGGTTGTGTAAGATGGCAGAAGGCACAGGAAGCACAAGATTCGGGTTTCTGTTTGTCAGAAAAAAAACTCATGCATGTGGGTGGGTTCAAGCAAGGCAGCAGATGAAGAACAGGGCCACTGCTTCCCAGGAGTCTATCTCGTGCTGGTGTGTTGCCTGATATCACCAGACTCCACCGCAGTTGCTACAGCTGCAGCTGACACCCAGGAAAACCAATCAGCCTGAGAAATGTCATAGTACAATCAGTATTTTACCCTGTGCCATTTGTGAACCATTCCCCACTGCCTGTGCAAACACCAGCTTGTTCCTCTGCAGGCCTGATTCCTGACAAAACAAAGAAAAACTTCAGGGCTACAGAAAGGTGGATTCAGATCTTACCATAACCAGTTGTTCCCTCAGCAGCTCAACCACTCGTTTGTGTGCTCCAGCCAAGGCAATAAAATAGAACATGATGAGGCTGCAAACAACAAACCAACATTAAATGTTAACATAGTGCACAACAGAATTAGTCAGAGAAAGGCTGTTATGAGCTAGAGAGTAGAAGGTGCTTCAAAGTCAATGTATAGCTATATGAATGTTTTGTTCTTTCCAAATAGTAGTAAGTAGTAGGGCTGCAGTGCAAGTCATCCTCCACCTTTTACGCAGGCGATATGATAAAGTAAAAAAACCCCCAACCGCCACAAACCAAACCCAGAGGACTTCCTATTTCCTGTGTGTGCATAACAGGTTCAGTTCAGAACACAGAAACATGTTATGGAAGAAAGGGCTGGGTGGAGACCGAAATAAACTATTTCTCAAGCACAGAAGCTGTAGAAATATCAGGTAATACAGCTCCAAGATCTGTTTGCTGGGGTCTGTTTGTTGTTTTCTTAGATCAAGGTTTGTGGTCAGGATCTGTGATCCCAGGACTTACAATGTTAATTTGCAGAATGTTTCACAGGTAAAGACTTTTGAGGAAGACAAGTGTGGGATGTGTGACACGCAAGAGGAAATGGAATGATGAATGTGACTGCATAGGAAGTTAGAGCTGAGGACGTGTACGTGCTTTGATGCTGGTCTAAGAGCTGTTCAGTAAGGAAGGAAAGGAACCATGCAGCTGAATCAGGTCTCCACAGTACTCACCAAACGACCATAAAAAAAGGCACTGCAAAGGCCTCTGATGCTATGCCATAAAGGACTTGCTGCAGCCCCTTTGGAAATCCAAGTACTGTATCTGGAACAACTGCCCATGAAGTGTTAAAATTCCTGAAAGGCCCACATGCCTTTGAGGAGGGGATGCTGTCAAAGAAGAAGAGATGATGGTAAAAGAATCCAACACAAGCCCCAGCATCACTTTGCCACCATGGTGTTTAAAACTGTAATGTTTGTTTATATGAACTAAGTCCTAATCTGATTTATTAGACACTATATAATTCACTCCAAGTTATCACTCCCCATTGTGTCTGTTTTAAGGGAACACACAACCATAGGCCAAATGTCACTTACCGTGCTATGCTGACGCCTAAGGGAACAAAGGCCAAGACGAGCCCAATCAACAGCACCACCAAGAAGAAAAAATTGGAACTGGATGCCCTGATGGGCTTGGTTGCAGGCTTACATGTGTACTTCAAGCTGATCTGAAGAGGCAAAGGGAGCAGGCTGTCACCAGCATATCTAGACTCATACACCCAAACATACTCATCCACCAATTGAATTCTCCATTCTCAAATATGCTACCAGTTACCTTGTAACCATTCCCCCTTCAACCACTGACTGGCGTAAGTCTGTGTCTCCGAGTAAGAATTTGACCCAGAGGACATCATACAGTCAACTGACAGTAACTCTGTGTGTGAGCCACTGCACAGCCCTGAGCTTTGTTCTGCCACACTCCAAATGGATGCATATTTTAGTTCTTCCAAGAGAGGATAAGTAAGAACTTGATGCACGGGAGTTGTGTGGCCATAGAGCACAAACAGAGGGCTGGAACACCTCCCAGACAAATAACTGAAGAGGCAGTTATTAAAATGCTGCTTTGCTTGATTTCAGAGCAAAATTCTACCTTCCCTTGGAAGCATGAGGCCTACAGAAAATGGAATGCCATTTCCCCATTTGCAGATGTTTTGAATCAGCTGCATGCTGTGCTACAAACCCCACAGAGATGTGGGCTCAGCTTTGCTTGTCAACCACACGTTGCCATTACCTTCTTAATGTAAAAGATGATGAAGTATTTTATCATTGCTATTGCAGGCAGAAGTGGTGAGAAGAAAGTTCCAATCCAGCAGATGGTCTGCCCATAAACGATTTCCAGGACATTGTCAGAAATCCCAAATTCCTGCAATCCAAACCACTGAACTAGCTTGCAGGGGCAATGAGTAACTAACAACCTGAAAACAAAGGACATCATTAATCCTAAACCGAAGTAATAGGGTTTAGATTACTTCTCATATCTACACAGATACTATTTAAGCAGTAGAAAATATCACAGAAAAATGCCTGAAATAAAAAAATAGAGACTCAAGTATAAAAGACCACACAGCCACCTGAACAGCAAAAAAGTGCTCAAAGCACCAGGAATGTGTTTTAATTTAAAACTTGCCATTTGGTTCAGATGGGGAATTAGCAAGAGGCGGCCAGAAAAGGTGGTCATGTGCCATTTGCAGAAGCATGCTCAAAAGGCAGAGACACTTACTTCCTAGGAAAGCCCAAAAACAGGACTCCAGCAAGAATGATAATGAAATCAAATATCATCAGCTTATACATTTCTCGCCCAACTTCAGTTTCCCAGCACTATAAAAGCAAATCAGGAGAAACAAGATTAGAGTCTAAACAACAGGTGAAAAATAAATCTGTCAACCACTAAAGTAACAAACATCTCAGGCCAAGTGCAGAGTCATTCCCATATTTAACTGACGTGTTCCACAGCTTCTGTGCCAAGCTTTTTACCTGTATGTTTTGTTTGTTAGATGCTCTGGGGTTTTTTTTTGAGGAAAGGTCATTTCTCTTAATGAAGCAAAAGGCAGGAACACAGAATCACTGAATGTTAGGGGTTGGAAGAGACCTCCAGAGATTGAGTCCAACCCCTCCTGCCAAAGCAGGAAATGCAACTGCCTCAAAACAGAGTCACCTCAAACAATCCTCATGGTGGTCAGAAAGTCTATGCTAATCAATAATCTGCCAGTGGCCCGATTTTAATCCGAGTTCTAGAGAAACAAAGGATAACCCTAAGAACTGTACAGACCTGCACTGAACACTAAGATTCAGCACCAGCTGTAACACAAACAGCAACCCCAGAGCTGACTCTGAACACCTCTAGACAAGCAAGTCTCACAGAAAACAGATGTCTACTCACAAGTTCAGAAGATTAAAGACCACGATAAATCTACTTACAGGATAGAGTTCATAATTGTATCCACAGGCATTGCACTTGTCAGTGACACAGAAGGCGATCTGACTCCACAGCGAGAACAAGAGAACGCCGATACTGGCCAAGCGCACGAAGATACACCTGGAAGAAAGGCAACCCCCAGTGCCAGATCTGCCCCAAGAGAGCCATTCTGACATCTGGACCAACTTGCACAGGAGTCCAAGGAAGGCTTCAAACAGAGGTGTCATGCAGAGCTTTAACGTAACTGCCAGCTAAACGTGTCTCTTCCTCTAGCCCTAAGTTAAATTGCTTTTCAGCTGCCCTGCTCCAGGCTCCGGTCCCTTGCTCCTAGATCAGTCATTTCAGTTGCAGATCTCGATGCCACAATGGGCAGAGATTCTCTCAAGTACAGTTTGAGAGACCAGGTGACAAATCCTGTGCACTATTTCCCTCTCAGGTGGCTTCAGGCCTTCAGAGGCACTTAGCCAATTCAGAAAGACAAAGTACAGGGCATTACAGAGCTCAGATGCTTCAACCCAGATCTGACTGCCCTGAGCTGCCAAATGCTAGCTCTCTGTGCTCTCACACTGAAATAGCTTTTATCACAGAATTTCCAGCTCCTGCCTTCAGCAAAGCCACGCTGCAGTCATGGCAGTACACACACATTTGCTCATTCAAGGAACTGCTGCATGCAAAGCAGCGTGAATCCACAGCTCTGCAGACACAACTTTTCAACAACCAGAATGAACAGTAGAGGACTTCCAGACCACACAGCTAAATGGAACTGAGGAAAACTTGGACTGAAGTGACTGCATTGTACTGTCATCAAAACAGGAGATTGTTTCCAGATTTAAAATTAAAGCTTACAACTAAACAGAAGTCAAACAACGCCTGCCTGGCTTCCAGTGCAGAGCCAAACACCTCTTGCCTCTTGATGTTTCATTGTTGACTGTGCTTAGAACTAAGTCACAACAAAACCATTGTTACCTCATGAGAGTCAGCCTAATTTCAAAGGCTGGTGAATATTCTTCAAAGGTGATCAGAAACGAGAAGATCAGAGGAGCAATGAAGTTGGCCAGTGTGATTACTATGGAAGGCAAATATTGCACCAAGAGATTAGCTTCAAGGGTCGTATCGCTGATGCCCTGTGCAAGATGAGAAAGAACACACTCAGAGGAACACTTTCCTGACATCATGCTATCCTCCAGCCTCTCTTGTCCAGCATTCAGCTAACATCTTGTACTCACTATTCATCCTCCAGCTGTAAGCTTCTCCACTTCAGTTTGCTGCTACACCTTTGCCTTCACCATTACCTCCCTCCATCTCCAACCATGAGTATTTCTGCACTTCCCTAAAGCTTGTTTCAAGACTCCTCTCACCAAGGTTTGGGTGGAACTACACTGTACACTGTCTAAGCCAGCACTAAGGCTACCACTCTGCCAAAGTGTAGACGCTTTTAAAGCTATTCTCACCAGCACCAAGCAGCTCATCTGGCTTTCCTACTATCCTAACAAGCTCCTCTATCTACTCAAATGAGTAGGCAAGGGCAAAATATTGATCCTTAGACATGAAGCTAACAGCAATTGAGGCTGTTTTTCAAGTTTTTCTCTACTATCCTCCTTCTCCACCCTCAAACACTACCTCTGACATAAATGCTTCTTTAGTCCTGATTTCCTGTTTCTCTCTCTGTAGGTCCTGGCAGTTTTTTAAGAGTTAGGTCCACCATGAGAACAACGTTCCCAGTGCCTATTACATCGCCAATGAACAGAGGGCAGAGAAAGTGTGGTCCCCATTCAGGTCAGGCTAACTCAAGACTGGGGTCCTACAGTGAAGTCACTCACTGTCGCAAAACTGATGAAACTGTTGCCTGCTCTTGTTCTGCTTCTGCACCACCATTCTCATCTGCGTGTCCTGCCAGAGGCAAACACCACCACTCAACCTGATTCTTTTAACTGATGATGCAATAACCTTTTCCTCTGCAAAACACTGTTCAAAGGCTTCCTGCTTCCCCACAAAGCTTTCACTCAAGCCACAATGTAGATCAGAATCCTTTACTCTCCCCTTACCCTTCTGTTCATTTTGGCAGTGAAGCAACTAACCAAACCAAGAAATTGATCGTAATGAAGTTGAACTAGGTCAGTTTCCTCAGCCACACACGCATTTGTGCCAGCAGAACACAGAGAATAATTACAGGGGAAGGAAGGCGAGCGCTGCTCTCGTGTCAGTTGCACTAGCTCAAGGCACACAAGACCGAAGCTCCTCCTCAAAGGAGAACATCACTGGGGGGTTTCTGCATGTAGTACTCCACCTTTCCCACTCTCTCCTGCTCAAGAAATTCTACATCTGTAGAAAGTGTTTGCAGATCCCTTGCATGAAAGGTGCTATATTAAGGTACTTGACTCTTTCACAATAGTTCCTCTTGTTGTAATCAGCAGCCCCACTGAGTCTGTCCTAATGTCATATAATACTTACATTGGACTTCTCCTGAGAGAAGACAGTTGCTCTATAAATAGAATAAAAGCATCCTGATAAAACTGCAACAACAATGACGTTCACAAGTGCTCTCAGGGCATAGATGCGCAGCTTTTCTTTCATTGTCCTGCCAGCTATTTTTTCCTTCCGTCTTTCTTCCTCCAAGTCTGTCTGAAAACAAAAGCACGAAAAGATGTGCAGTTTGCTGCTGCAGCATGCATCACTTGACACCCTGTCTGCAGCCTCTGGGATGTGCAAACCCATAGCTTATTGTAGGAGGGTCAAGCACACCAAACTGAGAGTGCCTTTTTATCGGCACAAATGGGTCCATGCAGGAGTGGAACCTGCCATGTGCTCAGTCTCCTCAGGCTGGGGGCCCTGTAGCCAAAGTGTCTCCCACTCCTCTTAGCTTTACTGTAACAGTAACATATTTGCTCCAGGGCAGAAAGACAATTTGCCTGCTTATTGTGAGACTTCTCTCGGACAGCTTAGTACTAAACTCTGAAACAGGTCCATTAGCCTACTCATCTTCCTCTGCAGGTAAGGAACCAGCTTCCTTCTCCTACTCTTTGTGAAGGAAAACTGGGGGATGGCAGAGAGAGAAGGAAATACACTCTTGAGTAGCTTGTCACAGAAACTTGATGCTTCACCCTTGCTAATGTGAGAACACAGCATGGCCTGTGAAGGCAATTTAACCAACCACCCAGGCATCTTCTAAGGACTTACTTCCCTCAAACAGTAATGTTAAGGTGCGAGTTCTAGAGGCAAAAGCATGGTAAGTAAACGAAGCTTTGGTTATACCATGAAAAAAAAGATGACTGTAAGCTTTACTGAGTAGAGAGCAACTCACTGTGACTTGTGGAATCTCTAATTACTGCTTTGTGGTTTGTAGTGGAGTATCTTTTCAAAAGGTAATGTTTCACTACACAAATCTCTGCTGCTGGTGTAGAGAGAGGAGAAAGAAGGCTCTGGTTTCAGAGAGAGCCTTTAAAGCTCTTTGAAAAGACAGTCTGAAGATTTGGGGAATCTTATCATCTGCCTTTTCTATGTGCATGTGTACCAAACACCCCTAGAGAAAAATCTGCAGTATCTTCTTACTGCAACAGTACTCTCAACTTGTATGAAGAATACTACATGAATTTCACTCCTCCTCAGACTACCACTTACCACACTGCAACTTGTAACACACAATACTGAAACCGATTCCCAACAGTACAAGGGTTCTGCCCACAGCTGGGATGGTTTTTCCTGTTGGATTATGTAGAGACTAACAGAGGAAGCAGGACCGGAGTGTGAGGAAGAGGCAGATAAGACAAGCAGCTAACAGGATGATTTCAGTCCCCAGAGAATGGGGGAAGGGCCAACATCAGTGTCAATCCATCTCACATTGTACTGCAACTCTAGACACCTACAAAGCATGCAAGAGGATGTGGGCTGCCCTGCCCCCAGTATCAACTACTTCAGTCCTTCTTATCCATATTCCATCACCTCCAGTTACACACCTTTCTTTTTCAGCCATCTAAGCTCTATGAAAGCATAACCATAGAAAAGGGAAGCTACTTACTTGGACCTCATAGAGCAAGCTGCGGTGCTTCAGCCGTGCTGCACTTGGATCTGTAATGCAGAAATCCCAGCCTGCAAAGACTTTGTTACAATAACTCTGAAACTGATCTTCAGCATCCACCAAGTTCTGCTTAAATCCTTCCACAGACCTAGAGGAAAACACAGCTTTACCTCACTGGTGAGCAGCAGTATTTTATCCACAGAAAACAAACCCAAAGTCAACACCTCAAGCCCTCTGGCTCAAAGACTACACAACACCACAGCCCTCTCACCAGCAAGCAGCCACATCGGCTATACTAAATAAAGCAGTAGGTCCCTGGTGAGCTGTCAATGTGAGGTTCTGAAGCAACCAGAATCAGATGACACAGCTTACGTCCCTCTGTGCTTTGTCACAGCCATACCTTCTCATCTCATCTAGCACTTCTCTGACATTGCAGAGACGGCTCAGCAAAGCAATATGGCAAAAAAAACCAAATCACCCAAACTCCCCCCCAGACAAAAATCCTTCAATAACTACTGCATAGCTGAGGTGGTTTATTTACATGCATATAAAAAATATAATACTTCAAATGTATTTATTTTGCTAGCTCAGTTTCCCCTACTGTGTCACTGCATCCTCAAGTAAGAGTCTCTATTTCCTTATCAACCACTTCTAGAATGCAGCATGCTCCCTACAAGTGAGAGTGCAATGTAAACTGTGCAACAGCTACCAGGAAATAAACTATACAAGCAACTTTACCTTATTATTATCCAGAGGAGACTTAATGCAAGGTAGGCAAATGTAGCCAGCAGATAGGCTAATGGCAAGTTGTACCTCATGATACTGATCCATGCTGCATCTATTGTGTAATAGCCATAGAACAAAGCTGTCACTTCAAGGATCCCCTATGGAAACATGAAGTTTGAACAGAATTTTTAACACTGGCAGACTCTGCCCAGTTAAACTCAAACTGGAATTAAGCAATAACTTTGCAAATTTAAAATTACTGCCATCACCCCTACCCAACTGCAATGCAGACACCACACGACTGAAAATGCCTCTCTTCACCAAAGAGTTCTATGACAAGGACACAGAGAGCAAACTACAGAGTGTGCTCCAGAACATGAAACACATAGCAGCTGGCAGGAGAGGTGCAGGCTGCAGCATATTGTAATGACAGGATAAGGGGTAATGGGTTTAAACTGGCATAGATTCAAACGAGATGCTAGGAAAGGGTTCTTTACAGTGAGGGTGGTGAGAAACTGGCACAGGTTGCCCAGGGAGGTTGTGGAGCATAGAATCACCCAATGTGATTGAAGCTCACATTGGGTGATTCTGTGCTCCACAACCTCCCTGGAGGTGTTCAAGGCCAGGCTGGATGAGGCCTTGAGCAACCTATTCTAGTGGGAGGTGTCCCTGCCTATTGTAGGGGGTTGACACTGGATAATCCTTGAAGTCACTTCCAACCTTCACCATTCTACAATTCTGTATGTCCAGCCAGGCCTTGTGAACACTCAATAAAAGGCAGTTTGAAAACTGTTCCCACAGATAAAAGGTTCATTTTACCCCAGTGATGCATGTGCCTCATCATTTTTCAAAATCAACAAAGCTGCATTTCCCCAATCAAGTGTTTTCACATTTTCCATGCTATGTGGACACAGAAACTGAATTTAAAACATACAAATACCTAACTACTTACAGTGCCACTGAGCAAATCTTTGAGGTAAGTATAGAAGTAAACGAGTCCCTTATTACCACTAGGTTCGTACACCGTGCAGTGGGAATCTGTCAAAAGACAGGCAGGAAAAGTCACTCACATGGTAGTGCATTTTGAAACTTCAAGATCACGTTCATGCAACAATGTGCAGTTCTCTGTGCTGGCAGGTGGAGGAGAAGCTGATGGAAAGAGGCAGTCTCACAGACAACAGCAGTACACAGCGCAGACGCTTACCTATGTTCTTTAGAGGAATCTTGGCAAAGCTACTGTTGAATACTCCGGATTTAGAGATGACACTGGGAAGGGTAACAAAACTGAACATCAGGATAAAAATGACAAAATTCAGCAGGACCAGAAAGCGCAGGAAGGAGAAGTAGGACTGGATGCCTGTGCCAAATTTCCCTAGGAACAAAAGAAGCAGGCCAAGAATTACAACAATAAATCACTGAAAAACAGAATGAGCAAATTATCCCTTCAGGTACACTGAATTAACAGAAGAAACATTACTAAAGCCACTTTGAACTCCTGCAGGCTGACAGCAAGAGAACCAACAGGGAAGTGTGACTTCTAAATACATTCTCTCCAATATATTTCCTGCCATGGCCTTTGTACCAGCCATGAGGCAAGCAGGTAACTTAAACGCACAGATATCTGAAGCCACAGCCACACGTGTAAGACTACCAATAACAGAAGCAACCTGAAAGAGGCAAAAAAAGCCCCAGCAGAGGGCAATAAATACCTTCTATGCTGTGAATGTCACGGCGCCAGAGCTTCAGGTAAGACGACAGCTCTTTGATGTCACCGAGAGCCCTTTTCAGTGACTTACTGCTAGTTCTCTTCCACTGCTTCCATCCAGATAAATATTTTATATCCACCTGTTGACAGTCCCTAAAAATCAAGAATTAGTTTCTGAGTGCAGGTACTTTTTCACTACATGTAACAGAGCCTAGCACAACAGAGTCTGCTTGCAGCCCTCAGAAGGATAACACGGTGTCAGAGTAGCGCTAGCTGGCTATGACGTGATGATCTCAAAGGTCTCTTTCAACCTCGACAGTTCTATGATCAGAGAATGGTTTAGGTTGGAAGGAACCTCAAGGCTCAGCCAGTTCCAACTCCCCTGTGCCATAGGCAGGAACACCTCCCACTAGAACAGGTCCTCAAGGCCTCATCCAATCTGGTCCTGAACACCTCCCTGGGCAACCTGTGCCAGTGTCTCACCACCCTCACTGCAAACAACCCTTTCCTAACACCTACTTTGAATCTCCCCTCTGCCGGTTTAAACCCATTCCCCCTTGTCCTGTCATTACAAGACCTTGTCAATAGTCCCTCCCCAGCCTTCCTGTAGGTCTCCTTCAGATACTGGAAGGCCACTCCAAGGTCTCCTCCAAGCCTGCTCTTCTCCAGGCTGCAGAGCCCCAACTCTTGTAGCCTGTCCTCACAGAAGAGCTGCTGCAGCCCTCTGAACATCTGGGTGGTCTCCTCTGGACTGGCTCCAACAGTTCCATGTCCTGCTTGTGTTGGGGGCTCCATTCCTCCTCCTGTGACATCAAGCCAACTCACATACAGCAAGTCTTCTCACAGAAAACACTCTCTTGGAGGGAATAAAATCCCACAACAATCCAATTGAGAACAGCACAACATACAAAAAAAATGTAGCTGGACTTCCAAATGGGATCACAGGGAATCACAGAATTAACTAGGTTGGAACCAGAGACCTCCAAGCTCATTCAGTCCAACCTAGCACCCAGCCCTAGCCAGTCAACCAGACCATGGCACTAAGTGCCTCAGCCAGTCTTTTCTTGATCACCTCCAGGGACAGCAACTCCACCACCTCCCCAGGCAGCCCATCCCAATGCCAATCACTCTCCCTGGCAACAACTTCCTCCTTACATCTAGCCTAGACCTCCCCCGGCACAACTGGAGAGCGTGTCCCCTTCTTCTGTTGCTGGAAGATGCCATTAAGGATTTCATATTCACAAATGGCTGGAAAAGAGAAGAATCTTTCCTCAAAACTTCTGATCAAGTGGCTCTCTCTCAAAAAAAAAATCCCTGAAGTATTTTGCTTTCATCTTTCATGTTCCAAATGCAGCTGATTGAACCAGAAAATTACTGGAGTTTATTGTAGAAAATTCACAGGTCTCACCATCAGAATGAGGTACCACATTGGAAGAAAAAAAAAGTTAAAAAAAGAAAGAGAGAGCTCTAAAGAGGCTTAAATACTTCATTTGGATTTCATGACTTTAACCTCTATACCACATTCCAGTATGTAATAGAAAAGAAATGTTATTAAAATTACTTTCATAGTACTTTGAAAAGAATTCCTGTGAAGTGCCAACTCAGTGAATCTGGGAATGTCTTTCTTCACCAACAGGTGTGTGATCCAAATAAAAAGCTGTACACAGACACCAAGGATGTGCCATGAATTTATAATCACCTCTCACTTCCAGCTTTTCTTACTATACTCACATTTGCACTTTTTAAAATGGCTAGATAGTCACTGACAGCATTAAGGAGAATTTTTAGTGGCTCAGAGCTTGAGGGGGGGTTTCTGTTTTGGTTTATTTTCTTCTTTTAAGAAATTTCCTAGAAACATAGCTTGGAAAGTTTGCTTGTACGCAGCAAATGCTGTTCCAGCCTGTGATGCCACTGGAGGAGGGCAGCAGTTAAGCAGCCGAGAGGACACTATGCTAGAGGTTTCAATTTTAAAAGACCTTGCACATAACTCTACTTGAGTGCAAAAGGGACTCACTGCCAACAAGAAGCCATTGCCATGCATGCTGGAGGATGACAAAATTTCCATTACCCACCTCTGCTGAAAGTAGAATTAGAGCAATTTGGCAAAACCCCAAATTAAAGCCTGTATGAAACAATCAAACAGGCAGCTGATGAACTCTAAGTGCCAAAACATCCACTCTCAAACTACAGGCTGCAGCATGCACTTGAGAGAATTCTCTGGCCTGTGTTTGGTCTGCATTTTAAACACAGGCGTGGGCTGCACATTCATCTGTTAGCAGAAGTTGAGCGTTCAGCTTTCAGGACATTCATATCAAGCATTTTGTGCTGGCAGCTGCTGCAAAACACAACACAAAAAAATGACCTATGGAAGTCCCAAGAAGCCGCACCAGAATCTCACAAGACCTCAAACGTGTAAACAACCTTGAGACATCCCAACTCCGCTCTTAACATATACCATGGCCACAGGACTGCAGTTCCTTTTACTTTAAGAACTGAGTTTTAGATACCCAACTTCACATGACAATTCAGAGCATCAAACAGTTTCCTTTGTCATGCCATAGACCATCTGCTGTTGCTTTTGTACAGTCTGCAGAGTTAAACTTGACTCCAGGATCAGGCTGAAGCCCATTTCCCACCGTTCTTAAAGCAACTCTTGTTCTCTGTTAAGTACTTTCACCTCTCTCCTAGTTCATAACCACAACGTACCCGATTTAAAAATGCAGCTGTTCTATACAGCTGTGTCCTCCAAGGAGTTCTCAGCCTAGTAGTAAGACGTGAGACAACAAGCCAAGAAATACGGGCGGGGCAAAGCATGCACTCTGCACTCCCCTCCCTGCAGAGGGGCTGGAACTGCTAACAGCAAAGAGCAATCCGAAAAGGTACATGAAAAAAAAAAAAAAAAGGCAAAAAAATCAAGGTCCTGGAACGTTTCTTTCCCCCTGTAGTGAGCCCGGTCAGAGAGAGCACAATGTGTTTTGGGAGAACTGCTAAGACCCGAGAACAGCAGCACCAGCATAACAGAACAGGATCGCTCATGACAGAGAACCCCACTGTGACCCTCAAAAACACGAAACTCCGAGGCATAAAACAGAAGGCTGTGAGAAACACCTTTGGCTGCTGCAGGTAACTCCCAGTTTTGATTCATTTCTTCCAATTTAAGCTATTCCTCCCCACAGTCAGCTGCTCCCTCATGCCAGCCAAGCACACACTCCTGCAGCTGGAGGTGCCACAGGTAGCCTGCCGTGTTTTGGCGTGGGTAGCTAGGCAAGTTCTCCAAACCACAAACCGCAGGGTGAAACAGATACAGACGAACCCAATTCTGCTCCAGGCTTCCTTCATACCTATGCTGTGTTTAGGAAATGGCAGAATCATCGAATGTTCCGGGTTGGATGCGTTCTTTACAGGTCATTTAGTCCAATCTCCTGCAGCCAACAGGGGCATCTTCAACTAGAGCAGGGTCCTCAGAGCCCCAACCCACCTGAGATGGGGCACCCACCACTTCTTTGGGTCGTTCGAAACCACCACCCCTTGTCCTGTTCGCACACAGTATCACCGAGGTGGGGAGAGACCTCATCGATCATCAAGTCCAACCTGCTACCACAGAGCTGTGGGCCCCGTGAAAGGATGTCCCCAGAATCATTAAAAAGTAAATAAAGGAAAATAAGTGTAAAGTTTAACCTTAATCTCCTCCTCTCCGCCATACTCCCGGGGTGTTCCCTGGCAGGGCGAGGAGCCAGCTCGCTGCCCTCAGGCTTCGGGCCCTGGGGCTCCGCAGCACGGAGCCCCGCGAAGCCCTCCGGGGCCGCTCGCCGCTCCTGGCTGCCCGCGGTGGTGGCGGCGGCCGCACGACGCCTCAGCGCCGACTGGTAGCTGGGCAGCTCCTGCAGGAAATCCACAGGTGCAGGGCCACGCATCTCCTCGGGAGGAAAGACCTCTGCCAGGGGAGGAAAGGCAGGGGCTGCGGAGAGCGGCTCGCCACAACATGGCACCCGGCCGGCAGCCCCACGGTGTCCCGCCATGGCCGCCCCCCGCGACCCCGCAGCGCTGAGGGACAGCAGACAAGGCCAGGCGGCAGCAGCACCGCTCCCTTCCCCGCGGGTGTCGCCGGTGGGTGCTCGCCCCGCGCCCCGCCGCGCTCGGTACCTGCCGCTCCCGCGCCCTTACCGCTGCCCAGCTGCCAGCCCGGCAGCTCCGCGCCGCCCCCGAGCCCGCTCATGTCTGCGCGCGGTGGGGAGCCGCCGTCCCGCGCCGGTGCTGCCGTTTCAGGGCGCTGCGGAGCCAGCGGGGCTCTGGGGCGGCGGCTGCCGGAGAGCCGGGGCTGCTGGCAGGGCGGAGGCGAGGCTCCCGGCTGGGGCCGCCTTCCCTGGGGCGCCTCGCCGGCAGGGGGCGCCCGGGGCCGCGCTCCCCGCTCAGGTGAGGAGCTGACCCGGGGGTCGGCGCCGCGTTCGCCCTCAGCCGCCCTCATCCTGGCCGCGCGGGGGCGCAGTGCGTGCCGCCCGCCGCGAGGGAGCGCCTGAGGCGCGCAGGGCTTGGCCCTTCCCGCGCTGCGCGGCCTGTCCGCAGTCCTCCCCCCCTGCCTTGGCGCTGCTGTGTCCGTCCTGGTTTGAGCTAGGAGTTTCAGATGTGGAGGCGCCGGAGCCTTTCCATTCGTCTGTCTAGGGCTTTCTTTAGAGAAGCCGTGAAGGAGGGCGCCAGGAGGTAGGCAGCGGGTCCGTCAGGAGGCACGGTCCGTGCGCCCCGCGCCGGGGCTCTGGGGTGCGCTGACTGCCGGAGGTTTCTCCCAGACACTTGGCTTAGAAACATAAGCTTTGTCTCCGTATCTTCCGATCAAGTGTCCACGCTGGCGTTGGGTACTGTGAAAACTTGCTGCAAGCCCTGATACTTGGTTAATTCCGCTGCTGGAAGTAGGTCCAGACTGCCTGGCTTGCGGTGAGCGAGTCCAGCCGCACAGGCTGCAGTGCCGGTGGGCCTGCAAGCTGAGCATCGGCTGAAGCACAGGCAGTGCGCTCCTGCAGCTCTTTTCCCTCTGGCAGGCAGGGTGTGCGCTGTGTTAAGTTGCACCAAACATCCCTCAGAGGCTTCGTTTTTTCTTCCCTTTGAATAATTCTTGCCTTAAGTATGGGAATAACAGTGTGTGACCAAAACTACAACGTAGTTGTTTCAGTTGTACTATACATGCAGGGGGAGAAAAAGCCACAACACACTTCTAGCATTTCTTACTGTATTCTACTGGTAGTTAAATTGATAACCATCCCATTATGAGCATTTGTCATCCCCTTGCTGTAGTACTTTAGAGTATCAGTCGCTGAAGGGTTTCAGGATGCTGAATCAGACACACATGGCTGCTTTGCTTATCTTCCCTGGGTGTCACCAGCTCAGGGATGTGGCTTTTCAATTGCTTTATCAGCAATGAGAACCTGCGTTTACAATCAGTTACCGTAACACAAGCATAAAGCGGTATGGGAAGAAAAATGTAAGTGCTGGAAGTACTTCAGATGTGCCTTGTTTATGATCAGTAAGTTGATGAGTTACTAGCAGAGGAGAAAGATATACCCGAAGGGGAATGGTTGTGAAATAGAGAGACATGGAATTGTGTGATCCTTTCAGGTCCCTTCCAACCTAAACCATTCTCTGATTCTATGATTTCATTGGCTTAGTTTGAACAGTTCCCAGCTGATTGTGCCTGAAAATTCAGGAGACAGAAAATGAAACCCCTTGGTAGCATTCCTGAAAAGTCATCCAGCATTGTTCATGCTAAGTGTGTGATTCATGTGCCAGACACAAATGTTGAGAGACATTGAGAGAGTGATTGGCATTGGAATGGGCTGCCCAGGGAGGTGGTGGAGACACCATCCC
The DNA here is from genome assembly GCF_015220805.1 of Pogoniulus pusillus. Lineage (NCBI taxonomy): Eukaryota > Metazoa > Chordata > Aves > Piciformes > Lybiidae > Pogoniulus > Pogoniulus pusillus. Next base: position 31,194,656 of record NC_087276.1, on the reverse strand, counting down.
CAGAGGTGCTCAAGAAAAGCCTGGCTGGGGCACTTAGTGCCATGGTCTGGTTGGTTGGGCAGGGCTGGGTGCTAGGTTGGGCTGGATGAGCTTGGAGCTCTCTTCCAACCTGGTTGATTCTATGATTCTATTATTCTGTGTCTATGGCACCACCAGAGCCTGAGTCCCCACCTTTACTGGCTCCCTGAAGCCACCCAGGCGTGGACCATCTTTGTTTGGCTGTGAAGATGGAGCAGGGCCAGTTCTTACAGTGTGAGACTTCCTCAGGGGTGTTGTCTGGGGTGACAGGTTTGCTTTTTATTTATGTTCCTTTTCTTCCCTCTAAGAACACAAAGAAAGGTGAGCAGTACACTTGCTGATTAATTAGACTCTTTCAGAAACTCCAAGGTACAGGGTTAATGACCTCCTGAGAACAAATTCAAACAAAGACTGGTGGAACTGAAGCAAGATTGACTGCTCCAGGAGTCTCGTGAGAACATTCCCCTTTTTTAAAATCTCTGTCTCTCTCTTTTTCTTTTCATTTGGGAGAGCTTTTTAGACACTTGGAAATGTTTCAGCAAATGGTCTAGATCACAGCCATCCCAGGTGGAAAACCAGAAAGACAGGCATGCTGAAAAGGAGAGAGCAGGTGGTTCTGCCAGAGCCTGACAGTCACAAGCAGGGCCTGTGGTAGGTTCCTCTTGTCCATTATTTGTCCACTGCACCTTACTCGCACAAGTAGTAGTTTTCAGACGGTGCTGAATGTGAAGCCAGTGCCATGTCCTGAAATCTGTGATGCTAGAGGGCCCTTTGTCACATTTAGTAGGATCATGCATTTCCAGGACATTTTTTTTCCTTCATATGATTCCTCTTCATAATGCCACAGCTCAAAAATGCCTCTAAATATTCAGGAACATTTGGGGTAACTGTTTTAAATTGGAGGAGGGAAGGCCTTGTGTTCAACTGACTCTGCCCTCTGCCCTGTGGCCTGTGCAGGTTACAGGCAGCTCCTGGATCAGTTCAAGAGATCTGCAGGCAAGTTCTCTGCAGTCATGCCAGGAATGTTGCTTTGGGCATAACATAATTAAAGTAGCATTAGAAAACTTCCCTGAAGTCGATGTTGAATGTGACTGGTAGAGGATAGACATGTTTTCCCCAGGTTGGGAGCTGGAAAAGCACTAGCCATTGCAACAGCACAGATTCTGAATACAGAGCAAACTGATTTAGCTCCTCAGTGGCTTGTGAGGCTGGTTTTCATTTGTGGGTTTACAGGAGCATTTTTAGTTTGCTGGGTTTGGGGGATTTTTCAGTCTTGCTGACCAGAGAAATTACTTAGGAATAGCTGCTGGAATTTTTAAGATGTGTGTTTTTCTAGGGAGATAAATCATACTCTCGTGGTGTAACAGACTTTATTAACACAAAAGTGGCTGGGGCTCTGTGATTCTCTACAGCATTAGCAAGAAGAGGAAAAGTAGCAAGCAGAGCACAGATCTGGGATGGCAGAGTCAGTCTTGTCCTTATCCTGTTCCTGCCTGTCTCAGTGGTGGCTGCTGGGCCCATGTTCAGGCTGAGGAAGCTCCTCGTTCAGATGACAGCCTTGGCCTTTGTGAAGGGTGCTGGGCACCAGCCTGGCATTGACTATAATATATGGGCAACCCTGAGTCTAGATGCATAGTTCATGTAATGCAGGCATCCCTGCTGAGCAGCTCTGGGAAAGAAATTCCTGCAAGGGGCACTACCCACCACTTCATTGGCTTCTCTGTGTTGCACCCTGCCTGGTACTCAGCTGTAGCTCTAATTAGTTCATAGTTTTATCCCTGCTTGCTTGAAAGAAAGACAAGAAAAATCATTATGTCTTTGTCACACTAAAGAAGTTCCTTCTGGTCCCTACAGATGGGGGAGGGCAGGGCTGGTATTAAAATTCTCCTTCCAAGAACTGCTGATTACTGCCTGTATTAGTGTGAACTATTTTGTTACCCCTTGATAAGCCTTCCAGTAATGCAAAAAGATGAGGTCAGGATCCTTCTCTGTATCTGCTCTACAAATGAGTAATCCAAGGATAAAGGTTACACATCATGTATCTGAAACCCATTTCTCTCTGTCCTTCTATCGTGGCGTTGTTGCAATCCAGACAGAAGCAAAGCGTGGTTTAGCTCCCAGGGGAAGGGGACTGAGCATCTTGGAGATCACGTAGAAGTAAAGCAACGTGTTCCACGGCAGGCAGCGCCAGTCGGACCTTCGTCGGTTGCTTCTTTACACTCCTTGAGCTGTGCGAGCAGGCGTTCAGCTCCCCCGTTCCCGGGGGTGTAGCGCCGTGCCCAGCCCTTTCGGGGAACAGGGAGGCGAGGCGGACGCTCCCGGTGGCACCCCGCGGCACCGGGGCCGAAGGTGAGACGGGGGCGGAGCCGTCGGTTCCCGGGGCACCTGGCGCCAGCGAAGCGGGGTCGGGCAGGCTTCCCCCGCAGGCAGGGAGGTAAGGGCCAGGCAGCTCCGAGGCTTGGGTTCTGCGTTTCAACAGCAGTGGGTAGGACCTGAGGCGCGGGGGGCTGGAGCTTGCAGGGTCCGAGCAGAATCCGCACGAGTAATCCGTGGGCTGGGCTGGAAGGTGGTTTCTCCGTGCACCTTGCCCGGAGGAGTCACCCACAGTGCCTGGCAGACAGCCGCGGTTTGCTAGCGCTCGCCGTTAAAGCAGCGGGAAGCGTGGGGCCGGAGCGGGTGCGTGCTCAGGCTGTCCTCGGTGCTGCTGCCCGAGCCACAAACGGGCGTGCAGAGCGGCGACCCCTCGGTGTCAGCCCCGCCGCACGGCACCTCACGGCCTTAGCGCCCCTTAGGCTCCTACGAGCGGCTGCTGGCTTCAGCTGGAATGGCTGGACCCAGGGGGGATTTAGAGCCACATCTTTCTCTGCTGTATTTAGCCACTCCGTGTGTGAGGTCTCGCTCCAGCCTTGCCGGGGTCCCAGCTCGCAGCGTGGTGCCTGCTCTCGCTTTGGTGTAGGCTGCGCCGGACTCTGCGCCGCGTTTTACAAGTGAATTTTGTGTGCCCCATTGACACCAGGAAGCCAGAAGTGCTTTTGTATGGAGTGGGTGGGAAAAGTCTCTCGTTTAAGACTCTTTCTTTGTGATCAGTCATCCTATCACTCCCTCAAAACACACAGACTTGCCATTTAAATACTACTCTGTTTTTCTTAAATCTCAGCATTGATTTTTTTTTCCTTTTCTGTCCTAACTACATAGATTGAAATGTTTCTATGCAGATGATTAAATATCCATTTAGAAACTAAGTCTTTCCGAGGTTTTATTACTAATTCTCTGCTCTTTATTAACACTGTTAGTTGAGCAAACCCACAAGCAGTCCGTGGTGCTGCGTGGGAACTGTGTTGACTTCTGCTTCCTCTGACCTAGTGCTACTAGTGTCTCCCCAGCTGGTCCTGGGACCGGCAGCAGCTTCATCCTGCTCTGTGTAGCAGAAGCAGGCAGTTCAAATGTGAGTGCCATGTCTGTCCCTGCCCACACAGCACAGACCTAGCACAGGATAGGGATAGCAGCTGGCTGCCTGTGCTGATGTAGCTAAAATGCCACCTGTTCTGAGCTGCTGCCAGTCCCCTACCCAAAGTAATTGATTTCAGGTGGTGCTTTTGTTGTTTCTTCGGGGATTGTTTGGTTTTCCCTCTCATAGTAAGCCTGTCAGGAGGACTTTCATTCCTACTGTGAACGTGGTCAAATGATGTCATATGGCTGTATGCACTGACCAGAATATTGTGAATAGTTTTGGTTTTACCTCAGGGTGCTCTGAAAAGCTGCTTAAGCCAATAGTAGTGAGATTACAACATCGTAACAGGAATTTTAGCTAGAAATTAAAACCATAGCAGTGCCCTTCTTCAGTCCAGCAGCACTGTGAATATTCACCCCCCTGTTCATTATCTGGACTGACTGTATGTGTATTTTTCATAACCTTTCTCAGCTGAACTTGTGAATGAGCCTCCTGTAACTGATACAGCTCATTAAAGTATAATTTGAAGGTTGCATTTTAAATGGATAGGTATCCCTTGCAAGTACAGAGAAAAGATTGGAACTGTTCCAGTCAGCAGTACCTCCTGCCTCTAATAGATGTGGTGTGGTAGGCTGCCCTGAGAGCAGAGTAGGTACTCAGAACATGCTGCCTTTCTTTTGTAACCCTTCATTTCCTTCAAATACTAGTAGTGCTGGTTAATAGACTTAAAAAACTCGTTTTGCAAAGCAAGCTTTAGTCCTGCTGTAGGCAAAGAATGTGATAGTGTGCAGTTTGGAAATGTAATCACAAGACTGACCTGCGCTTGTGTGAAGTGATTCTTGCCTTAGTCTTTTTTGCCCCGTGCTGAGCTCTCTCTGAGCTAGGTAATTCCTTTCAAGCGTTACAGGAATAATGCAGAGTCCTGCTCACACTTTCTTCTTCTTGGTCCTCTCTTCTCTCTCTCAGCTATACTGGTCTTACTCTTCAGATCTCTGTTTCTAATTTTACTAGTTATATATCCCTGATTGTTTCTTTTTATCCAGTGCTCATATTTTTCCCAGTGGATTAAGTTTGCACTTGTGGTCGGACTTGAGAAAACAAAGGCAAGAAAGCAGGAAAGAGGAGGCTTGTTCTCAAAGGCATCTCTGGGGAAGGGGTTAGATAATGCAAAATCCCTGTGACATGTACTCCAGTCCATGAGAACTGTGATCTCATGGGGACTTTGGGGTAGAGAAGGCTTCATTCAAAGCTATTCAGTCAACTGAGTCCTTCTAGAACTTTTCTATTGCTCTTCATGATTTGTGTGCAGAATTTACTATGTAACCCTTCATACTGAGTGTTCACAGGTAAAGAACTTGAAGGTCCAAGTGGCTTCTCTGTATCTGGATGCTAGGACAAAGTGCTGTTTTAGCAACACAATCATGTTTGATCCACGTACTAACTAAGGATTAGTGTCTGTTACCTGCGTGGGAGTGGAGGAAGCTAATCTGCAGTAGTTTGTCCTGGCTGTTGGTCTGTGACGTGAAGGTAGTTCTCTTTCTGGGAAATGATCCAGAACCATGACTTTGCACTGCTTGGAGTTTCCTGCTGTAGGGAGACAAAGCTGGTGAGGGGCCTGGAGCACAGCCCTGTGAGGAGAGGCTGAGGGAGCTGGGGGTGTGCAGCTGCGGAAAAGGAGCCTCAGCGCAGATCTTATTGCTGTCTGCAGCTACCTGAAGGGAGGCTGCAGCCAGGTGGGATTGGGCTCTGCTGCCAGGCAAGCAGCAACAGAAGAAGGGGACACAACCTCAAGCTGTGCCAGGGGAGGTCTGGGCTGGATGTTAGGAGGAAATTCCTGGCAGAGAGAGTGATTGGCATTGGAATGGGCTGCCCAGGGAGGTGGTGGAGTGGCCGTGGCTGGAGGTGTTGAAGCCAAGCCTGTCTGGGGCACTTAGTGCCATGGTCTGGTTGCTTGGCTAGGTGCTAGGTGCTAGGTTGGGCTGGGTGAGCTTGGAGCTCTCTTCCAACCTGCCTGATTCTGTGATAATATGGAATGTGTTGAATGATTTAATCAAAAAGGGCCCACTTTGCACCCATCCTGTAACTTGTATACATATTGATGTTTATGGAGCCCACAGACCCTAAACCCTTCTCTTTGCCAAAGCAAGAAGACAAGGTCTGTCTGCTTGCTTGCCACAATCCAAAACACTGTCCAACAAATGGACACCACACTGCAAAGGGGAGAGTTCCCAAGCTCCTGCTCTCTTTCACAGATTACATCCCTTCTCCAGCTATTTATATTTTTTTCCTTTTTCAGCAAAATAACTTTTTTGAGGGAAAGCTACATCTGAATGGCATAGCTTTTCCTGGCACCGTGGTTTACTGCATCCCACTATAGGTTTAAATGAAGAAGATGGTTCAGCTTGAGCATTTCCTTCTTTGAGTTCTTTCTAATGAACTGTAAGGTCAGAAAATGATAAACTGCTAATCCACAAACCCCAACCAAAACCTAAAACGTAGGCATATGATTTGATAAGAGTTTCTTGGAATCGTTTGGCTTGGGATGGAAGTGGGTGGCTTGGCATGCCAGCTGTTCACCCTTGGCAAGCCAGCTGTGTGCCTTAAGCAGATGTGCCCATGCACACCCTGCAGCACTTGTCTACCAGGTAGCAGAGTAATCTTTGAGTGACCACAGCCTCAGTCATAAACATCTGGGTTAGCCATGCCCATCTTCTTGCTCACTCCAGAGGCCTGAAGGTTTGGGATCTAGAGGACAATCTCTGTGGTTTTCCAGGAATGAAATGCAAAGATTCAAATTCACCTCAGTGGGGGAATTTATTTTAAATCCTTAAAACTTAGGGAGTGAAGAAAACCCGGGATGGCTTCAGATGCTGGGTTCAGTGTTAGACTGTAAAGTCCCTGCAGATTTTCATAGAGATCCTGGCAGAAAGCACATCCCAATGCTGAAAGGAGATAATGTGTGAGGATTTTCTTTCCCTGAGAAAGGAACATCTTCCTCTTCATATTTTCATTACGGTTTGAAATGCAAACCACTTTTGTAGGGGGAAATTCAGATTTCCAAGCAACTCTTTGCAGAAGAAGATCATTATCTTTCTCAGGAGCTACCTCCATTCTTTTTAATGGACAGTAAAGGCAGAGTACACTAAGAGTTTGTCTACAACTTCAGACAAATGTTAAGCTAATTCTTGTAAGAACATCAAGAGCTAAGTGGTTCCTGTCAAAGAAAACCTTTCTGAACCAATTTTTATTGTTTCGTGTTAGTAGGGTGGGAAAATCTTCTAAGTAAGACTGTGAAATTAAGGTCCTTTGTTTTCATGTTGGGTGTACATGCATCTGGTTTGTATTTAGGTCTCTAAGCAGTCTTCCCATGAACATATTAATGAAACAGCAGAGAGGAGACTAAGGAAGATTTCATTCCTCAAGCCAAGGACTTGTCATGTCTTATCATTACAATGAAGCCTTTGAAAATCCAGACTACCACTTCTCAGAGACACTGGAAATTGATAGGAGGTGAGTTTATGGCACAGTCACAACAGCAAGGTTAAGTAAGAAATTCAATTCTCTATTTATGTGCAGGATAAACATTTTCTTCAGAGTTTTAGTTTGTGTGAATCCAACCATTCCTTCTCTACGCTTGCGCTTTCAGACACGCACTCTTGAAGCCGTTGTTGGGAGGGTAGCATTCAGGAGAAGTGGGATGTAGGTGAATTTTCCAGCCAAATGCATGTTAGGATTTATGGAGTAGTTTTCAGTTGCAGAGATATTCACTGTGTGCTGTAACCTTGCCAGTCCCAGCTTCCCAAGCAGTCATTCCTGTTTAACGTAGCAGCCAGCGTGACTTAAAGGTGGACAAGAGCTTTAGTCTTTCTAGTATGGCTGATGACCAAGTCAGAACTGTGATGCTGCAGTTCCAAATACAAAATACCTCTCAGTATCAGAGGTTGTTTTAGAACATACCCAAAGTTGATGATAACAGATAACAATTTGTGAAGGATGTCTGTTGAGAGTTTTTGTGGCACTCAGGGATTTCCTTTTTGTTCCACACACAGGAGGGGTTCTCAGAAGAATCCATTCCCTCATCAACCCACTTATGATTCTTCACTGCATGGTTCCTATAGAGAGGAGGGCAGTGGAAGAGGATGGAATTACCCTGCAGCCATACCAATGGCCTCCATGAGGCAGGGCTCTGAATACAGGGAAGGGTCACCAAGAGTTAATGCCTGGAGCAGAAGTCCATATGGAAATTCCATGGGTATGTAACCTCTCATTTGAACAGCTGATGGAAGCACTACAACAGAATGGCTTGCTCTGCCCCAGGGGAGTCCTGCAGCTCTGGAAAGCTCAGTCTGTGTCTGTTTGTACATGGTGGCACTGGGCTGTTTCACTTTTTTTCCTAGAAGCAGTTCAGATGTGATATGAGCAGATTCATGGCCTGTCTGTTGTATAAACAGATCTGTAAACAGGAACCTGGGTGGACTGCCTTAGTCACTGAGTGCACTGGAGTGAGGTAGAGGATGTACTGCTGTGTGTGCAGCAGAGCTGCATGTGGTTAGCAGGGCTCTTGTGTGTGTGTAAATAACTTGCAGCAGTGTACAACTTGCTGTCTGACTCTCTTGAACAGATAATCTTTCTTTTGAGCCTGAGCCAGAGCTGCTCAACAGCCCAGCTCCTGCCTTCCACCGGCTGAGTGACCACTCTAGCCACAGCAGCGCCAGTGTGCCAGAAGGTAAGGCAGAAGGGTTGTGGGCATCAGAATACTGCATGTCAGCCTCACCCTTCGCAGCATACTGCCTGCTTAAAGCTTTCTGGTTCAGCTATGAAGATCTTCACATGATAAAAGGAATCATAAACCTAGATTTAGACTGGATCTTAGGAAGATGTTCTTCAATACCAGGGTGGGGAGACCCTGGAACAGGCTGCCCAGGGAGACTGTGGCTGCCTCCTCTCTGGGGGTGTTCAAGGCCAGGCTGGATGAGGCCTTCAGCAGCCAAATCTAGTTGAGAGGTCCATGGTGGGAAGGTTGGAGTAGATGATCTCTGAGGTCCCTTCCAACCTAAGCCATTCTAGGATTCTACGGCACTAACATCCGAGAGCCATTCAACCTGAACAAAATGGCACAGGAGCCCACCCGTTGTGCACTGCTTGACAGGAACATCGGGCAGATGGAGCTTCCCCACCAGAGGGTCGAGCTCAAAAGCAGGATGTAACATGCACAGACTGGCAAGGCAAGCACAGCTCTGCCTAAGCTCATCTGTTTCGTAGCTGGAAGGCAGATGAATCTGAGGAATGTAGTTACTTGAGTGTGACTCCTAGGGTGAAGGAACAGTTGCATTTTGGCCCCTGGCAGGAGAGTCTGCTACACATAACTTAGCACAATTGAGAGTGGCTCTAAAACAGCTCTTCTGAAGTCAGTGGAAGGATTTTTAAAGTAAGGACTTCTCTTCAAGGAAGAAAGCCTGGAATAACCAATGTACATATCCAGGGAGTGAGTTAGATGACACAGTTCTCCTGTGTCCAAGACTTCATGCCTGATCTTTGGCTCAGGATCGCTTCTCTGGCGTGTGGCTGAAAAATTGCATATGGTCATCAAGTATGACCAGGAACAAAGTGAGTGGGGGAGTAAATGTTTGCATGTGGGTGAGTAAGGTTGAGGGGCACATTTTGAAGCTGTTGCTGTGAAAATTAAGTGTTACTTTGTCAGGAGCATCTGGGCTCACTAAACCATGCATCTTACTTAGAGGGCTTTCGTTGGAGACGCAACCGAAGACCACCTGATGAAGTCATCATGACTGCTTCCAGTTGGTTTGAAACAGATCCAGCCTGCCAAGAAGGTGGGAAATAAGTGGTTTGATATTAAACAGCATCTTGCAGAAGGATGCTGTCCTTGGTTTATCACCAGAATAGCATAGACAGTGTTTCTGTAGTAACAGGAACAGCTTGGGTTTGGGTTAATGCTAGTGGTTAGTCTTTTGTAGCCTACTAGCACACTGATATGCCAAGGTAAATGAAGCAGAGTGCAGTGTGAATATGTGCTCAGTTGTAGAAAAAAAGCTAAACTCTTGATTAGAGTTGTGTGTCCAGCAGTGGATTGTTTTCAGCCACTGTGTCTGCACTTGGCATCAAATCGCAGCGATGTGAAGAGAGCCTGATTGTCAGCTAGTACAGCTCTGCCTACTTCAGAGTTTGTTCAGGGGTTAGACATTAACATCCACCAAGATTATAAAATAAATAAAACAAAATTTAGCTTTCAAGGCAATAAGTAGCACCACAGAAATATTTCAAACAGTGAGAGAGTAATGGGACAGAGTCTTGGAGTTTGTCAGCATTTTGTTTTCTTTTATACCAAAGCTCTTTGTGTTAACATTAAACAAGCATCAGGCAGTGATATTTGTTAACATTCAGTACTGTGCTCCTTACATCTGTATTAATGCACTGAGGTAGCTGAGGATACTCTGGAGAGTATTACTAAGTCTCAGAACTTGCCACACCTTGGCAGCAGTGAAAATGGGGAGTGTTGTTACATCCACTTCAGATTTTGTATAAGAATTACTGTGTTGTCATCTCCAAATTTGGATTTCTCATGGGTTTTATGCAGAGGAAAAGTTAGTTGGAGATCTTGCAAGTATGTCCACCAGTGAAAGGATTAAAGCAATTCAGAAGATGCCAGAGACCATGAGAAAAAAGAGAGAGATAAGGTAAAAGTTTATCTGTTTCATTTTATGAACACTGTGCTCCCAGCACCTAGCTGGCAAGTATGGGTGCTTGCTGTCTGCTCAGATTTGGTTTGTCACTTTGAAAGAACTGGAAGTACTTTGCAGTGCACTTTTTACAAGTCAGCATCTCACAGGGGAAAATGATTTAAGGATAGCTTATTGTCCTTTCTCTGGATGACATGAACCTGTCGTGGTGACATAAACCAGAACATCAGGGATTTGACTGAGTGGTGACTTGCAGTTTATCTTCAAAGGAAGCTTGTAATGTTGGCCATTCAAAGTAGGGAAGAGACCACATGGTCTCAGCCATGCTTTTGTCTCCTCACAGGTCACAGCTAAATTTTGTTCCCAGAGTGAGTGAGTGGAGGGCGTAGAACATGCTGTCCGAGCCATGGTGTCAGCTAGTAGGAAAAGAACTAGCAGAGCATCTCCACATTTTACTAACTCTGTTTGTGTGCAGAGGAGGGAAGCTTCATTTGCAGCAGCTTCTCTTCTTGTTTTGATTACGACCCATAGTGTGATGCCTGTCACCCACTGCCCTGCTTTTCCACAGGAATAAAGTCCTTAGAGAAATAGCAAAAAAGTCAAGGCCTGGCAGGACTCGACTCTCCTGCTGTACACAGCCCCTGCAGGGAGCAAGAGTGGTAAGTGTCAAACCTCCTGCCAGTCACAGTGGAGCAAACCCCTCCAGCTGCACTGCTGTCACTGAGCAGAGAGGTCTTGCTTTGTGGATGCTGCAGCATTCCCCAGTAATGACTGGCATTATGGCAGCGTGCAGGAGCACCAGTCAAGCACCTTGTGGTGCGTAGAGAGAGGGCAATCTGTTCTTATCATCAAAATGGAATGGTAAAAAAAAGCTGAGGCTTGATGATGTGAGTTTGAGTCCTGCCTAAGGCTGCTTGCTGATACTCCTCTCTCTCCCTTCTTTTGCACTCAGTCGTTCCGGCGGTGTGGAAATAGCTTGTCAGAATGCTTTCACCAGCTGCGAGTATTTCACAAGGCTCTGAAGATCATTGGTGCCGAGTTTGGAACAAGTGTTCTCTCTTATTTTATTTTTTTGAAGTGGTTGCTAACTTTCAACATCTTCTCGTTCCTCATAAACTTCAGTTTCATCACAATCCCTCAGTTTATCGCAGCAGAACCAAACAACCTTTCCTTCACGGGTCTGGAGCTGATCACTGGAGCTGTAAGTGTTTGTAACTTGGATTTGTCTAAGTACTGTGTCCAACAGATGCACTTAAAATCACACCATAGAGTAGAACAGTTCTTGTTCTGTGTTAGAGGCGGAGTCAGAGTGACTAGAAACAAAAGGAGCTGCAACAAGCCTCGACGCCGAGCGAGATGAATGGAATCATTTGTCCCTCTGCAAGTGTTGCTGCGTTCAGCAGTGTCTCAAAGCTTTCATAGTTCTCAGAAAGCAGTGGCAGGGATAGCAAAGGAGCCAGGCCTTGCAGAGATAGCTACAATGTCCCTTACCAGAACATTTTCCTCTGATAATTTTCCTCTAAAAATGCGATGCAGAGTTCCAGATCTGCTCCTGGGAATTTTGCTTATTTCCAAGGCTTCGTTAGCCCGAGGAGCACACAGATCTTTCTGCAGCAGCCTGCTGGACTCAGCGGGGCCTGGAAACAGGAAGAGTGTTTGTGTGAAGGTCTTTACATTCAGGGAACAAAAGCCCAGGCTGTTTTTAAAGGAAGATTTTGCGTGGCTTTAGCTGTATCACTGTTCATCAACTAAGTGATTGGAAGAGATGTCTTCCTCTGTTTAATGATTTTCCCCTGCCTTTGCTATAAAAATGCATCAGTTTTATTGTTGTTGAAGGATTTCTTAGGTTAATAAACAAGGCTGTGCTCTTACTGATGCTTAGTTGACAAGAGGTCTTTCTGAAGAAGAAAGCTGCAAGGACAGCTGTGATTTCTCAGCAGGGACTGGGACAGCTCCCACTTCATCGATTTGGCTTTAGACGATGCTGCTCCTCCCCACAGGCAGGTGAGGGCAAACATTCTGAATCGTGTCCATGTCCTTTCAGGGTTATTTTCAACAAACAGTCCTCTACTATGGCTTTTACACCAATGCTACCATCAGTACAACAAAGAATGGTCCATTTTACAACATGCAGCTGGCCTATTTCTTCACCGTGGGAATATACTTTCTCATTTGTTTTCTTATCCTGCTGTTCAGGTAAGCTAAGTACTCTTACAGCAAAGCAACAACATCAACGAGAAACCCCCACCCTGTCAGTGGCTTGAGTGTGTTTCTGTAAGGCCTTATTTCCAGATCTAGAGCTAAACAGAAGTTTTGGCTCCAAAGGCATTCTCCAGAAGCCCAACCTTTGTAGGGCAAATGGAGAATCACTGCAAAATAGTAAGAGGCGTGCAGAGAAGCCCAGTTCAAACCAGTGTATAGCATGAGCCTCCTTTTGTAAGCTGTTCCTCCTGTAATCTGCTGTTCACATGGCCTTGAAGAGGTAAAGATTGTCAGCAACAGGTAGGAGCAGGAAATGTAAGAGCTGTTTCTAAATTCCAATCTGATTTCCATGCTGTCACCTTTGACATGCTCAAGCGTAGATCCTGCAGCCTTGGGACAGGACAGAAAAACTGACCAGTCTCCCTTTTTGCCCTGCTCTCCAGACCTTGTGTCTTTCCCCATTATGCATCTCACAACCTTACTCTGCATTGCAGCATGGCAAAATCCTTCTGCAGGAACTTCATTAACCCCCAGACACACCCTGGGAATGCTAGCAAGCTTCTCTGCACCTGGGACTTCAACATAACTAATGAGAGAGCCATCAAGCTGAAGCAGAAGAATCTCAGCACACAAATAAAGGTACAAAGAGATAGAAAGACACAGAACTAGCATGCCAGAGGCTTGGTTTTTGCAAACAAGTCGGTGTATGCATGCACAAGCCTATGTCAGAGTGACTGAAGCATGCTAGTTTTGTTCCTAACAGACCTAAGTCTTCCTGACTGTTAAGTTTCGATGGGTTTGAGCTCCTGGAGCTGCTTAGCTACTTCTTTTGTCTCTTTAAGTTACAAGTAAATATTTGTATGGCTCAGTTCTCCTGAACAGTTTCTGTGATCGTTGAATATTTGGCAAACAGAGCATTTCTTGATTTTCCCTTCCTGCTATGCAAGTGTTGTGTACGGAAAAGGCAAGCTTGTAACATTCTGTGTGAAACACTGCGACTGCCCAGAGAAAAGCTCGTTAGTTGGCCAGTAAATGTGCCCAGCTTCTGCATAAATAATACTTCTTTCAATCTCTCAAGTAGTTCCTTGAAACAAGTTTTGCTTCATGCTGTTGACTAAGGAATTCTTCATTGGGAATTGTTGTTTTGCAGGAGGACCTCATGGAAGTGAACCGAGAAGTTGTAACTTTTTCTGTCGAAGAGAGAGTTGTTCGCATTGTTATTCACCTTGCCTCGTGGGCTGCCTCCCTGGGAACAGCAGTAGCTGCTTGCACTGGGGTTTACTTCCTCTGCATTAATAACCTGGAGGTAAGGGCAGATTCTGCAGTCTGGTTTTGGAGATGTGTTTCTCCACGTGGGTATCTTCTGGTGGTCTGTTTGCTGCTAGGGCTGCAGGGAACAGTAGCTGTTTTCACAAGTGCAAGTACAAACTCTGCCCTCCCTGTACCTCTGGTTTGCAAAGACTCTCACCACTGGGGACTCTGGCAAGAGCATAGGAGCTGAGGGGTCTGAGCAAATCCCTCAGCCCAGCAGCTGCTTGCCTGAACTCATGGCTAGTTTAGGCGTAGTGCAGCTGGTTGCCTTGAAAGAGCAGGAAGAAGGCCCAGCAAGGTCTGTCACTCTTTTGCTTAGGAGCTGCTTTTGCAGTGGCACTCCCACCCTTGGTCCCATGTCAAGCTGGGGAAGGGGAGAGTGTCACCCTGCTGCTGGACCTGAGCCCATAAAACGTGGCAGTCACAGGGAGGTGTTCCAGGTGTCGTCCCTGTGGCCACAGCTTGAGGCAGCATTTTTGGTAAGGATCTCACTGGGGTTGTTTGAGGTTGGTTTTGTGCTTGTTTTTGCTCTTTAAGCTGTTTGTGAACGGGCATACAAATGACCTGGAGAGCCAAGCTGCCATGTTGGTGCTGCCTGTTGTTGCATCTCTCCTCAACACACTCATCCCATTCTTCTACTCATGGCTTGGACACCTGGAGAGATTTCAGACTCCTGGGCACCACATATATGCCACTATTGTCAGGTATGTCTGGATACCACCTCCTAGTGCTGTTTGCCTGAGGTTGTCTGTCTCTTCTTTTGGCACTGTTGTGCTTTAGGCCCACTCGGCTGGCAGCTAAACACCACACAGCTGCTTGCTCACTCCTAAGCCTCCTGCCCCTCAGTGTGGTGGGGAAGAGAACTGAGGACTGAGGCTAGGACAGGGAGGGCTCACTCACCTCTTATGGTTATGGGCTGAAAACAGACTTGGCTTTGGGGAAAAACACATCAATTTAATTTCAAGAACATAATAGAAGCAACAACATGGATTTAGAGCAGCTTCTAGAAGCTTCTTTTGGGACCCAGTCTGTACTCGCCTCCTCTTCTACCAAAACCCTGCCACGAACAAACCCAATACAGAAGAAGCTGTGTTTAAGTGGGGTGGTGGACAGCAGGAAGCTATGGAGAAGAATGAATCTTCTCCAAAAGATTCTGTACACTCTTGCCTTCATATTTTCTGTATCTTCTGTGAGCCTTCTGGAGTCTTCCATCTCCTCATGAGCACAGGGAGCAGGTTCCCTCCCCAGCACACTATGGCACTGAGCCTGGTTTTGTTACTAGCTTCTCTAGGCAACCCCTGGGCTGTTGGTCCCCCAGAGAAAGGGAGATAGAAAGAGAAGTGAGTAGGTCTTCCTTAAAGGTGTCTGAAATTAACACTGTGTAACCTTTGGTGCCCCTGAGCCCTTCCTCCCCCATGGAGCTCACACACCTAACCATCAGCCTGTTTAGCAGAGGCTTGTGCCAAGTTTGTCATGCCCAGCTGCCCTTCTGCCAGGACAGACAACAGCATAACACTCTCCTGTCAGCGCCTGTTAGCACTGTGCTCTGCCACTCTTGCTGTAAGAGAGCTCTCCGTGGAGCTCAGGTGCAGTGCTGTTCTGTTGTCCTGGCCGAAGGGCAGCTGGGCATGGCAAACTTGGCACAAGCCTCTGCTGAACAGGTTGATGGTTGGGTGTGTGAGCCGCACGGGGGAGGAAGGTCTGAGGGGCACCGGCAGGCAGCAGCAGCTGCCCTCATTCCCTGCAGGGAGCTTGTGGCCAGCTGTCAGTGCAGTTACTGTGACGTGTTCTTTCCAGAAACATCATCCTGAAAATGTCTGTGGTTGGAATCCTGTGCTACTACTGGCTGAGCGTTGTGGCTGCCTCAGAGTCACAGGTAAAGCTCTGAGGATGCACATCTTGCCCTTCCAATGCCAGCTTAAGATCCACTTTGGCAGGAGGCTTGCCCTTCCCAGGCAGGAGTGTCTGTAGTGCCTTGGAAAGCTTTGCCACCCCAAGGGGGGGGTTGTTCTAAAGGAGTGACCTGTAAGAAATACTGAATCGCCCAACTCAGGTCTCAGCTGCTCTGCAGCGCTGTTCAGTGAGAGGGCAAATCTGACTAGTCAGGGTGTTAGAAGTCTTTTATCTGTAGCCCCGGTTTCAGATGTCTGAGTGTTTGGGAACAATGCTAGAAACACTGACTTTGGACTCCTGCTTTCTTCTTGCTTCTGCTTAAAGTGCTGGGAGACTCTGATTGGCCAAGATATCTATCGCCTTGTTCTGGTGGACTTCATCTTTTGTTTGCTTGGCTCTTTCTTTGGAGAGTTTTTGCCCAGGTGAGTACTACTTTTTCTAATCTTATTACTGTATTTAATTAAAACTAAAGACATGATCTTTTATTCCAAGGGGTGAAAAGAAGTCCAACTTCTGTGCCACATGGCTGTGGCACCACTGAAGCTTCCTTGTCTGTCTCTACCAAGTGTAGTCTCTGGCTAAGTGCTTTTTGTGTATTGCAGTTCTTTAGGAGGAGGTCAGAGTGTTCTGCTCTCCTGGTGTGTCCTTTTTTGTCCTCTGGAGATGGAAAGCCCACCAGGGAGGAAGCCCCATTGTACTCCCATGGATCCCCTCAGTGGGGTGATAAAGGACCAAGTGTGCCAAGCAGAAAATCTTGCTTCTCTGCATATGCACAGCCACACTGCTGACTTTCCTTGCTATGTCTCTCCGTACATTTTGGGTTTGCTCTTAATTCTGTCACTTTCCAGCCTGCAGACAAGTTAAAAAGCTTATTCTAATCAGTCTTCCTAAGGATGTAATATGACTTTCAAGTGCAGAGCTCTGCACCATGGTAGGTGCAAAAGTATTTTTAACTGAACCTGAATATGGCTAAGGCAAGCAAAAGTCATCTGCTTCTGGCATCTGCTCTGTGCACCCTCCTGCTGCCATGCATCATTCATGACTCAGGGTAGTAGGGTTAGTAAGTGCTTGCCAGGTCGACAGAGCACTTAGGGTTCCTGGCCATATTGTGTAGGAGATGCATTGTTCACCCTTTGCACACGATGCCAACAAGAGTGGTTTACAAGGCAGGCACCGCAGTGCAGAGCCCTTGAAGGATTTCCCTCCGCAGCTCTTGCCAGTGCTCTTCAATCCTCCCTCTGCTCTCGGCCTATTCAGATAGGAAACCACCCCCAGGAAAAGGTCACAGCACCAAAACCGCCATGTCAGCTGTGACGAACGCCCTCCGCTAAGCTGTGCAAGAGCAGCAGACCTGCAGCCGTGAATGATTAGAAGTATTTCATTGTATTTACTTGTACGCCTTCGGAGCGATGCCCTGGAAGCCTGGCCCTGAGACACTGGTGATGGCCCAGCTGATAAGGTGGTGCCAAGGCCTGTTTCAAGGCGAGATGGGACAGCTACCAAAATCTTGATTGTTCTTGCTACAACAGGCAGAAAATGAATCTCCCCAGCTCAGGAAAAAATGAGGTGACAAAAAGGGATTGGTGGTTCTCAGCAGGAAGCCTCTGAGTACCTGCTTGCCTGTGTGTGTCTCAGCTAACTGCCACCCCCATTGCCTGAACAGGATACACTTCAGGATATATTAAGAGTATCAATCTACAAGGGTCACTTTAGTGAAGGAGGAGGCCGAAAGTTCTGAGGGATGAAAAGCTGTTTTGTACTGAGTTGCCATTGCAACTGCTTAAGCATAATCTTTTTTTTCTTTAGTTACAAATCATGGTGTGTTTGGTTTTTTTTCCCCCCCTAAGTTGCATCAAAAATCCCCAAGGTCTTATTCCAACCCTGCTGTGTGTGCAGGGGATCTGCTTTTGTCAAGGTCTGTCATTTCTAATGTGCCCTCCAGTCGAGGAGCCGTGGCTGCTTTGCACGGCATGGTTAATGCAGCCCTTGAACCCTTTGCCGTTGATGCTTGCATTGCAGAGATCGTTTGCAGAGACTTCTACCGAGGGTTTTATTTCGGTAGCGTTTAGCAGGTGCTGCTGTGCTGTGTTTCCTCCCCCAGGGTCATTGGAGCTGGTGTCTCTGGGGGCCCGGGGCGGCCAGAGTTTGACATCGGACGGAATGTTTTAGATTTGATCTATGCGCAGACTTTGACCTGGTAAGCCTCACGTTTGCAGCCCAGACTTCATTTGCACTTAGGAATACCTTGGAATATTCTTACTCTGGCATTTCTGAGCGGGGGAGGCGGGGGAAGAACAGAGCAAGAGCCAAAGAGAGAGAGCATTTACTAAGTACCTTCCTAAAGAGTGTGACTTGCCACTTCCCTTTGCCACAACGACAATGACTTTTATCAGTCATTTACCCCGCGGCCAACTGGTCTGGGAGAAGCCTGCAAAAGGAAGGTCCTGGAGTTTTGTTTACGTCCCCACTGCAGTGATGATCCTGTTGACATAGTCTCAGCATTAAAGCCTGGGAAAGAAGCCTTATTTCTCGGTGTGACAGTCTTGCGGGTGCGCAGGGAGCTTTGCAGGCGTGCATGTCTCTAAAGCATCCAGGGTCAGTGTGAGTAGCATTGCGTTGCCAAACAGCCAGCCACTGGCATATGAAAGCATTGTGACATCCGTGTGATGAACAGTGAAGACCGAGCTTCTACAAACCCTTCCTTGCAGGATCGGTGTCCTCTTCTCCCCTCTGCTGCCTGCTATTCAGATGCTAGCGTTTTCTATAGTATTCCATGTCAAAAAGGTAAGAAGCTTTACCTGTATTCATCAACAACCATTCGGATGCTGGGCAGAATTGATTGCATTAAAGTGCTGGTTTTGTCTGGAAACTCTGGGCTTTTGTGTTCATGGCTGTGGTCTGGGTTTTGGGGAGGGTTGTTTGAAGGGAACACAATTTATGTGCACGTCCTTGGATCATAAATCTGTGAAACTTGAGATAGGAAGAAGTGTGGAGGGGTTACAGAAGGGGTTAAGAGCAGCTCTGGAGAGGTGGGGAGAATACAGGGGTAACATTAGCGGTGTGCAAGTGCATGTGTCAGTAGAGACACTGTGCCTGTGGCTCTGACTTTGGCTTCCCACGTACTCTGCAGCAGTACATCTCTTATGAGTTATCTAAGTGTAAGCAGGGTGAGTCAGCTAACCATCATGCTGGAAGTGTCTTCAGCATTCCGTGTAGTATGACTAGAGGACAGATGCATTGTTGGGTCACTGAACAGTTTGTAGTACTGAATGTAGAACAGAGCTGTACTTAGGAAGAGTGATTCAAACGTCCCTGAACAGTGGGTTTGTGTATGCTGCAAAAGCAAACTCTACCTAACAGAGTCCTGAAGAACCCAACAGAGCCTCATTTTGCCTCTTAAATATTATATCCCTGAAGCTTTCTAAAATGGCAATGTGTCAGTCAAGTTCATGTGGAGCAAGATAGTGACAACTTTTGAAAGGTGCTGTTCCAGCAGCTACCATCAGCATTTTCACTGGGGTTAACTTCAACCAAGTGGAAGGGGCAGGTAGCAGCTCCCCAAGAGTCAGTATGTCTCCATCTCTTGAAAGGTCAGCCTGAGGATGAACTGCCAACCCCCTCGAAAAGTCTGGAGAACTGCTCAAATGACAACATCCTTCATGTTCCTGCTGTTCTTTCCTTCCTTCCTTGGAGTGCTGTCTGTCATCGGAGTCACTGTCTGGAGGTATGGAAGGTGCCTGTGTTGTGCGGTGTGAGCTGATTCCAGGCAGAGGAATCTTTGTCCCTTTGCCCATGGGAGAAGCTCCAGTAGCTGCTAATGGAAGCCTTCAGCTGTTCATGAGGTGTTCTGGGTTCTGAAAACAGATGCTCAGTGAGCTTGCAAGAGCATGGTTGCTGCAGTGACTTGTCCCATAGGAAAGGGAGAGGAGGAACAAACTTACCTCAAAGGTTAAACGTCTCAGCAAACCTGGCCTTTCCTCCTGGTGAAGAGTTTCTGCTCTCCAGCTTAGTTCATGCCCTTAGCTGTTTTAAAGGCTGTGCTGGGTCTGCAGTGGAGAAACATGTAGGAAAACTCAGGTCAACTTCTGGATTATTTGCAACTGTCAGAGATGCTTTGTGCAGGGAGTGCTGACCTCTGCAATGCTGCATGTTCATTGTCACCAGTATTTTAAAGCTGCTTTAGGGGCAGGTTGCTCTGGTCAGAGTAATGAAGGCAGTATGGACACCCCTGCTCTTCACAGAACCATAGAATCAAGCAGGCTGGAAGAGAGCTCCAAGCTCACCCAGCCCAACCTAGCACCCAGCCCTGGCCAAACAACCAGACCATGGCACTAAGTGCCCCAGCCAGGCTTGGCTTCAACACCTCCAGCCACGGCCACTCCACCACCTCCCTGGGCAGCCCATTCCAATGCCAATCACTCTCTTTGCCAGCAACTTCCTCCTCACATCCAGCCTAGATCTCCCCTGGCACAGCCTGAGACTGTGTCCCCTTCTTCTGTTGCTGGTTGCCTGGCAGCAGAGCCCAACCCCACCTGGCTACAGCCTCCCTTCAGGTAGTTGTAGACAGCAATGAGCTCTGCCCTGAGCCACCTCTTCTGCAGGCTGCACACCCCCAGCTCCCTCAACCTCTCCTCACAGGGCTGTGCTCCAAGCAGTTCTCAGACTCACAGTTTCAATATTCAGTAATATTCAAGTGGCTTACACCTGAAACCAGGTGGGATGGAAGTAATTCAGTGCAAACATTTTCAGATAGCAAGTGGAAATGTCAGACTGTCTGGAGCAGCTCAATATCAAAGCAAACATCAGCTTCCTACACCAGTCTACAGTGATGAGCTGCCTCACTTCACCACATCCTGTTGTTACTGACAATCTGTGCTGACCCAAGTCGGTGCAGCCAGGGTGAAATGATGGTTTCCCCCGTGGTGCAACTTTGAAAATCAGGATTTTCAACTGGCTGCTGCTTGCACTGCAGTGACTGACTCCTTACGTTTGGCTCAGGATTGTGTTTGCAGGGCTAGGTAGGGATCCACTGCAGCAAGGTCTCTATCTCTCACAGTGTGCTGGATTGAGGCAAATTGGATCAGTTTAATGAGAGAAATGAGATGTTAAGCTGTGAAAAGGAAGCAATGGTGATGGCTACTGCACTCATAGGTTTGCTGAGATGTGTAAAAGCAAACATAGATAAACCAGAGTGTGTGTCTCTCAGTCGGAGTGTGTGCTTCCCTTCCGCTTGCATCTGTGTAACTAAGCCTTCTGCTTCTAACCCCCCTTGCTGAGCCTCCAAACTCACCTTGCACATTCGGTGGGATAAGGCAGAGGGGTGGAAAGAAGGTGGAAGGGTGGCTGGGAGCCCCTCCTGGGCACTCTGGTTTCTGGGAGGGCTGCTGTGTTTCTGTAGCACTTTTAACTTGTCTATTTCTGTCCATAGCTGTAACTATTGTAACTATCTGCTTGTATCTTGTGCTGAGCTGTGAACAGAAAGCTTCATTCCTTACCTTCCAGCTGGCTGAGGCTAGTCTGGGTGACTTCATAAGAGTGAGGGGGCAGGTAACTCCCAAACCATCACACACTGCACAGTCTGAGGTGGGCATTTTAATTGCTGGAGAGTGATCCTAGCTCAAAATGAAACACAGGTCATGGAAGTTCCCTGAGGCTCCAAAGAGCACAAACTAACGAGCAAATGTACAAATTGACGATATTGGAGCTCCATAGATCAAGCAGTGATTTAGCTAAGTAGCTGTTGTCTCACACTTTCAGGTTAAAACCTTCAGCAGAATGTGGTCCTTTCAGAGGGTTGTCTTTTATGTATGCTGCAGTCTCTGAGTGGATAAAAACACTGGAGAACTTCGCTGACTCCAGATGGGTAGCATGGATCTACTACAACTTAATCACAAGCGAACTCTTCTTCTTCGTCCTCTCCACGATTGCCTTGTAAGTAGCTGCCAATGCAAAGCACTGGAGAAGCACCCAAAGCAGAGAAACCTGGCTGTGACATAGCTTTTCTGCATGAGGAAAACCTCAAAGTGCATTGTAAAGCACCAGAACGATTAATGTCCTGGAAATGTGTGTATTTGAAGCACTTAAGGAAACCCTAAGACCTGCTCCTTCTGTGTTAGGATGACAAAGCTCATTACAAAGCAGCCTCATGCTGACCCTAGCACTGGTTTTGATTGAATGGTTCTAGTTTGGTGCTGCCTGACCTCCAGATCTTGCCAGCAGTGGCACATTTAGCTTTAGGAAGAGCAGCAAAAGGGAACGTGCAGAACAGGCTGTGGGGTTGTCTTTGTTTTCTTGCCCAGAGGTGGATAAATCATTAGGGAAGGAGCAAGCTTCCTCAGGCACAGGCCAGCTCTGCTCTAGCACCCTGGGCCATGTGAAACGCAGAGGTGTGGGTGGTGGTTACTCTGCCTTTCCTCACACTCTTTAGGCAGTGACTAGGAGGCAATCTCCTGGGTATGAATGCTCATATGTTGCACTTTTTATTGCTGTGATGTAGAATTATTGCTTATCTTTACTGGCAAATAATAGAAGGAAGAAAGACCATGACCAAACTCCTGAAGAAGCAAATTTTTAACGTAAGTTTGATTTTTCAGCTTATTTTTTTTTCCCTGCAATTTGACTTCCTTGTTGATTGTCTCATCCTGCTATTGTGGAACTGTAATCTGCTTTTGCCAGGCTGGTTCAAGGGAGGGTAGGAGCCCTCCCCCGTGTGAATAAGGGAAACTTAACTGCCAATGGAATTGTTGCAAAGTGATTTTACCTTCAAACTGTGCTGCTGCAGCTCCCTCTGCAGACAGACTGTCTCACAGTAGAAGGCATTTCAATGGTTTGTCTGGTCAGTGCTACACACTGGCCTTGAGGCTCTCAGGAGTGCATTTCAGCTGATGATCAAATGTGTCTTGGCCACAGGAAGGAAAAGATAAGATGTTTTTACTCCGAAAACTCCGAGCACTGCAGAGGGCAACCCAGACCCCATCTGTGCCTAGAGGACAGGACCAGCAGGTCAGTTGGATAGTTCAGCTGCTCTTGTTGCAGTTATGTGCTTGGGGTTCCTCTAGCCTGGCAAGCAAGCTGCCAGTTTGGAATATGTCTCTAAACCTTCACCTAAGTTAACTCCAGACAGTAAAAGGATAGAGTGGCAATTCCCTGTTTGCTCCAGACTGGAATTTAGGCTTGAGAGGATATGGAATAGTCCTTACCTTCACTGATTTATGACCATGAACTGCAAGAAAACATTCCTAATCTAGGAGTGCAATGATGGTCACTAAAGCATTTGGCCACACTTGAAGCTTGCCTAGACCAGGCAGGAGGCAGCCCTCCTCCTGGGGCTCTGGATTTCCTTAGGGATTTGTGGTTTCCCCTCCCACAAAATCATCTCAGCTGAGGTAAAACCGAGGGCTTTGGCCTAACTCTATTTTAGATCCCACACAACATCGAGGTAGACATCTAAGGTTGGGGAGGGTTTGATAGCCTACAAAGGGTGGATATTCTTGTGGTCCTTAAGGTCAGAGGTCACAAGGAGATGCCAGAATAATCTCCTTGTGGACCCAGTAGAGAATCCATCTCCCTAAGGTGGTTGCCTGGGGTGTGAGTAGCACTGAGCACCACGGGAGGCAGACTGCAGTACTGCTGATGCCAAACACTTTGTCTTTCAGAGAAGCCCTTTGCACAATCTGTCCAGGCAACCTGCCCAGCAAGTGCCAGGCTACCCAGAAAGGGCACCTGGCAGAAGTCAAAATGCGTCCTATGAGGTGAGAGGGTCAAAAGGAGAGTCTGTGCTAGCGTTCCCTACTGGGGGGTGATACAGGCAGTGGGAGTCTGTTGCACAAAGAGGTCACCCTGTGCAGAAATCGTTTAAAGGGTTAATTTAAGCAGGTACACCAACGCAATCAGAGCAGCTGTTGGAGTACCCAGGCAGACCCACTGGAGATCTGGAGGGCAGGGCCTTGTTACAGGGATCTTCTAACACTCATGAGGGGAACATCAACCTAAAGCTACTTGTGAATTTTGTTTGCAGTGTCCCTATCCCGCTGGGATCTGGAGGCCGTCTGACTTCCCACTAGGTAAGCACCAGAGGCGACAGGGAGGAAGCAGCAATTAGGGGCTCAGCTCAGTTAGAATGTTTGCTGCAGTACAGACACAGCCTCCAACAGCTGGGTGTAAGAGACAGTCATGGCACCTTGTGTGAAGAGCAAGCAGCAAGCCAGGAGTTCTGGGGCAAGCACTTTCTGTAGGATGTGCTTATTGGTAGCTTGTCGGCAGTGCCTGTAGTGGCTTCTGAAGGCTGATCACAAGCCTCTGTATGCCAGAGCTGGACTTCGGGGGTAAGTGGAGCCATTCTGCCTTATGGCAGCAGCCACAAGCAAGAGTACTACACTAGAGCTGTACCTCACCTCTTGGTGTGTCTCACTAATGCTGGGGAGCCTCTAGGACATTGCTTGTCTGGAGTGGAAAAAAAAAAGCTATGGAAGCCTGCATGGAGGCTAAACTACTCCTGCTTTGCACAGAGGCTAAACTACTCCTGCTTTGCACAGAGGCTAAACTACTACTGCTTTGCACGGAGGCTAAACTACTCCTGCTTTGCACAGAGGCTAAACTACTCCTGCTTTGCACGGAGGCTAAACTACTCCTGCTTTGCAGAGAGGTGCCACTTCACTCCAAAGGCTGGACAGAGCAGACACTCACAGCATGTGGGTTGGGTAGTTAGGCAGTCACCAGCACAGCTAACATCACTTCCTCTGTGAAAAACAGATTTGGAGGCATCGCAGCCCAGCAGCAGGCCAGGCATGTCTGAGGCCATGGCGCTCGCTCTGCAGGCTCGAGAAGCAGCTCAGTGGGAAGATGGAGAAGACAACAAATATTTCTGACTGTGAGCAGGCAGAAACAGCCTTCAGTGCTGAGTGTCACTGAGTGGTGCTCTGCAGAAAGCAGTGCCTCTTTGCACTAAGGACTGAAAGAACCTTTTCTTTAGCCCCTAAATGGAAAAGCAGGTTGCAGAATGCATCCTGACTGCAGATGATGATGATGGAGAACACTCTGGATGTTTGGGTGGCATTTGAAGCAGTGATATTCTGGGGACAGGCAGTCTTCCCCCTGGCAATTGGCTGTTGGCTCCCAAGGGTCCCTTCACAGCTGCTCATTTGCTTTTGACTAAATAGGAGAAAAGTTGTGCTGCCTAATTGTAGTTTAAAAGTTTTGATCTAAGAAGGTTTTTAGATCACTTCCGCTGTTCAAACTGCTTTTACCTGGTCTAAGCCAAAAGCAAAGACTTAGGCAAATAAAAAGTGAAGGAACCAAAAGTGCAGTTGCTTCTACTGACTGAGACACTGTCCCAGCTGCAAAGTAACTTGTGAGCCAGGCTGAGCTGCTCCTGAGACATTGTATTCTTCATTACAGTCACTCAAAGGCAGCTTCGATGGTCAATTCTCAGAGCTCTCCCAATTCTCACCTGCGTAAAGCTTCTCCAGTACAGGATAGACTGAAAGTAACACAACTGAGATTTGTTCTATCATCTGTGACTTCAGGACACTGGCTTCAGCCTTTTCTTGTTCAGAGCCACAACCCTGCTAAGTTGATATCTTTGTCCTAGCCTATTTCCTCCTGCTGCCTGGATTATTCCTCCTCCATTGCCTCGGGCATAAGCACACGTTAGGAAGGAGGCGCCTCTGTTCCTTGTGCTCGTAACTGAGGTTGCAGACAATCTCAACCAGCCACCAAAGACCTGGAAAAAGGACAAACTTTGCACACACTGTGAGGCTGGAGATTCGATTTTCCCAGGCTTCCCTGCAGGTCCAGCTGTGCTGTCTGGCAGTGCAGACTGAGCGTGGGCCTAGTGCTTGCCCAGAGTGCGATGACTCAACAACGCCAGCACCTTGAGCAGCGACAACAAACAGACCTTTGGAGCAAGGGTGGCTTGCTGGGAAGGGTCATGGTGCTCTTGGCACGGCTGCTCGAGGAGTGCCTGTTGAACACAGCAGTAAAGGCAGGGATGATGGCACTCAGGGGAGGGCTGCACAGAAGCTGGTTGAGGGCACAAGGTGCACACGCTGTAGGATGTGTGCCAGAAGACTCACACTGTCGGTTCTGCAGCGCAGGGTGGATGAGTGATGTGAACTGAAGAGGTTCCCATCCTCCTGGTGGGAAGAAGCACCTCCCTCTTCCTCTGTTGCGTTGTATTTATGTAAGCTTAAGATACAAGCAAAAAATCCATCACCTCTGCAGAGGTTGCCTTCATCTGCTGCTGCTTCCCAGGGGCTAGCCTTACCTTCACAGGGTACAGTTGTGCTATTCTCTCCACCCCTGGTTTTATGACCTTTTACCTCTTTTGCAGCAGTGTTTTTAACACCTCAGCTGGCTCTGTGCATGAGGAGTAGCCCTTCACGAGATGCCTCATGGCTGCAGTGTTTCTACCCAAGCGTCGTAGCCAGCTGTGCCCACCAGGGCACCTCCTGCAGCAGTGCCCACTGCAGGTGCAGCACAGCACCCCAGCTGCCACACAGCAGTGCCCGAACAGAGCCACAAGGACTTCAGCAGCACCTTACTAGCCGAGGGAGCCATCTAGTCACGTGCAAATCCCCAGCCCTGCAGCCATGGCTGTCTTGGGAGCTGAGATCAGTTCAGTGTTTAGACTCCTCATTTCTGCCGAGATCAGCATCACGTTCTTCTGAAAGGACAGGGCTCAAGTGGGGGACTGCAGGGTCTAGCCCTTAAGAAAAGCCACTCTAGTTTATGGTAGCTGGTTCCAGAGGAGCTTTCTGCTCCTGTGCATCACTGACAGTCTTCTTGAGCTACCAGCTCCTGCCAGAGCAGAGGCAGAGCTGCTCACAGCCCATTTTGTGTAGCTGTGCTGACAGCTGGGGGGTGACTTGTTTGAAAAACTAGCAAGGAAGGTGCAGTGTTTTTGCAGTGTTCTGTTGGCTCACTGGAGCACAGCAAATGAGGAACACCACAGCCAGAAGCTGTCACACACCTCTTTATTCAAAGTGCAGACTCTCTCCATTTCAAGGTGACTCTGGGTTAGTCTCCCTTGTGCCCCTGTGAGCACTCTTCAGTCACACAAACCCGAAGCAAAACAAAAAGGCATTCCAGCTCCGTTTTTC
This sequence comes from Pogoniulus pusillus, assembly GCF_015220805.1. Classification (NCBI taxonomy): domain Eukaryota; kingdom Metazoa; phylum Chordata; class Aves; order Piciformes; family Lybiidae; genus Pogoniulus; species Pogoniulus pusillus. The sequence continues at coordinate 31,167,984 of NC_087276.1, read as the reverse complement.
CTACCCCGATCAGCACTCAAAATGTAGCTTTCCTTTTCCAAAATGAACAGATTCCTGTGCTGGATCAGCAGCAGACAGAGCTTTCTGTCCTACCTGGGTGCTTTCACAAAGGCTGGAAGACAAGAAGATACCCAGTGCTTTACTCTTCACCTTGACCATGGAAAGATGACTTCCACGTCAGTGCCAGGAGGCAGCGCAGGCAGCTTCCCTTGCTGTAGGAGGGACATGCACTCAACTACTTTTCAGGCTCTGTTAACAGTAATGTGCCTGCTTCTAAGGTGCCATAAATCAACCTCAAATTATCAGCCATAGAACACACCCTTTAAATTAGTAAAATGATTTCCCATCTTGCCACCAAAAATTGCTGACAGGACTTTATAACCCAGATCTGAACAAAAGTAAAGAGAAGGCACTGCCCAGCTAGCCTGGCAGACCGCGCCCCGGTCCCGCGCCGCCCCAGACTGCCAGTGGCTGTGCCCTGGCTTTCTCCAGCGCCGTGACCGAGGGCATCCCTACGTGCGAGATCTAATCCTGCAGCAGAATTACACTGCAGCCCTTCCTTTCCACTGCCTGCACCAGTGGCTTCTTCAGTGGTGGGGCCTGAGCCACAGAGAGCTGACTGATGGTGGTGCCTAGTAATGAGGATCACAGTCTTCCACCAGGCTGTCTGTGATGTAGCTGGATTCCAGGACCGTTTCATAGTAGCTCTTCTCCGCAAACGAGTTCACTGTCCAGGCAACCACTTGAATCCCTTTGGAAGCCCAGTGCCTGACGTAGTCTCTGCAAGGAGCAAAGACACCATGAGAGGAAGCCTGAGGCTGTATTAAAGGCAGCCTGTGCTGAGGCTTCCACTGAGTTTTAGTCTTACACCAGGATCACAACAGAAGTGACAGTGCATCACCTTTCCCAGTGTCATCTTCTGAACAGGAGGCAGCAGTGCCCAGGTGGGCAGCAGAGCCAATGGCATCCTGGGCTGGCTCAGGAGCAGTGTGGCCAGCAGGACAAGGGAGGTTCTTCTGCCCTGTGCTCAGCACTGCTCAGGCCACAGCTTGAGTGCTGTGTCCAGTTCTGGGCTCCTCCATTCAAGAGAAATGTTGAGGTGCTGGAAGGTGTTTGGAGAAGGGCAGCAAGGCTGGGGAGGGGCCTGGAGCACAGCCCTGTGAGGAGAGGCTGAGGGAGCTGGGGGTGTGCAGCCTGCAGAAGAGGAGGCTCAGGGCAGAGCTCATTGCTGTCTGCAGGCACCTGAAGGGAGGCTGTAGCCAGGTGGGGTTGGGCTCTGCTGTCAGGCAACCAGCAACAGGACAAGGGGACACAGCCTCGGGCTGTGCCAGGGGAGGTTCAGACTGGATGTTAGGAAGAAGTTCTTCACGGAAAGATTGGCATTGGAATGGGCTGCCCTGGGAAGTGGTGGAGTCACCATCCCTGGAGGTGTTTAAAAGGAGGCTGCATGGTGCCATGGGTCAGTTCATTGGAAGGGTTAGGTGTGAGGTTGGACTGGGTGATCCTAGAGGTCTCTTCCAACCTGGCTAATTCTGGGATTCTGGGCATGATGACTGCAAACAGGCAAAAGCAACAGTTTGCTTCCCTTTATGACATGAAACTCACTAAGTAACATCAGCTAAAAACACACTCATTGAGAACATGAGGCTTGAACTACTGCACTAATACGTGGTGAAGCAACTGAGCACCCCTGCAGAGCACTAATGGGACACATCAGCTAACAGGCTCTGCTAACTCCACCCCTCCTGACGCATGAGCAAGCTTTAACACTTACTGAGAAACAAAGTTTTTCTGTATGAGGAAAGCTGAAACGCCACAGAACCGCCACAAGAAGCTGTGGAGGCTCCAGTCGAGGACCACATCCAGCACCACGTAGAGGTAATGCTTCCAGGCGGCACCGAAGCGGGGCGTCCCGTCGCCGAGGTGGCTCAGCTGCCACGGCCTGTACGTTAGAGCTGTCACCACCCTCCTGTCAGCCTGCCTCATCTGGGAGAGCAAGGGGAAGAGAATAGTTCAACCGAAAGCCAAGCCGTGTTAATTACATGTGAGGAGAGCTGAGACACAAAGTGTAAGCTTGTGGCTTCAGCTTTCCTGGAATCCTCCTTCCCCCCAGCCCCTTTGCAGCTCTTTCAGAAAGCTGTTTATGATCTCTTGCTGGTTTTTTCCTTTGAGACCTAAGTGACTGCTCTTATGGTGACAAAGCTACAGAACAGACAGGCAATGGAATAACTACAGCGTGAGGAGGCTTGGAAGTGAGAATCAGGAAAGAGTTCTAAGAATGGTCTCTATCTAAATAAGGATACAGAATGAATCATAAAATGGTTTAGGTTGGAAGGGACCTCCAAAGCTCAGCCACTTACAACCCCCCTGCCATAGGCAGGGACACCTCCCACTAGAACAGGTTGCTCAAGGCCTCATCCAACCTGGTCCTGAACATCTCCTCAGGGAGGTTGTGGTGCCAATGTGATCAAAGGTCTGTGCTTCTGTGCTCCACAACCTCCCTGGGTAACCTGTGCCAGTGTCTCACCACTCTCACTGCAAAGAACCCTTTCCTAACATCCAGTTTCAATCTCCCCTCTGCCAGCTCAAACCCATCCCTGCTCATCCTGGCATTACAAGACCTTGTCAATAGTCCCTCCCCAGCCTTCCTGTAGCCCCCTTCAGACACTGGAAGGCCACTCCAAGGTTTCCTGGAAGCCTTCTCTTCTCCAGGCTGCAGAGCCCCACCTCTTGTAGCCTGTCCTCACAGCAGAGCTGCTGCAGCCCCCTGAGTATCTCTGGACTGGCCCCAACACATGAGGGTTATTGAACAGATGTCCTGTGCACAAACAGTAGGCCATGTGTCAGCTGTCAGAGCTCTGCACTTCTCTCTCCATAGGTCTCAGGGCAGAGAGGGTGGATGTAGGTTCATGACCTGTGCATCTAAGGGCACAGAATGAGCTCACAATGCAGGAGACTTACCATTTATGCTTCCTTTGTTCAATTCCTGCCAATTTCAACAGCCCCCAAGTAATCTGGAACTGGGAGCTCTACATCTCACTAAAGTTCCCAGATACAACTACAAAAAAACCCAACCCAAATCCCCAACAAAGGTTCAGAAAGCATCACCTTATACACAACATCTGGCATGAAGGAGCAGACCACACTGCTGTTGTACAACCGCGGGAACTCCAGGTAGAGCTGTCGCAGGGCCTCCACTGCCTGCCAGTGAGACACACACAGACATCACCTTCACACACTGCTGGCTTTTGCACTGCAAACCTTCCCAAACACCTCCCTGCTTTGTGGAACAAGGCTGAAATGGAAAAAGGGGGACGAAGAAAAGCATCCTCTTGTTGGTACCACTGACAGAGAAAGGATGTGTTTTGCAAGAGAAGTCACAGCTCACAGATGTCAGGGGTTAGAAGGGACCCAAAGAGCTCATCCAGTCCAACCCCCTGCCAGAGCAGGACCACACAGTCTAGCTCAGGGCTCACAGGAACACATCCAGACAGGCCTGCAGAGGCTCCACAGAAGGAGACTCCACAGCCTCTCTGGGCAGCCCGTGCCAGTGCTCTGGGACCCTTACAGAAAAGTTCTCCCTTGTGCTGAGTTGGAACCTCCTGTGCTGCAGCTTCCATCCATTGCTCCTTGTCCTATCCCAGGGAGCAGTGAGCAGAGCCTGTCCCCACCTCCTGACCCCCAGCCCTCAGTTACAGACTGCCTGTACAGAAGCTCTCACTGTGAGGTTCAGGTGATCACCTTTCCAGTAACAGACAGGGCAGATAGATCATAGAATCAACCAGGTTGGAAAAGACCTCCAAGATCATCCAGTCCAACCTAGCACCCAGTCCTGGCCAATCAACCAGACCATGGCACTAAGTGCCGGAAGATGAGCCGACGAGGGAGGCAGCCAGGCTGGATGGGCAGGGAGCTGCTGAAGGAATTAAAGATTAAAAAGAGAGTGTATCACCTTTGGAAAAGAGGGGAGGTGTCCCAGGAGAAGTTCAAGGAGGTTGCTAGGTCTTGTAGAGGAAAAATTAGAGAGGCAAAAGCCCACTTGGAGCTCAGGCTGGCCACGGCTGCCAAGGAAAATAAAAAGTGTTTCTTTAAATATATGAATGGCAAGAGAAGGGCCAAGGACAACCTCCAGTCCTTGTTAGATAGAGAGGGGAATAGAGTGACAAAGGATGAGGAAAAGGCAGAGGTGCTTAACACCTTCTTTGCCTCAATCTTCAATAGTGGGACAGGTTGTCTCCAGGACAGCTGGGCTCCTGAAGTGGTGGATGGAGTCAGGGACCAGTACAGTCCCCCTCTAATCCATGAGGAAGCAGTAAGGGATCTGCTAAGTCACTTGGATCCTCACAAGTCCATGGGACCGGATGGGATCCACCCTAGGGTGCTGAGAGAGCTGGCAGCTGAGCTGGCCAAGCCACTCTCCATCATTTATCAGCAGTCCTGGCTCACTGGAGAGGTCCCTGAAGACTGGAAGCTGGCCAATGTGATTCCCATACACAAGAAGGGTCGTAAGGAGGAGCCAGAAAACTACAGACCTGTGAGCCTGACCTCAGTGCCAGGCAAGGTCATGGAACAGGTCATCTTGGGTGCCATCACAAAGCACCTACAGGATAGCCAAGGGATCAGGCCCAGCCAGCATGGGTTTAGGAAGGGCAGGTCCTGCCTCACCAACCTGAGCTCCTTTTATGATCAGGTTACCTGCCTGGTGAATGTGGGGAAGGCTGTGGATGTAGTCTACTTGGACTTCAGCAAAGCCTTTGACACTGTCTGCCACAAGAAGCTCCTAGCCAAGCTGGCAGCTCATGGTTTGGACAGATTCACTCTGTGCTGGATCAAGAACTGGCTGGATGGCAGAGCTCAGAGAGTGGTGGTGAATGGTGCCACGTCCAGTTGGCAGCCAGTCACAAGTGGTGTTCCCCAAGGATCAGTGCTGGGCCCAGTCCTGTTCAATATCTTTATTGATGATCTGGACGAGGGCATTGAGTCCAGCATCAGTAAGTTTGCAGATGACACCAAGCTAGGAGCAGGTGTTGATCTGTTGGAAGGTAGGAGAGCCCTGCAGAGGGACCTGGACAGGCTGGATGGGTGGGCAGAGGCCAATGGGATGAGATTTAACAAGGCCAAGTGCAGGGTTCTGCACTTCGGCCACAATAACCCCAAGCAGCACTATAGGCTGGGGACTGAGTGGCTGGAGAGCAGCTGGGAGGAAAGGGACCTGGGGGTACTGATAGATAGTAAGCTGAAGATGAGCCAGCAGTGTGCCCAGGTGGCCAAGAGAGCCAATGGCATCCTGGCCTGCATCAGGAACAGTGTGGCCAGTAGGACAAGGGAGGTTATTCTTCCCCTGTACTCAGCACTGGTCAGGCCACACCTTGAGTACTGTGTCCAGTTCTGGGCCCCTCAATTCAAGAAAGATGTTGAGGTACTGGAACATGTCCAGAGAAGGGCAACGAAGCTGGTGAGGGGCCTGGAGCACAAATCCTATGAGGAGAGGTTGAGGGAACTGGGCCTGTTTAGCCTGGAGAAGAGGAGGCTCAGGGGTGATCTTATTACTGTCTACAACTACCTGAAGGGACATTGTAGCCAGGTGGGGGGTGGCCTCTTCTCCCAGGTAACCAGCAATAGAACAAGGGGACACAGTCTCAAGTTGTGCCAGGGTAGGTATAGGCTGGATGTTAGGAAGAAGTTTTTCACAGAGAGAGTGATTGGCATTGGAATGGGCTGCCCAGGGAGGTGGTGGAGGCACCGTCCCTGGGGGTCTTCAAGAAAAGACTGGATGAGGCACTCAGTGACATGGTCTAGTTGACTGGCTAGGGCTGGGTGCTAGGTTGGACTCGATGATCTTGGAGGTCTCTTCCAACCTGGTTGATTCTATGATTCTATGATTAAACCCCTTCTCAGTCTTCTCTTCTCCAGACTAAGCAGCCCCAGGTCCCTCAGCCTCTCCTCATCAGGCAGTGCTCCAGACCCCTCATCATCCTCATAGCCCTCCAGTGGACCTTCTCCAGAAGGTCCCTGTCCCTCTTGAACTGGGGAGCCCAGAAGTGGATGCAATATTCCAGGGGAGGCCTCACCAGAGCAGAGTAGAGGGGGAGGAGAACCTCCCTTGATCTGCTGGACACACTCTTCTTAATGCCCCCCAGGATCCCATTGGCCTTCTTGGCCACAAGGTCACTGTTCCTGCTTACAGCAAGGAGTGGCACTCTCAGTGTATGAAATACCTGAAGATGAGATCCCAGCTCTCCTCTGTACAGGCAGGGAATTGCCTTCACAGCAGTGCTGTGAGCTGAACTCAACACCCACCCCTAAGTCACATCCTTCTGAGGACAATGGGATGGGATGAGAGAGCAGGGACAATGCTGTCTTTGCTTTGACAGCCCAGCTTTGTGTGACACAAATAGCAGCTCAGCTTCACTCATCTTAAAGAAGAAACTGCAGCACACATAGCACTGAGAGCAACAGAAAAGGTCAGAAACCCAAGGGAAAGGTGAAAGGTGCTGAGAACAGTCAGTGCTACCTGATTTGCATGGCCTTTGACATCGAAGTAGATGGTAAGGTTGTGCTGCAGAGACTCCACGACAGCTTCTCTCAGAGTTGGCACCTTTTCACCCTGGAATTTGCTCCTGCAGGAAGAGAGCTCCTCACAGGAATGCTGTGGAGATACATGTGAGCACACAGACAGGCACACACCTCCTCAGCTACGGAGCTGAGCCCCTGCTGGTGGCTGGTCTGCTAGCAGTGGCAGCTCTGCCTGCCAGGGCCAGGCTGCACACCTTCCCTCCCAGCGGCTCACTAGACAGTTGGAGCCTGCCAAACTCAAGGGCCAATCCAGTGCTCACTGCCCCAAGGCCCCACATCAAAACACTTAACTGCAGCTCTTCATCTCTTTCCTCAAGGATCACAAACAAACATTCAGGCCTAACTACCGGCCCCCTACCCACCCTCTTCACCCCACTCTGACTGTGGTTCAGAGCCTTGTGCCAGAAATGCAAGCCCTGGCAGGGGATGAAGGAGAACAAGAATTATTCCCAGTAAGATGGCAGCAAACAATGGCCTGCCAGCAGTAACTGCCTGTACAGAAGCTCTCACTGCGAGGTTCAGGTGATCACCTTTCCAGTAACAGACAGGGCAGATAGATCATAGAATCAACCAGGTTGGAAAAGACCTCCAAGATCATCCAGTCCAACCTAGCACCCAGTCCTGGCCAATCAACCAGACCATGGCACTAAGTGCCCCAGCCAGGCTTGGCTTCAACACCTCCAGGGACAGCGACTCCACCACCTCCCTGGGCAGCCCATTCCAATGCCAATCACTCTCCCCTAACATCTAGCCTAGACTTCTCTTGGCACAGACTTCTCTTGTGTCCCCTTGTTCTGTTGCTTGTTGCCTGGCAGAAGAGAAGATGCTACAGGTACCACAGACTCACAGGTGGTGGTTTACAGAGTCTGGAAATCCCTAATGTGGTGTCTCAGAAACACACTCTAAAAGTTCCTCCTCTAAAGTGGATTCACTTCCAATACTGTAGGAGTGTGATCAAGACTTTTGTAATGCATAAAAATGCTTTCCCCTGCATACCACTGTCAAGGACTTCATCAGCCCCTGGAGTCACAGCTCCTTCCTGAGACTACCACGGAAATCTGTGCAGTTCCTTTTCCACAGTACAACCCTGATGTTTAGGATCTCCAAGCAACAACCAGACAAGAAATACATCTGATAAAAGTCATTTTAGAAGCAATTCCTGCAGATAATGTTGACATATTCTGAGACTTGTGGTATCTTTAGTGTCCTGCAGGCACTTCAGGGGAAGCTCATGCAGAGATTAACTCATTTCATGTGGACTTTGTCCTTGAAAGCCAATTACCTGGACTCTGCTGCACTGTTCCTACTGGGGTGAGGAGGTAGAGCCTCATCCACTTCCACAGCCACACAAGAAGGAACACATTGGGCTGAGTGTTAAACTCAGAAATATTTTCACCAGGGATAGATCAACCATTTTGTTTATCAGGAATGGGTTTTTGACTGGTCACTAGTTCCAGAAGGCAACAGTTCATTTACCACAGGCGATGTTTCGCAGCTGCATTAAGCTTCCTAATGTCCTCAAAGGTCAAGTCCCGCAGTCGTCCAGAGCCATCAGTTGTCCTCTCTACCGTGTCGTCATGCATGAGGATGGGAACACCATCTGCAGTGAACTCAACATCCAGCTCAACACCTGTTGCTCCATTCTCAGCTGCCTTCAAAATCACAAAACACACACACACAAGAGACAGCTTTATAGGTGTCATCTTGGTGCAGCCAGAAACCTAGAGTCACAGAATCAGCCAGGTTGGAAGGGACCTCCAGGCTCATCCAACCCAACCTAGCACCCAGCCCTGTCCAGTCAACCAGACCATGGCACTAAGTGCCCCAGCCAGGCTTCGCTTCAACACCTCCAAGCACAGCAACTCCACCACCTCCCCGGGCAGCCCATTCCAATGCCAATCACTCTCTCTGACAACAACTTCCTCCTAACATCCAGCCTAGACCTGCCCTGGCACAGCTTGAGACTGTGTCCCCTTATTCTGTTGCTGCTTGCCTGGCAGCAGAGCCCAACCCCACCTGGCTACAGCCTCCCTGCAGGCAGCTGCAGACAGCAATGAGCTCTGCCCTGAGCCTCCTCTGCTGCAGGCTGCACACCCCCATCTCCCTCAGCCTCTCCTCACAGGGCTGTGCTCCAGGCCCCTCCCCAGCCTTGCTGCCCTTCCCTCAACACCTTCCAGCACCTCAACATCTCTCTGCAATTCAGCAGCCCAGAACTGGCCACAGCACTCAAGCTGTGGCCTGAGCAGGGCTGAGCACAGGGGCAAAAGAATCTCCCTTGTCCTGCTGCCCACACTGCTCCTGAGCCAGCCCAGGATGCCATTGGCTCTGCTGCCCACCTGGGCACTGCTGCCTCATCTTCAGCTCCTTTCTCCCAGCACGCCCAGGGCCCTCTCTGCCTGAGGGCTGTCAGCCACTCTGGCCCCAGCCTGTAGTGCTGCTTGGTGTTGTTGTGGCCAAAGTGTAGAACCCTGGTCAATAATAAGAGACCATTAATGCTCTTTTCAATAAGCTCGGCCTGCAGAACAAAGGAAGCTTGCTCCAAGTTGTTCTGAGAAGGATTCACAGGCCAGCTGAAAGCACATCACTTATTTTACAGATAAAGCCATGGCTAGAAGGTTTCTGCCTTGAGATTTGTACTGTTTCAGGATAAAATTGCAGGAAGGAATCCTGCTTTTTCCTTCTGGTCTAGTAACTCCTAAGCTATGCTACTTTCTAAACCAGAAAGGCATGGTTATAGTTTATATAATTTATAGATTAACACTTGGAGGCCAGATCCAGAGCAGGCCAACAGGGCATGAAGTCTGTGCAGGAGGGAAAGCCATCATCTCTTTCTTAATGGCACACAGGTGCAGGATCTCCTCTGAGTCAGACTGGCCATTTGTGTGCAGCCTATGCAGTAGATGCACCACTTGCCAGGGCTGTTCTAAACAGCAGGCGCAAGTGGGCAACTCCCTGCTCCTATCTGAGGCATTTGTGGTGGAGGGCTGCACAGGCCTTAAATGACTATGCTTACGAATCTATTCATGCCCGGACATGTTGTCCCCCCGAAGGGTGCTGCCCTGCCTATACTTGGGGTAAACAAGTTAAGGGGCACAATGGGACACAATAGCCTTGGTGCCTTCCAGTCTGGGTTGCCTCCTCGAAGGTCGAAGTAAACACCTTACATATGCTCAGGCGTCTAGGGTGGGGAACCCACCTGAGGCCTCTCCATATCTGGGGGTACCGGACCCTCGGACTTCACCTTATTTGGTGTGTTTGGCCTGTTGCCAAGCCCTCATTGCACAGAATTGTGGCCCAAGGACCATCAACTGTGGGGTCAAAACTCATAAAAGGGGACAATACAGCGTCCCTGCCACCTACCTACCTCGCATCTTGCCTCTCGCTCCTTGCCACCCTCTACCACTCATCTGCTGCTCCTAGCTGCTTCCAGCCGCTTTTGGGGGCCACCGCCGCTGCGTGACTGCAGCCCACGGCAGCAGCCCAGGGAACTGACCAAGGCGCTCCCGGCCAGCCGCCGCTCCCAGCCTGACCGTGCCCGTGGGAGCTCCAGACAGCGCCCCGACAACCCCTGAATTATTCAAACCCACTATACTTGGGACCATCAAACCTGACTCTGGCCAGTGAGCAACTGAGAAAGTCGATCTAAGCCAGAATAAACTCTCAATAGCTTACCAGTGGCACTTTCATGCCACAGACTCTCTTCCTCAATCTTTGCTCCTGGATGCTTACTACAGATCTCGAGGGACCAAGCGGCAAACATCTCTCCAACTTGCTGTCTGCTCTCTGTAGTCTGCTGCACCACCAGCAAAACACAGGATCGCATTCTCTCTGCACTGCCCGAATACCCCACCAGACGCACGGGGTGACAAGCCCCCGCGGCTCGCTCGCTCTGCAGAGCCTGCGGCAGTTCCGCCGCCCGCTCCTCTCCGGTGCAGGCCGCGCCCGGCACGTTACGCGAGCCTCCAGCGCCCCCCGAAGCACGGCCGGCGCGCCGAGCCGCGACAGGGCAGCAGCGGCCCGGCAAGAGGGCACCGCCGCGGCGAGGCCCCGCAGTGCTGACCTGTCGGATGGCTGCCAGCGTGTTCTCGGGCGCGTCGTGCGCGCCGCCGCGGTGGGCGATGCGGGCGGCGGCGCCGCGGGGCCGCAGGACGCGCTGGGCGCTCTGAGGCGCGGCGGGCTCCAGGCTGAAGAGGTGCAGCACCAGGTAGAAGCCGGCCGTCAGCAGGCAGGCCAGCGCCGGGCTGCGGCTCAGCGCCAGGGCCGCCCCCAGCAGCGCCGTAAGCGAGCTCAGCAGGCCCTCCCCATGGCACAGCATGGCGGCGGCGCCCACCGGCTCCGGGCAGCACCGAACCCACTGCCGCCGCAGCCACTCCTCAGCGTAAGGGCGACGGCAGCACCGCCATGCCCAGCACTCAGCCGCCTACCCGGCAGCCAATCGGCAGCACCGCCATGCCCCGCACCAGCCAACCAGCACTCAGCCGCCTACCCGGCAGCCAATCGGCAGCACCGCCATGCCCCGCACCAGCCAACCAGCACTCAGCCGCCCACTCAGCCAGGTGGGCAGCAAAGCCAATGGCATTCTGGGCTGGCTCAGGAGCAGTGTGGGCAGCAGCCCAAGGGAGGTTCTTCTGCCACTGTGCTCGAGTGCTGTGTCCAGTTCTGGGCTCCTCCATTCAAGAGAGATGCTGGAAGGTGTTTGGAGAAGGGCAGCAAGGCTGGGGAGGGGCCTGGAGCACAGCCCTGTGAGGAGAGGCTGAGGGAGCTGGGGGTGTGCAGCCTGCAGCAGAGGAGGCTCAGGGCAGAGCTGATTTCTGCCTGCAGCTGCCTGCAGGGAGGCTGTAGCCAGGTGGGGTTGAGCTCTGCTGCCAGGCAAGCAGCAACAGAAGAAGGGGACACAGTCTCAGGCTGTGCCAGGGCAGGTCTAGGCTGGATGTTGTTAGGAAGTTGTTGGCAGAGAGAGTGATTGGCATTGGAATGGGCTGCCCAGGGGAGGTAGTGGAGTTGCTGTGCTTGGAGATGTTGAAGCCAAGCCTGGCTGGGGCACTGAGTGCCATGGTCTGGTTGTTTGGCCAGGGCTGGGTGCTAGGTTGGGCTGGCTGAGCCTGGAGCTCTCTGCCAACCTGGCTGATTCTCAGACAGTGAAACAGGTGAAGGTTGAAGGATGTGCACATGTTTAGTTCAGAAACAGAGTAGCAAGCAGAGAAAACAGCAGTTCCTGTTATCTGGATGAGGATTTGGACTTTGGTTTGTATGTTCTCTGTGGGAAGGATGGGGGAAAATGACTTTGTGAGGAGCTCTTACCAACTAGGCTGGAGCAGGCACCAGGAAATCTTAATTATTGGGTTTTTTTTTAATGGCTAAGATAAATATTTGCCCCATATTGCCCCAGCTGGTTCTGAGCACCTGGGATAGGCTTTTCTGTCTGTAATTGTAGGCTGTGGTGCACCTGCAGGACAATCAGGCACGTATATGCAGGCAGATAACAGAGGAGTGTCTAATGAAATGTCTTGGAGATTTAAAAAGCTTTCAATAAATGACAGCATTTGTTAAGATTAAAGATTTGAAACTCTCCTCAATACTATTTAACATACTGGAGAGGTCACAGATGAAGGAGATGCTGTGTGAAACAAGAAGGACAGCTTTAGAATCATAGAATCAACCAGACTGGAAGAGACCTCTGAGCTCATCCAGCCCAGCCTATCACCCAGCCCTGTCTGATCAATCAGATCATGGCACTACGTGCCTCATTCAGGCTTTAGTTGAACATGCCTGCAGATGTTTAAGGCCAGGCTGGATGAGGCTCTGGCCAGCTTGATCTAGGGTAGGGTGTCCCTGACCGTGGCAGGGGGGTTACAGCTGGGTGATCCTTGTGGTCCCTTCCAACCCTGACTGATGCTACGATTCTGTGATCTCCAGGGATGGCAACTCCACCACCTCCCTGGGCAGCCCATTCCAATGCCAATCACTCTCTCTGGCAACAACTTCCTCCTAACATCCAGCCTATACATGCTCTCTGGGAGCTACATGTTTCCATAAGTGCAATTTAACTTCTCCTCAGCTGAGTGCTGGCAGAGGAGGCTGCATTTTCCACCTGGCCTGCCTCGGGGCTGGGGGCTGCCTGCTCCTCCTGCCGTCAGGAGCAGCAGCTGGCTGCCACCCAGGCAGGAGGGATAGGATGTCTGTAGCGATACCGTGATGCTGTCCTCAAAGAGCATATTGACAGGCTCTGATGTTTATCTTCCACAGCACAGTGTGTTCAGTGAAACTGATACCTGCTGGCGGCACATCTGTGATACTGCCTGCACAGCCAGATGATATTTGATGTGATAAGCAGAACAGACATCGTCTGGCTATCAGGGGAACTTCTCTTGGAGGCCTACAGGTGATGAGCAGAAGCCAGAATGGTCTCAGACCTATCTCATACCTCTGAGAATTGGGGCTGCCTTTGCCTGGAAGGTTGCCCAAAATCTTGGTCTGCAGGACTCATCAGATATATGAAGAGGTTTGTACATCACAAAATAATAGAATGGTTGGGGTTAGACTCATAGAATCATAGAATTAACCAGATTGGAAGAGAGCTCCAAGCTCAGCCAGGCCAACCTAGCACCCAGCCCTGGCCAAGCAACCAGACCATAGGATCATAGAATTAACCAGGTTGGAAGAGACCTCCAAGATCATCCAGTCCAACCTATCCCCTAGCCCTAGCCAGTCAACCAGACCATGGCACTAAGTGCCTCATCCAGGCTTTTTTTGAAAACCTCCAGGCACGGTGCCTCCACCACCTCCCTGGGCAGCCCATTCCAATGCCAATCACTCTCTCTGCCAACAACTTCCTCCTGACATCCACTGGCACAGCTTGAGGCTGTGTCCCCTTGTTCTCTTGCTGGCTGCCTGGCAGCAGAGCCCAACCCCACCTGGCTACAGCCTCCCTTCAGGCAGCTGCAGACAGCAATGAGCTCTGCCCTGAGCCTCCTCTGCTGCAGGCTGCACACCCCCAGCTCCCTCAGCCTCTTCCAATAGGGCTGTGCTCTCTTAAGTATCACCCAGTGCCAACCCCCCTGCTATAGGTGAGCATGATCAGGTTGCTCAGAGTCCCACCCAGCCTAGTGTTGGATGCATGCAGGGATGGAGCACCCACAAGGTCTCTGGGAAAGCTGTACTAGCGTCTCACCGCCCTCACGGTGAAAAGCTCCCTCCCAAGATCTAACCTGACTTTCCCCGCTTTCAGTTTGGAAGCGCTGCCTCTCGTCCTGCCGAGGAGCCGCTCTCCAGCTTTCCGGCAGCTCCACTTGAACTACTGCAAGTGCTGTAACGTCTCCGTGGAGACTCCTCCAGGCTCAACAGCCACAGCTCTCAGCCTGTGCTCGCAGGGGAGGTGCTGCAGCTCTCTGACCATTCCTGCGCCCGCCCCAGCAGCTGCTGCCGAACGCGGAACGAGGCGCAGCAGGGCGAGGAAGGCTTGCCCCAGAACGCAGCCCTCCTTCCCCGGCACGGATCGCGCAGGCTTTCCCCCGGGCTCCGGGCTTTCCCCCGGGCTGGGGAGCCGCAGGCAGCCGCCGCCGCGTCCCGCCCCGCGGGGGGAGGAGCGGGCCCGCAGTGCGCGCTGGGCTCTGTAGTGCCGGGCCCGGGCGGTTGCCGGGAGCCGCTGGGCAGCGCCGCGCTGGGCGCTTGGGCTGACGCCGTGGCAGCAGCGGCCGGGCCGCGTCGCGCTGGGCCGCCGAGCCCGGCGCAGGTACCGAGGGGTTCGCCGGGAGCGCGGTGATCCTGGGGGGGCTGTGTGCCGAGCCGGGCCCGCCGGGGAGCAGCGGCCGTGGTGGGCACGGTGGCGCCTGGGCGGTGAGGGCCGCGGTGCCTGGGCCGCCCCCGCCGCTGCTCCGGAGGCGGGTGGGAGGCGGGCGAGGTGTGAGGCGAGGCTACCGCCCGGGCCCGGCAACGGGAGTCCTGCCAGGCGGCCCGGGCACGGCTCGGTGCGCCCGGTGCGGGCGGGAGGAAGGCAGAAACCCGCCGAAGGGGTGTGCGAGGGGAACAAAAGCGTTGGCAGGCCGTGGCAGGTGGTGCCGGGTTCCGAATTGTCACTGTGGTAGCGATGGGCGGTGTGAGGTGTGTGAGGGGCTTGTGTGGAAGCACTGACGGCTCTTCATACAGGGATGTGCCGAGGAGCAAGCCGCTAGGAGCAGTACACAGATTCCCCCCAGCCCCCTGAATGTGGAGACTGGTTTCACTTTGATACCAGCCTGATCCGGGTTTGTTGCTTAGATTTGGCAGCAGTTTTTGTTTGTTGCTGTTTTGCAGTGGATAGGATCTGTCTGGTGGTGGTGGGAGATCATAAGGGTTCAGCCTGTGATGGAAATCGATTATCTGTAGCATATGAAGTTTTGTAAATGCTGACGATTTCAATGCTTGCTTTCTTCTCGGTGTACCTGTGATCATCTTGAGTTTTGGGGTTTTTTTTGCATCTGTCTGTAGATTTTATGTAGGGAAAGAAACCCCCAGCTTTGCAGATTTTGTTGATCACAGGAAAAGAGAAATCTCCTTTATTATTTGCATGTTTTGTTTCCTAGAATATAGCAGAATTAGTTGTGGTGTTGTTTTCTCTTCGTGGTGGAAGTACCCAGAAGAATAATGTTAGTATTCTTTGCAGCTCAGTTAACATGAAGATGGAGGACTATGAAATATTCTGTAAGAAGCATCTTTCTAGAATCCAAGAAGAAGCAATAAAAGAAACCCCTTTCACTGTTCAGCACAAAAATATGTCCCTCATTCAATTCCATGGCATTCCTGTGCTTTCCCCTCTGGTAAGGCTTTTTTATCCCGCTCATATCCCCTTCTTCTCC
Source organism: Pogoniulus pusillus (assembly GCF_015220805.1). Taxonomy (NCBI): domain Eukaryota; kingdom Metazoa; phylum Chordata; class Aves; order Piciformes; family Lybiidae; genus Pogoniulus; species Pogoniulus pusillus. The sequence goes on along the minus strand of NC_087276.1, from coordinate 31,152,574 downwards.
TTCTCTGCTGTGCTTTCTGTGCGGCTGGCTTGGGTGCTTACATGTAATGGTTCTACTGAAGGTCCAGCCCCGTGTGAGGTACTGTCTGGCCTGCTGCTTGGTGTATTTTAAGCATTAATTTTACTGAGTGAATGAGCAGAGTTTTGTTCACACCAACTACATTTGCTTTTGCTTCCTGAAATCTGTCGTCTTCACAAGGGGAGGGAAGGTGTTTGTGGAATTGAATAAATGGATGTTATTGCTGGGCCTGACTCCAGGTAAAATCCTGTTCATCTTCCGAATACTGAACGTGTGAGTTTGTTTAAAAGTGTCCAAACCCAGAGAGCACAACTAGGACGCACTGAGAGAGCTGAAAAATACCTTTTGTCACATGGAGTTACAGCTCCTCCGTTGTGTTAAGTCATTCTATGCCTCCTGTAAACAGAGCCAACCGAAGGCTGCTGGCAGTCTGTGCAAGGCTGCAGCTGACCTCCTTGTGTCAGTGCCGGGGAGTGTGCATGGAGGGACCCTGTAACAACGAGCTCCAGAAGCTGTGATGCAGATGTATGCAGGAGAGTAAATGTTGTATTGTAGTATTTTTCATTTACAAATGCATGATATTTTAATATATCGTGGAAGAGAAGCATAATTTGAGACAACTTAATCTTGTACAGCTTTGTGAAACTGCCTTGTAATTTTGACTTTTATCCACACAACACATTCTGAAGCGGTGACTTGGAAGATTTTCAGACTGTGCTTGCTGAAAGAGTCCAAAAGGCTGCTTACCTGCATTTCTGTCTTGTGTCATTCATTTCTGGGTCAAGAGGGAAGTGCTTCATGGAGCTTAATGGTTTGAATAGAGGAAGGAAGATGAGCCACAGAGAATTCTCTGGATGCCCAAACCTCCCATCTCAGAGGACTAGGGAAGCCTTATCCTGCGTTCTGAGCCCTGTGCCATTTGAAGCAATTACTGTGACATGTACCTGTTCATGCAGATTACTTAGAAATTAATGCAAATGTTTAATAAATGACCTTTTAAATTCCTCTTCATTTCCTCTTTATGTGCTGAGAAGGCATTACCTACATCTTCCACTGGTTAAAAGAAGCTGACGCTTCCACTGTGCAAAATCTCAGCTTGGGTGGTTGTTACTCTGTTTGCTGTCATTTTCCTTTCTGTAGTTCTAAAGTTAGTGATAAAAGCCATGTTTCTTGCATTCTGTTCTGCAGCTTAGCCTTGAGAAGAGAAAGGAAATCCAGCAATACAAACAGAAAGCACTGGACCTGGAGACCTGGAGGCAGAGCTCGCGGAAAAGAGCTTTATTGAATCGTGTACAGGAGATCTTGGAAAATGTTCAGGTAGTGTTGGGCCAGAGCCTTCTTACCACTCCACAGAAAACTTCTCTCTGTAGACATGTAGGGAAAGTGCTGGGGCTTAAGTATTCACCAAGATAAACTTGAAGTGGACAGCATTTAACTCTCCAGGACCAGTGTTTGTTAGTATTTGGTGTTCTGTGACCTGGAAGTTGTTTATTTAGTGACAGTACCTAAGTTCATTTGCTTTTTACTGCTTATTTTAGTATATGTGTGTTGGTTCTAGTTCAAGCTTCCCCGAGCCCAAAGCTTAACAGAGCAATGCAATAATAGGATGCCTTCCCCTCTCCCCACTTTGGAAAGAAAAGGAATTGGATGTAGAGAGTGAAAAGGGGTAAAACACCCAAAGAGTAGTCTTTGATTTGGAAGTTGAAAGGAAAACCTTAACAATAAATTAAAGATATTTAAGGTAAGGGGAGTTACAAAAAGGTAGAGGGAAAGGAAACAAGATACAAAATATATGTACACGTCTAGCTTGATGGCAATGCATGGAGGTAGATTCAGGAGGTGGTTGTCCCACTACGTGGTAGGGTGGCCACATAGCAAAGCAGGAGCAGCAGAACAAAGGTGCTGCTGGCAGGCAGGTCAGAGAGAGAGAGAAACAGGAAAATCCTGTGGTTTTAGAGGGCATCTAGACAGGAAGTGGGAGTGGGGTAACTACTACACCTGGGGTCAGGTTCAGACCGCCCCCAGGGATGAGTCAGGAAGACCTGGGGCCAGGTTCAGACCACCCCCAGGAGAGGTTAACCCTTTACAATATGTAAAAGACAAACCACATCAGATGACTGACTTGCTTTTGTGGCTCCTTGAAAAAAACTAGGGCATAAAAACAGATGAACAACTTCCCCTTACTAAAGCAGCTGCCTCGTTTTGTTGGCAGGCTTGTAGGTTCATCAGGAAATAATCTCTATTCAAATCACTCTCACAACAACCTGGGGTTCTGTTGTGTGCTTTGTCATTTTTCTGCAACTGTTTTTTTTTTCTTGGCTGCTTCAATATTGAATTGAGTAGAGGTTTAAATTGAAATTATGAAATGCATCTAAACAAGCAATATTGTTTGTCTTTGAAACAGTTGTGATGCAATCCTTAAGCTGTTGGTTGAACAATTACAGAGAACACAGGCTTTGTTGCATTGCTGAGGTGGCAAACAAAGCCTGCTTGTTTGCATTGCTTGCTGCAGTGTACATGGCAACAGTCATCTGGCTTGGCATTTGAAGAGCAGACCAGGAACGTGTGTTCAGTACAAAAATAATTCATTTCCTGGGGGGGTTGGGTTCAGTTTTGTTTTTTATTTTCCCCAAGATGTCCCCTTGAGAGTTGAGTTACAACACATAATCTATAGCTTAGTTTTGTGGTGGAAGTTCCTTTGAACAAGTGCTGGCTAGGAGGGGTATCCAATTCTCAAGTAAAGTTAGTTTTCCAAGTATTCGACAAGTGAAAATTCATGTTTAATTGTCTCTAGATGAGTCAGGAAGTGATTCTGTAGTTCCACTGTTAGGAGTTTTGTTTACTGTTCTTAGTTGTCTATAGGTTAGTTTGTATTTTATGCTGAAAGGTTTCAGTTCATTTCATATTTGCATTTTAAGGGGAACCTTGCAAGATCATTTGAAGCCATAAAATAATTTGAATAAATCCAAATTACCTTATGGAAAAAAAAGAGTACCTTTGCATTCAGATGTTTGGATCTTGGTCTCTGTAGGTTTTTTAGGGACTCTGGGGTAACCTGGAACCACTCAAACCATGACAGGTATCAATGCAACTGCTGGTCAGTCTCTTTCTCATTGCAAAGAGCTCTGCCTTGTAAGTAATACGCAGGAAATTGGTAGCAGTTGAACTGAAAATTGTTATTGTTTCCAGCATGGTAACATCAATTATTATGATGAAGCCTGTGGGACTCTGAGGAGATTTCATTGAAAAGACATGATTTCTTTCAATTTGTATTTGCAGATCAGGAAAGGACCCAATGTGAGTGATGTGAACATAGGAGAGGCTGAGGATCCTTGCCCCGATTCAGATGTAAAAGCTTCGACTGACCTGGCAGCTCTATCGGATGTCAATGTGGCATGTTCTCCTAAAAGCCATGGCTCCACGGAGCTTGAAAGGATGCCAGAACCTAGGCCATCAGATACTACTGGGCAGGTGGCATCAAATGTGGCAGAAGTAGTTAAAGCAGCAGAAGACAGTGTGTTTTCAAAGCAAAGTGAGAGCCAGGTCTCAAAAGATGTACCTTGTCCGAGGGCTGCCTCTCCTGACAATGCACGTAATAAGCTGGCGTCAAATGCTTTGCGAAAGGAAGAGGGACTGGGAGTGTCGCCATCAGATGAGGAAGTCCAAGATCCCTGTGTCATGAGTCTTCAGAACCTGATGAAGAAATCCAGGGAGCATCTGGAGAGAGAGCAAGCTAAGCGTAGCTCAAAAAGCAGTTCAAAGAGAAGCGCGAGTGAAAGTCATTCAGATAAAGAAAATGATGGTGTCAAAACAACCGACCCTGTGAAAGAGAGAGGAAGGTTTGCAGGCAGGAGTTGCACCACTCTGACACTTGATAAACCCTGTCCTAACAGAGCAAATCCCTTCCTCCAAGGTGCCTCCCCTCATACAACGAACGCCAACGTGTCCGCTTCCTCCAGCTTTTCTAAGGTGGACATACCTGTGAGAGTTGGGACACCCCCGCTGGTGGATTCGGACTCGGATGAAGAGCTCAGGAAGCCTTGCACCTTCGAGCGCGACAGCAGCGTGCTCAGGAGCCTCGCAGGCTCTTACGCCAAACTGCCCAGCCCAGAGCCGAGCATGAGCCCTAAAATGCACCGGCGGCGCCCGAGGCCTTTGTCCATGGGACACATCATTATAAACAACCCTGTGAATGCCTACGAGCTGAGCCCCAAAGGCAAGGGCAGAGCCATGGACTTAATCCTGCAAGACATTGCTGACAAGAATAACGTGTCCGAGTCGGTGCCGAGGTTCATGCTGGACTTCACTATGGTTTGCCCTAGCAGAGTTGCCGGTGTCAACAGGAGTGCTTCGGGCCCTTGTGACGGGTTGGGAGCTGGCAAACCGAACCGCCATTCCTTTGGGCACCTGGAAAGCAAAGGAACAGTGTCAGCTACAGTGGAAGGACAGGTGGTGATGGACAGCAGAGGGCCCTACAAAGTGGAGACCAGTACTAACATCGTGGCTCCAAAACTGAACATCAGTCAGTCTACAGTAGCACAGAAGCTCCTGAGTGTGAGTGAAACCAAACCCCCTAGTGCACTAGAAGATGCTCAGTGCGATTCTCCAGTGGAACTCAATAAATCTTACCACACAGAACACCCGTCCGGGCTGCTAATGCAGAGCAAGGCCACGAGGCAGCAGGTGGACACTCCAAGTCTGTCTCCAGCAAACGAGCAATTCCTAGAGAACAGCTTGGAGAAGGTAAAACGTAGACTCGATTTGGACACTGACAGCTGCCAGGAAGAAAGCAGCCCTTGTGTCCTAGCCGTTGGAGTGGAAGAACAAGAGAAGCAGTGGTTGCAAGAACAGAAGTGTCCTGTGGGATCAGTTTACGTTACCAAGAATGCAGCCCCTGATAGTATGGCAAAAGGTAAAAGATTTCCTGCAGTGAGGTTCTCCTGAAACTCACTTCTCGGTCTGTAAATGTAGAGAAAAGCCCAGTGGTGGTTAGTCACTGGTCTTTGGCTGCTGCATCTGTATTGGGCTCTACCAGGTCGAACTGAAGTGACATTGAAGCAAGTGTAGGTGTTAGAGCTGGATCTTTTCATACAGGTTCAGTTGCTGTTACTGCTGTTGCACTCATGTGCTTGTCCCACAGTACCAACAGGCAAATATTTTGCAGGTCTGGGGTAACTGCTGAGGTTCTTTGCAATGCACAAGGGACACCTGCTCAAAGATATTTGTATTTACTTACTGATGATGTAAATTACTCCTGTTAGTGTGTGTCTGGCAGAGATCATAAAGAAATTTCTTAGTGCTTGATTCTTTGTAATTTGTCTTCTCAGAAGATATCTTAAAAACTAAAATGTTGGCCTTTGAAGAAATGAGGAAGAGACTTGAAGAACAGCATGCACAGCAACTGTCGATTCTGATAGCTGAACAAGAGAGAGAACAGGAGAAACTGCAGAAGGTGAGGTAAAAAGAGGAAAAGGTTTAAGCAAAGGGCATGTGAGTGGTACCGCAGTTATTCAGAGGCAGCTGCTTTTAAAATGGGGATTCCATAGAATCAGAGAATGGTTTAGGTTGGAAGGGACTTCAAGGATCATCCAGTTCCAACCCCCTGCCATAGGCAGGGACACCTCCCACTAGAACAGATTATTCAAGGTCTCATCCAACCTGGCCTTGAACACTTCAGGGAGGTTGTGGAGCACAGAATCACCCAAAGTGATCAAAGATCACATTGGGTGATTCTGTGCTCCACACCCTTCCTGGGCAACCTGTGCCAGTGTCTCACCACCCTCACTGTAAAGAACCCTTTCCTAACATACAGTTTCAATCTCCCCTCTGCCAGTTCAAACCTATTCCTCCTTGTCCTGTCATTACCAGACCTTGTCAATAGTCCCTCCCCAGCCTTCCTGCAGCTCCCTTCAGATACTGCAAGGCCACTCCAAGGTCTCCTCCAAGCCTTCTTTTCTCCAGGCTGCAGAGCCCCAACTCTCTCAGCCTGTCCTCATAGCAGAGCTGCTGCAGCCCTCTGAGCATCTTCCATTGCTTTACAGAGTTAGAAAACCCTCTCATAGTTCATTCTGTCTTCTGCAGGAACTGGAAGAGCAGGAGAGAAAGCTGAAAGGAAAGAAGGTGGCTACGACGGAAATAGAAATTTCCAAAGTGAATATTAACAGTAGGATGGAGTTGGAGTGGAGGAAAAAAGGCGAAAGTGGCTTGCTGGAAAGTGTGCAGTCTCAGCTGGAGACAGTCCATAATGCAAACTCTACCAGCATTGGTAAAACGGAGCGGGGTGATGGGATGTGTTTTGCTCTGCAGTGTTTGGCTGAGCAGCTGCCCCACCGTACTGCGAAACGCAGCCTGCTGGCCTGGGCGTTTGAAGGGCAGGATATGTGGACAGCTGCTGCCTTCAGCTGGTGACAGCAGGCACAGGCGGGTTCTGTGGTGGGACTTTGTTTAGCTGCCATTTGGCACGGTTCCATGGATTGTTCTGTAATTGTTCCAGGGCATATTTAAGGAAAACAAGCTAAGAGTAAGCTTTCTGATCAAGGATGAGGGTGTGGATTTGCCTCTTGGCACAGAAGGGTCATCCTCATGCCACATAGGTGCACGGCAGTGGGCCAGGTGTTCTCCTTTGTGTAGGAGCAGTAGCGGGGCTCTGCCAAGTCTTCTCAGCTGTGAGGGAGTTCAAACATAGCTGTTCCACAATATTAGGAGATGTTTTCTCTTGTGCTTAGCAATTTGTGCTGTAAAATGTATCAGAAACACTCAGATTGCTGCCTGACCTTGTGCTACCTCTGAGCACAGACATAGTCCTGATGGACAAAAGCCTGTGTTGACCTGTACCTTCTGCTCTGTATGCAGGTTTTGCTCATACTACAACACCTGACACCTTTACTTCAACAAGTGAAACTTCCTTCTTTCTCTGGGGACCGTCAGGTAGTGGAGTGATAAAAACCTCAGTATCTAGGCCAAGTAACAGGATCAAAACCAGGTGGAGTCAGGTAAGGAGAAAAAAGAAGTTTATTTGCAGCTGATAAAGGCCTCTAGTTTCGGTAACTTTATAACAGCTGTGCAGCAGTAAATCTCACAGAGAAGCTGTGTCCCTGCCCGAATTGACTTGGATTACCTGAGAACTGTATAGGGCATTTTTCTCTCTGCACACATACAAAATAATCATACAGCAATATATTGCCTCTGCTAAGTTGATGTTGGAGAGGTGCTTCTGGCCTAGCCAAAACCTTTATCAGCAGCTTGTCTCTTACTTGAAAGCTTATGCCACATGATTGATGGGTTTGGAGAAAAAAAAATAACTCTTGGCCTTTTTTTTTTAATGTCTAATATTTTTTTTTCTTTTTAAGTTTTTCAGTCCAGAGATACAAGTGAAGTTTGATAAGATCACTGCTGTGGCAAAGGGATTCCTCACTCGGAGGCTCCTGCAGACAGAAAAACTGAAACATCTTAAGCAAACTGTAAAAGTAAGAGCAGCATTTTTATATTCTGCATCTTCTCCTCCTGTTTGTTTTTGCTCCTGTCTCCAGTTGACAGCTGAAATGCATTTTCTGCTTTCAGAAGGACTGGGGAATGCCTGACACGTGAATGTCTGAGTGGTGCATTGCTTAGTGTCACTAGGCCCAAGGAAACAAAGAATCTGTGTCCCAGGTGTACACTTAATAGTGACTGCTTTGTCATGAAGGAGGGTGCTTGGTGCTTGATCTTACTTTCCTGTCTTCTCCAGGACACTATGGAGTTCATAAAAAATTTTCAGTCTGAAACTCCACTGAAAAGAGGAAGTGTTTCAGCTCAAGATGCATCCCTTCATGAGAGAGTAATGGCTCAGGTGACACAATTTAAACCTTTTTCCCCCTTCCCTAGCCATTCTGCTTTTGCAGCATAAATACACAGAGCTTCACAGTGACTTTCTTTAAAGTAAAAGCTTTAAGCTATGGCTGTGATGTAGTGTCTGTGCCATCAGAGCCCAAGGACTTTGCTCAGTGCTGCTGTAGTCTTTAGAAGAGGAGGCTGAGTAGGATCTCAATGCTTACAAATATCTAAGGGGTGGGGGTCAGGAAGATGGAGCCAGACTCTTCTCAGTGGTGCCCAGTGACAGGACAAGGGGTAGTGGGCACAAACTTGAACATCAGAAGTTCCATCTGAAGATGAGGAGGAACTTCTTTACTATGAAGGTGGCAGAGCACTGGAGCAGGCTTCCCAGAGAGGTGGTGGAGTCACTGTGTTTGGAGACTTTCAAAGCCCACCTGGATGTGTCCTGTGGGACCTGCTTTAGGTGACCCTGCTCTGGCAGGGGGGTTGGACTGGGTGATCTCTAGAGGTCCCTTCCAACCCTTACCATTCTGTGTGATTCTGTGAAAAGAGGTTTCAAAATTCTCTTTTCAAGTGTTTTGTGCAGATCACAGAATTGCCAGGGTTGGAAGGGACCTCAAAGATGATCCAGTTTCAACCCTCCTGCTGTGAGCAGGGACACCTCACACTAGATCAGGTTGCTCAAGACCGTATAGAAAGCAGGAAGAGGTTGATGCTCAAGGCCAGGTGAGTGCCAGTTTGACAGAATGTTTTATTGAGATGGTGGCTTTGTTTCCCAGCTGCGAGCAGCCCTGTATGACATCCACGACATCTTTTTCACCATGGAGGCCTCGGAAAGGATGAACATTCTGCGGCACGACCGTGAAGTGCGGAAAGAGAAGATGCTCAGGCAAATGGTGTGTTGTGCTGCAAATGCTTTAAGGCCTTAATCATTTTTGCTTTTCAGAGATTGTCCCTCGTGCAGTAAAACGTTTTGTAACTCTGAATTGTCATTTAGTTATGCCACTGTAGGGAACTTGCTTCAACTGAGAGGTCAGTGACGTAGGATTTTATTACGTTGAAACTTTTAGTGTGAGATGCATAGAAACTGGAATAAAAACCAATGTGGGAGTAATAACAAGAAAGTCTGTAACAAGAATTGGTTATGGCCCACAAACGTTTTTAATCTGATCATAGAAGGAAGATCCTGCAGTTATAAAAAAGGAAAAAACCCTCCTGAATGTAGCCTGAGGGCAAACAGTACTGAAGGTGCTGCTGGTCGTCTTGTTCAGTGCTTTTAACCAAGAATAATGATTTAAGCAGGGGCAGGTCAGGTCGGGTTAAGCTCAGTAAGAGCAGTAACTAATGTTATTGATGATTCTTTCGCTTTTTTAGGATAAAGTGAAGAGCCCAAGAGAGAGAGTGACACTTTCAACAGCTACACAGAAATCCCTGGACAGGAAAAAGTACATGAAGTATGTGCAGTTCTTTCTCAGTGGCGGTGTGAGGTAGGATGCAAGAGGATGAGTAGGAGGCATTGGCAGTAGTGAAGAAAGTAGCTTTTGGAGCTTTTGCAAACTAGCATCTCTCCTAGGAAGAATGAAAAAGCCCTGTCTTCAAGTGTGTGTGCCTTGCTAATAGTAGTTTGATCTTATTTGTTTCTCCCATACCAACAAGAAGTCTCCTAAATGTTTGTTCTGAGTTGTGCATTAATGCTGCATTCCAGTGGTGAGTACTAAGTTTATGGCTGGTTTCGTAAACTGTCAGAAGTGCTCCAAGTTATTTTATCAGCCATTCTAAAGTGCCTAGCAGTGGAGATACTGGATAGAGTATCTCTGACAAAGTGGCTCTGGGGAGCAGTAGCAGGCACTACCTTGCAGTGCAGTGGACTGAAGAGTTGCGTTTCATTTGCTTACAAATATAAAGTGGTGGTCTGCAGTGTTGCTCCGGCAGCAGTGCAGGCAGAGGTACATCCAGTTGGAGGGTTTCTCTTGTGTTGCTGTTTAACACCTAGATGATGATTTTATGTTTCAATGCTTTGTTTCTCTAGGGCTTCAGAAATGGGAATGCCAAGTAAAAAAGTAATCATAAAACAAAAAACTCCTGAGAGCCGGTGAGTGAAGATTGCTTGGTCTAAGATGCCTTCAGAGAACCCTTTTCTACTGAGAGGTTCTTTAATCTGAGTTGTTTGGCTTTCCACCAGGCAGCTCAATTCCTGCCACCATAATGACGGGCAGCAATGAAATCTGATTTAGCATGGTCTGAGAAAGAGATTTATTAGCTCATTAGAAATTAGAAAAGATGTGTTTTCTTCAATCACTTCTCATGGCTCTAAATCTCTGTGGCTCTAAAAGCCTAAGTTCAAGGCTTTTCTCTGAGATACACTGTGAATATCTTTTAAACTTCAGCTTGATACTGCTGCTTTTCTTCATGCCCTTTGCTTTGCAGTGGAATCAAACATAATGACAGTTTCAGCTGTCCTTTTCTGCTTGCTTGTGTTTAAAAAGCAGCAGAAGCAGCGCTGCTCTGGGGTTCTAATTCCTGCATGCCATCTGCCATGCAGGACCTGACAGCCTTTCTGAGGTCCGTTCTGTGCAATGTGATGCTTGAGTCAATCGTCCTTGGGAGATTTAAAACAGAAAAGGGGGGTGCAAAAGCACTAACAAGAGTTTGTGTTTTAACAGCGTGCTTCAGCCAAATCAAGGACAGAATGCCCCAGTTCACAGACTGCTTTGCAGACAAGGGTAAGAACATGGCATCTTTACAGACTAAAGAGCAAAGTAAATGCCAGGTGCAAGAGCACAGTGGTCTCTGGTTCGTATTTACACACACTGGTGCTTCTCCTTGTCCAAATAAAAACAATGGCTTCTCACAGTATTTTGAGAGTCATGAAGCATTGCTTTACCTTGTCCTGCAAGAAAATATGTAGTGTTCTCATCCTTTTGTGTGTTGTCTCCATTTACACTGTGTCCCAGCATTTCTGTTTGTAACATCCATTCCATGAAGCTTTGCTTCCACTTCGATGAAGTGTTTGGTATTATGTGTGGACTGTAATGCCACAGTATGTGAACTGAATCAGTGTCTGGAACAGAGTTTTGAAAGTCTGTTCCCAGGGAGATGTTCTCCTGTTTAATTTCTCTATGTAAGTCCTCATAGTGTCCCTGCGAATTGTGCACAGACTCAGGAGGAGGTTCTGTGGGACACTGTAAACATGTTTTGATGTCAAATGCAGTTTGCTAGCATCTACATTTTTAGACACAGTCTTTCAGCTTTTTATTGCAAGTGACTTATTAACTCCTTTTGTATTTAATTAGCACCCCTAAGACCTCAGTGAAGGGGCTTGAGCAAAATAAAAAGAAGGCCTCAGAGAGCAGAGTGTCTAACAAGGCTGTTTCAGGTGTGTAGAAAATGAGTGCTTGAATCTTACAGTAAATGAGTTGCTAGTACCTAGAAAAAAGTAAACGGGCAGTGTATTGTTGTTTTCTTCTGCACCTGCTTTGCTATGCCTTAAACTTCTCTCTTCAAACACACACGTGCTAATAACTTACCCATCCACCTGAAATTCTATAAACACAGTGTATAGAATGGACTGCACAGCTCATTTGCTTTCACTCACCAGATGCCCAGTCATAAAAGTTTGCCAGATCTACTCCCTGCAACTGCTTGAGAAGCTAATAATAGTCAATCTAGACTTGGATTAGATTGCTAATAGCATTTGGTTCTTAGCTCTGTACACATGTGTAACTTGTCTGCAACACTAAGCCTGCTGAAAGGACAGGAAGGACAGTTCCAGACTTAGCAGTGGGTGTTCAGTCGTCATACAGACCTAGAACTCTGTGTGGTGCTGTAGTGCCTTGCAGAGTGTTTGAGTCGTAGTGAGCCCATGGTGAAAGTGGAGTGCTCCTGTACTTGCACGCAGAGCTTACTGACTGCTTGCCTTTTACTAAAAACATGCCATGGCAGTGCCAGAGCTCTTGGTTTGCAGCTCATTCATGCATGAGGAGAATAAAACACTATGAAACATCTTGCACAGTTTCCCTTTTTTTGTATTTCTTAAGTGCCAAATCTTAATTTAGCAAAAAGTGGAGTGATAAATATGTTTTTAAACTGTTTATAATCTTAATTACATTATTCTCAAGGGAGTATTCCACAAATCACATCTAAAACTAGGGAATGTTTGGGTGTAATAAGGCAAATTTCTAGTGTAGCAGGATTTCAATTGTTTTCCATGGTGAGCTGAATTACCTTTCTTAAGTATCAAATCTTTCCTGTAAGGGGAACTCTTTCTTTGTCACTGCCCTGGCAATGCTGGCAGAGAGTAGCTACCAGGTTTAGTACAGTGTGTATGCTGTTTAGGTGTGGTGTTTTCCCAGAGCATATGGTCTTGTCAGAGTCCTTTGTGAAGTAAGAGAAGTGGCAACAGGAAGACACATACTAAGAAACTGTGCATGTGCACCTGTAGCATTTCAGTCTGAAGAGGAAGAGAAAGGAGGGCAAACTAGCAAAGCAAGTGATGAGTTTACAACCAGCATTCCTTCACTTGCTCTGCAGTTGCCAGTTCTGGCAGTGCTGTCACTGTGAAAGTGGAGCAGGGCAGTTGTTCTGCACTCACTGACACTAGAGAAAAGTTAGCAAAGGTAGTAAATAAGCTCTGTGAAGTACAAGGGAGAGCATAAAGCAAGCCATATAATTCTAACAGCCAGAGGTAGCCATTAAGGCAGATTCTCATCTGCAAGTTTGCAAAAGTATGTGTGGTATGAACTGGCAAATGAGGGTGCTGAGGAACAGAGACAGATAAACCATCAGGACCTCTACTGGTTGCAGTATTACAAAGATTTAAGAGTGGTAGTGTAAGGGTGGTGCAGTGTCAAGTCTGGCCCTGCTGTGACATTTGGGTGCCGTCCCCAGTGTGATACGATCCGTCGGCAGTGTTGCTTGTGTTCACACCTGCCATCAGACGTGCAGCGAGAGCAATCCTCACCCCTCTCTGCTGGCACCAAGTGCTGCTCTGCTCAGCCCCCTAGTCTGATTTTAGTGGTAACTATCCAAGTCATGGCACTTAGTCCTGTTCATCTCATGGCCTGCTCATTTCTTCCCTTCCACTGCTGTCTTCCATTTCCACTGCTCTGCACCACACAGTACCATTTCCACTGCTCTGTGTCAATGTCTGCTCACGTTGCTGGACACTCCATAACTGCCTGAACCTGACCAAGGCTGAGTTTTGTGCTACTTTCAATAGCAGCCTGCAGTGCTAAGCCCTTGTTGCTGGGAGATACTTGTGCTATGCATAGTGCAGAATGGCTTTCTACATAGATGTCTCTGCTTCACGTGGAGAGAGTTTTTTTGGTCACAGTTGGTATTTTCATACTTGAGCAGGTTTCCTTTTATAAGGGCTGTGCCTGGTGACCTTATAGTGCATTTTAATTCTGGTTGTGTATATGGACATATGGAAAGCTGCAACAGTCTGCTGGTTTATTCATGTGGCAGCTGGGGAAAAGGAAACAGTTACCTTAAATATTTGACTTGCATGATCTAATTTTAATTGCTAGTTGGCTTAAAAGTAGTACATGGCATAGTTAAACTTACCAGTCCTGTAATCCCTGTCTTAGTGATGTGACAGGCTTTTAAAAACTTGTGAATTGTGGTGGTAGATGTTTAGCAGGAAAGGTGGTTCCTGAGGGAGGAAACACTGCAAACTCATTGCTTTCAAATCTATAGGTGGTTTTGCTAAGGCATTTTGAGTGGAACAGTATGAAAACTGCCAGTTAAAAAAGGCAGACGCTGAAGATGTAATGGCTCTTAAAAATATTAAATTGCCATCTGTTTTTGTTGGCTAATCCTGTTACAAACCCCAGCACTGCTAACTGTAAAATGGTAATGCTTCTACTTCATCTTCAGGAGCATATGCAGGAAGAACCCAAAGAAAGAAGCCAAATGTTGTGACAATTTAAGAAGACAGCACTCCCTGGGATGAGTGGTTTTAGTAACGATGCCTTCTTGGCACCCGTGCCAACATTGCAGACATACTTTGTCACTTCCAGACACATTGATACAACCACCCTGCAGTAATAAAGGGCTGAGAAGCTCTAATATTTGTGCATGTAAAAACTTGCTATAGAGTCATACTGCTATGTGCTTCATCATCTTCTTTAAGACCACCGCAGGGCAACATGAAGGTAATTTGTGACTTTTTCACACTAACTCCTATGTCTGACTCACACTTTTTGCATTACTTAAGCCTGCAATTCCTGTGTATGTTTGCCACCATAAGTCATATGTATATATCTTTCAGTTGAAGGAGTTAGATAAGGGAAAAGAATGAATTCAAACAAAACTGAGCCCTTCCATCAGTTAATCTGCCAGCAGCTTTTTTTGAATGTAGTTTCTGTGTGGATGAGATTACCTCAATTTAAATACTGATGGCCTACATGTCTTACATTTCCTCTGAGCTGGACAGATGTGGATCCAGATGGACAGACAGATTTTCAAGGACTACACCAGAACGGCATGTTTGTAGGTGTGGTGGATCAAACCACTGTGCTAGAAGAGTCCTAGGCTTGTTTTTCTTTAATGTGCTGTCCACTACATTTTAGCTCATGATCATATTTTACCTTGGTCTTTTCCACTGATGGATATTGTCCTTCAATCCGAAGGGGGAGCACAATTCTGTTGTTTCTTTTGAAGAGCTTGAGACATGATGTTGGCAGAGCAAAGCTTGGCTGTGTAAGGCTTTGCAGTGTTTACTCTTGCTCTGTAGCAGCCGTAGTGGAGAGCTGACTGCAGAGCGTGCAATGAGTTACAAGTTGTTACTGTCACCCTATCGCTACAAGCAACCGCCTAACATCGGAGCCACTTGCTGAGTGGCTCTGAGAAGACTGACCTAAAACTTGGTGTGTTAAATAGCGTGAAACATTAATGGTGGGACAGGAAGTGTACCTTCATGGGCAGCAGGGAGTGAATTGGCTTGCTTGAGGCACTAGTTGTGGCTTTTATCTGCCACCAAGTCTGTCCTCTGCGTCTAGTGACATTGCTGAAACCCAGTGTTTTACACCATGTAGTAAGTGACCCAAGTCACGTGCCTGGAAAATGCTCCCTGAACACGTTGACCTGCTCGGTGGCTTTTTGCAGTGGCACTTGTTTGAGAGCTTGGGCTCTGTGTGTGGGGCTCCTTTAAGTGGTGTTGATGTAAGCGCTGCGCACCAGTGGAGTAGTAACTGCCTCCTCCACTGCAAGAGTACGGATCGCAGAGGTTTTAGGTGCAATACAGAAAATGCCTGAGGCAAGCTCACCCAGCAGGCATCAGAATTCTGATTTGGTTCTCAACTGTCCTTAGGGAGTGGAAAACATCCCAAAAATGACTGTAGTGAGGGTAACCTGTGTGCCAGGTGACCACATGGGCTGCTGATGTGTCAGCGCTCAAGATGGATGTTTTGTGTGCTGTATTTACGATTAACATAGGTAGTGTGTGGATGTGAAAATAGGTTTAGGTTAAGAGTTAGCAAAAACGAATGCTTACATTGTTTGGGTTTCACTTCAGAAGCTTTTTACTTTGAGCATGCTTCCAGTACATGTCATAAGACACTGTAGCACAAGGGAGTTTTTAACTTTCATGGGGCCTTTTGTTGTCGACAAGTGCCAGGATTTGGTTTTGTACTTGGTGTTTTGTATTGATGCATATTTAATTTGACCTTTTTATTTTGTGTGGAATTGTGGTGTCATGAGAAACGTGTATTTATTTTTGTACTTTATTTCAGTTTCACCTGTCTTGCTTTTTACTTAAAACATGCTGCACAATAAACCTTTAACAAGAATTGCCTTGATTGTCTTTCTTCTGGGATGCAGTCACTTCACGTGGGTTGGAAGAGAGCTCCAAGCTCAGCCAGCCCAACCTAGCACCCAGCCCCATCTGGTCAACCAGACCATGGCACTAAGTGCCCCACTCAGGCTCAGCTTCAACACCTCCAGGGACAGCGACTCCACCACCTCCCTGGGCAGCCCCTTCCAATGCCAATTACTCTCTCTGACAACAACTTCCTCCTAACACCCAGCCCATGAACTGTGGCTTGTGCCGACATGGGGTGTGCAGGACTGATGGAGCGCTCTAGTAAGTCATACCTACTGCCTAGCTCTGCATGAGTTTTGGGGTTCGTTCCGCAGGTCACAAGCCAGCCTGTGCGAGCAAGTGCTACAGGGAGGTGGTGGAGTCACCGTCCCTGGCGGTGTTCAAAAAAAGCCTGGATGAGGCACTTGGTGCCATGGTCTGGTTGACTGGGCAGGGCTGGGTGCTAGGTTGGGCTGGATGATCTTGGAGGTCTCTTCCAACCTGGTTGGTTCTATAAGCACAACACTTACTACCGCCACCGGTGGCTCCTTTCGCCCGTTCCTGAGCAGCGTGGCTGTGGCGCTCCCCCCGCGGGGTACCTTACCCAAGCGCGACAAGGGCTCTGCGGGCGCTCCGCCGCCTGCCGCTGCCTCCCGGCCCGGGCTGTGCGGCTGTGGGCGAGGCGCGGGGCGGGGCGGGAAATGGCGGCGGAAGGCGCTGCCGCCTCGGCGTCATGTGAGCGGGCGGCAAGATGGCTGCCTTCCCGTGGTGAGGCTCTGCGGCGAGGGGTGCTGGGCGCAGCGGGAGGGCCGGGCCGGGGAGCTGGCCGTGACGGGGAGCGGGTTCCCGCGTCCGTGTGAGCGCCGCTGGCATCTTCGGCACCCCTCATAGGCAAGGGGCCGCGGCGCTGAGGCGCGGACAGCTAGGAAGATGCTGGGGTGTGCCGGTGGGGGAAGCTCCTCTGCCAGGCGACGGCCGTGGGGCCGCGGAAGCCTCGCTCTCAGGACGCTAAAGCGCCATTGGCCCCATGCCCGCTCTGGTCCGGGCAGCGATCGCGGCCGCTGGCATGAGGGGCTGGAGCCGCGGCGCCTGGCGGCAGGGAGGCGGGTGTCGCGGGGCCGCGGGTGCGCAGCTCGGCTGGCCCGGGGCGCAGGCTGGCGGTTCCTGCGGCGGCTGTCAGGAGGAAGCTCAATCAATATAGGATCAGGTTCGTAACCCGCTGGTTAGCGGTGTGTGCCGGAGCGGTGGTGCAGTTCTGCAAGGTATTATGTGAGGTCCTCACGCTGGAGCGGGCCCTCCGACTCCGCTGGTGTCAGAGACCTCTGTCCGGAGCCGGCCGCGTTGCCCATTTGCGGGGAAGGCGGCTAGGGGACAGGGCCGCTGCTGCGACCCGGAGAGAAAGAACGGCCGCGGTCTCTTGCGCGCTGCACCGGGCTCGTTTGCCCCGAGCTGAACAGGAATGCTGCCGAAGGGCCGCAAGGGTTTGGTTTGATTCCGCTGTCCTCGTCAGGACGTGCCCCGGTGCGGGCAAGCAGCGCTCTTCCCGCCGCGGCCAGGCGGGGTCGCTGCAGGCTCGCAGCGAGAGACAGCTCCCGCCGGGCTCCCGCCGGGCTCCCGCCTCGCCAGCCGAGGTGACGATTCCCTGCTGTGAATTCAAGTTTACTAACACGGTTCAGCTTCTGTTAGTTGTTTTTCGTGAGCTCTTTAGACGCAGGCAGGCTGTGTACGGGCCGCAGACTAAAGAGGCAGAGTCAGCTTCTAGCAACACACAGTAGTTCCAGTGCCGCTGTAGTAAGGCGTTGTCGGATGCTAATGATGAGAAGGTGTTTTGTAGAGTAAGCTGTGTGAGAAGAAATAGCACCTGTTGGCACTGGGTAAATTAATTAAGAGAATTGTAGGGGGATGTACAGTTCCAGAGCTCCCAGCACAAGCAGGACATGGAACTGCTGAAGCCAGTGCAGAGGAGGCCACCAAGATGCTGAGAGGGCTGCAGCAGCTCTGCTCTGAGCACAGGCTGAGAGAGTTGGGGCTGTGCAGCCTGGAGAGGAGAAGGCTTGGAGGAGACCTTGGAGTGGCCTTGCAGGATCTGAAAGGGCTACAGGAAGGCTGGGGAGGGACTATTGACAAGGTCTGGTAATGACAGGACCAGAGGTAATGGGTTTGAACTGGCAGAGGGGAGATTGAAACTGGATGTTAGGAAAGGGTTGTTTGCAGTGAGGGTGGTGAGAGACTGGCACAGGTTGCACAAAATCACCCAATGTGCTCCACAACCTCCCTGGAGGTGTTCAGGGCCGGGTTGGATGAGGCCCTGAGCAACCTGTGGTCGTGGGAGCTGTCCCTGCCTGTGGCAGCGGGCTGGAACTGGATGAGGTTTGGGATCTCTTCCAGCCTAAAGCATTCTGTGATTCTCTGCACTCCCCTGAGTTGCTGACACTGTCTGCTGTTGCAGAGTGATCGTTTCCTGGTTTGCAAGCCTTGTCTGTGCTCCCGGTAAGCTGTCTGAAGCCTTTGCTTCGGGGCAAGCGCTTGCTGCGGTGGCAGGGGCTGTGCGCTGCGGAGGGGGGTGTGGGGTGCAGGCTGGTTCCTGTGTTGCTCAAGGGCTGGCTGTGTGCGGTGTGAGGGAGGCTCCTGGGCGCACAGGGTGGGCTGCGTGCTGGAAGAGCTTCGGTAGCCTGGGGGTAAGAGGAAAGCGCAGCAGTCGCAGAAAGGAGAGAAGAAGGTTGGCAGTCTGGTGAGTGCTGAGGGCAGAGAGTGATGGCAGTTGCAGTGGTGCTCTGGTGTGAGCAGAGGCCTGAACCTGCTGTTGAAACAGCACCTGCAAGCGTGTGCTCTGCGGGAAGCTCTGGGGATGATGCCCCAGCTTGGCCTGGGTCTTGTTTTTGTTTGCCTCAGAAGTTGGCTGCACAGCTGTGGCCCAGAAAGGAATGCCTAATCTCCTTTCCTTGAGGAGTAAGTGGAACATAATGGCAGAGCAAACCTGAACTTGTGCCTGGTGTTAGCTGTGTTACAGACTGCCGTATCACTTGAGCAGCTGCACTGTAGATGTACTCTTTACAGGCCGTGTATGTTCACTTGGGTTTTTCCCCTCGGGTTTTCAATTTACCTTTGTTCTTTCACTCAGATGTGGTTAATAATCTCCACCAGTCTGTCACACATTACAGCTACAACTACCTGCAGGGAGGCTATAGCCAGGTGGGGTTGGGCTCTGCTGCCAGGCAAGCAGCAACAGAAGAAGGGGACACAGCCTCAAGCTGTGCCAGGGCAGGTCTAGGCTGGATGTTAGGAGGAAGTTGTTGTCAGAGAGAGTGATTGGCATTGGAATGGGCTGCCCAGGGAGGTGGTGGAGTGGCTGTGGCTGGAGGTGTTGAAGCCAAGCCTGGCTGGGGCACTTAGTGCCATGGTCTGGTTGTTTGGCCAGGGCTGGGTGCTAGGTTGGGCTGGATGAGCTTGGAGGTCTCTTCCAACCTGCTTGATTCTATGATTCAGGTGCTTTGTTCAGTTCCCCTTTTGCTGTCCAATGGAACGGAAGAGAATCCAGCTGCAGAAGCAGAATACATCTGAATGGAAGTAAATGTCCTTCAGTTTTAGTTCATATATCTCAATAGAGAGAACTTTTGGTCTTAACACCTACTTATTTCTCACTGTGCATTTGTTTTTGTAAAGTTGTCTGCACCTGTACAGACATAGAGTATGTTCTCTGCTTGTGTGTGATTATTTATGTATATGTACAGAATCACAGAATCAGTCAGGGTGGGAAGGGACCACAAGGATTATCCAGTTCCAACCCCCCGGCCATGGGCAGGGACACCTTACCCCAGAGCAGGCTGCGCACAGCCTCATCCAGCCTGGCCTTAAACACCTCCAGGGATGGGACCTCAACCACCTCCCTGGGCAACCCATTCCAGCCTCTCACCACTCTCATGCTCAACAACTTCCTCCTCACCTCCACTCTGAGTCTCCCCACCTCCAGCTTTGCTCCATTCCCCCCAGTCCTGTCACTCCCTGAGAGCCTAAAAAGTCCCTCCCCAGCTTTTTTTGTAGCCCACTTCAGATCCTGGAAGGCCGCAAGAAGGTCACCTCACAGACTTCTCCAGCCTGCACAGCCCCAACTCTTTCAGTCTGTGCTCACAGCAGAGCTGCTGCAGCCTCCGAGCATCCTCCTGGCCCTGCTCTGGACGCACTCCAGCATCTCCACATCCCTCTTGTCCCAGGGGCTCCAGAGCTGGATGCAGTACTCCAGGTGGGGTCTCAGCAGAGCACAGCAGAGGGGGAGAATCATTTCCCTGGCCCTGCTGGCCACACTTCTCGTGCTGCAGCCCAGGCTGTGGTTCCTTTCTGGGCTGCAGGTGCACACTGCTGGCTCCTGTGGTGAGGGGCCTGGAACACAAATCCTATGAGGAGAGGTTGAGGGAACTGGGCCTGTTTAGCCTGGAGAAGAGGAGGCTCAGGGGTGATCTTACTACTGTCTACAACTACCTGAAGGGACATTGTAGCCAGGTGGGGGTTGGCCTCTTCTCCCAGGTAACCAGCAATAGAACAAGGGGACACAGTCTCAAGTTGTGCCAGGGTAGGTATAGGCTGGATATTAGGAAGAAGTTCTTCACAGAGAGAGTGATTGGCATTGGAATGGGCTGCCCAGGGAGGTGGTGGAGGCACCGTCCCTGGGGGTCTTCAAGAAAAGCCTGGATGAGGCACTTAGTGCCATGGTCTAGTTGACTGGTTAGGGCTGGGTGATAGGTTGGACTGGATGATCTTGGAGGTCTCTTCCAACCTGGTTGATTCTATGATTCTATGATTCTCCTCCAGCAGCACCCCAGGTCCCTCCCCTCAGGGTAGTACATCTTCCCCTCACTCTTACTCTTTTTTTGAAGGCACGCAAGATCAAGAAACTATGTTTTGGAATCTGAATTATGCAAGCTGGAGTCTGTGCCCTTGGATTTTGGTGATTACCATCCACTCAAACCCATTACAGTGAGTTTCTTTTGTACTTCTGGAAAATGAATGTGAATTAAAGCTGTCTCTTACTTCCCCTCTGTTAGCGTGAAGGAGTTGGTGGTGGTGCAGGTGAAGTTGCTTTCTGTGTTTGTGGCCTGCTACCTTAGAGGGACCAAGGTTTATTCTGTTGTTTGCCCTTTACAGAAGTTTGCTGGTGCTCTTAAGTGTCAAAAGCAGCCTCCTCTGGACTAATATAGCATTTCAACTTGCAGGTTTTCTGGGTTGCATTAAATGCTGAATAATGGATATGTGTAAAATCAGGTAGTTGCATCACAAATAACCTGCATAATTGGGTGATGTAAGGTTTGGGTTTGGGTTAACTTCCAGCCAGCTGCATGCTTTAAAGCATTTATCATTTCTTTAGTGTAGGAGAGGCTTTTTACAGTGTGGATGTACAAAAACATCCAGCTTCAAAGAGATGATAGCCATACACTAATGAATGATAAATGCACAGCAGCTTCTACTCAGGAAGGTCAGTAAGGAGATAAGACAGAGGTCTCACAAATGGATTTGGTGTTTAAAGCTTGAGTATTGTACAAGAAAAGTAAAGATGAAACTGGTGGAGGAAGAGGCTGGAGGAGAGGGAGAAAGACAGTAAACCAGAGGAGAGATTCATAGTGTTTTGTTCTTACCGATCTGTAGACCCAGAATTGAGAGGAAAAAGAGAACAGTGCAGAGTGCCTCCAGTCTGAGGGCTGAAAGAGGAGTTTTGGTGACAGTGCTGATTGTTAGGAGTTTCTGCCAGATGAGTCCTTGCTTTTGCTGCAGCAGCACCGTCCAGGGAGTATGGGGGCTTTGCTAAAGATGAGGAACAGGAAATCTTTCGTCTGATACTTCTGAATGTTGCTTTCAGGTTACTGAATCCAAGACCAAGAAGATGAGCCGGAAAGGCAGTACTTCTTCTACCTCCTCCTCCTCTTCTAGCTCTATGATGGATCCTTTGAGCAGTGTGTTGGATGGTACCGATCCCTTGTCACTGTTTGCAGCAGCTGCAGATCCCGTGACGACTGCTAGCATGGTAACACTGGAGGGCACTTTGCTGAATAAAACAACAACAAACCAACAACAAACCACAAAACACCCCCCAAAAAACCCCAACACCCCCCCAGAAAAACCTCCCCAAACAAACAAAGCCCCAAACTAAAATGCCCACCAGAAAAAGCTGCAGCTCCAATCCGGGATAAAACACCTTTGTCTCAACAGCTTGGAGGTTAATGCAGATTGCAGGTCTGCTGCAGCAGTGGAACAGAATGTTCTTTGTGATTTGTGTGATTTATAGAATCAACCAGGTTGGAAGAGACCTCCAAGCTCATCCAGTCCAACCCAGCACCCAGCCCTGGCCAATCTAGGATTGTTCCAGCACCTCAACATCTCTCTTGAATTGAGTGGCCCAGAACTGGGCACAGCATTCAAAGTGTGGCCTGTGCAGTGCTGAGTACAGGGGCAGAATAACCTCCCTTGTCCTGCTGGCCACACTGTTCCATTGGCTCTGCTGCCCACCTGGGCACACTGCTGGACCATGTTCAGCTCCTCTGTACCAGCACCCCCACATCCCTCTCTGCCTGGCTGCTCTCAGCCACTCTGTCCCCAGCCTGTAGCTCTGCTTGGGGTTGTTGTGGCCAAAGTGTAGAACCCTGCACTTGGCCTTGTTCAATCTCATCCCAGAGGCCCACCCATCCAGCCTGGCAAAGTCCCTCTGCAGGGCTCTCCTACCCTCCAACAGCTCCACACCTGCTCCTAGCTTGGTGTCATTGACCGCTGACATTGATGTACTTTTGTGTTTAATATTGTAGCTTTGTGGGTCACTAAGCACTTGAAACGTTCAGTTGACCATTATCAGCCTTCTCTCTTGCCACATTTGTCTGTAACATTTTCACTCACCCTCCCTTCCTAGGACAGCACACGAAAGAAGCGGGACAAAGACGACAGCTCAGCAGTGGGCAGTGACTTTGAACCGTGGTCAAGCAAGCGTGGTGAAATTCTTGCTAGATACACGACGACAGAGAAGCTCTCCATTGTGAGTGGCAGCTTCTCCAGTCTTACTTGTGTCACCTCAAAGGGATTTTCTGCGTGGCTGTTGTGCAGTTATTTCTTGAGTAACTACTGCTACTCTCCATTCAGTGCTAATAGTGTAGAAAGCTGTGCTATAAGCTCTCACTTGGAATGGTTGTGTGGGAGCAGAGTGAGTCCCACAGTCTGGTGACAGAGGCCATTAAGTTGTATTTTTGTAACACTACAAATAGCTTCTAGTTTTATGCCCACTTCTAAATGATGAAGAGGGAAGAGGCTCAGTTGGGAATGTAATTACCACCTGTGTTCTTGGGATGCTAACAAGTGCATGTTTTCTGAAAGTCTGCTTTTCCTGTTTCCTCACAGAACCTGTACATGGGATCTGAAAAAGGTGAGCAGCTCCTTCCTAACAGTGGCAGGTTTTGCTTGATGCAGGTTGCAGTGACAGGTTTGTGGTGAAGAACAGTTGAAGTGGTGTTTCCTCTCTTCTCCCTGTTCTGACATCTGGTTGGATCTGTGGTGTTTCTTTTTGGGAATCAGACTTCTGCTGGATTTTTGCCCGAAATAATTGTTAAGAAGAACCCATCCAAGCATTTTATCTCATGTGCTTTGTAGGCTAATGAAATTGTGATTGTGTGTTGTGGAAGGAAATGAAATTCACTGCCTCCCACTGTAGCTTGAAACTTCATTCCATGTAAAGTGAGCAGTGATGTGTTTGAGGATCATGTTTATCAATGCTTCTGCTTGCTGGAAGGGAAAGCAAACAAGTCCGATGGAAACTTAGAATTGTAGAACCAATGAGGCTGGAAGAGAGCTCCAAGCTCAGCCAGCCCAACCTAGCACCCAGCCCTGGCCAAGCAACCAGACCATGGCACTAAGTGCCCCAGCCAGGCTTGGCTTCAACACCTCCAGGCACAGCCACTCCACCACCTCCCTGGGCAGCCCATTCCAATGCCAATCACTCTCTCTGCCAGCAACTTCCTCCTAACATCCAGCCTAGACCTGCCCTGGCACAGCTTGAGACTGGAACAAATCTGAGTGAACATACCCAGTCTGTAAAGAGTGCCTCAACGTCTGGCTTGGTGTCATCTGCTAACTTACTGATTCATTTAGTAAACTTGGTCATTTATTCTCTTGACATGAAAGTGAAAATATTTCAGCTGTGTGCTGAGCATTCAGAAAAGAACTAAATGTTAAATATTTTATCATGTTTTCTAGTGAAGCAAACCTGGGCTAAGTAGTCATGGCTGACTGCATAGTAAATGAGAGTCTTTATGTATGAGTAAACTTGCAGCATTTCAGCTTCTGGGGAAAAAAACCAATAAAAAAAGAAATACTTATTTTTGGAGTGAGAATGTCCAGAGAGGGTGTAAAAACTTTATCCTTAGCTATCACTATGCTGATTGGATATAGAGTCAGAGAATGGTTTAGGTTGGAAGGGACCTCAAGCATCATCCAGTACCAACCCCCCTGCCAGAGGCAGGGACACCTCCCACTAGAATAAGTCACTCAAGGCCTCATCCAGCCTGGCCTTGAACACCTCCAGGGAGGTTGTGAAGAACAGAATAACCAAATATGATCTTTGATCACTTTGGTGATTCTGTGCTCCACAACCTCCCTGGGCAACCTGTGCCAGTGTCTCACCACCCTCACTGCAAAGAACATTTCCTAACATCCAGTTTGGATCTCCCCTCTGCCACGTGAAACCCATTGCCCCTTGTCCTCTCTATGTAGCCCTGTACAATCTGTTCATTTTGAAATTGGCCCTGCTTTGAGGAGAAGAGTAGGGCACAGGCACCCACAGGGCTTTTCCTACCTAAATTATCCTGTGCTTCTAGCCCGTGAGTCTTTGCTTACCAGCTGAACCTGCAAGAAAATCCATTTGTAGTCAGCTTTACTCACTTGGTACATTTAAATAGCTTTAGGAGTAGCCACCAAATGGATCAAACTTGTCTTCTGTCATGGAAGCTGTCTGTTGTCTGTGTCTGTCAGGCTCCAGGCTTGCTTCCCTTTTAGAAGTCATAGAATCATAGAATCAGTTAGGGTTGGACGAGACCACAAGGAGCAGCCAGTTCCAACCCCCCTGCCGTGCCCAGGGACACCCTACCCTAGAGCAGGCTGCCCACAGCCTCATCCAACCTGGCCTTAAACACCTCCAGAGATGGGACCTCAACCCTGGGCAACCCATTCTAGGCTCTCACCACTCTCATGGTGAATAACTTCCATCCTCATGGCCAGTCTGAACCTACCCACCTCCAGCTTTGTCCATGAAGTCCAAGTGTTTAAATGTAAAAGAAACTCACAGCTGTAATTCTTTGCAGGAAAAGCTACAACCACTGGCTCAGCAGTGTCTGAAAAAGTGAGGACAAGGTTAGAAGAGCTGGATGACCTGGAAGAGGTGAGAAAGTTTGCTGATTCAGTCACATCACCACTGCAAAAGTGAAAGACGTTTGTGAAATAAGAAATCTCCTCTGAACCCTTTTTAGAGTGTCCTCATTCTGCATGTGCTTAGGCACTCTTTAGACAGACATATGAAAAGCATAACACTTATCAATCCTTTGGTGATTTAATGGTAATATCTGCACTCTCCCTCCATCCCTTCTCTTTTCAAGAATTGTCTTTTCTTGCCAGGGATCACAGAAAGAGATACTGAATTTGACTCAGCAGGACTACATGAACCGAATTGAAGAGCTGAACCAGTCTCTGAAGGATGCTTGGTCCTCTGATCAGAAAGTGAAAGCTCTGAAAATAGTCATCCAGGTGAGTTTTTACATTTTGCTCTGGACAGAGCTAGGGAGCTTGGTGCTGTGGCTTGGCTGATTTCTTTCCTGAGGAAAGAAGGGTTTCTGTTAGTTTTCTTCTGCTCTTCACTGAAACCCGTTTATTTCTGCGTTTTATGACTGCTGACCACAGTTGGATTTTCAGCTTTGTTGCAGAGTGATCTTTGTTTAGGGTGTGTGGGGTGGAGTTCTCACAACACAGAGCAGCCAAATAGCAGATGTGGAAATGTTACCTGGTTAGAGTTAATAGAAAAAAAGACATAGTGATAGCAACTCTTTCTAGGGCATCTGATTTCCCAACTGTTCCCTCTTTCCCCCTTGGCCCCCACATCCCAAATTAGAGCAGAATAACCGTTTGGATGCCACTTTTCCCCGTCCAGACTTGCTGGATTGTCTGGTTTGAGACCCTAGCAAAGTACAGAAAAACACTTCAGATTTTTTTCAAGTGTCTGGGTTTTTTGTTTGGTCTTGTTGGGTTTGTGTGTGTTTTGTGGGTTTGTGTTTAAACTTCTTACCGGTCTTCCTCTGGCTTATTTAGGGTAATGGGCTGTGAGGGGAGCAGCGGGGAACCATTAATTGCTCCTTTGTTTGGCTTGGCCTTTAAAGAAAAGCCAAAGGCAGAGTGCATCAGAGGCCAGAGCAGCTAAAGACATCAGCTTGTAAGAGCTGTGAAACTGCTGTAATGCTCACAGTCATCAAGCAGGGTTATATAAAGGCAGGGGTTTTTCTCATGCTGGATACTCTCCTGAAAACTGTTTGCAGCAATTTCGGCTTAAATTGTGGTAAAGACAGTAAAGGAAATGAAACATAAATGACAGGAGAGAAACGAGGTCTGCCTAACCTGAGGTGCTACTGTTCTGTTGTGGTCCTACAAAGTCAGCACTGTTATTCTTTACCCAAAACCAATCCATATGCAGCACTGTGAAGTGTGTGAACATCTCGGTGAAGGAGAACACAGTATCAGAAGTGCAGAGAAGGAGAAAAGGGTCATGTGCCTGCTGTGTTTGCAGAGCAGTGACAGCTGTGCAGGTAGAGTGTCTGACACACAGTGCTCACCTGACACACTCCTGCTTCCCTAGGTTAAATGCCAAGCGGTTTCACAGCCGTTCTTGTAATGATGTCCTTCCGAAGGTGCTTGCTCTTGGGAAAGTGGTGTCAAAGCTGCATTAGATTCAGATCTCCAAGTTTTGCCTGTGTGTTGTTCACTTGGCACTTGAGCTTCCTGCTGCAGATGCTTGTCCTTAACTGGGAGATTGTGTAAGAACGAAACAGGTGTTTGGGTAATTAACATGGACACAAAAGTATTTGATAAAGGAGAATAATTCTATAGTTAGAAAGCAGGACAAGGCGGAAACCCGACTGGACTTTCCTTGTTGTGGTTCTTGCTGGTCAACTGCATAATGTCAAGAGCTCAGCAGTTTCCTTGCCATCAGGCTGTGATTATATACATAGTCTCTCAGCATCAGTCCCCCATGCTGATCAGTGTGCAGTAGGAGGGCCAGGTTTGGCTTTTTTGTGGGCTGGAAGAAGCAGGTTTGTTTTAGTGCCAGAAGTGATGATGAAATGGCACAGGATCTGTCATTTGGATGCCCTTACTTTTGTATGGGAAGTGCAGGAAGAGTGGTGGTTGTCAGGGCAGGGTCTGAATCTGTAGCATGCTTTTTCCTAGATCCTTTACTTGCCAAGCTGGAATCAGCTAAGCTACTTAGAGTAAGCTGAAGTAAGTTGATTATCTCTGTGAGCTCTAAGAAAAGTGGTTAAGCATTCGTAGTGTGTGTGTAGGTCCTAAACAGCTACTGAAATAGCTTCATTTGGAGGTGACAGACTTCACATCCAATAGGCAAGATTCTGCTCTAGTTGCACGATGTGAATGCCCTCAGCTCTCCTTGCTGCCCTCTAACATTTCCTCCCTGAAGCACAAAGACTGAAGTGAGCCTCTCACTTAAGCATATTCAAATAATTCTTGTATCAGTAAAGCAGTCTCGTGGGGCATGGGACTGCCTCCTGGACTTTTGGAATGTCATGAAAAGCTGAACTTGAATTATTCCATTGAAATCAAGTTGTTTCCTGATGAAGGAGAGAGAGAGAACAGGGATCACACAGAATTTTGTACTTGGCAGTCTTAAATAGGAACAGGAGAAAACTTGTGGTCAAAGGCCACATTTGGCTCACATAGGAGCTGCCTTTCTCTCCTCAGTTACTCATTTGCCCGTTTTCTTCAGGTGAAAAATGATTCTTTGTTCCAGAGCTTGGCTGCAGTTGAGTCTGCAATCTTTCCCCCAGCTTGGTATGGCTTAAAATCATAGAATAGAATCATGGAATCAACCAGGTTGGAAGAGACCTCCAAGATCATTCAGTTCAACCTAGCACCCAGCCCTAGCCAATCATAAGTATTCTTTAAGCCTCATTAAGTATCTTTAAGTATTCATTAAGCTTCATTAAGGATCTTTCAAACAAACTAGCTCCTCACTGTGTGTTTTGAGTTCCTATAATAAATTGTTCCTACCTGGACTTGTATTGAATGCCACTAGAACTCAGTTGGCTGATGTGTTTTCAGATGTGACTTTGTAGTCCACCTGCCTTGGTGCCTGTGGGTGGTGCCTGGACACAGGTTCCTCCTGGGAGCTGCCTGTGGAGCAGCTGACCTGTTTCCAAAATGTTTGACCTTGTTGCATGAGGTGAAGAGATGCACTGAAAAACAAAACTTCTAAAATGATTTCTTGGGTTAGCCTCTGTCAGATTTTGAATTCAATATTGGATGATTAGAGAGATGGTAAGAAATTGAACAATGACCATAGACAAAGTTGTCTCTATGCTTCAGGGTGAGGATTTCATGATTTCATAGAATCATAGACTCATAGAATCAACCAGGTTGGGAGAGACCTCCAAGCTCATCCAGTCAACCTAGCACCCAGCCCTGGCCAAGCAACCAGACCATGGCACTAAGTGCCCCAGCCAGGCTTGGCTTCAACACCTCCAGGGATGGTGACTCCACCACCTCCCTGGGTAGCCCATTCCAATGCCAATCACTCTCTCTGACAACAACTTCCTCCTAACATCCAGCTTAGACCTGCCCTGTTGCAGCCTGAGATTGTGTCCCCTTGTTCTGTTGCTGCTTGCCTGGCAGCAGAGCCCAACCCCACCTGGCTACAGCCTCCCTTCAGGTAGTTGTAGGCTGCACACCCCCAGCTCCCTCAGCCTCTCACAGGGCTCTGCTCCAGGCCCCTCCCCAGCCTTGCTGCCCTTCTGAAAACCTTCCAGCACCTCAACATCTCTCTTGAACTGGGGAGCCCAGAACTGGACACAGCACTCAAGGTGTGGCCTGAGCAGTACTGAGCACAAGGGCAGAAGAACCTCCCTTGTCCTGCTGCCCACACTGCTCCTGAGGCAGCCCAGGATGCCATTGGCTCTCTTGGCCACCTGTGCACAGTGCTGGCTCATGTTGTCTTGTGTGAACAAATGCACAGGTCTGCACAGTCAGCTGGAATTCTGCACTGCAGATTAACTTGTGTAGGGGAAAGGCAGGTCTGTGCTTAGCACTGCTGAAAGTGAGGAACAGCCTGAAAACCAGGGAGAATCATGGTGTGGTGTTAGAGCTTCTCAAGCTTTTTGCTGGGTAGTTGTTCTTGCTTGTCCTTCCCATCTGTGTGTACTTGCTTGTTCCAGACTGTCTAGAGTAAAAACACTTAACTTGCATTGTCCTCTAAATATATATTTATATATATGTGTTTTTCCCTTCTAGTGTTCTAAGCTTCTTTCAGACACAAAAGTAATCCGGTTTTATCCAAGTAAATTTGTTTTAATAACAGACATCCTCGATACTTTTGGTAAGTATCTAACCTGCCAAACTTCCTAATTGTTAATAAGATCAAAAAGAATTGTTTTGGGCAATATCAGAAAACATCAAGGTTATGAAGAAGTCCTTGAAATGTCTCTCAGTTTTAGCGCTGAGCTTCTGCAGCATCAGTGTTTGGATACCAGTGTAGAAACATAATCCTTCCAAAAACTCTTAAGTCTTAAAGAAGATATGATTTTGTAGTTCTGTGCTTTAGGTGCTAATGGATATCTAGAACAGAGACTTGGAGGTGATCATAATCTCTGCATTTTGAGATTTAGAACTGTGCAAACGAAGGGAAGAGGTTGATGTTGCCAGCCTTTTGACTCAGTCTTACACTGTGTCTGAGCAGTGGAGGTCAGAAAGTGTTCTGTGGCTGAACAGGGGCTGCGAAGCGATTGGGTTGTACTTACTGAATTGCTCAATCTGGCTTTATCATTTTAAGTGGTCCTCCAAGTGAAATTGTTACCCACTCGCTGTGTTTGTCTTCTTGTGCCATGTGATGGAGAAGATCTATGCCTGCACGCAGAGCGGAAGGGGATTTTGGCGGTCAGCAGGATGTGCTGTGACACAGAGCCAGTTGTTTTGTCAGGTCTTCCTTCCTCTTTGTTCTCTTCCCTACTTACCTCACAGTTGCTGAAGTCAAGATAATATCCACACTCGGCAAAGACAGGACACCAGCTGTCCTCCCCTGGCCTGGGAGAAATCTGACCTCTGCACCCAAGGCAGCCAGAGCAATGTTTTAGGGCCTGCGGAGTGCTGAATTCGGGCTCCACGTTGCAGCCTCGGTAGAGGGCAGCATCCTGCTGGTGTCTGGGGAGCGTTTTCCTGCTAGTTCCAACGCGTGCTGAAGAGGGAACCTTTGAATCGAGCTCGTGGCCTTCCCAGTTCGTTAAGAATGACTTTTTGCCTTGTTTTTAACAGGGAAACTGGTGTACGACAGAATCCTGTCAATGTGTGTGGACAGCCGTGTCTCTCTCTCAGGTAACTTCCCGCTGTTGCTGCTCTGCTCCTGCAAAAAAGCAGTGCCTAACCTCACTTGAGAAGGCTTCAACATGACCTGTGCTACTCTGTCCCCTGTGGAAAAAGTTCTGATTTGGATCTAGGGAGTTTTAAACAGTGTAAAATCCATTGCTTATAGCTTCCAGCAGTCACAGTGCTCATGCAAGTCTGCATTTTTCACTGAAGATTTTATTATACCTAAGGTATGTTGAAAGGTATTTGGGGCTTTGATGTCACTAAATGTAAACAAGCTCCTGCTGAGGCTCAAAGTCACATAGCATGATGGGGGAATGAAGAATGGCCAAACTAGGTGAGGGAAGGCTGCTCCCTTTTGTCTTTTTTAAGCAGACATTCCTTTATGGAAGGACTTTATTTTGATAGCTTAAAGTTAATGGCACAAGTATACCAGCCACAGCTGAGACCCTCAGGTTTTGGTAAACAGATGTTTTTGTTGCTGCACTTGAAACTGGATAGTTCTGCTTTAGTTAGGGAGGAATCTTGGAAGAAGCAGAAAGCTGTCATTGAGTTGGTGATCAGTTTACCAGGGCAGCATAATCTGTCTAACCTGGGCCCTTTCTGTGTTTTCAGTTGAAATTCCAGCGTAGCATGAGTCTGATTTGACATGTTCAGTGCAAATGATTACGGGAGGGCCTCTCCAGGAAAGCACTGAAATGTTCCATGGAAGCACAGGGATTTCGTTGCAAGTTGAAGGATATGAAGTGCACGTCCTTGAAATGTGACACATTCTTACTCTAGTTGGCAGTGCAGCAGTACCATTGGGTTGCAGTTAAATCCATGGGATTTGAGCCAGAAGCCAACAAATATTTAGATTTGAAATAAGCTTACAGAAAATACTTAAGGGAAATTTGGTTGTTGCAGATCTGACAAACTGTTCTTATCAACATGGATAAAGGCAGAGAGGCCCTGTAGCATGTCCTGATGAATGGGCAGTTCCCCCTTCTGGAGCTCTTGCTGCAGCTCTGCAGCTGCCAGGGACATTGCTGGTGGGAACTTCCCAAGCAGCTCTAAAAGTGGGAGGGAGAAGGAAAATCTGTGCCGTGTTTGCTGTGCATGGCAGTGTGAACCCTTGGGGATTTCAGGCCCAGCCCCCAGGCTCATGCTGTGGGAACTAAGCAAACCAAAGTGGGATGAGAACTCCGCTTATAGAATCATAAAAGAAACCAGGCTGGAGGAGACCTCCAAGCTCAGCCAGCCCAACCTAGCACCCAGCCCTGGCCAAGCAACCAGACCATGGCACTAAGTGCCCCAGCCAGGCTTGGCTTCAACACCTCCAGGTACAGCCACTCCACCACCTCCCTGGGCAGCCCATTCCAATGCCAATCACTCTCTCTGACAACTTCCTCCTAACATCCAGCCATGACGAGAAGGAATGTTTTCCTGCACTCAGCATCTAGCATGAAGCTTCTCTAGTGGTGGAAGTTGGAAACGTTCTTGGGAAGCAGGGGCTTCTCACCTTTGGGGCCGGGGCTGGGAGAGCAGTGGGATTTGCAGCCTGTTTCCCAAGGGCTTTATAAGCAGTTGGTCACAGCAGAAGCTGATTGTGTAGCTTTAGCTCTGAGGATAGAGGGACTCATCCTTCCCAGCCATCTTGCCTCAGATCCAGGTTGATCCTCAGAAGCCTGTATTTGCCTTCTGTTCCAGGCAGTCTAGGGCAGGAGGAGGAGGCACTTAGCTGTGTTACTCTGTGCCTGCCTGACCAGACCACTGCCCCCTTACCCATCTGTTCCACCCTGCTGGCGGCTGACACGAATAGTCCCAGAGCTTCAGTGTTCGATGCTCAGAGTACAAAAAGGAGTGCTCTGTCAGTGTCTAATGTTTCCCACTTCTTGCAATACAGTTTTAAATAACACTCTTTAAAAATTCCATTAAATAATTGGAGTGCTTCATCTCTTTTCTATGTATGTGTTTGGTTTAGAGTGTTATATGTGTCTGTTACAGATTCCTTGCTTTGTTTTCACTATTTCTGCTTTTAAAGGCAGGCAGGAGTGAGATTTCTAAGTAGCAGATCTGAGATCAGATCTGAGTGCTTGACTTTGGCTTCTGAAATGTTACTTAATGCAAGATAGAAGCTTCAGTTACGTCCTCTTGCTGTCTGTGTACTTCATTCTTACTGCTGCACGAGGTGGCTGATAAGCAGATGTATTGCCTAGTTTATCATGGTGTTTTATCTCCTTGAAAGGAAAGAGAACACAATTTTAACCCTAGGATGAAAAGTGACTTTTCCCCAGGAAGAATGTGACTGTTTCTATGTTGCTGTTGTTGTTTTCTTCCCCCAGATAACTTTTCTCCAGAGAGTGTTAATGATACAGCGAAAGAAACTTGCTTAAACTGGTTTTTCAAGATTGCTTCCATCAGAGAACTCATTCCCAGATTGTATCCTTGTCAAGTGAGGCTCTGAGTCTCTCTGTTGGTGTCTCATAGACTCTTCCATAAATCAAGACGTTTGTTTCAGTAGACCCCACAGCAATCTGATGTTTGTGCTGACTTTGGTGTGTTTCAGGCTGTGTGTTTTGAGTTTGAGTCATGTTTCAAAGTAAAGGGAGTGTAGAGTTATTGGCTGTGAGCAGCTTGGCAGAGATAGAGTAGAACCGGTGTGTGGGAGCTCTTGAGACAAAAGTCCTGCAGATCAAGAGGGGATTGAATCAATGTCTATAACTATCTGAGGGCTGAGGGTCAGGAGAGGGGGACAGGCTCTGCTCACTGCTCCCTGGGATAGGACAAGGAGCAATGGATGGAGGCTGCAGCACAGGAGGTTCCAGCTCAGCACAAGGGGAACTTCTTTACTATAAGAGTCCCAGAGCACTGGAACAGACTCCCCTGAGTGGTTGTGGATTCTCCTTCTCTGGAGCCTTTCAAGGCCTGTCTGGATGTGTTCCTGTGTGCCCTGAGCTAGATTGTATTGTCCTGCTCTGGCAGAGGGGTTGGACTGGATGATCTCCTTGAGTCCCTTCCAACCCCTAATATCCCATGAGCCTGTAATTTCACTACACTTAGTGCAATGCTGCTGTGTGTTTAGTGTATGTTTGTTTTCATGTTTTTCAATGGCATGCATCTTTGTTTTATTCCTTGACTTGACTTCATTTTAGTTATGTGGAAGCAGCGATACTGAAGTGCAATAAGTTCCTATCCAAAACGTAAGAGTAACTCCTGAGTATGGGAAGGAAGTGAATGGGCGAGCTTAGAAACTAATTTAAGGAGCTAAACCTGCACATTCGGTGGTCAGTGACAGGTGGAATGAATCTCAAATCCTAAAACCTGCAAAACCTCTGAGAAGAGCCAGTGCTGAGAGGTTTTGGAGTTCTTTGAAAGCAGTAGCGCCTGCAGTTCTGGAAGAGAGGTACCACTGTGACATCTGGGGCTTGCAAGCTAAAACCCAGCAGCTTCAGGTGGTGCAGAGGGGAGCAAGGTGGCTAAGACAAAGAGTGTGACAGGATAGAAGAGTGAAAGGAAAATAACCATGTTGTATTGCCAGAGAGAGCTGGGGAAATGATTTAGGAGCACCAAACCTTTATCAATGGAAAATCTGGACATAAGCTTCCTGTGTTGCCAAACAGTGTCAGCTGCTGAACTGAAAATGTTCCTTCCTGTGTAGCCATCCTTTTCCAGGCACAGTTCAGAATGAGTCTTGGGAGCCAAATTGCTGCTAGAGTGACAACTTCATTATCCCAAAAAGCAGTTCTTTTACTGGAATTGAGGGGCCTCATCTCCAGGCACTACTAGAGCTCTGTCAAAGAAGACCTGTGGGAAAATGAGACATGGAAAGAATTCTGCCAGTTCCATTTTAAGCTTCTGCTTTCTTCCTGGTGAATTACAGCCTTTCTATAGCTCTGTTCTTCCTCCTGACTGGAGGAGGAGTTTCTCAGTTGTGCTTATCTTTTGCAAGCCTGGTGTCCAACCTGGCTGTCTCACAGGGTCACAGGGTGACAGGAGTTGGAGGGGACCTCTGAAGATTGTCACATCCAACTCCCACCTCTCCTAAAGGCAAACGTTGCAGTTTTAATACATGCCTGTTAGTGGACACATCACATTTTACTTCTGAAATGAAAAGTCAAGCTGGCATGCCTCTTTTGGCAGGGGTGTTTGCAACTCAGGCCCAGCTGCTAGTCTGCAAGGTGGCTACTGAATTTCTCTGTAGGGGATATCTGTTGTCAACTCTTAGATCTCATTTTCATGTCTGGAAAATCTTAACAGGGGGATTTCAGAATGCCTCCCACGGCTGACGTCTATGATCAGAGGGATTGGAGATCCGCTGGTGGCAGTCTATGCCAGAGCATACCTATGCAGGGTAGGCTATCATTTGACATCGACCTCTGTGGCAAAGATGCAGTGCAGCTGGCTGTGCCACTGAAGGAAAACCACTTGGTTTGGTCTGAAGTCATCAGCAGACTGTCTCTTCTTTCTCACAAACCCAACCTCTGATTTATCTTTTGTTTTCTAATGGAGAGCCTTTCTTTTAAGAAAGTCTTACAGCTGGACCGTGGTGATAGATGCAGCTGAAGTCTTGATTTTTCTTGCAATGCAGGTTGGGATAGAAGTGGCACCACAGCTGAAAGAAAGCCTTAACAAAAACTTCTTTGACTTTCTTCTAACATTTAAACAAGTAAGTAAAGAGGAATTTCCTTTGCAGAGCCAACAAACAAACTCCTTAATCCTGAACAGATTGAAGTTCTTAAATCTAGACTTAGGAACTTTCCTGTGCCCAGGTGTAGTATGGGGAACTTTAGACACATTCTGAAAAGCTAAAACTGCTTTATTCAGGGTGTTTCTGTACTTAATAATGCATGTTGTGAACTTGATAGATTTTCCCCAGCATGCAAGGAATGCTTGAGGATATCTGCATGATCTTGTCTGTTGTTTCCATTCACACACAACCTTTGTCCAGCTTGTCGTAGCTGCTGTCAAATACAGAACCGTGGCTTTGTCTTTCATCTCAACAGATTCATGAGGATACAGTTCAGAATCAGCTGGTGGAACAGTGTGTGGAGATTCCTTTGTATCTGACTCTCTATTCTCCTGCTATAGACTGGATTTTACAGTGCATTGCATACCGTGCTCCCGAGGTAAGTAAGCCTGGCAGTGCTTGAGACTAACGAAAGTGTTGCGATGAGGAGTTCAGGTTTGCCTGCTACCCTCTCCCTCTCTGTCAGCACTTAGATGGGTGTGAAAGCAAGTATAGAATTATAGAATGGTTTAGGTTGGAAGGGACCTCAAAGCTCAGCCAGTTCCAACTCCCTGCCATAGACAGGGGCACCTCCCACTAGAACAGGTCACTCAAGGACTCATCCAACCTAGCCTTGAACACCTCCAGGGAGGTTGTGGAGCACAATGCGTCTTCGATCACATTGGGTGATTCTGTGCTTCACAGCCTCCCTGGGCAACCTGTGCCAGTGTCTCACCACCCTCACTGCAGAGAACCATTTCTTAACATCTAGTTTCAATCTCCCCTCTGCCACTTCAAACCCATTCCTCCTCATCCTGTCCTTACAAGATCTTGTCAATAGTCCCTCCCCAGCCTTTCTGTAGGCCCCTTTCAGATACTGGAAAGCCACTCCAAGGTCCACTGGAAGCCTTCTTTTCTCCAGGCTGTAGAACCCCAACTCTTGTAGCCTGTCCTCAGAGCAGAACTGCTGCAGCCCTCTGATAATCTTCATGGCCCTCCCCTGGACTCACTCTAACAGTTCCATGTCCTGCTTGTGCTGGGGGCTCCAGAACTGCACATATAAATGGCCTAGAAACTCTCTTTCTATGCAGGAAGAACATTCACACAGTATCACACAGTATCACAGTATCATCAGGGTTGGAAGAGACCTCACAGATCAGCAAGTCCAACCCTTTAGCACAGAGCTCAAGGCCAGACCATGGCACCAAGTGCCACGTCCAATCCTGCCTTGAACAGCTCCAGGGACGGCGACTCCACCACCTCCCCAGGCAGCCCATTCCAGTGCCCAATGACTCTCTCAGTGAAGAACTTTCTCCTCACCTCCAGCCTAAATTTCCCCTGGCGCAGCCTGAGGCTGTGTCCTCTTGTTCTGGTGCTGGCCACCTGAGAGAAGAGAGCAACCTCCTCCTGGCCACAACCACCCCTCAGGTAGTTGCAGACAGCAATAAGGTCTCCCCTGAGCCTCCTCTTCTCCAGGCTAAACAATCCCAGCTCCCTCAGCCTCTCCTCGCAGGGCTGTGCTCAAGGCCTCTCCCCAGCCTCGTCACCCTTCTCTGGACACGCTCAAGCATCTCAATGTCCCTCCTAAACTGGGGGGCCCAGAACTGAACACAATACTCAAGGTGTGGTCTAATAAAGCCCAGGTTACACTCAAAGGCAGTATTCCTGTTTGTTTCATGCTAGTTTTAACCTTTTATTTCCTAAATTCATCAGTTTCTTCTGTTGTAGAGGTAGAGAAGTGATTTGAGTGAGCTGTAGCTTTTTAATTGCTTAACATAATCAACAGAATGTTTTAATGTCAGTCTGCTTTGCGTTCTGTGGCAGAACCTTGGCAACCTTCACCTCTCCTGCCAGAGATCATTGACCTGGCTGGCAAATAGTGTTGACTTTGAAAAATGGCATGGCTACAAGACTGCAGATTTGACTTACATCAAACGGTAGTTTTGGTTTAAATGCCACTGCACCTGTCAGAGTAGGAGTGGTTTATGCATAGTTATGCACCACTGTTCTGTGCTGTAAATACAGGGTAAGACAGGACTATTGGAATGTATTGGGTAGGTAATTAAAACTCCTCCTGGGAGACATAGCTACAGGAACTAAAGCCAAATTTATTTTCAGGGCCTCTACTCACTGATTCTAATAAGTAATTCTTTCAGGTCCTTCTTACTGAGATGATGGAGAGATGCAAAAAACTGGGAAACAAGTAAGTATTGCACAATGCAGGAGACTCATTACTGTCTGTAATGAGTACTCATGAGTCACCGTAATAAATCTCTCTCTCTCTCTCTCTCGTTTGAGCTCTCTAAACCATGATTATGAACACCTGTTTTCCAGAGATGAATCCTAAAATATGGTAGATTACTTGCAGAGCAGAAGTTAAGTAATTTGACTTGGTTGCTTCATTTTGGCTCCTAAGCCAAAGTCTGGGACATGTAATGTGTTCTCCATCAGTGATAGCTCTGATTCCTGGTTGTGCTTCATTTTTCTAGTTTCCTTCTCCTTCCTAGCCACCACTGCCTGCAGCCAGCCCGTGCATGCCTTTTACAAGGGAGGGCTCTTTAAAACAGCTGACACCTTTGGAAATGGCTATTTAGGCAACTGCTTTTTTTCACATGCAAAGTACCCCAAATGTCTCCTCCAAGTCTACAGGCAGTCACCTTCAGCGAGTAGTTCAGGAAGAGGGTCTGAAAGTCTCGGATGCACTTTCTGAGCTGTGTGAAAGCAATTTGTCTTGCTGATGAGCTAATCTCAGCTCATTTTATTGGGTAGAAGGGGTGTATTCGATAAAGGTTTGAGCTACCTGTTGTATTTTTCTATGTGCTTTGTACAGTCCAGTCCTGCAGTGGCTGAGGAGCAAAACTCTTGTGCCTCACCTGAGGGGTGCCAGCAGTCGCATTCTGTGACTGAGCGGAGGAGTGCAGGCAAAGTGTGATTGTAAAGGTGTGGTATGAAGAAGCTGTTGTGCCAGGGTGCATAACGTGGGGAAGGATAAACCACATGCTCTGCTGGATTGAAGAGGTTGTGTAGACGGTGATTGGTTTTGTGGAACTCATCTTTGAATTCCCTTTTAGCGTTCCTTGTAAAGGTGGGATGGGTGCTTGCTCCTTGTGCCTATTTGCTCTTTGAGGGAAGGACAAAACGTTGCATGTGATGAGGGATTTTTGAAAGAAATAGTCTGGGGATGTCTTTTGTTTATTGGAAAGTTGAAGAAGCCAGTTTCAATGTTCTGTAGAGTGTGGTGGTTTTCTTGTAAAGTGGAGCTCTGTGCTTTTTGTCTTCTCATGACGGTCAAAAGAAGGCATCAGTATATAAAACTTTAACCTCAGTATGCTCCAAGAACGACACTGCAGCCATCTAAGTGAGAAGTGACAGCCTGCCTGCTCTGTAGCTAAGCATGTGGCCAGTGAACTGGAAGTACTTCTCTAATGAGAAATGCAAACTGCAGTGAGACCACTAATGCCCAGGCAGCAGCACACAGCATGCTGGGCTATTTTGAGTGTTCCACAGAATTCCCCTCAAGGTAAACTGCCCTGTATTCAAACTGTCTCTTTTTTAGACTAGGGAAGGACACAGTGTTTTTGTGAGGCAGCTTCTGTGCTATCTCATGGCTGAGTTTGCCCAAAGGAATTGCCTTTTGAATTAGACTGGATTCTGTTTCTTCTGTTTGCATAACAGTAGCAGTAAGCTGGGTTTTACAGCAGTGCAGTGAGCTCCATCTTCCATCAGTAACTTCAGCTGCAAATAAATTATGGGTCTGAATTATTAATTCGAGATGTCTAAAGGTGTTATTGCTGGTTATCATATCATAATGACTGTTTGCTGAGGCTTAGTTTAATTCAGCTGATAGAAATCTGACTTTTATAATGCTCAAACAGTCTAATTCAGGGAGAAAAAGGTCAACAGAGATTTGCCCTGCCAAAGTACAGTTCTGAACTGTGCATAAAAGGAGAGGGTAAGTTTCTAAGCATGTCAGCTGCTCCTGGTTTACTTCTTCCTTCTAATAAACTTCTGCTAAAGTCATGGCTTAAAAAACCCTCGGTGTAGAACAAGTATTCTACAGGCTGAGTTACTTTCTCCAGTGGTTTAATGCCTTCTGGTTTTTCTTAGCATAGCTTTATTAAGCCTCATCGATGCAAGCTTGATTAATGAGGGGGGTTTCTTCTTTATTCCCTCCTTCAAAATTTAGAGTAGGCATGGGGCAGTTGGCAGCCTAAGTTGAGGGGGATGGGAATGGAGGGACGACAGAATGTTAGTTGCTGTTGAGCTGCATTGATCTGTGTTCTGCTCGTTGCAGTGCCTTGCTGTTGAACTCAGTCATGTCAGCCTTCAGAGCAGAGTTTATTGCCACAAGATCTATGGATTTCATTGGCATGATTAAGGAGTGTGATGAATCTGGATTCCCAAAGGTAACTTTTTGTATGTGATTTGTATCAGCTCCTGTTCCTTGCCTGACAGAGGGACTCTGTGTTACTTACACAGCTTGTAACAGTTCCTGTTCCTTGCCTGACAGAGAGCTTTATACTCTGCCTTACCTACACCACTTGCACACCATTGCAGTAAAAGGTGGTTTGATGCCCAGACCTGCCTGTCAGCCCAGTGCTGCTCTGGGAGGCACACTCTGCATCTCCTGTGTTTCACTGAAAATGTCTCATTGACTTCCAGCATCTCCTCTTCCGCTCCTTGGGATTAAACCTGGCATTGGCTGATCCTCCTGAAAGCGATCGCCATCAAATACTGAATGAAGCCTGGAAGGTTATAACAAAGCTGAAGAACCCACAGGTGGATTACTTGTCTGTCCTACATCCCTGCTGATGCTGTGGTTAGGGCAGAACTGTAGCCAGTTGTTCAGTTAGCATGGCAGGATTTACCTTCTGTAGATCCAAGCCAAAAGGATGCTGTGCATTGAGGGCTTAAGATCCCTGCTTTCCCCAGCTCTGCTCCACTGTAACAATTTATTAGTGCATTTGTCTGATTTAAGCTTCCCAGAGACTCAAAACCTAACAGAACAAACAATACAATAATAGGATGCCTTTCCCTGCTTTGGACAGAAATGAATTAGATGTAGAGAGTGAAAAGGGCCAAAAGACCCAAAGAACAGCCTTGCTTCAGTTTGGAAGGTAAGAGAAAAAACTTTAACAGTAGATCAAAGGTGCTTAAGAGGAGTTACAAAAAGGTATAGGGAAGGGAAACAAGATACAAAATGTATATAGAACCAGACTGATTGCTGTGGATGGAGGCAGACTCAGGAGGTGGTTGTCTCACCATGTGGTAGGGTGGCCACATGGCAAAACAGGAGCAGCAGGAGCAAGGGTGCTGCTGGCAGGCAGGAAGGGAGGGCAAGGAAAGAGAGAAACAGGCAGTTCCTCTGGTTTTATAGGGGGTCTAGACGGGAAGTGGGAGTGGGCTAACCACTACACCTGGGGTCAGGTTCAGACCATCTCCAGGAGGGTTAACCCTTTACACAACTCTCCATAAGGTTGTTGTACACGAGTGACGTTGGAAGGTTGTCATTAGTGCTGGATCTCGAGGAGTTCATCCTTGTAAGTGTAATTTCTGCTAGTGTCTGCCTGCTAAGGCCCTGTAGGTCTGGCTAACACAAGGCCCCTGTCTTTCTAGGATTACATCAACTGTGCTGAAGTGTGGGTGGAGTACACCTGCAGGCATTTTACGGTAGGTGAAAGTCGCTTTGTCTCCTTGGAAGGTTTTGGGATACAAACTCAGTGGGTTTATTTGCAGCTTGGTGTTAAAAACAGAAGCAGTGACAAAAGTGTATTCCCTTTCATGGAAGCTGGGTAGGGACAGCAGACAGGACTTTGAAGGAGTCACCATCATGTCCCGGTGCTATGTGTTTTAATGGCAGATGGAGCAGGTGAAGGAAGGATTTACTGGGGCTGTGGTAAAGTTCCTGGGTTAACTGCAGCGTGTAGAAGCTGATGCTTTGGGAAATGGAAGTAAATTCCCCACCTGGCTTTCAGTGATTTAAGTGCTGACTGCATGACTATTTTGTAACCTCATTTTTTGCTGCACAGAAGCGAGAGGTCAATACAGTTTTGGCTGATGTGATCAAGCACATGACTCCTGACCGAGCATTTGAAGATGCTTACCCACAGGTAAAGAATTTATTTTGCCCAGTCTGTAAAAGCCTCATGTGGATTCTCTTAGAGGCAGTTAAGTATTAGTGATGTCTCTTACCACAGAATTAATTTTTTTAAACCCTGACTGTAGTTTGGGAAGCCTTTTGGAACAGTGTAATGCTTTGACTTGTTCCTCCAGTTTCCTCTGCACATAAGTTTTTCAGTTCAGAGAAATGTTAAACCAGAATGATTTATGCTGATTCCTGCATCAGCTGTGGTGTTCTGTTGAAGGAAATTAGCAATCATGACAGGCTGTTTGAACAGAGGTAAACCATCAAATAGTCCATTTCTGCTTGGCATTGTTATGGCTTCTGTGAATTACTGTGTCCAGTTCTGGAGACTGCATGCCAGGTGAGAGATGGATTAGTTGGAGAGGTTCTAGAAGAAGATTTTGTGGTTATTTGGAGGGTAGATAAAGTGACTATAAAAGAAGCAAGCTGTTTTGGTGAGTTTCTGTTTGTTTCTTTTGGTCGAGTTTAAGTGTAGACAGCTGGAGAACAAGTGAAGAACAACTGAAGGGCAGGCAGGCTGCTCAGCTTCTTGTCAAATGAGTTCTGAAGGGCATGTTGGAAAACCATCTGCTATGAACAGCATAGCTGTAGTTGATTCTGCTTTGGGAACAGAAATTATGTGGATGAAGGCTTGAAGTGTGCCCAGGTGGGCAGCAGAGCCAAAGGCATCCTGGGCTGGCTCAGGAGCAGTGTGGCCATCAGGACAAGGGAGGTTCTTCTGCCCCTGTGCTCAGCACTGCACTGCTCAGGCCACCCCTTGAGTGCTGTATCCAGTTCTGGGCTCCTCCATTCAAGTGAGATGTTGAGGTGCTGGAAGATGTGGAGAGAAGGGCAGCAAGGCTGGTGAGGGTCCTGGAGCACAGCCCTGTGAGGAGAGGCTGAGGGAGCTGGGGGTGTGCAGCCTGCAGCAGAGGAGGCTCAGGGCAGAGCTCATTGCTGTCTGCAGCTGCCTGAAGGGAGGCTGTAGCCAGGTGGGGTTGGTCTCTTCTGCCAGGCACCCAGCAGCAGAAGAAGGGGACACAGCCTCAAGCTGTGCCAGGGCAGGTCTAGGCTGGATGTTGTTAGGAAGTTGTTGTCAGAGAGAGTGATTGGCATTGGAATGGGCTGCCCAGGGAGGTGGTGGAGTTGCTGTGGCTGGAGGTGTTGAAGCCAAGCCTGGCTGGGGCACTTAGTGCCATGGTCTGGTTGATTGGGCAGGGCTGGGTGCTAGATTGGACTGGATGAGCTTGGAGGTCTCCTCCAGCCTGTCTGATTCTGTGAGTCTAAGTGTCTTCCAACCCAGTGCTCTGTAAATAACTAAGGAGCAATAGTCTGTGCTGTGGATAGTCTTAACTCATACTACAATCATTTTCCAATTTTTTCCTTTCCTTCCCTCTAGCTGCAGTCAATTATTCAGAAAGTTATTACCTACATCTCTGACTTCTCTCTGCTTTTCTCAGTGGTAAGTGATATTCTGGTTAAGACATTTTTACTGAGTAATTTGCAATGTTTCTGCAAGAGAAATTACCTGGCTTGGATATTTGGATTATTTGCAATCTCACATAGCCAGAGAACTTTTTATTGAGTAGGTAAAGTGCAGAGAGCTTTTGGAAGCTTTTTGCTACTCACTACTTAAATATTCATTTTTCTAACATCAATTTTCTGTGCCTTCCTTTTCCCCTGGGACTGTTAGCTTCTCTTAAGTTTGTCACCGTGCCATAGGTGGCAGTGGAAGATGTAATTGCTGACAGCTATTTCTTTGGTTGCATATATCATTAATGTGCCCTGTCCTGGGCCTTATGTTTGGCACTGAAACAAAGTGAAACTTAGGGGGGTCAGAGACTCTTAGGTTCTTCCTTCTCTACCTGTTGTGAGATTGACAGCTCGTGTCAAAGTACTGATACCAGTAGAGGAGTAAAATTCCAGACTGACCCTGTGGGTTTGGAGTCCTGTTTAGAGGTTTTTCAGTTCTCAAACCCCAACCCCTGCTCTGTTCTTGAGATGATGCAGAAAATGATTCTTTTAGTGTCTTAAGAAATAAACCCTTATCTTTGAAGAAAGTTTGAGTGTCTTGGTCCTTCCTGAGTTGTCCTGGACACGTGCAGTGTGATTGCTGGCATCTGGCCTGTTTTCACTGTTTTTAATATCCTGACTTTCCTTCCCATAGACACCTGAATTTGTCATGGTTGAGCATATGATTGCTTTGCAACGTTTGATTCAGACAGTTCTGTGCTTTGTGGTTTGATCTGGATCTCTTCAGCCAATGAATGTGATGCATCTTGCAGCCATCAGTGCTTTTCCACTTGTTTCACACAATTGCTGTCTTCAAAAACCACTGCAATCATTTTAGCTAAACCAGCTGCAGTGAGCAAACGTAGCCAAATGATTGGTTTGGGGTGTTGTGTGGAAAATACCTCCTTGTTTTGCTTATGTATTTGTACTTCCAGGAGAAATTCTTGCCATTTCTGGATATGTTCCAGAAGGAAAGTGTGAGAGTGGAGGTTTGCAAGTGCATTATGGAATCTTTTATTAAGTAAGTGAAGAATTCACTCTGAAGGGTTTGGGGAAATGTACTGGGTGGTGATGTGATGGTTTGGGTGTTACCTGCCCCCCCACTCTTATGAAATCACCCAAACTAGGCTCAGCCAAGCTGAAAACCAAGATGAAGC
This sequence comes from Pogoniulus pusillus, assembly GCF_015220805.1. Classification (NCBI taxonomy): domain Eukaryota; kingdom Metazoa; phylum Chordata; class Aves; order Piciformes; family Lybiidae; genus Pogoniulus; species Pogoniulus pusillus. Next base: position 31,108,847 of record NC_087276.1, on the reverse strand, counting down.
TTTATATTTACAGCTCAGCACAAGATACAAGCAGGTATTTACAATGTATGCAGCCAAGTTAAAAAGCTAATACAGAAACACAGCAGCCCTCCCAGAAACCAGAGTCCCCAGCAGGGGCTCCCAACCACCCTTCCACCTCCTTCCCACCCCTCTACCTTATCCCAGACTTTGCCTTATGTGCAAGGTGAGTTTGGAGAATCGGCTGGGGGGTTAGGAAGCACAAGGATTAGTTACACAGTAGGTTAGGAAGAGAAGTGCAGGCAGCCAGAGCCAGAGAGCAACTCTGTTATCTGTGTTTATGTTCTTGCTTTTACACATCTCAGCAAGCCTATGAGTGCAGCAGACATCACCACTGTTTCTTTTTCACAGCCTAGCATCTAGTTCTCACCAAAATACTCCAGCTAGCTTCAAACTAGCACAGATGACTAGGGAAGGTGAGGCAGTATATAGGCCACGTAGCTTGTGAAGTTGTTCCAGGCTATGGAAGGAGATGTCAATTTTGTCAAAGAGAGATGAAATGGAGATAATTATATTAATGCTGACTTGCTTTGGGTTAGCAAAATAGTTGTTAGCTGAAGTGGTTTGCTTTTTTAATTATGTTGCCTTAATTGGTTTATGAAACTTCTTTGGAATTCCAACTGATGTGACAGGTCAGAGCTGTTCCCTGGCTGCACGGGAGGAAGAGGCAGCCTCTTCCTACAAACTCCATTAGGCAGGAAAATCAGCATCTGCACAGCTGAAAAGGAACTTGGAGGCTGAAGCTCCCTCTGCAAATACTGTACAGCCAAACAGCCCTTTTCTTTTCAAATAATTACCAGCTTCCCTGAAACACTTCTTTTGCCTTTCCCCCTTCCCTTCAGATATTTATACAAACTGATAAGCAGCCCCCTCAGGCTTCTCTTCCCTAGGCCGAACAGTCACAGCTCTTGGCCTTTGCTTGTGTGAGAGATGCTGCAGCTCCTTAATTGTCTAAGAGGCATTCCACTGCACTTGCACCTGTGTGCCTGAACATGCCGTTAGTCCTTCCTGCCCATCCATCAGGAGCTGAGAAACTCTGTTTCTTTTTACTAGATCTAGGTTTGCTTTGTTTTGGTGTTCTTAAATTGCCTCAGTGTCACACATCTAACTTGTTGTGTCCATTGAGAAGTCAGATTCTGTGGCTTGGCAGTAGAGCCCCGTGTATTAAGATAATATTCCTTGACTGGCATTTGTGGGGGTTGTGCATCTCTGAACCACCTGATCTTTGGAGTTCTGGTTGAAAATGATGAACATCAAACTTCTGTGGTGTCACACAACACAGACAGCTGGAACTAGGCATTAGGCTGGTGTTACTCTCTTCACTGTTCTGCATTTCAGCAGAGCAAGACTTCTCATCACTGTCTCTAAACCATTTTCCAGGCACCAGCAGGAATCTACAAAGGACCCTGTTATCCTCAATGCCCTTCTGCATATCTGCAAGACCATGCATGACTCTGTGAAGTAAGACTCTCTTGACTCACACTAATAACTGGTGTCTATGCAAAGGCTGTCTGCTGGGTGTCCAGGTTCACGTTTCTGAGGCTGTTTGTTTTGTGGTGGATTAAGACAGGAATCCAATTAGCGGGGAGGGAAGAGCTGTGCAGTGAAGTGGCAGCACGTGCCATTTGCTCTTTAATTACTGCTCCAATTTCAGCACTGGAGCAGAATTTGAAAAGAAAAGTAGCAGTGCTTTTGGAGAGTTTTCTTGGGAAGCAGAGACACAGAGCAATCCAATCTTTAAAAAATCCTTTGCAGAGTGGAACCAGTTTCCTCTGAGTTGCAGTAAGTAATAAACCACTTGTGAGATGCAAGTGAACAGGTTGCCATTAAAGCACAGATTGCCGTGCTCAGACCTTTGGCCACTTGTTTCATCCCTTACAAAGGAGTGTGAAATCTGTAAAAGGACACCTGGAAGGTCTCTAGGGAGCCTGAGAAGGGGAAACTAGAATAGAGAAGAACCTCTTGAACCATCAATGTCTTTCCCCTAATTCCTCCGCTTTTCCACTTCACTTTGAGTGCTGAAGTTATTAGGGATCCTGGGTGCCCTGTTGCACACTCACTGTTTGAATAGCAGTTCTGCAGTGTGGAAAACAGTTGTGGTTTGTAGGTAGCTTTCAAAAGTCACACAGTAATTTGTGTCTGACTGAATAGGGACAGAAGCACAATGCTGCAAAGTTTAGGTTTGAAAGCCAAGATCTAGTTTGGGTTGAGTAGACTTGTAAAGGACACAATTTCTTTTGGCATTCAGAGCCCAGAGCCTCTTAGTATGGCAGACACTGTAAAGGAAATTTAACTTTCTCAGCCCTAGTATGCCACGAATGCAAGATTTATTGGTGATAAAGAAGTCCCATTTGGCATGTAATTGCAATTCCTACCAGCTAGAGTGCTTTATTTGGGGTTAGAACACTCTATTTGGCTATATCTTGCACTAAAAGCTACTTCAGTCTTGAAATGGAGCAATGTGGTGAAGCAAAAACAGCTTTAAAAAGTGAAGCAGTGTTTGTCAGTGCATATGTGGTGCTTGCTCTGACGTTTTGGCCAAAGCAATTTGGTAGTTTGTTGGGATCCCTAAGATGCCCTAAACCAGCAGTGCTTAGCTGGTTCTGCTCTGTCATCTCTTTCTGGCAAATCATCATAAATTCTAACTAATGAAGTAAATTCCATCTCCGCTCTTACATCCTGGCTCGGGAAACTGCCAACCCATTGTGTGGAGCTCCCTGATCCCTGTGACAGCTGGTGGAGGGTAACGGCCTTTAGACTGGTAGGGGTCTGATTCAGAATTGAACTGGAAACCCACAACTGACCTGAAGATCTCATTACAAGTCTGCTGAGCCTCTCAGAGCCCATCACTTGACTCTTTTGATTGGCAATGCACTAACGAGCTAATCGTGCTGAGATTTTCTTTCCTCCTTTACTGAATGTGTATAATAAAACTATTGTTCTCTTCCCATCTGCTGTCTGAGCTAGGAAATTGGTAACTGATATACTAAAGGTCAAAGCATATAACAGTAAAAGGATTAAATTGTGTTAGTTAATTGTAGCTGAACTTTGTGTTCATCCATTTTCAGTCTAATGGGCTTGACTTAATGCATTTTCATGTGATGTAAATTTGTTTTGAGTGAGATTTGGGCTCTTGCTGTAGAATAGTGTCACAAAGAGGTATCTCTGATAATCTTAGAGAGGAACTCATTTTACATACAGGCTTAGGTGGATCCTTACTGAAAGATCAAAAAGGCAGCATGGTAACAAGGTGGTGCTAATGAGTTATTACATTATGTGGCAGTGCTTAAAAACAACCAGATAATAACAACAAACTAAACCCAAACAAACTAAACCAAACCCAAAACAAACCACAATAAAAATCAAAAAATCCCAAAGCATAAAAAACCCTCAAAGAACCTCCCTCAGGAGCCAAATGAAACAAACTAATGTTGTGTTGCAACTAAATACATTCACTACCACATATACTATTGAAAGTGTATTTGCAAAGCTTTTCTTCTTAAGTAGGGCAACTTTCTTCTAAGAACAGCTTCACTAATTTCTTTGGTTTTGTCATCACTTCCTACTTAAGTTGTCATGCTGTAACACAAGGCTGAAGCCACTTACTTGCTGCAGTAAGGAAGATTAACTTGGCTTCCTACTCCTGATGTCGAATTCTGAGTTCCTGTAAAATCTAAAGACATCTTCAGCAATTCTCACATTTGCCTTAAAATGTGGCATTTGGTTTGGTGCATGCTTGATTTGGTGATGCTCCTGTTAAAACTGGCTTTGTTGCTTTGTGACTAAAATGCTGAGCTCAGTGGTCTTAGTCTGCAAGAAGTACTTTATATGGATATTACCTTATACAAGCTACTGTGTGTCCCTTGAACCCTTACAAATAAGTGGTATTCTATCATTTACTATGTAAATTTTCCCTTCCAGTGCACTGACACTTGAGGATGAGAAAAGAATGTTAGCAGCTTTGATAAATGGATTCATCAAAATGGTGAGTGGCAGCTGTGTGCAACTGTTGGGGTGTACCTGATAGCTGGGATTTCTGTGGGATCCCCAGGAGAACCATAGAATCAGTCAGGGTTGGAAGGGACTGCAAGGACCATCTAGTTCCTGCCCCCCTGCCATGGGTAGGGACACCTCACACTAGATCAGGCTGGCCAGAGCCTCCTCCAGCCTGGCCTTAAACACCTCCAGGGATGAGGCTTCCACCGCCCCTCCCGGGCAACTCGTTCCAGGCTCTCACCACCCTCATGCTGAAGAACTTCCTCCTAACATCCAGTCTGAATCTACCCATTTCTAGCTTTGTTCCATTCCCCCCAGTCCCATAACTGCTGGATAGCCTAAAAAGTCCCTTCCCAGCTTTCTTGTAGGCTCCCTTAAGATACTGAAAGGCCACAATAAGGTCACTTCAGAGCCTTCTCCTCTCCAGACTGAGCAGCCCTGACTGCCTCAGTCTCTCCTTGTAGGAGAGGTGCTCCAGCCCTCTGATCATCCCTGTGGCCCTTCTCTGGACACCTTCCAGAAGCAGGTGCCTCTGTCTGAGGCAGACACTATGTGTCTGACTTGCTTAAGACCTCTGAAAGCCCCAACCTGTGTATTTTAGTGAGGTAAGCCTGCATGTGCCGAAAGAAGTCCTGTAGTGTTGAAGCTGCTGTGGTGCAGTGGGAGGGTTCAAAGTGCACATCTTGGTTCTTTAATCAGGTTTTCTGTTGGGCTTTGAAGTCTTGCAGAAAACATGGGAAGCATTGCAAAACCAAACAGCAATTTAAGCCTTGCCTGTCACAGCTTCGGAGAGGTTGCTGATTTATGGGAGTGATTCATTTGTGCAAATCTGGAACCAGCACTAGATTTGCAAAACAGAAATGGAACAGAAGCATAAAATGGTCTGGGTTGACAGGGACCTCCAAAGGACATCCAGTCCAACCCCCTCTGCTGTAAGCAGGGGCATCTTCAACTGGATCAGGCTACCCAGAGCTCTGTTGAGCACCTTGGGGCAGGGGGGTGTTGGACTCAGGGGTCTTTCCAGCTCCCTTCCCACCCCTACCATTCTGTGGTTCTGTTACTCTTCTCTCTGTTCATTTCCATTCATAAACAAGGTATTTTGTCTCAGCTTTTTGATCTTGAGGGTAATTTTCAACCCTTCCTTCCCTTGCATCATCATAAAATCTTTTGCTCTTGTCTGTTGAGTTTGAGGTGTCAGGTTGGTGTAGAGAGATGTTCCCAAGCTCTCTTTATTCTCTAACCAGGTACTCCCAGTGCTTGGCTTTTCTTTCACACAGTCAGAGCTGACAGCTTGTTCTCTCTCTCCTTTGTTGCAGTTCTGTGGCTCTGGCTGTGGCTGGCTGCTTTCTCTTTAGCCAGTATAATAGGCTATTTAGCATCATTTTGCTTTATGAAGTTTATATGCAGTATAATGTTGTATAACAGCCTCTAGCAGGAGTTCCCACGCTCATGTGGCTTTACAGTCTTGTTTTGGGGAAGGGGGGGAGAAAGCCTAATAGCAGCAAATGCCTAGTTATAGATTTCAGAGCAGCACACCTTAAGATGTGGAGGCCAAAGCAGTTGTGACTTCCAGTCAGCTTTTTGTGGAAACATTTACATTCTTAGAGAAGTTTTCCTGAGGCTAAGACTCAGGAGTCAGCAGTTGCACAAACAGGGCAAAGGCAAAGGCAGTTGTCAGTTGTCTGTAATGTAAGCAGCAGCCCTTTGTGTTCTGGTGCAGGTCCCTTTGATCTTTCTCTATGGATTCAATGCAGTTTTAATTGTAATTCTGTAAAAAATTCTTCTGCATGTGGCTTGAGAAACACTAACTGATGCAACCTTCTCCTCTGGTAGGAGAGAAAACCCATTCCATTTGAGTGCATAAGTGTAGGCTGCCTGGAGACTGTTTCTCTTCCTTGGCTGTTAATTGACAGCTGAGACACTCCAGCTGACAGCACTTGGCCTTTCCAGATCTCGAGAGTGGAAGTGGGGTGTTCCCACACCAAGCTTGCTTTTTGACTTCTTCCCTGCTAGCATGAAAGGTTGCAGGCTTTTGCCATCTTATATAAGCTTCCATTCATTAACCAAACCCGCTTCTCTTCCTGGCATAACTGGCTAGGAAAGTGCTCATTTCTTTTTGTCTATGAGAAATGAGAGGGATCTGAAGACAGCTTCATGGAGCTATTTCTGTTTTTTTCTGTGCTGTTTTGTTTTTCCCTTGTTGTTTGGCTTTTGAAATAGGAAGCACACTAAGCCTTTTCCCCCACATTCTGTGAAGATTCAGTTCTGTTTTGAGGATGCTTCACAAATCCAGGATTTGAATGTTGGATTCTTGATAAAGATTTCATCTGTGAGGTAGACAATGCTGTGGAGTGCAAACCAAAAACCCCTTGTAGGGCTTTCAAAGTTTCCTGAACCCTTTCCTTCAGAACACAGTGCAAAGCACAGAGATTCTCCAGGTGTTACTTGGTCATTAATGCTTGGGTTTTTTTCTTGTACGAGGTTTCTGACTTTTGCATACCTGTGCTCTCTCCACAGCCAGTTTTGTGTTTCCTGAAGCTAATGGCCTGCCAATGTGAAACTGAAGGGTCTTTGTCTGTTTTAGGTTTCCTTTGGCCGTGACTTTGAACAACAGCTGAGTTTCTATGTTGAAGCCAGGTCAATGTTCTGCAATCTGGAGCCTGTACTAATCCAACTGATCCATGTAAGCTACAGTTTCAGCTACACACTCTTAATCACTGGGAATACATTTGCAGTTCCCCCATTGCCTGCCCAGATTATTGGTCTGTGTCAAAATAAGTCTGCAGCCTTTTTATCAGGTATTTTTAAAGTACACTTTGATCTCATATTTTATCACCATGAGTTGTCTGAAATTCTCACTTGACAAGCATGCATGGTGTCATTGCAACAAAAAAGAGTGCCAATCTTGCAAGAGATGTCAGGTGTAATAAAATAAATGGCACTTTTCTGCATTCAAAATTGGGGTTCTGTCTTCTCTAACCCTCCATCTAAGAGAGATTAGAGTGTGTCTAGCTGCAGATACAGGCCGAGTGCTGCTGTGGTAGGGAAGGTGAATCTCTTTGTACTGAGCCACATGCGAGGTGAGCATTAGCTGTGTCCCACTCCTTTGCAGCATTGTATCTTCTCTTCAGTCCTGTTAGTATTTTGGTTGGTTGTGTTTTGTGGGTGGGTTTGAAGTGTTCCGGGCAGAAATGAGTGTTTTTACACCAGGGAGGATGTGATGACAGCACTATGACTGAATTAATTCACAAACCTTCACAGTCATACTTGCTTTCAAACGCAGCTGCAGGAGCTCTCCAACCAAAACCCAAACAGTACAGTGAGGCCACACCATACTGGGGTCCTGTTCTCTAAGTGCATGCAGTGCAACATGCACTTGTTACTTGCCATCGACCTAACATATCCTTTACTTCTGTTTGTCATGTACAGTCTGTGAACCAGCTGGCAATGGAAACAAGAAGGGTGATGAGAGGAAATCATTCCAGAAAGACTGCTGCGTTTGTCAGGGTAGGTCTTACTCTGCTAAACTCTGAGCCTGCCTCCTTAGCAGATACTGTTATCTGCTGCCACCTAAGTGTAGTGCTTTTACACAACCACTGTTAGTATTTGTGGCACTGTTTGTAGTCTCATTTTGGCTTTTTACCATCGATCTTCGCTCCTGAAAGCCAAATGCTGCCAGCAAAACAAGACCCAAAGCATCTCAGAAGAGTTTTGTGTTAAGAAAGAGCAGCAAGATTGACTCCCTCTCTAAAGGCAGACTTACTGGAGAGGTGTTTATGTGAATGCTATAAAGCTGAGCCTTTGAAATGACATTTGAATAAAACACTTAATGTCTGTATAACTCAGTCACAGGAAGGAGAGATAGGGAGAAGAGAATCTGTTTGAGCTTCTGTCTCCTAACAGCAGTGCAGGTGTGCTGAAAGCAGCATTGGAATTTCAGCCTTCTGCATTTGGCTTTTGTGCCTATGAGTCTATACAGGTGTGGGCATAGAATCCTAGAATGGTAGGGGTTGGAAGGGACCTCTAGAGGTCAAGTCCAGCCCCGCCACGAGCTCTGAACTGTCACAGGCTATGCAAGTTGTTGTCTGCCTTTCCTCTCACCTGAAGTGCAGCAGTGAATTACGGTTGTGTGTTGGGAAGGAGTTTGCATGTGCTGCTGTTAATGGATTTTTGTTCACAGCACCAGTGCATGGTGTTCTAGACTAAGGATAGCTAGGGAGACACTGGGAGCTGCTCTCCATCCAGGGGTCTGGGCTACTCCAGGAGCTCTGAAGTTGCAGCATGCTGCTCTAGACCTACTTCCTCCTGCCACACATACACAAGGCACCTGCTTTGCCCAGTGTAGCAAATAGGCTGTCCCTGGGCAACAGTCATCTGCTTTTCTACTTAGATTTTGGCCTTGAGCTGCAAGATGGTTACTCTTTGAGTGAGTTTTGAGTTAATCTACTTGTAATGACAGCAATAATAAATATTGTTGCAAGTATGGGAATAATAATGAGAAATCTGAAGTTGCTGATTTTGGGCTTCACCTAATATTTGGCTTTTTTACTAAGAGCCTTCCACAAAACTGATTTAAAGTTTTTGATTCCTAATTGTGTATAAAATCAGTGATGATTGCTGTAAGTCCAAGTTGGGAATCTTCTTCAGTTTCAACTTTTTCAATCTGCTCCAGGCTTGTGTTGCCTTCTGCTTCATTACAATTCCATCGCTGAGCAGCATCTTCACTCGTCTCAATCTCTATTTACACTCTGGACAGGTAGCTCTGGCTAATCAGTGCCTTTCACAAGGTAAGGATTTTATCTACTTAAAAGTTCTCTGATTTCAGCAAGATTTCTAATTGCAAATATTAACTCGGCTGAACTTCTAAGTCTTGTATTTATGACATAATTAAAGTACAGCAGTGTTACAGTGAAAACTTCACACGTGTTAAGCAGCTCTTCAGTTCTGACACCAATGCTGTGATCTCAGTAACCAAGACAGCTGACTCTAGTTGACAGGTTTAAAACTGGCAGAGAGGAGATTCAAACTGGATGTTAGAGAAGGGTCCTTTGCAGTGAGGGTGGTGAGACACTGGCACAGGTTGCCCAGGGAGGTGTTCAGCACCAGGCTGGATGAAGTCTTGAGAGACCTGTTCTAGTGGGAGGTGTCCCTGCCTATGGCAGGGTGTTGGAACTGGATGATCCTTGAGGTTCTTTCCAACCTAAACCCTTCTATGATTCTATACTTGAGCCATTTCCCTGTTTAAAGTGATGTCATCCTACTTTGTTTTGCAGCTTTAATACTGCCTTTAAGTGCCTGCTTTCTGTGGGAAAAGCTTTTCCTCAACATGTTCTCAGTGGTGCTGGGAAAGTAATAAATTGATTACTTTGCAGCATCTCTTGTTGTAGCTGTGAATGCTTTGTTTTAGCTCTGTGCTTCTTCCTGAGAGCTTGTTTTCCAAGCTCTGTATTTACCAGTACGTTCCAGCTACACAAACAGGCTGACTTAGGATGCTGATGAAGACTTTTTAGTGTAGGGTGACTGCAGCATTTCTTTGTTTTGAACCTGACATTGCCCACAGAGCAAAGCTCAGGGATTTAGAGTAAAGCTGGCTGTTGTGTCTGAGTATGGTGTGCAAATAAAAGAGCTGCAGACTCTGGTGTTGTGCAGCTGGTGGTGTGCAGTTTCTTTGTAGGTAACAGCCCAAAAATGGGCTCTGGTGTTCTGTCTAATTGAGCAGTTTGCCTTCTCCCTGCTAGCAGTATTTGTTCTTCTTGTGTTGCAGTGCATCTCCTGTTGGATGCAAACCCAAAGCAGTTCCTGTAGTGTTCTCTTTGAGAGCTTATAAATGTGCACAGAGCTTATAAATGTGCACAGCTGCTGTTTGGTGTCTGCACGCAGTGCACTCCCTTAACAATGAATAGGATCCTCACTGCTATCTTTCAAGCATTAGGAGCTCAGGTATCTAAAATGTGCAGTTGTTAACACTCTCCTGAAGTTCAGACTCAGCAGCCAGAGAGGGGAGCAGAAGCTGCCCGCCTCAGCTTTTGTTGAAATGAAGCATGTACAAAACTCTGGTGCTCAATTAGTCACTTGTTTACTGAGGTTTTAATGTTAAACACATTTTTTGCTTCTTTAGGAAAACTCTTTTGAGCATAACTGGTACTCAGAGCCATGTCACTTGCATGAGTTAACCAGTTCACTTGCATGAGTTAACCAGTTCACTTGCATGAGTTAACCAGTTCACTTGTCTTAACCAGCTAGGCTCTTCTGTGAACAGTTTTTGCATGTTCTGGTGTGCTGTAGTCAGATGAAGTGTCCTTGGAAGTTACTTTAAGCACAGTTTTATCCATGTCTCAGTTGAATGCATGTGAAGAAGTGCTGATGGATTCAGAACAGCAGATTTAAATCCAGAGAGTTAACTGAGGCCAATTAGACACTGGTCTACTAAAACCAGTGCAGCACGAAGTGGAACATTTGAGAATGTGCAGTTAATGAGAGCATTAAGCCAGGAAGTGAATTGTGCCTTGTGTGTAACCTTTATTTTATGCAGATTGGAATTAGCTTAATCAGGTTAAACTGGGAAGAGAAATAAAACTGAAAGGTAATGTACCTGATCTGATAGCTCAGTCAGCAGTAGGGCATGCATGTGTGTGCTGTTTCTCTTTAGAGATTCCAGATGTTGGTTTTCATGAGTTAAAGTCTTGGATGTTTTCCCCTTATTTTAATTTTGAGTACCTCCAGGGAGTCTGGCAGCTTGAGTGAGGTGAGTCTGCACTTAAACATCTAACCAAACTGAACTGCACAGGGTAGGCTTCTGTTGGCAGCAGGAGGATTTCTCTAAATGCCAATGTATCTAAGTTCAAAAGGGAGTAAAAGTACCTTTTTCTTCGGGGGGGGGAGGGTAAAGGGAAATGAAAAGATTCCTTTATTATATAGAGGGTGAGAGGGTCAGAGTAGTAAATAAAGTTAGCCAGGCTCAGGGTTGCACTGATAAACTGCCAGCAACTGGAGAGCCACAGCTAATCTGCTAAGTGGAGGGTTTGGGTTGTGCCTCATTGCCAGTCTTCAGGGACAATGGTCCCAGGCCATCAGTGCCACTGTCCTGCTGCTCCCATTTCCTCTATCAAATCAAAGTCTTGCTGCTGGCATTTGCCACTCCATTGATCAAAGCAACTGTGTGGTGCTCCTTTGAACTCACCCAAGTCCTTCAGTATTAGAAAACTGTAATAGTATTTTTTCTTAGAATAGGTTTTCTTTAATACAGTGAATTTTGGTCAGCAGTAGGAAGCTAATGGGGTGATGGAAGGTGCAGCTTTAGCTCGCTGGTGGCTCTCTGTGCAGCTGTGCCATTCGACCTGTATCAAACGTGACTGTTGTCTCTCTTGTCTCCAAGAAGGGCTTTAAATGAAGTGAATTTGTGATTACATTCAGAATGGTTTAGGTGGTTTAGTCCTGGATGTGTATTTTGAACCTCTGTAGAGCCTCTGCAGAGCCCACCTTAGAAAGGAAGAGGTTAGTTTATAGAGATGTGCTTCCCACCTCTCCTAACTGAGCCACAGATCACTGCGTGCTGCCAGGGCGGAATAATAGACACTCCTCACTCATGCTTGCTGGCAGAGGGAGTGCCTGGACTCAAGTGAGATGAAATGCATGCTCCCTTCTGTCACTTAGGGATTTGTGAGGCAGAGCTTTTATTTCAGTTGCACCTTTCCTCCCCGTGGAAGTGCTGCTCTGCCTGCTAAGGAGCAGGCAGTAGGACGTTCTGATTGTTGGCCACAGCATTCATCAGGTGGGTACAGGTGAGACAACTTTCTGCTGCCGTGTCTTGAGCAGCACTTCTGTTCTAAAGGCTGTGAGATCCTCCCCTCAGAAGTAGCATGCTGAGTGAATCAAGTCATTCAGCCATCTCTGGATGACTAACTGCACTGGGCTGTTATCAAACATAAACCTTCAGAAAAACAGAGTCTTTGTCCTCCAGATCAACTGACACAGATCTTGATTCCCTTTAGCAAAGGCAGATTCAGTTCTAAAGCGTGCAGTGCTCAGTGTGCTTCTAGGTGCTTGTTCTGTTCTTCAAGTGCAGCTGAAACACTTTCACTACATTGCAAAAGAAGTTTCTTCTGTTAAAGAAAATGTTTCTTTCCCATGGATGTGTTCTAACTATGGCAGGCTTCAGCCCCACTTTGGAGGACGTATGGGATGGAGGAGCAAATCAGTAATTCTTAATCGTAGTTTAATGGCGTTGTAGTGCCATTTCACAGTTGTTGGTATTCCTTCCTGATCTCCTGAAACAGATCTGAAAAGTGTCAATGGAATACAGAGAGACAATCTCAGGCAAAGAATTTAGAGACATAAGAAGCTGAAGAGGATTTCTCAGTTGCAGGTTCTGGTGAGATGCATGTGTACTGTCTGTGTTACCTTCTGGAATACTCTTTGCCTTGAAGGCAGCAAAGCAGCTTTGGGAGAAGCTGATGAGAGCTTGTTTTCCTTACCAGCCATGTGAACAAAAGGATGAGCTTACTGTTACCTGAGATTTCCAGAGCTGGAACCTTCTCCCATTCACTGACCTGCTTCTTGTTCCTCTCTCCATCCCAACCAGTAGCTTTTGCACATGATTTAGGAGCATTGGCATCTCTGTCTCTGTAAGCTTTTCAGACCAGCATTTTGTGTCAGTTTGTCAGTTCCTCAAGTCTGTCTCTGTCTAGCCTATGACTTGCTTTTGAAAGTGTCTAGCAGCATCTACTGAGGCAACACTCAGCAAACAATAATGCAGAATGATGCTTCCTGGCTTGCAGCTGCAGGTGGTCTAAACACATCCTTCAACAAAGGTTGCAAATGGAGCACAGTGTTTAATGACCTTAGATGAAGCAATCCTTAGGAATCTGAAGTGTTAGTAAATGTGTACTTTCTGGCCCTTGTAACTGCGTGTGACAGTGAGCTCCACAGTTCCATGCTGCTTGGAAGTCTGTCCTTTAGGGATTTATTTCTGAATGGTTTCTAATTGTTAGCTGAGTCTGCCACTTGGAGGGCAGCTGCATGCACTGATACTGTGGAAAAAACATGATTCTTGGCTCGTTTTGTCCTTTGGGAAGCAGGGAGCTCAGGGCTGCATTCCAGGTGTAGGTGCCCAGGAGCTCTGTGAGTAGTACAATTACTGCCTGGATCATTCTTGGAATTGCCTTGCCTTTTCTACAGCTGTTTGAGGATGCAGCTTTCAAGAAAGCATCTATAATGACTCTAACATCCCTCATGAGTGTGAATAGCCTATTTAGAGATTATCTTTCTATACTTATACCAAGGGCTGCTTCTTTCCCCACATGCCTTACTAATATTAGACTTCATCTGCTGCTCTCTTGCTCAGAATCATGAGATCCATCTGCCCTGCTCTGCAGTCACATTCCAGACCAGGCTGCAGCACTGTCACCTCCCAGCCCATCCTAAGGACAGGTCTCTGCAAAACTTCTTAAGGAACGTAGCAGTCATTTCACTGCTCCTTGCCTCATCCACCCCAGCCTTTGCTATGGAACCTTGGGAGGACTTCTCTCCTCTATTGTCAGCTTAATTTTGTAAGAGCCTCTTGTGTGAGAGACACTGCTGTATGTTTTTTTAAGAGTCTTTGTGTCGAGTGGGTCACTTTGAAACACAGACTTGGTGGTTCTGAGGAAAACTTGAGAGACTTGGGAGGAAGGATTTGTCTCTGCAGATCCATTTTGGCTTCTCACTCTTGGATTTTTTTTTTTTCTCCTCTCTGGAGTCTGCTTGTTTAAAAACTTACTTCAGGACCTCTGTTCTGAGGACAGGCTACAAGAGTTGGGACTCTTCAGCCTGGAGAAGAGAAGGCTTCAGGAAGACCTTATAGTAGCCTTTCAGTATCTGAAGGGGGCTACAGGAAGGCTGGGGAGGGACTACTGACAAGGTCTGGTAATGACAGGAGGAGGAGGAATGGGTTTGAACTGGCAGAGGGGAGACTGAAAGTGGATGTTAGGAAAGGGTTCTTTGCAGTGAGACACTGGCACAGGTTGCCCAGGGAGGTTGTGGAGCACAGACTCTTCAATCATTGGGTGATTCTGTGCAACACAACCTCTCTGGAAGTGTTCAAGCCCAGGTTGGATGAGTCCTTGAGTGACCTGTTCCAGTAAGAGGTGTCCCTGCCTATAGCAGGGTTTGGAACTGGCTGAGCTTTGAGATGCCTTCCAACCTAAACCATTCTCTGATTCTATATTAACAAAAGAAACTACAGCATTCAGTGATAACATTCATAATTCTCATGTTTCCAGCATTACTCATGAAACTCTCTTTACACAGAGTTCTTCCTAGAGGGAGTGATTGGCATTGGAATGGGCTGCCCAGGGAGGCAGTGGAGTCACTGTCCCTTGAGGTGTTGAAGCCAAGCCTGGCTGGGGCACTTAGTGCCATGGTCTGGTTGATTGGCCAGGGCTGGGTGCTAGGTTGGGCTGGATGAGCTTGGAGGTCTCTTCCAACCTGGTTGATTCTGTGATTCTTTACACACCATGTTTGGAGATGACATGGAATGTGGAGGCAGGCTGAAACTTGGGGTGGGGTTATTGCCTTTGTTTTTTGAGGGGGTAGGATGGTGGTTTTGCCTTGCACTCACTGATTACAGCCGAGGAATGCAATGTCTTCCATCTAGTGTCCTTGCTCATACTGCATGATCTCCCTGTGCAAACCTCCCTTTTCCCTGCACGCCTTTGGCTGGAAGCAGTAAGGCCTTGGTGCCAATCTCTAATCAAGCTGTTCCTAAAGCTAGCCCTGGCAAGCTTCATCCACAGAATTACCTCTTTATCTGCACCTAATTTATAGCACGAATTAGCATGAAATAGTAAGAGCTAATGTAGTACATTCCAGTTCATGCATTCATTTTCTTATTTTATCTTGGTTCCTTCAAATAATTCTTTGTAGCTTTTGGACTGGAAGTGATGTGTAGAGGATTTTAAGACAAAGGAATGTTCAGTAGCTCAAGGCTACACGTTTCAGCAATGTGGCAGAACTTTCACAGTGTCCTCAGCCGTGCCAGGAGCTACAAATGTTTGCAGTGCTCGACTGTCAGAACAGTGATGTGTTCGTTTATGTAACAGCAAAGGCAAAACCCAGGCAACACCAATCCCTCCCCCAGCCTTCCCTGCTTCCTTCCCATTAATTTCCTGTGCTCTGGAGTAAAAGGATTCATTACATTTCTAACCTCTGTCGATTGGGAAAGCAAAGTCTTCAGAGTAGCTGAAACAGAGCTGGGAGTGCTGTAGGGCACAAGGGTGATGTGGAATGCAGGAGCTGCATGTGGTCCCTGGGCTTGTCAGTTGGGTGGACTTAGCCTTGTGTAATTGTATCTCTGACTAAAAATAGTTTGTGAGGGTATGTCCAGCTAACTGCCTCTTGCTCTTTGGAGGTGGCCTTGAGGAGATTGAGTATGTCACCATCTCTAATGTCTTAGTTTCTCCTTGGCTTTTTTTTCCCTAGTCTGAAGCTTTAAATTAGTTTAACTGCCTACATTTTTCTGTGTGGAGAGATCCTGCACCTGGGTCAGTGCAATCCGAAGCACAGGTACAGGTCAGGTGGGGAATGGCTGAGAGCAGCCCTGAGGAACAGGACCTGGGGGTCTGGGGTGATGAAAAGCTCAACTGGAGCCTGCAGTGTGAGTGCAGCCCAGACACAACCTTGTGCTGGGCTGCAGCAAGAGCAGTGTGGGCAGCAGGGTAAGAGAGGGGATTTTGCCCCTTGGCTCTGCTCTCCCCAGACCCCAGGTGCAGTCTTGGGTGCAGCTCTGGAGCCCCCAACACAAGCAGGACATGGAAGTGTTGGAGCCAGTGCAGAGGAGGCCACCAAGATGCTCAGAGGGCTGCAGCAGCTCTGCTCTGAGGACAGGCTGAGAGTTGGGGCTGTGCAGCCTGGAGAAGAGAAGGCTTGGAGGAGACCTTGGAGTGGCCTTGCAGTATCTGAAGGGGGCTGCAGGAGGGCTGGGGAGGGACTACTGACAAGGTCTGGTAATGACAGGATGAGGAGGAATGGGTTTGAAGTGGCAGAGGAGAGATTGAAAGTGGATGTTAGGAAAGGGTTCTTTGCAGTGAGGGTGGTGAGACACTGGCACAGGTTGCCCAGGGAGGTTGTGGAGCACAGAATGACCCAATGTGATCTTTGACCACATTGGGTGCTTCTGTGCTCCACAACCTCCCTGGAGGTGCTCAGGACCAGGTTGGATGAGTCCTTGAGTGACCTGTTCTAGTGGGAGGTGTCCCTGCCTATGGCAGGGAGTTTGAACTGGCTGAACTTTGAGGTCCTTTCCAGCCTAAAGCATTCTGTGATTCTATGCAGTAGCAAACAAGTTGGTCCCTTCCAACCTAAGCCTCTCTGTGAGCTGTAGGAATAGCTGCTGCACCCAGGTTTGTGTGTCTGTATGGCTGCAGGTGGGTGTGGAGGAGCTGTTAGGAGTACTGACAGCAGCAGAACGTTCAGCGTGGATTCCAGTTGCTGCTTCTGTAGAGTATCACTGGAGCTGCTGACCTGGAGAGCCCAGGCTGTTAGTTTCTGTAGCCTGAAGGTCAGCATCTATGCCTGGGGAAGGATTCATAGGATTGTGGTGAACCAGAATGAAGGAGCTACTGTAAAAGGATGAGTTTAGTGAAGCATGAAGTATGTCACGTTTGGAGCACTGCACAAGACACTAACAGCAGCCTGGGAAGACTTTTATCATGATGATTTGTTGGAATGTGCAGGCTGCTTTTCCCCTTAGCCAAATTAACAGTGCCTTACTTCAGAAGCAGTGTGGTACTGTCCTTCAGGCAGATCAGAAAACAGCATCCTGCACTGTACATTAAGAACATAACATTGTGGGTTTTAAGTGCTCCCTTACACCTTTTGGAAGCCAGTCAGGTGTGTTGCTTTCTCTTTAATCATCCCACCAGAGGCAGCTTTATAGATCCACTTCTTTTAAAAGATATAAATACCACTGATAGTAGCTGAAGATGAGGCAGCAGTGCCCAGGTGGGCAGCAGAGCTAATGGCATCCTGGGCTGGCTCAGGAGCAGTGTGGCCAGCAGGACAAGGGAGGTTCTTCTGCTCCTGTGCTCAGCACTGCTCAGGCCACCCCTGGAGTGCTGTGTCCAGTTCTGAGCTCCTCCATTGCAGAGAGATGTTGAGGTGCTGGAAGGTGTTGAGAGAAGGGCAGCAAGGCTGGGGAGAGGCCTGGAGCACAGCCCTGTGAGGAGAGGCTGAGGGAGCTGGGGGTGTGTAGCCTGCAGCAGAGGAGGCTCAGGGCAGAGCTCATTGCTGTCTACAACTACCTGAAGGGAGGCTGTAGCCAGGTGGGGTTGGGCTCTGCTGCCAGGCAAGCAGCAACAGAAGAAGGGGACACAATCTCAGGCTGCAACAGGGCAGGTCCAGGCTGGATGTTGTTAGGAAGTTCCTGGCAGAGAGAGTGATTGGCATTGGAATGGGCTGCCCAGGGAGGTGGTGGAGTGGCTGTACCTGGAGGTGTTGAAGCCAAGCCTGGCTGGGGCACTTAGTGCCATGGTCTGGTTGGTTGGGCAGGGCTGGGTGCTAGGTTGGGCTGGCTGAGCTTGGAGCTCTCTGCCAGCCTGGCTGATTCTATGTTTCACTGCTTCACCTCAGAGTCAGTGCAAGTCAGAATTAAATACTGATGCTCATTTAATAGCTCCTGAGGAAGCAGCACATCTGTGACAATCTTTTTAGTGACCTTTGGCTCCAAACTCAGAGCATGATGCATACTCCTGGCAGCTCTCTACAAGTGAGGAAGGTGTTTGGAGGACACTTAGCTTTCTGCAAAGTCTCTGATAACACCTTTGAATTAAAGTGAATTTATTTTTGCTGGGGTAAATGTGCTGTAGTGGTCCAGTGTAAGAATCGTTATGTGGTTAGCACAGACTGGTTGAACTTGGAGCAAAAGGGACATACTCTTCTCTTAGCAGTGCTCCTGGTTGTACCCAAGTGAAATCCCCATCTCTGTAGCAGAAAGTGCAGCTACCTGCTTTGTGCTGTGTTGCACTTCAACTGCTTTGCTGCGTCGTTTGGAGGGCAGAGGGAACAAGGCCTGGAGGAAGAAATAAAAGTGTGGGTGCAGGAGCCCTGAATCTCCCCTTTGTGCTGGGGCAGCCACAGTCTCAGGGTGGGGGAGGGTGTTGCAGGGTGACCTGCAAGTACAGCCCGGCGGTGGAGGACAGCAGCCCCATGGAGACAGCAGGGAGGCAGCAGCTGTGTGATGCCGCGGTTAGGGGAGAAAAGGCTGGAGGCAGAGAGGAGCTTGTCCCAGCAAGGGTGAGCCATCTGCGGTGCGGAGGGGCTCTCCTGATGGCCAGCAGCTGCCCGCAGAGGAGCTGCACATGCTGCTCTCGGGAGCAGGGGTGGAGAGGCAGCTCCTAGCCCTGAGCCACCTCTACCAGGTGAGAGCAGCGGCAGGAGGTCAGGGAGAGTAAACTGAATCAAAGTGCAGTTCTTTACGGTGAAGAGGTCTCGGGTTTGAGCTGTGGCAGAAGTTTAGAGGTGAATGTCTGGGGCTGTGGTTGCTGGGGGAGCAGGCAGTAGATGAAGGTGAGGGACTTGGCAGCTCAGCTCTTCGGCTGCTGCACAGCTCACTCCTGCCCCTTGTGCAGTAGCTTCAGCAGTCAGGAGCCTTCTCTGCGCAGGCTTGGCTGCTTTGCTGTGCTGAGTGTTTTCTGAGACCCGTTTCTCGTTGCCTTGTCTCATGTGTGCATGATGTGGTGATGTGGGGTATGCTGGTTCTTTTCCTGCTGAGACAGCTGTGGGAGAGACAGCAACTCCTTTGCTCCTGCTAGAACCAGCATCTGCTGCTGCTTTCCATCCCCAGTACGGCTCAGAGAGGACTCCTTGCCTTCTTTTGGGTTGGCTGTATAAACTTACAGTTCATTTGAAATAGAATCAGCCAGGTTGGAAGAGAGCTCCAAGCTCACCCAGCCCAACCTAGCACCCAGCCCTGGCCAAGCAACCAGACCATGGCACTGAGTGCCCCAGCCAGACTTGGCTTCAACACCTCTGGGGATGGTGACTCCACCACCTCCCTGGGCAGCCCATTCCAATGCCAATCACTCTCTGAGCCTCCTCTTCTGCAGGCTGCACACCCCCCAGCTCCCTCAGCCTCTCCTCACAGGGCTGTGCTCCAGGCCTCTCCCCAGCCTTGCTGCCCTTCTCTGGACACCTTCCAGCACCTCAACATCTCTCTTGAGCTGGGGAGCCCAGAACTGGACACAGCACTCAAGGTGTGGCCTGAGCAGTGCTGAGCACAGAGGCAGAAGAACCTCCCTTGTCCTGCTGCCCACACTGCTCCTGAGGCAGCCCAGGATGCCATAAACCAAACCCCCATTCTTCCATCTCCAAAATAAAGGTGCAGGATGAAATGAAGCCTGCTGATTGACTGAAGGGGGCTGTGCTCTAACACGGAGGTGTCCAGAAGGGCTTGAGCACTCACTCGTGTGCTGAAAGGAAATAGGAGTCAGAGAATGACTCTTTTTCCAAAGCACATGTTCCCCTGGTATTCCTCAGAAGCTTAAATTAGATACCAGCTGGTGCTATATTTAGCAGATTTGCTTGGAGTCTTATGTGCTTAAATGAAATTTTCCAGAGCAAGCAGCAGTGCTGGGAGTGCCCATGCCTTCCTGGCACTGGGATCTCCATGCCACCTCTTGGCTTTCACCAGAAGTTCTCCTCTTCTCTTTGCTAAAGTTTGATTTCCTGGCCTCAGTTTCTGCTGCTGTAAAATGAAGGGACAGTATTAATTCTGAAGGGTGCTTTGAAGCTTGTGGCTGAACAGCTTCAATGGGATTTGGATACTTTGGTGTTTTGAAGTGTACTTGAGAAAGTGCAAACCAATGTTGCTGTCAGAAACATTTTAATGAACTTTTGCCCTAAAATACCTCCTGAATATGCTAAGAGGGAAGATGTTGCTCTGTGAATAAACTGCTCTAGTATTTTGGTTGGGTTGGGTTGGGTTGTTTGGTAGTGTTAGAGGCACAAGTAAGAGTTATGCAAAAATCTCTCGACAGCTGTTCTGCCAAGGCCCCAATGCTTGATGGTTTCTGTAACTCCTGTGCTGTGCTTCTTGGAAAGAAGCATCTGGGTGACCAGCAGCAGTGCCTCAGCCTCTGGTGCTACTTGTGACTAAAGACCTAGAGAAGTGAGGTTGTTTGTCCTTCCTTAAAACTTCAACAGCCTTTTGTGAAGGAGTGGCTGGGGGTCTGGGGTGATGAAAAGCTCCACAGGAGCCTGCAGGGTGAGTGCAGCCCAGACAGCAACCCTGTGCTGGGCTGCAGCAAGAGCAGTGTGGGCAGAAGGGACAGGGAGGGGATTCTGCCCCTTGGCTCTGCTCTCCTCACACCCCACCTGCAGTCCTGGGTGCAGTTCTGGAGCTCCCAGGACAAGCAGGACATGAAACTGTTGGAGCCAGTCCAGAAGAGGCCACCAAGATGCTGAGAGGGCTGCAGCAGCTCTGCTTTGAGGACAGGCTGAGAGAGTTTGGGCTGTGCAGGCTGGAGAAGAGAAGGCTTGGAGGAGACCTTGAAGTGGCCTTCTAGTGCCTGAAGGGGGCTAAAGGAAGGCTGGGGAGTGACTGTTGACAAGGTCTGGTAATGCCAGGATGAGGAGGAATGGGTTTGAAGTGGCAGAGGGGAGACTCAGACTAGATATTAGGGAAGGGTTCTTTGCAGTGAGGGTGGTGAGACACTGGCACAGGTTGAGGGTGGTGAGACACTGGCACAGGTTGCCCAGGGAGGTGTTCAAGGCCAGGTTGGATGAGTCCTTGAGTGACCTGTTCTAGTGGGAGGTGTCCCTGCCTGTGGGAGGAGGTTAGAACTGGCTGCGCTTTGAGGTCCCTTCCATCCTGAAGCATGCTGTGATTCTGTGCAGTAGCAAACAGGATGGCAGGATCTGTTCACCCTCCCCCTTTGGATTCCTCATTCCCCTGCTATTAGCATTTCTTAAGTCAGTTTGGAACCCTGCTGACTTTCGATTATGTTTTCATTGCCATGTGTAATACATAGGCAGGATGTGAGGAGGAAATTGCTGGCAGAGAGAGTGATTGGCATTGGAATGGGCTGCCCAGGGAGGTGGTGGAGTCACCGTGGCTGGAGGTGTTGAAGCCAAGCCTGGCTGGGGCACTTAGTGCCATGGTCTGGTTGCTTGGCCAGGGCTGGGTGCTAGGTTGGGTTGGATGAGCTTGGAGCTCTCTTCCAACCTGATTGATCCTGTGATTCTGTGAAGCAGTGGTGTCTGCTCGTTAAGAAGAGGATGATTGAAATGGCAAAGTCTCAGGTGATGTGGTAAGTTCTTTTGAGAGCCCAGCATCATTTAACTCCCACAGTTTTGGGCTCTGAGTCCCGAGTTCCAGGCAGGTGAGCAGAGGTTTGCCCTCAGAATGGGAGCAGTCAGTGGGGACAGGCATGGCTGCTGTCGCAGTTGGAGGATAACCCAGCACCTGTGGTTTTTGTTTTGTAGCTGATGCTTTTTTCAAAGCTGCAGTGAGCCTTGTTCCTGAAGTGCCCAAAATGATCAGTGTGGACGGGAAGATGAGACCTTCTGATGCCTTCCTCTTGGAATTCCTGTGTAATTTTTTTTCCACGCTGTTGGTTGTGCCGGTAAGTTGTGTGCGAGGAACTGCGCTGGTTTGAGGCTGCCTGGAATGTTTTCCTGAGAGAAATGGAATCCTCAGCTGTCAGAAGAAAAGAGAAAGCCAGCAGTAGCCTGTGTCCCTCATTCTTCTGCTGAGAAATGCACCTAGTCAGAATACAGATAGGACACTCACTGCTCACACACTGCGCAGTCAGCCCTCACTTCTGGCTGGCTCTGTGGCTGGCTCTGTCCTAGCTCTACTTCAACCTAAGCCCTTTTTCCTGACTCCATTGTTGTCTTTTTGACATCCCACCTCAGATCTCCAGATTTGTCACGTGAGACATACGTGGGTTGATCTGGTTATTTCTGAATGTAGAGGGTTAACCCTCCTGGGGGAGCGGTCTTGACCCCGATCCCAGGTCCTCCTGACTCCTCCCCAGGCATGGGTCTGAGCCTTACTCCAGGTGTAGTGCTTAGCACACTTGCTGTCTAGCCCCCTGTAGAAACAGAGGGGCTTCCTGTGTTGTTCTCTCTTGCCCTGCCCCCTGCCTGGTAGCATCACCCTCCTGTTCCTGCTGCTCTTGTTTTGCCACACGGCCACCAGTCCCCAAGGCAGACAAAGCCCATTGCCAGCGATCTGGTTGTGCAGGTAGATTGTGTATCTTGTTCCCTTCCCTCTACCTCTTTGTAACTCCCCTCCCTCAAATACCTTTTATTTATTGTTAAAGCTTTCTCTTTTAACTTTCAAGTCGAAGTGAGGCTATTTATTGGGTGTGTTTTACCTTTTCCTCTCTGCATCTAGTTCCTTTCCTTTGAAAAAAGGGGCAAGAGGGAAAGGCATCCTAGAAATTGGTTCTAGTAACTGTATTTGAGTCTCTGGGAAAGTTAAGCTAGAACTGAGACACTGAAGAGAAGGAAAGAGGGAGAGGGAAGGAGGTTTGGGCCAGGAGCTGTCCTGGGGACTCTGATTTCTGGGAGAGATATTGTGTTACTTTTAACTTGTCTATAACTGTATATGTTTGGGTATATATCTGCTTGTATATTGTGCTAAGCTGCAAGTATAACTTCATTCCTTAACTGCCAGCTGGCTAAGTCTAGTCTGGGTGGTTTTCTTAAGTGTAGTGGGGGGGTGTCAGGTAACACCCAAACCATCACAGTAACACTGGGACTGGCAGACTGTTTCGGCTTTCCTCTTTAAAAGTCTCGAGTGGATTGGGCTTTTAGGACTGGGAGATGCACTGGTTGGTTTTTCACAAGGAAGCTGAACTCATTTGGTTATTGGCTGCAAAATGGGAACAGCTGTTTGGAGGTGAAGGTACAGCATTGCCTCTCTCAGTAGCACCTTGTGCTTCACTGGATTTGGAGTAGGATGGAATCTCACCATCACTCAACTGTGTAAGCATCACTTCCTGCTCCACAGATCCCTGCAGAAAAGTGGCATTCTGGAGGTGTTCAAGGCCAGGCTGGGTGAGGCCTTGAGCAACCTGTTCTAGTGGGTGCCTGTGGCAGGGGGTTGGAACTGGATGATCCTTGAGGTCCCTTACAACCTAAACCATTCTTTGATTCTAGCAGAGTGCTCCAAGTCTGACACCTGAGCAAGGGTATTCACAGTGAAGATTGCTGATGGCAACTTTGCCTTCCCAGTGCAGGTGTTCTTCTGAAGCTCAGCACTTGGAGTCCTCTACTTGTTGCTGTAGCTGACTGACGTTGGACGAGCAACAGTTCAAGACTCCCTGCCCAGTGTGTTTAATTGCAGAGGCTCAGCTGTTAAGAATCTGACAGTCAGTTCTGTGCTAGTCCCCCATGACTGGAACACAAAGCACAAAGTGTCTGTGGAGGCTGCCTGGAGCAGGTTTATGGTTAAGGCTCACAGGGGAGCTTTGAGGGGAAACTGAAACAGACTTTTCAAAGGGTTTGCAGGAAACACACTTGAGAGGAGCAGTTGTCAGCTTGACCGCCAGTGCAGCTGCCTCCCTTTCTGTTTTGGGGTGGCTGTGGTGGGGTTGACTTCTCTGCTCTCCTTTTGCCTAGGACCATCCAGAGCAAGGAGTGCTGTTCCTCACGCGAGGACTGCTGAATGTGATCCAGGATTACACCTGGGAGGATAACAGCGACGACAAAGTCAGGATTTACACCAACGTTCTGCACCTGCTGTCTGCCATGGCTCAGGAGGTGTACATCTACCGCGTGGATAAAGGTAACGCCTCAGCCTGGCTCCGAGCCTGCTGCTGCCCTGGCCTTAGCCTTGCATTTGGGCTCTGCACCTACTTAACAGAGCTCAGCAGCCGTACAGAGGGGATTCTTAGCCTCTGCAGGGCCAGGTACTGCAGCTTAAAATAATCTCAGGAGGTTCCCAAGCAGATGTACAATCTGTAGAGTGGATCTCTGCAGAGGCCTTTGCTTAGTTTGCTCCTGGTGGTGGTGTTGCAGGTACTCTAAAGGTGAATGTTACATCTCTGTCAGTTTTTCCTGGAGTCCAGACTATCAGCTTGATTCCTCTTTATTGCTGGAGTTTCATTTGCATGTGTTCCCAACTCCAGCTTTCAGAATGTAGTGCCCACTCTCCCTCATTTAAATGCTTTCTTTGCTGCTTTGAAGACAGGCTTTCAGCTTTGGAGCTTGTGGTGGCAACTTACAGGGAGCTTCAGAATACCTAGACAAGAAGAGTCCAAAGATTGGTCACTTTAGAAAACGGCTGCAGTCTTTTTGGAATCATTAGCTTGTTATAGAGAGGTTACTGAATCAAGGTAGAGTACTAATGAAGGCTTTTAAAGCACACTGGCAAGATTAGCATAGTCTGAGAGGCCAAGCTCTTTTGGCTTTGTCTGCTACTTGCACAGGGCTCTCACAAAGGGGAAGGCTGAAATATATCCTGCAGTTCTTCTGGTGAACAGTCTGCCAGAGTTACCAACCATGACAAAATACCTCCTGCAGTTAGCAGCTCAGCAAATGGCTGTCAGTTGAACTGCTGCTCTGTAGTGAATCTGCAGTTCAAATTCTGCAGTGAGATGTGGGTTAGCTGCTTTTCCTTGCACTCCTTTTTTACATATGATCAAAAAAAAAAAAGGCTGCATAATCCCAAGCTGAGAAATCTAAATGAATGAGATGTCAAGGAGAGAAGCACGGACCCATGAACAGGTAACTTTGTTCCCTGTGGTTAGGGGATGATGTTTTGTTCCCCTGTAGTTAGGGGATGATGTTTTGTTCCCCTGTGGTTAGGGGATGATGTTTTGTTCCCCTGTGGTTAGGGGATGATGTTTTGTTCCCCTGTGGTTAGGGGATGATGTTTTGTTCCCCTGTGGTTAGGGGATGATGTTTTCCTTGTAGGTGGGCCACAGCACCTTAGCTTCCTAAAACGGAGTTTACTTGGGAAGAGAGGAGCCCTTTTTGTCTTGCATGCCCTCTAGTTTACCCAAAATGCACTGAACCTTGCACATTTCTTGTGTAACTTCTTCGTAGCCATTACAAATTAAACCAATACACATGGTTAAACCCACGATTAGAGAGCTCTAAAAATGTCAAGAACCTTCTCCTTCCAAAAACCCTTCAAGGCCTTTGAGACTGAAAATGCACTTCCTGAATATCTCTCCAGGAGTTTGAGGTTGCCAGGGCTTTATTTTAGGGGGGGGAAGAAGATCTTGCTGTTTTCACTAAGCAAAACACAAAGTAGCCCCAGTGCTGCTGCTGCCAGTCACGCTTTCCTGAAGGGATGGGAGCAGAGTCTTCTCTTGATGGCAGAAGCACAACTTGGCATTGAATGCTACTTTGCCTTTAATTGTGGCAGATACTTTGAGCCTGCTTGAATCCAGGGGTGGCTTTGAGCTAGGAGATTCTTTTCAGTGTTTTATTCCTAAAATCAAGAGAACATAGTAGGCAACTGTAAAGGGTTAACCATCCTGGGGGAGTGGTTTTGACCCCGAGCCAGGTCCTCCTGACTCCTCCCCAGGAATGGCTCCAAGCCTTGCTCCAGGGGCAGTGTTTGTCCTGCTCCCACTTCCTGTCTATCCCCCTATAAAACCAGAGGAACTTCCTCTTTCATTCTCTCTTGCCCTGCCTCCCTGCCTGGCAGCATCACCCTCCTGTTCCTGCTGCTCTTGTTTTACTGCATGGCCATCAGTCCACGAGGTGGACAAAAGCCACTGCCAGTGATCTGGTTGTATAGATAGACACTGTATCTTCTTGTTCCTCCCCTGTACCTCTTTGTAACTCCCCTCCCTCAAATACCTTTTATTTATTGTTAAAGCTTTCTCTTTTAACCTCCAAGTCAAAGCTACCTTTTTCTCTCTACATCTAATTCCTTTTCTTTGGAAGAAAAAAAAAGGGGGGGAAAGGCATCCTAGAAATTGTTATTGGTTCTAGTAACTACATTTGAGTCTCTGGGAAACTTAAACTAGAACTGAGACAGCAACCAAGTGGTAGGCACTTAAATAAATGCTTGTTCTGTTTGTGTTTCATGGAGAAGAGTAATTTTACAACTTCCAAACCTGGTCTGCTATAAATAGCTGGTGTTTTCAGTAGCAATCAAGTGCATGGCTCTTGAGCCAGACCTAAGCTTGAGTTCCTCTCTGCAGTTGATTCCAATGATGCCTTGTATGGCGGAGACTCCAAGTTCCTGGCAGAAATAAATAAGCTGTGTGAAACAGTGATAGCACAGATCCTGGATCATCTGAAAACCCTTGGGAAAGAAGAGGTATGTTCCAACTCAGCTCCATCCAGTACGAAACTGGAAGTGCTCTGCTGTTGAATAAATGCACCACCTCCTTGCCCAGGCACTCCATCAGCCTTACAACAAGAGGAAATTAAGTAATTGTACTTGTTTAAAGGGTAAGTCATTCATGTAGGCAGGCCTGGGGCTAATGGTGTGCAAGAGATCATCTAGCAACTATGATCATAAAATGGTTTAGGTTGGGATGGACCTCAAGGATCATCCAGTTCCAACCCCTGCCATAGGCAGAGACACCTCCCACTAGAATAGGTCACTCAAGACCTCATCCAGCCTGGCCTTGAACACCTCCAGGGAGGTTGTGGAGCACAGAATTACCCAGTGTGATCTGCCAGTTCAAACCCATTCCTCCTCATCCTGTCATTACAAGACCTTGTAAATAGTCCCTATCCAGACCTTCTGTAGTCCCCTTCAGATACTGGAAGGCCACTCCAGGGTCTCCTCAAAGCCTTCTCTTCTCCAACCTGCAGAGCCCCAACTCTTGTAGCCTGTCCTCATAGCAGAGCTGCTGCAGCCCTCTGAGCACCTTTGTGACCCCAAATAGTACATTGCTAAGATGCAGGTGAAGCTCCCCTCTTAGCTGTTTGCTGTACATGGATAGCCTGATAGAGCTGACAGGCAGTAGAAGCTCCTCTGGTGTGCTCAGTGCTGGCGACTGTGACAGTGCCCCAGAGGATGTGCCTCTGCTGCAGCACAGGATGAGGACAGCAGAGCAGTTAGCCACCTTGAGGCCTGGAGCAGCCTGGTTATGGAAATGATGCTCCATGAGCTTAGAGTTAGCGTTAAATTAACTGAGGTAGTTTGGTTATGGAGAGAAGAGATTTGGTGTGGGAGAAGTTCTTTTTCTTAGGAGTGTCTGTCTGCCTATAGTCAGCCCCAGGAGGCTGCTCTTGCAGTTGTTGGCCCAAGAGGGAGAATTTCAGACAGTGTAGGGGTAAAATGTTTCAGCCTGTCTGAACTAGAGCTGTGTTCCTGCACCTTGAGCCAACAGAAGCTGTCTCTGAGACTGAGTACTCTAGAGGGAGGTCCTGGACTGCTGTTTCAAGGACTGCATGCAAAAGAAGGCACTTTCTCTTCTGACCATGCTGCTGTGCTAGAGGAGTGCTGCAATAGGGTCCTGTGTGGAATGTGAGCTCCCAGCTGCAGCTTGGTTCTTGCTGTCTTCTCAGATGTTATTTCCTTTCTCAAGTCACTGTTCCCTTGTGTTATTAATGCATTTGTATCAGCTGCTGCTGGTTCTAGATACTTGGGTTGTCCCTTGGGACAGTTGTGTAATGAGAGGATTGAGCACCTGCTGTGCTCCATGCAGCTCCTGCTGTGCTCCATGCCTGGGTTTGGATCTTAAGGAGGTAGCCACCATCATCACAGTGGGGCTAGGATTAGTTTTGGGCTGCATAGTTCAGGCAGCACTAGCAAACAGATGCTGTATCAGCATGGAGACTTGGCTGAGACTGATCTGTTTAGTGCCTTGGAGCAGCCTCACAGGCCGTGCTGAGCTCTGTGCTGCTGCAGGTGGCCTCTTAGGGACCAGAGCCAAAGCTGTCCATGGGAACAGCAGCAGGCTATGGGCACCTTCAGAGCTGCAGCCTAAGTGCACAAGTGCTTTTCTGGCAGCAGGCTCAGGGTATCCTTATGACATAGGTGTCTGGCAGAAGAAATGGCTACTGGAATTGCTGGCCACAGTTGTCCCCCACTGTGTGAGATCCTGGTTTGGTCTGTTACACTGTATGAAGTGTGGCTGCTGCTCTGCACTCCATGGAGGGGCCAGGACCCAGGGGGCTCACGTTCTGGGGTGATGCACTTTGTTCTTTGTGTCATTGTTGTCAGCCTTACTCCAAAGCTCATGGAACATGTGCTGTCTAGAGGGCTGCCAATTCTTCTTGGTGTGGGAATTGCTAGTCCCATGATAGATATGGCTGCCAAATAGCTGAGCTGCTCCTTTCCCCTTGCTGCCTGTGGGGTGGAGTGCCACCCACAACTCGCTCTCGGCCATGGCAGCAGGCTTGGCAGCACACTGGCAGAGAAACCTCCCTTGGGTTGGGGTCACTGCCCTGTTACACAAACAGTCTGTTCAGCATATGAAATCTTGTTGGACTTCTGTGTTCATGCTCACATGTGGCACTTACTGCATACCTGAGCCTGCCTCTCTCTTGGCTTTGCATTGTGTAGCTGCTGACTAGCTGCCAAAATTCTGCCTGAGAGACCTCCTCCAGCAGAGTGAGAGTCAGTGTGCATCTCATTTTCCCAGCTTTGGAATGTTTCTGGATACTGTTTGAAGTGTGATCCTGTGTGAAGTGCCTGTCTTTCAGATGAGCCAGGACATTAGCCTGGTTTTAAGGACTGGATTTTGGATGTGCACTGGTAGTGCCTGGGAAACCTCTCCAGTTCATGCTCAAACTGCAGTGCTGCTGCTTTTGCGTCCTGCCCAGTAATTGAATTGATCCACTTCCTGAGCCTAAATCTCCAAGCAATTCCCAGGAACCTCTTTGGAAGTTTGTGTTCAGGAGGAGACAGAAGAGGAATACTTAGAGTAATATTTAGGCATTTAAGCTTTCGTTGTTGTATTCCTGCTCATTGTGTTACCACCACTGGACTGGACTGTCTGGTAAGGAGTAGAGTTCCACACTCCCCAGTGGCAGGTGGACTTTCAGCCTACAAACAGCTTTTGGAGCTACAGGGATGGAAATGGCCAATGCAGCTGTCCAGCACGAGCTGTCACCTTTCACTGATTTTGTGTTGTTAGTGCTTAAGGGAGCTTCTCCTGGGGCCCTGAGCAGCTTTGGGCATTGCATCTGCACCAGTCTGTGCTGGTGCATGCTCCTGATGGGTCAGGGTTCTCTCTGCATGTATAAGTCTCCTCTGCATGTCACACAGGTACAGTAGCAGTCTGATACTTCTGGTTTGGGGCATGCTGTGTCCTCTTTTCTAGTTAGCCAATTCCTTAACACTGTGGCTGTCTCCGTTTCCTTATTTATTTGGAGGACTGATTGCTCAGTGTGTGCCACTTCTTTGATTAATGGCATCTGACCTCCCTTCTGCTGGCACTGAGGATGGAAATGAATTCACTCTCAGTCCCTTAGGGAAAGGGCAGAGGCTGCCTGACTGCATTGGTATCCTGTCAGGAGTGCACAAGTCAGTGAACACTGCACCTCTATCCCTATCTCTGCCTCATTCTTCCTATAACTCTGTACCTGAGTGCTGTCTATTAGCTACCCTAGCAGGTCCTGAACTGAGAGGCCTGGGGTGAAGCACTGAGCTCAGCTGGCAGCTGTGTGTGTTCATTGCTGCTCTGCCACTCTGGTTTCTGTGTAAGGTGCAGCTGTGCTTTTAGCAATGGTCTTCCTTGAGCAAAACCCAAAGGACAGCTCCAGCACAGCAGTGTAAGCAAATCCTGTGTCTTGGATACAACTAATAACAGTTCATCCTTTTAGCCCTTTGAAACGTTCTCTGTAGGAAGAGGCAGAATCTGCAGGTGCATTTGAGTAACTTCTGCTTACCCTCTAAGCTTAGTGTAGGGCCACTGAACTCCTCCACAGAGGCCGAAGGGCATGGTGCACCTCCATGGGGGGTTACTGTGAAGCAGGAGTCGTCCTCATGACCCCTTTCTGGCAATTCTAGGGAAAGTAGCTGCAAATATAGCACAAATATTTAACCAAAAAATAGCAGGGAAAACATTTTTAGTTGGCTAAAAGCAGAGTAGGCTGCTGGAAGAAGCTTCAAGTGGCATTGATCTAGATTGATAAATGTACACAGCTATGGTGTCAGCAGTGCAAAGCTGCTCGGTGGGAGGATCATTTCTGTTTGAAGATGTAGGGAGTCTTGAGTTAAAAATGTGCCAGAGCTGTGCCAGAGTGGTCTGAGAGGTAGGACTCTTGTGCAGTGTTTTACTTACAGCAGCCTGGGTTGGTTCAGGGCTGTGAACCAGTGCTTGTAGCAGTGTGAATGGAAGATGAAAACGTGCCCATGCTCTTGTGTCTGCAATGATTGCTGTGTACTAAAGTGAGTGCAGCCTGGTTTGGGATGAGTGGGTGCTGATGCAGGCAACTCCTCTCTCATTCCAGACCCTGAAGCGTCAGAGCCAGCTGGCACTCTGCTTCTTTAACACTATTCTAGCTCACGGGGATCTACGAAACAACAAACTAAACCAGCTTGCAGTCAACCTGTGGAATCTTGCTCAGAAGCATGGCTTTGCTGACACCAAGACCATGGTAAGGAAAACAAATACTGCAGAGAAATCTTAGCTCCTGAGATATTGGATGAGGCACTGAGTGCCAGGGTCCAGCTGATTGGACAGGGCTGGGGGATGGGTTGGACTGGATGAGCTTGGAGGTTTCTTCCAACCTGGTTGATTCTATGATTTGATTGTCTCTGGGTAAAAGGGGACCTTTTCCTGATCTAAATAAATCCAACATCTTTGCAAGTTGCTCTCTTAATAATCTAATGAGCTTGGAAATAAAGCCTTAGTTGTTTTAAATGCTGCTTAATGAGTAAGCAGCTTATTTCAAGTGCTTGCTATCTTTCTAGCACTTCTAAATGTGTTTCACACTTGAAGAAACCTGGAAAGGTCGAGTGCTGTAGCTTGTTTCCAGGACAGAAAGCTGTCTTTAAGAGAAATGCAGTGGGTGTTGTTCAGTGAAGGAGCTGCAGGGTGTGAGCTTGGGAAGCAGGCACTCTCTAGAGACACTTAAAGATACATGTGCCAACAGCTCCGGAGTGAGAACTGCAAGTGCTCCTGCAGCCAGGGGGATTTAGGGAAGCGGCTTCCCAGGGACTAACTGGTGGCCTGGGAGATGAGGCAGCACCCAGCAATCTCACAGTCCCTTTTCTCCGTGCCCAGGTGAAGACGTTAGAGTACGTCAAGAGGCGAAGCAAGCAGCCCGAAATGGGTCACTTCACAGACCTGGCGCTTCGGCTGCCCCTGCAGTCCAGGACCTGACCAGCACCTCTGCTCCCAGCAGTCGTCTGTACAGGAGAGCACACAGCCAAGGCCAGCAGTCACTGAGCTGGAGTCTGACTGCAGGCCTTCAGTGTAGTTTTGTTTGAGTTAGTGTGACAGACTTGCTAGGACACAGGTAAAGGTAAAACTGTGCCAAGTGTAATAACTGAAGCTGAGTTTCTGGTTCATGTTACCACCATATTATTATAAATGCTGACTTCGGTTCAGCAAAAGCTGTTTTGAACCTCCGTGCTTGCAAAAGCTTTTTGACATCTAATCTGTTGTCATTTTAGTAACAAAAGAAGATAATCTGCAGGGATCAATTCCTAGCCTCAAACTTCACCTCACTTGCAGAACAGCCTTTTCTCCCGTGTAGAAAGCAGCACTTCAATGTAACAGTCCTCCTAAAGCACCTTTCTGCTTGGGGATGCTGCCAACATTTGTTTGGGCAGTTCCAGTAGAAGAGAAAAACGGCCAAGGTGTTACTGTTCTGACTCCCACAGAGCACTTTCACAGACGTGATCTGTGCTGCCATGTGAGTTCAGTGGCGTCTGGAGCCGTGGAGGGAATCTTTCAGTGCTGTTTGCAAAGGAAAATGGAAATGTATGCAAAGTACACATCACTGAATAAAGCAAACTGCAGCTCACCTGGTGCTTCTGGGGGAGTCTGTGTATGTGAATTGGTCACCTTACCCTGGTGGAGTTCAGTTACGTGCACTGCTGTTACACCCCATAACATGTCACTCTCACCCTTTCTCTCCTGTGGTGAGGAAGCACCTTGAGACCTTGCTGCTTTTGCCTAGTGGTAAGTATTGTACTGAGCTATGTGGATATTAAGAGATATTTGGGTTTTGTTAAGCTGAACAAGTAATGAGCTTTGCTAGAAGCAGGTATTTAAGGAGTTAGCAAGCCAGTAATAAACACCACTCAAGTTATGAAAGCATTCTTGCATGTGTCTATCTCCTCTGTGAAGCAAGGTACATCTGAAACACTGAAGCAGTAAATGCTTCAGCAGTAGGAAGCAAGGCACATCTGAAATGTGTTCTGTGTTAAGTTTGTAGAGAACTGAACTAGGACCCTTTGGTGCTGCTCCAGACCACATGTGTTAGCTGCAGGAACACAAGAGAATTATGAAGTGATAGCAACTTGGTAGGGAACCTCTCCAACCTTTAGTACATTGCTACTTTAATTACACTGACCTTCCTTAATTCTGTCAGAAGTGTGCATAGATAATTCAGTAACAGTGCTGCACAGGTTGTCACATCCCACTTTTAATTGAGCTTTCCTTCTTGCTGCAGCTGCACAAAGCAACTCTCAACAGCACGTAGATGATCCTTCCTGTTGGGCTCAGCAACACAAACCACAACCTGGGTAAGTGGGATTAAACTCCTGAGCTCTCTAACCAAGTGGGTCATACTAAGCAGCTGTGGTATGGCAGAAATTGCCCTCTGGGGGCAAACGTCCTGCTCTAAACCCAGCGCAGAGTTGTTCCAGATTCTATGCAATGGAAACTCTTGGAGCAGGCTCATCACTGTCCCAACTGCTCCCCTTCCCCAGGCAGGCACCCAGTGTTGCCTGTTGCCTTCTGAGCACAGGGTAGCTCTGGTTTCTTTACTGATGCAAGACCACCAGGAGAGATGTTCTGAAATGTCTCACTGCAGTTTTTATTAGTACAAAAAGAGCTCTGGTTAGTTGTCAGGAGCAAACTGTAAACATCCAGCTCAGAAGCTAACACAGCCACTCTAGTAAACTGCCTTTGGCTTACTTCCACACCCAATTAACTGTAGTTAAAGCACTTACTCTAGACCTCCTCTTTCTTCTACAGCAACTGTACAGGCCAGGCTCCAAAACAGCTGTTTTCTTCCCAGGTATGTGTCCTGTTCTCCAAACTAGAACACTGTTTTGTACATACTGTCAAGAAGAGTGGGCACACACCAGTAGATGTTATGCAGTTGTAGATGGAAAGAAGAGTCCTTATCCAAAGGCAAGGCTAGGACCAGGATCACCTTCAGCATCTCGTCAGGGGCACTGCAAGACAAAGTCACTACCTACCCAAGACTGGCTCTGCAGCTGGAAGCTGTCAATGTTGTCCCTTTCTAGTTGACATTTTCCTACCTGATTCTTTAACTCACTTTTTGGCCAGGCAAGTACCTGAGGCCTTGAATTAATTATTTGTCTTAAATCAGTATCAGAAACAGAAGTTCCACTACTTGAAATAAAGCAACAGCTGAAGCCAGTTGGAAATGACCTACAAGATGGCTGCGTGCAAATGTCACATTAAACACCACTGTGGCCACTAAGCCATGTCCTGAAGTGAGCTTTGAGAGCAACTTGTGCAGACAGACTCACCTCAAAGTGGTGGTTTCAAACGACTCTTTAAAGGAAAGAAATGCTTTCCTTAAAAGAAAGTCCAGATCCTGCAGGAAGTGGTTCAGCATTTCCCTCTTCCCTGTTACAGGCAGAGACTGAGGGCAGCCCCTTAAGCTGGGGCTTCTGCATGACTTTGACATCCCCTCGAGAGCTGCCCAGGTGCTGTTGTTTGCTGCTAGAGGCAGCTACACTTGAGTAGTGCAGTCTACTTGAGAAGACTGTGGTGGAGAGTGAGGTTGCCTTAGAAGACCAAGAAACAACAGTTCAGTTGGTATGATTCTATAAAAGTGAGAGGTCGTTTGGTGGACAAGCAATGAGCTGGGTAAGTCAAGATGGTGACCTAATTCTGGGGGGCTGGGGCTCCCCTGCTTGTCAGCTGCTATTATGCTACCACTTACCACCACTGGCTCCCATAGCAAATGGCACAGCCAGGAATAAAACACCTGGGAGATCTTTTGGTACCTTCAAGCAAGAGCCTGCTTTGCACCCTTGCATGCTGAAGGTGACAGACACAAATGCAGCTTCATTTTGTGCTCCTTTTTAATAACATGCCTGGGGCACAAACTGCACAAAGTGCAGGTTGTCTGAAAAGCCAAAGGCTGGAAATTCCATCCAGGCTGACATACAACGAGCCCAAAAGCTCACTATGGCAATCAGCTTGCAGTCTGTAAGTTGGGAGGTCCAGATCCAGCTGTTCAGTGCTTTGTCCAGAATGCATGTACCTTAATGTACAGAAACCAGCTGCTGCTTGAAAATCCAACTGCCAGAGCACAGTTAAACTAGAGTGGCTATTCAGTGCTGTTCATTAGTATAATGAAGATGCCAGTACTGAAGAGACTACTTTGGGTTAAAAGGTTACCCTCATCACGCTTGTAGGTAACCTGCAGCGTTTCCTCCAAGTCAGACCCTGAGTGTAAAAAGAGGAAGGCTTTACAGAAGACTCAGATGCTTTTGAATTGCTAACTTGGGGCTAAAGGTAAGTTTATGAAACCAGCATTTAAACCCAGAAGTACTATCAGCTTGTTGCAGGCACTGCCCACAGCTCTTCAGTCTTTGCAGGAGGCTGGCTCTTGCCTTACAGAACATAGTGTCAAGACTGCCCTGGGCCCTCACTTCAGCTACTGTGGGGTATGCCGTTGCACACGTGTACTGAGAGTGCCTCATCAATCACACCTCTTAAACACTGGGTATTTTATTGCGAGTAAAAAGCTGGGGAGAGTAAAAAGGAATGTCCCTGCTGAAAATTCATTCCTTTTTATTGCCTCAGACTTTTAATCTTCCAGCTTTATAGATCGAGTTGTGTATTTGTCTATGTACACGTTTTTGTTGGCAGCAGGTTGAAATCCGAGACCAACTCCTCTGTGCTGCTTCCAGTTCATTGCTTTATCAAATTCCATCTTCAGAGTCTGCTGTAACTTCTCTTCCCCTTCCTTGTTCAGAGCCATGTTTGCTTTGTCTGTAGTTGCAGAGAGAGGTTGGATAGGCCCAGAAGAGCCCTTTTTAAAGCCACCCATCAGTCTAAAAAACTTCATTTGTTTCTCAGAGCTTTCAAAAGTAGCTGTACTCCACTGGCCCAGTATGGGATTCTGTGAAGCAAAACAGGGTTAAGGATAAAATCAAGTAACAGCAAGGCCAAGAAAGACAGTATCTAGCCTTGTACCACAAGAACAGAGGCAGCTACAGAAACCCCACAGGGCTGGCAGCTGGGAAGCAGCCATCCCAGGGGTAGGACCTCTCAAAGCTCACGGTAAAAAAAAATGAGTGCATCTTCATTAGCATTGCAGCTCACTCAGCCTGGAGACAGGGCTGAACACACTGTCAGAATCTCCCTTCCCTCTGCCTGTAGGAGTCTTACCCAGAGTGCAGAAAAGACAACATTGACCTGTCAAAGAGACAGACCTTGCCCAATCATTTCCCTTACTGTAAGGCAACTGTCAGACTCAGTCCTCCCTCTCTTTCACTCTGTCACTTTAAACAGTTATCTCTTCATGATCTGGTTGCCTGCTTAGGTAGCTGCCATTTTCAGCAGTGCTGTTACGTTAGGTTGCAAGTCTTCAATCTGGCTTCTATGCATTAAGTTACATTTGCATTAGTAACTACCACTGATATTGCAAGGGTACAGAACTGAGGGCATGCTCTTATCTAACAGGACTAAATAGAGTAGTTACAGCCTCCCCTCCCTTGCAGTTTGCTGTGTTCTTGTATTTATTGGATTCACCTTTCACTGCACCTTTGAACCACTTCATTTCATCAAGATTTTTCTTTCGCCTGTTTCCTTTGAATAAAGTGGTTTAGGTTGGAAGGGAGCTCAAAGCTCAGCCAGTTCCAACCCCCTGCCATAGGCAGGGACACCTCCCACTAGAACAGGTCACTTAAGGACTCATCCAACCTGGCCTTGAACACCTTCCTGGACAATCTGTGCCAGTGTCTCACCACCCCCACTGCAAAGAACCCTTTCCTAACATCCAGTTTCAATCTCCCCTCTGCCACTTCAAACCCATTCCTCCTCCTCCTGTCATTACCAGACCTTGTCAATAGTCCCTCCCCAGCCTTCATGTAGCCCCCTTCAGATACTGGAAGGCCACTCCAAGGTCTCCTCCAAGCCTTCTCTTCTCCAGGCTGCACAGCCCCAACTCTCTCAGCCTGTCCTCACAGCAGAGCTGCTGCAGCCCTCTCAGCATCTTGGTGGCCTCCTCTGCACTGCCTCCAACACTTCCATGTCCTGCTTGTGCTGGGGGCTCCAGAACTGCACCCAGGACTGCAGGTGGGGTCTGGGGAGAGCAGAGCCAAGGGGCAGAATCCCCTCCCTGTCCCTGCTGCCCACACTGCTCTTGCTGCAGCCCAGCACAGGGTTGCTGTCTGGGCTGCACCCACACTGCAGGCTCATGGTGAGCTTTTCATCATCCCAGATTTTTGGCAGGACTGCAAGTTGCCATTTTTCCTTTGGGGTCGCTGTGAAATGGAACAATGTTTGTGCATCAATGAACTAGCCTGAGCTGGCTGCAGCAAAGCTCTAGCGGTGTGTTTCTGTAAGGCAGAGCTCCTTCCACCTGCACACCTGCAGCTCACATGAAGCAGCCACTCTCCCCTAGACAGCCACCACAGCACTCAGAATGATGCCCAGCAGTGCAGGCAAGCTGGAGCAGTGAAGATTAAAACCAGCAGCCAGGCTGGAGTGTCACTGACTGGCAGAGGCCAGGACACCTGCTAGCAAAAGAAAGCTATCCATACTACCTTGGTATTTTTACATTGCTCTAAGACAAGCTGCTGTACAAGCCCAGGTCTGTGGCACAGATGCAAGCACACAGGCACATAAATATGTCCTCCCTTTGGAATGGGAGACATCTGCATAGATGCAACAATAATTATGGCTTGTCAAAGCCTGTAAATTGTGAGTTGCTGGCAGGCAGCAGGCAGCAGGCAGGGCTTTTGCTGCAGCACTTCCAGCTTCCTCTCTGGAAAGCTGATGAAGTAGTTCCCATAGCTTCTATACTTCTGCATGCTACTGGAGAGAAAGAGATGCAGCAGCAGAACACTGAGCTGCTCTGCCAAGGACACCACTTTTCTCAATGGCTTTAGACACTACTGGACAGCTGCAGGTCCAGAGCTGTTGCAGTCTGCCTCCCACCACGTAAAAGCCTACAGGAGCTGCTGCTAGAATTGGAGACAATTCCAGCTGTTTAGCAAAGCAGCTCAGAACTCTGGAGTACTTGCAAAGCTTCATCTCCTACCCCTGCTAAACACTACTGCCAGTTTCCACTGCCTTACTGTAAACCTGTCAGGAGGTTGGCCGAGGAGGATGGAAAAGCAATGCAGTAAGCAGAAAAAGCTGCTGTAGCAATTTGTGCCTCCTTCTCCAGAGGAACCTGAAGAAATGTTGCTTTAGAGGAGTGATGATGTAAGCTACGTTGCCAGCTGTTGCTGTGAGTTCAGTGGCCAGCCCCTGGCCTCTCTGGGGATTGCACTGCCTTGCTCTATAGCTGTGTGTTACAGTCGTTGTGCCAAGCCAGGTAGCTGAGCCCCGTGCAAAGCAGCACAGTGCTCTGTGACACTGTTTCCACCAGGTCCAGGTTTGTACATACCTGCTCCACTTTGGGGCTGAACAGCTTGGTTTTGGTTTTGCCAGATTCTCTATCGATCTCTTCTTGCAGAGCCTGCCGCCTCACCTAGCGTGCAGAAGAGACAGCACAAAACACTACCTTCTGTGTCCTGAATGGCAGCTAACTCAGTTCAGAATGGAAAGAGGAGGGAAGAGTCATGTTCAGAGGGTGCTCAGAGTTTTGCATGTGATCCTTTGACATTCAACAGGAGAACTGTCATTTTTCTAGCAGGGTTTCAAATGAGTATTTTGCTGTATCAGGTAAATTTAATCTTCTAACTGTAGGCAACAGCCACAGTGAAACTGCCAACACAGGTGAATCACAGAATCAACCAGGTTGGAACAGACTTCCAAATTCATCCAGCCCAACCTAGCCCCCAGCCCTAGCCAGTCAACCAGACCATGGCACTAAGTGCCCCAGCCAGGCTTGGCCTTCAACATCTCCAGGGACAGCGACTCCACCACCTCCCTGGGCAGCCCATTCCAATGCCAATCACTCTCTCTGACAACAACTTCCTCCTAACATCCAGCCTAGACCTCCCCTGGCACAACTTGAGACTGTGTCCCCTTGTTCTGCTGCTGGTTGCCTGGGAGGAGACCAACCCCCACAGGGAGGCAAAGAAACCTGTATTTAACCTAATACACTACTTAAAAGCTTCAGGCAGTGACTGGAGCTGTACATTTTGGGCTTAACTCACAGAAAGCAAAGCACATTTTAAGCAGAGGTCTCTTGAGAGAAATCTTGGCAGGAATTTGGTTACCAGTTGTGTGCATACCTTGACTGCTGACTTGCTTTAAAGCTTGCAGTGAGCACAAACCATACCTTGTCTATGTTAACTTCATCACAGTTTCCTTTCTTTTCCTGCACAATCATTACATCATCCATGAGTCCCTGTAAAACAGCAAAAAATACTTGTCTGAGGATTTCCATCCATTCTGCTTCATTGGAATTCACACAGCTCTGGCCAGGAAAGGAGTAAAGCCACTAAGCAGTGTAGCAGTACTACTCTGGGGCAAGAGGAACTAGTCAGATCGATGCTGGAAGTGCCAATTAGACCTGGGTTTTTCTATGGGGAGGCTTTTTCCCCAAGGAAGAGTTTGGGGTTAAAACAAAAGATAAAGCAGCTTTTGAAATGCACACAGTGAAGCAGCCCTGACAACCTGACTGGCACATACAGTAACAGCTGCAGACAGAGTCACTGCAGATTAAACCAGTTCACAGCAGCTTCAGTTCATACTTGGGATAAGGGACAGGAAGAGCAAAAGCTTTTTGAAAAAGAACAAAGCCCAGAGGGTGGGAAGATGCTGGCCCCTCTGAGGGCACAGGGCAAGCCTGAGGCATGGTGGTGCCACTTGCCACTTAACAAACCTCCAACCCAGGCCTCTCCTGAGAGGGCTGCATGGTGCCACCTGGTACAAATGTGGAGTAGGTGATGGTCCCAAGCAGCTCCTGGTCTGCCAAGAGCACAGGGAGAGGTGTGGCACATAGATAAACTGTCTCCTGCAGTGGCAGCAAACAGAATGTCAGCTCCAGCTGAGAGCAAGGAGCAGGGCTGCTGATGTGAGGAGGCAGAGCAGCGGCAGTGGGAATGGGTGGGCAGGATGGCAGGAGGTAAGCCAGTGGCAGAGGCCACAAGCAGCCAGACACTGCTAACTCTTCTAGGAAGTGCAGCCCTGCAGCAGCCTTGGGCCCACTGCCTGCCATTTCCAGAGCACTGCCCTCAGCCTTTCTTTTCCACACTCCTAATAAAAATCAGATTTTGGGGCACCCACTGGAACAGACTAAGTAATAATTCCAGGATAGTGGTAAATTAGAGTCATAAGCTTTAGACCAGCCTGGAAGAGGTGGCCAAAGGGAAGATCTATTGCTAAAGCTACCATAGTAACCCAAGCATGAAATAGGCAGGGAACACCAAGACAGGAGATCTGTAACACATTTCTGTCAGCAGAAGCTGCTGTTCCTTTTCTGAGGGCTTAAGAGTTTCATTTAGAGCCGTGAATGATTGCCCTTGTTTGCTACAGCTACCTCTGATACCCTGATTTCACCCAGAGTATACACCCCATTAAAAGTGTCTGCAGTAAGGAGAGCTCCTTCTCTTGGATGAAAACACAAAAACCCACCCCAGTTTATTTCTAGCTGGCCTGGTACTGTCTTTTCAGCTCTATTCACATGAGCAGGAGAACTGTCGTGACAGCATTCTGCAAACAGCTGCAGCGGTTTGGGGTTTTAGCTGGGAGGTTAAGTGGCAGACAAGGAAGGAGGAAGGGTGCACCCCTGTCCCTTCAAGTCACTGACCTGCTGAAGGCCACTGCATGGTGAAAATCTCCCCCCTCTGGAGATGTGCCAATCTTCCCCCTCTTCATGGGAGGGGAGCACAGTCTCATGTGGCAGGATTAGAGAATCACAGAATAGTTTAGGTTGGAAGGGACCTCAAGCATCATCCAGTTCCAACCCCCTGCCATAGGCAGGGACACCTCCCACTAGAACAGGCTGCTCAAAGACTCATTCAACCTGGCCTTGAGCACCTCCAGGGAGGCCGTGGAGCACAGAATCACCCAAGGTGATCTTGGATCACCTTGGGTTATTCTGTGCTCCACAACCTCCCTGGGCAACCTGTGCCAGTGTCTCACCACCCTTACTGCAAAGAACCCTTCCCTAACATCTACTGTGAATCTCCTCTCTGCCAGTTTAAACACATTACCCCTTGTCCTGTGGTATTATTATGCTATCTGCAGGTAAAGGTCTTAACTGAGTCCTTACTCCTCTTCACTCTGCCCAAGTTGACTATACTGGCATCCAATGAGAAAATAATCAATCCCTGATAGGAAGTGGGTGTCACTCCCCACTGCTTTTAAGAACTTACTCTCCTGCTTGCTGCACAAGCCCAGCAGAGGAGTTTGCAACGTGTGTGGCACTGTGTACATCAAACTACAGAGCAGAAAATGTTTCAAGACTGTGGCACAGCTAAATGCAAGGTTGGCATTAGCCATTTACTGCAGCAGTGTCTTTTGGCCTGGCAGGAACAAGGCAGTAGAACTGATTTACTCAGATTTCTCCATCTGCAGGAAAATGTCTCTGAAGTTCCTTTTATTATTAAGGGCAGAGGTGGACAGAGGAAAGAGAAGCAAAACCTGCATCAGCCTACGCCCTTCTCCTCAACTGTCTGAAAGCTGTTAGCTGTGTCCTCCACTGGAACGGCTCATGCCTGCCATTGCTAGGCTGATCTTGCCTCCACAGAACCTGGAGCAGCTGCAAATAATGTCAAAGAGCCTCAAAGGTGATGTCAATCTAATTAAAAATTAATCCCAGCAATATTCCCACCTTGTCTTTGGAAAGGTCAGGAGGAGAAACTGAAGTACGAAGTGCTGAACATCTGCTCACCTAATATCTGATGAGCACACAAACCTTTGTGCCGAAGTCTCCAGGAAAGCTTTCTCTAAGCCTGTATTGAATTATTAGCACTTGGCAGCAGAAGCTGCCCTCTTTCAACAGCAAATGAAGTCACTGCATACAGGAGGCCAGGGCAAAGATGCTTGGAGGCTGTGGGCTCCTAGCTCTGTAAGCGAGCCCTGCTTTACACACATCTCCAGTGATGCTTCATTAACTGCTGCCTGACTTTTAAAGAAGCCAAGCACTCAGAATGCTTGACAAGAACCAACCAGAGTGCAGCTTCCTATTAGCTCTGAAAATAAACCCAAGCCCATAATGACTTGCACTCAGCTGTTCTCAAAGCTGTTGAAGCAGATCAAAATGCAGATAGATACCTATTGAATTGCTATGCATAGACTCACAGAATCACCCAGGCTGGAAGAGACCTCCAAGCTCATCCAGTCCAACCTATCGCCCAGCCCTGTCCAAGCAACCAGACCATGGCACTCAGTGCAACAGAACAAGGGGATAGAGTCTCAAGCTGTGCCAAGGGAGGTCTAGACTGGATGTTAGGAGGAAGCTGTTGGCAGAGAGAGTGATTGGCATTGGCATGGGCTGCCCAGGGTGGTGGTGGAGTCACCATGGCTGGAGGTGTTCAAGAAAAGCCTGGCTGGGGCACTTAGTGCCATGGTCTGGTTGATTGGCCAGGGCTGGGTGATAGGGAGGCTGGATGAGCTTGGAGGTCTCTTCCAACCTGGTTGATTCTATGAAATGCCATGGTAGAACAGTTGCCACTTTTTCAAGAGCAACTGAAGGAGGTGCAGAGAACACCTGAGTGCATGTGTCAGCTCTGTGCCAGGATTTGCTGGCAGCTGTTACACTTGCACTCCCACTGTCCAAACACCAGGTGACTGTGGTGCCCAAAAGTACCTTCCCATCTTTCACAACTATTATGTGCTGAAATCAGATCAGATGATGCTGCTTCTTGAGACTCAGAGGAAGCCTCTATTGACCCAAATACAACCTAAGGTCTGAACAGGCAGAAGAACCTGCAAGATAGGAATCTGCTGACCTAAAAAGCCTTTGGCTCCTTAGCAGGAGGGTGCAGAGATGCCCTCTTCTTTACAACTTACCAGTGCCACGTCTCTCTCGGCTTCCTTTCTCACCTTCTTTATGCTGGCATTTGACCCTGGCTCTTCAGTGCAGTCCTGTGCTGCTGCTTTTCTTCTTTTTCTGCCCTTCCTGTCACAGAGCAGATGATTATTATTGCATAGCACCCCCTCCACAGTGTCCCCTGGGACACATGGGGCTTGCTTCCTTTCACTCTCTTTATTCTTTTTATAGCTTTCTAGCACTGTTACTTTTTGGCTTTTAGATGCACTGTGATTGGTTAGGTAAACTTTTGAGTATGTTATTTCCCTCTCCTCCTCTTTCTGCCTCTTCTTTTTTTTCTTGATGACTTGATTATCCTTGATGTTCTTCCTGCTTTTTTCCCCAGAGAGCTCTTTTTCCTCCGACTCCACTTTGTGCTGTGCTGGGAGATGCTTACCAGCACCTCTGTGCCTGTACTCTGGGTTATCTTCATACGTTACAGAAAGCACATCTTTGCTTCTCTTCTTTTTCCTCCTGGCCTCTCCACTACTTCTGGAGTTCTCAGCAGTGTCTTCTTTCTCTCCATCTGCCACTGTCCTTTGCCTTTCTCTAATGTCACTTAATTTTACGGTGCCACGAGGAGCCTGCGAGATGCTCTCCTGATTATCTGCTAGTGGTGAAATGAAGTCAGACTTAACTTTGTTCTTCTTCCTTTTCTTTCTTCTCTCACGACTCTCCCCATCGTTCTGGATTGCAGCTGCTGCACAGTTGGGGTCCATAAAAGCTTTTTCTCGTGCAGGACATTTGTGTGGTTTTGTACCAATGCTTTCACACCATTTCTGTTTGCTGTCCTGGAGGCCCTCTAAGGAAAAAGACAAAACACCTTTCTTCTTTTTTTTCTTGGCTGCTTCCCCATCCCAGCTGAGAGCAGCCTTCTTTCTGCCCTTCCTCTTGGTGCCATCTGCATGACGATCTGGCAGCTCCACATCCCTGCTCCAGTGACTGCCCCCCAGCGCTGAGGGGGAATGGCAATGCACTTTTTTCTTCTTCTTTCTGTGAATTTTGATTTGTTCCTCCGAGTCCTCTGGAGCTTCTCTATCCAGATGGCCTCCCAGAAGCACAAAGCTCTCTGAACGTGTTTCTTGCCACAATTCAGAGTCAAACCTGTGCTTTTTGGTTTTCTTTTTCTTCTTCCTCTTCACTTCCAATAGGTCTGAACATTCATCTTTAGACTTTTCTTTCTTCTTCACCTTTGTTTTTGTCTGAAGCTGGTCAGCATCCTCAGTTTCAATGACAATCTGAACATCTTTCTCAATTTTAATGACAGTCTGGCTCCGACTACTTTTCACCTTCTTCTTCTTCTTCTTCTTCTTCCCTTCTGGTTCCTCGTGAACTTTTCTCTTTTTCTTTGCTATCATTCTAAAAAAGTTCCATGAAGTTGTTAGTGCACAGCCTCACAAAGATGATGCAAGTCCTACCCAACTTGGTCTTCCTTTACTCTGAAACCACCCCACACCTACCCCTGTCCCCAGCACTCGAACAGTCTGCTTCCCGTGGAGAACCAGAGCTGCCTGCAGCACCCAAACCACAGCCTACTGCCGGGGGCACAGTGTGAGTTTTTGTCCTCTCCTTTAGTACTGCCCTAGGTTGGCACTTACTGTTTGTCTTTCTGACAGCTGCTAGCCCTGACACTGTCACAGGGATACCTGCCCTCTAAAGAGCTTTCCTAACGGACAAGACACATACTCAGGCATTTTTGTGTTTGGATGAAGTGCTTTTTCACAGGTGTAGAACTTTTCACTTAGGCAACACTGAACTTCACTTTACTGCCCACTTAATAGAAGATGTTTTAAGGCACTTTATTTCACAGAATCATAGAATCAGCCAGGTGGGAAGAGACCTCCAAGCTCATCCAGTCCAACCTAGCACCCAGCCCTATCCAGTCAACTAGACCATGGCACCAAGTGCCTCATCCAGGCTTTTCTTGAACAGCTCCAGGGACGGCGACTCCACCACCTCCCTGGGCAGCCCATTCCAGTGTCCAATGACTCTCTCAGTGAAGAACTTTCTCCTCACCTCCAGCCTAAATCTCCCCTGGCGTAGCTTGAGGCTGTGTCCTCTCGTTCTGGTGCTGGCCACCTGAGAGAAGAGAGCAACCTCCTCCTGGC
The DNA here is from genome assembly GCF_015220805.1 of Pogoniulus pusillus. Lineage (NCBI taxonomy): Eukaryota > Metazoa > Chordata > Aves > Piciformes > Lybiidae > Pogoniulus > Pogoniulus pusillus. Next base: position 31,064,505 of record NC_087276.1, on the reverse strand, counting down.
CACAACCACCCCTCAGGTAGTTGTAGACAGCAATAAGGTCACCCCTGAGCCTCCTCCAGGCTAAACAACCTCAGCTCCCTCAGCCTCTCCTCATACAGTTTGTGCTCCAGGCCCCGCACCAGCCTTGCTGCCCTTCTCTGGGCATGTACCTTGAATTTGCTTCTGTCTGCAGTCTCTCATCCTTGACGATTCCTTTCTCGGGACATTTATAACTACGAACAGGTTGCAGCAAAGAAGCCTTTAGTCCCCACCCGGTGACGCTGCCTGACTTTGCTGAGGCGTAGTTATTCATCATCCTCTCGTACTTAACCCAGGGGCTGTGTGTAAGTGCCTCCCGCAGGGCGCCTCCTGTAGCGAAGGCCAAGTGTGCCGCACTGTAGCTCCGTTACCCGCACGCTGCCCCGGGCCGGCGCTCACACAAAGCCAGCGCAGCTGCGCGCCTCCTGCCTCCGCCGGCTCCAGCGCTCCCACACCGGCCCGCACACGGGGCACCGGCCCGCACACGGGGCACCGGCCCGCACACGGGGCACCGGCCCGCACACGGGGCACCGGCCCGCACACGGGGCACCGGCCCGCACACGGGGCACCGGCCCGCACACGGGGCACCGGCCCGCACACGGGGCACCGGCCCGCACACGGGGCACCGGCCCGCACACGGGGCACCGGCCCGCACACGGGGCACCGGCCCGCACACGGGGCACCGGCCCTGCCGAGCGATGTGTTTCAGGGACCCTCTCCTCAGCGCCGTGCAGCCAGGCGCAGGGGAGACCGCTCCACCGCCAGGCCCCATCCGATGCAAGGCGCGGCGGCGGCAGCCCCTCCTCGGTGCCGTCCCGCGCAGGCACCGCCCCGACGCCCCCCGCCAGCGAGGAGCGAGCGGCCGCCCCGGGAAGCGCCGGGCCCAGCGGCCGCCCCCTCAGGCCTCCCTCCCGCGCCGCTTACCTGCCGCGGCCCACGTGCAGCCGCCGCCGCCCCGCGCCCCGGAAGGGACCGCGGCCGCCCCGCCCCGCCGCCGCCATTGGCGGGCGGTTGCTGCGGCAACGCTCCGCGGCGCGGCATGGCGGCCGGCCCGGGGCAGCGGCCCTGCGCAGGTTGGAGCGTCGTCCCGCCGCGCCGGGGAAGGGGAAGCCCCGTCCGGAGCGGCCTCCGCAGCGGGCCCCGGCTCGCACGGGGCTCTGCGCCTCGGGAGCGGCCGCCGAGCAGGGCAGCTGCTGCAGCCCTTCGCCTCGGGCACTCGAGGCCTCTCAGGGTCGCCCCTCACTGCTGCTGTGTCCTTCCCCTGCCAGCGCCGTGGATCCGGGGGGCGAGGGCGGCCCTAAGGGGCGGTGGGGGTTGGCTGCTCTGCCCGCCAAGGGTGCAGTAAGCTCCCTGCTCCCTGCGGGGCAGGCTCGGAGCGCAGCCGCTCGGTTGCCATACCTTGGGTTTCATCGTCGCCTTCTGCTGACAGGCACGAACCTTCGTGTGTGCTGCTGCTGCTGGCAGGGCCGGCAGCGTCCCCCTTCCCCCGGTGGTGCCACGGACACCCGTGCTGTGCCCGGGGTGGGGCTCGGGCGTGGGGGTGCGGTCAGTGCCTGGGGAGAGCAGAGCGGTGCAAGGCCGCAGCGGCTGCAGGCCCTCAGAGGCCCCTTCAGGCAGCAGCGCTGCCGCCCTGCTCCTGGCGCCTCACAGCGCTGCGGCTGCTTGGGCAGCTGAGACCAGCTCCCTAGCTTTGTGGGGTCCGAATGAGCTTCTCCTCGCTTAGAGCTTCGCAGTGCCCTCGGGCAGGTATTTTCTGCCGAAGTGGCCCGGTTTGGTATTGCCTGTTCTCATCCGCTTCAGCTGAGGCACTGCTGCGTGTGGGAGTCGCAACGCCAGTAAATCGCCTAATTAGAGTGGTGGAAGGGTAACCCGCTGGGTTTGGCTGGAGGAGTTTTCTGCATTGTGTCCTCTCTGAATGGTTTTTGTATCAGGTCTGATGTCCTCCATGCAGAAAGGGATCTGGAAGTGCTGGTAGAGAGGAGGCAGATGGGCGGCAGAGCCAAAGGCATCCTGGGCTGGCTCAGGAGCAGTGTGGGCAGCAGGACAAGGGAGGTTCTTCTGCCCCTGTGCTCAGCACTGCTCAGGCCACAGCTTGAGTGCTGGATTCCAGTTCTGGGCTGCTGGATTGCAGAGAGATGTTGAGGTGCTGTAAGGTGTTTGGAGAAGGGCAGCAAGGCTGGGGAGGGGCCTGGAGCACAGCCCTGTGAGGAGAGGCTGAGGGAGCTGGGGGTGTGCAGCCTGCAGCAGAGGAGGCTCAGGGCAGAGCTCATTGCTGTCTGCAGCTGCCTGCAGGGAGGCTGTAGCCAGGTGGGGTTGGGCTCTGCTGCCAGGCAAGCAGCACCAGAGGAAGGGGACACAGCCTCAAGCTGTGCCAGGGCAGGTCTAGGCTGGATGTGAGGAGGAAGTTGTTGTCAGAGAGAGTGATTGGCATTGGAATGGGCTGCCCAGGGAGGTGGTGGAGTTGTTATCTCTGGAGGTATTGAAGCCAAGCCTGGCTGGGGCACTTAGTGCCATGGTCTGGTTGACTGGACAGGGCTGGGTGCTAGTTTGGGCTGGCTGAGCTTGGAGCTCTCTTCCAGCCTGCTTGATTCTATGATTTTTCACTCCATGATCTACGTGGGTCATGTACTGCTTTTGCCGTTTGGAGATGTTACTACTTGGTAATGTCCTGGGGATTTAACTGCTTATAGAAGAGCCCAAGTTGCAAAGCACTATTGTGTGCTACCTAAAGCTTCATTCTGGGTAAGCATCTGCATTTTACTTACATTAAAACAAAATATTTAAATTATTATTTAGAAAATTTGCCAATAAATGGTTCTTTTAGCACTGGGAACCTTGACCTAGACTTCAAGCCAAGCCAAGATGTTCCGAAGTTGTCCTTTGTTTTAAGATATTAGGCTTCATGTGAAACATTTGCTGTATACAATTTGTTGCTTCAAACCCTTAGCAAATAATGTTTGTGTGGGAAACCAATCTGTTTTGGTTTTTAAAGCCTCTAAATAAATGTTGCACTTTTCCATTTTCAGAGTATGAAGCAGAGCAGCCTCAATTTCCAGATATTCCTGACTCCAAACATAGATCAGTGAGTACAGTTCCAATGAAAAAGCTGCACAGGGCTGGCTTTAAAACATTTGAAGTAACTAAATGGGAAAATTAGATGCATAAAATGAAAACAAAACTACATTTTGCAAACAGCTTCTGTGAATCAGCAAATGGTAATATCCCAAATCACTGCATTTATTTAAAGCAACTTGGGCAGTGCTGGCCTAAAAATAGGTTGCCAGCTGTGTTTGGCTTGTGCAGCTCGCTGGCCTTTTGCTGCAGCTGCTTCATAGGCAGGACTCTGAAGCTTGCCAGGGTCGGCTTTGAGTGGTGTGGGGAGCAGGCTGGGCACAGGGGAACAAGTGCATCAAAGGAGCTACGCCTCAGTTTCACCTGTGCTAGACAACTTCAAGTGAGGCTGTCAAAATTAGTGGAGTGGAACCTGATTAGAGTTGCTTTGAGGTCTGATATTGACCAAATAGGTCTAGAAGATCTGTGGCAGACATAAAAACTTAAGGAAGACAAACCACTTCTTTATTCAACAAACCACTTTTGAAGTCTTTATTCCCAGCAGTTCTAGGAGTAGCAGGAGTCATTCTTTTGGGGATTAGAGATCACTTTCATTTAAATTAGGTGGTTTTGTAGATGTATTTGTCTTGCTATTCAAATACTTTGTTGTTTTAAAACCATTTTAAGAGGTTGTAGTTTAATCCCTGCTTGGAGGCCTCTTCCAACCTGGTTGATTCTATGAATTGTCAGACCATTGGCCAGTTTGGCCCTTTCCTCTTCCCACAGTTGAAACTCCTCCAATTTAATAGCAGCCTGTAATGAACAGTGAACTCTTCTTGGGATATTAGTCTGGGTGTTATATTTATATATATACACACACACACACACCTTCTGTTAGGTTTGGATGTTTTTATTGTGCTGGGCAGTGCAGATTTTTCTGGAAGGTGTAGTTGTTTATTTTAAAGCACTCAGCAAATACTAACATAATTTAGTTAAAAATCACAATTCCTTTTTAAAACTGACCTTATCATTTTCCCTCTTGAATTCACTTCTGCAATGCTTTTGCAGCCTGGGTGAGGTATTTACATAGGTTACTTTTATCTTGGACAGGTATCTTTAGAAGCAGGAATATTGCAGCCCTTTCATATGGACTGGTTTAATTCAGCCCCTGCAGCTGATACTGTTGCCCAACAGTCACTTGCTGTACCCCAGGCAGCCCCACTTCCAGAACCACCTGATCCCAAAACGTGTAAGTAGGAGTTGTCCTATTATCTGTTGCTATCTTGAACCTTGCTGTGATGGGTTCTTGCATTTGGCAAGGGCTTGTTACTTGTTGAATTTTAACTCTTAAGAAAAGCTGCTGTAGCTGTTAAGTGGCATTTGCATCCTTAGTCCCCTGGTTTGTGAAGAAGGAGCCAGCCTGGCCACTTGGTCTGTGGGAGAAGGTTTAGCTGGTGCCTTACAAGTCCAGTAGCACTGTCTTGCTGTTAAGGTTGCTCCCTTCTGAATGAGGGACTTCTATTTAGCCACTTCAATCAGAGAGAGGCAAGCAGCTCTTCCTCTAATTTAATGATGCAAACCAAGGATCAATAGGCTAAATAGACAACTGGGTTTGAAAACTGCTGTCACAAGGTATCTTTGCCCATCTGACTGCATATTAGAATGGAAACAGTTCTAAAGTGTTGGCCTTCCAGTTTTGTCAGTGTCTTTACTTGACAAAATGTAGCACCTAGCAGTGTAGTGGTTTATTGTGTATCTCAGCCTTTTTTGCCTTGCTCTTGCTCGGTAAGAATTCCTGTTGCTAGTCACAAGCAGTGTTAGTCTTGGATTTTACATGTATTTACACACATACCTATAAAAACATTGTCCTTCCAATGACCAACATTTTCTGGCAGCTTATGAACCAATTCAAGCTATAAAGCAGAGAAAATGCAGTGCTTCAGGCATGCTGCTACAAGAGAGCACTTCTATTCTTTAGCTTTGCCACACCAAAACCTTGCATGCTTACTGCATGCTGACTGCAGCTGCTTTCTCCTGCAGTGAAATCAGTGTGAGCACAGGGGTGCTATGGTGTAGACCTCATGTAAAGGCAGTGCAGTCAAACATGAGAGAGATGTCAACCCGGACAGCCCCCTCAAGGTAGAAAAAATTGGTATAGGGAACCATGCCCAAATTTCCAAAGGATCTGGCAAGTAGGAAGTGTGAGAAAGAAATCACAGCACCACTGGAATATAACCTCTGGCTTTCCTTCTGTCTAGAAATTCAGTTTCATGACCAAGTCTGCTACTGCAGATGGCAAAGGGCATGAGGTTAGGTAGCAGGAGTGGTCTGACAGTAAGGGCACTGAGTTCAGTGCAGGCTGCTTTCCTCTCCTTGCTGCCAGGGTGAATCAGTACGCACTGCTCTTCGTCTCCATGGCTGAAGTGCTGCTGGTGTCCAAGCTCACTCCTTTCAAACTAAGACATCTCAGGCACGCTGTGGTTTGCAGTGGGGATGCACCTTCAGTTTCAGATGTACTCAGGTTTATGCTGTCTTGGCTGAAGAGAAGACACATCCCTGGCTGTATCTGAGCTGAGGGAATCTGTTCAGGCTGTGCTGGTGTTGATAAAATGGCTAAGACTTAATTTATGAAATCTAATGTTTGCTACATTGCTGTGGAGTGAAATCTCAGTGCTTACCTCTAAGTGAAGGCTGTGCTCTTTTGCTCAGGTTCTGCTGGAGAATACCTAGAGTATTTCATATTCCCAGTGCTCTTACCTGGAATGGCTGAGCTTCTGCATCGAGCAAAGAAAGAAAAATGTTTTGAGGTTAGTTTTCAGCTCTCATTTTAGATCACTGGCAGGGAGCTACAGCCTCTGGTTTCACAGGCTGTATTTAGAATCAGAGAATGGTTAGGTTGGAAGGGACCTCAAAGATTAGCCAGTTCCAACCCCCTCCCACTAGAACAGGTCACTCAAGGCTTCATCCAACCTGGTCCTGAACACCTCCAGGGAGGTTGTGGAGCACAGAGTCACCCAACGTGGTCAAAGATCACATTGGGTGATTCTGTGCTCCACAACCTCCCTGGGCAACCTGTGCCAGTGTCTCACCACCCTCACTGCAAACAACTTCTCCCTAACATCCAGTTTCAGTCTCCCCTCTGCCAGTTCAAACCCATTCCTCCTCCTCCTGTCATTACCAGACCTTGTCAATAGTCCCTCCCCAGCCCTCCTGTAGCCCCCTTCAGATACTGCAAGGCCACTCCAAGGTCTCCTCCAAGCCTTCTCTTCTCCAGGCTGCAGAGCCCCAACTCTCTCAGCCTGTCCTCACAGCAGAGCTGCTGCAGCCCTCTGAGCATCTTGGTGGCCTCCTCTGCACTGGCTCCAACAGTTTCATGTCCTGCTTGTGTTGGGGGCTCCAGAGCTGCACCCAGGACTGCAGGTGGGGTGTGAGGAGAGCAGAGCCAAGGGGCAGAATCTCCTCCCTTGCCCTGCTGCCCACACTGCTCTTGCTGCAGCCCAGCACAGGGTTGTGTCTGGGCTGCACTCACACTGCAGGCTTCTGTTGAGCTTTTCATCACCCCATTTGTTTGATCTTTTGCAACAAAACCAAGCATGGTAACATGAAGTAACCTATCTGGAGTTGTTTGGGATCTGGTCAGAAATGTCGTTTTCTCCAGTGACTCAGCACAGGTTGCACACTGCAGACACTTAATCATTGTGCCAATCTCCAACACAACAAATCTTCCTTAAATGCCCAGTTGTTCCTAGCCTAGGCAGTGTTGTATTTCAGAGGAGCAGGCTTCCTGTCAGATTTGTGCCCATCACTCATTTCAGGGTGACATAAAGAATTCAAATGTTACTTCACCATTCAGTTTCTTTTGCTGGGCTTGGCATCCTAATAGGGGTATATTTTGTGCTTTAGCTTTTTAATGCTCTCTGTAAATTCCATGTAATGGGCAAGCAGAACAATCAGCATTAATGGGCTTATAAAAACTGTGCATTTTCAAAAGCATTGTTTGCTAGATAGAGTTTTATGCATTTGTTTTCATCTAGAGACACATCCCTCATAGTGGGTGAGGAATGTTTAAAAGAAAAGCATTACAGCTGGTGCAAAATAAAGCTCACTGGGTCATCACAGCCTAGCTCACAGGAACCCAGCAGCAGATTAGGTACTGGTAGTTGTGGGGTTCTCTGTCATTTCTGCTGTTTTCTCCAACTACAGAGGTTTGGGGCTTTTTTTCCTGGTTCTTTCCAGCTTTCTGCCTGTCACCCACACTCTGCAATGAAAAACTTTGCTCTTTTTTTATGCTGCAGCTGAGCCTTCTCCTTGCAGTTTCACAATGTAAAGAGCAATGACACACAAATGACAATGAAGGCCACACCTCAATTATTGTGTTCAGTTTTGGGCACCACAGTACAAGAGATATGGAGATGCTGGAGCAGGTGTAGAGGAGGGCAACGAAGCTGGGGAAGGGCCTGAAGAATGAATCTTAAGAGGAGTGACTGAGGGAGCTGGGGATGGTTAGTGTGAAGAAGAGAAGGCTGAGGGGAGACCTCATGGCTGTCTACAGCTACCTGAAGGGATGTTGTGGAAAGGCTGCTGCTGGTCTTTTCTCACAGGTAACTGGAGACAGAACAAAGGGGAATGGCCTCAAGCTGAGGCTGGACAGGTTTAGATTGGACATTAGGAAAAAGTTTTTCCGGGAGAGAGTGGTCAGGGACTGGAATGAGCTGCCCAGGGAGGTGGTGGAGTCACCCACTCTGTCTAGGTTGGACTTGGTGATCCTGAGAGGCTTTGCCAAGCTATGTGATTCTGTGATCTCCCTTGCCATGCATGATGCACATCTGAGCAACACAGCTTGTGCTCTTGGCATTGCAGATTAAAATGTTCTGGACTAAAATGATAGTGAAGTGAGGAGCACTTTGTGTTGCTAGGTGGTTGTTAATCATCGTGGGCCTCAATCTACCTCCTCTCCAACTACTGATACTGACTTCCTGCTGCAGACATTGTGGGGACAGACATTGTGGCATACTTTAACAGTGACCTGTGGGCTCTTTGTGCCTGAACTTTACATGCCTGCCACAGCCAGAAACACACAAGAGCACAGCATGCCTGCATGGGCACCCCCTGCACTGCATTTCAAATCCAGCCTGTACACTTAATAACAGTTCATGCAAATTTTGCTCAGTGTTCACTGCATTTGTGAGTCTATAAACTGATTGCTGGAGGTGTCTGTGTGTTTACAGCCTGTGGTTCATACAGGGGGAGTAGTGAGATGCTTCATTTACATGTCATTGTAACATGCATCCCTGTACACCACTCCTGCCATCATTTTGGCACTACCTAGACAAGAGCAGATGAAATGTATGTAATCCACCACACTGGGAATGAACTTTATATTGATTTTTTGTTTCAAGGTAGCACATCCCTGTTCACAGGACAAGGCATGCCTTACAGCTGCCTTAAAATGCAGTCCCTGATAGAGGTCCCATGTTTCTGGGGGCACTAAACCAGCACTTCCTAGACAAAACGTGCTAACTCTTTCAAATATAGTTCAGTTTTGAGCTCAGGACCAATCTAAGGTTACTAAATGATGTTAGTTCTTGTTTGGAGAATAGGCTTGCAATTGGGGAAGGAAGTTTAGGAAAGCAAGCTCATGCCAGATGATCATTTTCCGCTGTGATATCATTTTTTCCTCTAGCAGAACAATAGCTCTTTTTGCTTGCCATATAACTGGATATTTGTGTTCTTTCCCTCTAGTGCCCAGGTGCTTGTACTTGGACATTCTGTTTCCTTCTCTGACTTAAATATGTATCTGCTAGTTGTACTTCTGATTCATAAGCAATGTAGTGTTCCACATGGGTTTGGAGGAGGATATAAAGCTATTCTTTGCATTAAAATTGTTACTGGGTTTCTGAAGGCCCTGGTTTTGATCCTAAAACCACTTCACAGAATTAAACAGGTTGTAGCTGACCTCTAAGATTGTTGAGTCCAATCCAGCACCTAACCCTTCTAATTACCTAAAGCATGGTACTAAGTGCCTCAGTTCCAGTTAGTGTGAGCCTTTAGAAACCTAGAGATAGTTAGGGGCAGGAGAAGGGATTCTATGATAAACACACCAGAAGACAGCTTCAAAACCAGGAGGAGGACAAGGAGTAGAAAGATTCATGGTATTCATGAGAGGACAGATGAGGACCATGATTAATTGTGATTAACCTAACTGAAATCATGAAGGATGAGAACAGAATACTGGGTTTGGGGTTTGGCTAGACATGAGTCATTAAAGCCTGTAAAGGGCAGCTCCAACAGAGTAAACCAGTGGAAGATTAATGGAAGAAGCAAAAGAGGAACAATCAAACCGACTGCAGTCCATGTTGAATGAGCCTGGGAGAAGGGAGAGGGAAGTGCCAGGGAGAAGGAAGCATGGGGTTTGGATGGGAGGCCTTAAAGGTTGTCATGGTTTAAAGGAGAATGAAGATGAATGAAAAGAGAATGAAAAATTGAGTAGATTTGTTTAGCAATGGAAATCAGGGTGAGATCAGATTGTGGGACCAAGGAAGGAATTCAAGGAAGAGATGCGGAAGTACTCATCCAATTGTACAATCAGAGGGGAAGGCCAGGGAAGGGAGATAGTTGTGTTAGTCTGGGAAAGAAGTCAGCAAGCTCGTACTTGGAAAGCGACACAGAAACATAACAGCTTAACACTGTTTCCATTTCAAATAGTCTGGCTTGCACTGTGTGGTTAAGATCGATCTGAGCAGCACAAAGGTAGAAACCCCCCAGCTGCTGGGTGTGTCCGCAGCCTTCAGACCCACAGCCCTATGACAACAGTCTGCAGAAGCCTCGCTTTGAAATAAGAGATGAAAGAGACCCTATTAGTCTGCCCACTGTATTCCCTGCCACGACTTCCCCTGCACTTTGTCCTATCTGCTGTCAAATGTCTCCAGGGGAGAGTGTTTTCTGAAATCCTACTCTCACGAGGACTGACAAATGCATTCATTTCTCAGCTGAGCAGCACTGAAATGTTTTCATTAGCATAACTCTGGCTTCTCTTTCTGATTAGCCATCACAGGAGGCTGCTGTGTCAGACTATGCAGTTGAATGGATCATAGATAAAATGATGATAGATCAGGGCAAGTGAAGGGAAGGTTCCCCAATGACTTTGCCATCTCCTGATCATCAGTCTTTTCCTGAGCCCATCATACCTAAACTGAAAGATGGAGAAGGAATGCTGAGCAGCAGAGGTTTGTAAACACCCCTGCCAGTGAGCAATGCACATTGTGCAGGTATTTCCTGGCTTTGTCCTGATTCGCATAGCACAGGAGGAGCGTGGCAAAGACAGGTCACTTGATGTCACTTTTTTCCCCTTCTGTGAACGCTGACTGCTGTGCAACTACCGATTTAAGTCGTTAGCAAAATGAACCATTTCCTGGAGAAAAAAATAACGGAGTAAATAAATAAAACCCCCTCAGCTTGACCCAATTCCTCCCTGAGAAGTTCACTGGATCTAACCGGGGGAAAGCAAGATGAATTTGATCCTTTGGTGACGACTGTTTTGACAACACTGCTCTGATTGTTCTTCCTCGCTGCAAAGGCAATTTGCAATTTGCTTGGAAGAGATTAAATCACACCTGCTGGATTGAATAGAATTGTCTTGTCAAAGCACAGAGTTCAGCCTCTGAAACACTGCACTAAGGAACAGCACCCAGTTTCATCCTGCGAATCAGAGTATCTGTACCAGGACCAGACTCTGCTACTTGTTTTCAGGTACTGCCCAAATCAGGAATTGCCCTCTTGCTATCTGAAATTACCGGTAGAGAGCACTCCAGTGGTGTTGCTCTCTGAAAGTTAGGTGGTTGGCTTCTCAAAACAGTAGCTGCTGTGAGCGTGACAGGTGTGAAAATTCCTTGAGGAGAAGTTGAAGTCTCTTCACAGCCAAGGACTCTAAGCCCTTGTTGTCATGAAACACGTCATAAAGGCACATGGGCTCAGGACTGAGCAGTCTGTTGCTTTGCAGTCTTCTCTTTTGCTTGCCTTTCTTTCCTTCCCCGCCTTTTTCTGCAGCAGTTCTCTCTGCTTTCTGTGGGGGTCAGACTGTATGTCTACCAAGGAGAAAATTTACTTAGAAAAGTAAAAGCTTTGCAAGTATCATGTAACAATGCAGTGCAGGCTAACTCCAGAATGCACAGTGGTCACCCCTGGCTAAGTGATTGGCCTGCGTTCTTCACTGGGCAGCCAGCATCTAGGGGCATGTTCCTCTTCCACTTCCTGGGGCTGACCTCCACATTATGCCATGTGCTAATTCCCTCCAACTTTGAAAGAGTTACATCAAGCAGAGCACTTCTGTCTGCCTCACTGGTCACATCTCCCAGTCCTTTTAGCATCACGATCTTGTGAGGATAGCACCAAGTAACCTGTCAGGCCTTGTATTTCCAGTTCCCTGGCTGTTGTATCTCTCTTAGCAAGAGGCAGTAGCCCCTTCATGTCCCATGTTTTAATCGAGACTTCAGCCTCCTTCATGGCATTCCGCAGTTTCACAGATGTGTGAGTGTTGTGATTTGTTTTCCTAAGAAGGGATCTCTGCAGCTGAATCTGCCTTTGACAGGGCAAGCATTGCCTGCAGGCTGGGAGCTAGGCTTTCTCCTAGCTGCAGGGCTGCTGTTGGTTCTGCAGGGGCTTGATGTCTGTTAGGATTCACTCCCTGGCTGTGTCCATCCATGTCACGTGTAATAGAAGAGGAGTTCAGAAAATGCCAGTCAAACCCTTCTGCTGCTTTAATTTGAAGTCTCCATGCCATAGTTACTGTGGTTAGTGAGAAGCAGAATAAGCATCCAGCCTGTGCATCCAGCTTAAACCAGCACAACTTAGAGCAGCACTCAGGGCTATCTGGTAGAACTACACTGCAGCAGATGGCAAGTAATGCACATTAACTTTTCTCACTCTTTTTTTTGGACTCAACTTGAAAGCACTTCACAATATTGCTAAAGCTTTGGCTGAGCCATTGACTGTTGGCAGTGGCAATATTAAAGTGGACAGAGAAATGTACTGTGTGTTTTATTTGATAAAAGCAGTCAATTTAGCTTCTGTTCCTCTCCAGTAGTAAAAAATATGTGACCAATCCAAAGACAATAAATAATTGGAAACTATTTTCTATCCCTAGAGAAAAAGGACCAAATTCATTGCCTGTGATTTCCTGACAGAATGGTTATACAAGTAAGTTAATCATGGCTTTTGCTATTAATTATGCTCAATGATTCAAAGACATTAATTTGTAAATAGGGCAGCTGAAATTTTAATTAATATGAGTTGTTTTCTCCTTTTTTTGTTACAGCAAGAACCCAAAGAGGAAAGATGAGTCATTCACAGAATTCTTTGCCATTCCTTTTGTGAAAGAGTGGCTAAAGGACCAGTAAGTTACTGCAGTCCTCAGAGGAACCTTTTCTCCTTTTATGCTTCTTTTTTCCCCTGCTATTCCAAACAAACAAACAAAAAAGTGTCAGAGCTTCAAGGTGTTACCATTGTGCTGCCTAAGTGCCCTGTTCTGTGTGCAACAAAGAGCTCTGTGATGCTTTCTGACTTGGTTGGGTATTAGTTACAAGGTATTGTACCAGAGTTAGTCACAGAGAATATTCTCCCCCTTTACCCTGTTCTTGTCAGACCCCCACCTGCAGTCCTGTGTGCAGCTCTGGAGCCTCCCAACACGAGCAGGACATGGAAGTGTTGGAACCAGTCCAGAGGAGGCCACCAAGATGCTCAGAGGGCTGCAGCAGCTCTGCTGTGAGGACAGGCTGAGAGAGTTGGGGCTCTGCAGCCTGGAGAGGAGAAGGCTTTCAGGAGACCTTGGAGTGGCCTTGCAGTATCTGAAGGGGGCTACAGGAGGGCTGGGGAGGGACTATTGACAAGGTCTGGTAATGAGAGGATGAGGAGGAATGGGTTTGAACTGGCGAAGAAAATATTCAAACTAGGTCAAAGATCACATTGGGTGATTCTGTGCTCCACAACGTCCCTGGAGGTGCTCAAGGCCAGGTTGGATGAGGCCTTGAGCAACCTGTTCTAGTGGGAGGTGTCCCTGCCTATGACAGGGGGTTGGAACTGGCTGATCTTTGGGGTCCCTTCTAACCTAAACCAGTTCAGATAGCCTGGCAGTGTTCTGAATGTCTTTGTACTGAGAAGTGAAGCAGTATTTGCAGTGCTGTTTCCTGCTCTGGATAGTACTGAGGATATACAGTCTAGAAATGCCTTCCTCTGACTCTAAGCATCTGCTTTAAAGATACCTGTGATGATCCTTGGTGCCAGGATGCCTTTTTGCATTTCTGCAGACATTTATGGAAATGAGCACTTGTTTTGGCAGCCTCGGTGCCACAGCTCTCATTTCCCCTGTAGAGCCATGCTCCACAGTAGTTCTGAAAGCAACCTTCCTGTCCTTGGGGCTGCAGTTTGGTTTGCAATGTAACTGTTGTGTGAGAGAAGAAAAGTGAAGTGTTTGCCTCAGTGACAGAATAAGAACATTTCAGAGGTCAGGTTTTAAACATCAGAGGTTAGTTGGAGGCTTGGTTGGTGGTCAGTGAAAACCTAGAGGCTGGTGTAGCTGCGGATGCTCCTGCTTACTGCAGGGGGTTGGACTAGATGACCTCTGGAGGTCCCTTCCAACCTAGACCATTCTCTATCTTTGGAGGTGTGCTTACTTCATTAAGAGGAAACTGAGCTTTCTTGACCTCTGTGTCATGTGGAACTTAGAGCCTTTGAGTCTCTGGTCTAGCAGGAGGAAAGCCCCTTGACATTCACAGGTCTTTGAAGCAAAGCTGGTGTCTGTGGCACGGGCAGTTAACTTTGACTCTCTCAGAGGCAGTCACTTGGTCAAAGCTGCGTAGGAGGTTTCTGCAGTAAGGGATGGTCCTGCTCTGGCAGGTGAGTTGGACTCGATGATTTCTTTGGGTCCCTTCCAACCCCTAACATCTTGTGAGCCTGTGATCTTCACAGAGTGACTTATTTTATCTCAGCTCTAGTACCTTAAGGTACCTGCTGCTGCACCCTACTGCCCAGCCACTGTTGTTCAACCCTGCCACTGGTGGGACACTTAGAAGGTTCCTTCTGTAGAGTGCTGGGGTCTTGCCAACAAGATCCCCATTTAAAGCAGGGAATTTTGCAGTTGGGAAGGTGATTATGACCTGCACTGAGGTTGTCATCCTCATTCTTGAGCATACTGAAGAGCCATCAGTTGATAGGTTTTGATATTTGTACCTCAGATAAATATGTGAGATCACAGTTTGCCAGCATTTGTCTTGGGAGTAAAGCTGACTTGTCTGGTTCCTTGCTGTCTCCTTTCCTTCACCCCAGCCTGCTTGTAAGTGACCTAATGTGACCCTGTGATGCCTGGTTATTCTGATCAGGGAGCTCCTCCAAGTTAGAAATCTCTCTGCCAGAAGATGAGAGGAGGGTTTGTATAGCTGTTTAAAACAGATAATGTCTTCGGTCTGGTTCACTTCAGAGCCTGACAAACTTTTGTACTGGCACAGAGAAAGGATTAAAATGCAGGGCTCAGGGCAAGGTGAGGAGAACAGATGAGCTGGTAAGATGTAGAGGTGGTGGCAGGAACTGCTTGAGTCAGCTTTGCCAACAAGAGAAATACACTGTGGAATCACAGCCTGAATGACTCACAGCTTCTGTTAGTGCCTGTGCTCCTAAATAACAGTGTGACAGCTCCACAAGGACACTCAAGTGTCAAAGTCCTACTCGATCTTAAATCCTCTGAACAAGTGGGCCTTTAAAATGATAACTATGAAAATGATTTCTGAAACCTTTTTTTGGGTGAACTTATATTAAAATGACAAGTTTCTTAACAAATACTGCAGATGAAGTAGTCATTAGAGACAAGTGAAAGACTGCGATGTTACTTCCTTAGGAAGTCCTCCTGGATGTGTCTTACATAGTTTATTGGTGCTTGCTGCCAGATACCATGTGTAAAATGTAATTCATGCTGTACTTCTAATGATCACTTCTGGGTTTATTTGTGAAGAAGTCTTCATTTTTTTAACAGGCCCCAGGATCCCACTGGCCTTCTTGGCCACCAGGGCACATTGCTGTGCCATGGGTCACTTGTTAGCCACCAGCACCCCCAGGTCCCTCTCCACAGGGCTGCTCTCCAGCAGTCACCTTCCAGCCTGTACTGCTGCAGTTTGTTATTCCTCCCCAGATGCAGGACTCTGCACTTGCCCTTGTTGAACCTCATCTGGTTCCTCTGTGCCCAGCTCTGTCTGCCCAGGGCTCTCTGGAAGGCAGCACAGCCTGCAGCTGTCTCAGCCAAGCCTCCCAGCTTGGTGTCAGCAGCAAACCTGCTGAGCAGACTCTGTCTGTCTGTGCCCTCATCAATGGCATTGATGAAGATGTTGAACAGGACTGGCCCCAGCACTGATCCCTGGGGGACACCACTGGCCACAGCTCTCCAGTTGGACCTGGCACCATTGATCACCACCCTCTGAACTCTATCTTGCAACCAGTTCCTAGCTCACCTCACTGCCTGCTCTTCCATCCCACACTTCCTCAGCTTGCTCACCAAAACGCCATGGGAGACAGTGTCAAAGGCCTTGCTAAGGTCAAGGTAGACTCCATCCACTGCTCTCCCTGAATCTACCCATTCAGTTATGGCACCATAGAATGCTCTCAGGTTAGTCAAGCAGGACTTCCCCTTGGTAAATCCATGCTGACTGCTCCTGATAACTTTCTTCTCTTCCAAGTGTCTTGTGATGCCCTCCAGCAGGAGCTGCTCCATCACTTTTCCAGGGATGCAGGTGAGGCTGACTGCTCTGTAGTTCCCTGGAACCTCTTTCTTGCCCTTTTTGAAGGATGGAGTGCCACTGGCTCTGCTCCAGCCCTCAGGCACCTCTCCTGTCTGCCACCAGTTGGCAAAGATGATGGAGAGTGGCAGAGTGATAACCTCAGGCAGTTCTCTCAGCACCCTTGGGTGCATCTCATCAGGGCCCATGGACTTGTGAATGTTCACTGTGTGTAACTGATCCCTAACCCAGTCTGCACTGACCAGTGGGGAGCATTCCCTCCTCCAGTCTTCCTCTCCTTCATCCAGGGTCTGGAGTTCAGCCTTAGATGTAAAGACTTAAGCAAAGAAGGCATTCAGCATCTCTGCCTTCTCTGCACCCTCAGTTCACAAGGCTGCCTCCTCGTTCAGCAGTGCCCCCACACCTTCCCTCTGCTTCCTTTTGCTACTGATGGATTTGAAGATGCCTTTCTTATTCTGTTTTACTTCCTTTGCCAGCTCCAATTCCAAGAGGGCTTTGGCCTTCCTTGTTGCTTTCCTACAAGCCCTGACTACTTCTCTATGGTTCTCCCAGGTGACCAATCCCTGCTTCCATGAATTGTAAGATTCCTTCTTCCCTGAGGTTTCCTTCAGGACCTCCTTATTCAACCATGCAGGTCTCCTAGCACAGCTACCTGATTTTTTATTCAGGTATTATTGTCTGATACTCAGTCCAGAAGGACACATTTCCTGGATTGATCTGTCTGTGGCCCCCAAAACCAAATGTGCAAGTACAGAGAAAATGAATTGGTCCTGGCTTTAGCCAAGTGGGCAGGAGCTAAACAGAGAGCTGGAAATGGGTAATATGCCCACAAATGGGTAGTAAACCTCTAGCAGAGACTCTCTGCCAGTTTTCTATCTGCACACATATATATACTTTGATTACTTTTTTCCTGCCTCCCCCCAGCACTCTCTAATTAGGTGAGGTCTGCTGGTCTCAGCTGCCTTTACAGTTGACTTCATTGTCAGTTCTCAGATGGCCAATAGGGGTAATTTTGCACGGGTGACTGAGTTCTTTCTTTCCATAATGTGCCCAGTTTCTACAGGCTTTGCTTCCTGCACGCTGCTCTTTCACTGCTTTGTCCCTAAACCAGCCATGTTCAGAGTGCTGTTGTTTTGCAGGCTGGTTCTTCTTTCACTTGCTTTAACAATTTGAGTTTTGAGGTGTACATTTATTTATTGCTGGGGGGAGAGGAGAGGGACTGATATGGTGAGAAGCACATTTAATTGCAGCAAGAGAAGACTCCAGTGTATGTATCTGTAAGGAGGTTATGGCAATGAATTGCCATCCAGTAATGGCCCAGAATTCCAGGTAACAAAGGAGACACTTTTGGCTGGGAAACCTGCAGCTGTGTGTTGGGAAACTGCACAGAGTTTATGTACAAAGTATCTCCATTGCCTAACTGTGGGGTATGAGGTGAAGGTTTTATGGCTACAAATCCTGATGCAGTGGTGAGACCTGCCTTGATTTGTGCAAAGACTGGAAAAACAGCACTGAAGAAACTGGAAGTGTCTTGGTGCTTTCTGACATCCCCCTGATCTCAGGCAGGGCAAGGGAGGTTCTTCTGCCCCTGTGTTCAGCACTGCTCAGGCCACCCCTGGAGTGCTGTGTCCAGTTCTGGGCTCCTCCATTGCAGAGAGATGTTGAGGTGCTGGAAGGTGTTTGGAGAAGGTCAGCAAGGCTGGGGAGAGGCCTGGAGCACAGCCCTGTGAGGAGAGGCTGAGGGAGCTGGGGGTGTGCTGCCTGCAGGGAGGCTGTAGCCAGGTGGGGTTGGGCTCTGCTGCCAGGCAAGCAGCAACAGAAGAAGGGGACACAGTGTCAGGCTGTGCCAGGGCAGGTCTAGGCTGGATGTCAGGAGGAAGTTGTTGGCAGAGAGAGTGATTGGCATTGGAATGGGCTGCCCAGGGAGGTGGTGGAGTGGCTGTGGCTGGAGGTGTTGAAGCCAAGCCTGGCTGGGGCACTTAGTGCCATGGTCTGGTTGGTTGGGCAGGGCTGGGTGCTAGGTTGGGCTGGATGAGCTTGGGGTCTCCTCCAGCCTGGCTAATTCTATGATTTATTGTTTGAGCTTTTATTATAGTGCACAAAGAGCAACCAAGTGGAATGTGGTTGGTGTACGTTTTACTGTCAGTTCTAATCTTCATGGAGGCCACAAATGACATATTCCCTCTTTCCCTGCTTCACTGCTCAGTCTGGTTTTATTTGACCCAAAGCCAGTACGTTCTCTCAGACAAAACTGGGCCTGGCTTGGCTTCTTTTCTTTAAAGTTGCCCTGCTGAAGTGATTGATATTTGCCAGTGGCTGTCATGCTGAAATGTCAGTCTTGTTGCTTGGTTTTCAGATGAGTTTCTCACCTGTAGAGCTGCATTACAAACCAGACATTCTGGTAAGCTGAGAGGCGAGCAGATCAGTGCAGGAGTTGGTGGGGGCTGGGAGCCTCTGCTTTGGAGCTGTGCTCCTTAGAGAAAGCTCAATGTCTTTGACAGAAGTGCAGTCAAATATGTAGGTCTTTTTGTGATTTCTCCCACTCTAAATTTTGGGTTTCAGAAAGATCAGAACCAGAAGAGAGGATGGAAGGCTGTTGGCCAAAGCAGCACAGCCCAGCTCCATCTCGTGAGGTCTGCTCATGGAGGCTGTTAGCTGGGGAAGCCTCACTGGGCCAGGGCTAAGGGTTCCCTTTGAGCAGCAGAGATGCAGATCAACGTTCACAGAGCCAAAGCTGCATGCTGCAAGGGAGAGGCTTCTTTTTTAGGTCTGTCTCGTTTCTCCTCCCCCAAAGAGCCCAAGATACATAAATGTAGGCCCAAACCCTGCTGACAACGATGATGAGCCCAGCTGAGCCGAGTACACAGGCTGAAGGGTGCAGGCAGGGCACCGTTAGCTAAGATTCTGCTCTAAGCTGGAACGCTCCTGCAGTGAACACAAGCCCTAAGAGAAAGACGTCAGAGAGCACAGGAAGCTTACTAGGGCAGAGACTAATATGAACGAAATTAAGTGAAAGGAAAATGTGAGCTGTCAAAGCCTCCTAGCCTGAGCCCTGCTGTACTGTAAAATACATTGGCAGAAGTAATGTTTTAGCCAGAAAATGTAAGGCTGCATCAATAGCTTCTCCGTGGCTGCTCTCTGCAGTGTCTCTGGGTGGTACATTAGAAATCAGAGAATGGTTTAGGTTGGAAGGGACCTCAAAGCTCAGCCAGTTCCAACCCCCTGCCATAGGCAGGGACACCTCCACTAGAACAGGTTGCTCAAGGCCACATCCGACCTGGCCTCGAACACCTCCAGTAAGGTTGTGGGATGACATTGGGTGATTCTGTGCTCCACAGCCTCCCTGGGTAACCTGTGCCAGTGTCTCACCACCCTCACTAAAAAGAACCCTTTTCTAACATCCAGTTTCAGTCTCCCCTCTGCCACTTCAAACCCATTCCTCCTCCTCCTATCATTACCAGACCTTGTCAATAGTCCCTCCCCAGCCTTCCTGTAGCCCCTTTCAGACACTGGAAGGCCTCTAAATAATGACCCTGCATGTGTTGTATGTGTCTGTAGATGATGGCTGGATCTAAGTTCATAATGCTGTGGTCTTCCAAGTCAGAGCTGTGTTCAAGCTGTGGCTCCTGCAGGGAAAGTGTCTCTTAGCAGCCATTCTAGTGCTGTGCCAAGTCTGCTGTTTCGAGCTGGTGCTTGCATGAGTTGCAGCATTATTGCCCTGCAGCTCATTAGCTTTAAATTAACACAATTTATAAGAGAACCTATGTAGATGAATGTTGCCTTGTCCTTTCCAGGGGATGCTTTCTGATTGTGCTGCTTTGAGGCTAATTGGAACATTTTAGTGATAAAAACGACATTATAGACTGTGAAAAGAAATCAGTGGTGATGGCTACTGCACTGATAGGCTTGCTGAGATGTAAAAACAAGGACACAAACAGAGATAAGACAGTGAGCAAGTGTGTGTGTGTGTGTGTCTCTGTCTGTCAGTGCCTGTGTGTCTCCCTAGGCTGCTTCTGTGTAACTAATCCTTCTGTTTCTAACCCCCCCTGCCCATCCTCCAAACTCATCTTGCACATAAGGCAGACTCTGGGGTAAGGTAGAGGGGTGGAAGGTGGAAGGGTGGTTGGGAGCCCCACCTGAGCACTCTGGATTCTGGGAGGGCTGCTGTGTTTCTGTAGCACTTTTAACTTGTGTATTTCTGTCTCTAGCTGTAACTATTGTAACTATCTGCTTGTATCTTCTGCTGAGCTGTGATTAGAAAGCTTCATTCCTTAACTTCAACGCCTTTGACACTGTCCCACACCACATCCTGGGCTCCAGGCTGGTGGCACATGGGTTTGAGGGGTGGACCACTGATGGATAAAGAAGTGGCTTGATGGCTGCACCTAAAGAGTGGCTGTCAATGGCTCCATGTCCAAGTGGAGTCCCTCAGGGATCAGTCCTGGGACCAGTCTTGTTCAACATCTTTGTGGGTGCCATGGACAGAGGCATTGAGTGCACCAAGCTGTGTGGTGCAGCAGCCAGGCTGGAGGGAAGAGATCCATCCAGAGGGACCTGGACAGGCTGCAGAGGTGGGCCCAAACCAACCTCATGAGGCTCAACAAGAAGAGCAAGTGCAAGGTCCTGCAGCTGGGTTGGGGCAATCCCAAACACAAATCTAGGCTGGGCAGTGAGTAGATGTGCTGGAGCATGTCCAGAGAAGGGCCACTGGGATCCTCAGAGGGCTGCAGCAGCACTCCTATGAGCACAGACTGAAAGAGTTGGTGCTGTTCAGTCTGAAGAAGAGGAGGCTCCCAGGTGACCTTCTTGTGGCTTTCCAGGGTCTGAAGTGGGCTACAAAAAAAGCTGGGGAGTGACATTTATGCTCCCAGGGAGTGCCAGGACTGGGGGGAATGGAGCAAAGCTGGAGATGGGGAGGTTCAGCCTGGAATTGAGAAGGAAGTTGTTGAGCATGAGAGTGGTGAGAGACTGGAATGGGTTGCCCAGGGAGGTGGTTGAGGACCCATCCCTGGAGGTGTTTCAGGCCAGGCTGTCTGAGGCTGTGGGCAGCCTGCTCTAGGGTAGGGTGACCCTGGGCATGGCAAGGGGGTTGGAACTGTCTGATCCTTGTGGTCCCTTCCAACCCTGCCTGATTCTGTGATTTCTGTAATTCTGGCTTCCAGCTGCTGAGTCTAGTCTGGGTGATTTCATAGGAGTGGGGGGTGGGTAACTCCCAAACCATCACCCTGATCATTGTGTGTGAGCAATTAACCAACATGCATAGGCAATGGCTTTTGGATACAGTGATTAGTTTTTGTTAGCAGCAGATGAGTTGTAATGGTAGTTTAGAGTCTTTGCTGTTAGAATTGGTAGCAACAGAATCCCCAAACGTGCCTCCTGAGTCCTGCTCTTGTTGCTTGTAGATGACAGCCTCCAAGTCTGTGTTGCTGTCCCACTGGACAGGCTGTAGATACTGCCAAAGGTGGAACATCAGCATCCTAAGACCTTGTTTAGACACTTCTAGATGCTCCTGCAGCTGTGACAAGCATTGCTTTTTTCAGTAGCTTTGCACTTTCAGTGTAAATGAGATGTAAATCAATCTGAAGTGTATTTACATTGGATATTTACTTCTTGTCATAAACCCTCGTCCAAAACCTGTTCACCCTTGCACGTGCACTGAAACCTTCTCTGCTCCATGAATGCTTCTCTAGCCTGCTCCTCTCAGCCCTCTCCACTGCCACCTCAAAGCCTCCTGTAACGGTAGGACTTTGAAACCCGGGAAGAAAAGCAAGGATGCTTCCTGTGCTTGGCATCCACCTGGACGTTACTGCTCTCAGGAAGAAATGATGGCACAGGAGGAGCACAGACAAGAGTTCTGAAGCAGGCACTCTGCTCATTTTCTCTTTGGAGCACTAAGGAATGGCAGTGCCCAGGCTCCCCAGCCAGCTTCCCCTTTTTGCTGAGATGCTGTGTTGGGGCAGAAGCTGTTTTCATTTGATAGGCTGTCTGCTCACAACACGTTTTTGTTTCTGTCAAGTCCTAGGCCACCAATTCCCCTCTCTCTCCGGCTGTCAGAAGAAGCAGCAAGCGTAGTCATTCAGTCCTTCTGGAGAGGTTATCGGGTAAGAGCAATCTATGATTATTTTGCTTCATGTTGAAAACCATAGGACTGTGAAGGCCCCAGGGAAGATCCTTACATAAATTTTAAGCAGAGGAGGCTATAAATAGCTGCTGAGACCCCCATGGTTCATTGGCTTTGGATGTTGCTCTGCCTTATGCCCAGTGACTCCAGTTTTTCCCAGGCATTTCCACTGCTGTAAGCTCAGCGTTTCCCTCAACAACAGCAGCCCCACAGAAACGCAGTTACCACTCAACAGTTCTCAGCTCTTGTTTTAAAGCTACCTTTGGCTGCTTGCTAAAGGCTGCTGGGCCAGGGCTGCGTGAGTGAGTGTAGGCACTGCTGGGAAATTGAAACATATGAACAAAATGACCAAAAACTGAGACAAGAAGGCAAGAGATGTAGGAGAGACATGTGGGAGGTGTCCCTGCCTATGGTAGGGGATTGAAACTGGATGATCCTTGAGGTCCCTTCCAGTCATTCTGTGAGTCTCTGAAGGCTGTTATTCAAGAACAGGCAGGAGGGAATGGTAAGCAGACACTGCAAGCTGTACTAGTGATACAACACTGACACAAACCCTGATTGAAGGGGAAAAAGCAGGGCACATAAAAGAAATCCAAAGCAAATTGGCTAATGCTGTTGTTTTGAAGGCTAACTGCCATGCTAACCCTGGGGTACAAAATAACTCCCTTTGAAAATCCTGAACAGATTCTGTTAAATGTTTCTTTGAAAGGCTCTAACACTTTCAGGCCTTGGAAAAGAAATAGGCTTGAAATTCAGATGGCTTTAGTGACAAAGAAGTGTCCCTGAGTGCCTTCATCAAAGTCGAAGCTTGTAAATAGCCTCCAGATAGAGCAGTGATTGCATTGTGGTGGAGAGTGAGACAGCTCTGTCTGTACAGCAGGTGCTCTGTAAATGAAAGTCAGTGTAAAACACTCTGTCCTTTCTCCCTTGCTACTTTCCCAAGCACAAGTATGAGTGGTTACTGCGAGATGCTCTGCAGCCAAAGACGATGAAACACACTGAAATGCTCCCCTCGACTGATGGATTTCTGTGATGCTTTTTGCTTGTTGGTGTTCCTTATTTTTCTTTTTTTACACAGAGGTGGCATTGACACTAACACTGATTAGCACTGACGGTATCACTGCAGGCATCTTCACAGTGGGGTGTCGCAAAGGCAACCCTAACCCTGCAGCAGTGATGTTTGCTGAGCAGTGCAAGGTTGCTCAGAGCCCTTGTGCTTGCACCAAAGCTTCTGAAGCAATCTGGTGCTTGCTCTCTCCTTGCTGTATAGTGAAGCTAATAAGCTTCAAAAAATTCACACCATTATTGATCACTCTGAACCAGTTCCTAGGAATGAAAGAGAAGCTGTACCTATGAAAACAAGGAGACATCCAAAGTAATCCAGACTATAACATCTGCTGTTACATGCTTGAGCTTATTAGAGCTGAAAGAATCATTTTAATTAAATCAAAACCAGAACATAAAATAAAAGTCATTAATAACAAGTTAATGCATAGGGCACTGTATTATGCTTGGGCTTGGAAATGAAGAGAGCACCAAGCTTAAATGGGATTCCATTTACCGGAGAATACAGATGGCCACCTCTGAAAATAAACAGCTCTGTCAGCCAATGTTGCATTGTTGTGCTGATAACTGAACACTCACAAACAAGGACCTGGGGGTCTGGGCTGATGAGAAGCTCAACTGGAGCCTGCAGTGTGAGTGCAGCCCAGACAGCAACCCTGTGCTGGGCTGCAGCAAGAGCAGTGTAGGCAGAAGGGACAGGGAGGGGATTCTGCCCCTGGGCTGCAGCAAGAGCAGTGTAGGCAGAAGGGACAGGGAGGGGATTCTGCCCCTTGGCTCTGCTCTCCTCACACCCCACCTGCAGTCCTGGGTGCAGTTCTGGAGCCCCCAGCACAAGCAGGACATGGAAGTGTTGGAGGCAGTGCAGAGGAGGCACCAAGATGCTGAGAGGGCTGCAGCAGCTCTGCTGTGAGGACAGGCTGAGAGTTGGGCTGTGCAGGCTGGAGAAGAGAAGGCTTGGAGGAGACCTTGGAGTGGCCTTCCAGTATCTGAAGGGGGCTACAGGAAGTCTGGGGAGGGACTATTGACAAGGTCTGGTAATGACAGGAGGAGGAGGAATGGGTTTGAAGTGGCAGAGGGGAGATTGAAACTGGATGTTAGGGAGAAGTTGTTTGCAGTGAGGGTAGTGAGACACTGGCACAGGTTGCCCAGGGAGGTTGTGGAGCACAGAATCACCCAATGTGATCTTTGACCACGTTGGGTGACTCTGTGCTCCACAACCTCCCTGGAGGTGTTCAGGACCAGGCTGGATGAGGCCTTGAGTGACCTGTTCTAGTAGGAGGTGTCCTTGGCTGATCTTTGAGGTCCCTTCCAACCTAAACCATTCTATGAAATAATGCCCATTTGCCTTCTGCTGATACTGTGGTATCAGTGTTCTGAACTCCTTCCTGATGTGTTTCATTATACCTTGTTTAATAATTGCCAGAATTTGGAACTTTTCAATACTGTTCTTGAAGTAAGAAGTAATGTATTGGGGTGAGGCTGAATGGCTGTACACAAGCACATACACCCCCCTTTGTGATAAAGAACCAATGTGCTTAGTGCTGCCCTTCTCAAGATGCACTTCAAGGGACATAACATCACATCCCTTAGCTGCTTGCTTGAGAGGTAGCTGGAGGATTCTGGCCACACTGTTGGATTTCAGGGAAATGAAAGGCTCAGGAACGTGGGCAGGACAGTTTTGTCATTCACAGTGCCACCCTAAGTCTGAACCTTGGAAGGACTTTGTTCTTAAAGAGTGTCACATAAAGTGTGAGTAACCCC
Source organism: Pogoniulus pusillus (assembly GCF_015220805.1). NCBI lineage: Eukaryota > Metazoa > Chordata > Aves > Piciformes > Lybiidae > Pogoniulus > Pogoniulus pusillus. The sequence goes on along the minus strand of NC_087276.1, from coordinate 31,039,713 downwards.
TGCAAGTTGTTTGCCTAAGAATTCTCTTCTGTGGACTCAGTCCACTTTTGAGATAGTTTGTTAACTGTCTTGGTCAGGGCCATGTTAGATCTAGTGCCCATGTTACAGCTAGTTAGGTAGCTGACTAAGCACCCTGCCTGTCATGCTGTTGGCTTGTTCTTACCACATCCAGCTAGCTCAGAGTGCCAGGATCAAAGCCACATGGCAGTCAGCAAAAGTGCATCAGGAAGTAAAGGTTTTTCTATGTGAAGGGGGAAGGAGAGAGCTGTAGGTACAGAGCACTGAAGAGCTGCTGCTAATAAAGCATGATCAAAGCAGCACATCCATCCTTACCTGAAGCAGGCTTCAGAAGAGTTCTTGTTTTGCTAGGAATAATTAATGGCTGCCATCAACAGAGTCCTTGCTACAGTCTCTCATACAAAGACACTGATGAGTGCTCTGAAAATGATTTCATGTTTAAAAAGGTCTTGAATTCCAGAACAAACAGCAGTGGAAGTGCAGCTGCTGAGCACTCTAAGGAGATGAGAAGGGAAGATGTCATCTCGAGGGCTCTCTTTGAGAGCAAGGAGTAGAACCCAAATAAGACTTGACACAGTTCTGTCATCTGAACTCTTTCTCTTCACTTCTCACCACCTTCTTTTATAGAGGTTCCGGTCAGCTGCCATGGGCCAAGGCAGTTTCAGTGCCTGACAAAACCCCTTCATGGGCAGATACCACATTTCCAGGTGCCTTTCCAAGAGGAGATGATATATTCACCCCTCTTCTGCAGGATCTGTGCTTACTGCCATCTGCTTGATGGGCTCTTGTTGATCTTTGCAATGTGCATAACTGCTCCAGACTGAAGGGGGTTTGCAAGAATACAATTTTCTCTGATGTCTCTGGTCACAGCCTCAGTGTTGCCTTTCCAGTGTTGCACAACACATTCTCACCTAGCATCGAGAGCAGTTAAGTTTGGCTAAATCTTTGAACTGGCTTTGAACTGGATGGTGCTCTGAACCCCTTCAGTGCTGTTTTTAGACATAAATGCTGTCTGAACAGAAGTTAAAGCAGGATTTAAGCAGTTTTATCTTTGTACTTCACACAGTGTTGCTGTGCTTTTCTATCACAATTTATATTCCTTTCCAGCAAGTTGTGGCTGCTGGCAAAGGCTCAAACCCAGAAGGTCACACAAGTATTTGCTGTTATTTGCAGCAAGTGCAGATTCACTCAAAGATAGGACCCCTTCAGTGCTTCATTCTGGCCTGCAGAAGAGACCCATCAGTTGTTTGGACAAAACCTTTGGCTCTCAGGTGGTTTGGCTGAAGATTTTGCGGCCAATTCATGGCTTTTTGATCCAGAGTTGCTGTTTTGGTTGCCGTTAAGCTGTTCTGCTGCAGGTGGCACATCTGTGTTCTTTGCTGTTCCCTCTTCTGAAAGACCACTGGGTCCTGGGAGCTGCTCTTCACTGCCTGGCTTCAGTGCTGCCCTTTGGAGTACTTGAGCACTGTGCCTTCATAGCCACCTCTGCCCGGTGCTTCCACTGGTTTATTTCTCTAAGGAGAGCACACAGAGCCTGCTGTACTTGCCCTTATTTTTCACTGCTAAGAGTTCCTGTCTTCATTTTCAGCATGCAGAGATCACTGTGGCCCTAACCCAGACCAAAGCACAGAGCCTAGGCGGCTGCAGCTGTAAATGGATGTTTGTCAATTGTCTGGTTAGACAAGGAGGCAGTAATTTCTCTGTCTTCCTGCCTCATGTCCCATGAGCATTCAGTAAGCTGCCTCCACCTAACAGGGATGATGTGTGTGTGTTCTAAAAGCATACATGGCAGTGCAAAAGGAAAAGGTATCTCTTGCAAGCCTAAAGAGAGGCTCTCCCATTTGGGATTCCACGTTGGTTTTGAAGAAGGGTGGGTTTCTAGAGCGTGGCTTTGGTTTGGTCAGTGTAGCTGCAAAGATCCCTAGTACCAGCCACTTCTTTGTAATCAGCTCTTAGTTTCCTCTCAGCCTTCTAAGAACTCCTTATAACTCCTACAGAAAATAACACAGAACTCCATTAGTATCATATTAGCTGTTAGCAGAGGCCTAGGGGGTGTCTGATGTCAAGTCACTGAGTAAAAGTCTTGCCTGTCTTTATTGATCTTGTAACCTTGCATTGTATTTCTGCTCTGCCAGTGCACAGTCTGAAGTACAGCAAAGTTATCTTCTCCTAAGAGGACTGAAAAGTGTTGTGGGAGTTCAACTACTGCCTGATACATCCTTAGCTGCACTACAAAGGAGAAATCCTGGGTGGAAAGAATACATCTGATAAATAATTGAGATTGTTTTCTCTTTTTTTTGGTAATTGCTGGAATCCTGAGTCCTGCTCTTTTGTTCTGTATTTACCCCAGGAAAGTGGGAGAAAACCAGAGTGCAATGGAGTATTAGAGTTCAAATCACAGAGTATCATGTGAGAGTAAAAGAAGACATTTTCTAGAAAACTAAGGAGTCATCTCTCTGAAAGCTAAAATGTGTCCAGGAGAAAGCAAGCTTCATGCTGCTTGTGTCATAGAATCGTAGAATCAGTCAGGGTGGGAAGGGAGCACAAGGAGCAGCCAGTTCCAACCACCCTGCCATGCCCAGGGACACCTTACCCTAGAGCAGGCTGCCCAGAGCTCCATCCAGTCTGGCCTTAAACACCTCCAGCCATGGAGCCTCAACCACCTCCCTGGGCAACCCATTCCAGGCTCTCACCACTCTCATGCTCAACAACTTCCTCCTCACCTCCAGTTTCTGCCATGTTATTCAGCTTCAGCCTGAATTCTTGGGACACAGAGTCCTAAAGCATGCTGGCATTTTATATACCTAGCACTGAGAGGAAACAGCACCTCTGTTTTTAGTGATTCTACTCTGGTTTGACTGACTCTGAGAGAATAATCAGCGAGCAGTGTCACAGCTAATCCTGGCATGGCCCCTTGCTGCTCTTGTCAGGAGGATGGTATTTGTGCTGGAGTTCTGCTCTAGCACTGGAAGTAATGCTTGTGTGAGTGCTGAGCTAGACAACTGGCAGCACTCTGCTAATTAATCAAATCCTGCTTAGAACAAGCTGAAGTAGTGGAGTAGTAAGGGCTGCTGGTGCAAAATTAGCTCTTTCTGGTGCTGGCAGGAAGCACACCAGTGCCAGAGCAGGAACAGAAGAATGCAGCTTCAATCTGCAACGGAGTCAAGGCCTGTGCCTGGTGTCGTTTTATGTGGAGGCAGAATGGCACCCTTCAGAGGGGGGCTATTGACTGTCAGAGAATGGGTATCATGTACTGCAGTCCAATTACTTTAAATAACAGATTAATGGCTCCCCTGTTTGTGCAGTGTGTGGCTGGGGCAGTGAGTGAGCCTATTTGCAGCTGAGAGCAGGTGTGAACCAGTCTGCTGGAATAAATGTCCTGCTGTATGACCCTTCACGCTCCTCTCCTGCTCTATTATGTTGGTTGGGGGGCTGGGTTTAGAGCATTGTGTTTTCTAAAGGCACTAATACCCTTCAGCATATTGTTTGAGATTTTAATTAACTCAAAGAATAGGCATCTCACTGCAATTACATCCTCAGGAGTCCTTTGGTAATCAAAGTGATGTCCTAATTGGCATATTTATGTTCTCAACGGGGTTTGTCAATTATCTGGGGTTTACTTCTGTGTAAGCTGCACTGTAAACCTTTGGGGTTGTGCTTTTATATCAGGCCCAGCAAAAAGGATGGCTGCCCAGCCACAGCCCCATGGATAAAATCAGCCATCTTGGTAATGTGAATGTCCTCCTTTTAGCTGCATTTTCTGTTTTCCCTCTCCCAGGTCCGCTGTGACAGCGAAATACAAGAGCTGCGCCAGTGGCAAAAGCAACTGAGAGAGGCCAAAAACATTACTCAGATAGTGGAAGAGTTCTGGGCTAAGCAAGAAGCCAAGGGTAAGTGAACCAGCTGATGGATTTTGATTTTGTTTTGTTTACTGTTGTGTTGGGTTGTGTTAAAAAATAGGACACACAGTAGGACACTAATCCTGAGTGAGAAGAGACTGTCTGGTGGAAATCCCTGTCTGTTTCTTCTCAGTCACTGCTTACTCTGAGTCTGTTGTCTGTGCATCTGAAAGTGATCAGTAAGGGCCAGAACTCAGTCATTGCAGAGAACTGTGACAGGGTCCTGGCACAGTATTTCCTAGAGCAGGATCAGAGCTCTGCCAGCCACACAAGATGTTAATGCTGATTTTACCAGGTGGGCTATGGTACCATTTGTTTCTGAACTGTGGGCTTGCTACCTGGTAAGTGTTCTGCTGGCCTTTCCCTGTGCTTGGTTACAAGAGAAGTTGGCCTCTGCAATTGTAAGAGGAGAGAAAACCCCCTCAAACAACTCAGTATCATTTCCAAGGGCAATGAGGCCAAATTGCCTTAAGAACAGACCCTGCAGTAGGGTTTTTTGCCCTGATGGGGGCCTAGGCTTTACTGCCAGTTACCATTCCCTTACTGAGGCACAGTGGTGTCGTTATGATTGTTCTCCCAGGCTCTCTGCTAATGCAGGAGGGCTCAGTAGCTCCTCATCCACTCTGTTTATCAGCCTCTGTGGGCTGTACTCAAACATCGTGCACAGAGGAGTGAGCTACGCAGCAGGAGCTGCAGGTGAGAAGAGGTTGCTGAGCAATATTGTTCATGTATTGAAGGAAGGAAGAATTCTCTTCTAGCAGACCCTGTTGTGTGGTACTTCAGCCTGCTGGCACTGATGCAGATGTGCTCTGAAGTGGCCAGGCTTTGCCCTCAACTACCAGGGTGCACTTTCCTGCAGTCCATTGGATCAAACTGGGAGCTGGCCTCAAACTGTAGCTCTTGCAGCAGTTTCAGTGCTTGTGTAACTGCACCATGGGTTTGGACCAGTGAGGAGTTTTGGCGTGGGGCAGCTTAGTTTTCCAAAACATGGTTGCCACACCATTGCTGCATCTTACACAAAGGAGAAGGTGAACTGGGGAGGTCACTGATGATGACTTTCAGCTTGGTTAAAATGAGCAGAACATGAGATGCTCTCATACCTGATTACTGTTCCTGGCTGAGGAAGGGCCAATCTCCAAGTCACTGGCAGGAGTTAAAAGCCAGGGGCAAGTCATGGCTTAGCTCTCTTTCAGCTCAGCACACAAAAGCACATCTGTCCATGCCCTCATTCTGAGCCTGGGCTGTGTGGGACATCACTGGGAAAGGCAAGGCTTACATCTGAACCCCTGCAGGGTGAGAGGGTTTAGACTCAGTGAGCTTAAGCATGAATTCAGTCTGCAGGATTCTCAGGCTGCAAGGTTTTTCAATCCTAAAGACAAGTCAGTGTCAGCTGACATCAGAGCTGCCCTGGAAGGGTCATTTTTCAAAAGACACTGTTTTCAAACCCTCCTGTGCTGTTCCATGGCCTCCTCAGTTGCATTGCTGTTACAGGGTTATGTATGGCAAGGTGCTAGGAGCTGACACACTTTTCTGTGTCTGCAGTGTGCTCTGTGCAGGGCCTTTTGATCACTGCTTCACTGAGTTATGAAATGCTCAGAACAGGAGGAATTTTCTCCAGGGCAGCATACATTATAGAACAAATACCACAACTGGAAGACTGTCATGATCTTGTTTTGGTGATGGCTTCTTCAAGAGCTGCATTTCCTCATATTTATATTGCAAAAGATCAGGATTTCTTTACTAACTCATGCCATTGCCTAAGGAATATTTTATAGCTGAAAAGAATCCATTCTGAGGAGCAAAACCACACATATCCAGCTGGGGAAAACTGCATCTATGTGTGTGTGCATATATGAGATGTGTATCTGTATGGGGTGTTCATATGCTGTAGGTGAAGTAGAATTCCTGGCTTTAGTAGCTTATAGAATCATGGGTTGGAAGTGACCTCAAAGCTCAGCCAGTTCCAATCCCCCACCATAGGTAGGGACACCTCCCACTAGAACAGGTCACTCAAGGCCTCATCCAACCTGGCCTTGAGCACCTCCAGGGAGGGAGCATCCACAACCTCCCTGGGCAACCTGTGCCAGTGTCTCACCACCCTCACTGCAAAGATCCCTTTCCTAACATCCAGTTTCAATCTCCCCTCTGCCAGTTCAAACCCATTCCTCCTCCTCCTGTCATTACCAGACCTTGTCAATAGCCCCTCCCCAGCCCTCCTGTAGCCCCCTTCAGGCACTAGAAGGCCACTCCAAGGTCTCCTCCAAGCCTTCTCTTCTCCAGGCTGCACAGCCCCAACTCTCTCAGCCTGTCCTCAGAGCAGAGCTGCTGCAGCCCTCTCAGCATCTTGGTGGCCTCCTCTGCACTGGCTCCAACACTTCCATGTCCTGCTTGTGCTGGGGGCTCCAGAGCTGCACCCAGGACTGCAGGTGGGGTGTGAGGAGAGCAGAGCCAAGGGCAGAATCCCCTCCCTGTCCCTGCTGCCCACACTGCTCTTGCTGCAGCCCAGCACAGGGCTGCTGTCTGGGCTGCACTCACACTGCAGGCTCCTGTTGAGCTTTTCATCACCCCAGACCCCCAGGGCCTGTTCCTGAGGGCTGCTCTCAGCCATTCCCCACCCAGCCTGGAGCTGTGCTTAGGGTTGCAGCGACTCAGGTGCAGGACCTTACACGTGGCCTTGTTGAATGTCACAAGGTTGGCCTGGGCACAGCTCTGCAGCCTGTCCAGGTCCCTCTAGCTTAGAGCTAGAAGAGTAAACAAAGTAGTAACCATGCACAACAGCTCTGAAAATCAAAATCCATGAGCCATGAGTTGTCTCCCAGCAAACTTGACTGCTGTGTAAAGAAAACGTTGGCAGAGCAACTAAGGTTCTCTTCCAGTCTTTGTGGGATTTCATAACCTGTTTACTATGGTTTATTAGGAATTTACTTTGTAAGAAAGTAGTTTTTGGTTTTTTTTCCTTTAAGAAGGCATCAATAGATCTGAGTTTGAAGCTCTGCAAACAGTGGATCATCTTTAATCTGATAAACATGATCTTATTAGAAACTTAAAAACAGAAGAGCCAAACTCTTCTCTTGGTAATGTCTATGTTTCGTTCTGACAGTGGTAATTGGTGGCAAATTGCAGTCCTGGAGGTGCTGATAGAGGCTGAGCTAGCAGGCTTGCTAATCCATGGCAAATGGCTGCAGGGTAACGCTTGTGCTTTGGCCTTTCTGCTCCCAGTGCTCCTAGCATTTGCATCACCCCAAGGCCTAGATTTTCACAGCACCTTGGTGCCAGGAGGGGTGACAAATGCATACATTCCCCACGTGTTTCTAAGAACTAGATCTGTATATTTGCAGCATACCACTTCAAAAGAAAGATCTGGTTTTAGGTGGTTATACACTCATAGTTTACAGTTTTAGGGCCTGTGAAACTCTCACGGTGCAAATTCCAGGTGCATTTCAGGGGGTAAGGGGAAGCTTTTGAAAGTGTTGCAAGGAGGAAAAGCAGAGGCTAAGGGTGGAGCCTACTGGCAGGACTTGGGGGATGGATGGAAGCTGGAGGTGGGTGAGTTCAGACTGGATGTGAGGAGGAAGTTGTTGAGCAGGAGAGTGGTGAGAGGCTGGCAGGGGTTGCCCAGGGAGGTGGTTGAGGCCCCATGGCTGGAGGTGTTTGAGGCCAGGCTGGATGGAGCTCTGGGCAGCCTGCTCTAGGGTAAGGGTGTCCCTGCCCATGGCAGGGGGGTTGGAACTGGCTGATCCTTGTGGTCCCTTCCAACCCTGACTGATTCTGTGATTCTATGACTGTATGATTTGGCAGCTGAACTGATCAAAAGACTCCAGAACCTATGTTTCTGTCGTTCTGGAGAGTAAGGTGGTGATCAGATTTCCTTTGCCTGCTTGGTCAATCCTCTCAAAAGACAAACCAAATTTCCTTTCAATCACTCTCAAGGGCTTCCCTGCCCTCAAATTGATGATTTTAGGACTCCAGGACACAAAGCTGCTTCACCACATCAGAGCAAGTTGTAAAATTGCCCCTTTTAATTTCTTTCTTTCTTAAACCAGCACAAGTCCACATTGCCTGTATCCCACCAGCTGTCACTGCTACCACATTGAGTCAGTGATTCCTCAGCTCTGCTAAGTTAATTTAAGAGTATCCATACATAAAACAGCCTTGGGGCCCAGACAGATGGCTGGCTGCAAACAGCTGTACTGGATTGAGAAGTTACTGTCCAGGGGTTTTCATTATCTAACTCATCTATGATGCCATAATTAATTTTGTTAGGGCTCCAGCTGCTCTTATTTCTGCTGTTGCTCAATGTTGTTAAACTCTAAAGTCAGCAAGGTTAGTTCAAACTGCTTTTACCAGCATAACACAACTACTTCTTCACCTTGTCTTTCTATGCATTTAGTTTAACTCAATTAAACAATTCCTTTAATTCAATTAATCCCCTTTAATTAACCCACTGAGCTTTGGCATCAAGCAGACAAAGCCTTCCTTGTTGCTAGAACTCCAGATGTCACCAATAAAGCGTTAGGATCACGATCAAGAGGAAAAAGAAGAAGACCATTTTCCAAGAGATACAGCAATTACAAAGTTAACTACACGAAGAGTAAGGATGAAGTAGCTCTTACACTTGTCTGTGGCTCTAATCCTGTTTGTTAGCTGCTGTAAACAGTGTTGAACCTAACTGCAGGGATGAATGGTGAGCTGCCAAGCGGCGTTCAGGAAGTGCTGACTGGAGCAGTAATGTGATTCTATTGATGACACTACCAGAAAGATCAGCATACCTCCCATGGAAATACCAGCCAAAGCCTGGCTTCACGGCAGCTGACAGATCCTGCTTTGTTGTGGCTCTCAGCACAAGGCTGTGCAGAGCTCACTTCAAGGGTGTTTGAGGCAAAGATGCAGCGTTTCATCAAAGCGAGGTTCTGTGATCTCGACCAGTGTGATGCTTCAGTGGGATCTTAAGAGGAAGTTAGAAACAGAGGCTGGTTGTGATTAACACATGCAAAAGTCTTCTTGCTTTCTTGTTCACGGCTCAGGAAGTGTGTTAGAGCCTGTTTATTGTCATTGGTGGGGCCCCGTCCCTGGGGATGCTCAAAGCGAGGCTTGACAGGCCTCTGGGCAGCCTGGTCTAGGTGAGGATGCCCCTGCTGACTGAGTGACCTTCAGAGGGCCCTTCCAACCCAGACCATTCTGTTGTTCTGCAGGGAGATTTAGTTTTCATTAGAGCATAATCCAGAATGAAACACTTTTGGAGGTTTTTACAAGGAGGGCCCAAAAGTCTGATGTTTGTGGGGCACCTAAAGTGACCCAGCAGCTTCCCCATCAGAAAGGCAGTCCTGTGCTTCCTTGGCCCAGGCTTCTGCCATCCTTTGCTTCTCTTGGCACTACTGATAGTGGCTTCAAGGTGTGCTGCTTCAGCTGGCTGACCTGACAGAGGAACAGCTCTGTTCTGCTGCCCCTCGGGCTAGCTTGCTGCTGGATCAGCCTGACAAAATGACTTGCCCGGCAGTGGCACAATCCTTGTACCCAGCGTAAGGGGAATGGTGTAGCAGTAAGAGAGGGAAGGAAAAGTGCCCCTTGGTGATGGCTGCTTGCTTTTAGAGCAGCTCATGTGTCCTCTGCCTGCTGTGTCATGTGAAATCACAGCCTGCAAGGTAGCTCTGCTCGCTTGGGTAGCCTCCTATAACCCACTGCTTCTCCTCCTGCTTCACAGTGGGTTTAAAGAGCCTTGTTTGGGTTTTGTCGTGTTGATTTCTTGGGTAGCCTCATCATATAAAGCACTGCTGCTCCTCCTGCTTCACAACAGGTTTGAAGAGTCCTGTTTGGCTTTTGTTGATTGTTTTTTTACCTTTGCATGAAATTTCTTCTTTCACTGTAACTCTTGTACTCTGTATTAGTAGTTTTGGAAAGTGTGCTAGGACAGAAAGTGGCAAAACTTTGCATGAAAATGACTTTACAAATTATTACTGATGCCTTTTAGTGCTAAATTTCTTGAGTGCAAAGGTGAGTTGCTTTCAGCCTTTGCCCATGATCATAATGCTGCAGCATTCCTAGCTGACACTGCTGTACTGCTCCTCTGCTGCAAAGCCACATGCCACCAAATGAGCTGTCTTTAAGGTGTGGTAGTCCTTACTCCTAACAGTCTCTGCTTTCAGACTGGAAACCTAGAGAGATGCAGAGCACTCGAGACCCCCTTTAGCAGCTGACAGCTTGAAGGGATTTGTAGGGAGAAAGAAACTTGTCCCCAGTGTAGGACAGCTGATGGGAGAAATGTGTGCCAGAATATTTGACAGAGTTAAACCAAAAGAGCATTGCCTGCGGAGAGTACATCCAGTAACTCTCCAAGCTCCAGAGGTGTGAGAGAGCAACAGCTGAGCTGGGCCTTCATATTCATGTATTTTTTAAGGAGGATGCTTCCTTTCAGACTTTCATGATTCCAGTTTGCTGAAATGACTTTAATGCCAGTGTGTAGAAATGGCTCATTTAATTACCTGCACGTTATTTGAGCTCATGCTTAGCAGGATGTGACACAGTGGCACACACAGAGCAAGACCTGATTTTGGTTTCACGAGGCTGCTGTTCTGCCACGAGAGTGCTGGTTTAGGAGGACTTCTTTTCCCAGGGTGCATTTATCTAGGGCTGTCCATATCCATTTTGTCAGTGTCTGCAGCCTGCAGCATCCATTTGAAACAAAACAGAACGTGCTGCATCTTCCTGTTTTCTAGCTGGTGTGCCACATGGCTGCAGTCAGGCTTTGGCTTGAATGTTTCCAAGAAGAAATAGGCCTTTGCTTTTTTGCCTGGCAACATGGTCCATTTGCTTTGTGCCTGCAGCCTGTGGACAGACCCCATTGAGTTGTGACTGTGAGCAGTGCCTTATGCAGATGCAGCACTGATGAGACATCAGTGGAAGTTAAAAATTATCTGTCCTGCAATGAAAGGCATTTGAAAACAGTTGGACCTTTTTCTGAACACACCAAAAGTCATCCAGCCCAACCCCCTGCAGTCAGCAGGGGCATCCTCCACTAGACCAGCTTGCTCAGAGCCTTGCTGAGCCTGGCCTTGAATATCGTCGGGGTGGGGCCTCAACCACCTCCCAGGGCAGCCTGTTTCTGTGTTCCACTACCTCCATGGTGAAGATCTTGTTCTTAACACCCAATGTGAATCTACTCTTCTCTGCTTTATAACCTCTGCCCCTTGGTTATTCTACTGCTGGTGTGCTGATGGAAAGACCACTGCTTCTGTAGCTGCTCTCTTTCTCTCTTTCTCTCTTTCTCTCTTTCTCTCTTTCTCTCTTTCTCTCTTTCTCCCTTTCTCCCTTTCTCCCTTTCTCCCTTTCTCCCTTTCTCTCTCTCTTTCTCTCTTTCTTTCTCTCTCTCCCCTTCCCTGCCTTCCTCATACCTGCAGCAAACTTGTCAAATTCCATTTCTAAAATGCATTCTTCTTATGGAAAGTAGCAAAAGAACTCTGTACTCCTGGCTATTTGTCAAAACCCAACTGTGACCCTGTTAGCTGGCAGCTCGTACAGCTCAACCATAGCCTTGGCTTTGCAAGGTGCTTCTGGAGCACTGAGTGTACAGAGTGTGTGGAACACCAACTTAAAGCGAGCCGAGGCAGAAAGCAATCTTCACAGCAGGGCAAGGGGTTGATTTCCAGATACAGGAGAGAATATTCCTTTACATTCTGTTTGGGGTTTGAGCTGTATTTCTCCTTTGGCAGCAGAAGTTATTACCACTACTTCTGTCATGGAAACAATCTTTTCCCTTGGGAAGATGCAATGAGCAACGTGCCAAGGAACTTAAAGCATAGGTGTTCTGTCACTGGAAAAGCCTTGGAGGTGCAAAAGAGGCTGCAGCTAAAGGAGAGGAGAGGCTGCATATTTCAGGAGTGCTAGAGCTGGAACAGATGCATGCTGTCAAGAAGCAAGGAAATGCAGTCAGTCACTCCTTACACTGCTGTGGTGTGTTGGCACCTGAATTACGAGGAAGGATTTGGAAGCTAAATATGCTTACCAAGCTAAGTTGAGCAGGAGAGATCAACTCTGCCTGCTTTGGAGGGCTGGCTGCATTTATATCACAGAATCACAGCATGTCAGGGCTTGGAAGGGCCCTCCAGAAATCCTCCAGTCCAACCCTCTGCCAGAGCAGGAGCACCTAGGGCAGGCTGCACAGGAATACATGCAGGTGGGGTTTGAATGTCTCCAGAGGAGGAGAAATAATCACATCACCTCAGAGCAGAATGAACAGGAATGTTAAATTCAGGGGCCAGCAAAAAACTGGCTGTGCTGTAAAACTCCTTGGAAATCCTGCCACAAACAAATGAGCCTGAGTATAGCCCTGTGCTTATTGATGACCCTTATTAATGGGGCTCTAAGTGAAGCTGCAGTGCACATGTGCAGCCCGAGGAGGGGACTTAGATAAACAGCACATTTTACACTTACATTAAAGACTGAACATGTCCTGCAGGTAATGCTGGACTGGGGAAAGCTAGAGTCTGAATAGCTTATGAGTCCTTAGAGACTGCACCTCTGGGGCTTATTCAGGAAAATGCAGCTCACTATCATGGGATCAGCCAGGCTGGAAGAGAGCTCCAAGCTCATCCAGCCCAACCTAGCACCCAGCCCTGGCCAAGCGACCAGACCATGGCACTAAGTGCCCCAGCCAGGCTTGGCTTGTGAGCTCTAAGGAATTCATCAGTTTTATCTGTAAGAGAGTTTCTCCTCCACCCCCTGCTTACACCAAAGGTGGTTTCAATGCAGTCATGTTTTAGGAAAACTTGAGACAGAATAATTTGTTTCTAATTCCACCTGCCCTGCTTTTGCTGTGGCTGTGGTTCTTTAATTAGTCACATTACAGAGCTCCTCTAAGTGACAACCTCCCCACATTCCGTGGGTTTACACTTCTGATACAGCTGTTACACAATACAGCATATATATTTATACACAGAGAGGTGTGAAGATCTGACACGTTGGAGGTATTTCCTCAAATTACTTTCTGTCAAGCTGAGCTGTCCAAGCAGGTTTGCAGTGGAGTTGCAGGACACTGCAATGAAAAGAATTCAGCTCTGCTTTTTCGGTAAACATGACTGTATTGCCAGCTATTGGGATGGTTGTTTCTGAAAACAAAAGTGCTGCAGTCGAAATGGGTTTGTATCTGTGATTGCTTTTCATTTCAAAGCACATGAGTAAGGTTGCAGTTACACAAAATGTCTTCTTTTGGGGGAATAAAAAAGGAAAATCCCAGAACAAAGCAGTGGCAATAGCTGGGTATGTGGAGGTTTTCAGCAAGCCTAACTCAAGATGCTTGAGATGTTTCTGAAAGTTTAATCTTGGCACTAACAGCTGAGAATGCAGTGATAAAAGTCATAAGACTCATGAGCCAGGTTCTGCTTTCCTGGTCCATGCCCCAGACTCAGACATCTTTGAAAAGTGACAAAGTTTGCCAGTTACATTTGATTGCTGGGAATGTTGGAAAGGCAAAACCAAGCAAACAAGGGAAAGGAAGGGAAAGGAAGGGAAGGGAAGGGAAGGGAAGGGAAGGGAAGGGAAGGGAAGGGAAGGGAAGGGAAGGGAAGGGAAGGGAAGGGAAGGGAAGGGAAGGGAAGGGAAGGGAAGGGAAGGGAAGGGAAGGGAAGGGAAGGGAAGGGAAGGGAAGGGAAGGGAAGGGAAGGGAAGATGCTCCTTTAGATAAGCTACAAAAGATGAGCTCACACAGCAAGAGCAGGCTGTGAGCTGGCACAAGCCTGAGCTAATCTGCCAGTACCAGAGCTGCATTGTCACCTGTCACTCTGCAGTTGTTAATAATGATTTGTAATGGAAAAAAAAGCCCAAGGCACAGCTGCAATTGGGTGATCTTTCTCTGATTGTATAAAGAGAATCTGTTTGGTTTCTTTTTTCTGCTTTAAAGGTGAGGAGAAAGGCTTTGGTGTTGTTTTGTTGTGGGTTGAGGCTGGGGTTTGTCTGCATGTGAGATTTGTGGTTTGGTTTTCTCCTGTTTCTTTTAACCTCTTACATGACAGCAGTGAGCAAAGGGGGAGCTTTTTCACTGACGATTCTGTGGTGGGTTTGGTTAGTGATTTAGACATGCAAAGCCAAGATTTCTAGTTGTAGCTGTGAGGTGTGGTACAAGCCTGGAGAGAAGCTTGTCACTGGTTAGATGGCAAAAGCTCCAAATAGTTCTGCAGCAAAACTGGACTGGAGAGTCTTGACTGGAAAGATAGAAAAGCAGAAGGGAGAGGGGGGTAAGGAAAAAAAGACCATGAACTGTTAGTGGAGACTTCAAATATGATTCAGAGATTAGCAAGGAGTGGGTGACAGATTGCAGAACATATGAGCTACTTGCCCCAGACTTCCCTTTAAGCCCAGACTGTGGCATTAGTCACTTGGAAGCTTTTGCAATGTAATTGTCTTGGATTTTTTCCCCCACCTGATCATTTGTTTTAGTCTGTGTAAGAGTTGAAAGAGCTCATATCCTGCAAGTAGGACACATTGCCAGAGTAAGAGAGGATAATGGGTGTCAATGCAGTTCCCATGAAGCTGCCTAGCCAATCTGGCATTCCTGTCTTCTGTCCATGCTGGCTGCTGCTTGGAAATCCCAAACAGCATTTGATGGGACCTTGTCCCTCTAGAATGTTCTTCCCCATTTCTGGTCAGTTCCATTTTCACCATTCCCTTTTTGTGTGGTGACTACTTCCATGGAAAAGCCTGCACTACTCAGATGCACCAGAGGTGTGCTGGTGGCCTTCATTCCCTAAGCTGCTATCTTTCTGTGGCTGTCTCTTCCTGAGTCTCATTTCACTGAGTGATTTGGAGGACTCTGGGGTCATCAGTAGCAATGGAGTCATCAGTACCTCCGGGTAGTTTGCTCCCTCCTAAACCCAGGTGTTGATGCCAGTGGTTCAGCTAGTCTAATGTTTGTATCTTCCAGTGCTTCTTTTCTCTTTGTGCACCTGGAATTGTAGCAGTGCCACCCAGCTATGTCCAGATGGATTCTTAACCTGTCAACATCTGAGGAGAGCAGCACAGGGCACTGCACAGACAGTCCTGCTAGAGAGCTTCCAGCCCTTGTCCCCATCTCCATTACAGCACCTTGGTGTTTGGGATTCTCTGCGTGTCAGCTCTTGCTTCCCTAATTTGATCCTAAGTGAATTAAAAAGTGTCCTGAAATTGTTCTCTAAAGTCCTGGAGGCAAGAATAGGCCTTTTATGAGCTCTGATTTGGAGGACTTGGTTTGCCCTGTCACTGTTATATATCCATCCTGCAGAAGCCTTCACTGATGAATGATCCTCTGGCAGAACCCATTTCAGATTCACGAGCAGCAGGGATGTCTGTGGGCACCATTTCTGGTTTGGTATTTGATTGTTTCATATAAGAAGGACATGGAACTGTTGGAGCCAGTGCAGAGGAGGCCAGGAGGGCTGCAGCATCTCTACTCTGAGGACAGGCTGAGAGAATTGGGGCCCTGCAGCCTGGAGAAGAGAAGGCTTGGAGGAGACCTTGGAGTGGCCTTCCAGTATCTGAAGGGGGCTACAGGAAAGCTGGGGAGGGACTATTGACAAGGTCTGGTAATGACAGGATGAGGAGGAATGGGTTTGAAGTGGCAGAGGGCAGACTGAAACTGGGTGTTAGGAAAGGGTTCTTTGCAGTGAGGGTGGTGAGACACTGGCACAGGGTGCCCAGGGAGGTGTTCAAGGCCAGGTTGGATGAGTCTTTGAGCAACCTGTTCTAGTGGGAGGTGTCCCTGCCTATGGCAGGGGGTTGGAACTGGCTGGTCTTTGGGGTCCCTTCCAACCTAAACCATTCCATGATTCTCTATTTGATGCTCCAATGCACCATTTTTTTTCTCTCAGCACTGCCTGAAGGTTTCCTGAAGAGAAAAGCTGCACTCCCAGTTGCAGACATGCTGCCTTCCAATAGCAGGAGGCTAAAATTATACCCACTTTATAAAGAACCATCTCTTTAAGAGTCAGCTCTTATTTCAGAAAGATTGCTGGTGGCTCCAATTTCATGTTCAGGCCTCTTTGGCATTTCATTGGGAGTCTAGGGTGAAACTCCTCTCTCCATATATCTATATATATTTAATCTAAGCCCCTGCTAATAAGTTATTCCAATAGATTTTCTTTAATGGATTTTTGTCTTCTTACAGTCTGAGTCTGTGGGGTTTTTCATTGCTGTCTTCAACTGCTTAAATTACTCAGTGTAATTCTCATAGTTCTTATGATTTAAACAAAGCAGTGTGGGTGTATAAACCTTTCATAAGCTACTGTCACAATCCAGCTGTACTATACAGTAGTGTACAAAGTAGGTCACGCTTGGTTCGCTGTTGTGTCTCAAGTCAGGATGTCAGCCCTGTGCATTCACATGAGGGGAAGCCGTGCCTCTTACCCAAAACAGATGATCAGGGAGTTGGTACTTAATGCACATGTAAGTAGAAGAGAGACCTTCCTCAGATCTGCCATGGGAGTTTGGCAGATTTTTGACTTTCCCCCTCAGAGTAGCTAATTGAAACAGGAAACCCAAACCTGTTCACATCCAGTGCCTCTTTCAGCCGTGCCTCAGCACCGCACCAAGCATGGTCAGCTGTGGCAGGTGAGCAGCATTTCCAAGGAATGTGGCAGGGAAACTTAAGAGATAACTTCATTGTAGTAGGAGTAGCAAGTCAAAGTTGTGCCAACCACTTCAGAGCAACCCCCACCTCGCTACCAAGGAAGTTAACCGCAGGCTGCAGTGGTGTTGGTTAGAATCAGAATCAGGAGTTCTCTCTTGAAGCAGGTCCAACCTGCCTGGACCCCTTTGTTTTTAAGGGCTGTTTCCCAAGGAACCATCTGAGTTAGCTCCTTAAATAAGCCAAAGTCTGGCCTTTGGCAGTCCAGTGTGCAGGTTCTGTTGATGCCCCTCCTGGTTTCACTCTGTAATTTCATGGTCACTGGACTCCAGGCAGCCTCCAACCACCACATCCCCTACCAGCCCCTCTCTGTTTGTGAGCAGCAGGTCAAGCAGGGCTGCCCCTGGTAGGCTCACGTAACAGCTGGGATAAGAAGCTGTCCTCCACACACTCTAGGAGCCTTCTAGACTACCTCTTCTCTGCAGTATTAAAGTCCCAGCAGATGTCTGGCAGGTTAAAGTCTCCCACAAGAACAAGGGCAGGTGATCTTGAGGCAGCCTCCAGCTGCTTAAAGAGTAATCAACTTCTTCTTCCTGGCTGGGTGGTCTGTAACAGACTCCTACCAGGATGGCAGCCTTGTTGGCCTTCTCCTTAATTCTCACCCATAGGGACTCAACCTATGCAGTTCCTGCAGTGATGGTTATAGTGCCCTGTGACTTAGGACATAGAATCATAGAGTGGTTTAAGTTGGAAGAGACCTCAAAGATCATCCAGTTTCAAACCCCTGCCATGGGCAGGGACACCTCTCACTAGAACAGGTAGCTCTCTTATTAAACCCCCATACAGCCTACACAGACAGGAGCTGTAATACTGGAAAGAAAAGAGGTGTGAGATTTGCTGCACACTTTCATTGGCAGAGCACTTGAGGGCCTCAGCTCCTCTGCATCTCAGGACTTAAACAGGAGCTGATGTCTTAAAACTACATGAAATCCTGTGCCCATGCTGCCCCTGCCCGTGGCTGGCTGACTTGTGTTTAAATCTTACCTTGCACCTCTGTAAGCTGCTGCTGCTGCTGCATTCTCTGCAGGTGTTTTTCACACTCTTTGTTGCACGCTCACTTGGGGAACTTAAGGTGTTGGTAATTCTCATGGGAGCTGCATGCAATCTCCCAAGAGTGCTTTACTTGGCACTACCCTGAAACTGGCAGCAGGGCACAGCTGCAGTCTCTGCTGCCTAACTGGCATCCTGGGGCAGTTTGTTCTGCCTTTCCTCAGTAGGTAGGAAATATCTGTGAGGGAAAAGAGCTGATCTGCCTTGCAGGAAAATCACAGTTCTGCAACCCTAGGAGTCTGCCAGCAGAATGCATACAGGGACCTGAGACACAGAGGGATAAAATGGGATTGCTGCTGTGAAAGTTCTACTTCTATTATGTTGGAGTTTTTTTAATGCAACTGGAAATAGAATCATAGAATCAGACAGGTTGGAGGAGAGCTCCAAGCTCACCCAGCCCAACCTAGCACCCAGCCTTGGCCAAGCAACCAGACCATGGCACTAAGTGCCCCAGCCAGGCTTGGCTTCAACACCTCCAGCCACGGCCACTCCACCACCTCCCTGGGCAGCCCATTCCAGTGCCAATCACTCTCTCTGACAACAACTTCCTCCTCACATCCAGCCTGAACCTGCCCTGGCACAGCTTGAGGCTGTGTCCCCTTGTTCTGTTGCTATTCTAAAATAGAAATAGAATGAATGCCAGGGCTGCTAAGAGTGGCATGGTTAAAATCCAGCATGTGAAAGGCAGGGTTGTAAGCTGGTTGCTGACACTGTCACTTACACCAGTCACTGCTTTTAGCTAGGTGTTGTCTGGGAGAAATGGGAGGGGATTGTCAGCAGCTGTACCTGGTTGTGAACTTTATGGGACCTGTGCTAATATACAAATCATAGAATTAGAGAATGGTTTAGGTTGGAAGGGACCTCAAAGCTCAGCCAGTTCCAAACCCCTGCCATAGGCAGGGACACCTCCCACTAGAACAGGTTGCTCAAGGACTCATCCAACTTGGCCCTGAACACCTCCAGGGAGGTTGTGGAGCACAGAATCACCCAAGGTGATCTTCAATCACACTAGGTGATTCTGTGCTCCACAACCTCGCTGGGTAACCTGTGCCAGTGTCTCACCACCCTCACTGCAAAGAACTTCTTCCTCACATCTAGTTTCAGTCTCCCCTCTGCCACTTCAAACCCATTCCTCCTCATCCTGTCATTACCAGACCCTGTCAATAGTCCCTCCCCAGTCCTCCTGTAGCCCCCTTCAGGTACTGGAAGGCCACTCCAAGGTCTCCTCCAAGCCTTCTCTTCTCCAGCCTGCACAGCCCAAACTCTCTCAGCCTGTCCTCAGAGCAGAGCTGCTGCAGCCCTCTCAGCATCTTGGTGGCCTCCTCTGCACTGGCTCCAACACTTCCATGTCCTGCTTGTGCTGGGGGCTCCAGAACTGCACCCAGGACTGCAGGTGGGGTGTGAGGAGAGCAGAGCCAAGGGGCAGAATCCCCTCCCTTGCCCTGCTGCCCACACTGCTCTTGCTGCAGCCCAGCACAGGGTTGTGTCTGGGCTGCACTCACACTGCAGGCTCCTGTGGAGCTTTTCATCAGCCCAGACTCCCAGGGCCTGTTCCTCAGGGCTGCTCTCACCCATCTTCCAAATGAACATCTTCCTTAGGCATTCAAGAGATTTTAACCCTGTTAGGTCAGTTTGAGGTATCACAGCCTGAAAAATACATATTTCCAATGGAAATTTCTAGAGAAAAGACTCAGGCAGCTTCTTCCCACATCCCTGCAGCACATTGAACCGTGAGGACATCTTACTTTTCTGTCTGCATAGGAAGCAAGTTTATGTCGAAAACTGTAAGAGTAACTGCTTGAAACCCAGATTCATGCTGACAACCTGTGCTTCCTGCTTAGTGTGATGTGATTTGGAGTTGTTATGCTTCAGTAACACAGGTTATGGTAAGACATGGCTGCTCTTGGCTAAAAGCACCGCTAGCAGCTACCCAAAACACCTCCTCATTTCAGCATGAAACAATGTGTGTGAGCCCTGCCAGTTGGGACCTTGCTGCTGTTTTTATGAAGTACTTGCAAAGATATCCTCATAGAATCACAGAATCAGACAGGCTGGAGGAGACCTCCAAGCTCAGCCAGCCCAACCCAGCACCCAGCCCTGCCCAACCAACCAGACCATGGCACTAAGTGCCCCAGCCAGGCTTGGCTTCAACACTCCAGAGACTGCGACTCCACCACCTCCCTGGGCAGCCCATTCCAATGCCAATCACTCTCTCCATGAAGGCTAAACATCATCGAGGGACATCAGCTAAAGGTCAAGGCAATAGTTAGCATTTTGTTTATGGGATATTCATAGTCACATGGGATGTTTAATCCACTCTGGTTTTTCTCCTTACCAGCTGTACAAACAAAACCCCTAAGCCCCAGAAGTCTCTTGTGCTTGCAAGGCACTGAACACTGCCTGCCTTGACCACTGATCAACCAATCAGAAGGTGTCCAGAGAAGGGCAGCAAGGCTGGGGAGGGGCCTGGAGCACAGCCCTGTGAGGAGAGGCTGAGGGAGCTGGGGGTGTGCAGCCTGCAGCAGAGGAGGCTCAGGGCAGAGCTCATTGCTGTCTGCAGCTCCCTGAAGGGAGGCTGTAGCCAGGTGGGGTTGGGCTTTGCTGCCAGGCATCCAGCACCAGAACAAGGGGACACAGCCTCAAGCTGTGCCAGGGGAGGTCTAGGCTGGATGTTGTTAGAAAGTTGTTGGCAGAGAGAGTGATTGGCATTGGAATGGGCTGCCCAGGGAGGCAGTGGAGTCGCTGTCCCCAGAGGTGTTGAAGCCAAGCCTGGATGAGGCACTTAGTGCCATGGTCTGGTTGGTTGGGCAGGGCTGGGTGCTAGGTTGGGCTGGCTGAGCTTGGAGCTCTCTTCCAGCCTGGCTGATTCTGTGTTTCTGTTCTTGTAGAACACAGGGCCCTGCAGTCGTGTTTGGGGTTTGTAAGGTATTGCCTGTACTCCTCAACATCATCCAGTACTCCTCCTGTCTGCATTCTATGAGCTGAGATTATCCAGGTTGGTAGCACATGGAGCACCTTAAATTAGCACAGGGGCCCCTGCTGCAGCTTGGTATTCTGGGCATGTCCCAAGAGGATTTTGTTTGCTGGTTTTCAGTTGCATGCCTTGGAAGGCTAATTCAGCTCTCCTGAAGCTCTATGTGCAAAATGGGATTTTTTGGGGGGCTTCTTTGTCGCTCTTTGCCTCTAGCATAAATTTTTTCTATACATTTCCCAGCACACTTGCTTGGAGTGCGAGGGTGCAGTGCAGATGCCTCTGCTGAAGGTGCTGGGAGTAGAAAAACAGACTTTTATCAGTTAGAAGACAGTCTGTAAATTACTGAGAAGAGAATAGGACAGCTAAAATCAGGGCACCAGACTGAGGGACCAGCCTGCTGTATCAGCAGAAGAAAAACATTAGGTTAATCTGTATGAGAGCACTGAAAGAATCCAGAGCTTTGAAGCCAGCTTTCGCTGGGGGGTGGGACACTGTACTTTTATGTAGAGCTTTTGTTCATTTAGGATTGTTTACTTCAGCCTGCAACCCTCTGCTCTTTGTTTGACTGATTTTTCCCATTTGGCAGCCCCTTTGGGATCACATGGATAACATTCTTCTTTCCACTGAGACATAGGAAAACTATTCTTTGTTGACCTTGCCTGTTGTCCTAGATGACAGAAATGCATTTCTCCACTAGGTGAACCGTATGACTTCACTGCTGACTTGTAATTGAAAAAGTCTTCAAAGCAAAAACCTCAAAGAGCTGCTTTCTTTTATTTTTTTGGCTGTTGTGGGGCAATCCAATAACTTCTTACTAGCAAACAACTGTGCTCTCAGCTACACATGCACAGCTCCCACAGACCGCACTGTGAGCTGAGTGCTGAAGCTGTGTCAAAGCGAAGTTGCCCTGCACGGAAGAAATAGGTCGTTCGTGGGTGGGGTGGAGGATCTTCTTTCACTGATTTACTGGACAAGAGAGTGTTTGCAGTGGAAGTATGGTCCATGTTTCTGCCCGTGTTTTGTTTTGTGGGCTCGCAGTGGGAAGCAAATCAGAAGACTGGAAGGAAGGTCCCTAAAAGCACTCAACATCTTGATTTCGGTTTTCTCACTACTATCACAAAACCAAACCTGCTGGTACTGATTCAGTAACACTCTAGCATTACAGCTTTACTTTTACATGTGAAGTGTTGCAAAGCAAAGGGAGATTACATAAGGGCCCAGCCTGCCAAAAGAAAACTCATTTCTTGTTTAAATGAGCACAATTGTGTTAAAGCAGATGGAATTGTGCACATTTAGCCAAACATTCTGACTCTGCTCATCCTGTACTCCTGAATGCTCAGTTGCAAGCTTTTGCTGACAGGAACAAAACCCTGGATGGAACAAGCAGGGTAACTCTCATATGTAGGCAAGTGTTAAAACCAAGGCAAAAATCTTCACTTAGAAGTTGGAAAAGCTTCAGTGGCTGCTGCAGACCCGTGCCAACTTCCCCCAAGCCCTGTGCCCATCAGTCTGGTTTTCAGAGACGCTGAGGCTCTGCAAGTCCAGCTGAAGGCAGGGCTGCTCTGCTTTCTGCAGGGGAGAGAAGTCAAAGCCGCTTTTGTTACCACTTAGCACACGTGCTGAGGAAGTGTGAAACGCAGATCGCAGTGCTGGCATTCTCAGTGACCCACCTCAGGTGCAAGCAGAACGAAATAGCACATTTGGCCCTCCTGCCTGGGAGCCCTCAGCACGTTTGTACCTCAGTCTTGATGAGCACTGGACTATTTAGGCTTTATCGTTTCACAGTTAGAGAAAATATCTGCGGTTCTACCAATAGCTGCACACAACTGTTGTGAATGAAAGTGTGATGAGACAGGGACACCTTCTAGCTCTCGTTGTGGTTCACCAAGGATGTCTTTTGTCACTTACACAGACTTGGTCTTTACACCAGTACCCACCCGTTGCTTTTTGCCTCGTTGGTGATGCCAAATGTTGTACCAGATCAGGAAAATCAAACTCTTTAAGGACAAAAACTTCCCAAACTGCACTCAACACCACCTGTGTGATCTTGTCCCCTCCTTTCCATACACGCTAGCAAGTGAGCCAGGAAAGGGAACTGCTGAGCCAGCTGGAAGGCAGAAAAGAATCGCTCGTAGTATTAAGAGCTTGGCTGCTCAGCTCCTCGACTGGCTCGCTGCAGGTCTGATAGGTGCCAGAGCCGAGAGTGAACGTGGGAGTGTGTTCAGAGGTGGAGGAATGTGGCCCTAGCCTGAAGGAGCTGGTTTCCTTCAGCGTAGCTTAGCTTAGGTAGCAGAACTGCCCCCTCGGGGCACTGCTGTCTACAGCACCACTCCTTTGCCGCCCTGGGACTTTGAACACCAAGTTAAGACAAGCATTGTAAGTAAATAGTAAAGCCTTTATTCTCGTTAAGAACAGCATTTGGAAAATAAAACATCTGCCCATGCTTTACAACCTCGGTAGTTCTGTATACTGCCGTACAGTCCTCATGGTGCACACTGATTGTCTCTGAACACCCTCCAAGGATGCACTCAGTAAGATCCCAGGATGCAGGAGCCAGCGGAAGAAAGGGCACGTTATAAAACACACATGAACACGTTAATAAATATAGATCATCTATCAAAAAGGAGCTTTAGCTCTCATCAGGTAATAAAAAGCACCTGCTTTGTACTCCTGTCAGTTGGTAAACCAGTCCAATTGTTCCATGATAAAAGCTACAGTGCTCCTTCTGCACGGCCTTTGGTTAGACCCAAGGCACGCAGCCCAAAGCCGACCCAGAAGCCTGTGTTTAGAGGAAGAACAGACACAGCCAGTTCTAGGGCATTTCATCTGCCTTGCTTATAGCAACAGCTCTGAGTAGTGAGAGTGTTTTGAAGATGCTACATGGTTTCTGGCAAGCACCAAACACCCTCAACTCATCTGAAAGCAGCCTGTGAAGTATGGCTTTGGAGGTTTTTCCCAGCCATCGATCAAAAGCCAGTTACTTCAAACCTTCTTCTTCTCAGTTATTTCAAACCTTCTTCTCAGTTAGTTTAAACCTTCTTCTCTAGTAGGTTGGGCTTTCAGATGCTTTACACTTTAGTTTTTCGGCATGGCAACACCATGAGCACATAACCACCAAGGGACAGCATAGTAGCTTTTCTAGGATAAAAGCTAGTTCTAATGAAGTGAACTGGAAAGGCTTGTGCTTGCTTCCTTAGGTCGTTCACAGATGCTCTACATTCTAGGTAACTTGCAAAAAAGGCCAAAGTAAACAATCTGTTTACTGCAAGGAAAATGTAAATTAACATAAAGGTGTCTTTCTGCAGTGACAGTTTAGTTGGGGCATTTTCACATCACAAACTAGTGACTGAACAACAACCAAAACAAGTTGCTTATTACTAGTTGTACAAAGTTGGAAAGTAAAGACCCTCCTAATCTACTGCCACACCCTCACCACCACAAAGGAAACCCAATCCCGCTGGTTTTTCATGGTGTGAACTGTCCCCGTGACTGACCCAAGGAGACCAGTTCATGTGAGCAGCACTTTGTAGGCTCTGGCCATATCTTTGCATAAGGCCTCAAATTACAAATAACTCAGCAGCAGGATTGGGAGCTCTATCATTAATTCACTCACATCTGGGAAAAGAAAATAAATTAAAAAGAGAAGTATTTCTTAGGATATCTCCATTTTGTCCAAGGTCTGTAAAGTATCTGTTGGAATTCACCCGTCTTGGCTGTAGCATGAGTAACCTTTTAAAAGGAAGCTGCCCTACCATTTATGCCATGGTCATCTTAGCTGATTTCACAGGAACTTCATCAGGGGTTCAGGCTTTTTCATTGTTTTCAAAAGCAAGATTCTGCAGGCAACTGATGGTAACAGGTTTGTTATTGTTTCAAGTGACACATCTTCTGGGGAACTAGCATGATCTGAAGTGTTATCTTAGTTCATCACAGCTTTGCTTAAAGCAAGCAGAGTTCATTTCTAAGTCGCCGGCTAGCATGCAGTACCCACCCCTACCCTACTTGGTTACTAAGGCCATCTAGTTACTTACTAAATGAAATAAGCAATCCCTACAACAAGCACATGCTTCCTTTGCCTCCAGGAGGGAAGAGCAGGGGGGAGTTAACATGCTCCTTGACTCATGCACGACAGAAAAGCAGTGCTTCTGGAAAAGAAGGGCTTTCAAATAAAGGCCTGTAAGATGATCATGGCAGGAATGGCAATAGATACTTTTCCCTCATAGATAGATAGACATATATATATGTATATATATATACACACATCTCTGCCTGTGTGCAACCCTTAGGGACTGGTCTTGCAGCCTCTGTACTGGGGAGTGCTGATGGGACTGCTCGTGAGAGTACAAGTCTGCAGGACTAGGTTCCTAATCCAGTAGACATGGAGGTACATGAAGAATCAGGAAGACTGGAAAAACAAAACCTTGTCTTTCGTTTGCAGTATGCAGCAAGTAGCTTCCTTCTGTGAAGCTACTGAGCCAGTCACTTACTTTATGGTACTCTTTTAGTTTGAAAATATATTAACTTTAAAATTATCATCATTATTATTATTATTACAGCATATGCAAAGTTTATTTGTTATATGTTTTCTATGCCCTCAAGTTAAAAAAACAATTAGCTTTTAGTATCAAGGGAACAAACCCCTAAGGTTAAGGTTGGCCAAACAGTGAGGACACAATGATGGTTTCAATGTCCGATATGTAGTCAGTGTTAAATAAAGGAATGATTGCTTCAACACGATGGAAAACTGTGGCACAAACAATGGGCAATGGGAACCTTTTAAATAACTTGGAGAAAACAAAGATGAAAAGCTTGGAGAAGGTCTGCCTTATGTCAACCCAAAAAAGAGGAGGGGAGAAGTAGGGAAGAAACCAGCTTAAAACCTCAAAAAACAACAACAAATCAGCTCCCACACGGAGACTCTACAAGCTAGGCACTGAAATGCACAACCACATTGAAATGCACAAACGACTGCAGTCAAGGGGACTACTCATATGAAAAAGGGATTAGAAAGGGAGGTCTTGACCCCATCTCCTGCCCAGTTCCTCCTGAGAGGTGGTCAGCACTGCTCAGCTGCCACCACTCTCTTGCTTGACAAGATTAGCCCAACAGAACCCTCTGGCTTGGGCACTAGAGGGGACTGCCTTTAAACCACAACCACGACCAACTCCTTCGGGCAAACTCCAGTCAGGTTCTCTCCCCAGCTAAGTCTTTTCACAAGTGTGTCCCTGCCAAGCGTCACTTCATGGCTTCAGCTGCTGGAGAGGTGAGAGCAGGCGGCTCTTTGCTCGCACCCGGGGCTGCGGCTGGAATAACAGGGAATCATCCTAGGCAGCTGCCTCTGTGCTGGACCTGAGCTGCTTCTCTCTGCCCCAAGAAGCTCCGTAACAAAGAAGAAAGGGGCATAGGCCTTTCATCCCTCCAGAACTGCATTTCCTACACCAGCTCCTTAAAGAGTGTCAGCCTACAGTGTAATGGTCATTAGTTGCCACCCAGTGAGGATGCTTGGCTACACGTGGTGCTACACGGCTCTACGGCACAGCTCAATGAAGCAAACAAGGTACTTCTCATGGCGTTTGAAATGGAGGGGAAAGGAGCACGATGGAAAGAAATCCTGCAGGTTTTCACACTGTAGTGGCAATCTCTTGTGGCAACATTAAGTTGAGGTGAGAGGAGGGTATTTTGCAAGCAACTGGCAAACAGCAAAAACAGGCTTGCCTCACACACTAGTTACAGACAAGAGAATACCTTCCATTTCAGAATACAATATCCTCCTCTTCCAATTTAAGGTGTGCCTGCTTCTGTCTGAAGTTAGCTTCAGCTTCAGTTTTACAATTTAGTTCTGACAGTTCTCAGTTCAGTGGCGTTCACATTTAGACAAAATCCTCTGTAGGATTTCAAAAACTCCTGGATGTTTTGCTGCTTTGTTCTGGTACTGTTATGGATTCCTCCCTCAAAGACACACTGCCAGGGAACAACATCTGCAACAAGGATTCTTACTCTCTACAGCCTACAGCCTTTCACCAGAGGTGTCGTCCAGTGTAACTTGGCGGAGCAGTTGGTATCTGGAAACAAGGATAACAAACCCATAACTGAGAGGTCTAGGCTGGTCAAAAAGTAGGGTTAGCATGCTAACATGTACACACAGCTTTCCAGACAGCAGGCCCAGAGTACACTGATACAAAGCAGCTCCTCTTCCACCCATACAGTTCCTTTACCACGACTAACACATACACCACGAATCGCTCATTTTTTACCACCCGACGTCCTCCGTTAAGCTTTGTATCCACCTCAGAACAAAGGCAAACAAACAAGCAACCCCCACACAAATTCTCTGGCTTCTCATCCTTACACTGCCTCTTCTCTGAGCTGCATGTTCTAGTATCAGAAATAGGCACAGATGAATCCAACTATCAGAAGGATGCTGCTCATTACCAACAGCAAGGCCCTAGCCTTTGGGTTTTACTCAAGTGGATGTTTCCCACTCTCTTTCTCACACTGGAGACTCCTCGTAGCTAGTCACTCTTGTTCACAGAAATCAACCCCTTTTCACTTAGAGAGAGAGAGAGCCCTGCCAGCAGTTCACATTACTTAGTTTTAAAAGCAGAGGTTGAGTTATGGAACCAGCTCATGATTCAAAAGAAAGGAAACCCAACTCACATGAGTATAAACTGGCTCATGGGCAGATTTTCAAGCAGCATGTAGGTACGCATGGAAAATGTGGGGATGAAAACTCTTCCTTTTCAGCCACGTGCCTGCTGTATGAAATGTCTTCAAGCACAAATCATCATGTGAAAAACGCTGAGAAAAAGTCTGTTTGGCATCAGATCTCTACGCCAACAACCAGGCTGCAGGGAAAACCAGGTCTGCCAAAGAATGGCATGCCAAAGGATTGTCCTAACGAGGGAGAGTCAACATTCTCTGTTCCTAGTTATGAATCCTCTTCCCAGAGGTGTACACAACTGAAACTTGCTCACAAAGAATTACAGACATTTAGCAGTAACATAGGAGGCACCTGAGAGACCACAGTGACTCTAATCTGCTGGTCTGCAAACATTTGTGGCTCCAATCACCTCAGGAAAAAAAATCAAGGTAGAAATTGAGTTAACTTAGCAGCTTTGTTAAATGCCTCAATACAAACTGAGTTTGAAAGGTCCATTGAATATATAAGTCTCACCAAAGAACTTGCTGCACTCAAGCTATACTGCAAAATGGGAATGGCCAAGAAAGGAAACACAAAACACTGAGTATTTACAGCTTTTCTAGAGGGAACTGAAGCCTTGCACATGCTTGCTGCCTGGATTCTCCTTTACAGCTTCCCCCCCCTCCTGTGAAGAAGCTAAAGCAGGTTGGGTTTTTTGCAGTTAGTAGTGGTGGTATGTATCAGTGCATATCAAAGGCTTCTTAAACCATCACTTTTTGATACTTACAGTCCCACCATTTAGCACAACTGCCATCTCAGTTGGCTGATAAACATTGCTTCTAAAAGGAGCGCTGGGTCTGCTTCCCAAATTGCCGTTGCGGAATCCTGCCGTCCTCAGCGCTGCGTTGAGAGAAGAGAGAGCAATGCTTAGGGACGCGGCCGAGCTGCGCGGCGCTGGCACACAACCGCATCGCCCTCACGCTCCCCTCGCCGCCGGCTCTGCCGCTCCTTCCAACTTCCCTGCTGCCAGGGCAGCTCTCACATCTCTCTTGAGCACTGCTTTTTGCTTACATAGCTGGGGCTGGTTCTCAGAGGAGTCGTTTTTAGAATCATAGAATCAACCAGGCTGGAAGAGAGCTCCAAGCTCAGCCAGCCCAACCTAGCACCCAGCCCTGGCCAACCAACCAGACCATGGCACTAAGTGCCCCAGCCAGGCTTGGCTTCAACACCTCCAGGCACAGCAACTCCACCACCTCCCTGGGCAGCCCATTCCAATGCCAATCACTCTCTCTGCCAACAACTTCCTCCTAACATCCAGCCTGAACCTCCCCCGGCACAGCTTGAGGCTGTGTCCCCTTGTTCTATTGCTGCTTGCCTGGCAGCAGAGCCCAACCCCACCTGGCTACAGCCTCCCTGCAGGTAGTTGTAGACAGCAATGAGGTCTGCCCTGAGCCTCCTCTTCTGCAGGCTGCACACCCCCAGCTCCCTCAGCCTCTCCTCACAGGGCTGTGCTCCAGGCCCTTCCAGCCTTGCTGCCCTTCTCTGGACACCTTCCAGCACCTCAGCATCTCTCTGCAATTGAATTTGCATAAAGTCAGCTGTTTGCTGGGCAGTGGGGGGAAAAGAGAAAAGAATTTTAGCAGCAAATATGTGAAGCTTGCTTAGTCTCATTTCAGTAGGAGCCTTCACTTGTCAAACCTCTTGATGTGTTTTGTGTGATATATTCTGCCAAGTGCTTACAGTGCTGGGCTGAGTAGTGCAGGGTTAAGTAAAAGGATCCTGGATTTTGCTTTCTCTCAATTCATGGACATGGATCCCAAGCACTGCTCAAGCCTGTAAGCATGCTCATGCCTCCCCTGAGCATTACTTCAGCATGACCAGCATCTAAGCATGTTCCAGATGTTTCAGATTATATTTACTCTGGGCAGCCAGCAATATGAAGTAAATATTGCTTTCAAATAGCTTAAACATGGCAAGTGACCAAGGACAGTGATTGTCCTTCTGAATGCTTGAAGCAGAAACACATTTCCCCCTCCATTCACTTTAGCACAAGTGTGCACTCCAGTGTACATTCTGAACCAGAGCTGTGCCTACTTAGAGAATGCTTCTTTCTCTCTAAACTAGTCCAGGGCCTGGCACATCCAAACTCTCCGTTTACGTTGGGAGTAAATAACAGCTTCACTGCATTCAGATGTGGCCAGCAGCAGAGCTCATTTGTCCAGGTGACTTGCCTGGTTAGCATGGGCAATGCTCATCTGTGGGCTGCTAAATAGGAACACTCCTAGGTCGGGCAGCTGGAGCAGGAGTTTCTCTAGATAAATGCAAGTGACAGCTCTACACTCTCTGGGTGACATCATCAACGGGCTGCAGTCTACAGAATTTCAGCAGACTTCCACCAGGCAAGGGTTTAATATAGTCACACTGTGTGGAACAAGATTTCAGTAGTTCCTACTGCTACATCCTGCCCTCTGTCCACTGCTACTCCTCTCTTGGGGAGCCATGCACAGAGATGAACACTGTTGACTTAGCACAGAAATGTAAAATCCACCCCTGCAAATGCTCAGCTGTTGACTGCAGAATCACAGAGCCCTCAAACTAGAGACTTCTGCAGAACAGGAGGAGAACAACAGCTGGAAATGCATCAAGCAGAATGATGTGATTTCTGTTTTACATTTAACCCTCTCAGGGTCAGCAGTTTATGTTCCTGCTGTGTGTTACACACAAAGGGTATTGCACTGGCATTGCTTAGTACACGTGAGCCAGCAGTGTGCACTTGCAGCCCGGAAGGCAAACCAGAGCCTGGGCTGCCTCAAGAGAAGTGTGGCCAGCAGGTGGAGGGAGGTGATTCTCCCACTCTACTCCACTCTGCTGAGACCCCACCTGCAGTACTGCATCCAGTTCTGGAGACCCTGTTATGGGAGGGCTGTGGAGATGCTGGAGTGCGTCCAGAGAAGGGCCATGAGGATGCTCATAGGGCTCCAGCAGCTCTGCTGTGAGCACAGACTGAAAGAGTTGGGGCTGTGCAGGCTGGAGAAGAGCAGGCTCCCAGGTGACCTTCTTGTGGCCTTCCAGGATCTGAAGAGGGCTACAAAAAAGCTGGGGAGGTACTTTTTAGGCTCTCAGGGAGTGACAGGACTGGGGGAAATGGAGCAAAGCTGGAGATGGATAGGTTCAGGCTGGATGTGAGGAGGAAGTTGTTGAGCATGAGAGTGGTGAGAGGCTGGAATGCGTTGCCCAGGGAGGTGGTTGAGGCCTCATCCCTGGAGGTGTTTAAGGCCAGGCTGGCTGAGGCTGTGTGCAGCCTGCTCTAGGGTATGGTGTCCCTGGGCATGGCAGGGAGGTTGGAACTGGCTGCTCCTTGTGGTCCCTTCCCACCCTGACTGATTCTATGATAACAACACTCAGTAGACAATGTAAGGCACACTACCATCAGAGCACTGACACACACAGTCAGAGTTCTCTTAAACCAACACTAAGTTCAGTTTTACATTGCTAAATGTTCCTTCCATTTTTTAACACTAAGTCTAAAATCCTCTTAACAGGAGAATCCAGAGACAAAAAGCTCCTTCTGGAATATTTTTTTCCTGATACCAGCTTTACCATTTTTCCTTGTACATTCCCCACTACTAATAAATACATCTACTCAGGTAGAGTATGTATAGGTTAAAAATAATGTAGTGCCAAGAAGATTTGAGCCAATGCTGTGTCAAAGTCTCCTTTTAACACATACCTCAAATTCCGTTACCCTTGGGTTTAGGCACTGGCTCCAAGTCTGACTTGTAGCACTACAAGTTACTAGAGGAAGTTCAGTGAGTAGCAGAGCTGCTGAGGATTGGGTTTCTTGACAGCTGTAGCATTCTGCACTTCACATGCAGATTTTTCATGTAGAAATCAATTCTCTGTGCCTTACAGAAGATGCCCTACTAGCGAGTGTTGCACTTGCAGACAGCACTGAGAACTGATTCCCTTTGCCTTTTCTAGGCTCTCTTAATACTTCCCTAACATTTTCACAAGGCACAGGTGTAACAGTCTCTCTAAGGAGGTGTTTCAACTTATCTATCATATGAAAATTGAACTCCCAGTTCAGTATGTTGTTTAAATGATGCCTTTAAAATAGTTGTGCTTTATTAATGCTTAATGAAATTCCTGCAACAGAAGAGCTACATTTTGCTGAGAAAGACAGGAGCTAGGAGGACACAGTTTAAAGGGTGTTGAGTCTAAAAATGCTGCTTAAAATCTTCAAAACAAACAAAGAGTAAAATTACAAAATTACTTTCTACAAACTGTAATGGCAATTAACAAAACAATTAGCAAGGATGAATGGAAAATACATTTATCCAAGAATGGTTGTTACTTACAGCTAACTACTTACTAAAGCCAACACTGCAGTCAGGGAACTAAGAG
This sequence comes from Pogoniulus pusillus, assembly GCF_015220805.1. Taxonomy (NCBI): domain Eukaryota; kingdom Metazoa; phylum Chordata; class Aves; order Piciformes; family Lybiidae; genus Pogoniulus; species Pogoniulus pusillus. The sequence goes on along the minus strand of NC_087276.1, from coordinate 31,008,079 downwards.
CTGCCTTCTGGTTAGCATGTCTTCCAAAAGAGTACAGCTGCCAGAGCTTACCTTCTGAAGCACCATTCATAGCAGAATTGAAGAATTCTACTCAAGGAACTTAATTTCTAAACTTGGATGGATTTGAGAATGATGGATTCTCAAACTGAGGTTATTTAAATGAAAGGGGAAAAGGCAGAAAAAAAGGAGAACATTCTCTGCATACCTGCAGAGAGCCAACTGCTAACAGACTGCAGGTGCTTTGCCACTGACATCCATCAGTGCAGTGACCTGACTTCAATTAACACTTCAGCAGCCACAATATGTGACTTGAATATTACCTGTATTGACTTGAAGTCTCTAACGTACTAGCAAGTTTTGGCTCCAGACCCTGTTGTCTGCCCTTGCAGAACCAATGCAAGGGAAAAAATCCATCTGTTCTGATTTATGAAAAGTGTTATGTGTCCTCCTCCCACATGCCACAGGAATAGGAATGGTGTGCATTTATTACAATAAATATTAATCAGGGCATCAGATAAGGAAATCTGTTTTGTATTGTACTGTGTGAGATGCAGCTGGATTAAACCAGAGCCTCAACTGCACTACAGCAGACACTAGCATGGTTTTATAGCTATCACATCTCTATCCATTTCACTAGAAAAATTAATCACTGGTGCAATCAAAAAAGGAGCTTCCAGTTCTTTTTTACAAGCATGTGTGAATGGAAATAATACAGAGTAGAGGTCCAGCTTTGTTCTGGCATCTGCCTTAGTCAGAAACTGAAGCCACTGCGCTTCCCTTACTATGCAATTAATTACATGGGGGATAGAGGACAGCAAAAAAAAGACTGCTTGAAGCTGCCTCTGCTGCTCTGGAACATCAGCAATAACCAAGCACTCCCACAGCATGTGATTTTTGTGTTGTTTCACCACTGCCCTTGGTATATACTTACAGAACTTAACTGCTTTCTCTTCAAAGCCTCCATACTAAACGGAGACCTTTAAAGTTCCTGCTAAAACACTTCATGGAAAAATGCCTTCCTGACCTGACACCATGCCAAACAAGAGTGCTGTTTTCCTCCCTGTCTGCTCTAGATCCAGAGGAAACATCAAACCCAGAGGAAATGAAAGATACAGAAAGATGAATAGAAAGGTGAAGTGCTCTGAGCTTTCTTTTGGGGGCTGCCAAAGCAATGTGGCAACTATTGGCTGGGATACCAAAGCCCTGTTCTCAAAGCAAATAAAAAACAGTGTGACCAGTAAGGAAATCCTTTATCCAGCTGCATGACAGCACCAGGCTGCAGCCTGCACTACAGAGCACCAGCAGACTTCTGCTTCCCACTGCTGGCCAGGCAGGCAGCCCTCTGTGTTTTCTGATCCGGGCTGAACGTGCCACACCGCTCTGCATCACTTGAGCAACCAGGTGCTGCTGGCCCTTTCAGCAGTCACTCCAAACCATTTCCACTGCAGATTTTAATGATGTGCCACTGTGATGGTTGGAGTCCAAATCCAATCCACAACAACCACCACCATCTACATCACCAAACAGCCCTGACAAGGAAAGCAGCCATCACCTGAAAGCTCAGGCTGTGCATACGCTGGTCAGAGGTCCAAGCCTTCAGAACAAAGCCTGCCTTTCAGCTTCTCTATATGCCACTTGGCATGCCTTTTTTTCACCCACGGTGTCAACAAGTGCCACCCAATCCCACTTTAATGGAAATGTAGTTGATAATTGTTTTGTTGTTCAGGAATATCAGCATTTTTTCATTTTTTCTTCTTGAAGAGTATTTTGCATCAGAAGTTGTTAATTGTAATGATGAAAGAAAAGTCATTTGCACTGCTTTGGAACAGAGACCAGTTTCCTCCCCCCCCCCCCCCCCCCCCCCCGTGATTTTTTTTGGCTTTCACTGTTGGCTTAGCATTTGAAATTGTTCATTTTTTCAATGAGAAACCAAAATGCATAAGAATCATCTTACCCAAACACATCTTCTCTGTAGTGCATTTCCCCCTCCCCACACCGGGCAGTACATTAATGGTAACCGCAAAGGGGAACAAGGCATAGAGTGCCGAATATGGGGTTGGCAACAACCCTTGTTCTGAGCACCTGGAGCGTGCCTCTCGCAGGTTGTTTTCGTGGCTGTTACAGCAGAACATTGTCCTGTGCAGCAAATTCTTACCTGCATTGTGTTCATCCATTGAGAAGGCCTTGTTTTCCATGTAGCTCCGAGGAAGCTGTATGTCTTCCTCAAAAGCAGTCTCACGCATCCTCGGCTGTGAAGTGTCAAAATAATTGGGAGTGTTTTCCTGCTGTGATGGAAGGATGGTACAGTGGACCTCTGGGATGGCATGAAAAATAACAAACACCCAACCACTGGACACCAGTGCAATAGCAAGAGTGGGATCACTCCATTGGTCTCTTCTCTTCAGCTCAGCATTACCAAAGAGGTACATAGTCATCCAGGCTACCCAAATCAGAATGGAAAAAAAAAGGGTTATAATGAGGCATACTCCATTTTTCTTCCATTTCTTAAACTTTCCACAGAGAGTGAAAAGAGAAAATCCCATGGTGAATACCATCAGGAACATCACATAAATCAAAGCCATAGCAAAATCCATCGGCTCGTAGCTGCAGGCCAACTTGTTATCTCTGACAATTGTCAGTATTAACCACTCAGTTGCAATAATGACCTGAACGAGCATCAGGCAGATTGCCACACCAGCTAGATGCCAGCCAGACGGACTCTTCCCATGTCGAACTAGTCTACGAAGTCTCCAGGCTTGAGCTAGCAAGCATGAGAAACACAGAGCAAAGATAACTCCCCACAGAAACCTTCGGGTGGAGCACACCGTCTCATCCTCCTGTATGATGAACGCAAACGCCAGCCCAAACAGTCCCAGCGTCCCGAGCAGAAAGAGAAAGTGCATTCCCAGGGGGCTCTTCTTCTCCTTGTCCTTGATGAAGGGCAGCCTCACCAGCAGGATCAGCATCAGCAGCAAGGTGGTCAGCACACCTGCCCCCGCAACGGCCTCCACCACTATGCCCCAGATGGCATCCAGGTCGCACAGGTAAACGTACTGAGGGAGAAGGTCCAGTCCGCACCCCCGCGGCGTGCTGGAGTTTTCAGAAGAGCCATAGCTGATCACGAAGAGCAGGAAGAAACCAATGGCTGGGTAGGTTTTCATTTTTCTGTCTGAGATAACAAGATATTGGGTTGTTTAGCCACAGTGCACTGGGGAGGATTTCCCAGCAAGCGGGAGCAGAGCTTGTTCCAGCCGCCCCTGCTCGCTGGCGTTTTGGCACTGGATTTGCAGCGGGCAGAGCCTACCCCTAAGTGCCCTGTGCTGCCCTCTCAGAAAGCTGCTTTTTGCCTGTTGTACCCACAATGCAAACTGACTCATTTCTGTGTTCCAAACACTGCCCCTGCAGATACCCTAAACCACAAGCAGAGAGACGATGTATCCATTGCAAACAATACCTGACTCACAGCACTTTGCTGTTCACATTCAGGTGCTTCAAGTACGTGGAAACTGCACTAGGCCTGCTGCAAGTGTGTCAGCATTAGGCTGTCTGACAGCATTGCTGCTTTTACTGGAATAAAGGCAGTCAAAATGGCTTTGTTTTCCCTTGTTCTTTTAAAGCACCGTGGGCTTTCTAAACACCAACTCTTGTTTCCATGCTCGGTCGGTGGGCAGTGAGGGTGTTCACCCCTTTCATCCCCTTCCAAGCCCCAGGTATTAGATAGCATTTGCAAATGGGAATGGTTAGCCAGAGAAGTCTCCTGTTCTGTGACAATGGTGCACACACGCAGTGCCATCAATCAACTAATCAAAAAGAAATGACTCATTGTGCTTCTTAGCAAGTGTGAAGCCATTCAAAGGAAACAAACAACAAAACCCAGAGCATGGCTCTCCTGGATCCAGACAGTCAACAATGCTAAACTCTAGGAACACAACACATTCCACTGCACCACCAGGATCAAAAGCCTGGATGAATCCCAACTTCAGTATTCACGAGAGCATGGGTGAGGTGCTTTCAAAAGTTACATATTGTGGCATTTGCTTTATTAGGCAAAGCAGGGCAAAGGAGATTGGTCAAAAGATAGCCTTTAAGTGAACAGTCTGCCCCGGTGAAAGCTTCCCTGTAAGGGCAGTCTGAAGTAAACGCTGCATGTACCAGATATGAAACCTGATGCTGTTAACCTTCACTTGCATGAAAACGCTCAGAGTAAGATTTCCATTTGTATGGTATGACCATAGGGAAGCAAAGCACCAAGTAAACAGGCAGTAACAGTCACACAGCTAACGGTACGCAGCCAGAAGCAGAGAAAGTATCAATAGCTCTTTTGTAAGCTGGACAAACAGCCCTAAATGATTACCCATCCAAAGCTGTCTCAGAAATGCCTTTAATGGAAACGTTGAGAAGCTTAAAGACAGCTGAAAAAGGTTTACAGTCACAGTGCAACGGCACTGTAGTGAAGGTGACCACACAGAGCCAACACAAAACCTATTTACACAGGCTGTCCCAAACAGGGAGTCTCTCACACCTCAGACCTGTGGGCTTTCTCCCTGTGCACTGCACTCCTGTCATGATCAAAGCTAAATCTCGAGGACCTCAGTCTTCACACTAACATCCCTTCCCCTTTCTCTGAGCAACGATGCCCATTTTTGGCCTCTAGCAAGAGACGGATGATGGAAATGATGCTGCTCGCCATTAGGCACCAAGACAGCAAATGAGCTAATACCAATGCCTAATGACCTCCATGGTCTCCATTCATACAACAGATCTAAAAAAGCTTATTACAAAACTTCATCTCAGAAGTGGAAGCTGTGACAAATAATGTGCTCTGGGACCGGACAAACAGGAAAAGGGCAATCAATAACCTTTGCCTGCGCACAGAAACGACAGCATCCTTGCGCTGTAGGGAGGGCTGCAGTGACCTGCAGCTAATGACTAATGATTTCATTTCTTTCTACCTAGCTCTAATTTGCTTCGGGGTGAATTGGTTAAAATACTTACTTGGCTATATCTGATGTGGGTAACAGGTTTCTCAATGCCTATGTCACAACATGTTAAAAGCATTGACTTACAGACAGAAAACGAATCACCAGTGAAATGTATTCACCTTTGTATGGAATATGGTTACACTCAATACATCTCTTTGCCCTGTGAGCATGCAGTTAATTAGAAGGAAGCACTCTGAAGGCAGTTTTGCAACTCCTTCTATGCACAGGCACTTCCTACTTCAAGCAGTTACTCTTTAGACTATCCAAAACGTCCTAAAAAGTGTGAAAAGGTCGGTGGCAGCCGAAGGAGAGGCAGGAAACTCACTAGAATCTGCTGAGGCAGTGCAGCCCATTTAAAAAAATAGGCCTAAGGTCACATGGAAAATCGTTCAAAATTCATTCTAAATGCCACCCAAACTGGAAACAATTAGCAGCCCCCAAGTGAGGATCATACTAATTTTCCACTCTCCTATCACTTACACATTATGATCTGCATGTACTAAATTGGTTGCTGTACTCATGCTGTTTATTAGCTACTCTCCCCAGACCTGGAGGGTAATGAATTAAGTGCAAGTATCTCCATTTCCAAGATCTTTCCCAGTTTTCTGGTTACTTTATTCATGTCATGTAACCCTCATGTGATTGAGCTATTCTAGGACAGTCTGTTTCCATGGCGATTGTGCTGCATGGGCAAGCAGTCATATTGTCAGCCCATCATTTGTTTCCTCTTCCTATCTGGAAGTGTTGGGGGGGGGGGGGGGGGTAACGGGGAGGGGCTAATGAATGTAGAGTATTTCCCCCTCCACGAAGAAGCTGTTTCTTTTGGAAAGGAAGAACTAAGCAGTGATGAAATATGTTGAGAACTCAGATAAATTATGTACTCAGAAATGCAGAGATGTTCAACTTGAGAAGTTTTCACAAGTTACTTCCCTTTGTGACGTTACTTTTGGAAGAGCTGATGAAGATAAACAGTGGCTCTCTTAGCTCCCAGCCAGCTGTATATTGACCACTAAATCTCTAGGACTGCTGGAAGGTATTCTCGTTGTGAAGCCACTTTCCTACCCCGTATCAGGATGTCTTGCTTAACGCTGGACCCCTCCCACACCAAAGCCTGCGAGCAGAGCCCCAGATCTCCAAACAAGGGATCTTTAACTCAGCACTGCTGTTAATAGAGCCATGGTTGCAACCTGTTTACTGTGTGTGTATCTGCCTGACTGGGTAAAAAACCTGGCAATGTTAATAATCAATGCCCTGGGAGGATACCACCCAACATCCTCTTTTTAGCACTGGTATTTGGCACTGGGCTTAGGCAGTTGCGTAGACAGAGCACAATACTGCACTACACCATACAAGTTTGGGAAGGCAACTCCACACCTTTAGCTGAAACCAAACAGTCAGTACATTTAAGAAAAAAGTAGAAAATACTTTTACCAGAAAAGGTTTGTTTTTTTTAAGAGCAATCTATCAATATGTGTTTTTAGATTAAAATAGTGACTTTCCCAAACCTGTGTGTAGCTAAAAAGGCAGAGCCCTGTCTCTCAAGATTTTGTAGTAAAGTCTTGTCTGCGCATTACCACCAGTAATTACCTACATCAGTGAGCAGAGAAATAGTACTTTTACCTCTTTATGTCTATATTAGCTCTTAGCATGTTACCCCACCTCAGGGTAGCAACAGTAGCACTGTGTTTGACTGGCACTGCACTTCTATTACCAGAGCCGCAGCACTAGTAGACAATGTCACAGAAACACTCCAGCACAGACGTACTAAGTGGCAGTGATATAACCCCACATAGTTGAATGGAACTGTTCACACAGAAGGAATTCAACTGGAAATTTGGTTTATCTTCCCCAGATTCCCCCTCTAGAATTGTATTTCATTAAAACTGTTAAGCCAACATACCTGAACCCAGAGCAACCATAAGCACTTAAAACGAATCAATAAGCCTTACGCACTTCAGGCAAGAGCAGCAAACGATTAGCAGGACAGCTTCCAAATCTAGTCCTCGGTTTTTGGTCCAAAACCTGCTCTCAGTGACAGCAGCAGTAACTCCTCTGTTTTCAACCGAGCCAGTCCTCTACATTATCTGCCGTGGAATCACTACAGAAACAGCAGACACAAAGCTGCCCCAGCGGGTTATGAAGCACAATTACAAGCAACTAAGCAGAAACAGAAAATCTCACAGTTGTTATCAAAAAGCTGTCACAGTTAAAAATCAATGAGGCTTTCAATAGCCACGGTCTTCTGACCAGAGACTGCAAATGTCTTTTATCTGGTCAAAAGAGTACTGCTGTATGCAGCTAGAGAACATAGATAAAGACAAATCTGTAACTGTGCAAAGATTTAAGTTTATTCCTAGTTAGATGTATTATCTGCTCCCCTTTGTAGACTCCTAACGTTAATCAACTGATACAGGATGATGCATCCGAGCGCAGAGAAGAAGAACAGTCTAGTAAATAAAAGCAATAGTAGCACAAATAGTAACCTGCTCTGCCGCACGAAAGCAGACGACTGGTTCACTGTACCATTTCCAACAGAAAACCAGCCCCCACCATGAAGTGTTGTAGAGAGATGCTAGTGAGTGAGGAATTAATCAGAGCAACGGGATCTCTGCCAGCTCCCTCTGATCAGATCTGAAGAATGAGCTTCAGAACTGATAACAGAGCAGCAACAGCCAAGCTGACATCAGACTGCTCAGGAGATGTATTTCCAGAATGATAATTAATAGTGCAGTTGTGCTCTCTATCCAAACCCACAGCAGTCATTTAGACATCCCCTGCATTAGAATAACACAGGTCATGCTGTGTACAGCTGCACGGCTACAGACAGCAAGACCCCGCTCCAAACAGAACGTGTAGGGAAAGTACTGCTTTCATTCAGAAATAGTTTGCAATGCCGAATACACGAAATTATCTTCCACATGTTCTGGGTACTCACAATTCATTCCCTCCAGTCAGATTCCGTGTACTGCCTGTGCCTAAACACTTCTGGCTGTAACGACTGATGTTCATTGCACTCCCGATAGCAATCGCGGATAGCAATCGATGGTTTTCTTCCCTTTGCTAATTCTCAGACTGTTTCTATTCGTGTCACAGCTTCACGACAGATGGGCTTCCTTCACCTGCTTTCTCCTGATGCAGCGAGAGATACCCTCAGCTCAGCGCCGATACCCACTGCTGGTAAGCTGCAAGCGTATTATCCGCACAGAGGCACGGAGTGCTGCAAGCGGTGAGCGCAGCCTAGGTGTTAGGTTCAGCGGGCAGGAAATCCTGTTTGCCCTCGGATAAACATTATGTCAGGTGTAAACAAAGGGTTCACCTAAGTACTAAATCCCATCGCTCTTCGGCTTTGGAAGAGGCAGTACAGAGACAGGGCTCGTTATTAACTGGAGAGAGAACTGTCAGGGCAGCGCAGCCCTCCTGCGAGCTGCACCGCGCCCAGCGCCGCGCACCCACCGCTCCGGCCGGGGCTCCGACCTCCCGCCGGCCCCAGGACTAGCCAGCAGCACACACGGCTCTGGCCCTTCGGCCAGATCCCGCTAGCCTTGCGCTCCAGCTCAGCGGTGCCTGGCTTAGCTGCAGCTACCGCGGGGCCGCGTTGGACAAACGGTGTGAAGCCTCGCAGCCGGTAGACGGCTGCCGCCTCTCCAGTCTCCCCCTAATCTGCCCGCCATCTCCTCCTTCTAGCATACGGTGTTTGTCCCGTTCCAGCCTTCCTCTCTTCTATCCCTCCTCTCGTTTCTCTCTTCGGTTTCTTTTTCCAACATCTCCTTCCCAGCCCGTCCCCATTCTCCTTTCCTAGCCTGCCTCCGAACTCCTCTGCCCTCCTCGCCAGGCTTCTTCCACGCTGCCCGCCGCGGTGCGCAGCCCCTGCTCCAGCTCCCCGCCCCCCCCCCTCGCTGCCCTATATCCCGTCTAATCCCCCCCGAACTCCTATACCCAGCCCTGTTGTCTGTCCGCGGCCACCGCAATAATTCTGCGGGCAGCGCTCGCAGCGGAGCCGGGCGAACGGCTCGAGTGTCCCCCTCGGAGGCAGCCCAGCGGAACCGGGACTGGGGATCCCCCGCTGAGCCGCGATCTGGGGCCGTCCTCCCCGCCCGCTTGTCCTCTCACTCACCCGCTGGCTGCCGCGGCCGTAGAGCGGCGGGGCAGCTCTGTCCGCCAGCCCGCCGCAAGTCACATCCCGGCACCGGCGGCGCGGCGGGGAGCGGGCGCAGCGCCGAGAAGCCCCGCGGCGGCGGCGGCTCATGGAGCGGTGCGGTACTGTGCCGTGCACTGCCCGCCGCGCTCTGCGCCCGCCGCCCCGCTGCGCTACGGCCCCGCGGCCAGCCCCCTCCCAGCGCCCCGCCCCGGCACGGCTCGTCAAGGCACGGCACGGCTCGGCTCAGCCTGGGGCGGTGGGGCCCGGCTCGGGCTCGGCATGGCGCGGTGCAGCCGCCAGCAGCGGTGTGTCCCGGCTCCCGGCTCGTCCCGGGAGAGAGGCTCCGCAGAGCAAGGGTGCGCGCAGACAGCGGCGCGACACATTTGCGCTGTGCGCGCAGCCTGGCTCAGTCGAGCACACGGAGGGTCGCAGCTCTACGTGAGCGCAGGATACAGAGGCGTGAGCAGCACACGGGTGTTCAGGCAGCCGCTCTGCGCCTGTGCTGCACAGGTGAGTGCGAGAGATGCGAGCAGTGTGAGGCAGGAGACCTCCCAGCTACGGGAGCTGCACGGTATGGTCGATTCGGGGTTTTGGGAGGTGAGAGGTTTCGCCAGCCCTCTGACAGTGGAGATTTTGCAGTGGGCTGGATACCTTCACCACATCTGCCCTGAATGCATGTGTCCAGCTGTACCACCTCAGACAGCAGCTAAACATTTGGAAGAGAGAAATGTAAAGTGCCTCTTTCCGTGGAAGTGACGTTTTACAGTCTGCTTATGCAGCAAAACTGAGGGTCAGGCCCTGGGAAGGGGTGATTTGAACCCCTCAGTACCTGCCTCGCACCTCCCGACCTGCAGCTTGCCTCCCGCATTCCAGCATCTCCACACAGCTCAGCTCCGAAGCGGTTGTAACCCTTGCACACAGGACAGGGCTTCCTACCCAGGCCGGGAGCAGGGAAAGGCACTTTGCTTCGGCACAGGGTGTTGGTGAGCAGCAGAAACTGCTCTGCCTGGTGACCCAGTGAGAGCACATCAGTGTGACACACCAGTGCCCAGCTCACGCACTGTGGTGCATCTCTGACTCTCTGCTTTCCCCTAAAGTGCCAAAGAGAACCTGGGCAGCTACGGCTGGCACGGCGGTGTCGGCAGGGAGTGCCTAACGCCTGCCCTTCCCGAGCACGGGCAGCACGCTGCCCAGCCTGCCAGCCTTCCCTGTCCGCAGCCTTGCGCTCCTCAGCACAGAGCTGTAACCTTTACACAGGCTCATCGAACGTGCGTGGCCTTATTCAGATGTCATTTCTTACGCCTTGGGGGGCTACCTGAACTTCTCAGTGTGGCTGGCATGGAGGAGATGGGGTGGAGTGGTCAGGCTGCCATTGCCTGCGTTCAGGCAGCACAGCGGGGGGAGAGCGGCTGAGGCAGAGGGACGAGCTCACGTTTCTGCTCTTTGCTCTCTCAATTCCTCTGCCTTGCTGATTGTGGATTTTAGACAACGGCTGTGTTTGAGCCACACGTAAGCAATAATGCCCTGCCCTTGCATCAGTCGATAGCCACGTGCTATTCCGAGTAAAACAGGATAGTTTTACAGAAACTGAAGTGGGGAGAGGTGAAGCAGCTGTGAACCGCCCAAGGGCGCTTGTCAGGCTAGCAGGAGAGTCTGTACCTCCCCTCCAGCTTCAGACCTTCAGCCAAGCACCCAAATACGATAGCAACAAGCAAAGACCTTTTTGTGTCTAAACAAGCACATAGAGTTCTCTGTAGCACGCTGGATACAGAGAGGTAGACCAGAGGGAGGGATGAATCACAGGAATTCATGTGCTGAAGGTCTTGGCCCGCTCACAACGGAGCAATGTACTGAGCCCTTCAGCAAATGCACATCTTGGTCGTTGTTCCCTTACTTCTGCATGTCTCTAACACAACTCGTGGTAGGAGTAAGGAAATGGCCTCCCCCTTTGCCTTTTAGTGATAGAAGAGGGAAGATAAAGCTCCTCTCAGTCGCTACGGGTGGGTCGTTGCTGAATAAGGCTGACTCCTGTCCTGCTGAAGCAGTTTTTAGTGTTAGCTACCAGGAAAACGTGTAGGTCGGAACACAGAACCATCAGGGAATGATAGGAGGACTCTCTAGAGTAGCTGCACTAAATTACAGCTCCCACTGCATTGCGTTTCTAGGTACTTTACTTGGAAAATAGGCTGGGAGAAGATACTTTCATTGAGGGGGAAAGTATTTCCATCAGCCATCCACCGACTCAGCGGCAGCTTAAGTGTTCCCTCAGTGGGAGCTGGTGGGAGCAGGTGCTGTGGCCCAGGTGGACTGTGTGGGTTCCCTGATTTTACACGGTGCTCCCAGCTCCTGCTGCCCTTCCTGTGACTCCGCTGCAGCTGCAGCCAGTGACTGCCAGCATCTGAGCACTGCCTGGAGGAAGCTGGGGCAGGAGGGAGCGAGGTGTGCAAAGCCAGAGGACAGGTGAAATTTAGGGAACTCTGCTTGTGCCATGCAGCAGTGCCCAGAGCTGATGACTTCAAGAGATGTTCATCTCCAAGCCAGTGAGGAGAAGATACTATCTATTTCAGATTTGGCATATATGAGGGGAGGCTGAGGGAGCTGGGGGTGTGCAGCCTGCAGCAGAGGAGGCTCAGGGCAGAGCTCATTGCTGTCTGCAGCTCCCTGAAGGGAGGCTGTAGCCAAGTGGGCTTGGGCTCTTCTGCCAGGCAGCCAGCAGCAGAAGAAGGGGACACAGTCTCAAGCTGTGCCAGGGGAGGTCTAGGCTGGATGTTATGAGGAAGTTGTTGTCAGAGAGAGTGATTGGCATTGGATTGGGCTGCCCAGGGAGGTGGTGGAGTGGCTGTGGCTGGAGGTGTTGCAGCCAAGCCTGGCTGGGGCACTTAGTGCCATGGTCTGGTTGGTTGGGCAGGGCTGGGTGCTAGGTTGGGCTGGCTGAACTTGGAGGTCTCTTCCAACCTGGTTGATTCTATGATTCTATAGTATGCTTAGCTTTAAAAACCCACCACTCTTCAGCAGTTTTCCTGTTGCTGTTTCCTACAACACCTTAGGCCATTGAATGTTTTTTTTTCTCATTTCTTTTTCAGTATTTGGTTTACAGTACACAAACAAAGAGTCTGTGTGATGCTTCGTGTCCTCATTTTTCCCCTTCTTCAGCAGCCCTCCCAGCAGGGTCTGACAGCAGAGAGCAAGGATATCACAGCAGCCCTCAGTGGATAGCACTCACTCAAATCCATACTGCTGCAGACTGTCACACTCATCTCAGACTTTTCCCCTGTGTCCCAATCTGAGACAAAGGCAATTTCCATCCTCTGTTCTCTTCTTTCCCTTCAGGGTGCCAGGAAGGTGTCATACTTACTGCAGGAGCAGGCAGCAAAGCTGTCAAATGGTATTTCCCCAACAGCTTTGCTGTTGCAGGGCAGGGCCTGCAGAATCTTTTCACTTCATGGGCTGGTTTTACACCTCCTGCCAGCTTGGGCCAGTGCAATTTAAACACAGTATTTAACTCAGAGATCAGTGGTAGGCACATGGACATGGCAGTGATCATGAAGCCTGCATTGGTGGTGTTTGTGTTAGGGAGCACAGAGAGGCCCTGGGCAGAGACACGAGTGCATGGTGCAAGGTGAATCCAGCCCTGATGCACGCAGTGCAGTCTGTAAAGCAGTTTGTTTTCCAGCAGCCTCTGAAGGAATACCCTGAGACAAACCATGTGGTTGAGTGACCAGGCTGTGGTATTGCTGCCAAGATGCCTGGTAAGGACATGACAGGAGACTAAGCAGGCAGGATGCCTTTGCCCCAGCCAGCAGCGTGGTTCTTTACCCTGTTTCTGACCCCCAGCCAGAGGTGCTTTTCATAACACACATCCCTGCAGCACGATTGCTTTGCCTAATCCTTGCCCTGCTTTTTCTCAGGACAGGACACAGGTCCTGGTGCTGCCCTTGGTTGGCAGCAGCAGGGAGATGGCAAGAGCTGTGTGACCTCTGCAAGACAGTTTCTCTGTAGCTGCAGTTTCACACCTTGCCCCTTGCACTGCCAAAGGCAGAGCTCACTCTCCACAGTGCTCTGTTAAATCCTTCTGAGTGGCCAAATGTGGTTAGTGAGGAGGAGGGGAAATGAAAGAAGGAAAGAATCTTGAAATCGATATGAAGCAAAAGATGGCTGTCAGGAAGGAGATGGATAGATGGAGGAGGGAGAGAGAAAGGAAGAAGTATTGAAACATTAAGGAGAGCTGTAATTCAGAAGAACTTGCACCTGTGGCACAGAAGAAAGGTGCTCTCAGGATGGAGAGTGTGGGTGAACTGCCAGAGTGTTCAACCTCACATTGGTGTTCAGACCTGAGATTAAAACTGGTTTTCAGCCTGGGTTAGACAAACCAAGGTAAGAGCACATCTTTTGTGTCACTCTACAAACTAATAAGTCTTTGTTTGCTAATAAGCAAAAGCTGTCCTCTGGTTGACTTCATCACTTCTCTTGCCATACACGGTATGGAAAAGCAATGAGCCTTCTCCAGTGCCAGCCACAGCTCTCACACCCAGACACGGGGGCAGCAGGGCAGGCAGGGCACTCTGCTCCAGGCTGTGCAAGGGCTGCTGCAGTCACCTACAGCACAGATGAACATTTCCTGGGTCCTGTTCCCTCCTTGAGAAGTCAAAGGCATGAGCCAGCCCTGAACGTGCTTACCTTTCAGAAGGGCTTCCTTCAGAAGTGCTTCTATGTGTTAGTTTCACAGCTTGATTTGGAAGTGCTCCTGTTTGTATCTGCTGCTGTCACACTTACACCAAGATGCAGTTTCTCTTTTCTGAATGCTGCTGAGAATCCTGCTGGTACCTCCTGAGTGCAGCAATGTTAATGCCCTCATCTGTAATACCTCCTCGGCGAGCTGGGAAGCCACACTAAGGAGCTCTGCTGCTCCTCCTCTTTACTGGCATGTACAGTGAAAACCGTTGCCCCCTGCTCTGGGCTGCCTATGTGTCTAAAACCGAATCACTGACGTTTCCATCCTGGCGGCAGGCTGAACAAACCCTCTCTTTGTGAGCTGCCAAGGCTTTTCTGGTGCTGAGACTGTCACCTGCTGGCCACCCAGCAGCTCGCCAGGGCCTCGCAAACAACGACAGGTAGCAATCAAATATTCAGGGAATCAGGTTTGGTTGGAAGACCTTTAGGACCTGCCTCTGATCAGCTTTGCCTTTAGAAGTGACAGCAGGAGCTGCTGTGTTTTCTCTAGCTGTGGACAGGCTGGTAACTGTTGTGGAGCAGGATGAGGCACCCAGAAAGCTTCAGCATGTACAAAATGCCCAGAGGCCATGGAGTCTCAATGCAAAGGAAATCAGACCTCGCCGCAGCCGTGGCAGTGTGAGAAGTTAATGAGAGCAAAGTAAGCCATAACCAGTACTCTCTTCCAACCCCACCTGGTTACAACCTCACTTGAGGTAGTTGTAGACAGCAATGAGAGCAATGAGCTCTGCCCTGAGCCTCCTCTTCTGCAGGCTGCACCCCCCCAGCTCCCTCAGCCTCTCCTCACAGGGCTGTGCTCCAGGCCCCTCCCCAGCCTTGCTGCCCTTCTCCAAACACCTTCCAGCACCTCAACATCTCTCTTGAATGGAGGAGCCCAGAACTGGACACAGCACTCAAGCTGTGGCCTGAGCAGTGCTGAGCACAGGGGCAGAAGAACCTCCCTTGTCCTGGCCACACTGCTCCTGAGCCAGCCCAGGATGCCATTGGCTCTGCTGCCCACCTGGGCACACTTATTACTGGTGTTCAGCAAGACTGCTATGGGGAAGGAGAGCCAGTGCCACAGAGGCTGCTTGGTGACAAGTATCCTCAGCTCACTTGCTGTTACACAAGGGTACTGCTGCCTAAAAGCACATCTGAAGTAACCCTCAAGCTCACTGCTGTCTGTTGTACTGAAACTTTAAAGAGGAGGTTCTTTTTTTATGAATGTTCTTCATCTGCCTCTTAGTTCACATCACAAAAGATTTGGTGTACTTTAGAAATACTTTTTGTCTGTGTCTGGAGTCAGTCCCTAGCACTAAATACATGCAGGCTGCCCACATTTTTATTTCTTACACTCTTGGGATGAAGTGGATAAAATCATTCCCTTTATTTCCCTTCACTCCTGTGCTTGGAGAGGTACAAGCTTTAATTGTTGTCAGGGAACAGTGGGTGCCTGGAGGTGTCTTGTGGAAGCAAGTGGCTGGTTACAAAGAAAAGCAGAGAGAGCAGAGTCTGTGGGAAATTCCACTCCAGGAAAGCAGGTTTCCTATGTATTTCTTGAAAGGCTTTGGACTGGTGGATTCCTATGGGATGCTGAGTCTCAGTCCCCTCCACTGTAGAGGAAGGATAATGCTGCTCTCCTCTAGGTTACCTCACTGCTCACTTCTTGTGCACTGTTGGAAACATTTCAAGGACAAGGGAGGTTCTTCTGCCCCTGTGCTCAGCACTGCTCAGGCCACCTCTTGAGTGCTCTGTCCAGTTCTGGGCCAGGCAACCAGCAACAGAAGAAGGGGACACAGTCTCAAGCTGTGCCAGAGGAGGTCTAGGCTGGATGTTAGGAGGAAGTTGTTGTCAGAGAGAGTGATTGGCATTGGAATGGGCTGCCCAGGGAGGTGGTGGAGTTGCCATCTCTGGAGCCATTCAAATAAAGCCTGGCTGGGGCACTTAGTGCCATGGTCTGGTTGATTGGCCAGGGCTGGGTGCTAGGTTGGGCTGGCTGAGCTTGGAGCTCTCTTCCAACCTGATTGTTTCTGTGACTCTATGAAGGCCACTCATTGTACAGAGGTCTTGGACACCTCTGTTTCACAGCCAGGCAGACCCTGGGGCAGCTCTCACAACCCTCAGTGTGCAACACCTGCAGCCCTTCCAAGTTCTCTTAGAACAGAAGGCTTTGCCTGAGCTGCTCTTTGCAAATCTGTAAATGCAAAGCTAGGGGGAAAAAAAGGCCCTGTGGCTTCCCTGATACCCCCCCTCCCCCCCACCTCTCACCGAGCCATTGCCTTGCAGCTGGTGGGAGCTGTATTCAGGCAGGAGGTTGCTGGGGAGTGTTGTCTCTGTGAGTGGGAGCTTGGGAGCGTGGGCTCCAGTCCTGTCTGTCACTGAATTACCACGTGGAATATTCTCTTGTCACTGCAAAAAGATTCCCTTTACAACTGGTCTGTTGCTGGTAGAGTGACTTTCCACTGAGCCATCCCATGAGTTAACACTGCTTTTGAGGGTACATAAAGGGCAGTGAAGATTCTAGCCTAAGAACTGCAGACACTGGTTTTTATCCCGGCGCTGCACATTCACTTTAATGGTTCTTGCTGTGTGCTCTGTGGAAGGCTGAGTCATAAGCAGATCTTACTGCTTTGGAAGGAAGGAGATGAGTTTGGGCAAAAACATTACGTGTCTCCAATGGATCCAGTGAACAGAGACGGCTCAAGCTGTGCAAATGCAGTGATGTATCTCAGCCAAAGGGAGAATTGGAGGTCAAGAAGTTTCTTGTGCTGTGATGGAGTTTTCATCACCTGAAGCTTGTCTGGACTGAGTGATATTTCTGTGGACAGGTCCATCACAGTGAGGAGAGTGGATCCTGCTCTGTCCCTCTCCTCAAAAGCTGTCCTGAGATTAACAGGACTCCCTCCTGTGTCTCGTATTTCAGTGTTGTGTTTGCTCACTGCTTGCAGCCGGCACAGTTGTTGTTGGGAGTTGGTCAAGGCAAAGCATTTTTGACCGAGGGTGTTAAGGAAGGAGAGGGAAGCTCTCACGCTGTGGCAGCACCTCTGTGGGATGCAGGATGGTCCCTTTGCAGATGCCCTTAGGAGTGTTGCCTTAGGCTGGGAGAAGAGTGGGAAACCACAGGAGCTGAGCTGTGCAGCTTGGAAGAAGGTGCTGTCTGCGGGACAAAATCAGCCATGCCTAGGAGTGTGCAGCAGAGCATCCACCCTCACTAGCAGTCACCTCCACCTCATGTCATAACTGGGACTGGACTGCAGTGTAGTGCAGGAGAAATCATGAGATTCAGAGGGGGATCTTTCTTGCCCTTTGTCACAGACACTTTTTCCCCTTGCATTCCTTAGGGCAGGGACTGGATCAGCTGTTCCCTCCAGAAGCAGAAGTAGGCTGCCCTTTCTCTGGGGTGCTGAGCACATTCAGAGGAAAGATCTGAGCTGTAGGCAGGGGACTGCAGAGAGGGAGCACAGCCCAGAAGCAGGAACCACTCGGATACAGAGATCAAGGAACTGCAGAGAAGTGAGCAGAAGGCAGTCAGGCTTGGGGCTCCCCAGGGATCCACTTGGACAGGCACAGCTGGCTGCAGCTCAAGAAGTCACTGACTTGCAGCCAAGCCTCGAAACAGGCTAAGCAGAGAGCTGCATGTTCTGTCGCTGTTTGACTTTGGATTTGTTTAGAAAGTTAAGTGTCTTTCTGACACCCCCAGCCCAGCTCAGTCCAGGCTGTTCAAGGGCAGAAGCTTTGTGATCTTCTTCAGGGGGCACACCGTGGGGGAGAAGTTCAGGTGTGCCTAAATCAAAGCTTTGGATACACCACTCTCTTTCTTTGTGTGCAGGATGCCACTGCTGTCACACCCCGGGAGGCAGTGAAAGACAGAGATTCGTGTGGCAGGACGGCTTTAGCAAAGCCACCGCCCTGCTGGCAGGACGTGGCCCGAGAGTGCTCCTTCCTGCCTCCTCACTAGGACTTAGCGGTCCTCCCTCTGCCTCCTCTGGAGCTAGGGTAGGACAGGTTGTCCTTGGCTGCAGCCTCCCAGTAAAGTTGTAAGTCTGAGGCCTGCAAGGAGACAGCAGCTTCTGAAGGGTCACTCAGTCCCAGCAGACACAGCCAGACTGGTGAGGCTGTTTCTTAAATTACGATTAGCAAAGCTACCTTATTGCTGTCTACAGCTACCTGAGGGGAGGTTGTGGCCAGGGGGAGGTTGCTCTCTTCTCTCAGGTGGCCAGCACCAGAACGAGAGGACACAGCCTCAGGCTGCACCAGGGGAAACTTAGGCTGGAGGTGAGGAGAAAGTTCTTCACTGAGAGAGTCATTGGCCACTGGAATGGGCTGCCCGGGGAGGTGGTGGAGTCGCCGTCCCTGGAGCTGTTCAAGGCAGGATTGGACGTGGCACTTGGTGCCATGGTCTGGCCTTGAGCTCTGTGCTAAAGGGTTGGACTTGATGAGCTGTGAGGTCTCTTCCAATCCTAATAATACTGTGATACTGTGATACCTGTCAAATGCAGCTGTGAAAAGGAGACCTTTTTCTTCCCCTGCCCCTCCCTTCAGCCAGCTCCTGTTCCTCCTACACGGTGCAGAGGATTTGCATTTTGTTAAGGCTTTGCAAACCTGTCTGATACCCAAAGGGGCTTTGGATGTTCCTGAGAGCCCTGGTCGCTGAGGGGCACGTTCTCCCAGGCTCATGCTGCTTTCTAGCCCCTCTGCTTGGGCTTTGTATTGCAGTAAGCAGGAATAAAAGGCCCTTTCCATCCTTAGGATCTAAAGTGAAGAAGCTGAATAGGAAGGAGATTATGAAGTTAGTTTGAGACATCTTCGTGGTTGAGTTCCATGAACATCTCAGCCTTGTCCAAGCAGGGGGTGCACATGCAGAAAGCTCTGGCTGAAATCAAATATGTGCACACAAACTGGTCCTGTAGCTGCCCTGGAAGGGGGCATTTGTTGCCCCATGTGCCCCAGTCTCAGTCTGCTTTCAGTCTCCAGGCTTGCAGGCAGCACCAGGAGCTCTGCAGCAGGGCAGGAGCTGGGCTGTCAGGATCTGGAACCTTTAAGTGCATTGAGGGTACCTCGATTGTGCAGGCATTTGCACAGGTAGCACTGTGTGAGTTCTGTAGGTGTCATGGCACTTCATCTGTTCTCCAACTCTGACCTCACAGCCCTGGAAACTGAAGAGTCCCACGATGGGTTTTGAGCAAGAGGCCTCTGGCTGGACCTGTCCTACAAACACAGTTCCAGGTGCTGCACGCTGCTGTGTACAGGGATAATATTTACACTGGTCCTGTCTGGCAGGTGGATTTGTGTACCCCTGTGGATAAAAAACAACATCTGGGCTTAACCATTGTTTTGTGTAGGCTTGGGGAGCATTTTGGTTTGCCTGTTGTTTGTGGTGCTAAGCTCAGAAGATAAAGGTCTTTAGGCAGCAGGCTGAAGTGTTGCTTTGTCTCCGTGTTTGCAGTGTGCCTTTGGCCGGAGAGGCGATGCTGTAAGAGTGCAAAAGCATGCAAATAACTTGTTTATCCTCCGAGAGGGATGCTTTGTGCTGTAACAAGCTGTGCTGGCGACTTGGCCCAGCTTTCATTTCCCAGAACTGGGGAAGCTGACAAAGCTTGCTGGGGAAGGCTTCTAAACCAGCCAGCTTTTCATTTCACAGCAGCTCCACCAGCATGGCAGTGCTTTGAGCTGATGGGGTCGATTAGAGCAGGAATGAAAGGAAGGTGAGAAATAAGGATGTCAGAATCAAATGCCCAAGTCCAGACTTAAAGCCCTCATGACAAGGATGGAGTAAGCAGGCAGGATGTATGAGGTATGTGGGGAGGCTGACCACAAAAGATGATTAGTTTATGAAATTGTTACTTTTGGTACCCCTAAGTGGACTTTGTAATCTGAAACACACATACAGAGTCCTTGTGAATTACACATTGTGACTGAACCCAAAAGCTCAGGTCCTTTTTAGACCTTTTAAGCACCTAAAGGATTAATGTTTCCTCTATTCAGAAGTGAGACACTGAAATGCAGGGGAGCAGTTTTCTTTCTGGACCCATACCTGGAGGAAGGATGTGCTGGGAATCTCAGCTGGTTTAGAAGCAGCCTGTCCACTTTGCTCCACAGGAGACAGCTACTGGAGTCCCACAAACTCCAGTGGCTGAGCCACCTGGTTCCAGATTCCCAGCATGTACAGTTGGGTGCAGGCCCCCATTTATGCTGTCCTTCCAGCTGCTGTGCCCACCGTGGCCTCAGCCAGGTGTTTGGGGCGGCTGCAGCAGGAGCAGACAGCGCCTGAGGGCTGCCTCCTGCCCGGAGCAGTTCTGCAGCCGGTGTGTGGCTGCTGTGCTGCTCTCTGCACAGCTGCCTGCGCTTCAGCCCTCAGCGAAGCCATCCAGAACCCTCTTCCTTACCTCACAGCAAGCATCTGAAGTGTGTGAGGAGCTTAATTAATTAATGCTTGCAAGACAGCGAGCTCCTCTGAGAGAAAAAAAGGCAGCTGTGAGGGCTGGGAGCTGACAGCCAAGTGCAGCTCGTGGGGTTTCAGAGTTTCCATTAGAGCTGGCTGCAGACTTCCCATCCAAATTCTGGCTGGGGTGGGCTCTCTTGGAGCCAGGGCCGGCCTTGGGCATTGCTTCTTTCATCACCCCACAGAAGTGCGTTGTGGTCTTAGCTGCCCAGTCAGGAGCCAGGGCTCAGCGCCGGTGCCAGCCCGGGTACCTGTGTGGCTCAGGCAGGCTGCTGAACACAAGGCACCGCCAGCAACACAAGAGTTCTGCACAACAGTGGAGGCTCCTCAGGGCTAAAGGAAATGCTTTGACTTAGCTCTGCTCAGATCCTTTCAGTCTGAGAAGTCACAACAGCAGACCAAAACATCTCTGCACAGAACAGTGCATCTGCTGCCCCCCACTTCCCTGCTCTGCTGGCTCTGCTGCTGCTCTAAGTGGTGGGTTCCTCCACTGGCCTCCACCAGTGGGATCTGGTGGGCACTGCAGCCTCACTGGGGCCTGAGCAGGAGCCATGCCTCAGGGGCTGACTCTGGGCTGATGTCCAGGCCTGGCTCAAGCCTGGCCCCACTCAAATCCAGGCAGGAGAAGCACTGTCATTTCTGTGTCAGCTGAGTTGCTGCTCTGGAAAAGTCATTCCTGTAAGTAAATGATTAGTAGAGGACTGGCCTCTATCTGGTGACTCCAAGCTCACCATCAATAACCTTAACACAATCTGTGATCATAGCCCAAGAGAAAAAGAAACCAATTTCCTTCCAGAAAGGCCATCATTAGCTGGACTGATGTCAGTACAGCCTCACAACTCCAAGGCTTTGACATCAACTCCTAAATGAGGAAGAATTTGAGCCCAGGCAACACTTCAGTAGTCTGTGTGGGCATTGAAGTGCCTTGGTAGTGAGCCTTGTGAAATCAAATGCTGACTGTGGGAAGAAGGAAGCAGCTGGTTGCCTCCAGCACTCAGCAGCGTGTCTGAGGCCAAAACCAGCCCAGCTGATGTGACCAACTCCTTTTAGCACCTACCTGGAGTTAGTAGCTTTGCAGTTCCAGTGGCAGGGGTAAGAAGGGATGCCTGCTTAGGACACATGGGAGCTGGCAGCAGTGAGGAGGTGGCGAGGAAAAGGAACTACAAAGTCTTGCTGGCTGGGTGAAGTCAGGTTGCTCTGGCTGAGTGGGTGGAATAGGCATCTCTCTGCCTGGCAAACGGATGGTGACCTCAGTTACCTAGGCACCAGTCTTGCTTTGCCTGAAGTCAGTGCCCAGGTGCTCCTTGACTTCACCACTGCACAGGAGGCTGCAGCCCAGGCTGTCTGTCTGTGGTGCTCTGGCCCCTGCCTGTGGTCCCTGTGAGCAGAGTGAAGAGCAGGTCAGTGTGGGCACTGTGGTTCCCTGTGCCAGTGCTGGAGCTGAGCTCACAGGGGGTTGCTGTGCCAGTGCTCCTAGCCAGTCCATTTTGGGCAGCAGTCAGATTCATTTAGATATGCAGGCATCCTGGGAAAATCAATGGAATCACTTAGGTGATTAAAATCACTCTGCGCAAAGTGTTTCTAGCCTCAGTACAGGTCCTTGGTCTGTCTGCCTGGCATGTGCACAGATCTGTGCCCTTGTGCAGAGTGAAAAGCATTCTTTCATTAAGGGAACTTGCTCTGCTTGAATGCAGAGAAGGTGCCTACCAGTAAAGCAAACTATTATTTCCCCCCTGGCATAGGCTGTCCCCAGGGCTCTCTGTGTTGGAGTGCACAGATACTGTCTGTGAGACGCAAAACAGTGAGTCCTTGGTGCTTGCAAGTGTGGTTCCTTTATTTTTAGTGTTTCCTGGAGAAGGGTTGGGCCCACCCATGTGCAAAAGATTGCAGCTGACAGGGTGGGGAGGCATGCATGTGTTTCCAGACATGTGCTTGGGGTGGCTGTGGTTACATAAGGGCTCTTTTGACATGGCCAATTACATAAAATGGTAATACTGGAAAGGAAGGCAGCAGGAATCTGTAGCAGTGGAACCTGTGTTCAGCAGGTGATGGGAATGAAGCAGAAGAAAGGTCACCAGGTCCATCGTGGTTTGGTCTGTCCTGTAACCCCCAGGTGCTCCTGACTTAGTGAAGCAGGAATCCTGCTGCAGCCCCTGTGCTGAATGGCCTTCAGCAACCATATGGTAGTGCCACTGCGAGCTCTGGGGAGGAAAGAGGCCATGAGGCATCCCAGTTGCTAAGATGCAGTCTTTGGAATGCTGCTTCTTTTGTTAGTTTTTTAACAGGAGTGCCCTCAGTGAGCTGCAGGACACATGGCATGGCCGTGGCTCTGCCACCGCAGTGGTGGCAGGGGGAGAGGTGCTGGGGCTCGCTCAGCGATGCGGCATGCGCAGAGCAGAGAGGACTGGAGCAGGAATGCTCAGTGAAGCATCAGCTCAGCCCCCAGGGCAGGATCTACAGCTCAGAAGTCCCTGGCACGTGGAACTGAGGAAGGTTTTTCTTTGTGAAAATGAAAACCAGGCTTGCCTGGGCAGGCAGTAAGTGATCAGCCCAAATCCAAAAGTGGACTCTTCTGGGTGTACACAGAGGGCTTCACCGCTGCAGCGTGCCCACCTTACCCCATGGCTCTGGCATCACCACTGCCTCACTGCTGTAACGGCACTGTGCCTGCTGGCAGCAAGGAAGAGCAGGGAGGTTCGTGCCAGCTGGCTGCCCCACTGTGTTGTGGGCAAGAAACCAGCTATCTCCCGTGGGAAAGGCATATTGCATATGTACTTCATGTGTTCTATCCTATGCCAACCTTTTCAGGTATCAAGTCCAGCACTGTGACCAACCACGTGGGCACAAAGGGCCGCATTTGTCCCTAGAGCAAACATACCACTGTCTGCTCTGCAGTTCCGAGGAGCCTGCTGCCTGCGCAGCTCGGAGCTTGGCCTCGGGGCGCAGTGATCTCCGCGACACAGCTCTTTGCTCTCCCTAGCTTCACACTTGGCTGTCTTCGTGTTGATGCAATCACCAGGTTCAGCAGCAGGAAGGAGCACGCAGGTGTGGCGTGCACGTCAGATTGGTGGGACTTCAGGAGGTTGCCTTCCCCAGCAGGTTTGCAGCTTTGGACTGGTAACCAGCTGGGTGCTCTGGGGCGTTCGGGCTTCTATTCCCTGACTGCCTGCCCATGCAGGACGTGGCTGTGCCCGCGTCAGCAGCAGCTGGGAAGGTGAGGTGCGGGCTGGCCAGTTTGAATGCGTTTCCAACAGATGGTGCTGCAATGTCACCAGAAGCTCAAGGCATGCATCGAGAAGAGGTTTGCCAGACGCCCTGCCCCCCGCGCAGCTGAACTGCCTTTCTGCGTGACTTCACGAAGCTGTTTTCCCTCTGCTACTGACTAATTTGTGCCTGGGACCAAAGCTCCCAAAGGGTTTGCAGGTGGCAGAGAGCTTTCCCCTTGAGCGTGGGGGAACTGCTCTGGGTTGAGCACGCAGCATCTCACCAGGCAGCTTCTCGCGGGGGCCCCCACGCAAGCTTTGGTGCAGTTCATCATTTGGAAGGGCTGTTGTGGACAACGTATGTCAGTTTGCTTATCTCCTTCGTTTGGAGCTGATAGCCTTCCTCTATTCCCCTTCCTCTGAAAGATGTGGTGCTTGCAAAGCACTTCACAAACAAAGCGACTGATCCCTAGGGGCTGCCAAAGAGTGATCCTGGGAAGCTGAGCTGAAGCGGAGCTTTTTGGATGAGGACTGGAGACTGCTTCTGGCCTCAGTCTCAGCGAGCACACAGGTGAAGGCAGCAGTGCTCTACCACTGCCGCATGACGCAGCTGTGGCTAGCACAAGTTTTGGGTCTGCACTCAGAGTTGGTGCTGACTTCAGGGTAAATGCGCACACATTCACAGCGCCTGTGCTCTCCTGTTTGAGCAGGGACACGGTCCTGGAAGGGTTAGTAATGCTCCGTGTCTCACCGGCCTGGCCTCATGGCTTGGCTGCAGAAGGGGCTGGGGGAAGCGACCTCGGCTGGCAGCCGGCAGGGGGGCTGGGAATGTGCCCTTCAGAGGGTTTGCTCTCCAGAGAGCAGCCAAAGAACTCGGGACTCTGAGTGCCAGAGGTGGTTTTGCTGCGCAGCCTGCAGCAGGGTGCAGCTAAGGCACTGCGGGCTGGAGCAGGCACTGCCTACAGTGCCCTGCGGAGAGGGCAGCGAGTGCCACCTCGTGTCGCACGGCCTCGGTGGCAGAGGGAACAAGGCGTCCTCAGGAGTGCCGTGGGGAGTACAGAGCACGGTGTGTTCAACGCTGAACATGGCCAGGGGAGACCAGCTCTGGGCTGAGGAGGGCACTGCAGGGACCTTCCTGTCCTTGCTGGCTTCAGCCTGCCCTGGCAGTGAGCTGCTCCTTCCCCTTGGCTTGGCCAGAAGGTGACAGCGTTCCCCTGCACACTGTAATCACGGCACTTTTGGTGCAGCCTTGCTCGGGAGTGTCTGCAGCCCGTCGATGCCCTGGGCAGGCAGAGCAGGGCGTCCGCCCAGGGGACACCCTGTGGCCGTGCTGTGGGTCAGGCCTGGTTCTGCTGGGCTCAGGAGCTGCTGGCCAGGGGCTGTCTGTGCCTGTGCTGTGACATCCACTTGTCCTTAGAAGGACTCTGCTCTTCCCGTGGCTGCGATGGGCAGGTCTGTTTCCACCCTCTCTAGCCCCAGACACGTTGTGAGCGTCCTGGTGTCTGGCTTGCCATGCTGTGATGCTGAGTTATGATGACATTGATCCTGGCGTGGTGGTAGTGCAGGGAGAGCAGCTGTGGCAGGGGTGCTCAGGGGCTGTGCTGGGAGCAGCAGCAGAGGGATGCTTCCTGCCTCGCTCAGGTTGCTGTTGGCCTGCGCACAGGCCTGCACAAACACCCCGACCTGCTCACGTGGCTCTCTCATGCTGCCCGTGTGCCAGCTGATGTGGGCACTGTCGCCCTGCAGTCTGCTTGCACTGCACCATGGCTTTACTGTGCTTGAGTAGTAACAGTGCTTAAGATGACAGTAGAGAAGATGCGTTAAAATCAATGCTGGGACGTTGAAATTCACTGCAGCGTAGCTGCCGGTGCCTCTGCCCAGCAGCTCACGAAGCACGTGTGGCTCCTGCCGCCGGGAATCATCGCGTACAGGAGCTGTGGGCAGCCTCTCGGGCGCTGATCCAATCCAGTTACTGTGAGATCTACAGCGCAGCTTGCACGCTGCTCTCTGAGCTGGCACCACCCTGCTGGCTGGGCAGAATGTTGATCTGAATACCCCCTTTGGTTTAGACCCCACTTCATTCTCTTGTCAGAACCTGGAACTGCCCTTTGTGTCTCAAGGCTGTGAAACGAAGTGACTTCTCTTCAGGGCATGTGCATCCCCCAAAAGGCAGAGACTGGGCTGCTGTGATGCTTTGGGAGTTACCTGCCCCCCTACTCTTATGAAATCACCCAGACTAGCCTCAGCCAGCTGGAAGTTAAGGAATGAAGCTTTCTGTTCACAGCTCAGCACAAGATGCAAGCAGATAGTTACAATAGTTACAGCTAGAGACAGAAATACACAAGTTAAAAGTGCTACAGAAACACAGCAGCCCTCCCAGAAACCAGAGTGCCCAGGAGGGGCTCCCAACCACCCTTCCACCTTCTTTCCACCCCCCACTCTTATCCCAGAGTGCAAGGTGAGTTTGGAGGATGAGCAAGGGGGGTTAGAAGCAAAAGGATTAGTTACACAGAAGCAGCCCAGGGAGAAAAGCACAGACACCGACTCTGGCAACAACACAGACTCTGTTTTATCTATGTTTGTGTTCTTGCTTTTACACATCTCAGCAAGCCTATGAGTGCAGCAGCCATCACCATTGCTTCCTTTTCACAGCCTAGCATCTCATTTCCCTCATTAAAACATTCAGATTAGCCTCAAACCAGCACAGCTGGTTTTCAAGAAGTCCAAAAATGACACTTGAATAAGTGACCAGTTCCACTAACTAATGCTGACAGTAAAATTTGATCCCCACCTCCGCGTTGAGGAAATGAAGCTGAGGTTGATTCGCCCTAATTCAGCTGAAATGACCTGGATGTCTGCGTGGTCACACTTTGGAACGGTAGGACTGTTTTGGCTGTATTCCTGCATGGTGTTTTCCCAGTGGCTGCAGTCTCCCTGCAGTCAGAAAAGGCTCTGGTACTGAATGCCTTTAAACAAATGTCTGGTAAAGCTATCCTTGATTTCTTGGGCTGAAGGGAGGGAGAGGGAGAGCCCCGATAGTGCTGCTGGGCTTGCTGTGTGGCAGGTGGAAAGCTGAGCCAGACAGCCAGTCTCCTTTCTTCTCTTCTGCCTTTGGCCTTTGAGCTCCAGCTCTGCAGCACGATAAGACCAGAGGAAAGCATCTGCCCAGCAGGGCACAGAGCACTAACTTCTACCTGGGCCAGCCTTTGTCACACAGCACAGCTTTCAGGAGAAGCAGTTTGCATCATCTAGTTTCTTGCATTCTGCCCTTACAGCAGCATTGGTGGGCTGTGGCCCATCAAGAGATGGGGCTGAGGTTTCATTCTGCCTCATGGTTTTCAGGATCTGGTCAAAGTCTGTGCAAAGAAACACTGAAACCAAGAAGGTGTCTGCACAGGGTGTTGGTCACGCAGAGCTCTGGACCCAGCTCGGTGCAGCCCTGGTGGCTGGGATCCTGGCTAATGCACCCCGGACTCACGTTGCTTACAGCCCTGGGGAGACTGTCATTGTTCACCTGGCTCTGCCACGCTCCTCGTCCGAGCTCATGACTGTTTGTCACATGTGAGACCATTGGAGAGCCTCATCTCTGCTGGTGTCACCAGGAACTCATCTCCATTTGGCACAGCAGTGCCATCCTTGGCAGTCCCTGTTAGAGACGTTAGATCTCTGGTTTGGGGAGGTCTGACGGCATGGCCCTGCAGTGAGAGCCGGGCTGTCCCCTGGCAGCGGGCATGGCCCTGCAGTGAGAGCCGGGCTGTCCCCTGGCAGCGGGCATGGCCCTGCAGTGAGAGCCGGGCTGTCCCCTGGCAGCGGGCATGGCCCTGCAGTGAGAGCCGGGCTGTCCCCTGGCAGCGGGCATGGCCCTGCAGTGAGAGCCGGGCTGTCCCCTGGCAGCGGGCATGGCCCTGCAGTGAGAGCCGGGCTGTCCCGTGGCAGCGGGCATGGCCCTGCAGTGAGAGCCGGGCTGTCCCCTGGCAGCGGGCATGGCCCTGCAGTGAGAGCCGGGCTGTCCCATGGCAGCGGGCATGGCCCTGCAGTGAGAGCCGGGCTGTCCCCTGGCAGCGGGCATGGCCCTGCAGTGAGACGCGGGCTGTCCCCTGGCAGCGGGCATGGCCCTGCAGTGAGAGCCGGGCTGTCCCGTGGCAGCGGGCATGGCCCTGCAGTGAGAGCCGGGCTGTCCCCTGGCAGCGGGCATGGCACCCGGGCTGTCCCCTGGCAGCGGGCATGGCCCTGCAGTGAGACCCAGGCTGTCCCGTGGCAGCGGGCATGGCCCTGCAGTGAGAGCCGGGCTGTCCCCTGGCAGCGCCGGTGGCACTAGGTGGCACCATTGAATTAGGAGCGCAGAGAACCGGCAGCTGTCTCCCGAGGGACCCAAGGAGCCGCTCAGCTGTGTCTTCTGCCGGGCTGCCTTCTGCCCCAGCTGCAGTCTGCAGAGCCTTTCCCAGCAGCACCAGAGCTGCCTTTTGCCCTTCTGCTGCTGCTGGCCCTCGGAGCTCCTCTGCCCTTCCTCACCGAGCAGTGTGAGGGCAGGTGCCAGCCTGGCTGGAGCAGCTGTGCGTTTGTCCAAGCAGGAGCATAATGGAGACCAGGCCAGCCTGATCTGCAGTGGGGTGCCCCTGCCCATGGCAGGGGGGTTGGAACTGGATGATCCTTTGGTCCCTTCCAGCCCTGACTGATTCTATGGTTCTACGATAATGCTTCCATCCCTCACCAGCACCACTGTGGTCTTGCTGAGGAATCAGCTCTTCATAGAGTCATAGAATTAACCAGGCTGGAAGACAGCTCCAAGCTCAGCCAGCCCAACCTAGCACCCAGCCCTGGCCAAGCAACCAGACCATGGCACTAAGTGCCCCAGCCAGGCTTGGCTTCAACATCTCCAGCCATGGTGACTCCACCACCTCCCTGGGCAGCCCATTCCAATGCCAGTCACTCTCTCTGCCAACAACTTCCTCCTAGCATCCAGCCTAGACCTGCCCTGGCACAGCTTGAGGCTGTGTCCCCTTCTTCTGTTGCTGGGTGCCTGGCAGAAGGGACCAACCCCAGATGGCTACAGCCTCGCTTCAGGTAGTTGTAGAGAGCAGCTCGTGGCAGGGGAAGCAGAAGTCTTCCCTTTTACCTCTTCTGTCACCTCTCCATTTGTGTGCTTTGAACCTGTCCTTGTCCTGTGTTACAGTCTGTGCTCTGAGCTGGGGCTTTGCTGAGAGCCAGAGAACTTGGTGTGGGCACACAGTGGTACAAGCAATCACTGCAGGAAGAGCTACTGCTACAAGAGATGTATTTTTTACCCCCTAAAGATTTAATTACTGTTACTTTTATTACTATTTTTATTACTATTAAATTGTACTTTTATTCAAGTACAATTTTAATCAAAGCATTCACCGAAAGCTCAGGCTCTTGACATGGGAAAGGAAGCCTTTTGGGGGGTGTTTTGCTTGTGAATAGTTAGCCACCCTTCTGCTGTAAAACCCAGGTGTAAAGTAGTGGGAGAAACAGTGCTGGGAGTAGGAAGGGATAATAGGAAAAGTGAAACTAAGTCAGACCTCATCTTGAGTACTGCCTTCAGTTTTGGGCTCCCCAGCTGAAGAGGGACAGGGATCTGCTGGAGAGGGTCCAGCAGAGGGCTACACGGATGAGGAGGGGACTGCAGCACTGCCTGATGAGGAGAGGCTGAGGGACCTGGGGCTGCTTAGTCTGGAGAAGACTGAGAGGGGATTTAATCAATGGTTATAACTATCTGAGGGCTGGGGGTCAGGAGAGGAGGGACAGGCTCTGCTCACTGCTCCCTGGGATAGGGCAAGGAGCAATGGATGGAAGCTGCAGCACAGGAGGTTCCAGCTCAGCACAAGGGGAACTTCTTTACTGTAAGGGTCCCAGAGCACTGGCACAGGCTGCCCAGAGAGGTTGTGGAGTCTCCTTCTCTGGAGCTTTTCAAGGGCTGTCTGGATGTGCTCCTGTGTGCCTGAGCTGGATTGTGTGGTCCTGCTCTGGCAGGGGGTTGGAGTGGATGAGCTCTTTGAGTCCCTTCCAACCCCTGACTCCTGTGAGCCTGTGATCAAAACTGACCAAAATAAAGTTGCTCTAGCTGAATAGTGATTGATTAAAATGTGCTGTTATGTTCTTGGAACAAGCACAGGTGAGGCATTCTGCGGCAGGATAAATGACTGCTGCCTGCTTGTTGCCCCTTGTTAGCAGTGTGATGATCAGGAGCAAACGCAGCAGAGTGCAGCTGGGCTGGCCTGCAGCTGCAGGGGAGTGGAGCTGTGTTTCTGGTGGATGCTGGCAGCATGGGGGATAGGATTCTTTGGCTCCTTTGGGAGGTGAACACAGTCCTGGGGCTGGGGGCTCAGGAGCCCCAGCAGCATGTGAGCCAGTGTGTGGCCTTGCAGCTCCACACGTTGAGCATCCTCATTTGGGAATCAGCTGCAGCTTTCCTTGCTGTGCTCACCAGTGTGCTGGTGAGGGCCCCGTCAGGTGGTGGAGCTCAACGTCCTCTGATTTTTAGTGGAGAAAACTAAGAGCAGCTTTCTTGGTGTGGATTAATTGCAGCCTAAGAAGGATGGGAGAGCAGGCAGACTGTGTGGGGGCTGACACAGTCTGTCCTGAGCTCCTGCTGGTTGCACTCAGGCTTGGAAGTGTTGCTGGGCTGACCTAAGGGTGGCCTCTGTGAGTAAACAACTGCCCTGGGAATGCTGAGGAGCTCTGCAGTGACAATCCAGGTGGAGATGAGATAGACAGTTCAGTGCTGAGCTTTTCCCAGTGACTGGGTTTGTCCCAGCTGATGTTCTGGTTTGGATGTGAACCAGATCTTCACATGTGCCTGTTTCAGCAGGCACTGCTGCTGACCTGTGCAGTGTGCTCCACCTAGCACCGCTTAGCGTCTGGCTCCAAGCCTTGGTGTCCAGGGTCACAGTATCTGCTTGGCTGCATTGGCTGGGAGCAGTTTCCTTGTGGGGAATACAACCATTTGTGGCTGCCTGCAGCTGCCTGCAGGGAGGCTGTAGCCAGGTGGGGTTGGGCTCTGCTGCCAGGCACCCAGCAGCAGAAGAAGGGTACAAAGACTGAAGCTGTGCCAGGGCAGGTCTAGGCTGGATGTTGTTAGGAAGTTGTTGTCAGAGAGAGTGATTGGCATTGGAATGGGCTGCCCAGGGAGGTGGTGGAGTGGCTGTGACTGGAGGTGTTGAAGCCAAGCCTGGCTGGGGCACTTAGTGCCATGGTCTGGTTGCTTGGCATGGGCTGGGTGCTAGCTTGTCTGGATGAGTTTGGAGCTCTCTTCCAACCTGGTTGATTCTATGATTCCATATCTGTGCTGCTGGCCGCAGCCTGAGCTGCACCAGCCCCAGAGCTGCCTAGTGAGGACTTCAGACAGTGTGAAACCCCTGTAGTTACTCCTAGTGTCCTACTCAGAACTTGGGTGGTTATTGTAGAAACACATTACCCTACTACCCATTCCAATACTGTGAGCAGCTGCTGCTAACACCTCTTTGTAGTCTCGGGTAAATTTTCCTACCTCTGATTCAAGCTTGTCTGTCTATGGAAAATCACTGTGAGCTCTGCTCTCTGCTCTGCCCACTGACTGCCACTGCTTCCCAGCACCAACCCCAGCCCTACCTGATTCCCACCCTGGTTTCTGCCCCTGGGAAGGGCAGCAGCTCAAACACAGTGAAAAAACCCCTCAGTTCCTCCTACGATGTACACTCTGCCAATGACTTAGAGCAGCTGCTGCTGGCTGTGCATGATTATTTAGGTTAAAATGTGTTCAGCTTTTGGACTTCCAGTTCAGGATGTGTGAGAAGGAGCAACAATTTATGAGCAGGCTCAGGCTTTGGCAGTTGGAGTTAGAGATGCTGCCTGAGATTTGGCATCAGAAGCTTTCCCCAGACTTGTGCTGGCTGTGTAATGGCAGGAAGTTAAGTGACTGTTATCAAGTGGACTGTCACAGGGCATCAGCACCAGGATTAGGCAGCGTCTCAGACCTTGCCTGTCGGCACAAAGATATGCTCTTGGCATCTCTTCCCAAAGAGTTCACCCAGACTTTGTGCTGGGGAGAGACAGATAAATTTTGCACTGATTAAAGGAGGAGGACTTGAGAAACCAAATGGCAGGAGTGATAAAAAGTGATGCAGGACATGCCAGGAGCTGCGAGGGCTAGGGCGAGAGATTTGGGTGGGGTTGGAGAAAATCTGAAGTGAGCTGAAAAAACAATTGGCACTCTCTGGTCATCCTTTCTTCCCACTGTGCTCCTCTTTGCCCAGCTCCTAACTGATCAGACAGGCTTGACCTGGCCTCATACCAGGAGGTTACTTCATCTCAAGAGTGCAGAGGAGACACTAAAATCAGAACTGCTTCATCGCTGGTGGCAGCGTTTAGCCCTGCCCGGTGTCGCTGACACAGGCTGGCAAACCTTTCCAAAGGCTTTTCAGCTGGTTGGCTCTTGCCTCCTTATCTGAACTTGCCTGAGGTCCTCATTCTGCTGTGCAGTTCTCCCTACACATGCACTGATGGGTTGGGGCCTTAGCTTTTGGGAAAACAGTGTCCAAATGAGACCCCAGGGAAAATCCTTGCGGATCCTTGCTTGTTGCTCTGTGTTCTGAGAAGCAGAGTGAGCTGACCAGAGGATGCTCCTGTTACCTGTCTTCCTCCACGCAGGCACCTGTGCTCTGTGTGCATGTCTTTAGCTTCTGAGCCTTCTGGGCATGCCCATGGCTGCCATCAGGCACAGGCCCCTTTCCTTCATCCGCTCCTCGGGGGCAGCATGAGCGGCGAGAGTCTTGCAGCGACAAATTGCTCTTGGTCTTCATGTGCAGAGGCCGAGCCCAGGAAATCCCTGTCTGCTTGGGTCCCCTCCAATGAACAGCTTTTGCCAGCTCTACAGACCTACCAATGGGTATCCCCATCTCAGCCCTCATCGGGGTGTGGAGAGTGACCCTTTAGCACGGTGAGGCATGGGGCACATGGAAGAGCCAGGCAGAGCAGCAAGTGCTTATCCCAGTGTGGCCACAGAGGCTCCGAGGAGAGCACGAATGGTTTGGCCTCCCTATGGAGTGCTGATGTTGGTGTCTGGCAGCTGCATAGCCTCAGCAGGAAGTTTCACAGCACATCTGTGCTGGTGCTTCAGGGTACAGCAGAAGCAAATGATGGTCTTGTCAAGGCCACTGTCTCAAAGACATCTGGTCCTGCTCCTCTTAGGCTCCGAGGTGCTGAAATCAGCAGTTCAGCAGCCAGCCTGATCTGCCCAGGAGCAGCTGGAAGCCTCTGCAGCCTCGCTCTGTGCAAGTGCTCCCCATCCTCTGCACTCAGCTGCTGCCCCACTTTCAGCTCTTACTCCTGAGCAGTGCCTGCTTTCACATGGCAGGACGAGACACGGGGGAGTGACCTTGGGACGTGTGAGTGCCGCACTCAGGGTCTGCCAGTCTGAGCCAGGACGAGTGCGCTCTGACCATTTCTGGGGGATGGCATTTGGCTGGGAGGCTGCCCCCAGTGCTCCTGTGGGTGGCATTCCTCTTTTCCTAGCCTCACTCAGAATTTCCATTGTTACAGCAGGCACCAGTTTGCTGGGCTCTGGTCTGTGCTGTGCAGGGCTTCAATGGACTGCCTGCAGCGTTCTCTGCTTAGCCACTGAGGTGCTCTGTGTAGGATGCTGCAGTGCAAGTGGTTTGATTGTGCTTTTTCAAGTTCAGCCCTGACCCTCTCTTCAGAAGGCAGTGGAAGCTGTGTTGCCCCAGGCCAGTGTGAATGTGAACCAGAGCAGCTTTCTGTGCTGCTGGCTTGGTCCCAGCACAGAGAGGGCCAGCCTCAGGTGGCTGTGCTCTTTTCCTGCTGTGATGCTGGCTCAATAACTAGCAGGTGCAAAAAGGCTTCCCAGCGCAGCCTTCCCTCCTGCTGTGCCAACCTGCCCCAGTTCTGCCAGTCTGGGGCCAAGTGTTTCAAGGGCTGCCTTGTGCTGCCGTGGAGTGCTTCCAGAGAAGGGCTGGTGGCTGTTGCAGCCTGAGGGGCATTCCCTTACCGTGCCTGCCAAGGGTGTTCTCCTCAGGCTGCAGTCAGACGAGTACTGAATTCAGGAGCAGTAACCAGTAACCTGTAGACCTGCCTAAAGATGACAAAGGAGTAGAAGAACGGTGAGGAAATGTCTAGGGGGAGGATGGCAAAGGAACCTGTTGAAGAGAATGTGCTGGAGGACGGTTGCTGGAAGAAAGCTTTAAAGGCTGATTCTGCTGGCAGTGAATTGAGCAGTAATGAAGTGGCTCAGTGTTATGCTAATGAACTCTCTTGGCAGAATAAGAAACTGCTTCCTTCCGGAGAGGGAGATGACTTCTGCCTGTGCTGTCCTGAACTGCCCTCCTGCAGACAGACATGTCACAGAACCATAGAATCAGCCAGGTTGGAAGAGAGCTCCAAGCTCACCCAGCCCAACCTAGCACCCAGCCCTGGCCAACCAACCAGACCATGGCACTAAGTGCCCCAGCCAGGCTTGGCTGCAACACCTCCAGCCACAGCCACTCCACCACCTCCCTGGGCAGCCCATTCCAATGCCAATCACTCTCTCTGCCAGGAACTTCCTCCTAACATCCAGCCTAGACCTCCCCTGGCACAACATCAGACTTTGTACCCTTGTTCTGCTGCTGGTTGCCTGGGAGAAGAGACCAACCCCACCTGGCTACAGCCTCCCTGCAGGCAGCTGCAGGCAGCAATGAGCTCTGCCCTGAGCCTCCTCTGCTGCAGGCTGCACACCCCCAGCTCCCTCAGCCTCTCCTCACAGGGCTCTGCTCCAGGCCCCTCCCCAGCCTTGCTGCTCTTCACTGGACACCTTCCAGGTGTGGCCTGAGCAGTGCTGAGCACAGGGGCAGAAGAACCTCTCTTGTCCTGCTGCCCACACTGTTCCTGAGCCAGCCCAGGATGCCATTGGCTCTGATGCCCACCTGGGCACTGCTGCCTTATCTTCAGCTCCTCTCTCCCAGCACCCCCAGCTCCCTCTCTGCCTGGCTGCTCTCAGACACTCTGTCCCCATCCTGTAGCACTGCTTGGGGTTGCTGTGGCCAAAGTGTAGAACCCTGCACAGGTGAGCTCAGGAAAAGGATCAAAGCCCTGAGCTCTCCAGGCCAGCTTTGTCACCATGTAACCCTGCTGGGATTTGCTTCTCTGCTTGGCAGCAGGCAGAAGAGCCCAGTGGAGAGCTGGCTCTGAGTGGGTGGGCAGACCTGCAGCAGAGCAGCTGCCAGCCCGAGGCAAATCACCCTCCCTTAGTGCAAGGATGTTGCATCATGGAGCTGGAGGAGTGAGAGGGCTGTGGGCTCTTGGGCTGGCCTGCCCAGGTGGTCTCCACTGCTGGAAGTGCATGGAGGTGTCCAGCTCTTGCTATTGTGTGCAGGTCACCTCTTGCCTACCTCCACCTCCCACTGCAGCCTGTAAACTCTTGTTGGGTACGACCAGCCTTGCTCACTGTACCCTGGGTCTCAGGTGTCCCTGAGCTTCTGCAGGATTTTTGGCAGGGGTGCTCCTCACCTTTCCCTCCAAGGCTGTGGGACTGCCCCTGCCAGCTCTATTGTGCCATTGGATCATAAAGGGAAGAGGGAAGCTGAGTCCTTTGTGTGAGAGACCCACAAAGCCAGGCCACCTAAAGTGCTTGAGTGTGGTTTAGAAGGGGACTAACCTTTAGACAGCAGGTTTGAGCATGATTAAAACAGCTGGAGCTGTTCTGACAGTTGGCTCCCCTGGGCACTGAGCTGTGTGAAACTGATAGGTGCTGCTAATTGCAGATGCTCATCTGGCACTGAAAGCCAATATCTCTTAAGGGATCAAGCCACTCCACTGCCTTCAGTGCAGGCAAGGCAAGGCAGGTCACTACAGCATGGAGATGCAATTAAGCAGAAGGATTCTGCATCCCTGTCTTACGCAGCAAGAAGTGCTGGAGGAGCTGTGGCTGTTGCTGGCTGGAATGTGACTCACTCCTTCTCTTACAGGCAGAGTTCAGTGCAAACGGAGAGAGGACTTGGATGCTTCTGGTGCTCTGACTAGAAAATAGCCCTCTCAGAGCTGCTAGGAAGAAGCTCAGCCCCATGCCCCATGGTCCTTCTGAAGCTCCGAGGAGGTGTAGAGCTTGCAGCTGCTGCTGCCCTGGCAGAGGTCTGGGTTACCTTGCAGAGGACCAGGAGAAAATGGGAAGTGAACAGCCCCTGGGGTTTAAGCACTTTGAGTGTCTCTTCTACATTTTCTCTGTGTGCTTTGCTGTTCTGAGCCTGAGTGCAAACAGACACAAACCATGGACAGAGGCACTGAGTGCAGCCTCAGCAGGTTTGCTGACCACACCAAGCTGTGTGGTGCAACAGCCAGGCTGGAGGGCAGGGATCCATCCAGAGGGACCTGCACAGGCTGCAAAGGTGGGCACAAGCCAACCTCAGGAGGTTCAACAAGACCAAGTGCAAGGTCCTGCAGCTGGGTCGAGGCAATGCCAAGCACCAATCCAGGCTGGGCAGTGAGTGGCTGGAGAGCAGCCCTGAGGAGAGGGACTTGGGGGTGCTGCTGGAGGAGAAGCTCAGCAGGAGCCAGCAGTGTGCACTTGCAGCCCAGAAAGCCAAGCAGAGCCTGGGCTGCAGCAGGAGCAGTGTGGCCAGCAGGGCCAGGGAGGGGATTCTCCCCCTCTACTCTGCTCTGCTGAGACCCCACCTGGAGTGCTGCATCCAGCTCTGCAGCCCCTGGGACAAGAGGGATGTGGAGATGCTGGAGAGTGTCCAGAGCAGGGCCAGGAGGATGCTCAGAGGCTGCAGCAGTTCTGCTGTGAGCACAGACTGAAAGAGTTGGGGCTGGGCAGGCTGGAGCAGAGGAGGCTCCCAGGTGACCTTCTTGTGGCCTTCCAGGATCTGAAGGGGGCTACAAAAACGCTGGGGAGGGACTTTTGAGTCTCTCAGGGAATGACAGGACTGGGGGGAATGGAACAAAGCTGGAAGTGGGGAGAGTGAGGCTGGAGGTGAGGAGGAAGTTGTTGAGCAGGAGAGTGGTGAGAGGCTGGACTGGGTTGCCCAGGGAGGTGGTTGAGGCCCCATGGCTGGAGGTGTTTCAGGCCAGGCTGGCTGAGGCTGTGGGCAGCCTGCTCTAGGGTAGGGTGTCCCTGGGCATGGCAGGGGGGTTGGAACTGGCTGCTCCTTGTGGTCCCTTCCAACTCTGATTCTCTGTTTCTCTGATTCTATGTCTTGAACACCAAAATCCCTCCTGGCTGGTGCTAACACCCTGTGTAATAAAGCACCAGGACCTGTTCTGAAGGTGTTCCTGTTGTGTCAATGTCCCTATCAACAGCCACATCCCTCCCCAGAGTGAAGTCATCCTCTGCAGTGGCCATCTGAGGAAGCCAAGAAGACACAATTAGCAAGGTGACTTTAGTAGGCTTAAAAATAGGTCTGTAAAAGTGCTTTTAAGGGCCTGGAAGGACTTATGTCATCTTGCTGGGGCAGTGGGGGCTGTGCAGGGGAGGGAGCTGTGTGGAGAGGTCCGGTGGAAGGCAGCTGCTGATTGCTCTGAGTGCCCTGGGGTCAGCACAGATCCGGGCTTTCCATCAGCCCGCAGCGCCCAGCAGGCAGTTAGCCACGCAGAGAACTTGTGGTGCTGTAAATAAAGAGTGCCCTCCAGGTCCTGCTGCTGGCTTGCAAGCACTCCAGGCGTGGGCACTGCCTTTAGAGCATGGCTCTGTGCTTAACAGATTGGTGGTCAGCACTGCTCTGAACGAAATGGGGACTGTGCCAGTGGATTGTGGATGCTCCTGTGGCACCAGGGCTGTTCTCCCCAGGAACAGATTGATCTGATGCATTTCTGCCTCTTGAGAAGCCCTGGAGAGGTCCAGGATCATAGAACCAGAGAATGGTTTAGGTTGGAAGGGACCTCAAAGCTCAGCCAGTTCCAACCCCCCTGCCATAGGCAATCAAAAAGCAGCTCCAACTCAGCCCTTCCCTGATGATTTCAACTGATGCCGTGGGGAGTTTAAGCAGGTGATGGCCTCGTGTCTGGGTGCTCTTCTCCCTGGGGACAGGCAGTGGGTGGAAGGTCTGTCTAAGAAGCTCCAGAACAGTTCCCAGTATCCCCTAAAAATAATAGTGTAGGCAACAGATATTTAAGCAAGGAACTAAGCTGGGGCCAGAAAGAGTCCTGGATTTCTATTCCCTCAGAACTGCTTGGGGTAAAACCCCTGAGAGCTGCAGGCCAAGCCTGTATCTGCAGGCAACATTTTGTGTCCTATTCCCAGTCCCACAGAGTCACCCAAACCCAAGCTCTCCAGTTTCAGTTTTCTCCTGGGGTTAAACACAGCAGCTGGAAACAAATTTATAGCCCACACTCCTGGTACCAAGGTCACTCCTCCACGTTTTGGTTTTTAACCTTTCACATTTTCATAGAGTCACAGAATCAGCCAGCTGGGAAGAGAGCTCCAAGCTCACCCAGCCCAACCTAGCACCCAGCCCTGCCCAACCAACCAGACCATGGCACTAAGTGCCCCAGCCAGGCTTGGCTTCAACACCTCCAGCCACGGCCACTCCACCACCTCCCTGGGCAGCCCATTCCAATGCCAATCACTCTGCCAACAACTTCCTCCTAACATCCAGCCTAGACCTCCCCTGGCACAGCTTGAGGCTATGACCCTTCCTCTGTTGCTGGGTGCCTTTGTTCATTTAGTTTTGCAGGGCAAGCCTCAGTGCTGACCTGCAGCTGAAAAGTAACGAGTGAGATCACTACATTAGTGTAGAAAATGCTGCTGGCCAGTTGGGAACAGTGCTTTAATCATAACTAACAGGGCAGAGCCTGAACTTTAACTCTTCTCTGGTGTTTTAATTGCTAACTACATTTAAGATTGGTTGCAGCACACCTTGGTGTGCTCCAAAGTACCTCTGGCAGGGCAGTTAGGGGAGCAGAGCAGTTCCCCTTTGCATGCTCCAAAGTACCTCTGGCAGGGCAGTTAGAGGAGCAGAGCAGCTCTAGAAACTTTGGGGCTGAGACAGTGCTGAGGCTGGAGGCATCTTTGGGCTGTTGGTGCCGTTCTGTCCTGTGTGGTGGGTGGGCTGAGGTGTGGCAGGGCACACAGCATTCAGGTGCAGCCTGTTGTTACTCCAGCTGTATTTAAGGGTCTGATGGGCCAGATGCTGCCAGTTATTCCTTCTGCTCCGTGGCCAGTCTGGTTTGTACTGAAGGTGCAGGTTCCTCCTCCTAAGTTTCGCTTGTCCCTCTGAAGTGGTGAGAACTTCTGCAGCACAGGCTCGGGGCCGCTGCCTGGTTGCTTTTGAACTCAATGCAGCTGCACTCCTGTCCCCCTCGAGCCGCAGGCTGGTTTCTGGAAGGAAGCTAAGTGCCAGCAGCTGCGGGGCTGGGGCAGGCGCAGGTGTGAGCTCCCCTGCTCGGCCGCGCCCTGCTTTGTCCCAGGGCTCAACGTCCTCACCCCAGGCAGAGCGTTTGTCTCCCGGCTCGCTGCTGCAGATGGAGAGTTTGGAAGAACTTCTCCCGGGGGTTGCTGTCCTCTGCTTGAGCATCCTTCAGGACGTGCGTGGGCGAGGCGAGGAGCCCGAGAAGGTGTATCTGCAGCCGGTGAGTGCCCAGCAGCTGCGTGCGGGTCTGTGGCGCTGGTTCTGTGCTCTGCTCTGCTCTGAGGGGGGCTGGGGAGCCCGGGGCAAAGCTGGTGGCCAGGCAGAGAAAAGCAGCTAGAGGATGGCAGCTTTTATTTGCAGGGCCTCTGCTCCAAAGCTCTGAGGACAGAGCTGGGTGACTGAGGTGCAGCTGGTGGGTGCCGTTTGCCTGGGGCTGCCGGCGGAGCCTGGCGCACACTCGGCTCTGCTCGCTGGGTCTGCTGTCTGGTGGGGGGGGACACTGCTGCCCCGGGGTCACCCTCGGCTCCCAGCTCATCCTCCCTTGAGGGTCGGTCTGCTGACTGCTCCCTAGCATGGCCCATGCTGTCTGCTGGGTCAGGGAGTTGGCCAGCCGGCAGGGGCCAGCTCTGAGAGGGCAGAGCTTGTAGTGGGCTCTGCTGTCCAGGTTGTGCTGGTTGTGCTCCTCCACGGGAGCTGGGCTGGGAAGCAGCAAACGTTGTCTTTTTGTTCAAGGAAGATAAGCCAGGAGGAAAAAGATCAGTGTTGGGATGTTCAGAGCCTGGGGGGGGAGGACTGCAGGCCTGCTTGCACAGGGCTGCATGTAACGGGGTGGGGTAGCCTGAGAAGCTCCCAGGGCTGAAAGGGGCATGCAGGGAGTGGGCATGGCCCCCTCGGGCTGCGGTGTGATGCCCTCCCTCCCGCAGTG
The DNA here is from genome assembly GCF_015220805.1 of Pogoniulus pusillus. Lineage (NCBI taxonomy): Eukaryota > Metazoa > Chordata > Aves > Piciformes > Lybiidae > Pogoniulus > Pogoniulus pusillus. The sequence continues at coordinate 30,968,344 of NC_087276.1, read as the reverse complement.
TAGACTTGGGTCTGAGCAGCTGGGGGGGCTGTAGCCCTGCATCACCTCAGTGGGCTGCCCTGTGTGGAGTGTGCTTTGAAATAGGTTTGAAGTGGCACTGGTGCCTGTGGTGGGAGGTGTGGAACCTGAGGCCCTGCTGCAGCACACATGTGTGGCCTGTGGTGGGATTAGTGCTCTTTGATGAGGCCATTCTCATCCCTGCAGGGAGATGGGCAGCATTGGCAGCAGCTGTTCCCAGCAGGTCTCTGCCTTTGCAGGTGCTTGCCAAGCCTCCTGTCCTGTTGATCCAGTGCTGAAGGTATGACTGGAAGCATTGCTGGGAGTAGCTGACTCTGTTTCCAGCCTGACAGGAGTGTCTTCAAAGCTAGCAGGAGCCTCAGACAATTCCTTACCTCTCCCACTCTTCCCTCCAGCCCCCAGCCTTCCTTAGTATCTGCCTGGTTTCTGCATTCTCTGAGTGGACTCTGAAGGTGCAACACACTGTAAGAAGCTGTTGCAAGTTGGTAGAAAGTGAGCTTTGAGTCTACAAGTGCTGATGTTCATCCTGAGATGGTGATGGTGCCATCACCTCCTCAGTGTAAATGGCTGTTGAGTTCTGTGTCAGGTCTGAGCTGCAGCAAAGGTTTGAATGACAAACCCCCAACCCTTGTAGCACAGCACTGGTAAACAAGTTACAGCTCAGGAATTAGTCACCCAGGACCATTGTGACTGCTTTTAAATACCAAGTTTGATACAGGAGGGGAGAAAATCTGCTGGGAGATCATTGCCAAGATGAAGAAAATAGCCTGGGAATGATTCCCCAAGCTTATCAAGCTTTCCCCTCCAGGAAGGCTGTGTCATCACTAGCAGGTGGTGGGGAAAGGCTGCAGCAGACCATGCTTAGTGCTGGCCATGGATTTCTTGTATTGGTTTATCTGTGTGAGTTATGTCCAGATGGGTCTGAAAAGGGAATCAAGGGAAAATACAACTTGCTGGGTTCAGAACTGGGCTTTTAGCTCATGAGTTTATTCAAAGCTTATTACTGCTTCCAAAATAAATGATTCTAGATTAGTCAGGAATAGTATTAAATCAGAGAAGCATAGAATCAGCCAGGCTGGAAGAGACCTCCAAGCTCAGCCAGCCCAACCTAGCACCCAGCCCTGGCCAAGCAACCAGACCATGGCACTCAGTGCCCCAGCCAGGCTTGGCTTCAACACCTCCAGGCACAGCCACTCCACCACCTCCCTGGGCAGCCCATTCCAATGCCAATCTCTCTCTGCCAACAACTTCCTCCTAACATCCAGCCTAGACCTGTCCTGGCACAGCTTGAGACTCTGTCCCCTTCTTCTGTTGCTGCTTGCCTGGCAGCTGCAGACAGCAGTGAGCTCTGCCCTGAGCCTCCTCTGCTGCAGGCTGCACACCCCCAGCTCCCTCAGCCTCTCCTCACAGGGCTGTGCTCCAGGCCCCTCCCCAGCCTTGCTGCCCTTCTCTCAACACCTTCCAGCAACTCAACATCTCTCTTGAATTCAGCAGCCCAGAACTGGACACAGCACTCTAGGGCTGGCCTGAGCAGTGCTGAGCATGGGCCACAAGAACCTCCCTTGTCCTGCTGCCCACACTGCTCCTGAGCCAGCCCAGGATGCCTTTGGCTCTCCTGCACTTGTTCTTGTTGGGTGGCAGAGCTCATTTACATGTCTGTAGCTTTTGCTGACACAGTTTTGCTTTCAAGTGTCCTTCAGTCTCAACAAACATATCTTCAGGTTGCCTCTAAGTGTCTTGACCTGAACATGGTTTGCAGCAGAAATCTTCTGTCTTTTAGGGAACTTCCCTGTGGTTTATTCTTTGCTTTTGTGTTGTTTGACCTCATGGGCACAACCATGACCTTGATGCTTACATCAGTGCTGTTTGCAGACAACTGCAGTGTGACCCTGCAGAATTGAAGCACTGTTTTGGTCAGAGGGGTTTATATCCCCCTGGGTTCAGATATCTCATTGCTGTCTACAGCTACCTGAAGGGAGGCTGTAGCCAGGTGGGGTTGGTCTCTTCTCCCAGGCAACGAGCAGCAGAACAAGGGGACACAGCCTCAAGCTGTGCCAGGACAGGTCTAGGCTGGATGTTAGGAGGAAGTTGTTGGTAGAGAGAGTGATTGGCATTGGAATGGGCTGCCCAGGGAGGTGGTGGAGTGGCTGTGCCTGGAGGTGTTGAAGTTGCTGGAAGGTGTCCAGAGAAGGGCAGCCTGGCTGGGGCACTTAGTGCCACGGTCTGGTTGGGCTGTCTGAGCTTGAAGCTCTCTTCCAACCTGCTTGATTCTATGATTTTGTGGTATGAGGAAGCCAGAACTGGGGGCACATTCTGCTGGAGAGAGGCCATTACACCAAAAGAAATACCTCACTGCATCTTACTGTTTAGATAAGATTTGAGGTAAGGATGCTTTAAAACCCTGAGACAGAACCAAACCAAAGCCCCCATGCCCTGCACAGCTGGTGTAGGCTGCAAAGGGGATGTCAGTGGCAGTGTCTCACAGCAATCAGTCAGGCCTGTGCAAGCAACCATCCTTAGTGGAGGAGGAGAAGGTTGTGCTTTGGCTTCACATCTCTCCCTTCCACGTGGCCCCCAGGCAGGGGCTGCTCCGGTGCCGTCGCTCTGCTTGCAGGGGCAGCAGAGGCAGCTGTACTGAAAGATGTGGTTCTGCAGCCCTGGGGGGCTGCCCTTCTCCCTTCAGCTCCCAGAAAAGAGATCCAATAATGAATGCCTGCCCTTTTCCAGGTGAACTCAGTAAAGTTTGTTCGCAGGGATTTAGGTCTCTGGTGAACAGCTCATTGCTGGGCAGACCAAGAACAGAGCAAAAATAGCCTCTGGAAGCTATCCTCGTGGGCTGCAGGGGAGGGAGCAGGCTGCCTCCCTGGGAAGAGCTGCCCTGATAGCAAAGCAGGTTGTACTGCCTGGCAGTTAGCAGGGCAAGCAAATGGCAGCTCTGAGATCATGTTAGTGGGCAGGGTGAAAATTGCACTATGCTTGTATAGATTTGTTTAATGCAGGTGGTTCTATGGTCTAGTTGGTTGGGTAGGGCTGGGTGACAGGTTGGGCTGGATGGGCTTGGAGGTCTCTCCCAACCTGGTTGATTCTATCACGTTCCTGTTTCTGGAGGGTTTGGTGCAAGAAGACTTGGCCAGGCTGGATGGGTGGGCAGAGGCCAATGGGATGAGACTGAACAAGGCCAAGGGCAGGGTTCTACACTTCGGCCACAACAACCCCAAGCAGCACTGCAGGCTGGGGACAGAGTGGCTGAGAGCAGCCAGGCAGAGAGGGAGCTGGGGGTGCTGGTAGAGAGGAGCTGAAGATGAGGCAGCAATGCCCAGGTGGGCATCAGAGCCAATGGCATCCTGGGCTGGCTCAGGAGCAGTGTGGGCAGCAGGACAAGGGAGGTTCTTGTGGCCCTGTGCTCAGCACTGCTCAAGCCACACCTTGAGTGCTGTGTCCAGTTCTGGGCTCCTGAATTGAAGAGAGATGTTGAGGTGCTGGAAGGTGTTTGGAGAAGGGCAGCAAGGCTGGGGAGGGGCCTGGAGCAGAGCCCTGTGAGGAGAGGCTGAGGGAGCTGGGGGTGTGCAGCCTGCAGCAGAGGAGGCTCAGGGCAGAGCTCATTGCTGCCTGCAGCTGCCTGCAGGGAGGCTGTAGCCAGGTGGGGTTGGGCTCTGCTGCCAGGCAAGCAGCAACAGAAGAAGGGGACAGAGTCTCAAGCTGTGCCAGGACAGGTCTAGGCTGGATGTTGTTAGGAAGTTGTTGTCAGAGAGAGTGATTGGCATTGGAATGGGCTGCCCAGGGAGGTGGTGGAGTGGCTGTGGCTGGAGGTGTTGAAGCCAAGCCTGGCTGGGGCACTTAGTGCCATGGTCTGGTTGGTTGGGCAGGGCTGGGTGCTAGGTTGGGCTGGATGAGCTTGGAGCTCTCTTCCAGCCTGGTCAGTTCTGTGATTCTATGTGAAATGGTGCAGGCTGTAGCAGAAGCATGAGTGGAAGTGTTTAAACTCAAGCAAGACGGAGGCTGAAGACAGGAAAGCAGAGAGAAATAAATGCCAAGAGCTTCCTCCTCAGCAATGGAGGGTGTGGGCTTGGGGCTGAAGTTTGAAGCCACAGCCCTCAGCTGCCCCTAAAGCTTTTTCAGCAGCTTCCTTCCAGCTGAGCTGTCCATCAAAAGGGTTGGTCCTTGGAAAGAAGATTCGTGCAAGCTAAAATGGGCATGGCACAAGGCTCCCTGAAGCATCTGCCTTATCTTTAGCCAGTGAGTTTACAAAGATGAGCTTGTAGAGGAGCAATAAATTATGCAGAAAGCATATCCTCTGCTTTTGAACTGCTAACGAGTGCAGTGCTTTGAGGCTGCTTGATTAGATCAGGGCGTATCAGAAAGCAAAGCTGCTTGGTTGCATCCCGTGCTGAACGATCAGGTTTGCTGGTGTGGGCAGGGTGAGTGCTGTGCGGAGCCCAAACAGTGCCAAATGCTTCTCATCCGGACAAACGCACTCTGGAGACGTGAGGAACTCGACCCAAGCTCCCTGCAGTCCGGGCGCTGGGAGCGTTTGCTCTGCTGCCGGAGCCCTGCGCAGCCCCAGCGCTGCCTTCCCGCGTTGCGCTTCGGCGGCCAGCGTGGGACTGAGTGTCCCAACCCCCTGACCACGGCTGGCGCTGGCTGAGAACCGGCCCGCTGAGGCCAGGGCACAGCCACGGCCAAGGCTGAGAACCGAGGGGCGTTCGGATGGCTTAGTGTGGCTGCTCCTGAGCTGAGCAGCAGCGCCGCTGAGAGCCTGCCCGCGGGGCCAGGCAGCCTGGGCGGGAGCAGTGAGCCTGCCGCGGGGCAGCCACGCCACGCGTGTCCGGGAGAGGTCCTTGCTCGCAGCTCTCTCGCCCTGGGGCCTGCCAGTCACGTCCTGCAGAGCAGCCCAAAGCTGCGAGGAGCTGAGGTGCTCCCCTGTGCGCTTGGCTGACCAGAGCTGGCTCTCCCGGATTGAAGCTGGCAGAGGCAGCAGCAGAGGTCCTCTTCTGCAACACACAGGCTCGGTCCTCTCCCCAGCAGTTCTAGGGTGCAGCTTCCAACTCAAGGCCTTCACACGGGAGGGTGTCATGTCCCAGGCTGCCTGAGGGAACGTTCATCCCCTGAAGGCCCTGGGGGTGCTTCCCCGGGCTCTCAGCAGTGCTTGGCTTCCCCTGCAGTGTTTGGCTAGCTGAGAAGAGCACAGGGAATGCAGTGGCTGTTTCCAGAGCTGGCAGCTGCCCAAGGGACTTCTTGCAAAGGCTTTAGCTCTGCCTATGGGCTTGAGCTAGCACAGCCTGGCAAAGCAGCCCCTGGCACTGCTCAGCACTTGGTTCTTTCTTGCTTGCTTCTCTTCCAAACCTGCCAGCCAGGCTGGCACAGCTGAGATAGCAGCCAGGTCTCAGATGGGACACAAACACTGGGGTGTGAACCTGTGCTGCTTCCCTGTCGCTGGTGGGAGCCAAGCAGTGTGTGGGGAGATGAGCTCAGGGCTGCTGAGGGGAGCAAGGAGGTGCTGGGCAGATCCACTGCCTCTGACAGCATTTATTACAGCTCAACTGCTGAGGCTCAGAGCATCTCTGGGAGAAGCTCTAATTATCACTTTCCCTTCTAAAGCAAATAGCAAAGAACACTGCTTAAGAGCCTCTTCTGTGCTTCTGAAGACTCCTAATGGGATCCTCTGGCTATCTCTGTGTGAAGAAATAATAAGACTTGAAAGGTAAACCATTCCCCTTTGGAAATGTTTTGCAGTGCTTGACCTATGCTGAACGATAATATGCTTGCCAAGTGAGCAAATTCTTCACCAGCCTTCACAAGGCCAATGCCAACTGCATTTGTCAGTCAGGAGCACTTGACACTGAGCAGTGCTCCTGTCGTCTTGTTTGGTGAGGACTGAATGAATCAGTCCCATTTGTAGGCAGTAAGTGTTCAGGCTTGGAGCACAAGTGGGGAGAAGTTACTGTCCTCTGCCCAGGCTTGGCTGGCCACTGCAGAAGGGCTGAAGACAGGACATTTTCTGTGTCCTGGGAGCAGAGAGAGGAGAAAATACCAACCACAATCACCCCCAGAAGTGCTGCTTTTGTCCTTCACAGCCCTTTGTCCAGAGCCCTGGGGTCAGTGGTGGTGCTCAGGCAGCAAACCCCACTGGTTGTGGCATCCCTAACCCTGCAGAATGTGAGGGATTAGGATTAAAAGTTGAAGTAGAGAGGAGCCCTTGGCTGTTTGAAAGGGTTTACGTCTAAATGAACATTTGCTGCTCAGTTCTCCACTTGTTGACAAGCTCTGACATGAGGAACATGTCACTGGGAGAAAGAAGGGCTTACAGGTAGAGCCAGCTTTCCTCTGGTGATGCCCATTTCTGGGGGAGGTGTAGCAGTCACCTGGATAGCAAACTTAGCTGTGAAGCTTGGGCCAGGCTTGATAAAGACAGGAGAGCAAGGCTGTCTGCTTACCTCCAGCAGCCAGTCCTCACCTGGCAGTGCAATAGGGGCACTCCCTTCTGGACCCTGTTCCTGAGCCCCTGCTGTGGTGGTGTGGCCTGAAGTTAGTCTTGTCTGGCACAAACCAAGAGTCATAAATGCTGCTGCGTTGGTGCACAGTTGATGTGAGAAGAGCAGCCTGGCTTGAAGAAGTTTTTCCTAGGCAGATGAAGTGTGGCCAGCAGAGCAAGAGAGGGGATTCTGCCCCTTTGCTCTTGTCAGACCCCATCTGGAGCACTGTGTGCAGTTCTGGAGCCCCTAACACAAGCAGGACATGGAACTGTTGGAGCCAGTCCAGAGGAGGCCACCAAGATGCTGAGAGGGCTGCAGCAGCTCTGCTGTGAGGGCAGGGTGAGAGAGTTGGGGCTGTGCAGGCTGGAGAAGGCTTAGAGGAGACCTTGGAGTGGCCTTGCAGTATCTGAAGGGGTCTACAGGAGGGCTGGGGAGGGACTATTGACAAGGTCTGGTAATGACAGGATGAGGAGGAATGGGTTTGAACTGGCAGAGGGGAGATTGAAACTGGATGTTAGGGAGGGATTCTTTGCAGTGAGGGTGGTGAGACACTGGCACAGGTTGCCCAGGGAGGTGTTCAGGACCAGGTTGGATGAGGCCTCGAGTGACCTGTTCTAGTGGGAGGTGTCCCTGCCTATAGCAGAAGGGTTGGAACTGGATAAGCTTTGAGTTCCCTTCCAGCTGAAACCATTCCATGTCAGTGCAGTGCAAAAAACCATCAGAGCTGAGATAAGCCAAAGCAGTTTGCCTGCTGTGCCTCATCCCTGGGGAGGAAGCAGTGCAAAGGCAGCACCGAGCAGCTCGAAGAACCAACAGCTTGTGTGTGAAGAGCATAATGTGCACTGAGACAGCTGGACAGAGGGCGCCCGGCGTGGCTTCAGCCAGGCTGGGTGCTGGAGGCAAACCCTGGGATGAGTGCTAAGGCAGCAGCGAGTGCTCTGGTACGGTCTGTGCTGCGGGGCAAACGGACCTGCCGAGGGGGCTGCGGTGCCTCCTGCTGTTTTGGAGAGGGCAGGCAAGTGACCTGGACAAGTAGAGGAGAGAACCCTGCTGGCTGGATGCCCTGAGGAGGCTGTGTTCTGAGTAGCTGTGTTCAGAAGCACAGTGCAGTCCTCGGAGGTCCCTGGCGTTCGCTGCCCAGCGCCGCTGCCCGGTGTGCGTGGGGGGAGCTGGGGCGCTGGAGAAGTACTGAGGGGATGCAGCCTGAGCCCTTGGTTTGCTCTGCTGTGGCTCATGTCAAGGTGAAAGGCTTGTCCTGGGTGCAGCAATGCACTGTGTTTGTGGCTGCACCAGGGGCACCCCTGCCTCTTGGGCACCCCTTGCTGCTTCCTCCACAGCTCCAAGTTGAAATGGGGCCCTTGCTCTGGCCTGTGACACCTTGCACCAAGCTCAGCTGTGGCTTCGGTTGGTTTTCTGTTTAGTGGGGCTAGGATCTGCTTTGGTGTTTGGGCACTGCAGATCTGAGGGTGTCAGGTGGGACCTGTAGCCTACAGAGCCAGGAGTGGTGCTGCAGCCAGGTGCAGCAGCCCTCTCCTGGGGTATTTGTCTCTTTTGCAACCAGCTTTTGACCAAGGAAGAACACTCCTGAAGATCCTGATGGTGTGTGGGAGAGGAAAGCAGCTTGGGTGTGTTGCAGTCTTCCAGGGTGTCAGCCAAAGAGCCAAAGCTGTTCCCCTGCCTTCAGAGCACGAGTGATGGCTGAGAGCTGGCCGCCTGCGGGGGTGAGCACCTGGCAGGTGTTTGATGGCGGTGTGGATTCTGCCCTTTCCGCTCGGTTGGGAACCTGCCTGCCTGCAGAGCTCCACCGCAGGGCGCAGCTCCTCCTGCACCGCTGCCGGGGAGAGGTCTGGGCTCTCGCTCTGGCAAGTGCTCAGGCTGTGGAGCAATGCTTCAGCCAGACAGGGCTGTGAGGGACTCTGGAAGCTCTGACTTACAGTGACTGAAGCTTGCTTCTGCACACTGAAGTGTACAGCTTCAGTGAGGCCAGATGCCAGCTCCTGCACTTGGGCCACAACGACCCCAAGCAGCACTGCAGGCTTGGGGCAGTGTGGCTGGAGAGCTGCTGGCAGAGAGGGACAGACAACTCAATCTGAGCAAGCAGCTATGCTTTCTGGCTCCATGCCACCTCTCCCTCAACCAGCTAGGCTTTCTGGCTCCCTGTCTGCTTCCCGTGCTGCTCCTGAGACAGAAAGGGGTGAGTGCTGTAACCCCTCAGTGTGTGCCAGTGCTGCTCCTGCCAGTGCTGCCCTGGGGCCGTGGTGTGCTTGGCTGGCTGCAGGAGCCTGGTGCTTGTTAGAGAAGGCTCCAGGCTTTCTCCTCCCTGTTCTCAGGGACTTGAAATGGTGCTTCTGTCCCAGTAGTTGTACTGACATCACATCAGAACCAATGGGTGCATAGAAATGCAAGGTAGGACAACTTTTTAAGTGGGCCACATCTCTCAATAAATGAGTGGGTTTGGTTCTAATGTAGCAGAAGATCTCAATTCCACCAAGAGTCTTCACCTCTGCAAGCTGCCTCTGGACAGATTTTGCTTCAACTGTTCAGTTGCCTTTCATTAGCTCTATTAATGCTTTTTCCTTGGAGCTGCTGTGATCTCTGCCAGCACATGATCTGATGCTTCACGTTGCAGACCCCTCTGTAGTGGTAGTTGGTTCTACACAGGCTGACTTTTATTTCAGAGGCACCCATTAGCTCCAACCCTTCCCTTTTTAGGCTTTTTAGCAGCAACTTTATACTCTAACAAATCCTGTCACATAAAAATCACAGAACCTTAGATGTTAGAAGGGACCTCCAGAGGTCGAGCCCAATCCCCCTGCCAAGGCAGCATCACCCAGGGTAGGTCATACAGGAATGCATTCATGTGGGTTGGAAAGTCTCCAGAGAAGGAGACTCCACAACTTCTCTGAAGAGCCTTATATCAGCACCCTTACACCAAAGAAGTTTGTCCTCATGCTGAGGTGAGCCCTTCTCTGTTCCAGTTTGTATCCATGGCTCCTTGGCTTATTGCTGTGCACGACCCCAAAAAGCTTGGCCCCAGCCACTGACCCCCACCCCTCAGGTTCTGACAGACATCAGATCACCTGCAGGGAGGCTGTAGCCAGGTAGGCTTGGGATCTTCTGCCAGGCAACCAGCACCAGAAGAAGGAGACACAGTCTCAAGCTGTGCCAGGCCAGGTCTAGGCTGGATGTTAGGAGGAAGTTGCTGGCAGAGAGAGAGATTGGCATTGGAATGGGCTGCCCAAGGAGGTGGTGGAGTTTCTGTCCCTGGAGGTGTTGAAGCCAAGCCTGGCTGGGGCACTTAGTGCCATGGTCTGGTTGGTTGGGCAGGGCTGGGTGCTAGGTTGGGCTGGCTGAGCTTGGAGCTCTCTTCTGACATGATCAATTCTATGATTCTTTTCAGCCTTCTCCTCTCCAGACTAACCAGCCCCAGGGCTCTCAGTCTCTCTCCACAGGGAGATGCTGATGTCCCCCAGTCACCCTCGTGGCCCTCATGCTGGCCTGTGGGAATGTCACGGGGGCAGGTGGTCAGTGCAGTGACAATGTGCTGAAACGTTTGCACTGTCTGCACATGAAGTTAGGAACTCAGCAAATGGCCAAAGCTGTGCAGTGGATGGTTTCAGGGAGCAGTTTGCAGAAGGATGCTCTGACACTACTGACATTGCATAGGCATTAGCAGAGTGGCTGCTCAGGTGAGCCTTGTGTGTGGCAATAACATTTGGTGTGGGGAAAGCATCCTTCGTTGCTGCTGCCTCGGGGCATGCCTGCAAGGAAATACAAGAAGTGGGCTGTCTGCAGTGCAGGCTGTGCCAGCTGAGGGCTGTTGGCTTGTCACCTGTGCTCCAATGTGCACAAGGCTGCAAGGATTTGACACATGAGTGATTTGGGAATTGTCTGAATAGGAGGAGGTGGCTGGCAGGATTTCTCGGGGCTGCAATCAGCAGCGATCTGGGTACAGAAGCAAGATAAGGCTGACTTGCAAATGAGGGGGGCTCAGCAATCTAAACTTCCTAGGGGATTTATCTTTAGCAGCTGACTAATCCACAGCCAGAGAGGAACTCTGGTTCTAGTCAGTGGCAAGCATCAGTTTGCCTTCCAGAGCGTGCTGCAGCCTGTGATAAGATCCCTGCTCGCTTCAGCAAGCTGAACTCAAGCGAAGGCACAGAGCAAAGGGAGCACCTCTCGTTGCTATGGCTGGAGGGGCAGCTCTCTCAGGTGCTGCCTATAGAAATACTCCTGAACACAAGACCATGAGCCTTAAATGACAAAATTCTTCGATGGTCTAAGTGGAACAGTGTTCCACATGGAATTTATCTCTGGCTTTGTTGTCTGGTATCTGAGACATCATCGTTAGGTGATTTGAAAGGCAACCTCTTGGCCCTTGATCCTGTAGGCTCAGCTCCGTGGCAGTAGAGCTCCCTGTAAGCAGTGCAAATCACAGCTGAGTGGTCAAGGCTGCCCTGAGTGCGTCTGCTCCTGGAAAGCTACCTCATCGTGGAGTGGCAGTTGGGGTGTGTTTGCGACAGACTCAGCACGCAGAAGCAGTTGCTGTGGTGCTCAGGGGTTACTCCTCCTGTGCCCTCTGGAAAGGGGCATTGGCAGGACTGAGCCTGCCCTTCTTTCCTAATGGCTGTTACTGCTTCCCTGACTCCAGTGCCTGCGTCCTCTCTGTACGTGTACAGCCGTGGAAGGAGCTGTGTGGGTGTGGGGGGGATGTAGTCTGCTGCATCTAAATGGTACATAGAAGGATTTCCCCTACAGCTATTCCTGGCTCAGGAGCAGTGTGGGCAGCAGGACAAGGGAGGTTCTTGTGCCCCTGTGCTCAGCACTGCTCAGGCCACCCCTGGAGTGCTGTGTCCAGTTCTGGGCTCCTGAATTGAAGAGAGAAGCTGAGGTGCTGGAAGGTGTTGAGAGAAGGGCAGCAAGGCTGGGGAGGGGCCTGGAGCACAGCCCTGTGAGGAGAGGCTGAGGGAGCTGGGGGTGTGCAGCCTGGAGAAGAGGAGGCTCAGGGCAGAGCTCATTGCTGCCTGCAGCTGCCTGCAGGGAGGCTGTAGCCAGGTGGGGTTGGGCTCTGCTGCCAGGCAGCCAGCAACAGAAGAAGGGGACACAGCCTCAAGTTGTGCCAGGGCAGGTCTAGGCTGGATGTTAGGAGGAAGTTGTTGGCAGAGAGAGTGATTGGCATTGGAATGGGCTGCCCAGGGAGGTGGGGGAGTGGGCGTGGCTGGAGGTGTTGAGGCCAAGCCTGGCTGGGGCACTTAGTGCCATGGTCTGGTTGGTTGGGCAGGGCTGGGTGCTAGGTTGGGCTGGCTGAGCTTGGAGCTCTCTTCCAGCCTGCTTGATTCCATGATCCTTTTGCACATGCACACACAGACAGCAGTGCACTTGTCCATGTTCTGTTTCATTTCCCCCAGCTCCTGGCAATAACTGATCAGGACCTTTCTCATTAGTTTCCTTCAGACACTCTATTGTTTCCTTGTCCAGGGATCTATATTATTGATCTCATCTGGTCTGCTTCGCTCTGGCAAACGTTTCTGTTCCAATTCCAATCAGATTGACTTTGGTTTGCTGGCCAATTTGAGAGCTGGCAGGCTCCTAAGTGACTCCTGGTGTCCATGTAATACACTGAAAAGCAAGATTCAGCTGTAATAATTCTGAAGGGGGCGATTTATTAAGGCTGCTTGGTGTTCAGAGGATCTTGCACTACTCTCTGACTTTCTAGCCCTCAGGCAAATTCAATTGACTGTTGTCAGTCTCCCATAGTTTCCTTTGGCTGGGCTGGGGCTTGGGGGCTGTTTGTTACACCATTTGTCTGTGTCATTGGAGCAAGGGCTGAGATAGAAAACCAGGAAAAACGTCCTGACAACATAAAATGCTTATTAAATTCTTACATAAGGCCTATTTGTGCCACTGAAAGATTTGTCTAAGCAAAGTGTCTGCCCTCCTCTATTAAAACAAAAATGCTGCTGCACTTGGTGGTAGGTGCAGTTGGCCACAACAACCCCAAACAGTGCTACAGGCTGGGGGCAGAGTGGCTGAGAGCAGCCAGGCAGAGAGGGCCCTGGGGGTGCTGGTAGAGAGGAGCTGAAGATGAGGCAGCAGTGCCCAGGTGGGCAGCAGAGCCAATGGCATCCTGGGCTGGCTCAGGAGCAGTGTGGCCAGCAGGACAAGGGAGGTTCTTGTGCCCCTGTGCTCAGCACTGCTCAGGCCACAGCTTGAGTGCTGTGTCCAGTTCTGGGCTCCTCAGTTCAAGAGAGATGTTGAGGTGCTGGAAGGTGTCCAGAGAAGGGCAGCAAGGCTGGGGAGGGGCCTGGAGCAGAGCCCTGTGAGGAGAGGCTGAGGGAGCTGGGGGGGTGCAGCCTGCAGCAGAGGAGGCTCAGGGCAGAGCTCATTGCTGCCTGCAGCTCCCTGAAGGGAGGCTGTAGCCAGGTGGGGTTGGGCTCTGCTGCCAGGCACCCAGCAACAGAAGAAGGAGACACAGTCTCAAGCTGTGCCAGCGCAGGTCTAGGCTGGATGTTAGGAGGAAGTTGTTGGCAGAGAGAGTGATTGGCATTGGAATGGGCTGCCCAGGGAGGTGGTGGAGTGGCTGTGGCTGGAGCTGTTGAAGCCAAGCCTGGCTGGGGCACTGAGTGCCATGGTCTGGTTGGCTGGCCAGGGCTGGGTGCTAGTTTGGGCTGGCTGAGCTTGGAGCTCTCTTCCAGCCTGGCTGATTCTATGGTAATGGTGTGGTTCGTTTCCTTCCAGAGCAGGAGTGGGACAGAGCAGTGCTTGGCACACTGATGACAACAGCTCTGGTGTTTAAATGAGACACCAAGTGGTTGTTGCTTTAACATCTGCTCTTAAGCTGCCTTTTTGCACCCTAAATGTTCACTCTCATCAAGTTCAACAGTTAGCAGGCTCCCTTATGGCCTGGAAAAAACTGCCTGCTTCCCCATCCTGATGATAGAGTCACAGAATGGTTGAGGTTGGAAGGCAACTCAAAGCTCATCCAGTTCAGACTACAACAGGTTGCTCAAGGACTCATCCAGCCTGGTCCTGAACACCTCCATGGAGGTTGTGGAGCACAGAATCACCCAATGTGATTGTTCCACAACCTCCCTAGGCATCCTGTGCCAGTGTCTTGCCACCCTCACTGCAAAGAACCCTCTCCTAAGATCCACTCTGCATCTCCCCTCTGCCCGTTCAAACCCTTACCCCTGCTCTTGTCATTCCCAGACCTTGTCAGTAGTCCCTCCCCAGGAGTGCAGCTCTGTCAAGGGGAACTGCATCCAATCAACACTGCAGGGGCTGAGCTAGGGCCCACTGAACTTGTTTGCCTGTTTTTTTTCCGAGGAGAAGCACCAAGATCAAAGTCTGAGAAAACCATTTGATCCTCCAGCTGTAAACAACTGCTGAAAGAGAACATATGCTCCACTTAATTACCCTCCATTGAGCTGCCTGTACCCAACCCTGGCAGGCTGGTGGAGCTTTACCCCTCCTTGATTGAAGCAATTGGCAGCTAAAGGAGAGAAGATAAGTCAAAGTAGAAGAATTGATCAAGTTTCAGCCTTTAAGTCCTGTTTGTTTCCTGCTGAACCTGGTTGATTCTAGACTGCAGCTGGGCTGCTGGCTTTCCGGGCAGGTAGCCATGGGGGCTTGCTCTCCTGTCCTCGTACCCACTGGCTGTGCACAGAAGCACCACCCAGAGAGCTCTCAGCAGTGAGGTTCTGAGAAGCTTTCTGTTCTCTGTACCCTGCCAGCAGTAAGACTGATAGGTGGCTCAGCCTGAACAGCAGTTCCCCCTTCCATGGCTAGTTATCAGAGGCTGAGACCCTCAGGGGTCAGTGCTGGCACCAGAGCTGCTTGACATCTTTGGCAGTGACATGGGCAGAGGAATCAATGCACCCTCAGCAAGTGTGCAGGTGGCACCAAGTTGTGTGGCTCAGTCGACTTGCTAGAGGGCAGGGATCCATCCAGAGGGACCTGGACAGGCTGCAGAGCTGTGCCCAGGCCAACCTCAGGACATTCAACAAGGCCACGTGTAAGGTCCTGCACCTGGGTGGGTGCAATCCCAAGCACAGCTCCAGGCTGGGTGGGGAATGGCTGAGAGCAGCCCTCAGGAACAGGCCCTGGGGGTCTGGGGTGATGAAAAGCTCAACTGGAGCCTGCAGTGTGAGTGCAGCCCAGACACAACCCTGTGCTGGGCTGCAGCAAGAGCAGTGTGGGCAGCAGGGACAGGGAGGGGATTCTGCCCCTTGGCTCTGCTCTCCTCAGACCCCACCTGCAGTCCTGGGTGCAGTTCTGGAGCCCCCAGCACAAGCAGGACATGGAAGTGTTGGAGGCAGTGCAGAGGAGGCCACCAAGATGCTGAGAGGGCTGCAGCAGCTCTGCTGTGAGGACAGGCTGAGAGAGTTGGGGCTGTGCAGCCTGGAGAAGAGAAGGCTTGGAGGAGACCTTGGAGTGGCCTTCCAGTATCTGAAGGGGGCTACAGGAGGGCTAGGGAGGGACTATTGACAAGGTCTGGTAATGACAGGATGAGGAGGAATGGGTTTGAACTGGCAGAGGGGAGATTGAAACTGGATGTTAGGAAAGGGTTCTTTGCAGTGAGGGTGGTGAGACACTGGCACAGATTGCCCAGGGAGGCTGTGGAGCACAGAATCACCCAAGGTGATCCTGTGCTCCACAACCTCCCTGGAGGTGTTCAAGGCCAGGCTGGATGAGGCCTTGAGCAACCTGTTCTAGTGGGAGGTGTCCCTGCCTATGGCAGGGGGTTGGAACTGGCTGAGCTTTGAGGTCCCTTCCAACCTAAACCATTCTCTGATTCCTTCCCCTGCACTCATCAGGCACTCAAACAAGATGAAGAGCTGCCATGGTCACACTGAAACTGCAGGGGTTTTGTACTGCAGGTGGAGCCAGGCTGTGGTGTAGCAGAACATCTGTTTTGAACCAGGGACCCTAATGGGCATGGGCTGCCCAGGGAGGTGTTGAAGCAAAGCCTGGCTGGGGCACTTAGTGCTATGGTCTGGTTGACTGGACAGGGCTAGATGCTAGGCTGGACTGGGTGAGTTTGGAGCTCTCTTCCAACCTGCTTGATTCTATGATTCTATCTGTATGCTGAAGTTCATATCTGCTTTTTGACTTCAGAGCAGCACCCAAACATCAAAATTCAGTACCAAGCAGTGTATTTCCCACTCACTTGTGTGAACTGAGTCATTGCTGTAATGAGGAATAATTACCTGAGTTGATCAATCTGGAGTGTTTCTCATAGCTAGGAGTATTAAAACACAAAGACTGGAGCAGATAAAGATCCAGCATGGGAAATTCACTGGGTGTGAGGTTCCTCTTCAACGTTTGATACTCTTAAAAGCCATCCTGTAGCTCAGCTGCTTGCTACATCCCTAAAAGCCTGCTTTTCTTCTTCACAATCCCTTCTCCCAAGCTTCTTAGGCATGATTTTATTCTCAGGCAATGATGCATAGCCATGAAATGCTTCACCCTTTATCACTCCAGCATAGGTTAAGATAAACCATACAGACCTGTTTATTCATTTTGGAGGAAAAACAAAATTAAAAGGCTTCTGTGTATTGTGGTAATGTAATTGCTAATCAATGGCAGCGAGGTGAACAGAGATTTATGAGTTTTTAGCTTGTAAGATTAATGGCTGCATACATTGGTGCTGTCAAAATGACAGTATCATGGTCACGTACTTCGCGGACCAGATAGCGACCTCCTGCCAGACACCTCCTCAAGGAAATGCAATTACTGCTGCCCAACTCGCAGTGCTTAACTTCTTTCTCTTGGTAAGTGACAACAGAGTGGGGTTTGAGCACAGATTAATCTTTCTCCATGAGCTGTTAACCCTTCATGCCTAGCAGCTAGTTTTACTAACTCAATGCCTGCATACTGCTCTCTGAGCTGGCCCTGGCAAACAAAGCAGTGCCAGAAGTACCATCTGGAGGCTCTCAGGAGCACTCAGCCGCAGCAGCCATGTGGAGGATCAGGTCTGCGTTGTGGCTGTCTGATGCTGGGCTCATTTCTGCAGCAGTCAGTGGCAGAGCACCCTGCAGCAGAGCTGTTCCGTGTGTGCCAGTGTGTGGATGTGTGTGCACATGGATGGCGGCGCAGTGCTCAGCTCTGCTCGTGCAACACGCTGCAGGCAGGCAGCCAGCCTGGCAGTGAAGGAATATCTGCCCCAGATGTGACCATTCTGGGACAGCAGAGTTAATTGTAACATCCCTCTGTGTGATTACGAGATTATCTGGGTGCCTGTGTCCCAGGAGCTGGGTGAGGTGCCAGGTCTGGGACCCAGTCCAAGCTGAGAGCTGCAAGTGGTGTCACGGCTCTGCTGCTGGGTGGCTGCGATGTCCTCTGCTTGCTTGCAGGTCTCCCACCCTGTGCTGAGCTGCACTGTGTCCCAGCACGGCCTCTGTGTGGGGCTGACAGTTACTGATAAAGCACCTGTGAGATACGGTGAAGAGACATGCAGAAGCCTTAGGGGAGACTTAGAAATCTACCTGGCACCTTAGAGGTCAGCAGGAGGAAAGAAGCATGCAGAGTTAATCCCAGAGTGCTTGGAGCCAGATGCTGCTGGGGAACCACTCTGCCACCCTCTGCTTCTGAGCCGCTCTGACCTTCTCCTGCTTCTGCTGTTGCTGTAACAAATCTGCAAGCCAGTAGCTTTGGGTTTAGGCCACTTAGGTGTGGGGAGTGACTGGGTTTGCTGCAGCAGGCCTTACAGTGCTTCCAAAGAGTAGCTTGGCACTGGCTTCAGACAGGCATCCAAAATGCAATGAGAAGTGAGGTTGTGTTTGTCCCGAGGCAGAGTTTCTGGCAGGTGTGTTGGAGTGCCTGTGGAGGCAAGTTTTGAGCATCTCTGTGCCTCCTCGAGGGCCAACGAGTGCCCCTGTGTTAGGAAGCAGCCTCTGCTCCACAGGTAGGTCACCAGAATGCTGTAGCCTGTGGGGAAAGCTCAGAAAACATTCAGGGATATCAGTGATAGTTCAGGGATGTCAGTGGTAATTAACAACGAGAAACCAGGCTGCAAAGTCACTGACGACTGAGAGGCTCCATTCAGCACAATTTCCTGCCTCTTTCACGTCTTGAGTACATGCCTCTCAGAAGTGAAATACTCGAGTATGAAGAACATTGCAGTGTCCTAAAAGGCTTTTGTGGAGGGAAAGCTCAAGGGACATGTTCAAGGTTATCTAAGAAGTTGTTGGCAAAGCTTAGACCTGGCTGGAGACATCCTCGTTGGCACCTTAAGGCTGCTATGCCTTCATCACTGTACATGCAGCAGCAGCACAGGGAATTTGCTCCACTTTCTGCATCAGGTTTGGCAGGGCTCAGGAAGGGCTTTTCTCCATGCAAGTCATTCACACACTGCAACTGCACCGAGGGGAAGCACTGGCTCCGGGGAAGCCTGGAGCACAGCCCTGTGAGGAGAGGCTGAGGGAGCTGGGGGTGTGCAGCCTGCAGAAGAGGAGGCTCAGGGCAGAGCTCATTGCTGCCTGCAGCTGCCTGCAGGGAGGCTGTAGCCAGGTGGGGTTGGGCTCTGCTGCCAGGCAAGCAGCAACAGAACAAAGGGACACAGTCTCAAGCTGTGCCAGGGCAGGTCTAGTCTGGATGTCAGGAGGAAGTTGCTGGCCGAGAGAGTGATTGGCATTGGAATGGGCTGCCCAGGGAGGCAGTGGAGTGGCTGTGGCTGGAGGTGTTGAAGCCAAGCCTGGCTGGGGCACTTAGTGCCATGGTCTGGTTGGTTGGGCAGGGCTGGGTGCTAGGTTGGGCTGGGTGAGCTTGGAGCTCTCTTCCAACCTGGTTGAGTCTATGATTGTAACTGAACAAACTTATGTTGAGTCCAGAAGCACAGGGGTGTTTGTCTTGGCTGGCTGGTTGACTTTGCTTGTTGGTTGGCTTGGCTGGTTGGTTTTGTTTGTTTCTTTCTAAAGGTAGGGTGGGAACTAAATACTCAGCCACCTTGTTTTTGATAGAGGCTCTTAGGGGGTGATCTACTGCTCTTCCTTGTTCACCTGCCATTTTTACCCTTGTCACCTCTGCTGTAGAAGAGGGAGAGTAGAGTTCTCATTTGATATGAAATAAAACTGTGAGGGTGACAGGGCCCTGGAGCAGGCTGCCCAGAGAGGCTGTGGAATCTCCTTGTCTGGAGACGTTCAGAACCCACCTGCATGCATTCCTGTGTGACCTGCTCCAAGTGATCCTGCTCTGGCAGGGAGGTTGGGGTGGATGTTCTTTTGAGGTCCCTTCCCATTCTGTGATTTAGGAGGCTGCTCCAGGTGAGCTGTTTCTGAAACACCATTTTGCTCACCCACTCTCTAGCTGGGAGCTCACCAGACATGAGCCCCTGCCTGTTTGAGCTGTCACAGACCTCATCAGTGAGCATGCTGTGGTGGGTGGGAACTGCAGTGCTGGCTGAGGAGACAAGGCTTTGCAGGTGCAGGCAGTGGCTGTGCCGAGGGGGAGGTCAGGGTGGTGGCACTTAGGAGCTGGATTGCTGGGTTGAGAGCCCAGAGCAGCACTCATATCTCCACCTGCCCTATGCAGGATGTGAGAGCTGCCTGAGACTTCCAAGCTCACCAGAGTCACGTTGAGTCAGCCGAATCCTTTGCTACAAAGAGGCTGCTGTGGCTCCACGTCAGTGTGGTAGCTGCTCCTGGAAGCACTGGGTATGAGAAGCTTCTAGCAGCTTCTCACAGAAGCCACCCATAGCCCTTGTGATACCAAAACCTTGCGGCACAAACCCAACGGGAGATGAAGGCAGCACTCCTCTTCACGGGGCTTTGTTCCTGCTTGCTCTGGCCATGGTTAAGAAAAGGCTGCCCAAGCCCCTCTCTGGCAGAAACATGTTACAGGGCAGCCCTTGAAGGAGAGGTCCTTTTGCATGGCCTCCATCATCCTTGGGCTCTGTGGGGATCTGATAGGACCCTCCCGAATTGGTCACCCAGGGCAGCAGTGGCTGTTGGGCTGCTTTGGGCTGCAGTTGGACTCAGAGCTGTCAGGGCTCTTTTGCAGCCTCAATGTCTCTGTGATGGCTTAATTCTTGCCTTTGGGCCTGCTGCATTCCTCCTTCCAGAAACCCACTGCTGCTTTGATGTAGGTGCATTCATACTAAGGTACTCCTTCACTAGGTGACAGCTTAGCAAAACTGCCGCTGCCTCCTGCCCGTGCAGTGCCCTGAGCCGCTCCCAGTGTCCCCCTTTGACCATTCTTACTGGTTTAACTAAGCTGCAGATTTCACTCCTTCCCCGTTCATGCTCTCTGAGTCACTGCTGCAGCTGCTGACATGGAGCACGGTGGTTTTGCATGTTAAGCAGGGCTCTGCTCAGCCAGCCTGCAGGTGTGCATCCTTATCTGCCCCCCGCGGGCGCTGCTGCCCTCCCCGTGCGCACAGACACGAACGCAGAGCGCTCTCCTCTCCTCGGTGCGCTCTGGGGCCAGCCCTCGGTGCTCAGCTGCCTGGCGTGAGCCTCCTGCACGCAGCTGCTCTGCCGCTGGTTGCTGCGGTTTGCACATGGGCCCTGCTGGAGGAGGTCACACCAGTGCAATGGTAGCTTCAATGAAAATTGGCTCATTATGCGTGAGGCTCTTCCTGAAGGCAGCTGATTGAGCAGCCAGCTGTGGCCAGATGTCTGCTGGAGATCCTCTGAGATGCATGCAGCTCTAGAAGATGCCTTTCATGACTTGCTGAGCCTTGTTTGTTGGCTTGGTTGGGCTCGTGGTAATTTTACTGCTGCCAGGCATAGTGCTCCTCACCAGTGCACACAGGGCTGCTTGCTCTGCTTGGACCTCTGGATGACCTCTGAGGTCATACAGTCCTCATCCTGGACCTCTGGATGACCTTTGAGGTCATCCAGCCTAACCTTTGACCCAGCATTGAAGGCTCAACTCTAAACCGCATCCCTGAGTACCAGGTCCATAGGCTGCTTAAACATCTCCAGGGATGGGGACTCCAGCACTGCCCTGGGCAGACCCTCCCAACATCTGACAACTCTCTGCAAAGAGAGATATTATTTATTCCTGGCATCCAGCCTGAGCCTCCCCTGCTGTAGCCTGAAAGCATTCCCTTGGGTGCTGCCTGCTACTCAGGAGTGGCTGATGGGGAGCTGCTCACACAGCAGGCAGCTCTGGCTGGTGAGGTGAGCCCCATCTGAAAGGCAAAGGGGCAGGACACTTCAACTACCCCAAGCAGCACTACAGGCTGGGGACAGAGAGTCTGAGAGCAGCCAGGCAGAGAGGGAGCTGGGGGTGCTGGTAGAGAGGAGCTGAAGAGGAGGCAGCAGTGCCCAGGTGGGCAGCAGAGCCAGTGGCATCCTGGGCTGGCTCAGGAGCAGTGTGGGCAGCAGGACAAGGGAGGTTCTTGTGCCCCTGTGCTCAGCACTGCTCAGGCCACAGCTTGAGTGCTGTGTCCAGTTCTGGGCTCCTCCACTCAAGAGATGTTGAGGTGCTGGAAGGTGTTTGGAGAAGGGCAGCAAGGCTGGGGAGGGGCCTGGAGCACAGCCCTGTGAGGAGAGGCTGAGGGAGCTGGGGGTGTGCAGCCTGCAGCAGAGGAGGCTCAGGGCAGAGCTCATTGCTGTCTGCAGCTGCCTGAGGGAGGCTGTAGCCAGGTGGGGTTGGGCTCTGCTGCCAGGCACCCAGCAACAGAAGAAGGGTACAAAGACTGAAGCTGTGGCAGGGCAGGTCTAGGCTGGGTGTGAGGAGGAAGTTGTTGTCAGAGAGAGTGATTGGCATTGGAATGGGCTGCCCAGGGAGGTGGTGGAGTGGCTGTGGCTGGAGGTGTTGAAGCCAAGCCTGGCTGGGGCACTTAGTGCCATGGTCTGGTTGGTTGGGCAGGGCTGGGTGCTAGGTTGGGCTGGCTGAGCTTGGAGCTCTCTTCCAGCCTGGCTGATTCTGTGACTGTGCTGCTGGGCTGCCTCGATGTGCTGTGACCTGCAAGGGTGGGAGGTGCTGGTGTCAGAAGCTGCCCCACCCTGTGCTGCCAGCCCTTTGCTGCTCTCTGAGGATGTGAATGCCATCGTTCATCTGCAGTGCTGTGCCCGTAGCTGGGAGCTGGGCTCCAGTGGCAGGACCTGTCCCGGGCTCTTTCTCCTTGCTGTGGTGAGGACAGCGCCTAAGGTGGCTCTGTCTGTTCTGTGTTGCTTTGGTGCCGTTCCCACGGCCTGTTTGCAAGGCTGACCTGCCCCTGAGGCAGCCCCTGCAGCACCAGGCTGCCTGGCTGGATGCCGGCTGTCCCCGCAGCCCTCGGCCGGGGGCTGCTTCCCGCCGCTGCGTAGCACCAGGCAGCCTCAGGTGCTCGGCAGAAGGTCTCGGGTGTGCTGTGCCACTCAAAGGGGGTCTCCTGACAACAGCATTCAATGTCACACTGTTTGTGTCCTCCACTTAGGCTGCCAAACGAGGGTGCTGAGGAGCAAACCGGTGGAGCCTTGTTGGCAAAGCAGCAAAACAGAAGCCTTTAACTCTTTGGCTGGGGCAAAGTTTGGTAAGTGTAATATTTATGTGTCTCTGGTGCACTGTAGCAAGCTAACAGTAAATCCTTAGGTGATGCTGATTTATTACAAAGGGCTGGAGCCTTTCAAGCCCCTTGTTGTGTCTGGCAGCTCCTGGGAATTAATTGCATGCTGTCAGAAAGGCAGACCTGGCAAGCGCAGCCCCAGCCTGCTAATAGTGGGATTATTATTTAACAGTTCTAGACTGCGTGAGGTTGCCTTTTATTCTGCTCTGCTTGGTGGGTTTAAAAAGATCTGAAAAGAGCTGAGCTGCTGAGGCAGAAGTCAGTGTGAGTTTAATGGGGAATGCATTAGCAGCAGTCTCTCATCTGTAGCATCCTCAGCAAGTGCTGCTGAGTTCGTTCTGGCTGCTCGCAGGAATGGCTTTGAGCAGCTGGTGGCTGTCATGGCTCTGGTGCTGGCTGTCTCCCTCGAAGCAACCCCAGTGGGGGGCTGGAGAGACACCTCTGCTGTCCTTCAAGCTGAGTCAGAGACCTGCCAGGCTGCCCGGGAAGGGCTGTGTGGCTGTCAGCTCTGAGGATGTGTGACCCCAGGCCGTCCTGCTGCCTGCCTCGTCTCAGAGTCCTGCCCCTGCACTTACCAAACCCTGCTTGGGGAGCAGTGGGGAGACCTGGGCTGCTGGAAGCACTTTTGCTGAGCATCTCTTGTTTGGTAATTGGAGATTGTCTGCTAACTTCCAGGGCACATTTGCCCGAGGAGAGTTCACTGCCACTTCGTCTCGTCCCAGCTCTGTGTCTTTGTCAAGCTCTTCTCTAACTGCTGCTGCTTGTCCTTTGTGCACACACATACATGTATGGGCAGACACGGCACGGGAGGTGGTGTAAAGCAGCATCCACTCTGTGCTGTGTCTGCAGCAGGGGCTGTGATGAGCTGTTTCTGTGGGTGACTCAGCCGCAGCCCAGCCCGGCTGGCACAGCTGGGCTCTTGCTTCTCCCTGGCTGCCGCCGAGGCTATGGAGCTGCTGCATTGTTA
The DNA here is from genome assembly GCF_015220805.1 of Pogoniulus pusillus. Classification (NCBI taxonomy): domain Eukaryota; kingdom Metazoa; phylum Chordata; class Aves; order Piciformes; family Lybiidae; genus Pogoniulus; species Pogoniulus pusillus. Next base: position 30,945,390 of record NC_087276.1, on the reverse strand, counting down.
CAAGCAGACAAGTGAAGAGCCCTGTGTTTATTACTATTGGATTCATCCCCTGTTTATCACTTGGATCTTCAGGGTCACCTGGTTTGCAGATGAAATACCTTTCCTTCAGTGCCCTGCCAGCAGTGCCAGGCTCTATTAGAACCCTGTGTGCCTCAGCAGCACCGCTGCCTGCCGCCTCTTAATGAAAGGACTGAGGCAGGCAGAGCCCAGGATGCCTCCAGGAGAACAGCTCTGATGATAAGCTCCACCAAATCTGGCAGTGCCTCTTTCCCCTGACTTGCCTCTCTCAGGCTGTCCTTTACAATCTGTTCCCAAGCCTTTTGCAGCAGGGAGGCCTGATGAGCAGGTCAGGCACTGCCTGGTCGCTGCCTCCTCTCCTGTGTTTAACTCCCCATCTCTTGTCTACAGCTACCTGAAGGGAGGCTGTAGCCAGCTGGGGTTGGGCTGCCAGGCACCCAGCAACAGAACAAGGGGACACAATCTCAAGTTGTGCCAGGGGAGGTTCAGGCTGGATATCAGGAGGAAGTTTTTGGCAGAGTGATTGGCATTGGAATGGGCTGCCCAGGGAGGTGGTGGAGTGGCTGTGCCTGGAGGTGTTGAAGCCAAGCCTGGCTGGGGCACTTAGTGCCATGGTCTGGTTGGTTGGCCAGGGCTGGGTGCTAGGTTGGGCTGGATGAGCTTGGAGCTCCAACCTGGTTGACTCTGTGATCTCTCAGACACTGGACTTTGCTACTCCACTCTGGTTAATTTTAATGATTTTTAAAATACTCTTCTAAGGTGCCATTAGCTGTCCAGAGAAGCTGGGATCTTGCTCCCACAAGGTTTTAGATTGGATAGCAGCATGAATTCTGCATAGCATGAGTGATCTTCATTTGAATAAACGTTTGGCTTTTTCCTCATGCATTCCCCTGAGCTCCTGAGTCCACTTTCAGCCTCCAGTACTTTGTATTTTCTCATGGTAGTTGTTTGGTCTCTGTGCAATCTGTTCCTGGCACAGGTATGACACATTTATCCTGCTCACACGTTTAACAGCACAAATCTGTAAGTGGATTGCTTCCTGAGGGATCCTTACCTCTGCAACAGACTGAAATACCCTACAGGAACACAGGAGTGTATTTGGGGGAGGGGGGAGTCCAGAGAGTCAATCATCCTGGCCCAGCACAGCCACATCCACCACTGAACCATGTCCATGAGCACCTCAGCTTTTAATTAGTCTCAGGAGTGGTGGCTGCACCACTTCCCTGGGCAGCCTGTTAATGTGCCATTCTCTCCTCCAGTTGGAACCAAACTGCCATTTCTACCTCTTGCCCATGCTCCTGTGACTGGCTACAGCCTACCTGCTTGTGTCATTAATTGTCACTGATTGATGGGGGGAACTGGGGCTCTGTTTTGCCCTCCTGGGCCCAGCTGCCTGGGTATCTCATCACTTGCAGTGATCAGGGCATCAGCCTGATTTTTCTGGCATCACACTTGCTTTGGACAGGTGTCACTAGCATCAGGTCCAGCTTTTCACTACTACTAGGGATAGAGAGTCACTGTTGCAGAAGCTAAACCTAACTTGCAGAAGCTGGGTCTGTGGTTCAGGATGAAGAATTGAGACAGTAGTAACTTCTACACCTTATGTAGAACTTGCTTCATCCCATGGATGGGCAGCATGATCCAAGGCTCTGTTTTACTGAGGGATGGTTAGTGTGGCCAGCAGGAGAAGGGAAATCCTTCTGCCCCTGTACTCAGCACTGGCCAGGCCACACCTCAAGTGCTGTGTCCAGTTCTGGGCTCCTCCACTCAAGAGAGGTGTTGAGGTGCTGGAAGGTGTTTGGAGAAGGGCAGCAAGGCTGGTGAGGGGCCTGGAGCACAGCCCTGTGAGAAGAGGCTGAGGGAGCTGGGGGTGTGCAGCCTGCAGCAGAGGAGGCTCAGGGCAGACCTCATTGCTGTCTGCAGCTGCCTGCAGGGAGGCTGTAGCCAGGTGGGGTTGGGCTCTGCTGCCAGGCACCCAGCAACAGAAGAAGGGGACACAGCCTCAGGCTGTGCCAGGGGAGGTCTAGGCTGGATGTTGTTAGGAAGTTGTTGTCAGAGAGAGTGATTGGCATTGGAATGGGCTGCCCAGGGAGGTGGTGGAATGGCCGTGGCTGGAGGTGTTAAGAGGAGGCTGGCTGGGGCACTTAGTGCCATGGGTTAGTTAATTAGAAGGGTTAGATGGTAGGTTGGACTGGATGATCCTAGAGGTCTTTTCCAACCTGGTTGATTCTGTGGTTGCCAAGGACTGGTCTCATTTGCAGTACATCCTAAGTACCTACTAATCAAAAGTATGGCCTAAGTATTTCTAGGTGAAGCCATGGCTGCAAACACAGCAGTCAGTTATGCACCATCATCTCATAATTTATTATAATACAAACAAGTTTGTCAAACACAATATATGGTCTACTTATGAAAATACCCATATTCACAATTTCAGTGGGTATAGGTCCTCTGCCACCTACCAGAGGCTCCCCTAAACCACTTTGTTCCTCGCTGTGCTCTTCGGAGGAAGGAACTGTAAATCTGTGCATTCACAGCTTATTGTGTTTCTAATTGTAGATATTTTAAATAGAAAGGAAACAGAGTACAAAAGACATCTCCACACCAAAGATGGTTTTGTCTCCGGGGTACTTCTCCCCTAACTAACCACACTCTGTGTGCTTGGCTGAGTTTGTCACTACTGGAAAATGGGGAGGTACCAGTGATACAGCGAGACATTGGCAACAGCCACTGCAGAAATGCTTCATGCAACCAAAAGTAAGGCAAAGTAGCATCAACAGCAGCTCCCATATGGCAGACTAAAAAGTCAAGGCTCTGTTGCCCAGAAGGGACTCTAAAGAACGCTTCAGAAGTCTGCTATTGAGATACAGCTCCATCTGAAGTCCTTCTGAGTCGATGGGCATTGGAAGAGCGAACCCCAAAACCCACAAGAACCCTTCCCGTGGGCTTCAGGGGGGTTTGGAAGTGAGCTCCTGCAGCCTGCATGGTCAGAAATGAAACTCCCAATCCCCTGTGCAGCGAGGTTGCACCTCTTGTCATTTCTGAGCTGACCCGGGGAGGGATGGTGAGGTTACAACCATTTAATGGGATATTTTTAGCAGGGAAATGAAATATTAATGCAGAAAGAGTCATTGCTGTTGTTGTTTTAAATATGGTAATTACAAAAATACATCCTCAAGGGTGGGGGGGGGATCAGCTGCCACTGCTACTCTGCAGGCTAAAGATGCTGTTATACAAACCCTCCTGAATGCCACCGTGCGAGCGGCAGCTGGGGCCATGCACTGAACTGCATGTGCTCAGTAAGGAAGAGCCCTAACCTGTGCTGCTGTCTGCCAGGTTACTGTTACACCTTAAGTAGAAGAGTGAATTTCTTGTGTAAAGTGTTCCTCAGCAGATACATTCTCCAAAACGAACCACTTAGCTCCACAGATATTGCACTTTCGCCTCGGTCCCAGCTAACTCAGACAAGCACTCCTCATAACAATCTGAGAACAAAAATAAGTTAGAAATACAGCAGCTCCTCAAAACAAAGCACACAGTACCTTTTCCAGAAGGTAACTTTGGTTACTATCAACTGACACAGACCAGAGAGAGGCTTCTGAGGGTAGAAGGCATGGCCACAAAAGAATTTCTGTGAAACGCTGCTGAAGGGAGCAATGATTTGGAGCTTGCCCTGACAGAGAGAGCAAGACTGAGCATCCCTCCTAGGCTGTATTATTGCAACTAAGTGAGAAGCTTTGTTGGGATCCCAGGGGCAGCCCAGAGGATGAGCGGGCTCCTCATGTCCCTTTGAGCCTGGGGAGGGTGGGAAGGGTCAGCCTTTGCTCTCAGCTCCCCCTTTCCTGAGACGCAGCTCTCTCCTTGTTCTAACCAGCGTGGTCCCCCGGGGTGATCCGGCACCTCGCAGTGATCCCAGCTGCTCTGCTAGTGGGACAGGTCTGGGTGGTGTGTGTGGTCCGTGGGGTGCTGGGCATCCTGTCTCTGTGCTCCTGACCAACCTGAGTAGCCTTGATCTCTCCTGAGAAAGTCCCTCCACACACAAGTCAGCCCTTGCCTGGGGTTCTGGTCTTCATGGCTTGTGCCTCCTGCTGCTGCTCCTCCTCAGGAAGGCGCACTCGGGTCTGGCATGGGCTTTGCTCTTGCAGAGCACCAGTACAAGTTGCTGCACAGGTGCAACCTTGGTGGCAGAAGGGAACCAGGCTGCCTCCTCAGAAGGACTTTTGGAGACTTGGTATTTCTTAGGGGAAATGCACCAAAGCTGAGTCGTCCTGGGGTACAGGGAGATGCTTTCAGCCCTCGGATCCCACTAAAGTGGAGGTTACTGGATCTGCTCTCAGAGTACCTTGCTGTGTTAGTCCCCGATGCACCACGAGCTCCTCGCTGGCAGTGCAGATGGGTACAGGCACAAGTGCAGTACTAGCACCAGGCTACCTCTTATTTGCAGTTAGTGAGAAGTCACTGAGTCCACTGACCACATTGTGCTTGTGTTCACCACGCAAGGAAGTCTCTGCTCTCGCATTCAGTAAGGCTGCACTAAGTGCCCAATGTAGAAGTAAAAGCATTCTGGTATGTGGCTCTGAGATACCAAATGCCAAGAGCTGACAAGGAGAGAAAGGCAAAGAAATGCATTTTCAGCCATCTTCTAAACATCTTCTCTCCTTTTCTACACTCAGCATTACTGGCCTGCTGGCTTTTGAATGTGAAGGAAGAGAAGTTAAGATGCTTTAAGGTAACTATTTAAAAGCCTCGGTCCAGGCTGACCTATGCTTTCCACGCTGTTTGGTGTTGAATGGATTTCTTTCAGGAAGAGGGTGTGGGGGGGTTAACAATTACATGGCAAATTTACAACAGAACGGCATGGTCCAGGGATGATTTTATCTCAGCCCAGGTTGAGGTTTTTGTATGTTAATCTCTGAACACAGAGGATAACTGAGAATCTTTACGGATTAAAAAGGAACCTAAAGCCTCCGATCACTCCAACCCTTGCAGGAGTAACTTCAGTGGTAGCTCCGCATCAGGCAGGACTTGGGCTCCTCAGTCGCTAGAACTGAAATGGCTGGGAAAAGATGCTGCTTTTGTTCTTGGTTCTAGAAACCTCCCTCTCTCTAGCTCCCCTGTCTTGCTTGCGTTCTTAAGTAATAGCTTAGAACATGAATACTGGCAGCTTGCAGGACTGCTTTGCATGCCAAGGGACTGCATCGGTCCTCAAGCCTTGTTCAAATGAGCCAAAAAAGGGCTTGTGGCAGTTGGTGTCTGCCTCCTGCAACGAGCTCTTGAGAGCAAGACTGGGTGTGGTGGTGTCTCACGTCAGAACCAGCACATCACTTTTGTCAGGTGCACAGGCCAGCAACGGCACCTCCCACAGTACACAGATCACCTGTGTGCTCCACCGCCAGCCAACTGCGTGCTCGAGCAAGCTTTCACTCTTGTGTTGCAGAAGGTTGTAATTAAACACTGCTGTGGCTTTCCCCTCTTGACGACTTTGGACCGCACTGGTGCTGGAATGCAAAACGTTTGAGTGCCACTAAACACTAAGAGTTGAACTCTGGAAGCATACCCAAAGTGCTGTGGAAGAGACAGAGGTGTCTGCCTTCTCGCTTTGCCTCCTCAAATCAAGTGCTCCTGTTCCCTCCAGCAGTCTGCTCTGCCCTCCACCTGCCAGGGAGATGAAATCGAATAACCCCTCTTGAAAAGAGCCATTTCACCAAGTCACACCCTGAGGATGTAACCGCTTGAGAAGAGCTTGTGCCCAGAAACTCCAACTGCTGCCCTTGTCACGGCGAGATTTTGATAGGCTTCCCGTTCTTATCGTACTGGTAAACAAGCATTTTGATGCAGTGGGAGTTGGCCGGGGAAATCCACGGGCTGCTTGTTATGGAAAAGTTATGGTTTGTGTAGAACTGCACAGGCTGCTTCTGGCACTTAAAGAAGGCTTTCAGCGTGGCGGCTGCCATCGTGCGAAACCTTTTGCTGATGAAGCAGTAGAGGAAGAAGTTAATCGCGGTGTTGAGCAGCGCGAGCATGTTGGCGACGTCCGAGGCGATGTGCACCACCCAGCTGTTGTTTATGGGCGACACGTAGAGGTGATACAAGATCATGATGACTCTTGGTGCCCAGAGGATGGCAAAAATAGAAGTGATGGTAAACAGAATGGCTGTCGTCTTGCCCGTGGAGTACCCCCGCAGTCGGAAGTTGCTCTTTCGCCGCAGCTTGTACACGATGATGGAATTCAGGATAAAGAAGATGGAGCAGGGCACTAAGTAGACGGTGAAGCAGTGGATCCAGATGAGGATTTGGTGCATGGATGTGCTTATGTAGTCTTCGATCCAGATGTTGGGCCACCAGTAGTAGGGGATGCTGGTCAGAAAGCAGGTGACGTAGACGCTGACGATGACCTTCCGGGTGCGGGCAGGGTAGGAGACGGTGTGGTACTTGAGCGGGTGGCACACAGCTATGTACCGGTCGATGGTCAGCGGCACTGTAATCCAGATGGAGGTGTGGATGGAAGAAAACTCCAGTACCTCTATTATTTTGTCCAGCACCTGAGGCATCTGTTTGTTTAAGATGAAGTCTTCCATGAGGAAGTCAACAAAGACGATGAAGAAGAGGACCAGGATGTCAGCAGCAGCTAGAGCTAGCAGGTAGTTATAGGAGGACTTCTGCCGGCGAGCCACGAGCTGGGAAAGGATGATGACTGTCAGGATGTTTGCTGTGGAGACAGAAACACAGGGTTAGGCTACTCAGACATGACACCAGCCTTTCCCAGCGCCGGCTTGGACCAGTGGCTCCATTCAAGCTCTTGGCAACAGGACTGCTTTTACTGAGGTCCAGGAAACCTAAAGGAAGACACCAGGCGTGGGTGCCTCAGAGCAGCTGTTGCAATGAGGAGCGTTGCAACGAGCCCTGCTGTGGGATGCACTGACACCACATCCTGTGCACATCTGGATGAGGGGCAGAAAAAGACTCTCACTCCAGACACACAGGGGTAGGTGCTATTCAGCAGCTCTTTGCTGTCTCCTCAGAACAGGTGGAGAGGCAGAGATGTGTCCCTGGCCTCCTGCTGCTGCTGCTATGGGCACAATAGCAGCATCCTGAGCAGAGGGTGGGGGAGACCCATACCCGTGTGCAGGGAGGCAGGGGCAGTAGGAGGGAGCACCAGGAGTGAAAATAATCTCTCTCATACACAGACTTCGAGAGAAACACATCTCAGCTCTTCCCAAGGGCCTCACAGTGCTCTGGAAGTTTTCAGGCTTGTCCAGGATGAGCCTCCTGTAATTCAGCCCTGCCTGTCTGTCCCACTCTCCTGCAGACAGGCCCTGGGAAGCATCTCCCTTGCCACTAGTTAACCTGTGTGCTCCACAAAGGTCTGCTTGCTGAGTCACAGCAGCTCTTCAGAAATCCTTCAGGTGGAAGGCATTTTTTCTCTGGAGTGATAGAGCTGAGCCTTTGAGGAAACCCTGCTGGTCACATCATGATGGATGTTCTGATTCAGCCCAAGTGTAAACCTTCCTGAGTTTCCTGAAAACACTTTTGCTCCTAACTCTGGCTACAATGCAGACCCAGCACCTAAACTATGCCTTAGGTGTATTGCATGACAGATAATATTATAGTGAAGTGCTCAAGTGTCTTGCCTCAGCTGTCTCACTGTCTGGTTTGTGTCAGCCCTCTAAAGCTGTGATTCAACTGCAAGTATTTATGTTGCTCGACTAGAATAGCTGAAGTAGTGCTTAAAAACCAGAGCTCTGGGTTCCTGTATAAGAAACCACCAAATGTTGGCATTTGACCTTTTCCTAAGAAGTCTATAAACCATACAATCAACCAGGCTGGAAGAGAGCTCCAAGCTCAGCCAGCCCAACCTAGCACCCAGCCCTGCCCAACCAACCAGACCATGGCACTAAGTGCCCCAGCCAGGCTTGGCTTCAACACCTCCAGGCACGGCCACTCCACCACCTCCCTGGGCAGCCCATTCCAGTGCCAATCACTCTCTCTGACAACAACTTCCTCCTCACATCCAGCCTAGACCTGCCCTGGCACAGCTTGAGGCTGTGTCCCCTTCTTCTGCTGCTGGCTGCCTGGCAGCAGAGCCCAACCCCACCTGGCTACAGACTCCCTTCAGGCAGCTGCAGGCAGCAATGAGCTCTGCCCTGAGCCTCCTCTTCTGCAGGCTGTACGCTCCCAGCTCCCTCAGCCTCTCCTCTCAGGGCTGAGCTCCAGGCCTTGCTGCCCTTCTCTGCCTTCAGCCATTTCTGCCAGCCTTGCTGGATTTCTCAAAACAAGTCAACAATGCTTGTTAAGGATTTCTTTAAATGGGAGAGAAAGGAAGCTGCTGCCATTAGGGTAGTGCTGGCCCAAGACATACATCCTACAACTGAAAGACTCAGGTCTAGCTGTTTTACTTGGCACTAAAGAAACCTTCTTCCTTCACAAGAGTCTTCCAAGCCTGCTCCCTGAGAAGATTTCTGCCACTGGTGAGATGAACTGCAGCAGAGTGAATGTTGTGAGTAGCACCCCTTGCTCAGTGCCACCTATTTTGGTGCTAACTTGATTTTGTATCTTGGAACAAAACTCACCAGACTTAGCCATCACCTGACTCCTGCCCTAAATACATGTTAAACAGCAGGGTATTTCCAGCAGCATTCTCTCAAATGGCCTTCAGGCCAGTTCTGCCCTCCGCTGTGATGGATGCAGCCTGTGCTGATTCCTGACCAGAGCAGATGTGGGAGATGAGGAGTGATGTAGTCAGAACTGCTGTGTCATTTTTCACTTCCTTGCTTACAAAATGCCTCTCCTGTGCCTGCTGATGAGCCCAAGGGGTGCAGTGAGTGATGTACTGTCAAGGAAATCCTCAACCTGCAGTGTTTCTCATGACTGTGCAGCCATCCTTGGGCAGTGCAGCTCAGCTTCACAGATACAGGATGTGACCCAGGGGGTTCATCTTCTCTTGTAAATCCTCTGGATTTGACTCACTCCAGTGGCAACAGCTGGACTCAGCACACAGCAAGTGGATGTTTGAGTGTGTTAGTCCCTGCTGGTAACTCCAGCCTGACTGTCAGAGGTGCTCCTGCGGAGCTGCTGCAGCACATCCAGGCGCAGCATCCCTGTTCTTCATCTTGTCTGCCTATTCTGGGGGTCCCACTGTTTGGTCTGAACCTTCCCTCCTGTTTTTTCCCTGAAAGCAGATTTAGGAGCAGTCCTTCCCCAGTCTGTCTCCCTTCCCTGTCGGAGGGTGCCCAGCAAGGCAGCAGCAGTGTGTACTGAAACGCAGGTTACTCGCCTGGCACCCACGAGCATCGCTGGGTGAGCTGGATTAGAACACTGAGCTGACAAAGCAGATGCAAGCTCTAGCCAGTTCTTCTGCAAGGGCTACAGCATCTTGCACTGGAAATGCTTCTACTGGCATCACATTAGGAGTTTTTTATGGCTGGGTGATATGAAATAGAGTAACATCATTTACTTTGTGAGAACAGATATAGAACGGGGGGCAGCAGAAAGCAGCACATTTCCAGTGTCTCAGCACAGGATCTGGGAGGGTTTTTCCTGCTGCAGGCTGTATAGGGAAAGCAAAGATGAGCTCTGTCCTTCATCTGTTTCCAAGCCAGTGCTAAGCTGGTCTTTGCTGTGCCCTCAAACGTTACTGAAAGCTCAATAAAGTAGGAAATGGGCAGGAACGCTGCCCCGTGTCAACAACTGTGTCCTTCTGCCATCATCTCACTGACTCCTGGGTGCCTACTCAGTGTCTCGTGAGCTCTCTTGTGGGCAAAAATTACTTGCTGTGGGTGAGAGGGGATGGAAGAGCTTCCGAGACCACACTTGAACCTTTTTTACCCTAGTTCTTGCACTGATTTTGTAGCCAGTGATAAGGACTATGTCAGAGATGCTAATGGAGATACAGAAGTTCCTGGCCCTAGCGTAACGTACATGGAGCTACAGCTGCTGGGTAGGTTAATGCCTCTAAATTGTCCTGGACAGTACATGCTGCTCAGCTCTTGCAGTGTTTTTCTCTAGACAGTAAGTAGTTAAGGTAATCTGGAAAGGATTGATCTGTGTGCTGGGAGTTGAGGAGAAGATGGCAGATGAGTTTAGGCCGGTGTCACTTGCTGCAGTGCCGTACTCTGCATTTATACATATCTGGTTGAGAACCAGCTTGATTAGGGACTAGCTGGCTGAAGCCTCAAGGTGCCATGAGCAGATGATGAAAAGCAGCTGTAAGAAAAGGCAGGGTCTCAATTCTTTCCCTTCAGTCATAAGGATGCCTTTTGAGAACAGAGGCACCTTTCTGGGCGTTGGGTTTGCTGTGGGGGTTTGTACTGAGAACAGTTCAGAATCAGAATTCATCAGGTTGGAAAAGACCTTTGAGATCATCGAGTCCAACACATCACCTAACACCTTCTAATTAACTAACCCATGGCACTAAGTGCCTCATCCAGCCTCCTCTTAAACACCTCCAGGGATGGTGACTCCACCACCTCCCCAGGCAGCCCACTCCAATGCAAATTACTCTTGCTGCAAAGAACTTCTTCCTAACATCCAGCCTGAACCTGCCCTGCTGCAGCCTGAGACTGTGTCCCCTTTGGTTGCTGGGTGCTTGGCAGCAGAGCCCAACCCCACCTGGCTACAGCCTCCCTGCAGGCAGCTGCAGACAGCAATGAGCTCTGCCCTGAGCCTCCTCTGCTGCAGGCTGCACACTCCCAGCTCCCTCAGCCTCTCCTCACAGGGCTCTGCTCCAGGCCCCTCCCCAGCCTTGCTGCCCTTCTCCAAACACCTTCCAGCACCTCAGCATCTCTCTTGAATGGAGGAGCCCAGAACTGGACACAGCACTCAAGGTGTGGCCTGAGCAGTGCTGAGCACAGGAGCAGAAGAACCTCCCTTGTCCTGCTGCCCACACTGCTCCTGAGCCAGCCCAGGATGCCATTGGCTCTGCTGCCCACCTGGGCACTGCTGCCTCATCTTCAGCTCCTTTCTACCAGCACCCCCAGCTCCCTCTCTGCCTGACTGCTCTCAGCCACTCTGGCCCCAGCCTGCAGTGCTGCTTGGGATTGTTGTGGCCAAAGTACAGTACCTGGCACTAGGACTTGTTCAAACTCGGGGCACTGGACTGTGCCCACCTGTCCAGCCTGCCCACTTTGCGAGCACATAGCAGCCTGTGGGGGCAGAGAGCCTCTAGGAGGCGAGCAGCAGCGGCGCTGCGCTGGGAGCAGGGTGCGTGGCTGGGGGGCTGAGCTCTGCCAAGCAGCCGCTGCGGCACCAGGGGTGTCTGTGCTTACTGAGCGCGGTAAGCGGTCGGTCAGTGGCTGTAATGGACACCTTTGATACCCAATGCAGTCGTTGCTAGGATCCCTAGAAAGTGCTGTGCAATGTGTGCAACTACTCTGCAGGCCTCTCCTTCGTCTCCTGAGTGGCACAGAGGGAGAGGGTTTGCAAAGGGGAAACTGCACGTTGCTACTGGAAATGCTAGTAACACTTCCTACACTCAGACACTTGGGAGGCTCCAGTACACAGTGCTAAAAATACAGGGAAAAGGGGCAAAAAAGAGTAGTGTTTTGGCTTAATGGGAACAGATGATTTCCTCTAAGCTAGAATCACACAATCAGCCGGGTTGGAAGAGACCTCCAAGCTCATCCAGCCCAACCTAGCACCCAGCCCTGGCCAAGCAACCAGGCATGGTGACTCCACCACCTCCCTGGGCAGCCCATTCCAATAGAGGCAATATTAAAGTGTATACCATGTCCAGATGCCAGATCTGGCTGTGGCTACCAACAGCCATGCACCAAGAACTAACCAGCCTGGAGATGAGGATGGTGTTGTGAGAAGATGATAGCAGTGGGGGGTTTCTGGTGCAGGCCATGTAACAGGGATCACTTCAGAGAGGAATGAAATGAATGTTAAGGGCCAGCTCGAGGTCTTTCAAAACGAGCCTTGGGTGCTGTTTGTCATGAAAAGAAGATGAGGGAGTCCTGTGGTTTTCTTATGCAGCAGGTGGGGACAACTTTCATGATGATATCTCTTCATAGCTAACCTGATTTGCTCTTCTCTTTTATTATCATATCCTTAGTTCTTCTCTTAAACTATTGCAAAGTGTACTTTACAGAATGCAATTAGTACAACACAGGCTCTTCCTTCCCTCAGAGTTCCTGTGAGCATTTATTATGTGTTCAGCTGTCTGAGTGCTGCCAAACAGCCTGCATGCACTTGCCCTTGGGAGGGAAGGGGCCTCAGCCCCTTCTGCTAGTGCCTGCATCATGTTCCAGAGGATAAAAGGGGAACTAAGACAGAAAAGCACATCAGAATAGCTACAGCAGGCACAGAAGCAGGACTGCTATAGGAGGAGGCTTCATGGCTTGTAGGAAGGCTCTTGTGTGATTTGTGCTGGGATAGCCCATGCCTGACAGTGAACTAGGAGGTAGAGGATGATTGAGCTCCTGCCCAGGACAACCCAAACTCCTCTCCATACATGAGAGACCACATTAGTGACTTATAGAATCATAGAATGGGTTAGGTTGGAAGGGATCTCAAAGCTCAGCCAGTTCCACCCCCCTGCTACACGCAGGGACACCTCCCCCTAGAACAGGCCAGCAGCACAGATATGGAATCATAGAATCAGCCAGGTTGGAAGAGAGCTCCAAGCTCACCCAGCCCAACCTAGCACCCAGCCCTGGCCAAGCAACCAGACCATGGCACTAAGTGCCCCAGCCAGGCTTGGCTTCAACACCTCCAGCCACAGCGACTCCACCACCTCCCTGGGCAGCCCATTCCAATGCCAATCACTCTCTCTGCCAACAACTTCCTCCTCACATCCAGCCTAGACCTGGCCTGGCACAGCCTGAGGCTGTGTCCCTTTGTTCTGTTGCTGTTTGCCTGGCAGCAGAGCCCAACCCCACCTGGCTACAACCTCCCTTCAGCTCACTGTAGACAGCAGATCTCATCCAACCTGGCCTTGAACACCTCCAGGGAGGGAGCATCCACAGCCTCCCTGGGTAACCTGTGCCAGTGACTTCTAGAGAGAGCATGGTCTGGCCTTGTGCTCAGAGTCACTGGTGAATGAATGACTTGGGGTCAGAAGCCAGCTGCTGACAATAAAATCTGGCCTCTGGGGCCATTTTTCTACAGACAGCTTTTATTAGCTGCGGCAGCTCCAGGCAAGGGCACCGTGAATGAGGTTCTTTGCTCTGTAGCTGGCCATGGAGGCCAGAGAAGGATTTGGATCCAGCCAGAAGTACATTGTCGCTGTTGGAAGGCACAGACATAGCAGTGGCATGGAGACGCCCGATGGTTCACTTTGAGCCTTGCCAACCACTCAGGCTTAAGTGCAGTAACTTGTCTGGCAGACAGGTGTAATCATATTGAGTTGCTTTCAGCTTTCCTAGACTGCCAGAGTAGGCTTTTATAAGAGAAGGTGCTTTCTGCAGGATGAGAGCAGCCCAGGAGGAACAAGAGGTTAAGATGCAGGGAGGCTCAGTATGTTCCCACCAGCGTACCCACCACACACGGCTGCACGGGACAGTGATCTGGTTCTCCCTGCCGACTTCACCTCCTCATCCACCTTGCCTGAGCTGGGCCTACAGGGCAGAAAGCCTCTAATGATTCTCAGACATCCCCTCCTGAAGCCTGTCTCAGAGGCGTCTAGGTGAGGCTAAAACCACCTACCAGAGCACAGCAAAGCTTTCTCATGGAGATTGGTGCTGGGAGGAGAAAAGGCAATCTGCAAAAGAATGCAGAAATCATAAAAGAGGTTTGGTTATTCATGCAGCATATCTGGACAGAGGTTTTCAAGGCAGTTTAGGTGCCTCATTTGGCAGGTGCCTGTGCTTTCCAAGTGCAGGCTGTCGGTGAAGTTTAAGAGGTCTCAAGCTGAGTAAGTGGAGCTGGAGGACGACAAAGCCATTGTACCCTTCTGATAGCGAACGCCAAAGCGCCGAGGCAGGTGCCAAAGGTATCTGAGGGGACTGCTCGGCTGGAGGCAGGATGTGATTTCATAAGGGGACTGGCACCAGTTCTCTACTAACCATGAATAATTTAGAGGGTTTTACCATTGACTGTGGCTCTGCTAAACCCCAGACTTTTTATGTCTTCCTAAAGCATTAGCTAGTGCACTAGGAGCTCGTGCTTGCACAGCCCATGGCCACAGGCTACCCTAATTTTACACAACATGCAGGAAATGGCAGACTGTGCAAAACCATCACAGCCTGGCTTCATTCACCCCCTGGAGAATATGCTGCCCCCACGCTAAATATATCAGCCTTTGGTGTGTCAGTCTGGACGCTGAAGCAAACATACCTGGAATGAACAAAGGTTTGTGAAATATCCCAGCCTGATGTGACTGACTGTCAGGTAATCTGTCTTGAAATCAAAAGCAACCCTGCCTGCACGGTCAGTGCACCAGAGGATTGAGAGGATGTGGAAGTTAAGTGACTCTACATTCAGGTGGCAGAAGAGAGCAGTTTGAGTGAGGAGGATGTTTCCAGTGTTTGAACAGGCAGGCTTCTCTCCTTGTCTGTGCCTGACGGGATAAAACTCCTTTTGGTCATCCTCTGTAGCATTAACTGCAGTCCTCATCCGACTTGGTTGCCTCTACTTCATTTTCTTTGCTCAGCCATAATGGTGTGCCTTGGAGGGCAACCCAACACCACCTTCTTCCATCGGGCCACCCTCAGAATGGCACCAGCAGTGCTCCAGACCTCGGGGTGTGGGATCCTTACATGTGTTTGTATCTCCATTCTGCAGAACAAACCTGGAGTTGCTTGCAAGGTCTCCTGCACCCAGGGAGCTCATTTTGGCTTTGTTTCCTTTTCTGATGTCTCAAAGTTAACGGGAAAAGAGATGAAAGGCTCGAAGAGACCACCTGAAACAGAAGGTGAAAGTTTTTGTGGCCAGATACTGCTCTGCACTTGGCGTGTGGAAGCAGAGAGCGTGCCACGTCAGGGCTTCTCTGTCCTCTTTGTTTGCCTACAGCAAATCATTTTGACGTACGCGGATGAGGGCCTTCTCCTGCTGGCTTCTTTCTGCTGATTCACTCCCATCTTATGGAGGGGAGCAGAAAGAGGAGGAGGAGAAGAGAGCTAAGCAAGGGGGTGGATGAAGAACAGCAGGGTGTTAGACTGCCTAGTGGTTCTGAACGGCTTGACTTCGTAACAACTGGAGGCTGTGCATTCCCCACCTCCGGTGCAAACTGGCTGTGCTCTCTCGCTTGTGTCGTCGTCATTTCAAGGGAGCAATCTCCTTGGGAGCTTTTCCTTCCCAATCCATTTCAGCAGTCTGCCATGCAAGGTTGTGCACTTTCATAGTCTGCTGAGCCTCCCAAACATTGCACCTCGTTATCATTACAGCCCTGGCCGTGCTGTTTCCTGCTGCTGTGGCAAAAGACAACCCAAGTTAGCAGTCGTGCTCTGCAGCGGCATTCAGAGACGCAAGGTCAAGTCTTGCTCTGCGCTGGTGCAGATTCTGCCCCGCGCTGCCGCTCAGGCTACAAGGCTTTGGTGGCCACACTCTCCAGCCATTGTGACCAAATGACATCGCTCCCATCTGCTGCACACCTCGCTGTCACCACTTCTGTGCAGGAACACTGCAGTGAATCTACTCCTTTTCATAAGGATTCTTCTCTCCTTAAGGAAAAAGTGTTCATTGCACACCAGGAAGTGACTCACTGTAAGTGTGTTAGCAGCAGTTTTGTTCCCTTCTGTCCAGTAGTGCCACTGTAATGTGCTGCAGTGCCCTTCAGTCTCTCTGACAGCTGAGCTAAAGTTCAGCCAATTTATTTGTTCTCCTTTAAGCAGGATGCAATGTACTGGCTGGGTGTCCAATTCAGGTTTCAAGTCAGAGAAGTGTGGTCTTTGAAGCAAGGGGAGGCTGAATCAGGCCGCGGGAGGGCTCAGCTCTTACTCACTGTGAACTCTGTCTAATGAGCGACAGCTAAAGGGCGCTGCTTTATCAAGGTCACAGCTCTGCGTGTAACAATTCTCCCACTCGTATTTTCAGATCCTCCTTCAGCACCTCTGTTGTTCAGGTGTGCTGTTATGAGGGAGGCTATTTATTCAGGTGTTGGAGATGCTCTCTTTAATCAGAAGCCTGTGCTGTGATTGCAGAAGAATACGCTAGGCAGCAGCTGGCAGGAGTCCCAACCGGGTCAGACACTTCTGCACCGCCGTGTGCTGTAGGTACACCTACATTCTGCCTGCTTTGGTATTTACTGGGTATGACACGGTGTGTGAGTCATCAACAAACCTTGCTACCTGTCCCTGTCCCTGGTACTAACCAGGCTGCAGCTGTAAGCACAGATGGCAACACTCTTCAAGTCTCCTTTCCCCTGTGCTGCCAGGAAGTGGAGGGAACACAGCTGGGCTCTTGCGTGGTGAGAGCAGGGATGCTCAGCACGCAGCCCATCAGCCTCGCCAGGACAATGGTCCTGGTTTGCATGCCTCCCAGACAGCCTCCTTAATCCAAGCTGCAAATGGAGAGCAGGCTCCAGAAGGACCAAGTCCTCCACCTTGTTCAGCAGCATGTCTAACATGGGAGCTGCACGTCTAGACCCTTCAGCTGGGAGCACCCAAGTGTGTCTGAGCTGCTTTCCCCAGCCTGTAAAGTTCTGAGTCTGTGTTTGGATCAGTGTGATCAGTTTTATGCAAAGGCCTCAAACATAAATCAAAGAAGCATTGGTGAAGTAGGCTCTGAGTTTATAGCAGCACTTCCCTGGGCCATTAGTGTGAGTCTGTTACCTCCTTGGAATGCTGTAAAGGTGCTAGGTAAGTGCTTGTACTTTGTGTCACTGGAATGTGACAACCTCTGAAGCCAAGCTACTGCCCAGACAGCTGAGTGACCAGGGAGCACAGTGGAACCCCAACGATGCAGTAAGGACAGATTTTACTTTGCTTCTCTGCACTGGCCAGAGAAGTGAGACCTCTGGAAGCATGCATCAGGCCAGGCCCTGGTCTAGGAAACACTGCCACTTTGTTCTTGCAGCAGCAACGTGCTGTGCCCTTCACAGGAAAGGGGACTGTGTGCAAGACAGCTCAGCTGCCACTGCACCTCCTAGCCAAGCAGGAATCAGGGTCAGAGCTAGGTGTCTGCAGCAAGCACTGCTGCTCCTCTGCATGACCTTCCCGGCCATGTTTGGTGGCACCAGCACCAGGAGCTCTGTGGTGGAGTTGCTTCACACAGCTCTTACTAGCAAAGGGACAGAGTTGATACCTACTGCTCTGTATTTCCTCACATTACCAACCCACTCCTGGACTGAATCAGAGCAATGTGTTACCTCCTCCACATCCAACACCTCTTCCCTGGCATTTTCTCTCACTAAAGCCAGAAACACTTTGATTAAGGCTTCCGGCAGCCCCTGTCTTGCTTCCTGGCTAACTAGAGGTGCTTCTGAGGTCCTCTCCTAGTGATAGAGGATGGGAGTGCAGGGCCAGCAAAGCAGCTGGTTAAATGCTAACCCCCCTCAAATGCAAGACTACTGCCTCGCTCTGCTCCCCACCCTTGCACCCGTGGTTTTGCCCTGTCCCGCACAGCCTGCTCCTGGCAGTGGGGCAGCACACTGTGGGACACCTTTGCACATATGCACTCCAATTCAGTTTCAGAATTCAGTCTTTATCTTGCCAGCTCAGAGGGTAGAGAAGAAACCTCCTGTATCCAGCTGATCGGAAGGCACAGTCATCTCTGGCAGAGTAGCTGCCACTCTTGCACATGGCATGTGCTGGTCAGTGTGCAGTGGTGCCTCTGTGGGTGCCCCTCTCTGCAGGGCACAGCCTGGCATGTGCCTGTGTCTGCTACTGCCAGAGCAGCAGTGAAGGGAGTTTGCTTTGGTCTCTGCCCTCTTCAGACTCTGTGGTGCCCGGTTGAACAGGGAGGGAGAACAGCCCCAGCTGAGAGCAGGCTCTGCTGAGCTGCCTGGGCTACACAAGGGAGAGGAAGGGCTGCTTTCTCTGCATGCAGTCGGGCCTGGCATCGCTTGGCCTCAAAGTGGAGTTGTTGAGTTAGTGAAATTTCCTTCTGACACTAGAGCAGGAAAGGTAGAAACAGTTAACTGGTTTCTCATCAATCTTTCACCAGGATTTGTGCCAAGGAGTTTCATTTCAGCAAAACGCTGCACTGGTGCTGTATGGGAGGACAGATCCTAGACAGTGTTTCTCTCACATTCTTGGAGCCATGCACAGCTAACTACTGGGATCCCACAGCATTCAGAGCTCTCTTTCTAACAGGTAAGCAGTCAGCTTCCTTTGCAACCTTCTGATGCTACTAAACTGCAGAGCAGCTTCAAAGTAAAACATGGAAAGCTTTTTGCTTTTCTTCTTGCACTGCTCTTGCCCTGTACCACATCCTTACCGAAGCTTGGCCATGGTAGCCTTCCCTTTAACAGCTTTGTTTTCATCTCTGTGCAGTCTCAGGGTGAGACTCATCAGTGTCTCATGCACTCAGCACACTGTGCATTTACTCAGCACGCTGCACTTGTGTAGCATGTGGGTGCTGGCGACGGCATTAGCCTCAAACAGTGCGTACTGAGCGCTGACCGGGGTAAGGGCACTGAACTCAGCAGGGCTGCAGCACCAAATGCTTTGCCTGGGTCTGTTGCACACTGTCACTGGTGCTGCTGCTCTAACCAACTGATTGGTCCCTTGAGAAACGTGTGTCACCACTGCTGGCTGGGATCATGCACTGATTTTAACCATGTTCTTGGCATGACAAGGCCAGGGCTGTCATTCCAAAGAACAATCCCTGGGAGTTGTGCAAGTGTCCTTTAGAGTTTCCTCCTGTCTGTGCATGTAAGGCTTCTGCCCCATTTCAGAGACACACAAAGGCAACTTTAGCCACAGACTGCTTAGAATCATACAATCAGTCAGGGTTGGAAGGGATCACAAGGATCAGCCAGTTCCAACCCCCCTGCCATGCCCAAGGACACCCTACCCTAGAGCAGGCTGCACACAGCCTCAGCCAGCCTGGCCTTAAACACCTCCAGCCATGGGGCCTCAACCACCTCCCTGGGCAACCCATTCCAGCCTCTCACCACTCTCATGCTCAACAACTTCCTCCTCATGGCCACTCTGACTCTCCCCACTTCCAGCTTTGCTCCATTCCCCCCAGTCCTGTCACTCCCTGAAAGCCTCAAAAGTCCCTCCCCAGCTTTTTTGAAGGCCCCCTTCATCACAACTTTTCCACCTGTTGTCTTGAGAAGGTCTTGGTCAGTTCCTGGGCATCAGAGGCTCCACTTACTCTGCAGATCTAAGGAATTAATGAAGAGGAAACTACTTTCTCAACCCCGCTGGCTGGGTCTCTTCAGGTCAGGGTTGAGACTCGTCAGTGCTGTGGAGCAGAGACACTTGCCTGTGCCCTGCATCTTCTGTGGGCAAATACAGGACTTAACTTTGCAGTTGTCTGAACTATTACCCAATCTTCAAATTTTAATTGTCATCCGAAAAGGGAGGGGAGGGGGCAGGGGGGAAGAATGAAAAGCATGAAGAGCATCAGTGCATTTGCAGAGTGGTAATTGCACGAGTGTTGTTCAGAGGCAGGCTTCTCTTCGTGTCTGATTGAAAAAATGTCTATGTGTGCACTGCTTGAAGAAGGAATTAAGGTGAAGAAAACATCCAGAAAGTGCAGACTATTAACTGTCATCGCTGCTTGCCATTTCACGTGGCACTTGAAGCACGCAGCTGTGCACAGGCACCAGCAAACCCTCTTGTATTGCAGCCTGACAATTCTGGTTCACTTTGGTGCATCAGATCGCTCTAACTTTTCCTGACCTTGGGATGGCTGCAAGTTGCTCTGAGGCTGGAGATGTTAAGCCAGGGAGCAAACTGTGATGTCTGCCTGCCCTGCACTGGGGTAGCAGCTCTGCCCATCAAAGCCCAGTCTGGAACTGCAGAATTGGGGCTGCGCAAGCAGCTCCCTGCAGTCCAGGGTGCCAAGGTGTCTTGCTGACAGCATGAGACAAGCACCTCTGGTAGGAAACCTCTGCTCTTGGAGTGCTCTGGCTCATCTGCCATAGTCAGGCTGGTGTGATGCTCATGTGGCATCTGCATGTGTTGAGCTGTGGCTATCTGTGTGTGGCAATAGGTGCCTTACAGGTGTCCATACCCAAACCTGAGCCATCCTCTTCCTCCCCATTTGAAGTGATGAGCTTTTCTCATCCTCAGCATCTCCACATTGTCCCCTTTCTAAGTAGCAAGTTTCGATGAGGGATATAGAGTCTGGAGGCCGGTGCCTATGAGCTGGGACTTAGTTCTGAGTCCTGCACCTGCACTCGGGTGCTGACCCCAAGATTGGACTGTCTACATGCTGTCCTGTTCCATCAGCTGCGGGGACAGGCTCCAAAGACAGATAGATGATCGCATGCTGCAGCCCTAGCCAAGGTCCTCCTAGAGCAAACCAAACCTGCCCCAGGTAGCCAGACAGAGATTTACACCAGACCTGACAGCAGCACTTTCGATCGCTGTCGCCCCGGCACGCAATCGATAGGGGACAGACCCGGCTGCCCTCGGCACCTCTTCAAACGGCCAAGTGGATTGCGGTAGAAACTTCACGGCGGGTTGCGACTTGCGTGCCAAGTTCAAAGTCAGAGCGCCCGAGTCCGAGTGGGAAAGCGACGGCAAGGATGCGAGGGCAGGGACAAAGCCCGGCGAGAGAGAAGGCGCAGGGACAGCAGCGTGTGTGGCACCGGGATGCTGAGAAACGCCCGCGCTGCTGCCCTCCGAGCAGGCGGAGGAACGGGTTCCGTGCCCGCCGCAGCGCTCCGCGGGCAACCGGGCACAGGCTCTCCGGCAGCTCTGCGGGCACCCCGCAGCCCCGCCACGCCGCGGCGACTCTCGGGGCAGCCCGGGCACGGGCGCCCCGTCCCCGCCGGCTCCCCGCTGCCCACCCTGGGCGCGGCACTCACCCGGCAGCCCGAGGCAGAGCAGCAGGCTGTAGTAGACGACAGGTGCGTATCCCAAGCCGCAGCCATAGCGGTGGTGCGCCAGGAGGGAGCCGTTGTGGAGGTGGTTGTGCTCCATGGACCCGCTCTCCCCGCGGCCGCGCTGCCGGCGCTGGCTCCGCCGCCCGGGCCGCCCGCCCGCCCCTCACACGTTCAGCAGCGGCGAGCGCGGCGCGGGCCCCGCGGCGGGCAGCGGCGGCGACGACACATGGCGCGGCCCCGGTGTCGGGGCCGGGCGGGGCGGGACCAGCCCCGCTGCCGCCGGCGGGGCGGGGCAGCCTCCGCCTCGGGCCGCCCCGGCTGGCGGGGGCTCGCCGCCGCTCGGCCGCCCTGGGACCCTCCCGCCCGTTGCAGGCAGGTGCCGCGGAGGAGGGGAAGCGTCGCGCAGTAGGCCCCAGGTGACCCTGCCTTGGGGCTGCGCCTTGGGTGCCCCTCTGGACCCTGCTGCCGCCCGCAGCCCGGGGATGCCCGGCGCTGACCCCCCGCTGCCTCCGCGGCGCGGGCGAAGCTCCCCGGGCGAGGCACCGCCTTCCCGGTGGGCAGCGGCTCACTCCCCTGCCGCCGGCAGGAAAAGGCACTTTTCCTCCAGCTTGGCACGCAGGGCAGCAGGGCAGCAAGGGCGCAGGTGGGAAGGAAGGTGGTAGACCCGGGATAGGCATCTCTGTAGCTGCACGGTGGAAACGCTGTCACTCCTGTCCCCAGAGTGCGCTGGGGATGGGGTGGGCAGCACTAGATCCACGATGCTCCTGCCGTGGGCGGCAGGTGTACGTGTAACCCTCGTGGGGCACAGCAGAAGGCACTTTGATTTCTCACACCTTCTCTACCTACGCCTTGACGTTTGTGTCTTTCAGTGCATCGTCTTGTGGGTAACTAGTTTAGAGTTGGGCTTGTTAGCTGCAGGTGCTGTGGTCCTGTGCTTTCTGCTGCTAATCAGTGGGCTGGACAGGTGGTAGCACCTGTCGGGATGTTCAAGAGGTCATGGTCTAGTAATAAGCTACATGTTTGATTCCAGTGCATTTCTGCTGAGCAGAAACTTCGAGTTTTTTCACCCAAAGTGCAGGTTGAGCCTTGCAACTCAGTGCTGCACAGGATTCAGTGGCTGCCATGTCCCTGTGCAGCATGTGTGAGGCAGGGCAATGATGTGTGTCTGTTGGAGTACACACAAGGTACAGCAGGAAAGTTCTAAGTGCAGTGTGTGTGAGGCAGGTCAGTGAGGTGTGTCTGTTGGGGTACACACAAAGTACAGCAGGAGAGTTCCATGTGCAGTGTGTGTGAGGCAGGGCAATGAGGTGTGTCTGTTGGAGTACACACAAAATACAGCAGGAGAGTTCCATGTGCAGTGTGTGTGAGGCAGGTCAGTGAGGTGTGTCTGTTGGGGTACACACAAAGTACAGCAGGAGAGTTCCATGTGCAGTGTGTGTGAGGCAGGGCAATGAGGTGTGTCTGTTGGGGTACACACAAAGTACAGCAGGAGAGTTCCATGTGCAGTGTGTGTGAGGCAGGTCAGTGAGGTGTGTCTGTTGGGGTACACACAAAGTACAGCAGGAGAGTTCCATGTGCAGTGTGTGTGAGGCAGGTCAGTGAGGTGTGTCTGTTGGGGTACACACAAAGTACAGCAGGAGAGTTCCATGTGCAGTGTGTGTGAGGCAGGTCAGTGAGGTGTGTCTGTTGGGGTACACACAAAGTACAGCAGGAGAGTTCCATGTGCAGTGTGTGTGAGGCAGGGCAATGAGGTGTGTCTGTTGGAGTACACACAAGACACAGCAGGAGAGTTCCATGTGCAGTGTGTGTGAGGCAGGGCAATGAGGTGTGTCTGTTGGGGTACACACAAGACACAGCAGGAGAGTTCCATGTGCAGTGTGTGTGAGGCAGGTCAGTGAGGTGTGTCTGTTGGAGTACACACAAAGTACAGCAGGAGAGTTCCATGTGCAGTGTGTGTGAGGCAGGTCAGTGAGGTGTGTCTGTTGGAGTACACACAAGACACAGCAGGAGAGTTCCATAAACTGGTTAAGGGTATGGTCCTTGCTCTGTATACACCTGGCCATTGAGCTTGGAGGATAATGTAACAAAAAAGTGTTTTGGAACCATAGAATCAACCATCCACTCACTGCCCAGCCTGGGTTTGTGCTTGGCATTGCCTTGACCCAGGTGGCTAACAGAACTGTATAGAGGGATTGGGGGGGTGGCAATTACAGAGTAAAAGCCCTGTGCGTTCTACTCTACCTCCCCCCAGCCATTTAACCTACAGGGTTTTCTTCTTTTGGAAAGTGTCATTTGTTCCTGGGAAAGACCTGATGAGGAGAGAGGATCTTGTGTTGGCTCTCGAAAGAGAAGCAGTGGTTCCTGGAACCTTTGCTTGGGTGAAGTGCATCCCTGGGGCTGGCAGCACGACTCGCCGCTTCAGAGCTAAGTGGAGTTTATCAGCAAGGCAGCACAGGAAGGATGGAGGTGACAGTGGAGCAGTGGTTAAAAAGCCTCACATCCAGCTTGCAGCATCAGAGGGCTCTCAGCTTCCCACTTCAGGACAGTGAGATCCCACAGAGGCTGCAGGCCAAGCGAGTGCCTCTGCCATCCCTTTTCTGTTGAGCTGCTGCCACTGTTCTGCCTGGCCTAGTTTGAAGCAGCCTGAGCAGTAGGGCTTCCCTGGAGAGGTCTATAATGGTAGCAGTTGTTTCCTCAGAGTTGGAGTTGTCTCCAGGGCGCAGTTCAGGTAGCTGCTTGTGTGCCAAGATGAGCTCTTGGTTGTAAGAGAATCTTTTCCTATCTTTTCATCTGGGACTCTCACTGGAGCCTCCCAGCTGCAGCAGCTCTGCTGGATCTGATGTGTTCCTTGTAGTATGAGGGGAAAACCTGGAGAGTTTGGTCACGTTCACTACCACTTCCTCTTGCCTGTTCTGCAAATGGAGAGAACACAGAAAACTAACCAGCTCTTGGTACCTCAGTTGGCATGATTAAAGCTAGTTGCAGAACTTTGCTGCTTCCCTGTGCCTAGAGCTTCTAATCCAGGATGGACCAGGTTGCCAGGTCTGATTTGCTTCTGCTTCACTGAAGTAAAATAAATCCCAAGCACACATGCAGGCTGGGCAGTGAGTGGCTGGAGAGCAGCCCTGAGGAGAGGGACTTGGGGGTGCTGCTGGACCAGAAGCTCAGCAGGGGCCAGCAGTGTGCACTTGCAGCCCAGAAAGCCAAGCAGAGCCTGGGCTGCAGCAGGAGAAGTGTGGACAGCAGGGCCAGGGAGGTGATTCTCCTCCTCTGCGGTGCTCTGCTGAGACACTACCTGGAGTACTGCATCCAGCTCTGGAGCTCCTGGGACAGGAGGGCTGTGGAGATGCTGGAGTGTGTCCAGAGCAGGGCCAGGAGGATGCTCAGAGGGCTGCAGCAGCTCTGCTGTGAGCACAGACTGAAAGAGTTGGGGCTGTGCAGGCTGGAGAAGAGGAGGCTCCCAGGTGACCTTCTTGTGGCCTTCCAGGATCTGAAGGGGGCTACAAAAACGCTGGGGAGGGACTTTTGAGACTCTCAGAGAGTGACAGGAGTGGGGGGAATGGAACAAAGCTGGAGGTGGGGAGAGTCAGAGTGGCTGTGAGGAGGAAGTTGTTGAGCATGAGAGTGGTGAGAGGCTGGAAGGGGTTGCCCAGGGAGGTGGTTGAGGCCCCATGGCTGGAGGTGTTTCAGGCCAGGCTGGCTGAGGCTGTGTGCAGCCTGCTCTAGGGTAGGGTATCCCTGCCCATGGCAGGAGGTTGGAACTGGCTGCTCCTTGTGGTCCCTTCCAACCCTGACTGATTCTGTGATTCTAAATTAAATACTCAGCAATATACCAGAATTAAAGGCCCAAAGCAAATGGGAGGATCACTCAAGTTCAGTGTGTAAAAGATATTTTGGGAGGGTTTTGTCCTTCAGACAACTTCAGATGAGTGTTTGACCTAAATTAAATTAATTTGGTTATTGTGCTCTCTGATTTGTGCAGCAATAGAACCTCAGTCACAAAGACATCTCAATAAAGCCAATTCAAAGCTCACAATGATGCTTCCTTCTGCTTAAAGATGTTTACTTTTAAACTCCCTTTCTAGGCACTTCTGAAGGAGTGACATTTGTGTGTACCTTCAGAACCACAGTGAGAAGAGCACTGCTCTGCTCCTGAATTAGCAGTGGAGCCTCTGGAGCTTTGAGTAGGATGGTTTCTGAGCCTCATCTCATCAACAGCCACATGCTCAGACAATGACTGGCATTTGTTGTTCCCGGTTTGTCCTGTGCATGACATGCTGCATCCGAGGCAGATGTACTCTGCTTTTCAAATTCCAGAGCCACTTGAACTTGGTTAGCTTTCTGCTTTTCAAAGGAGCTGAGCCTCCCTGTGCGCTGCTGGGTGCAGGGGGGGTCGAGTGACATGTCAGTCGTGCACACCCCCGTCCTCTTGGGCCATGGAGCAAGGCAGTGGTGGCTTCAAAGGAGAGGCATCGTGGTCTCAAGGAGTCTGGAGGAACTAAATGTTGTGGTGTTGAAAAACACTGACACGAGCAATGTGCCTGGAAGATAGCAAAGGTGAAAGTAGGACTAATGCCTGCAGCGTATGTGAGGGATTAGCAGGGGCAGTGTGGATCAGAGGGAAGGCATCATCAGTCTGGAAAGCCAGCAGGGCTGGCTTTGCAGGGGGCAGGGGACGCTGGCTAAACAGCTGCTTGGTGGCCTGGTGAAGGGCGTTTGACTTCTGCAGCAGACCTGGAGGCATTCATCTCAGATCTGCTGCAGGGCAAATGATAGCTGCAAGAATGGGAAGGCTTAGATTATACTTTATTAGGTGCTTGTGTGTAATTTTGCTTCAATGAAACCCTTCTCTTCAGAGCAATGTTTTTATCTTTCCTTACTGTCAGCTTGCAGAAAAATTGAGTCAGATTCTACTCATTCCCAGTTTAAGGGCAGGCTTTGTCGTTAGGGTTCTGCAGGTCTCTCCAGGCTTGCAAGGGGAGAGAGATCTTTTTGTCTTCTCACAAAAGCTGTTAGGAAAAGAAATGTGATTCTGAAAGTTCTTTCCTGGAGCCTCCTCAGTGCCTCCGTGCAGGCAGGCTGCAAAGAGAGCAGTGCAGATGTGTTCCCTTCTCAGCTGAGAAGATTTCCTTGTGCCGCTGGCGATTGCTGGGGAAGGCTGCAGGGCCAGAATGCCAATGCAGCCAGGCTGCTCCAGCTCCTGAGGCAGCCTCAGAGCCTGCACCTCAGGCACCACACCCCTCTACACTTCTCCTCATGTCTTCTGCTTTTGGCCTCATGCATCCTTGGAGACCTCCTGAAGGTTATAATAAGTCTCAGATAGTGACTGTAGAGAATCACAGAACCAGCCAGGCTGGAAGAGAGCTCCAAGCTCAGCCAGCCCAACCTGGCACCCAGCCCTGCCCAACCAACAAGACCATGGCACTAAGTGCCCCAGCCAGGCTTGGCCTCAACTCCTCCAGCCACAGCCACTCCACCACCTCCCTGGGCAGCCCATTCCAATGCCAGTCACTCTCTCTGACAACAACTTCCTCCTGACATCCAGACTAGACCTGCCCTGGCACAGCTTGAGGCTGTGTCCCCTTGTTCTGTTGCTGCTTGCCTGGCAGCAGAGCCCAACCCCACCTGGCTACAGCCTCCCTCAGGCAGCTGCAGGCAGCAATGAGCTCTGCCCTGAGCCTCCTCTGCTGCAGGCTGCACCCCCCCAGCTCCCTCAGCCTCTCCTCACAGGGCTGTGTTCCAGGCCCCTCCCCAGCCTTGCTGCCCTTCTCCAAACACCTTCCAGCACCTCAACATCTCTCTTGAATGGAGGAGCCCAGGACACAGGCATCTTGAGACTGTCCCCTTGCTCTGTTGCTGGTTGCCTGTAACGGAGCTTTGTCTGTCTGTGCCACCTGAACTCTTGTTTAAAGCTTTTAAACACTTATTAATTATTTTGGTTTTCACTTCCAAAAGTAGATGTTTGTTCCCTAAACTCACTTTTAGCTGGCAGATCTCACTGAGATTCATTTAAGCACTGTTGTGAGTATACTTCCCAAGGAAAGAGGTGTGATAAATGCCCAAAGATGAGGTTCAACCCAGCATCTGTTGTGTTAAAGAAGTACTGCAAGAGGAAGGAGTGTGATGGTTTGGCTGTTCCCTGCTCCTCCACACTGGTGAAAATCACCCAGACTAGACTCAGCTGCTGGAAATTGAATGAAGCTTTGTATTTACAGCTTAGCACAAGACACAAGCAGATAGTTACAATATTTACAGCTATGGACAGAAATACACAAGTTAAAAGTGCTACAGAAACACAGCAGCCCTTCCAGAAACCAGAGTGCCCAGGAGGGGCTCCCAGCCACCCTTCCACCTTCTTCCTACCCCTCTGCTTTAACCCAGACTTTGCCTTACGTTCAAAGTAAGTTTGGAGGGTTAAGGAGCAGAAGGATTAGTCAGGCAGCAAGTTAGATTAGAGAGAGAAGTTCGTGCAGCCCCAGAGCCAGAGAGCAACTCTGTTATCTATGTTTGTGTTCTTGTTCTTATCCATCTCAGCAAGCCTATGAGTGCAGCAGCCATCACCACTGTTTCCTTTGCACAGCCTAGCCTCTAATTCTTCTCACCAGAGTATCCCAGCTAGGCTCAAACTAGCCCAGGGAGCATGGCTGTGCTTGTTTGCAGTTGCTCAGTGGGTGATGCACCTGATGCCCCATAGTATTCATTTCAGGTTATGTAGAAACCATGTGGCAGAAATGAGATGAGGCATTGGAGCTGTCCAGTTTGCAGTGGCTATGACAAACAGGTACTGCCTTCACAACACTCAGCATACTGGAGCTGTTTCAGCTAAAATCAATCCACCACTCACTGCAGAAATTAAACTCTTTCTGCAAGATAAGGAAGTGAAGAGAATCCATCAGAGATTGTGTGATGCACTTTTATGATGCTTAACTCCAGAGCTAATGGGCTAATTCCTATGTTTAGCATAAGCATATGCTAAAGTGTTTTCCTGGATTCAGGCAAAAATAAATTAGGATTAAAATGCAGCTACTTGACAAATGCTTCTGCAGAGGGAGGCTAATTTATGCCCTCCCCAAGGTGAAAAGGAAGCACAGAGACTCAGGTCAGGGAGATGCTCTGCCTTCCTTCTGCTGGGATTTTAAAAAGTTGAATCATGAAGTGCTTGGATATTTAGCTTTTCCCTGGGGCTGGGAACTGTGGAGAAGGCAGGATTTAGAAAAGGGAGCTGGGGGTGCTGGTAGAGAGGAGCTGAAGATGAGGCAGCAGTGTGCCCAGGTGGGCAGCAGAGCCAATGGCATCCTGGGCTGGCTCAGGAGCAGTGTGGGCAGCAGGACAAGGGAGGTTCTTGTGGCCCTGTGCTCAGCACTGCTCAGGCCACACCTTGAGTGCTGTGTCCAGTTCTGGGCTCCTGAATTCAAGAGAGATGCTGAGGTGCTGGAAGGTGTTTGGAGAAGGGCAGCAAGGCTGGGGAGGGGCCTGGAGCACAGCCCTGTGAGAAGAGGCTGAGGGAGCTGGGGGTGTGCAGCCTGCAGCAGAGGAGGCTCAGGGCAGAGCTCATTGCTGCCTGCAGCTGCCTGCAGGGAGGCTGTAGCCAGGTGGGGTTGGGCTCTGCTGCCAGGCAAGCAGCAACAGAACAAGGGGACAGAGTCTGATTCTGTGCCAGGGGAGGTCTAGTCTGGATGTTAGGAGGAAGTTGTTGTCAGAGAGAGTGATTGGCATTGGAATGGGCTGCCCAGGGAGGTGGTGGAGTGGCTGTGGCTGGAGCTGTTGAAGCCAAGCCTGGCTGGGGCACTTAGTGCCCCTCCTGGGCACTCTGGTTTCTGGGAGGGCTGCTATGTTTCTGTGTCACTTTTAACTTGTCTGTTTCTGTCTATAGCTGTAAATGTTGTAACTCTCTGCTTGTATCTTGTGCTGAGCTGTGAGTACAAAGCTTCATTCCTTAGCTTCCATCTGGCTGAGTCTAGTCTGGGTGATTTCATAAGAGTGAGTGTGGGGGTCAGGTAACTCCCAAACCGTCACACTCATTAGACCTTATCTCAGGATCAAGTCACAAAGCTGGGTAGTTTGTTCTGTAGTTAGGGGTTCCCATGCCAGTGCTGCATTTAGCTGATGTGGCTAAATCCTCCCTGCACGTCTCAGGATGAAGCTGTGTGATTTTCATTTAGATTTGGAGCTTTTCCTTGCCTTAAGAAAATCCATAATCCTTCCCCACGCTTGCTCCGTGGTCCTGTGCGTTACTGGGCTGTGACGAGCACCAGCAGGATCAATGCACCTCTTCATGAGAGCTGGGAAGGCTCTCTGAGTGGAGCAGTTGTCACTGGCTGGTAATGAGATGCCTACAGAGGGTGTCTTGTCAGGAGTGTGGCACTGCCATTGGCGTGCTTGTCACGGGCATGCACAGCAGCGAGCCTGCAGCTGCAGAGCCTGGGCGCTGAAGGCAGCTTTGCCATCCACTTGTGTGCAGCTTCTTTCTGACAGCCTGGCAGAGCTGAAGGAAGGTCTTGCAGCATCACCTTCGTTCTCCTGGGGAGGGGCAGGAGGCACAAATGATTGCAGCTCCACGGACTAGAGGCTGCTGCACACTCTGATCCTGTGGCCAATTAAGTGGATGGCAAGGCCCCTCGTTAGCTCTGCCCGTCTGCCAACGAGCAGCCAGCCTGAGCAGAGCATGGTTGTTCTCTATTCTGCATAAGGCCTTCACATGCTATACCCCTGCTAATTAACTAGATGAGAGGTTCTGGCTTCCCTGCACTGCTCTGCTCTTCTCTGAGGCACTTTGCGTTAGATGTAGCCGTGGTAAAGCAGAGGACCAATTTCTCCTCACTTTCTAGCTACTGTGGGTATTTTTATGTACCACACTTAGCAGCTGCAGCAAAAATACCTTCCTGCAGGTGGATGTTTTTAGTGGGTGTAAAAGCCACTGCTCACCCAGCCCTATTTCCTTGATGTAACAGAAACCTTGTTCTGCATCCTGAGCAAAAATCATTTGCCTGCGTGTCCCTGGTCTGACCTTGTCTTTGCCCTTGCGGTTACTTCTCCTGGAGAAAAAGGCTTAGCACTTGCTCACAAAGTAGTGCCATTAGGAACGTTAATGAGCTTTGTGCCTAGGCTGGCTCTGCTGTACTTCCACTGACTGTGCCACAGTTTCCCTTGATTTGCTTGGCACAAGTGGCTCAGGTTGGCCAGAGTTTTGCTGTCATGCATGAGGCTGACGAGAGCAGGGAGAGAAGGAAGCTCTGTGCAATGAGGAGTCCAATAATGCAGGCTCCCTCCATCTCTGCTTGCTTGCTGGTGATACCAAACACATGTCCAAGCCTGTACTAGAGGCACAACAAGCAGTTGCCTGGGGAAAGAGCAACAAGAGCAGTTGTGTGTCTGAGCCCTGAGGCTAGGAGTGGCTGTGATTAAATTCATGTCATTTTGCAGGCAGGTGCAGCACTCTGATACCCTTCTGTTTATTCCCCAGCTCACCTAGTTCTGTCTGTGGCAGGAGGAAAAGATGTTGGAACACAGCACTGAAAAGGAAAAAGAACAGTAGAGAAAAAGAGGAAAGGAGACAAACTGAAAACTGAAGGTGTCAGTATTAGCAGGGAGAGGAATGTAGCTGCAGATGAGCTCAGCAAAGACCACCCAGCAGTTCTCCGTAGAGGCAGAGCTGCCCCTGTCCATCCTCTAGGTGAGGGTCAGTTCATTGACTCCAGCAGGATTGCTTCACTGAGCAGGGTGAGCAGGATTTGGCTTTCACAGAACCTCAGAGAATATTATTGTAGTGTTCTCAGAAGTGTACCCAGCAGGGACAGGGAGGGGATTCTGCCCCTTGGCTCTGCTCTCCTCACACCCCACCTGCAGTCCTGGGGGCAGTTCTGGAGCCCCCAGCACAAGCAGGACATGGAAGTGTTGGAGCCAGTGCAGAGGAGGCCACCAAGATGCTGAGAGGGCTGCAGCAGCTCTGCTGTGAGGACAGGCTGAGAGAATTGGGGCCCTGCAGCCTGGAGAAGAGAAGACTTGGAGTGGCCTTGCAGTATCTGAAGGGGGCTACAGGAAGGCTGGGGAGGGACTATTGACAAGGTCTGGTAATGCCAGGATGAGGAGGAATGGGTTTGGACTGGCAGAGGGGAGACTTGGACTGGATGTTAGGAAAGGGTTGTTTGCAGTGAGGGTGGTGAGACACTGGCACAGGTTGCCCAGGGAGGTTGTGGAGCACAGAAGCACCCAAGGTGATCTTTGATCTTCTGTGCTCCACAACCTCCCTGGAGGTGTTCAGGACCAAGTTGGATGAGTCCTTGAGCGACCTGTTCTAGTGGCAGGTGTCCCTGCCTGTGGCAGGGGGAATTGGAACTGGCTGAGCTTTGAGGTCCCTTCCAACCTAAACCATTCTATGATTATTTCCTTCCCTCCTTGCTCAAATTGGCTCAGCAAGCCTTGCAACAATCCCTATGGGTTTGAACAAAACATGATTTGCAGTTTCCTAGAGGCCAACAGCTGTTTCTCCTCTAATCAGATATTGCCCTGAAGGGAGCTTTGGTCTCCCTGTGGATCAGGGCAGTTAAAGTTATTTACATGGGGCCAAATCCTGCTTGCTGGTGTGCTTTAAAGAGGGTTAGTAGTTTATTTTACACCAAAGTCTACAGAGGCTCTGGATGATATACAGAGTGTGGTGAGATTACATGGCAAAGGGTTCTGTCCTTGATGATGTTAGTGCTTGGGCACACTTGTGACAGAGACAGAGGGCTGTGATTTTCCTACCTTGAACTTGAAAGAGAAGTCAGGATTTAATTTCATGTCAGCACCCGGAGGCTCTTTATTTCTTGCCTTTGCTTTTTATTGCTCCCACACTGCAAAGCCACACAGCAGCCTGCAGTCTCTAATAACCCAGCCCGTGGAAATCACACAGGCAAGGTCACACAGCACTTGCTATTGGCCTCTGAAGTCCAACTTGGGCACTGCTACAAAAGCAGAGAGTCTCCTGCCACTGGCTCTTGTCGTCCACTGGTGTTGGCCTGGGAACACTCAAGCATTTACTAGGCTACAGAGCTTTCCTCCCAGATAGGTCAGGAGCAGAATGGTGTTTTCTGCAGGGGCTGCTCATCTTCACCCGCAGGCTGTGGGAGCTGTCAGTGGTCAATGCCACTTCTAGTGTGAGACCTGCAGGTAAGGGTCGTGAGCCTGCTCCCAAGGGTCCACTGTCAGATCACCTGCAGAGCTCAATTCTAGAATCAGCCTTGGCTTTAATGTTTTGCAGTAGATTTGGCCTCCTGTGGGAGGGCAGAGGCAAGCCATCAGGAGGCATTCATCCTTTTCCTCTCCTGGTACTGGCCAGTGCTCCTTGGCCGGTTGCTGCAGGTGACTGCCCTGTTAATGTTCAGATGCTGTGGATGGAGGGCAGCACCGATGGGCTGCTGTGCTGGCAGTGAGCTGGCTGCAGCTGTGGGCTGGGTACTCTCCTCTCAGTCTGTGAGTGAGCTCACATACTTCTGAACTTCCCTTCCCTTGTACCATGCTGGTGGTAGATCTTCAAGTCCACCTCAGCTGAGGCAGCTGTTTCCTCATTCTTGGGGGCAGTTCTGGTTTGTGATGGGTGTGCAGTGAAACAAGCCTCTGGGGTTTGGTTTGAGGTAGCTAATGGATTTCAAAGCTGCTTGCTGTTGTAATGGCTTTTTGCCTAATTGTTTTCTCTCGTCACTGTATGCCTTGACTGCAGGGCTCAGTCTTACATTCCCATGTAGTTAGAGGGATGCACAGTCTGAGCTTCCACAAAGTGGCTCTCTGTTCAGTGGCAATTGGGGATGCAGGCAGAGGCTGCAAGAAGGCAATTTTCATCTGCTTCTCAAAATGTGGTTTCTAACCTGCTTTGGGGAAGGAATGATCCCTCGGTCTCAGGCAGTGGCTGAGGTGTCGTTTTGTGTGGCAGTCGTTTAGAACTGCTGGGCAGCTGGCCAGTGGAAGAGACATGCACACTGAATGAGGAGTAACAGCAGGCACCAGTACAGGCTGGGGGCTGCCCTGCCAGAAGCAGCTCTGTGGAGAACGACCTCGGAGTCCTGATGGACGGCAAGTTCTGCATGGGTCAGCAGTGTGCCCTTGTGGCCAGGAGAGCCAGTGGCATCCTGAGTGCGCCAGGAAGTGTCCAGCAGGTCTAGGGAGGTTCTTCTCTGCCTCTACTCTGCCCTGGTAAGACCACACCTGCAGTACTGTGTCTAGTTTTGGGCTCCCCAGTTCAAGAAAGACAGGGACCTGCTGGAGAGAGTCCATTGAAGAGCCATGGGGTTGAGTGGGGGAGTAGAGCATCTCCCCTACAAAGAGAGACTGAGAGCCCTGGGGCTGTTTAGTCTGGAGAAGAAAAGACCAAGGGGGAATGATCAATGTCCATCAATATCTGAGGGGTGGGTGTCAAGTGGAAGGGGACAATCTTTTCTCTGTGGAAAGCAGCAATAAGACAAGGACCAATGGCTACAAACTGGAACACAGAAGGTCTCACCTCAATGTGAGGAGAAGCTTCTTTCCAGTGAGGATGACAGAGCCCTGGAGCAGGCTGCCCAGAGAGGTTATGGAGTCTCCTCTAGAGACTTTCAAAACCTGCCTGGATGCATTTGTGTGTGACCTACCCTGTCTTGGCAGGGGGCTTGAACGGGATGATCTCTGGAGGTCCCTTCCAACCTCTAAGGTTCTGTGATTCTGTGAAGGGCAGCAAGGCTGGTGAAAGGCCTGGAACACAAATCCTGTGAGAAGAGGCTGAGGGAGCTGGGGGTGTGCAGCCTGGAGGAGAGGAGGCTCAGGGCAGAGCTCATTGCTGTCTGCAGCTCCCTGAAGGGAGGCTGTAGCCAGGTGGGGTTGGGCTCTGCTGCTAGGCATCCAGCACCAGAACAAGGGGACACAGCCTCAAGCTGTGTCAGGGCAGGTCTAGGCTGGCTGTTAGGAGGAAGTTGTTGTCAGAGAGAGTGATTGGCATTGGAATGGGCTGCCCAGGGAGGTAGTGGAGTGGCCATGGCTGGAGATGTTGAAGCCAAGCCTGGCTGGGGCACTTAGTGCCATGGTCTGCTTGATTGGCCAGGGCTGGCTGAGCTTGGAGCTCTCTTCCAACCTGTTTCATTCTATGGTTCTATGATTGTATGAATCTGTTTACAGAGGCATTGGTGCACAGGCATCAATGTGCAACCCATGTGCTCTTGGAAAGCCATGATTTGGTTGGCACGTGGGCAGGTTCTCGTAGGTCAGCACCACGTCTCACACTGGGTTGGTATCTAGTTTCTGTAAATATTGATTTCTCTTCAAACAGGTTGACTTTGACTTGTTTTTTAATTAGCAATGGCAGATGTTCAGCTGGAAGAACATCTCAGGATCATTATTCTAATAACGTCCCTATTCGCTTTTAAACCTTCCTCTTAATGTACACCTGTAATTAGAGAGCTCTGTCTGCTGCATCCTGCTACAAATCTATCTGTAAGCCAATAGGCTGGCATGCAAAAAAGATGCAGGGGTTGTAAATTCTGTCTCATGATTGTGTTTGGGGTAATTGCACTCTGAGGACAAAGCAGAGTAACAGAGCAGAGCTGCAGCAGTGGCTCCCTACTTCCTGCCAGTGCATAGGAAGGGTATTCCCTTGTCTTAGGAAGAGGTAATTAATTAATGCCAGGTGATTTTTTGCCCCCAAATTAATATTGTTTATTAATTTTGATACTCAGAACTCTCACCACCCCTGACCACTGACCTTAATAGCAATCTGTTCTTCACACAGTCATGGAAACATTCTGCAGAGGAATAACCAGATCTAGGAATGAGTAGCAAAAATACACAGACATTAATTGAACTGGAAGAGAAGGTTCCTGTGGTCAGCACTTCACTTGCAGTCAATACAGCTCTTGCCCACTAGATGGGCTGAAGGAGCACCTTTCTGCTTATAGCAGAAGCTTTGGTGAATTGCAAGAGGCTTTAAGCATTTACTCACGAAATGATCTCCAGATTCGTGGGGCAGGCTACAGCTTCAGGCAGCACCCAAATACTTCCAGGGAATTCTGTTACTGTCTTGTCACTGAGACTTCTGATTCTTCCCAGGCTCCAAAGAGAGATGGGAAAGGAGGCAGATGATCTCTGGCCTGGTCCTCTGGCTCCTCTGGATGATCTGTGTATCCAGGACTCCCAGTCTTGGCAGGAGACTTCCAGGAGCAGGCAGGATCTTGCCACGTGCAGTCCCAGCACAGTGTCCTGCTGGCTACGCAGGGCAATCATGTGGAGGCAGTGAGAGCCTGTTCCTGGTAAACTCAAGGCAGCAGTTTCCAGGCAGATCAGCAGAGCTAACTTATGGCTTGAGCATAATGCTGCAGAAATGGCAGAAGCACTGCCAGAAGTAAAGAGCAGCAACAGCAGCAGGCAACAGGCACAAGTACAATGGCAGAGCACACTGGGCTACCTGCTCAACTCTTTTATCAATGCAGCTGAGACTAATGTGCCTTTGGACACAGAATAGCCAGGCAGCATGGCAGTTAGCCAAGCTTGGCCAGGTTAGGTGAAGCCATAGGCTTGCTTTACCCAAATTTGGGAGAAGCATAGGCCTTGCACAGGGCAGGCACAGGCTAAGCCTGTGTACCTTGTTTGCCACAGGATGTAAGCAAGTCTGGGCAGGCAGAGTCCTTAGACTCAGTGGCTCCAGGTTCTTTGTCCTCTTTCCATTGCTTCTCCCCACAGCAGAAGGAGGGAGAGCAGGAAAGCATGTCTGGGCAAGGCAGAACACGTGTAAGCCTGTTCTGGCCTGCTTAGGCCTACCATGACACCTTGGATGGAGGATGCTTTGACATCAAGGGAGGACTGGAGAGGCAGAGCAGTGATAGTAGCCATTGTGTCCCCTGAGCACAAATAGAATCCCAATGCAGGACAGCCCCTGGGGTCAGTGGCAGTGTGTCCTGCAGCTCTGCCCACTCCTGCCTTGCAAAGACAAGCATGATGCTGGTCTGTCCCAGCAGGGCAGGGGAATGCCTCTGGCCCTGGTGGGAGACCATTGTCCTATGAAGTCCTAATCCCACTCGGTGCTTGGCAGGCCACACCTGGAGTACTGAATGCAGCTGTGGTCTCTGCTGTACAAAAAGGTGAGGACAGGCTGAAAAGTGTCCCCAGGTCTTGCAGTCCTGCCATATGAGGAATGGCTGAGACAACTGGGTTTGCTGAGACTTGAGAAAAGGAAGACCTTATTACCATGCAGCAGTGCCCAAAGGGTGGCTCCCGAGGAGATGGAGACTCCCTTTGCACAGGGAGCCACGTGGGGAAGCAGGCTTGGCTTTATTTTTCTTTCTTCTGACAGCTGAGGTTCCATTGCTCTCAGTGGAACGCAGCAATTAGCCTCCAACCAGCAGAGATGTGCAGGGCTGAGCTGGTTCAGTTGTCTTGCCCTTGTCACTTGTCTGTCCCAGGCGAGCCCCAGCCCGTCTCATTCTCTGCCCCCACTGGCACAGTCACTTTGCCTTGGATTGACCCTTCTCACCTACAGACCTCTCATCCATCTCCTCTGTGGGTCCCGCAGGAGAAGGTAAGGTTGTTATCTGCACGTGGCACAAACCCCCTGGGCAGAGGCCTTCTTAGTTGCCTACAGTAACATCAGCAATGTCCAGTGACATTCAGTGCCCAGCCCAGGGGTTCAGGAGTGGACCCAGAGTCCCCTGGCTTCCAGCCCACCTGCCCTGAGAGGTGCCCTTCAAGGTCTTACAAAGCGCCTATGCCACTCACTTTCTCTGCTGCAGCAGGAAGCTCCTGCTCCTGCCATCAGCTGGGAGGGCACATGGGAGTGTGTCTGCGAGTTCCATGTGCCCCTTGAGGATGTAGTGTCATTAAACTCCTTGGGTGTTGAGTCTTAATTGTGTATCCACGCTGAAATAGAATGAACAGGCTGCCCAGGGGGGTTGTGGAGTCTTCCTCTCTGGAGATAGTCAAGAACCATCTGGATGTGTTCCAGTGTGATCTGCTCTGGGTGATGCTGCTCTGGCAGGGGGGCTGGGCCAGATGAGCTTTCGAGGTCACTTCCAGCCCCTGATATTGATTGAATCTATCATGATTCTATCCTAAAAAGCTCACTCCAACTTTCCAACCCCCTGGAGCCAAGCAGAGAGCAGCATAAGTCTGCCATGCTGCCTGAGAGAGGCTCGTGCCTGGTCCTGCAGTGGCACAAGCTTGTTAGCTTCTCCGCAGAGATCTCCTGCCCCCTCTCTTCTGCTCACCCTGCCTTTCCGGCCCCTTCCTTGCAGGCACAGTGCTTAGCTGCTGCTTTCATTTCAAATAGGTAAATAATGCTCTCAGGCACCCATCAGCCTCTCTTCTGCATCACTCTTGAAAGGTCACTCCACACTCACATGGTGTTACTGGAGCCTGCTGACCTGTTTCTCTTCTTTATCCCGCAGCCTTCCCGCCGGCGCTGCCTGCCTGCGGTAATTAGGTGAGCTGCACAAATGGAGTCAACGGGCAGCAGACTTCATGCCATTGTTCCAGTGAGTTCTTTGGGGCCCAGGGAGTGCTCTTACACAGGGGTACCCCACTATGGGGACATTTTCAACACTTTATTATAGCTCCAATACTAAAACCATAAAGAGAAAGGTATACCAGAAGCTACAACGCTTATAGCTCCAATACTGAAATCATAGAGAGAAAGGCATATGGCAGGGAATGCTGGGAGACTACAGAGCAGAGAGCAGCTGCTACTCATCCTACCCAACTGACCAGCAGAACTCCTGAGGTGCTCGGGTGGCAGGGCTGGCAGGCACTGCTCTTCTAAGGCAGGTGTCCCCAGCGGGAACTGCACCGCCATGGTGCTCAGACTGGTGCTGCTCCAACCCAGCCCTGGGCTCTCTCTATAGATGGGCTCAGAATTCTGTGACG
Organism: Pogoniulus pusillus; assembly: GCF_015220805.1. Taxonomy (NCBI): domain Eukaryota; kingdom Metazoa; phylum Chordata; class Aves; order Piciformes; family Lybiidae; genus Pogoniulus; species Pogoniulus pusillus. Next base: position 30,907,637 of record NC_087276.1, on the reverse strand, counting down.
TCTGCCCAGGACCTCCCAGAAGGCCAAACAAAGGAGTCCCAAGCTCCTCCTTTATTTTGGAATCAGCTGCATACCATCTTTCCCTACTGCTCACACGCGTAGCTGCAAGCCCTGCTTCCCTGGATCTTATCTCTGCTAACCTAGAGCCTGTCGGACCATTGGAGCCTCTGATCAAACATCAGCTCTTCCCCCTTACAGCCCTGTAGCACAAGAGACAGACTCCAGCTCTTTCTTTGCATTTACTTGGCAGGATGATGGTCCTGACACTCCTGAAAGCCAGGAGGCCTGTTGGCACTGACAGCTTACAAACTGCCAGCCTGGTACACCCACTGCCATAGAATCACAGAATCAGCCAGGTTGGAAGAGAGCTCCAAGCTCAGCCAGCCCAACCTAGCACCCAGCCCTGGCCAACCAACCAGACCATGGCACTAAGTGCCCCAGCCAGGCTTGGCTTCAACACCTCCAGCCACAGCCACTCCACCACCTCCCTGGGCAGCCCATTCCAATGCCAATCACTCTCTCTACCAACAACTTACTCCTAACATCCAGCCTAGACCTGCCCTGGCGCTGCTTGAGACTCTGTCCCCTTGTTCTGCTGCTGCTTGCCTGGCAGCAGAGCCCAACCCCACCTGGCTACAGCCTCCCTTCAGGCAGCAGCAGGCAGCAATGAGCTCTGCCCTGAGCCTCCTCTGCTGCAGGCTGCACACCCCCAGCTCCCTCAGCCTCTCCTCACAGGGCTGTGCCCCTCCCCAGCCTTGCTGCCCTTCTCTGGACACCTTCCAGCACCTCAACATCTCTCTTGAATGGAGGAGCCCATTCTGTGTGTCTGTGTCCTATGTCTTCCCTCTTGCTGCTTTAGGGAAGGAAGTGTTAGGTTCTCACTTCACTTACTTTGTGTTCCCAGAGTTGAACTCCCCTCTTTCATTCAGGCTGTGCTTGAAGCATGCCCTGCCTGATGTGACTGAGCTGTTGACTCACTTCTTTTATGGCTGCCATAAAAGCAGCTCTGATGACCAACATCTGGATATCAACCACCAGCGCTTGCAAAGAGAATCCAGGCTGCTCCTTCTCCAGCCTGGGTGTCCTCATCTCACATTCACTTAATTTAAAGCACCAGGTGGGCACAGCCCAGCTGGAATCACAACTTTGCTTCTTTTCCAGAGATAGTCTCCTTGGGTTTAGCACTACCCAGGACCCTCCACTTCTGAGAGCTTTAAATCGTGATCTGTTGGAATCTCTCTCTGCAGCCCTTGGCTCTGCTAATGGCACTCACACACTTAATGCAATCAGCCTTGCACTGGGCCCTTGGGACTTCATAGTTTTATGGATTTGCAGCTCACTTCCATTTTGCCACCTATCTGGTGCAAACTGGGGGCCTCTCAGCCCCTGCTCTCATCTCAGGTGGGCTCCTGCCCCTCATTCCAACATGTCTGCGCCACACAGGGATGGGGAAGGGCAAGTATCCAAGTTTTGTTTGCAGCTTATGCCCACTGAGTTTCCATGGTGCAAGGAAGGCTGTAGTGAGCATCTGTGTGAGAACGTGGCCCTGGCACTCCTGCTCATGGCTGTGCTGAGCAGAAGGTGAATTTGATGCAGGAGAACACGGCATGAGAGAATCCATTTCCTTGCTCTATATCCTTGGTAGTTTCCTTGCCGGTGGCGAGAGAGTGGACTGTTAGATGTAGCAAAAGGCATGGGCAGGAAGGAGAATCAGGGACCTGGAACTGATTCCCTGGAGCCTCCACCATCTGCTGCAGTGAGGAAAACCCACAGTAATTCTCCCCATGCCATCCGGACGCACAGAGCTGACGGATCTTAGCCCTAAGACAGTTGCAGCTGCAGGTCTGGCAAGCTGAGATTGCACTGCAATATTGGATGCTGAAGGCCTCCCATCACCTAAGATTCTCTTTCATTTGAAATTCAAAGGACACCCACACCCAGGTTGTGCAGCAGGATGAGCTTTGTGCAGCTGGGCAGAGGGGTGTGGGAAGGCTGCCAGCCCTGCGTGCTGCAGAGCCCAGCACTTGTTGCTCACCAGCTCAGCACTGCAGAGCCCACCCCACAGCAGAGACAATCTCATGGTGGGGAGCTGCTGGCACTGATGGCTAAGCTTTATTACCTGGAAAAAAACAAGGCCCCAGAGCCACCAGCAGCAGTTTCAGCAGCTCTGAGGCTTCCTGTGAATTCAGCTGGTACTCAGCAAATGCTTCGGGAGGGAAACTGGAGAGGTTTGCTTTGGAGGAGCTAAATGATTTCTCTCAAGCATTCTGGCTTTGGCTTTGACATGGTCTTTACATTCCAAAATGGAGCTCTTATTAGAGAAGTAAATTAAAGAAGATAAATGAAACAATAGGGCATGGCTAAAAAACACAAACCCAAATGTGGAAGATGCAGGCATTTTGATTTGACAGACTTTAGACCCATTATATGCAACAGCTCTTAATCTGGAGATCTGGCTGGCAAGCTTGTGGCTTTTGGTGGGGATGAAGGCTGCAGGGAAGGCTGCCCTGGAACAATAAATTGAGCATGGACCTAAATTCTGCTGTACTGGTTTGTGCCCTCAGCACCAGTGGAGAGAAGTGCAGCACTGCTCAGAGTCGTAGAATCATAGAATCAGCCAGGCTGGAAGAGGCTGTAGCCAGGTGGGGTTGGGCTCTGCTGCCAGGCACCCAGCAACAGAACAAGGGGACACAGCCTCAAGCTGTGCCAGGGCAGGTCTAGGCTGGATGTTGTTAGGAAGCTGTTGTCAGAGAGAGTGATTGGCATTGGAATGGGCTGCCCAGGGAGGTGGTGGAGTGGCCGTGCCTGGAGGTGTTGAAGCCAAGCCTGGCTGGGGCACTTAGTGCCATGGTCTGGTTGGTTGGCCAGGGCTGGATGCTAGGTTGGGCTGGCTGAGCTTGGAGCTCTCTTCCAGCCTGCTTGATTCTATGAATCTGTGATACAGAATTCTGCCTGGGAAACCTCAGGCTCTGGACTGACTGTTGTTCTTCTGCAGCTTTCACAGCACCCAGGGATGCCAAACTAGTCTGGCCCTTTGAGTGTAGCCGATAGGGAAGGTTTTGTGCTGGGCTCAGTGAGCAGCACTGGCTTTTGATAAGTGTTTGAGTGGTTTTAACCAATGAAAAATTAAAATAATCCTTCCATTAAACGTGAGGAGATGCCCTGGAGTGCCCTGGTGTGGCTAGCTCTGCAGTTTTATTGATGGCAAGGCTTGGAAGTATTTGATCATTCTTATTTTATTATTCTCTTGCTTAATATTACCCTTTTTATAGCTGAGGTGGTTTCAAAAGCCAAGGGAGACTTTGGCAGCAGCAATACATTTTCTTTAAAAAAGACCCAAACCCCATGCAGCTCTGTGGGAGCAGCTCACTCAGAGCAAACCCCATGCAGCTGTCTGGGAGCAGCTCACTCAGAGCAAACCCCATGCAGCTCTCCGGGAGCAGCTCACTCAGAGCAAACCCCATGCAGCTCTCCAGGAGCAGCTCACTCAGAGCAAACCCCATGCAGCAGTCCGGGAGCAGCTCGCTCAGAGCAAACCCCATGCAGCTCTCCGGGAGCAGCTCACTCAGAGCAAACCCCATGCAGCTGTCTGGGAGCAGCTCACTCAGAGCAAACCCCATGCAGCTGTCTGGGAGCAGCTCACTCAGAGCAAACCCCATGCAGCTCTCCGGGAGCAGCTCACTCAGAGCAAACCCCATGCAGCTCTCCGGGAGCAGCTCACTCAGAGCAAACCCCATGCAGCTCTCCAGGAGCAGCTCACTCAGAGGCTGCAGAGCCAGAGGGGCCCTACTCAGTATTGTATTTAGAGCAGAAATTCAGAGGAGATGTGGGGATCCATAAAGGAGACTCACAAGTGTGGTGTTCAGAATCACTTAGGCAGCAGCCCCCTGGTATGCCTTCATTTATGTGGGGAACAACATTCCCTATGGATAAAGCAGCCCTCTGGGCAGGAGCTGCTCCATGTTAGCAGCTGTAGGGGCTGGCATTGCAGGAGAGCAGGATGTAATGCACTCCCAAAGCAAAGGGCTCTTCATGCCTATCTCTGGGAAAAAGGGAGATTTCCCCTGTGGCAGACTTCATTCCTGATCCTCATGAAGCTCTGACATTAATTGATAGCCAAATCTATTTTAAGGGTTTCTTACTTAATCTTGGTCTATGAGGACAGACTGGAAGAGTTAGAATCATAGAACCAAGCAGGCTGGAAGAGAGCTCCAAGCTCATCCAGTCAACCTAGCACCCAGCCCTGCCCAACCAACCAGACCATGGCACTAAGTGCCCCAGCCAGGCTTGGCTGCAACACCTCCAGGCACGGCCACTCCACCACCTCCCTGGGCAGCCCATTCCAATGCCAATCACTCTCTCTGCCAGCAACTTCCTCCTAACATCCAGGTACCCAGGTGGCCTTCTTGTGGCCTTCCAGGATCTGAAGGGGGCTACAAAAAAGCTGGGGAGGGACTTTTGAGGCTCTCAGGGAGTGGCAGGACTGGGGGGAATGGAGCAAAGCTGGAGGTGGGGAGATTCAGAGTGGCCATGAGGAGGAAGTTGTTGAGCATGAGAGTGGTGAGAGGCTGGAATGGGTTGCCCAGGGAGGTGGTTGAGGCCCCATGGCTGGAGGTATCACAGTATCACAGTATCATCAGGGTTGGAAGAGACCTCACAGATCATCAAGTCCAACCCTTTACCACAGAGCTCAAGGCCAGACCATGGCACCAAGTGCCACATCCAACCTTGCCTTGAACAGCTCCAGAGTGTTTCAGACCAGGCTGGCTGAGGCTGTGTGCAGCCTGCTCTAGGGTAGGGTGTCCCTGGGCATGGCAGGGGGGCTGGAACTGGCTGCTCCTTGTGGTCCCTTCCAACTCTGACTGACTCTGTGATTCTATGATTGTAAGACTCTTGCAGGGGTGTTGGACTGGATGATCTCCAGAGGTCCCTTCCAACCCCTGCCCTTCTGTAACTCAGTGATGGGGAGGAGCCCCAGCCTGGCAGTCCTGGAGGGGACATATTCCTGTCCTCTGGATAGTAGTATAAAAACAGCTGGATGAAGAATCCCCAGGTGCAGGGAACTGTCCCCATTCATTCCCCTGTGAAGTAGAAGTCCACATTTTCCTGATTTGACCTTTCACAGCTCCTCTGTAGATGCCTTCTCACTCCTCTTTCCCACCTAGCTGTGCTCCTGCCAGGCCAGTAGAGCTGTGGTTTTAAGCAGGTCCCATCCACCCAAGTTGCCTCTGGGGGACTGGAGCTTTATGCCATAGTGCTGGATGAGCCCTGCCCCAGGAACAGCCCCCACAAGGCTCTCTGCATGGTGCAGAGCTCAGCGTGCCCTGTTCTGTGTCACCTGCTGGAAAGAGATGGGTCACCTTCGGCACACTGAGTGCTGAAGAAGCAGCAAGCAGCTGAGCAGCCTCTTTGCTGCCAAAGCTGGGGACTGATGAGGGGACAGATCTCAGCAGCAGTTTGTTCTGTCACTGGCTTTGACTCTTTGCTCACCTCTGGCCCTTCTCTTTGTTTCCAGAGGCACTTGCTCATTGCTTTCGGATGCTCTGATGCGCGTCTGAACGAAGCAGCCAGGAGCTTCACCCCTACTGCAAGGGAAGGAGATGATGCAAGCACTGAGGAACTGAGAGGCAGGTAGAGTGCAAAGAGTTAATTCCTTGGAATGGTGAAATGTGGTTTGCCTCCTTAGAGTAAACTGATTAGAGCCAGACTCAAATCTTATCCTTTGGGCTGCACACTGACACCTGGGGGTAGTACAGCCAAGGACACAGGAGCCGATGGGAAATGGAAGTCCCTGTTCGTAGCAGAAGGAGCAATGTCCTTGTTTTGGGGTTCTCAGGCCAGCTGCCAGCAGTTGGTGGGGTAATGATGCTCTAGTGCTTCCACTTGGCCTTTCAGAACAGAGCATGGCAGGAGTCAGGGAGGAAGGACACAGTTCTGTGTGAGATGCTGCCTAATCTGGCTCTGCTTTGCTCTGAAGCTACCTCATGCCCCCAAATGCTCTGCACTACTCCTTCAAACCATTAAATCCTCAAGAGGGTCATATTTTTTTGCAGCATATGAGGTGAGTGCAGAGGTCCTAGTTGAGAGCTGAGGAGATTTCCCTGCCTTTGCTTTGGATTTATGCTTTATTTTCCCAAGTGTACTATATAAATACTTCAGAGGTGCTTCAACAAGTTCCCTGCAGAAGCTCCCCTGTGTTCCTGGGCAGCAGTGACTCGCTGCAGCTGCTCTCTCTTGTCTCTGGATTTCAGTGGACTTTGTGTTGAACCAAGCCTCTAATTACCTGTTTGCCCATACTGCAGCATCTGTGGCTTTGGCTCTCCAGGGGGTTTCTGATCTGGGCTGTAATTGCTCATTGTTTAGCGGTAACAAGCAGGAAATACCTCACCTGTCTGCAGGGGCTGAGGTGGAGGATGCCAGAGAAGCCAGCCACCAGGCTGCATTTTTGAGACTTGCAGGTCTGTGAAACTCAGCTCTGGCCTGAGCAGAAGGAGCAGTGTGAGCAGCTCTCAGATGCCCAGAAGCATCGTCTGCTGGCACTGCTGATATTCCTGGCTTCTTAGCCATGCCACTGCTTAGCAACTGCACATTACAATGTCCTAAAACTCTCTGGTAAGTTGAAAGAGGAGAACCAGAGGTGATCACTTCAAACTGTGAGGCATCAGTGCCTGAGGCATCAGTTTGAAACCCCCCACAGGAAGGACCATCACATCTAGAGACAGGTGATGGACCCAGCACCCACCTCTTGCACCTGAGCTGTATCCTCAGCAGACGAAAGAGACAAATCCACCTTCTCATCAGGCTGCAAAACATTTTCAGGGCTAGCCCATGGCAGCTGTGGTGCTGTTGTTGTCCCTGGTGTGATGTCAGCTGGGACTCTGAAAAACTGCCTTCAGTGATAGCAGCTCTGATCCATGCCAAGGCAAGAGAAAATCAACCTGCAGAAGCGAGGAGCTGTAATGTGGTGCAAGGGGGCTGGCTGCTGGGGGCTGGCAGCTGCAGGCGCCCAGCAGGGGCTGCTTCAGCTTCAGGCTGCTCCTCTGAGAGCCACTGACTTATAGGCCAGCTGGAAACCCCTTGCTCTGTTCACTGGATGTCCTCCCAGGAGGTCTGTTCTGTGTAGGCAATTCTTTGGTTACCATTTGTCATAGCAACACATAATAATATCATAGAGGACATGAAGAATGTCGTGCTGGAGGGGCTGTGTTTGAGGGAAGACAGAAGAACGTTCTCAGCCTTGGATCTCTGAAATGCTCCTCTAAGGCAGAATGAGAAGAGGCAGTGTGAGATGTGGAGTGTGAAATTAGCTCTTCTGATTTGGGTTTTGAACCCTTAAACAAATCCTTTGCAGGCTCCAGTCAGAATTCTGATTTTGACACAGCATCGCTCGGCACGAAAGCATCCAACAAATTCAAGGAGTTGTTCATAGAACAGGTCAGGTTGGAAGGGACCTCAAAGCTCAGCCACTTCCAACCCCCCTGTGCCATAGGCAGGGACACCTCCCACTAGAACAGGTCACTCAAAGACTCATCCAACCTGGTCCTGAACATCTCCAGGGAGGTTGTGGAGCACAGAATCACCCAACATGATCAAAGATCACCCTGGGTGATTCTGTGCTCCACAACCTCTCTGGGCAACCTGTGCCAGTGTCTCACCACCCTCACTGCAAACAACTTCCTCACATCCAGTTTCAATCTCCCCTCTGCCAGTTCAAACCCATTCCTCCTCATCCTGTCATTACCAGACCTTGTCAATAGTCCCTCTCCAGCCTTCCTGTAGCCCCCTTCAGATCCTGCAAGGCCACTCCAAGGTCTCCTCCAAGCCTTCTCTTGGCTCTTAAATATCTCCAGAGGGAGACTCCACAGCCCCCCTGGGCAGCCTGTGCCAGTGCTCTGTCACCTCCCAGGGAGAAAAAAATCCTCATGTTTCCATGGAACCTCCCTCCTGTGCCACAGCTTCCACCACTGCCCTGTCCTGTCACTGGGCACCACTGAGCAGAGCCTGACTGAAGCTGGGCAGCCTGGCAGCTAAGTACAGCTGAGAGACATCAGTGACCTGAGTCAGAATCTGAAAGCAAAGTGAAGAACCCACAGGGGAATGCAAATCCCTCTTGAGCTCAGAGGCACAGGTCTGGACTCGTGTGTCTGTGAACACCTTTGCAGAGCATCCCATGCTTCCCCTTCCCTTTTTTTGGAATGGTGGCTCTGGTTTCTGTGCTGAGCAGCAGAGATTTCAAGCAGTCATAAAATCATAGAATCAGCCAGGCTGGAAGAGAGCTCCAGGCTCAGCCAGCCCAACCTAGCACCCAGCCCTGGCCAAGCAACCAGACCATGGCACTCAGTGCCCCAGCCAGGCTTGGCTTCAACACCTCCAGCCACGGCCACTCCACCACCTCCCTGGGCAGCCCATTCCAATGCCAATCACTCTCTCTGCCAGGAACTTCCTCCTAACATCCAGCCTAGACCTCCCCTGGCACAGCTTGAGACTGTGTCCCCTTGCTCTGTTGCTGGCTGCCTGGCAGCAGAGCCCAACCCCACCTGGCTACAGCCTCCCTTCAGGTAGTTGTAGACAGCAATGAGCTCTGCCCTGAGCCTCCTCTGCTGCAGGCTGCACACCCCCAGCTCCCTCAGCCTCTCCTCACAGGGCTGTGCTCCAGGCCCCTCCCCAGCCTTGCTGCCCTTCTCCAAACACCTTCCAGCACCTCCACATCTTTCAGTGAGTGAGAAGCTGCCTGTGCCTGCTGGATGCCACAAAGTTTTGAGTGACTAAACATGAATCCATATGAGATGAAAAACCATTCTCTGGCTTAAGGCAATGGGAGTCTTGCAGAGATCTGATGAGCAGAGCTTTTCTTGGTTCAGATCTAAGCATGCTGAAGATCAACCCAGGTCCTGAAGTGATTGCAGCTATGCTGAGGAAGGTTCATCGCCGGTACAGGAGGCGTGAGTGGAGCAGGGAGTGCTGGGGTGCCTTGTGAGGAGTCAGAGGACGACTTCAGCCTCAAGCCATTCCCAGCTCTGTGATGCATGGCCTGTAATTAGCAGGAATGATGAAGAGAGTGGAGACAGAGTCCTCCTGTGCAGAACGTGAGGTGAAATGGTCTCTGTGTGCTTATTGAATCTAATCATTTACATCTCATTGAACCCAATCAAGTTAGCAGTTTGTCACATTAAGATTACATTAAGTTGGCTGTCTCCAGCAAGGCTGAATTATTGCTGGAGGGGACCCCACAGCTCTCTGCTTGGGGCTTTTATACTCCTCAAGTGAAAGGTCTGACTTCAGCTGGGATGTGCAGCAGGAGGGGGGAAGCCTTTGCCGAGGCTACCTTACCTGGAGCAGCTCCGTGTCTCACTTGCTAGTGATGGAAGCAAGCTGTGAGGCACCCAAAGGAGGCAGCTCCACACTCACATCACTCAGTCACTGCAGTGTCACTGACACCAGCAGGCTGGGCTGGAATTGTCTTCCTGCAGCTGGGACCTGACCAAGTGCTTTAAATGTGATTTGATGGGAGGAGTCCCTTGTTGGCCAGGTCTGTAGGTGGATGACAGCAGCAGCAGTCAGCGCCACTCTGTCTGCACCCCTTGAGAACAGGCAGTGATGTGTTTGGTACCTGAGTGGTTGATCTGATCAAGGGCCACCAGGCAGCACAACAGCAAGGGGTCCAGCTTCCAGCCTGCAGGGGCCACAGAAGCATTCAGCAGGAGTGAAGGAGAGAGTTAATCTTGACTCTGAGAAGTGGAAGTTAGAAGATGAGATGTTTTGAGTAGCCCAGTTACAATATCCCAGATTGGACTAAAAATACCAACTACTTCTGCAGCTCATTCTTGCTTAGGAGGCAAAGCCAAATTACTGTGAGGGCTTTTTATCTGGAAGTACTCAGCCTGTAGAGTGGAATGAGCTTGGAGAGAGGAGGACTTCCTAGAGACTGCTTGGATACCAAACAGGATTTTAGGGAGAAGTTTGTCTCTGCAGTCAGGTGCTTTACAGTCCTGGGCAGAGGTTACTGCAGTTTTTCAGGAGCTCCATATAAGCACCTAGGTCCTGCTGGTGCTGCCTGCTGTGTTTAGGGTGCACAGGGCAGAGCTGAGGGCCCTACCCAAGAGGTGGGTGGGGGTTGGCCATGCTGGGTGATGCAGCTGAGACTTGCAGCAGTGTCTCTTGGCCTCCTGGTGGGTTTTGTCTCCTCCGCAATCAACAGTGTCCAGCCCTACAGACCTACAGGTGCTGTGTCGACCCGATTGATGCAGGTATTGCTGGTCCCATCACCTCAAGGGGAGGCTGAGACCACTAACTCAGGGTCCACTTCACAGCCACTTCTCCCTCACACTGTCCTCTATTACTTAGAAAGAAGTGGATTGAAGGAAGATCCATTCCCGATGAGCTGAACCCCAGCCTGTTCTAGTGGGAGGTGTCCCTGCCTGTGGCACAGGGGGGCTGGGACTGCCTGAGCCTTGAGGTCCCTTCCAGCCTAAACCATTCCCTGGTTCCACGACCACAAGTGGACTTTTAGACAGCTTTTTCTCAGCAGCTGCTGGTTGCCCACAGTCACACAGCCTGTTGGCTTGCTTCTCCCTCTTCCCCCTGCTCTCCACTTTTGCTCTGCTCTGCACTTCTGCACTGCAGCTGCTGCTGTGCTGCTGAGCAGTGTGCAGAGAAGAATTGGTAACACTTCCCAGAGCTCGTGGGCAGCTGATCTAAGATTGCCAAGAGCCTGCAAATTGGTTGTCATTATTGAAACTTCAGATGGAGAGGTTTTGCCCTAGAGCCTGGGCCACATAAATATGGTTCTGCTGGAAAATGGGTTTGTAGTAATAACTGGGACATGAGCTGAGGAGAGGGGAAGGCCTTTGTCTCCCTGCCCATATCTCATTACAGCCTTCCCCAGTGCAGCAGTCTGGGAGTCATGGGGACAGGCAGCTCCATTTCTGCCAAGCTCTGTGTTGTTTTGCTTGGGGCTGGCAGCAGCTGTGAACAGATTAGCTTTGCTTTGGAGTAGGCTGGATCTGTTCTGTCCTAGTGAGGCCACATCTGGAGTGCTGTGTCCAGTTCTAGGCTCCCCACTTCAAGGGAGACAGGGAACCACTGGGAAGAGTCCAGTGGAAGGCTGCAAAGATGATGCTGAGGAGGAGGAGAGGCTGAGACCTGGGGCTGTGTAGCCTGGAGAAGAGCAGGCCATGGAGACCTTCTCAGTGCTTATCAATATCTGAAGGGTGGGGGCAAGAGGATGGGGACAGACTGTTCAGTGGTGCCCAGTGAGAGGATGAGGAGCAGTGGGCACAAACCAGAGCACAGGAGTTCTCTGAACGTGAGGTGAAAGCTCCTTCATTTGGAGGGAGCGGAGCACTGGAACAGTGCCCAGATTGGCTGTAGAGTCCTCTCTGGAGACTTTCAGACCCCACCTGGACATCTTCCTGTGCAGCCTGATCTAGGCAAACCTGCTTCAGCAGGGGGCTGGGATAGATGGTCCCCGGAGGTCACTGCCAACTCCTGCCACTTTGTGATTCTCTGGATAAAGGAGGATTCCACAAAGGCTAACTCAGAATCCAGCTGCTCCTAAAATATCATCCCTGGAAAGGCAGTTAACTGAGTGGTTCATTTTCAGAAAGGAATGCAGGTTTTTGGTGAGCTCCTGTCTCACTTCTGCTCTGCTGAGAGGCACCAGAGCTGCCTCTTAATTGTGACCCAGTGTTCCTGGCTGCATTTAGCCCGGTGTGAGGAATTAAGCAGTGTGCTCTGACTGACCTCCTTTCCCAGAGCCCTCTGGACAAGTGGACTGCCTTTGGGGTCCAGCAGTCCTTCAATTAGCTAGATCCTTTCTCAGCTGCCATCTCACTTGCAGTCAAGTCACACCTTGAGTCCTTGCAAAGACCTCTCAAGTTTTTGGGGAGGGTTCACACCTCTTTCGACTCAGGCAGACGCTGGTGCAGGCTGCAGGCTGCAGGGACGGTGAAGCTGGGCTGCTTCCACAGAGGTGACTTTGAACCACCACTGGGCTTCAGCAGTTGTGAGACTGATCAGCTCTAAAGCAAAGCTGGAAGAGAACCTAGATCAGTGCAACCCCAAGCACAGCTCCAGGCTGGGTGGGAATGGCTGAGAGCAGCCCTCAGGAACAGGACCTGGGGGTCTGGGGTGATGAAAAGCTCAACAGCAGCCTGCAGTGTGAGTGCAGCCCAGACACAACCCTGTGCTGGGCTGCAGCAAGAGCAGTGTAGGCAGCAGGGACAGGGAGGGGATTCTGCCCCTTGGCTCTGCTCTCCTCACACCCCACCTGCAGTCCTGGGTGCAGTTCTGGAGCCCCCAGCACAAGCAGGACATGGAAGTGTTGGAGCCAGTGCAGAGGAGGCCACCAAGATGCTGAGAGGGCTGCAGCAGCTCTGCTGTGAGGACAGGCTGAGAGAGTTGGGGCTGTGCAGGGTGGAGAAGAGAAGGCTTGGAGGAGACCTTGGAGTGGCCTTGCAGTATCTGAAGGGGGCTGCAGGAGGGCTGGGGAGGGACTACTGACAAGGTCTGGTAATGACAGGATGAGGAGGAATGGGTTTGAAGTGGCAGAGGGGAGACTGAAACTGGATGTTAGGAAAGGGTTCTTTGCAGTGAGGGTGGTGAGACACTGGCACAGATTGCCCAGGGAGGTTGTGGAGCACAGAATCACCCAAGGGGATCCCAGAATCACATTGGATCATTCTGTGCTCCACAACCTCCCTGGAGATGTTCAAGGCCAGGTTGGATGAGTCCTTGAGCAACCTGCTCTAGTGGGAGGTGTCCCTGCCTATGGCAGGAGATTGGAACTGGCTGAGCTTTGAGGTCCCTTCCAACCTAAACCATTTGTGATTCTGTTCTGTCTTTTCTTTGCCACCACTGGCATGTGCCTGAGACAGGGGCACCATTAGCACTTCCAGCTGGTTTTATGTAAGGACTCCTCAGGCCACTCTGTTAGTTTAGCTGTTTTTTAAGCCTGACTTGTGCCATCACAGCAGAGATTTACTGCACTAACAAATAGGGTCACTGTGTTCAAGATTTGGCCAGTGAGCAGCTGGGCAGCAAGTCAGGACACCAGACAGGTAAAGGTGTTTTTACTCTGCTTCTCTTGCTCTTCCACCAGGTTTATACAGCACTGAAGGCAATTAATTGAGTGACTGTGTTCCAGATTCATCTCTGTGTGTTACTCAGAGTGAAGTGGCACAAAAAAATGCACCAAAGTGTTGTCTCAGTGATTTCTCTTGGTGAGCAGTTTAAAAGGGCTTGTTGCATTGGGACTAGGTGGAAAATCCAATTTCCAAGGCCAGGGAAATACTTTAGGTTTTAAAACTGGGCATGTTTATTAAACTCATAAAAGCTAATAGAAGAGAGAACAACCAAAAAGGCAATAAGACCTGGGGAAGAAATAACAAGGTTTCTTTCTCTCCTTAATAAAAGTACCTTTGCCTGGCATGGCATTCTCTGTCCCACTCTGCAGGGAGCCAGCCAGCCCCTGGCACCAGAGGAGGAAGGCTGAGTCAGTGGCAGGGCTCACAGGTATCCATCAGCACAGAATAACCCTGAAACACCTCTCAGAAGCATGAGCAGCTGCTTGCCCTCTCAGCCAGGAATCTGCAGGGGAGCTGAGGAAAGCAGCTCCTTCCAGGAGAGCCCAAGAGCCCAGCCCTTAGCCAGGTGGGTCCTGAGCCTGGGCTTTCCAGTGGCCATTCTGGCAGTGCAAGAGCTGTCCTGACTCTGCTCCCAGATGAAGCTCCTAAGGGAGCAGTGGAGCCAGTGCCTCCCACCCTGGGGACCTGCTTCCCTGGCCAGGCAGCAGTGGCACTGGGGGACCAGGAACCCAGACTTCTTCTTTGGGGCTTCCTCTGCAGTGATGCTTCCTAAGCCTGCAGTGTGAGTGCAGCCCAAACAGCAACCCTGTGCTGGGCTGCAGCCAGAGCAGTGTGGGCAGCAGGGCAAGGGAGGGGATTCTGCCCCTTGGCTCTGCTCTCCTCACACCCCACCTGCAGTCCTGGGGGCAGCTCTGGAGCCCCCAACACAAGCAGGACATGGAAGTGTTGGAGCCAGTGCAGAGGAGGCCACCAGTCTTCAAGAAAAGACTGGATAAGGCACTTGGTGCCATGGTCTGGTTGACTGGATAGGTCTGGGTGCTAGGTTGAACTGGATGATCTTGGAGATCTCTTCCAACCTGGTTGATTCTATGTACATTCTATATGTACCAAGGTGCTGAGAGGGCTGCAGCAGCTCTGCTGTGAGGACAGGCTGAGAGAGTTGGGGCTGTGCAGCCTGGAGAAGAGAAGGAGACCTTGGAGTGGCCTTCCAGTATCTGAAGGGGGCTGCAGGAGGTCTGGGGAGGGACTATTGACAAGGTCTGGTAATGACAGGAGGAGGAGGAGTGGGATTGAACTGGCAGAGGGGAGATTCAAACTGGATGTTAAGACGAAGAAGTTCTTTGCAGTGAGGGTGGTTGGCTTCTCAATTAGAGATACTGAGATACTGGAAGGTGTCCAGAGAAGGGCAGCAAGGCTGGGGAGGAGCCTGGAGCAGAGCCCTGTGAGGAGAGGCTGAGGGAGCTGGGGGTGTGCAGCCTGCAGCAGAGGAGGCTCAGGGCAGAGCTCATTGCTGTCTGCAGCTGCCTGCAGGGAGGCTGTAGCCAGGTGGGGTTGGGCTCTGCTGCCAGGCAAGCAGCACCAGAAGGGGACACAGCCTCAAGCTGTGCCAGGGGAGGTCTAGGCTGGGTGTTAGGAGGAAGTTCCTGGCAGAGAGAGTGATTGGCATTGGAATGGGCTGCCCAGGGAGGTGGTGGAGTTGCTGTGGCTGGAGGTGTTGAAGCCAAGCCTGGCTGGGGCACTTAGTGCCATGGTCTGGTTGATTGGCCAGGGCTGGGTGCTAGGTTGGACTGGCTGAGCTTGGAGCTCTCTTCCAACCTGGCTGATTCTATGATTCTATGATCTTTTCTTGGAGGTGTGGACAAGACCTCATTAACCACTTGAGTGATGAGCAGGGAGGAAAAGGATGCACTTAACGAGGCTGTGCTGGAGCTGCAGAAGATGAATAGACACCTTGCATGTAGCTGGCCCCTGGCTTAGAGCATCAGAGCATCCTTCAACACAGAGCTCAGCTGTGAGCCTGCTTCTCTGTAGGGCTATTCTCATTGCCAGGTGCCTGCCCCCGACAAGTGGGCAGTGAGTGCTGCTGGAGCGCAGCGCAGCAGCCCCAATGTGTGCTTTGTTCCTCTCCAGCCAACGTCAGCAGGGAGAAGTCTGCTGCAGGACTCCAGTGCTGACGAGAAGTGGCCTGCACCACTCCAGGGCAATACATCTTGGGGCTGTGGGGATGCCAGATCCACTCGTCAGCTTGTTGTTCTCCAGCCCATCAGCTGTGCGGCAGCAGTTGCTGCAGTCTGAGCACCATTGTTCTGGGCAGGGGCTGAGCTCTACTGGGCAGCTGAAGAAAAACCCTTCCAGTGTGAAGCTTGGGTGGTGCTCTCTGCACACTCTGTGTTCTGCTACAGAGCCTGAGAGCTTGGAGTGGCCTTGCAGTATCTGAAGGGGGCTACAGGAGGGCTGGGGAGGGACTACTGACTACTGTAATGACAGGAGGAGGAGGATTGGGTTTGAACTGGCAGAGGGGAGATTGAAACTGGATGTTAGGAAAGGGTTCTTTGCAGTGGGGGTGGTGAGACACTGGCACAGGTTGCCCAGGGAGGTTGTGGAGCACAGAATCACCCAAGGTGATCAAAGATCTTCTGTGCTCCACAACCTCCCTGGAGGTGTTCAGGACCAGCTGGCTGAGGGAGCTGGGGGTGTGCAGCCTGCAGCAGAGGAGGCTCAGGGCAGAGCTCATTGCTGTCTGCAGCTCCCTGCATGGAGGCTGTAGCCAGGTGGGGTTGGGCTCTGCTGCCAGGCAATCAGCAACAGAAGAAGGGGACACAGCCTCAAGTTGTGCCAGGGGAGGTCTAGGCTGGATGTTGTTAGGAAGTTGTTGTCAGAGAGAGTGATTGGCACTGGAATGGGCTGCCCAGGGAGGTGGTGGAGTGGCCGTGGCTGGAGGTGTTGAAGCCAAGCCTGGCTGGGGCACTTAGTGCCATGGTCTGGTTGGTTGGGCAGGGCTGGGTGCTAGGCTGGGCTGGCTGAGCTTGGAGCTCTCTTCCAACCTGGTTGGTTCAGTTCTATTCTATTCTGGTGTATTCTATTCTATTGCATCCTATTCTATGCTATTCTGTTTTGTTCTACTTAATTGATAGAACCACAGAATCAGTCAGGGTTGGAAGGGACCACAAGGATCAGCCAGTTCCAACCTCCTGCCATGGGCAGGGACACCCTAGCCTAGGTCAGGCACATTCTGTTCAATTCTGTTCTGCTCAGCTGTGTTCTATTCTGTTCCCTTTCTGTTACCTAGGCTGGAGTAACAGCACAATTGGATGTGAGAGAAATCAGGGTAAGATGCAAAAAGCCCCAAGCCACCTTAACATGCACAAAAGCATACAGAAGTCATTTCACTCTGTTGTTCAAAGCCACCAGTGCTGTGTGAAGAGGTGAGGGGCTGTGTGAGTTGAAATTTCCTCTCCAAGCCATCCTTGCAATCATTTCTGTCACCTGGTGACAGCAGCCTGCTAAGAGATGCTGTCTTTATGGTGGTTGTATGGTGGCATGGATCGTGATGTACTGCTGCAGGAGAGCTGTGATAAGGTCTTGCAGCAGCTGCAGAGCTAGGGAAGCTAACTGGGTTTTGGGAAGGCTGTGAAAGGGCTGTGGAAGGCAAAGGATTCAGGGGAAATTCTTTTTTAAATCAGGTTTTGCTTAGTTTCTTTTGTTATTTAGATTTTCTTTTTAAGATTGTGATGGTTTGGGTGTTCCCTGCCCCCCCCCTCCGACTTTGGCAATCACCCAGACTAGACTCAGCCAGCTTTGGAAGTTGAATGAAGCTTATATTTACAGCTTAGCACAATACACAAGCAGATAGTTACAGTCTATACAGTTACAGACAGAAATACACAAGGTAGAAGGTAATACAGAAACACAGCAGCCCTCCCAGAAACCTGAGTCCCCAGGAGGGGCTCCCAACCACCCTTCCACCTTCCCCCTGCCCCTCAACCTTACCCCAGTCCCAAGGGAGAATGGAGGTTCAGCCAGGGGGTTAGGAAGCAAAGTGTATTAGCCTGAGAAACAGCAGAGGGGTCAGAGAGAGCTGCAGCTCAGAGCTCCCCAGCAGGAGTAGTGTTTCTGCTTGGATTCTTGTCACACATCTCAGCAGGCAGTGAGGGAAGCAGCATCACCACTGCTCTCCTCCCACAGCCTGCACTCTAGTTCTCCTCACCAAAGCCTTCTAGCACAAAGATCAATTGGCTGCTGCACGTCCATGGCCAAGCAAGCGACTCCAAAAGGGTTGGTGCTCCTTTTCCTGCCTTACTTCTGCCTCAGCTGGGAAGTGAGAGGCAAAGCCTGTGGAGTATTCTCTTGGGGCCACAGGCAGAGAGCTGCGTGGGACTCTCCTGCTGCTGTTTCTGTGGCAGTGTTATTGGGTTTCAGGAAGTGTCTCCATCCGTAGAAGGAAGCAGTGAGATGACTTTTGAGTGAGGCTATGTGATTGCAGCCATCATACCTTTATGATGATGCCTGTGTTCCACACCTGCATGGTAGTTCACACATCTGAGGGGTTTGTGGCTACAAGACAACTGCACCATTTAGCAGTGCTGCTGATGTCACAGGATCACAGAACTAACCAGGCTGGAGGAGACCTTCAGGGTCATCGAGTCCACCCTAGCACCTAACACTTCTAATTAACTGACCTGTGGCACCAGGTGCCTCATACAGCCTCCTCTTGATCACCTCCAGGGATGGGGACTCAACCACCTCCCTGGGCAGCCCATTCCAATGGGCAATCACTCTTGCTGTGAAAAACTTCCTCCTAACATCCAGCCTAGACCTACCCTGGCAACAGCCTGAGGCTCTGTCCTCTTGTTCTGTTGCTGGGTGCCTGGCAGAAGAGACTAACCCTTGCCTGGCTACAACCTGCCTTCAGGTTGCTGTAGAGAGCAGTCAGGTCTGCCCTGAGCCTCCTCTTCTCCCATCTGTCCAAGAATCATCTTACTCTTCCCTTCCACCTAGTCCAAAGTAGGCACAACTGCAGAGCTGCTGTAATGCCTTTGCAGATGGAATGGAGTCAGGCTGATGGGGCACAAGCACTGCAGGATCAGGCTCAAATTTTCTGCTAGTTTCTACATGTTATTAGCTCCCTTAACTTGAAATCCAGATGAAAAGCTCAGTGCTCCAGAAGCTGCCATCACTCTAATGTATCAGAGGGCTGGGGGGGTGGGTTGGTGAATGCTCTTGGTGCAGCAAGGTAAAATTGAGCAAGCACCAAATGTTCCAAGCTTTGTTTTGTTGCCTCTCTCACTTTGCAATAACTTAGGAAGTTGTTTCACTTCTTGCACATCTGTTTGCATGCAGCTCCTTGGAACTCAAGGAGACCTGACAAACCATCTCCCCTGCTTGAGGTTTGGGTATGACTTTCGATTGCTGTCAAGATGATGGAATGTGAGTTGGTGATGAGAAATGACTCTTAAGTGTTTCATTTGCTTAACTGCTCTCCAAAATGATGAGAGAAAAGATGAGAGTTACAGCATGCTAGGAGAACCTGGCAGACAAGGAGGAGAGATTCTCCACAGCTGACACAGCCTCAAGCTGTGCCAGGGGAGGTCTAGGCTGGATGTGAGGAGGAAGTTGTTGTCAGAGACAGTGATTGGCATTGGAATGGGCTGCCCAGGGAGGTGGTGGAGTCGGTGTGTCTGGAGGTGTTGAAGCCAAACCTGGCTGGGGCATGGGCTAGTTCATTATAAGGGGTAGGTGCTAGGTTGGGCTTGATCCTAGAGGTCTCTTCCATCCTGACTGATTCTGTGAAGTCTGCCTTCACCAGCATAGCAGCACAGGCAGAGAGTTACATTCATGTGTTCATTTGATTCGTAAGAGCCTCCTGTGTTCTGCTCCCCTTTCGTATTGCCTCTTGCATAGGCTTGAGTTTGCTTTGCTGTGAAGGCAAACCAATAAAAGATGAACCTGCAGGTATTGCCATGGTTTATAGCTCCCATATATCTTAGCAAAGCCAAGCCAGCTATTGGAAAGCCTAGCTGCAGAGCAACACCATCTGCAGCACCTGGAATGCTTCTTGCAGAGTAGTAAATGCAAAGTAGTCACAGCCCAGCTGTTCCCTGGCACTAATGGACTGGCACAAAGGTAAGAATCTGCCCAGTCTAAAATCCAGAGCAGACAGCCTTGCTGATTTGCAGGGCTGCTTTTGAAATAACTGAGTCATGTGCTGGGACAGTTCTCTCTGGAGCCTTTTAGTCAGCACTTTTACAACCAGGGAGTTGGTGCATCAGCTGGGGCAGCTGGGGGCAGCTTCACTGAAAGAGACTCCAAATGCATTGAAACTCCAAATGCACTGAAAGAAACTCCAGCTCCACTGAAAGAGACTCCAAATGCACTGAAAGAGACTCCAAATGCACTGGAGGTTTGCAGGAGTTACTCCTTCGTTCATTCCATGCAGATTTAAGTGTAAATGAAAGGTCTTGAGGTATGCTCAAAATCCCCTGTAGCCCCTAGGTCAGCACTGACCTAAGAACAGAGATTCTCACAGGCATGTTTGTGCCTCTGCAGCTTGATCTCTGCCTTTCCAGGTGGCTGGGAGCAATGTGTTGGATGCTAAATGTTCTTTCAGGGGATCAAGATGTGTTATCAACTGAGAATGAGTCAATCAGCCTACAGATATGGATCTGTTCTACTACCACTAGCTAGGAATAGTCTAATTCTGACTGGAAAAGCTACTTAGGTGGAGAACCCTGATGGGCAACGCTGTGAAGGGTGCTGACTTCCTGGGGTCGGGTAGCACCAGAGGTTACACTCAAGCTCACGTTGTGCTGTCTGACAGAGGTGGGGCTGTGTTTCTGCAGTTCCCCATGTCTGTAGCTCTCAGACACAGCTGCACACAGAGCACGAAGGAAAAACAAGAGTCATGTATAAAGAAGAACTCTCAGCTGTACAATGTCTTACAGGGAGGGATGCAGCCCAGCCCTGGGCACAGAGCACTATGAATCAGTCAGGGTGGGAAGGGACCACAAGGATCAGCCAGTTCCAACCCCCCTGCCATGCCCAGGGACACCCTACCCTAGAGCAGGCTGCCCACAGCCTCACCCAGCCTGGCCTCAAACACCTCCACCCATGGGGCCTCAACCACCTCCCTGGGCAACCCATTCCAGCCTCTCACCAGTCTCCTGCTCAACAACTTCCTCCTCACATCCAGGCTGACTCTCCCCACCTCCAGCTTTGTTCCATTCCCCCCTGTTCTGAGAGCCTCAAAGTACCTCCCCAGCATTTTTGTAGCCCCCTTCAGATCCTGGAAGGCCACAAGAAGGTCACCTGGGAGCCTCCTCTGCTCCAGCCTGCACAGCCCCAACTCTTTCAGTCTGTGCTCACAGCAGAGCTGCTGCAGGCCTCTGAGCATCCTCCTGGCCCTTCTCTGGACACTCTCCAGCATCTCCACAGCCCTTTTGTCCCAGGGGCTCCAGAGCTGGCTGCAGTACTCCAGGTAGGGTCTCAGCAGAGCAGAGTAGAGAGGGAGAGTCACACTGGCAGTGGTGTTATGGGGCAGGCTGCACTGTGTGCTGTCCCTGTCAGGATCACAGCTGCATCAGAGCTGCTGCTGTTCCCAGCAGTAAGAGTTCTGGACACCTTTGCAAATCTGCACTCATTTGTCCTTGCATCACCCTGCAGTAATATTATATCCATTTTACAAATGGGCAGCTGAAGCACAGAGAAAATAGATGACTGTCTCTAGCCTCATCCTCAATCAATGGCTATCAAATTAGCTTAATGCTCATGCAAGTGCTCAGATTTGTCTAGAGAAAGTGTGATCCTCACCAGATAATGTCATTCACTTGGCATTATGGTCACAGTGACTAGACAGCACAGAGATATGCTGCAGCTTGTCCTGGGAGCAGAGTTGCTCCAGCTGTGTGTCCCGATGATAGAGTTTCACCCTCTGAGTGGCTGGGCTGTAATCAAGTTCAGCTCCCCAGCTTTCAGCCAAAGACATCATCTGCTGTCTGCTCCCTCTGGTAGGTGCTATTAACATAGTTTAGGGTAAGTATAAGAAGAGTCTCATTTGAATGATGACTGCTGTTTCCTGCAAAGCAGCAGGCAGGCTCCCCAGTTCTTACAACAGATAGAGACTAAATGCTCTTGCTCCCAGAAGGTCACCCCTGCTGAATGCATGACTTTGCCTGCTGCAGCCAGGAGTAGTGTGTGCCCCAATAAAAGGAATGATAAAATGAGAAGAAAAACTCATTCTCAAGTCAGAGATTCTGGCTACAAAGCAATTATTCTACATGCTTATAAAGAAGTAGCTCCCTGCAGGCTAGGAGGCTTTGCAGGAGAGTGCACCACAGAGGCACTGCATGCTTCCATGGCCCTGTGCTTGGAAAGGAAACATATATTAGCTCATTTCATTCCACTTAGCTCATCAATTAGTCTCATTCTGTGATTTACAGCAGCCCAGACACACCAAAAAGCACCTGACAGTGCCTACAGCTGCTTCCAATGCCAACAAATTGCTTTTGGAAGTGTGATTTCCTTTTACCTCTTAGCATCCTGCAGTGGTCTCTGCCAGAGATGACATTCTGAGCACTGGACATCAGCAGTGCTGGGTCAGGAATGGGTTTGTGTCAGGCCATAAGCTCTCAGAGGCTCACTGAATGTGTGGGCAGCTGGGAAGGCAGGCAGTTCTCAGGCTGGCCGCAGCAGCCACGAGCGTTTGCTCTGTCTTGTTTGTGTTGTGGCATCCAGCCCAGGCTGGCTGTGCTGTTTAATGTCAGAAGTCATGCATCCCAGTGGGAAAAGGCCAGGAAGGACAGAGCCAGCCTGACCCCTATCATCCTGGGATCCTGCCCTCTGACACATCTCTCCTGACTCATCTGTGTAGCTAAGCCCAGAGTAGCAAGAGTCACAGGGAAAGGCTGCTGGAGAAGTTGGAGAGGGGATGGGGGATAGGTATTGCTGCCTTCAAAATGGAGAGGGGATGGGTATTGCCACCCTGAGTGGCTGAGAGAGCCAAGGGCATCCTGGGCTGGCTCAGGAGCAGTGTGGGCAGCAGGACACGGGAGGTTGTTCTGCCCCTGTGCTCAGCACTGCTCAGGCCACCCCTTGAGTGCTGTGTCCAGTTCTGGGCTCCTGAATTGAAGAGAGATGTTGAGGTGCTGGAAGGTGTTTGGAGAAGGGCAGCAAGGCTGGGGAGGGGCCTGGAGCAGAGCCCTGTGAGGAGAGGCTGAGGGAGCTGGGGGTGTGCAGCCTGCAGCAGAGGAGGCTCAGGGCAGAGCTCATTGCTGCCTGCAGCTGCCTGAGGGAGGCTGTAGCCAGGTGGGGTTGGGCTCTGCTGCCAGGCAAGCAGCAACAGAACAAGGGGACACAGCCTTAAGCTGTGCCAGGGCAGGTCTAGTCTGGATGTGAGGAGGAAGTTGTTGTCAGAGAGAGTGATTGGCATTGGAATGGGCTGCCCAGGGAGGTGGTGGAGTGGCTGTGGCTGGAGGTGTTGAAGCCAAGCCTGGCTGGGGCACTTAGTGCCATGGTCTGGTTGCTTGGCCAGGGCTGGGTGCTAGGTTGGGCTGGCTGAGCTTGGAGCTCTCTGACAGCCTGGTTGATTCCATGATGTAGCTGCTTTGGCAGTAATGAATGATTTGCAGTATTGGTTTCAGGACCAGAGCATATTAGGGAGAGAGGAAACAGTATTTTTTGGCAGCATATAAGCAGTGAGATCTCTGGAAAGGCAAATAGCTGAAGAGAAAGATCAAGAGGGGCTCTGAATAGTTTACTTATTGCTACACTTGAAAGTTTCTTTAGGTTCATTGTTGGTCAGGGTAGATTTCTGCAGCATTGGTGCCCAGTGAGCACACACTGAGGCTCTGTGAACTTTTGCATTAATTGATTCTTTTTCCAGAGCATTATTGGAATACTCTGCTATTATTTGAACAAAGCATGCTTGGGCTTAGTGTTTTCAATTTCTAACCCTTAGCTTTCTTTTCAGTGGCAGGGAGTCAGCATTAAATGCATTTACAACTTGTACAATGTGACTCTTAAAATAGTAATGCTTCAGGAAGCTAAGTGAAATAATAGGTGATGGATGGGTGGCTGAGTGAATAAATGAATGCAGCTACAAGGGTTAAACAGCTCCATTGAAACAGGCCCTTACAGAGACACAAGAGCCATAGAGTCAACCAGGTTGGAAGAGACCTCCAAGCTCATCCAGTCCATAGCGCCCAGCCCTGTCCAATCAACTAGACTATGCCTTCATTTTTTGCTGGCAAGACAGAGGCCTGGAGCAGAGCCCTGTGAGGAGAGGCTGAGGGAGCTGGGGGTGTGCAGCCTGCAGAAGAGGAGGCTCAAGGCAGAGCTCATTGCTGTCTGCAGCTCCCTGAAGGGAGGCTGTAGCCAGGTGGGGTTGGGCTCTGCTGCCAGGCACCCAGCAACAGAACAAGGGTACAAAGTCTGATGTTGTGCCAGGGGAGGTCTAGGCTGGATGTTGTTAGGAAGTTGTTGTCAGAGAGAGTGATTGGCATTGGAATGGGCAGCCCAGGGAGGTGGTGGAGTGACCGTGGCTGGAGGTGTTGCAGCCAAGCCTGGCTGGGGCACTTAGTGCCATGATCTGGTTGGTTGGCCAGGGCTGGGTGCTAGGTTGGGCTGGCTGAGCTTGGAGCTCTCTTCCAACCTGCTTGATTCTATGATTCTATGATAAGAGCATGAAATGGGCTTTTTAGAGTGTGTTTCTCTGACCCTCATTTAAGGTCAAAGAGACTCTAAGTGTCTTGGCCCTGACATGCCTGGGTAGTACCAGCTGAAATTTCTCACACTGGCAACGGCAACTAAGGAGTGGAGTGAAATGAGGATGAGTGACACACACTGGGGCCATTGCCAAGGGAGGTGTGAGGATGTCCCAGTGTCAGAGACTTCTACAGGCTGCAGCCTTAGCAGCTGCAAAGGTACCCTTGAGTGCTTTGGTCAGGTGTAAGATGATGATGAGCTGCCAGAGCGTCCAGTCTGGAAAGAGCTGGCATTACTCTTAACTGCATCAAGTGAAGTCTTCCTGCTGGAGGTGGGCAGCATTTACACTGTAGTCCACACACCTGGAGTCCTCACCGACCCAAGCACAGCTATAACCTAGCTGCTGTTAGAGAGCACCACGGTCTCAACACACTAGGATATGTCAGGTTCGTTGTGCCTAAGGGCAAGGGCCACCCGCAGTCAGGGAGGGTTCTGCCCAGCAATCCACACCTCTCCTTTATTACAGAGCAATTCCCAGCGCCAGTGGATTAGCCTCTAATTAGAGGTCAGGCTCTTGTAAGCTAAATATGCTTGGGAACACAAAACCAACAACCAATGAGGCAGACTACAGTAGGTCATCTTGGGAAGGCAGACTTGGAGGAGAAGAATAAATGGTTCCCTATGTGCAGGAAATATTGCAACCATTCATCTTTTTATGTCATGGGGAACCTCTAGGAGGGATGTAGAGCAAGGGGAAATAATGATGATGGCAGATATTAAGTTGAGAATGGGAGCACTTTATTTATGAGGCAGCAGAAATCAAAAGGGTCCAAAATGTCTGTTTTGTCTGGAGGCAAATGACTTAAAACGATCCCCGCGGTGGTTTGCTGCCCTGGTAAACATTCTGGGGAGCTCTGCAGGGAGAGGTTTACAGGGAAATTAGTTGTGTTTTGTGTAGAGAGCACATCACTAAGTGACTCTTAGAGAGCCTCCAGACTGGAATTTGAATAAATGTGGAAAGCAGAGTTGGGGTTTTTTAATGATTTCCACTTGACACTCAGGAAGGGAGGCTGTAGGCAGGTGGGGTTGGGCTCTGCTGCCAGGCAGCCAGCAACAGAGCAAGGGGACACAGTCTCAAGCTGTGCCAGAGGAGGTCTAGGCTGGATGTGAGGAGGAAGTTGTCGGCAGAGAGAGTGATTGGCATTGGAATGGGCTGCCCAGGGAGGTGGTGGAGTGGCTGTGGCTGGAGGTGTTGAAGCCAAGCCTGGCTGGGGCACTTAGTGCCATGGTCTGGTTGGTTGGCTGGGGCTGGGTGCTTGGAGGTCTCTTCCAACCTGTGTGATTCTATGATAAGAGCAAGAAATGGGCTTGTTAGAGTGTGTTTCTCTGACCCTCATTTAAGGTCAAAGAGACTCTAAGTGTCTTGGCCCTGACATGCCTGGGTAGCACCAGCTGAAATATCTTCTCACACTGGCAATGGCCACTAAGGAGCAGAGTGACATGAGGATGAGTGACAAACACACAACCTGCTTGATTCTGTGGTTCTAGCTATGTTTGTGTCCCTGTTTTTACACATCTCAGCAAGCCTTTGAGTGAAGTGGACATCACCACTGTTTTCTTCCAAAAGCTTCTGTTGTTGGGCCACAGCTGAGCTGCTCTGGAGGTAGGGCAACCTGGGGAGGAGGAGGCTCAGGGATGGCCTCATTGTTGTGTGATTCTGTGCTCCACAACCTCCCTGCAGGTGTTCAAGGCCAGGCTGGATGAGTCCTTGAGCGACCTGTTCTAGTGGGAGGTGTCCCTGTCTGTGGCACAGGGGGGCTGGAACTGGCTGATCCGTGAGATCTCTTCCAACCTAAACCACTCTATGATTCTACAGAGGGGAATGTGCTTCTGTGCTGCTGAAGAGAATGCAGTTGGCTGCAGCTGAGGATGTAGTTTTCGCACTCCTAACAGTGCTCTTGCACCTGCACAGACCAGGCTGAGGGGCTCAGCTTTTGCACATGCCCAGTCCTTTGAGCAGCAGGACCATCACAGCCTCCAGTCAGGCAAGTGTATTAGAATCACTTTCCTATTCTTAGGCCTAATCATCAACTGGAGCAGATGCAACAAAAGGACCATTAAAAAGTCATTTTACATCAAGAGCTGTAAAAGAAATCTCTTTGCAAGCCATTGCAGGAATACTTCCAATAAAGAGATGAGGAGGAAGAAGCAGCCAAGGGAAACCAGTGTAATGGTGTGACAGCCTCGCAGCTCATGGGGATGGGCTGAAACAGAACAGAGACATGAGCCATAAGCTGTGCTCAGAGCTACAGCTGCAGCCTCCGAGTTTAAAGGAGATTGGGTCTTGCCCTCTGCAGGTGTAAATCAGCCTTGTCAGTGGTGCTGTACCCACTTACAGCCACCAAGGGTCTGTCTCATCAGGTTCATCTGGAAACCAAGGCTCCTGCAAGCCTTTCACTCCTTTCTGCCAAAGCCATTTCAACCTTGAGAGAGGGCAAAAGAAACCTGGGACAAAACAACTGCACTCTGGGGATAAAGCATCTCCTGAAAACCCCTGGCTTCCTCTGCCCAGCTGCCAAATGCTTCCTCCCACAGCAGCAGCTGAAGTGCCTCGTTTGAGCAAGCCTCCAGGAATAGCTTCACTGCTGCAAAAAAAAGGCAGTGTGGTCTACAAGCCTGCCACAAGTGTTTAAATCAGCCTTTCCTCACACCCAAGGGGAAGAGCTGTGATTGTGTTCTCTGACCAGCAGGAGGTTGCTGCTAAGGCAGGCAGCTGCTTGGCAGAGGAGCCTGAGCTCTCAGCCCAGCTGCCAGGCTGCTTGCTGCCTGCTGCCTTCCCGTGGTCGGTCCCAGGCTGTAGCCAACAGTCCAGAGTGTTTCTCAAGGTCACCAGCAGAATGCCACCAATAACAAAATACTCACATGAGTCACAGTGGAACAAGAAACTGCCTGAGAGGAGGTAGCACTGCCCTGGCATAGTGAGCTGGGACAAGGAGGCCAAAGCCGGCGGAAAAGGCGAGGGCAGAGCAGAGCTGCTCCCTGGGAAGTCAGACTCTGCTGTCACCTCCAGCCTAGCCCAGCACAGGGCACAGGGGCAGAGCAATGGCTGAGGAATGCAGGACAGCTTCAGCCAGCAGTGTGCTCAGGAGAGCCAATGGCATCCTGGCCTGGTTCAGGAACAGTGTGGCCAGCCCTGGCCAAGCAACCAGACCATGGCACTAAGTGCCCCAGCCAGGCTTGGCTGCAACACCTCCAGGGATGGTGACTCCACCACCTCCCTGGGCAGCCCATTCCAATGCCAATCACTCTCTCTGGCAACAACTTCCTCCTAACATCCAGCCTAGAACTCCCCTGGCACAGCTTGAGACTGTGTCCCCTTGTTCTGTTGCTGGCTGCCTGGCAGCAGAGCCCAACCCCACCTGGCTACAGCCTCCCTGCAGGCAGCTGCAGACAGCAATGAACTCTGCCCTGAGCCTCCTCTGCTGCAGGCTGCACACCCCCAGCTCCCTCAGCCTCTTTGCTTTCAGATGCAAGCCTGAAGCAGGCTGAAGTGATCCTGTGTTGCTGAGCTGTTGAAGCAGCCCTTCTGTTTTCTGAGATGAAAGGGCTCAGCTAAGTCTTTCTGCCCATTTAATTGCAAAATGCTCTGTGCTGTTCTTGCTGACCTCTGGGAACAAGACAACATTATCAGCAGCACGCAGAGAAGCCCCTGACAGAAAGCACACATTCAGAATATCTTTGATAGAGCACAGCTAGGAGGGTGGGACTGAACTCTGGGGTGCTGTTGCAGCTGTGCCATCTCTTGCTCTCCAAGTGCATGCCCTCTGCATGCTTCCAGGGGAGCACCAAACTGCATTATCTGCTGCTCTGAATGCACTGAAGTGCTGCACAGATTAGAGATCTGAGAGCATCGACTGCTCTGCATTCAAGAACCTCCTTCTGCACAGATATCCCTTATCTCTGCTATGCTGTACGGGGTCAGGACACTCACCTGAGGCCCAGAGGCAGAGTACCCAGCATGGAATCCAGCCTGGGAAGCACTTGGCACAGGATGAATCACAAGGCAGTTACAAGAAGCCCTTGTAACTGGCCAGCAAAGCCAGAAAGGATACAATTAGTCTGACCTAAAATTCCCTGCTTTCTGCTCACGAGCTGGAGGCTTGCTGTCTGCTTCCCCTGGCCTTGCTTACTCAGTCTGTCCTCAGGAGCAGAAGCTGTGTGCCTCTCCATCTGGAATCAGTCAGTACTTGCAGCCAGCTGGGGAGGAGCCAGTAGTGGTGACATTTTGCTGGTGTCACCTGGGCATGTGGACATCCCTTTCCCCCAGCCCTCACTGACCCTCTGATGCTCCAGCCACAGCAAGCCCACAGCAGGCAGCATCCTGAGGCATGGTTGTTGCTTTTACACAGGTCTGGTACTGAGGCACCTGCACAGTCATGGGAAAGGGCCCAGAGAGTGGTGGTGAATGGTGCCACATCCAGCTGGCAGCTGTCACCAGTGCTGTGCCCCAGGGATCAGTGCTGGGACCAGTCCTGTTCAGTATCTTTATTGATGATCTGGACCAGGGCATTGAGTCCAGCATCAGTAAGTTTGCAGATGACACCAAGCTAGGAGCAGCTGTGGAGCTGTTGGAGGGTAGGAGAGCCCTGCAGAGGGACCTGGCCAGGCTGTATGGGTGGGCAGAGGCCAATGGGATGAGAGTGAACAAGGACAAGTGCAGGGTTCTACACTTTGGCCACAACAACCCCAAGCAGCACTACAGGCTGGGGCCAGAGTGGCTGAGAGCAGCCAGGCAGAGAGGGCCCTGGGGGTGCTGGCAGAGAGGAGCTGAAGCTGAGGCAGCAGTGCCCAGGTGGGCAGCAGAGCCAATGGCATCCTGGGCTGGCTCAGGAGCAGTGTGGGCAGCAGGACAAGGGAGGTTCTTGTGGCCCTGTGCTCAGCACTGCTCAGGCCACCCCTGGAGTGCTGTGTCCAGTTCTGGGCTCCTCCATTGCAGAGAGATGTTGAGGTGCTGGAAGCTGTACCAGGGGAGGTCTAGGCTGGATGTTAGGAGGAAGTTGTTGTCAGAGAGAGTGATTGGCATTGGAATGGGCTGCCCAGGGAGGTGGTGGAGTTTCTGTGCCTGGAGGTGTTGAAGCCAAGCCTGGCTGGGGCACTTAGTGCCATGGTCTGGTTGATTGGGCAGGGCTGGGCACTAGGTTGGGCTGGGTGGGCTTGGAGCTCTCTTCCAGCCTGGCTGATTCTGCGATTCTCTTCTATGAAAAGCCCCTGCCTTTGTTGTCAAAACACTGCTTACTGCTTTGACATCCACTTCTTCCATGGAAAGAGTTTTAATTCCAGCATGTAGGAGGCACCTGGCAGGCTGGTAGCTGTGGGCTGCTCTGAGTGCCATACCTGGTTTCAGTGCCCCTTTGAGGCCCTTGCTCTCCTGTCCCCAGCAGAAGGCTTTGGGCACACTTAGGAACCACAGAGTCGTTTTCCGTGCGGAGGGGCAGCACTTTGTTCCCTGAGAAAGATGAATTATGCAGTCCAGGCAGGTGACACATAGTAGATGTTGTTGCTTTCCATAGCCTGAGCTGTAACCCAGCTGTGCCCTTTGCTTTTGCAGATGTCAGCTCTACCATCTGCTGCAGAGCAGAAAATGCCTGCGTGGCCGTGGAAACTGCGAGCGGTTGGAGCGCTCCTCTGCGCTGCGCTCGGGCTGAGCAGCTCTGAGTGCTTTGACCTTTACTGTTCCTTACCCAAATGAACTCTGCGAGATGCCAAACCTGAAAAACACACTGCACTCCCCTTTTAGCAGAAAGAATGCAAGTTCTGTGCTAGAGGATTGCCAGGGCCAGGAGAGAGGAGATCAGTCAATTTCCTCTGGAAATGCCTGGGAGGGCTCCAGGAAAATAGAATGGGAGACAAGAGGAAACAGGGACCCGAGTGCAGGCACAGGGGGGTGGCACAGCACCGTGCCCCTGAGGCCAGAGGCAGCTTGGGCATGGCCTCCGATGGAGTGAGGCTTTTATCAGCTGCCACATTTAGTACAGCACAGTTTTACAGCCCAGGGAGGATGCTCTGGGACACAGCCTCAGGCTGTGCCAGGGCAGGTCTAGCCTGGATGTTAGGAGGAAGTTGTTGTCAGAGAGAGTGATTGGCATTGGAATGGGCTGCCCAGGGAGGTGGTGGAGTGGCTGTGGCTGGAGGTGTTGCAGCCAAGCCTGGCTGGGGCACTTAGTGCCATGGTCTGGTTGCTTGGCCAGGGCTGGGTGCTAGGTTGGGCTGGAGGAGCTTGGAGGTCTCTTCCAGCCTGGTTGGTTCTATGATTCTGTGGCTGATGAAGAACCAAGACAGTTTCCAATGTCTGCTGAGGCTGCTCATGGAAGTGATGACATTTAAACTTGTCAGAGATCTTCCTGAGAGATTCACCTCTGATAGCAGGTGAAACTGCAGACTCCTCCAGAAAAGAACATTTGATGTCTCACACAGACAGCTGCTGAGGTAAATGTTTATGGAGAGGTTGTTAAGTATGTGACAGACATCACCTGTATGGCAATGCAGAAATGCTGCTGCTAGTGAAAGATATGTTGAGATATAAACATCAGTGGGTGAGGAGTGGATGACAACGGAGCCAAAACAGGACCACAGAATGACAAATGGAGTGCCAAGCAAGGCCAGCAAGAAAATCTGTTAACTTCATATATTCACTGGTAGTGGCCTATCTTCATAGAATCAGCCAGGCTGGAAGAGAGCTCCAAGCTCCTCCAGCCCAACCTAGCACCCAGCCCTGGCCAACCAACCAGACCATGGCACTAAGTGCCCCAGCCAGGCTTGGCTTCAACACCTCCAGCCACAGCCACTCCACCACCTCCCTGGGCAGCCCATTCCAATGCCAATCACTTTCTCTGACAACAACTTCCTCCTCACATCCAGCCTAGACAGCTTGAGACTGTGTCCCCTTCTTCTGTTGCTGGGTGCCTGGCAGCAGAGCCCAACCCCACCTGGCTACAACCTCCCTGCAGGCAGCTGCAGGCAGCAATGAGCTCTGCCCTGAGCCTCCTCTGCTGCAGGCTGCACACCCCCAGCTCCCTCAGGCTCTCCTCACAGGGCTGTGCTCCAGGCCCCTCCCCAGCCTTGCTGCCCTTCTCCAAACACCTTCCAGCACCTCAACATCTCTCTTGAACTGAGAAGCCCAGAACTGGATACAGTACATAAGCATCTTGAACTTGTCATTTCAAGATGCTTATTAAAATCAGTGCTGCCCTGAGAGGTACTGTTGGAGCTATAGATAAAATTCCCTAATTGGTTAAACAAACAAACAAACAAAAAACCCAAGCCCCCCAAAAACTTAAACCCCAAACAAACTAACAAGCAAAGAAAGATTGCAGTGAGATGCTAGGTTTGGGGAGAGAAACAGCGAGCAGCAGCAGGCACTCATGAAACAGACTCTCCCTGGAGAAGGATGCTTTGTCTCTGAATTCCAAGAACTGCCTTGCAGCAGGAACTAAAGATCACATCTGCAAATCTTTCAATTTTGAAAGGTATTCTTTTACTTATTAAAAGGACATTTTGCTCAATGGATGCATAGCACAAATCAGTGGGTTTAATTAAGTGAAATAAATTACCCTTTTATTGGAACTCTCTTTCATTCGCAGATGCAGGCCCTGGAATTGCTGGGCAATAGATTCCATCTCTGTGATTGAATCTGGCAGTGAGGCAGAGTGATACTCACCTCTGCTAAGACAAATGCAAACGTTTTCCACATCTCTTTCTCTTCCTTCCACCCAGAAATAGATTTCATGGAATGTTAGAGGTTGGAAGGGACCTCCAGAGATTACCCAGTCCACCCACCCCTGCCAAAGGCAGGTTCTCCCAGGGCAGCCTGCACAGGAATGCATCCAGGTGGGTTTGAAAGTCTCTAGAGATGAATCATAGAATCAACCAGGTTGGAAGAGAGCTCCAAGCTCAGCCAGTCCAACCTAGCACCCAGCCCTGCCCAACCAACCAGACCATGGCACTAAGTGCCCCAGCCAGGCTTGGCTGCAACACCTCCAGCCACAGCAACTCCACCACCTCCCTGGGCAGCCCATTCCAATGCCAATCACTCTCTCTGACAACAACTTCCTAACAACATCCAGCCTAGACCTCCCCTGGCACAACTTGGGGCTGTGTCCCCTTCTTCTGTTGCTGCTTGCCTGGCAGCAGAGCCCAACCCCACCTGGCTACAGCCTCCCTGCAGGTAGCTGCAGACAGCAATGAGCTCTGCCCTGAGCCTCCTCTGCTGCAGGCTGCACCCCCCCAGCTCCCTCAGCCTCTCCTCACAGGGCTGTGCTCCAGGCCCCTCCCCAGCTTCATGAAGGAGTCTCCACAACCTCTCTGGGCTGCCTGCTCCAGGGCTCTGTCACCCTCACTGTGAAGAAGTTTCTCCTCACGTTGAGGTGAGATCTTCTATGTTCAAGTTTGTATCCATTGCTCCTCATCTTATTACTGCGGAGCACCAAGGTGGTGACCTGTGTGGTGTGGTGGGTCTGGAAAGCCACCAGAGCAGCTGAAGCTTTGGTGCCACTGGGCTCACAGCTGCTAAGAGACACCAGCTCGTTTCAGAAAGCACAACAGTGTCAAAAAACAAAGAGAAGGCAGAGGCAGGCAGAGGAGCTGGCACTCAGCATGCTGCATGCCCAGGAGGGAAGCTGTGCTAGTTGGAGCCTAGCTGGGATATTCTGGTGGGAAGAATCAGAGGTTAGGCTGTGCAAAGGAAACAATGGTGATGGCTGCTGCACTCATAGGCTTGCTGAGATGGATAAGAACAAGAACACAAACATAGATAACAGAGAGAATTTGCTCTTTCTAGCTTTTGGGCTGCACTTCTCACTCTAACCTAACCTGCTGTCTGACTAACCCCTCTGCTTCCTAACTCCTCCAGCGACCCTCCTAACTCACCTTGAACATAAGGCAAAGTCTGGGGTAAGGTAGAGGGGTGGGGAGAAGGTGGCAGGGCATTTGGGAGCCCCTCCTGGGGACTCTGGTTGCTGGGAGGGCTGCTGTGTTTCTGTGTTACCTTTAACTCGCCTGTGGCTGGCTGTGGCTGTACGGATTGCAAATGCCTGTGCTTGTATCTTGTGCTCAGCTCCAACTGTAAAGCCTCAGTCCTCAGTTTCCAGACCAGATGAGTTTAGTCTGGGTGATTTTCTTCAGTGTGGAGGGGCAGGTAACACCCAGACCATGACAGAAGCGTTCAAAGTGCCAGCAGAGGGCTGCAGGGCAGAGGAGACCCACCCTGGGTCTGAGCTCTGGTGAGCAGACCTCGCTCCTGGGGGTGGCTCTCTGAGCTGTGCGGCTCAGCAGCGCCTGGCATGGCTCCGGGTGCAGAAGGACTCAGCTGAGCTCAGACCCTGGGTGTTCTCCCCACCGTGGGGGGGTGTCAGGATCAGGGTTTGCTGGCGGTGAGCAGCCCAGCAGGGCCTGTGGGTCCAATCTTCTCTAGTGTGGCAGCACCCAAGCGAAGTCACAGCCTGCTCTTGACTTTACCTTCTGCTGGCAGTGAATCTGGGAATCCTCTGGGATTAGGTGGGTGTGCAGTGAGGAGGGCTCCTGTGCTGCTGTCTAACAGCAGCTGGCACTGTCCACACGCAGGGCTTTGTGGCAGTGATGGGGTTGTTGTGGCCAAAGTGTATAACTCTGCACTTGGCCTTGTTCAGTCTCATCCCACTGACCTCTGCCCACCCATCCAGCCTGGCCAGGTCCCTCTGCAGGGCTCTCCTACCCTCCAACAGATCGATCCACTGCTGTGCAATGCTTAAAACACATGCAGCAGAGACAGAGGTACAAAAGGGAGGGGAGCCTGCACTAGGAGCCCTGGAGGCAGCTCCCAGAGTGTCAGACCCTGCCCAAAGCAGCCATCATTGCACCCTCTCTCTGTGAGCAGAGGGAAACACAGAACCAGAGCCTGGCGTGAACAGCAACAGCAAACATTGGACACCATCCGAGAGGCAACTTTCACTTCTGGTACTTTGGTGATATATATTTTCATATTTCCTGGTCCTTGTTTCTGGAGGGCAATGTTTAGAACATTTGCAAAGTTCCCCCAATGCTCAGAATTTGCTTAGATAGTGGTTTTGAAGGCATGTGCTGCTGATCAATGCCTTAATGATTCCTTCCATGCTGTAATCCATCATTTTATCACAGCACACGATTTAGCAATTTGCTTATGCTAATTACTACAACCTCCAAAGCAGTTCTGAGCACAGCTCTAGGCTATGGCTAGAGAAATGTTTGCCATGTTATTTGCATTTCCTTCCTTTACCATGGGGAATCCAAAATGCAGCAGGAAAAATGCACTCAGACACCAAAGACATGCATCTTCAGTCGGCAGCCTTCCCTCAGTGATTGCTGCAAAGGAGGCTTCAGGAAAGCTGCTCTCATCTCCTGAACCCACTGCCCTCCCAGGTGCAGACGTGGAGAGGAGACAGCCAGGAATTAGAGGTGAAAGGGGCTTCTTGCACTGCTGCTGTCCCCCAGTACTGGAGAAGAGGAGGCTCAGGGGTGATCTTATTACTGTCTACCACTACCTGAAGGGGCATTGTAGCCAGGTGGGGGGTGGCCTCTTCTCCCAGGCAACCAGCAATAGAACAAGGGGACACAGTCTCAAGTTGTGCCAGGGTAGGTATAGGCTGGATGTTAGGAAGAAGTTCTTCACAGAGAGAGTGATTTCCCATTGGAATGGGCTGCCCAGGGAGGTGGTGGAGGCACCGTCCCTGGGGGTCTTCAAGAAAAGCCTGGATGAGGCACTTAGTGCCATGGTCTAGTTGACTGGTTAGGGCTGGGTGATAGGTTGGACTGGATGATCTTGGAGGTCTCTTCCAACCTGGTTGATTCTATGATTCTATAATTCTATGATCAGGGGTGTCAGCCGTAAGAGCAAAGCAGTCTGAGAGGCAGAGAAAGCAGCAGGCAGGCATCGCACTCGGGCTTGATTTTGTGTCTGTTGATGCTTTGCTTGTTTAGGCTGCTGTGGCCCTTCTCAGGGCAGAAAGCACTGCCAGGGTATCCTGCTTCTCAGGAGTGCCTGTGCCCTTGGTGGAGGATGTCCACACGTGGCTGCCCACTGGGCTAGACTGAGTTCCTCTCCTACAGCTGTGCTGAACAAGTTTTACCCACCTTTTACACCAAACAAAGGGACTCACTGTGTCTAAGGACTAATGCAGCCTCCTTGTACAGCCAGCTGATGGTGGCTGTAAGCCAGGAGGAGCTTTAGGAGCCTTCCCAGTGTCCTGACACAGGATTTTAGCCAGCAAGGGCCCCTGCTCTGGGAAGCTGCCAGCCAGGATATGGCCACTGAGTCTCCCTTCTCCCTGCTGTCTCTAGGCACCCGGCAAGTACTTGCATTGGCTTGGGAAGCGTCAGAAGCTCTCCTGGCCAGAGCTCTGTATGTTGGGAGAGCCATGGAGTGAGTCACCCAAGACAGCGAGAGCGTTTCAGAGGGCAGGTGTGGCTGGAGGGCATTTGAACCTGCTGCCCTACCCCTGGCCTTGCTGGGAACCTGAGGGCGCTGTTGAAATCGCAGCCTGTCACAGAACAATAGTTTTCAACCTCTGTCATAATTGCCCTCTTAAAAGTAGCACAGAAGACTTTCCTGACAGGGCCATTACTGCTGAAAGGACGAAGGCAAAGCAGTTAGTCTGCTGTGCTCAGAACTGGGTTATCAAATTAGCTTCAGCCACTTTCAATTACAGAATCTCAGGGCTCTGAAATGAGCTCTAAATGAGGGGCTATAATTCTTTGTCTGGCAGTGAGCAAAAAGAACATAATCATCATTATTTAACAGGGGCACACGGCCTCGCTAGCTCCAGGATAAGTTCGTCCAAGAGCAGAAGGGATTCGGTTGGCATGAGCGAGGCAAGAGCTGCTCCGCTGGCGCGGCTGCAGCGCACCGCGCAGTCCGCAGCCGCGGGAGCCACCCTGGGACTCGGCCAGGAGGGGTTCGCTCCCGGAGCTGTGTGGAGCCGCTAGCGAATGAAACACAAACACCAGAGCTGTCAGAAGCCGAGGGGCTGTCCCAGGCGTGCGTCCTTCCACCTCAGGCTGAGCTGCCTCGGCTTTCCTCTGCCCGCAGACCGCGGTGCCGTTCGGAGGCTGGGGGCTGCTACCCCTGCTTGCTATCACAGTGAGGAGCAGCGAGAAGGAGGCTCATTTGTAAGGTCAAGAGGGCTCCTGGCATGAGGCAGTGCCTGTGCTGCTGAGCCTGGTCTTCTCCGAGGCAGCAGAGGCAAAGCAGCCTTTCCACGGACTCACAGCAGCATCCAGGTTGGCAAAGCCCCTCGGGGTCACCAAGTCCAGCCTAGAACCCTACTCTACAAGACTGAGTTCAGATTCGGGTTGGAATGATCAGCCAGGGGGGTCAGAAGCAGAATGATTAGTTGGGTTACACAGATCGAGGCAGAGCTGCAAAAGCCCAGAGAGAAAAACACAGACACTGACTCCAACAGAGACTCTGCCTTAGCTATGTTTGTGTCTTGCTTTTACACATCTCAGCAAGCCTATGAGTGCAGCAGCCATCACCACTGCTTCCTTTGCACAGCCTAGCATCTCGTTTCTCTCATTAAAACATTCAACCAGCCCCACAGCAGCAGGCACTGTGTTTCAAAGGTCAAGCTTACACCCTGTTGGCTATCAGTAAGTTCGTCCCAAGTGAAGTGGGGCAAACTTCTGTCTGTGCTGAAGCCGAGAGAGCTTTGCAGTTTGTCTCAGCCAGTGATTAATTCTTTGTTTTTCGGTCCTGCGTTTTTGTACCAACATTGCCCTCAGGCTTGGGACTGCGTTTAGGTTTCCACACAGTCGAGAATACGCAGGCAGATGAAAGCAGCAGAGAAAAGGAAAGCATTTATTTTCAGGTCTCTCAGCTTCTGTCCATTTGTTCAGTCCTTGTTCTGTGCATTAATTCAACCATGTCCCCATTCTATGCAAGCTGCAGAAAGGACGGCAGGGGGAAACTCACCGAGGCTGTTTCACACTGGGTTTGCTGGCACGGATCCTGTCGGGAATGTAGACATTGGCTTTCTAGTTTTCCTTGGCAGTTTTGTGTTGGTTTTTCTTCTCTGCTCTTCACTGCAGAGTTTCACTGGCAATGCCTAATAGCTGCTGAAATGGTCCTAAGTTTTCCTTGGGAAACATCTGGAAGTTAAATGATTGTCAGCAGAGGTCTGTCAGTTGTATTGTATAGGATCCTGTCGTGAAGCGGTGCAAAAGGTCTCATTAATGGCAGCATTGCCTGACTAAGAGTTTACTCTTCACTTGCTAGTCAGAGTGGCAAAGAATTCCATATATAACAATTAAAGCTGATAGAAAATGAATGTTCCAATGAGCCCTGGAGTGGAACAGATCTCTTTTCCCATCAGGGAAGTGGACATTGAGAACAACAGCATTGAGAAGAAGAGCATGTAGCTCAGGCACGTGGGGGTAGGACCCTGTGAGAACCATCAGAAAAGGAGCTCTATCCAGGTGTAGAATAAACAGGCAGGGCTCAGGTTCATTCCTGGGCTTGTTGCCAGGGTCCTGTGCTGCTTCCGTGTCTTGGTGTCGCTTCCATGTCTTAGTTTTGTCCGTGAAATGGAGCTTGATCTTTTGCCGTCCTTATGTCTTGTTCCTGTGTTGACACTTAGGTTTCAAACACTTTACACGAAGCAGAGAAAGTCCTGAGGCCCTGATTTTGTCAGCTCCACTTAGTCCTGCTATGAATCAGTGTTATTAATTATGGAGAGTGGTGTACACATCTGTCACGTCCCAGGGCGTTCGTTGGCTCTCGCAGAACCTGTTGTCAGCATGGTTACTGCGAGGAAAATAGTTCCAGGTTTGGACTCTAAACACATTGGAGGCCACTAGCAGGTCAAAGGCTTCTCTCAAGGGCTCTGTGACAGCCTCTGCAGTTTGGCTTTCAGCAAAGAGCAGTCCCACTGACACCCCCTGCCTCTGCCACCGCAGTACACACAAACCCTGATGCAGAGCGCAGTCTGGTGCGGGCACAGCCTCTAAAGGGAATTAGCACTCCTGTGTGCACAACAAAGGGGCAGCTGGTGTGGCTGCCGTGTGTTGACACACCTCATTCACCCCAACCTCCCTTAAATGCTCTAATGAAACAAGGTGCTCTGAGGGAAAAGCCCATTTAACAGAATAGCAAATCTCATTAAGCTCAGTGGAGCTGGGAATCTACTGCATAATAAATTAGCTCTGAACCTGTGGCTTTGAACATAAATTTTCAGGTCTAGGCTGACACATTTTTAAGCTTTGCTTGCAACTTGGCTGATAAACTCAGCGTTGGTTGTTCTTCAGGTGCATTTTGCTGAGAGTTTTCCTCTCCTTCTGTAAGAGCAGCTGATTTATAGTTCTGTTCTCCTGCTAGAGAAAGAATCATAGAATCATAGAATCAAGCAGGTTGGAAGAGAGCTCCAAGCTCAGCCAGCCCAACCTAGCACCCAGCCCTGGCCAATCAACCAGACCATGGCACTAAGTGCCCCAGCCAGGCTTGGCTTCAACACCTCCAGCCACAGCCACTCCACCACCTCCCTGGGCAGCCCATTCCAATGCCAATCACTCTCTCTGACAACTTCCTCCTGACATCCAGCCTAGACCTGCCCTGGCACAGCTTGAGGCTGTGTCCCCAAGGAAAAGCTGCCACTGTTTAAGCTGCAGGAGCACTTGTGCATCTGTGTTCCAGACACAAGATGGAAGGTGTCACCCAGACCCACAAGCAGAGGACTGTCCCTCTTCCAAAGGCCTGGCAGCCCAAGGCAGTCTAATGAGTCCAGCTGCCCACAGAGGAGGCAGAGGAGAAATGCTCTCGCAGTGACAGGGTCAGCTGCACACAAGCCACTCTACACCAGGAAACACTATAGCTGTGTGTGGCATGGTACAGGGCCCACAGGAACAAGCCAGGAGGCAGGTTTTACTGATCTGGATGGAATTCAGCATGAATGTGGCTATGCAGCTTCCTGGCAAGATCTGGCACATCCACTGCGCAGTGGGAGCCTCCCCTGTTCAGTGCCTCTGCTCTGGGCTCCGCCGTGCAGTAGCAGTGCATGTTGTCTGCAGTGCAGCATGCAGCAGCTCTTGTCTTCAGACTGCCCTGTGTGTTAGGAGGATGAGGAGGGGGCTGCAGCACTGCCTGATGAGGAGAGGCTCCTTGGTCTGGCGAAGAGAAGACTGAGAGGGGATTGAATCAATGTCTATAACTATCTGAGGGCTGGGGGTCAGGAGGGGGGGACAGGCTCTGCTCACTGCTCCCTGGGATAGGACAGGGAGCCATTGCTCCTCCTGCAGCACCGGAGGTTCCACCTCAACACAAGGGGGAACTTCTTTAAGGGTCCCAGAGCACTGGCACAGGCTGCCAGAGAGGTTGTGGAGTCTCCTTCTCTGGAGCCTTTCAAGGCCTGTCTGGATGTGTTCCTGTGTGCCTTGAGCTAGACTGTGTGGTCCTGCTCTGCCAAGGGGGTTGGACTCGATCTCTCTGAGTCCCTTCTGACCTCTGACATCCTGTGAGCCTGTCACCCTGTGGCTCTGCTACCTGAGGGGTACAGAACAGTCAGCACAGTGGAGTCCTGGAAGAATTAATCTGGGCAACCTCCCTTTCAGTTACGGCTTTTGGTTGATCACGATGGCTACATGGATTAAACTGTGAAGTCACCAAACCAAGCTACTTGAAAAGCTGAATTTCTGTCCTGTGAAGCCAGAATGCATCTTGCAAAACTCTTCACTGCCAAGGCAGCTCAGTTGAGTTGTATAATTGGCACCCTCACGAGCTTTTCATCTTTGTCTGAGTGGTACTCGAAAGCAGGGAAGTTCTCTGCTACCCTTGAAAATATTGATGAAACTCCAAGAGAGTGCTTACTGCTGAGTGTCCCACTGATCACAGGAAGCCAAGGGCACACTGCCTCACTGCCAATGAGAAAAGAGCTGTTGGGAAGTCAATCCCCCTCCTCTTTTAATAAAGGAATGAAAAAAGAAGTGATTCTTCTGAGTATTCCCACCAAAATTGTTTAGATTCTTTGGGCTGCCAATTCCTACCTTACCTGATGTAAGAGCTCCTGATCTAACCCAGAGGTTATTTCTTCACAGGTTGTGCTCAAGAATAGCTGAAATGTGCACTCTGCTTTTCTGTGGCAGGCTGGAGACTGCCTTGCCTTGGTGCTGTACTGCCTTGCCCCTGGTGCTGTACTGCCTTGCCCATAGTGCTGTACTGCCTTGCCTTGGTGCTGTACTGCCTTGCCTTGGTGCTGTACTGCCTTGCCTTGGTGCTGTACTGCCTTGCCCATAGTGTTGTACTGCCTTGCCTTGGTGCTGTACTGCCTTGCCCATAGTGCTGTACTGCCTTGCCCTGGTGCTGTACTGCCTTGCCCTGGTGCTGTACTGCCTTGCCCCTGGTGCTGTACTGCCTTGCCCTGGTGCTGTACTGCCTTGCCCATAGTGCTGTACTGCCTTGCCCTGGTGCTGTACTGCCTTGCCCTGGTGCTGTACTGCCTTGCCTTGGTGCTGTACTGCCTTGCCCATAGTGCTGTACTGCCTTGCCCTGGTGCTGTACTGCCTTGCCCCTGGTGCTGTACTGCCTTGCCCTGGTGCTGTACTGCCTTGCCCCTGGTGCTGTACTGCCTTGCCCCAGTGCTGTACTGCCTTGCCCATAGTGCTGTACTGCCTTGCCCTGGTGCTGTACTGCCTTGCCTTGGTGTTCTACTGCCTTGCCCATAGTGTTGTACTGCCTTGCCCTGGTGCTGTACTGCCTTGCCCATAGTGCTGTATTGCCTTGCCCATAGTGCTGTATTGCCTTGCCTTGGTGCTGTACTGCCTTGCCTTGGTGCTGTACTGCCTTGCCCATAGTGCTGTATTGCCTTGCCCATAGTGCTGTATTGCCTTGCCTTGGTGCTGTACTGCCTTGCCTTGGTGCTGTACTGCTTTGCCCCTGGTGCTGTACTGCCTTGCCCATAGTGCTGTACTGCCTTGCCCTGGTGCTGTACTGCCTTGCCCTGGTGCTGTACTGCCTTGCCTTGGTGCTGTACTGCCTTGCCCCTGGTGCTCTACTGCCTTGCCCCTGGTGCTGTACTGCCTTGCCCCTGGTGCTCTACTGCCTTGCCCTGGTGCTGTACTGCCTTGCCCCTGGTGCTGTACTGCCTTGCCCCTGGTGCTGTACTGCCTTGCCCTGGTGCTGTACTGCCTTGCCCATAGTGCTGTACTGCCTTGCCCTGGTGCTGTACTGCCTTGCCTTGGTGCTGTACTGCCTTGCCTTGGTGTTCTACTGCCTTGCCTTGGTGCTGTACTGCCTTGCCTTGGTGCTGTACTGCTTTGCCCCTGGTGCTGTACTGCCTTGCCCATGGTGGTGTATTGAGCTCCTCAACACAGTATTTGCCACTTCCCAAGGCACCAGGTGGGCTTGGGCTTGTGGGCCTGCTCTGCCTGACTGAGGCTTCAGGCTGAGCAAGCCATGAATCTGCCCTCGTGGGCTGACTGCTTTTCAAGGGCAGCAAGGCTGCAGGCAGCCTAACATAGCAGGGTGAATCAGTCCTGATGTAACTCCATGCATGCCAGTAAAATTACACTTGCTCTGAGCCCTGTAACATGCTGAGTACGTCACTGAATTTATTGCTGTCTCCTGCAGAGCAGCTGAGATGTTTCTGTGAAAGCTGTCAAGGGCAGAACGTCAGCATCCCCCCAGGTACATTTGAAAGGTTAGCTGGATGGTGTTATTAAAGCTCCATTAATACTCGGGGTCAGCAAACCC
Source organism: Pogoniulus pusillus (assembly GCF_015220805.1). Taxonomy (NCBI): domain Eukaryota; kingdom Metazoa; phylum Chordata; class Aves; order Piciformes; family Lybiidae; genus Pogoniulus; species Pogoniulus pusillus. Next base: position 30,866,108 of record NC_087276.1, on the reverse strand, counting down.
TCTACAGAGTGCAGCCCATAAATAGCAAGCATGTAGGTGGAAGAGACCCCTCTGAGCAGGCCTGTGCTTGCTGGGATCTTCTCATGCCTTTGAGACAATGACAAGTGCACTGGGGTCTGAACTTCAGGTCAACATATACCTGTCTGCTCCCACTGCAGTCTGGTGTGGGGCCAGGGCTATTCAGAGGCAGGTAAGGGTCAGGGCTGCCTGATGCAGCCAGGCAGCACCCATCAGCAGTGCTGCTTAGGAGACAGCTTAAAGTCAGGAACACAGAAAGGAGGAAAGCAGCTCTGGGCTCAGGGCGTTAGGAGGAAATCTCTATTTGTGTTGTGGTGGTTGGGGTTTGGTTGGTTGGGTTTTGTTTGTTTGTTTGGGGGTTTGTTTGGTTTTGTTTGGTTAGTTTGGAGGTTTTTTTGTTTGTTTTGGGTTTTTTTAACCTTTAAGACAGCCTGAACAGGCTCTTTGCTTGCTCTTTTTTTCTGTTTCATTGAACTTGTTACTATGTCCGGGCTTCTTGAAACCAGAAACGTGTCAAGAGTCTAAAGGAAGTGGCGCTGAGAGGAAGACAACAAAACCCATTAAGGGCTGGGTGTGAAGGAAACGCTGGTCGGGACTAGGCTCTGCGTGGCCGACACCTGCCTCCCTGCCGCCCCGGGACCCTGCCCGACAGCCATCGCCAGGGCTGCCCATACTTGTAGCTGGCAGGTAGGACAGAGTAGCCAGAGCTGTGCACCCGACAGCCATCACCAGGAGTGCCCACACCTGCAGCTGCCGGGCAGGGCAGGTGGAGCTGTGCACCCGACAGCCATCACCAGGAGTGCCCACACCTGCAGCTGCCGGGCAGGGCAGGTGGAGCTGTGCACCCGACAGCCATCACCAGGAGTGCCCACACCTGCAGCTGCCGGGCAGGGCAGGTGGAGCTGTGCACCCGACAGCCATCACCAGGAGTGCCCACACCTGCAGCTGCCGGGCAGGGCGGGGCGGGCCGAGCGGCCACGGTGCCGGCGGTGCGCCCCGGGAAGGGCGAGGCCGTGAAAGCCCTGCCCTGGGGGCGTTGTGCGTTCCAGAGCTGGTGTGCGAGGGCAGCTTTGCTCCTGCTTCGTGAAGGAGAGGTCCGAGGCCTCGCTGGAGGTGGCAGCACGCCCCGGGCGCTGCGGGCTTGGCGATGTGCGGGAGGTAAGGAGGCGTCGCTGGCGGCTGCGGGCGCTGGGGGTGCCCTCGTGTGCCGGTGCCGTACGCGGCAGCAGCCGCCCTGCAGCTGGCATTCTGCGCTGATCGGTTTGCCCTCTGGCTGCCGATCAGGCAGGAGAGGAAAGGCCAAGTGCAATTTGCACAATAAATGAGCAAGCTTCCCCCGGCGCCTGCTCCCGAGAGCGTTTCTGTCCCTGGTCAGATGCTTATCGCCACGGCCGGGGGGCGTTTGCTGAGCGTGGTCCTGGCATCGCGGCTCTCCGCTGCACAGCCATGTGCTGCTTCTGTTGTCCAGGTGGAAGGAAGGACTCTGAAACGTTTCCTTGTTCTAATGTGCGTTTTCGGTCTGTTGATGTTTGAGGGCACTGTTGGTTAGCTCCTGTTTTACCTAGACTTAGCTGAACTAAACCATGAAGGTGGAGCAGCTCGTGAGGAAGGGGAGCACTTTTGCAGGTCTGTGGCAGAGAAAAAAGAATTAATTATTAAATACTGTGTGTATGTGGGGGGAGAAATCCATGAACAATAGCTCTGCTGTGATGCAATTCAGCTGGGTCAGATAACCTGCTGAAGCAGAGGAGAAACACGGCAGGTACTGCTGCAAAGTGTGTCTGTGGGCCTGCACTGTAGCTCATGTTTCGGGTCCCAGTGTTCACGTTAGGTGAGCTACTGCCAGAGCTGGGAAGCAGAAGGGAGCTGAACTCCAGAAGTCTGTTTTATGAATATAAAATGTTTGTTAAAGAGGGAGAGTTTATATTCTGCCACTGCTTTAGGTTTGGGATGATTTCCAAATAGCAGAGCTGAGCATAAGCAGCTTCTGTACTGGTCACATAAACAACTGAAATGAACTTGGGTTCACCTTCCCCACTGCCATCTTTAGCAAGAGGTAGTTCATCGTTCCTGCAGCCTCAAAGTCACAGCAGAGCACTGATGCTTGCAGCATTTAAAATCCCTAAAAGTAATGCTTGCCATTGCCTGTGAAGTTCACTGCCCTCTGTTGTCTGATGCCTCTGCTCTTCTGCCACTTAGCAATTTCCACATTGGCGTCTTAAATAATAAGTATCATCAATCTCCAAAGCAGTTAAGGTGCAGCCTGTTGCTTGTTGGAGAGACGGAAGATCCACAGGCACTTCCCTCTCACACACGAGGGATTCACAGGCTGCTGTGACAGTGGGCATTGAAATTAGAATTGAGCTCATCCATGTTTCTGAACGCATAAAGCAAAGATGAGTCCTCCTGGGTTGTACTTGGAGCTTTACAGTAAGACTCAGCAGCTTTTCCAGAGGTTCTTAGGGGTGCTAGTTGGTTGCTTTGTGTGATGGTTTGAGTGTCACCTGCCCCCCCCCCCCCCCCCCAGACCCGGGAAAATCACCCAGACTAGACTCAGTGGCTCTGGAAGTTGAATGAAGCTTTATAGTTAGAGCTTAGCACAAGATAGAGCCAGACAGTTACAGTATATACAGTTCTATACAGAAATAGACAAATTAAAAGCAATACAGAAACACAGCAGCCCTCCCAGAAACCTGAGTGCCCAGGAGGGGCTCCCAACCACCCTTCCACCTTCTCCCACCCCTCTACCGTGCCCTAGATCTTGCCTTCTGTTTAAGGTAGCTTGGAGGGTTGGCCAGGGGGTTAGGAAGCAGGTGGATTAGTCACACAGATGGCAGGTTAGGTTAGAGAGAGAAGCTTAGTCCCAGAGAGACAGAGAGCAACTCTGTTTATGCTCTGTGTTTATGTTCTTGTTCTTATCCATCTCAGCAAGCCTATGAGTGCAGTAGCCATGACCACAGTTTCCTTTTCACAGCCTGTAATCTAGTTCTTCTCACCAAAGCGTTCCAGCGAGGCTCAAACGGGCACACTCTGGATCTTGTTAGAGTGCAGAAGGCATTGCAGTGTGCAGGCTTGCTTTAAGAGCTGCTGCCTGTGAGTTGCTGGGGGGCTTTTTGTGTGCCAAGGCCAAGTTCAGGTGGAGAAAAGCATCTTACTCTCCTCTGTGTGCGTTTTTGGTAGTCACTTCTCAAAGGACAGCTCCAAAAATGAAGCTGTTTACAGTAACCTCCTCAAATGAAACCATTGCGCCCTGGAGATTGAGCGTAACGTTGTCGCATCTTGCACTCAGCTCAGATGTGTCTGCCTCTCATATTTTGCCCACAGGCTTGATTGCTGGTCCATTGCTAATACAAATGGAGGAGCTTTTCTTTCAATTCAAGCTCTTCGAGTCACCAGCTGCTGAAGTCTCATTTCTAGCTGTACCTCCTTGCTTTTCCCACTCGCTGTTTAAAGCCCGTGTTCCCTTCACCCTTTCCTAGCTCGGCTGTAATGCTGCTTTTCCTCTTGCTTTGCCGTGCTCTGTATGATGGACTGCATCACTTCAGTTCTCTGCAGCCCAGCTTGAACCCTGGAGACTGCACAAGTGTGTTTGAAGAAAGATGTAAGAGGATGGCAGTTCCCGATACCCAGGAGGACAGCGTTATTTACGACAGCGGTTAGATGTACTGCAAACTGTTGTGTGCACTGAGCGCGTCCAGTTCCTTGCCTGTCAGCTCGGTAATTGATGTGAGCATTTGTTACGGCTGCCTGCTCGTTCAGTGTTTCAGCCCTGCAAGCCCATTGTTCTGCGAGTTGCCACAGTGCTCTGCTGGATGAAAGGAGGAAATGTCTCTTTCCCTGCAGTGGATGCAAACGAGGGAGGGAAGAGCTGCTGACAGAAGTCTCACTCGGGCAAAAATGAAATAGCTTCTTTACAGTCAACTTAGGTTTCTGTGCCGTTTCACTGCAGCACGCTGTACTGACCACAGCTCTGGTGAGCAATCCAGGGCGTTCAGGACTCGGGGTGTTGCAGCAGCTTGTTTTCACTTAAAATGTATGGGTCAGATGAGCTCTGCTGCTATCTGCCCGAGCCAGCCGGAGTGGAAGTGTCATTTTCCCCATGGAGCTCTGTTCTGTGGCTGCATTGCTAGTGGCCTGTTCAGCCTGCTCTCTAGGAACGGCCTCACTGAGGGCTTGGCAGTGGAAAAAGGTGATTCATCTTTGCATGCAGAGGAAATGCATCCAATGAATTCATTTTCTGCCTTCTGGTGAGTCCCTGGGTAGCAACATGCGTTTTGGTAAACCCCAGAGCTGCCGTCCGACAGACGTGCTGGGCAGGGGCAGCTCTTCCAAGGGTGGCTTTCAGGTCTCACTGATCCTAAGCACGAGTTTAAGCTTCAGCAGATATTGCAGCCTGTATGTCCTGGTTAGGGAGTGAAACCTGTATGCCAGGATTTGGCTGGAGCACATCCATAACTGTGGGATGGTCAGTCTGGAGAAGAGGAGGCTGAGGGTGACCTCTTCGCTCTCTACAGATACCCAAAAGGAGGAGTGAGGAGGGGGCAGCCTCTGTTCCTTGGTGTCAAGCCACAGGTCGAGAGGAAATAGTTTCAAGCTGTGCCAGGTGAGGTTCAGCTTGATGCTAGGAAGTATTTCTTCACAGAGAGGGCAATCAAACGTTGGAATGGTCTGCTCAGGGCAGTGGTGGAGTCACCATCCCTGCAGGTGCTTAAACAGCCTGTGGAGCTGGTGCTCAGGGACATGGTTTAGGACTGACCCTAAATTGGGTCAAAGTTTAAACTGAATGATCTTTGAGTCTCTTCCACCTGGATGTTTTCTGTGATTCAGTGTATCTACTTTGGAATATACCTTTAGCAGGTTAAAGGATGGCCCTCCACAAAATGGAATGGGTAAAGCACAGAACCAGCCAGGTTGGAAAAGACCTCTAGGATCATTCAGTCCAACCTATCACCTAACCTTTCCAATTAACTAACTCAAGGCATTAAGTGCCTCATCCAACCTCCATATAACTGATAGAGGTTTAGGTTCTGGTAGCCTTCTGTGTAGCGAGTAGGACACACTTCATACAATAGTCCTGCTGAAGCAGCAGACCATCAAAACACATTCTGCCCCTGTGCTCACCACTGCTCAGGCCACACCTTGAGTGCTGTGTCCAGTTCTGGGCTCCCCAGTTCAAGAGAGATGTTGAGGTGCTGGAAGGTGTCCAGAGAAGGGTAGCAAGGCTGGGGAGGGGCCTGGAGCAGAGCCCTGTGAGGAGAGGCTGAGGGAGCTGGGGGTGTGCAGCCTGCAGCAGAGGAGGCTCAGGAGTGACCTCATTGCTGTCTGCAGCTCCCTGCAGGGAGGCTGTAGCCAGGTGGGGTTGGGCTCTGCTGCCAGGCACCCAGCAACAGAAGAAGGGGACACAGCCTCAAACTGTGCCAGGGTAGGTTCAGGCTGGATGTGAGGAGGAAGTTGTTGTCAGAGAGAGTGATTGGCATTGGAATGGGCTGCCCAGGGAGGTGGTGGAGCCGCTGTGGCAGGAGGTGTTGAAGCCAAGCCTGGCTGGGGCACTTAGTGCCATGGTCTGGTTGACTGAACAGGGCTGGGTGCTAGGTTGGGCTGGGTGAGCTTTGAGCTCTCTTCCAACCTGTCTGATTCTATGATCAGTGTTATTGGAATGTCTGCCATTATTATTGGCTGAGAATATCAATATTCTGAATGGATCTCTTTCTGTATCTACATTTTAAAGGCATTTGTACTTGCAAGAAGCAGAGAAGAGGCCTTTGTATAGACACAGTGGCATCCTTCTTCCTCCAAGGCCAACCCTACCAGCGACGTGAAGTTACAGTAGTCCAAATTAGTCATTGATGTATGGAACAGAGGCTGTAGAACTACTGGAGGGAGCTTTCTTCCTGCTGTTATATTGTCATAGAACTGTTTCATCTCCCTCCCCTGCCATGACATACAGTGTTTTCAAAAGGATTCTAACCTGCAGGCGACTTCTGCGCTCGTCTCTGGTGCTTAAATGTGCCATGTAAATCAACCAAGGGCAATTAGGAGCCGTGCCAGGGGCGCCGCGGGCCCCAGACTGAATGCTCGTAGGCAGCAGCACACTGCCCTGCATGGCCTTGCAGCTCAGGAGTGCACACAATCACAGGGGCTGGAAGGCACTTCCACAGCTCATCCAGTCCACCCTCCCTGCCACGGCAGGGTCACCTGTACCAGAGCAGGGTCACCTGTACCAGATCACACAGGAGCACATCCAGGTGGGGTTTGAATATCTCCAGAGAGGGAGACTCCACAACCCTCCTGGGCAGCCTGTACCAGGGTTCTGCCACCCTCACAGGGAAAAAAAATACTCCTCATGTTTAGATGACACTTCCTATGCCTCAGCTTCCACCCAGTGCCCCTTGTCCTGGCACCGGGCATCACCCAGCAGAGCCTGGCCCCAGCCTCCTGGCACTCACCTGCAGATATTTACAAGCACTGCTGAGGTCACCTCTCAGTCTCCTCTTGCCCCAGCTCCCTCAGGCTCTCCTCCTAACAGAGCTGTTCCATTCCCTTCAGCAGCTTTGTGGCTCTGTGATGGACTCTCTTCAGCAGTTCTGTGTCCCTCTTGAACTGGGGGGCCCGGGACTGGACATAGTACTGCAGATGTGGCCTCAGCAGGGCAGAGCAGAGGAGCAGGAGAGCCTCTCTCGACCTACTCACCACAGTTCTTTTAATTCACCCCAGAATGGCGATGGCCCTGCTGGCCACCAGAGCACACTGCTGCCTCGTGGCCATCCTGCCATCAGCTAGGACCCCAGATCCTTTTCCCCTTCACTGCTCTCCTGCAGGTCAGTCCCAAAGCTATACTGAGCCCTGGGGTTGTCCTTTCCCAGCTGCAAGACTCTGCCTGTGTTGAATTCCATTAGATTTTGCCCTTCCCTGCTTTCGAGCCCTGTGTGTGAGCATCTGCAGAGCTCTCTGTTCCTTATGTCTGACCAGTGAGGAAGGAGGCTCTGAATAGGTGTCCCTCAGGAGCGACCTAAAGTGGGAAGTACCTCAGTGGGTGAGGTGGTTCATGTGATTGGCATGGGAATGGGCTGCCCAGGGAGGTGGTGGAGTGGCCGTGGCTGGAGGTGTTGAAGCCAAGCCTGGCTGGGGCACTTAGTGCCATGGTCTGGTTGGTTGGCCGGGGCTGAGTGCTAGGTCGGGCTGGGTGAGCTTGGAGATCTCTTCCAGCCTGGTCTGTGCTAATTGTGCTCTCCTCCTAACTGTATTCTCTGTTGGCTGTTTCCGTGGCTGCTCTGGAAGTGTGCCCCAGTGCGTGGTTGGCAGTACCTGTGGTGGGGACCCCTGCTCTGGTCTGGCAGATGGAAGTGGAGCAGGCTGCTGCTGCCTCCCAGTGCAGCCCGTGCTCGGCCAGGGGGCATGCTGTGGAAACCTGAATGCCAGACTTCTAGGAGTGCAGACTTCAGATGCTCAGAGCTTCAAACTCCAGAGACAGGTCTATGGCAGGGAGTGCTGAGTAACTCTTGGTCAAAGGGCAGCTTGTACTCGCCCTGTCCAGCTGAGCAGCGCAACTCCTGCGGCGTGCAGACCGCAGGCTGGCAGGCACTCACCTCCTGAAGGTAGGGATGCCCAGCGGGCACCGCTCGGTCAGGGTGGTCGGCTCAGCCACCTCTGCTCCTGGGTTGGATGTGTTCAGATCTCTGTGGTGTGTGGCCAGTGTGCCCCAGAGGGCTGCACCGAGCAGAGCCAAGCTCCTCCCTTATTGCACAGCTTGATCCATATCGGCTTTCCCTACTGCCCATGTGCATTGCTGGCTTTGGTGGTCCCCTGACCCCCTAGCGAGGGGAGCCTTCGTCATCTCCAGCTCCCTCTGCAGCTGGTTGTCCTACCTGGAGTCTTTCAGGGTCATTGCTGGCTCCACGTGCTGTTTAGCCAGCACCACATTTCAGCCTTTGGTTACAGGGATGGTACTTGCAAGCTCTTGTTTCCTTAGAGTTATCACTTGCGAGCTCGCAGACCCTGCACTTGTCTCGGGTAACCTGGCAGCTCCTGGCCCCTTGTAACTTCTGATTGAGCACACACCAGCTCTTGCCTCCTTCCTCTACAAGTGCCTTGTGCAGGAGGCAGGAGTACCTTGTGCAGGAGGCAGAAGCATCTCTGCTTACCACCACCTCCACGGTGGTGTCTCTCCCTGCTCTCCTGTCTGCACATATAGCTGCTCTTGGCTTTATCTGTGTGCATGTTAGAGGTAGTAATTACACTGTGCAAAAGAAGAATCATAAATAATGAAGGAAGAATGAGCTTTAGGCGACCTAATTAAAACCCTGCTCTCTTTATGAGCTAGCAAGGTAATCTAAGTCAACCTCTGGCTCTAAAGATTTCCACTGTGCTGCAAAGGAATTCATCATCTCTTACAGAAAATACTTTAACTCTTCACCTTGGTGGAAGAGTATTGGCTTGAAGCAGACGTTGGAAGAAGCTGAATAGGTGCAGCTGGGGTCACTTCTCTTCTCTTTTATTGATTTGATGGCAAGTATTGGAAAGAAACATCCTGTCAGAGAGAGTGATTGGCATTGGAATGGGCTGCCCAGGGAGGTGGTGGAGTGGCTGTGCCTGGAGGTGTTGAAGCCAAGCCTGGCTGGGGCACTTAGTGCCATGGTCTGGTTGCTTGGGCAGGGCTGGGTGCTAGGTTGGGCTGGCTGAGCTTGGAGCTCTCTTCCAGCCTGCTTGATTCTATGATTCTACGTCAGGGGGTATGCCAGGCTGGCAGTTTGTAAGCTGCCACTGCCAACAGGCCTCCTGGCTTTCAGGAGTGTCAGGACCATCATCCTGCCAAGTAAATGCAAAGAGAGAGCTGGAAGCTGTCTCTTGTGCAACACAGCTGTAAGAGGGAAGAGCTGGTCTGTGTTTGATCAGAACCTGGTTGATTCTGTGATGATTCTATTTTAAGATGCTCTCCTTCTCTGCCAGCCTTGTATGAAGGTACACACACAGTTCATCAAGTGAGAGCACAGCAGAACCTGGGGTTCATGGGGGAGTTCAGTGGCATTGCAGTGTACTACCCAGCTCCTGTGCCCACCAGGTCAAACAGACCACACTGTAGACTGGCATTTCACACTGGTATCTGTAGCCTGCAGGAGTAATGAATGAAACTAATTAAGTTTAATAATTCAAGAGAAGCTCACATTGTTGATCACTACATAAAGGCTAACTATCTTTTTCCTTCTCTTACAAACCTTCCCCCTCCCAAATTGTTACAGACACTTCCTAAGATGTAAATACACTGAGACAAAACAAAAAGGCATAATGCTGACACCCTTTCAGCACACAGAAAATACCCTGGGGTGGATCCACAGCTGACACCAACTTGACTACAATGCTGCAGCCTTTAAATGGGTGCTGCCTGCTTGCACAAGGAGTTGGCTTGGGCATAAAGGAGATAGAATTTCTTGTATGTCCTCTCGTCAGAGACAAAAAGACCCAAAAAGCTACCTTAGACAGGCCTTATGAAATCCAATTCACCACCTAGGCTGCAGCAGAGGCTCCACTGTTGCAGTGTCTGTGCCATGTATGTTGGCACACAGCAACCTTGAGTGAAGGTTTGCTTCACCAAGCAGTGGAATCTTTACAGGCATGAATATTTCTACAGAACTACTCAGCTCTTTTCTCCCCCCATCATCTCCCAGACAGGGCTATCATCACAGACTCAGCCAGGCTGGAAGAGAGCTCCAAGCTCAGCCAGCCCAACCTAGCACCCAGCCCTGGCCAACCAACCAGACCATGGCACTAAGTGCCCCAGCCAGGCTTGGCTTCAACACCTCCGGCCACAGCCACTCCACCACCTCCCTGGGCAGCCCATTCCAATGCCAATCACTCTCTCTGACAACAACTTCCTCCTGACATCCAGCCTAGACCTCCCCTGGCACAACTTGACTCTGTCCCCTTGTTCTGCTGCTGGTTGCCTGGGAGAAGAGCCCAACCCCACCTGGCTACAGCCTCCCTTCAGGCAGCTGCAGGCAGCAATGAGCTCTGCCCTGAGCCTCCTCTGCTGCAGGCTGCACACCCCCAGCTCCCTCAGCCTCTCCTCACAGGCTGGGTTGCTATTTCCAGAAGGCCAAAGTAGACTTTCAAAGCAGGAGGAGGAACAGCTAAGAAGTGCAGACTGGAAAGGCAGAACTGTACTGAAGCAGGCCCAGTTTAGTCACTTAAGAATTCATGGAAGCCTGCAGTGATTTCATCTTGCAGAGAACAGAATCTCCCAGGCCAGCTGGCATTGCAGTGCTTAATCTGCCTTCTGTGGCTCAGGTGAGCTTCTGCTCACCTTCACACAGCAGTGGCTTGCTTCAGCACCTTTCTTCTGACTGAGTCTAGGTTGGAATGATCTTCCTTTGTCGAGCTCTTAGACCCATTTTATACTTGATTGGTAGTCATGGTTGATCAAGAATGAAAGTCACTCTTAATTGTGGGCCTGTCCCTGGCTGTGTAACTGATCCCCATCGTAGCTGCTGCCCTCTCTCTTTGGCAGCAGGGTGTGCACTCTGTCCTTGTATTCTGCTTGCACATCAAGCTGTTGCAAAGCAATGAGTCTTACACATTGTTAGAGGCAGTGAGAAAACAAGAAGGCAATTCTCACACCAAGGAGTTAATGGTAGCTAGATTAGACAGCTAATTAGCTAATTAGACAGTAGCTAGATTAGCTACTAGAAGGCAGTAGTCCATTTAGGTGGGAAAGGACATGAGTTGCATCAGATTTGGTGGAAAAGCAAACTGGAGAGAGAGACAAATGGAAGGGGAACGAGTCATGGAATGGTTTAGGTTGGAAGGGACCTCAAAGCTCAGCCAGTTCCAACCCCTGTCATTACAAGACTTTGTCAATAGTCCCTCCCCAGCCTTCCTGCAGCCCCCTTCAGATCCTGCAAGGCCACTCCAAGGTCTCCTCCAAGCCTTCTCTTCTCCAGGCTGCACAGCCCCAACTCTCTCAGCCTGTCCTCACAGCAGAGCTGCTGCAGCCCTCTCAGCATCTTGGTGGCCTCCTCTGCACTGCCTCCAACACTTCCATGTCCTGCTTGTGCTGGGGGCTCCAGAACTGCACCCAGGACTGCAGGTGGGGTGTGAGGAGAGCAGAGCCAAGGGGCAGAATCCCCTCCCTTGCCCTGTGCCCACACTGCTCTTGCTGCATCCCAGCACAGGGTTGTGTCTGGGCTGCAGTCACCCTGCAGGCTCCTGTGGAGCTTTTCATCACCCCAGACCCCACCAAGTTAATGGTGGGAACTAACTTGGAAAACATCCTGGAGTATCTCACAGTATTTTTGGGGCCAAATTCTGTCACTGAGTCTCAGCAGCTCCCCCTTTAGCAATCAGCTCAGTGTAAATGACCACAAAATAGTTTCATTGAGAGCCCAAATGCCCACACTTGAAGTCCAGACAGAAGACAAAAGCTATGCAAGTCCCCAGAGCTCTGTGCAATACTATGTTAGTGTAGCTTTCATACATAGACTCAATCAAGCAGGCTGGAAGAGAGCTCCAAGCTCATCCAGTCCAACCTAGCACCCAGCCCTGCCCAGTCAGCCTGACCCTGCCACTAAGTGTCTCTGGCCTTCTGTTCCCATGCAAGAGAGCGAGGCTCGCTTTGGGACCGATCAGTGTGTCCTGGCTAGGTGAAGTACAGGCTTCCTAAAAGGTATTTGGCCATGGCAGAAGTACCACTTGGCCCCTTGGCTCTCCTGGCTGGCTCAGTGACAAATGGAGGCAGATAAAGTGCAGAGTCAGAAGGAGAACATTTGTCCTGTGCCTGTGAATAAAAACACAAGTGTAGTGGGAATGAGGTTGTGACATGAGACCCTCTTGTCACCTAGCTGCCAGGAGGGAAAAAACCCAGGCAGATCCAAAGGCTGCTCTTTCCTGACAGCTTGATTTGCTCTCAGTTACTGGGGAGAAACAACCAAATGAGGACACACTGTGGGGGAAGAAGGCTGGCACAGGGAGATAGATCTGCTCACCAGGGCTAACGACGTTGTTCCTGCCTTGTTAAAGGTAACCAGCTGCTGTGAGAAATGAGCCACTGTCAGAGGAGATGTTTTGGCAAAGAACACAGGAGAGCCCCCAGCCTGCCCCCCCTGCTGCAGACAAGGGGAGGTACTGAGTGCTGCCTGCATGCTGAACTCGGCGAGCAGGTGCCTCATCCTGCTACTGGCATGCTGGGCAGATGCCCATTTCTGGTTTGACAAGGCACACTGATACACTGCTCCATGTCAGGTGGTGCCAGAGAGATGCTGAGGTGCTGGAAGGTGTCCAAAGAAGGGCAGCAAGGCTGGGGAGGGGCCTGGAGCAGAGCCCTGTGAGGAGAGGCTGAGGGAGCTGGGGGTGTGCAGCCTGCAGCAGAGGAGGCTCAGGGCAGAGCTCATTGCTGCCTGCAGCTGCCTGCAGGGAGGCTGTAGCCAGGTGGGGTTGGGCTCTGCTGCCAGGCAAGCAGCAATAGAAGAGGGGGACACAGCCTCAAGCTGTGCCAGGGGAGGTTCAGGCTGGATGTTAGGAGGAAGTTGTTGTCAGAGAGAGTGATTGGCATTGGAATGGGCTGCCCAGGGAGGTGGTAGAGTGGTCGTGGCAGGAGGTGTTGAAACCAAGCCTGGCTGGGGCACTTAGTGCCATGGTCTGGTTGGTTGGGCAGGGCTGGGTGCTAGGTTGGGCTGGCTGAGCTTGGAGCTCTGTTCCAACTTGGTTGATCCTCTCCCCTCCACTCACCGTTCTAGACACTACCAGCTTTAGGTACTGACCTGTCAGGCTCATAGGGAGAATGCTATTAGGAAAGTGGGAACAGAAAAAGGAGCAGAATTGTCACCTGACCTCATTCTGTGTATTCCAGGCTGTGCTGAGGGCTTTAAGTGCTGGCCCTGTGCTTGCAGAGGAGTTAGAGTTGGCAAACAGTGAGTGTCTAAGTTCCTTTGAGTCACAAATCAGAGTCAGAGTAACCTATCTGCAGTGGATATTAAATAAAGTAAATATTAAGTTAGATATGGGATCCTTACAGCATCTGAGCCTCAGGTAGACCTTCAAACTGACCTGTGGGCTTAGAAAGCTGACTTACAGCACACCTCTTGTGCTGCAGTAATGAAAGCAGGAGGCGTTTAGTATTCCATAGGAAGCCTACCTGTTTACTTCCAGAGAGAGCCATTTGCTCTGATGACTTGGAGGAGAGCCTCTGAAAGCACTGCAGTAAATTTAGTTTACTCACAGCAGGCTAAGGGCCCAACCTGTTCCTGACACAAGCTGCAAAGCCTGAGCTCACCCAGCGGAGAGGGATTTGGTCACTCCCTTGGAAAGATGCTTTTAAAGTTCATAACTCAGTATAGTGTGAGCAGGACTGGGGACAGGGAAGCCACTTGCCATGATGGCATTGACTGTCCTGAGGAATCAAACCAGAAGAGCAGGTTTGAGGCAGTGCAGGTGTTAGTGGAGCTCTGAGGAGCAGCTGTGCCCCGGAGCACATCCCAGCTGGTTGCTGCGGTCTGAGCAGCACCAGGTACCGCAGCGGTGCAGGCTACTTCTTCATCTTCATGCAGCCTGGCAGAGGGCATCCAGCTGTTCCTGGCAACAGCTGTCCTGAACGCTGACAAACGGAGGTGTTAAAGAAAACAAAACCCAACTGGTGTTTGAACTGGCCCCAGTTCCCCTGAAAGCAGCAGGGGTGCACTCCCTGCACTAGAGGCTTTAGGCATAAAGACACGAACAAGGCAAGACAGAGTATCCTCTGCCCTTGGCCCCCTGCTTTGTGTTTCTCCTCCTGGTGCCTGCAGGAAGGGCTGTGCTGTGCCTAGAGAGCATGGTGCTGGCACGGGAGGAAGACAGGGGTCTGGAGCTCCAGTGACGAGGGTGAGGTGAGGCTCCTGGCAGGGGGTGTGGGGTTTTGTCCATTGACAAAGTCTCTGCTTCACTACCCTGACGTGTGGTTTGTGCCTCGTTTTCCTGGAGCTCTTCTGGGTGTGATGCAAAGCCTGCTGCGGGCTTGGCAGCGTGGCAAAACAGCTGTCACCTGCGAGGTCTGTCAGTCCTACATGCAGCACTGTGTTTTGAAATGGGTTTGGTGATTGCCCTGTGGTTGCACTGAGCAGATGTGCATGTTAGAACTGCTGGAAAGCCTCTCAACAACAGAAACAAAAGGTTTAAAGCCACTGAGACCATCTTTAAAAACATGACAGTTAGTTTTGAGCCCAGAGGCAGTGTCCTACTGCCTGGAGCAGAGCCCTGTGAGGAGAGGCTGAGGGAGCTGGGGGTGTGCAGCCTGCAGCAGAGGAGGCTCAGGGCAGAGCTCATTGCTGTCTGCAGCTGCCTGCAGGGAGGCTGTAGCCAGGTGGGGTTGGGCTCTGCTGCCAGGCAGCCAGCAATAGAACAAGGGGACAAAGTCTCAGGCTGTGCCAGGGGAGGTCTAGGCTGGCTGTTAGGAAGAAATTCTTCACAGAGAGAGTGATTGGCATTGGAATGGGCTGCCCAGGGAGGTGGTGGAGTGGCTGTGGCTGGAGGTGTTGAAGCCAAGCCTGGCTGGGGCACTTAGTGCCATGGTCTGGTTGGTTGGCCAGGGCTGGGTGCTAGGTTGGGCTGGGTGAGCTTGGAGCTCTCTTCCAACCTGGTTGATTCTATGATTGTATGACAAGGTAGCTGCTTGGCAAGGAGAAGCTCTGGGGTTTGAGTTTTACCAGCTCTTTCTCTGACATCTCACATGAAGCTGTTCATTTCTGTGCTCATGACCCCAGAGTGAAGTGCAGAATGGAAATGTTGTGTGGGATGAAATCTGGGTTTAGGGATTGGTTCTCTGCTTGCTGTTGGAGGCCTGAGTCTGACTCCTCAGACGTGGGAGATGTGCAGTGTTGCCCTGCAGAGCAGTGGCAGAGCTTTCAGGTGGCAGGGAGCACGTTTGCACTCCTGTCATTTTGCCAGCACATTCTTCCCTCGAGCTGCTGGTCCCAAAGCCTGTAGGATGAAGCCCATGACCTGTTGTGTTTGGTACCTGCTGCATTTGGTGCCCGCTGCTCTCTGTAAATAGTGGTGGGAGGCAGAGGAGATGTGACCTTTTCAGGCTGCTAAATGACTCTGTATGTTGCAGTAGCCTGGAAGCTTTCACATGCTCCTCAATGTGAAGATCTCAGCTCGTTCCCATCTCTAATGAGAGTGGAGATTTTCTGTCCTGCTGTAATAGCTTTGGTCCTCAGCCTGCAAGCTGGGTCAGAGCTCAAACACAAGGAAAGTAAGCAGTCATCAGTGGATCTCCTGGCAGATCTTGGGCTGTTATGAAAGCACTGGACCAAAGCTCCTCTAAGTCATGTCACAGTGCTTTTGTGTGCTCTTGAGCTCCCTTCAGTTTGAGTGGGCTACAGCACTGCCTTTCCTCGGAGCCTCCAGCCTGTGCCAGAGCCCTGCGTCAGTCTGTGGTCTCCACCGTGTGGAAGTCATAGAATCAGTCAGGGTTAGAAGGGACCAGAAGGAGCAGCCAGTTCCAACCCCCCTGCCATGCCCAGGGACACCCTACCCTAGAGCAGGCTGCCCACAGCCACATCCAGCCTGGCCTCAAACACCTCCAGCCATGGGGCCTCAACCACCTCCCTGGGCAACCCCTTCCAGCCTCTCACCACTCTCATGCTCAACAACTTCCTCCTCACAGCCACTCTGACTCTCCCCACCTCCAGCTTTGTTCCATTCCCCCCACTCCTGTCACTCTCTGAGAGTCTCAAAAGTCCCTCCCCAGCGTTTTTGTAGCCCCCTTCAGATCCTGGAAGGCCACAAGAAGGTCACCTGGGAGCCTCCTCTGCTCCAGCTTGCACAGCCCCAACTCTTTCAGTCTGTGCTCACAGCAGAGCTGCTGCAGCCCTCTGAGCATCCTCCTGGCCCTGCTCTGGATGCTCTCCAGCATCTTCACATCCTTCTTGTAATGGGGGCTCCAGAACTGGCTGCAGTACTCCAGGTGGGGTCTCAGCAGAGCAGAGGGGGAGAATCCCCTCCCTGGCCCTGCTGGCCACACTTCTCCTGCTGCAGCCCAGGCTCTGCTTGGCTTTCTGGGCTGCAAGTGCACACTGCTGGCTCCTGTTGAGCTTCTCCTCCAGCAGCACCCTCAAGTCCCTCTCCTCAGGGCTGCTCTCCAGCCACTCACTGCCCAGCCTGGATTTGTGCTTAGTATTGCCTTGAGCCAGCTGCAGGACCTCTGTCAGGATGAATGCCTCTCAGCCTGACCTCAGAGGTGCTCTTCCTAGCACCTGTTTTCCCGTCTCATCGGGTTCACAGCTCACCTCTCAAAGAGTGGAAGATGCTCAAATGATGCAGAGTTTAAGGCATTATCCTTAGCTCCTCTCTCTGAGCAAACAAGTGACACCCTTTGGGCACCCTTTGCTATCAGTGCATCAGCTGCAGTCTTATCTTCTCATGTGACACTTACCTGAATGTGGCAGTGTGCTGGTTTGAGGCTAATTGGAGTATTTTAATGAGAGAGATGATAGGCTGTGAAAGGGAAACCAAAGTGATGGCTACTGCTCTTGTAGGCTTGCTGAGGTGTATAAAAGCAAGGACACAGACACAGTTAAGACAGTGTGTGTGTGCCTCTCTTGGTGCCTGTGCCTTCTCCCTGTGTAACCAAACTAATCTGCTTCTAACCCCCCTTGCTGCTCCTTGCAGCTCACCTTGCACGTAAGGCAGGCTCTGGGATAAGGTAGAGAGGTGGAAGGGTGGCTGGGAGCCCCTCCTGAGCACTCTGGTTTCTGGGAGGGCTGCTGTGTTTCTGTAGCACTTTTAACTTGTGTATTTCTGTCTCTAGCTGTAACTATTGTAACTCTCTGCTTGCATCTTGTGCTCAGCTGTGACTAGAAAGCTTCATTCCTTACCTTCCAGCTGGCTGAGTCTAGTCTGGGTGATTTCATAAGGGGGGGGGGAGGGGAGCAGGTAACTCCCAAAGCATCACCTCTTTATTTTGGCACCCAGTGTGGGAGGGAACAGCATCAGCCCAAATCTATGTTGTGTCAAAGTGAAAATTCCACATTCAGAGAGCTCCTGCAGGGCCATGCCCACATCTGGGAGTCTGACCAAAGCCTTCACTCAAGGGGCCCTTGGCTCTTCCAGATGTGTGGAAGCTACTCTGCATCCAGCACCATGAACAGGCTTTGGAAGGAAAAGGGATGAGGCCAAGGTGTGTTGAGACCTGCTGCTGGGATCTGCTGTCAGCCTGTCTTAGGCATCAGACACTGCTGTTACTTCTGCTGAGCAGGAGCAGTTTGAGTACAGAAACCAGAGCTGTCCTGAGATCAGAATTCATTTCCTTTCCCTGCCTGGTCCTCCTCACCTTCAGATCTTGCATGGATGCTGTGTGCTGTCAGTGTCCCAGATCAAGCCAAGTGTCTGTAGGCAGCTTTGCTCTCAGCAGGAGTAGTAGTCCCAGGTCTGTGGAGAGATCTGTCTGGTTACCTTCCAGTGCACTGCTGCAAGCAGCTGATGCTCTGCTTCAGAGCACATAAAAAATTCAAAGCTTCACTAAATGCTAAGTTAGAAAACAAACAAAAGCAGCCACCACAATGGAGTTCTCTGTGTTCAGTGAAATTATTGAAGCAATAAAGAATAATGCTCTTGCAGATGAGGCTGCAGAGCAAGCAGTGCAGAGCAGATCAATAATGCCACACTTGCCAGAATCAAGCTGGAAGCAGCTGGGGAGCCAAGGGGGGAAAGGTTCATTGCCATCAGTCATTCTTGCTGCAATAGCACAGGCCAAACTCACTTGCTGGGGACTTGAAGAACTTGAAAAGCATTTAATCAAAAGTGTTGAGGCATTGTTTGTCCCGAGGGCTGCTTACAAGAGGAGTATGTGGGGGTGCAGGAGAGGCAGGGGAACCAGCCAGGCTCTACCAGACTTTAAATGCTTTCCTTGCACAAACTCGTGCAAAAAGCATGATCTAAAGATGTGAGTCTGACTCCTTGCCGAGAGCACCTTCACTGCATGTGCAGCCTGGGACTGCCAGTGAACCAGTGGCAGAAGTGCCCATCAGGGTGCACTGGCCAGAGGGGCTCGCTTGTGTTTGTAGCGCACCAGGGCCCAGCCGTGAGCCGCTCCCGCGCTGCCAGCTGCTGGAGGTGCTCAGTGGTGTGGGCCTGCTCCTGGGCAAGGTGCAGGTAAAGCAGCTAGCATATGCTTGGAGTAGGTGGAAGCTGTAAGGAAATTAAGTGACCTGCTTAGAAAACTTAGAGTCATAGAATCAGCCAGGTTGGAAGAGGGCTCCAAGCTCATCCAACCCTAGCCAATCACCCAGGCTATAGCACTGAGTGCCCCATCCTGCCTGCCCCTCTGCAAGCCTTCTGCTGAATGGGGAGTCAAGAGGAACCAGCTCAGAGACTATGCTATAGACTCCCAGCTTCTGAGAAATGAGAAGCTTTGGGAAAACCCCAAAGCCTCTGACAGCTTTGAGACCACTGACAGCAACCCCTCCAGTGCTTTGGGTACTGTCTGAAACTATTGTGTGAGCAAATACCTAAAGCCTCTTCTTTTAGCAAGGAATAACTTTTAGCAAGGAATAAGAATAGAATCAACCAACCAGGTTGGAAGAGACCTCCAAGATCATCCAGTCCAACCTATCACCCAGCCCTATCCAGTCAACTAGACCATGGCACTGAGTGCCTCATCCAATCTTTTCTTGAAGACCCCCAGGGACGGTGCCTCCACCACCTCCCTGGGCAGCCCATTCCAATGCCAATCACTCTCTCTGGCAAGAACTTCTTCCTAACATTCAGCCTAGACCTACCCTGGCACAACTTGAGACTGTGTCCCCTTGTTCTCTTGCTGGTTACCTGGGAGAAGAGGCCACCCCCCACCTGGCTACAATGCCCCTTCAGGTAGTTGTGGACAGTAATAAGATCACCTCTGTGCCTCCTCTTCTCCAGGCTAAACAGCCCCAGCTTCCTCAGCCTCTCCTCATAGGATTTGTGCTGATTCACTAATTGCCTTCTGCCATAAGCAGATAGGGGCTCCTGTGTCCTGTAGTGGCTAAGTGGTGGAATTAACCCTAAGAATACTCTCTTCCAGTGTAATCTTTGTGTTTGCCATTTTAAGAAGGAAGTGTTCTAGTTTCACCTGTTCTCTCTGTGTATAAGTGTCCAAACTCTGCCTTTCAAACCTTGTCAATAAGTCTTCTGGTGAGATTCAGTGCTAATAAGCAGTTTTCATAGTTACTAACAATCTTTGCCTGGATATCAAAGTTAGTACAGATTAGAGCTTTTGCATCATCCCTCACAGTGTCAGAGGTCATTTTTCATCCCAGATATCCCTGAGTTAACACAGGAAATTGAGCTGATGTCTTCATTCATTCATCCTGTGATAAAGCCAACTCACTCTGCACTTATTAGCTAATCAGAAAAGAGAGCCAATGGCATCCTGGGCTGGCTCAGGAGCAGTGTGGGCAGCAGGACAAGGGAGGTTCTTCTGCCCCTGTGCTCAGCACTGCTCAGGCCACACCTTGAGTGCTGTGTCCAGTTCTGGGCTCCTGAATTCAGGAGAGCTGTTGAGGTGCTGGAAGGTGTTTGGAGAAGGGCAGCAAGGCTGGGGAGGGGCCTGGAGCAGAGCCCTGTGAGGAGAGGCTGAGGGAGCTGGGGGTGTGCAGCCTGCACCAGAGGAGGCTCAGGGCAGAGCTCATTGGGGTCTGCAGCTCCCTGCAGGGAGGCTGTAGCCAGGTGAGGTTGGGCTCTGCTGCCAGGCAGCCAGCAACAGAAGGAGGGGACACAGCCTGGAGCTGTGCCAGGGCAGGTCTAGGCTGGATGTGAGGAGGAAGTTGTTGTCAGAGAGAGTGATTGGCTTTGGAATGGGCTGCCCAGGGAGGTGGTGGAGTGGCTGTGGCTGGAGGTGTTGAAGCCAAGCCTGGCTGGGGCACTTAGTGCCATGGTCTGGTTGGTTGGGCAGGGCTGGGTGCTAGGTTGGGCTGGCTGAGCTTGAAGCTCTCTTTCAACCTGGTTCTATGATTGTATTTCATGGCCAGGGAATATTTGATAAAGCAGCACACTTCTGCAGGGTGCAAGTGAACCAGAGAGGTTTGGATGCTTCTAGTGAGGCTGCCATGCAGCTCTCCTGAAGGGCATCTGAAGGCTTGAAGCACTTTGGGCCTTGGAAGGAAAGCTGTCACCTTCATTCATTTTGAGTAATAGTGGAAGGAACTAGAATTATAAATTGAAATTCAGTTCTTCATCCTTCAGCTACTGAATCAGAGAAAAAAAATGAGTTGTAGAAAATGAGATCCATCTTCTGATTACTCAGAGCAGAATTTTCAGCCTCTCATGAGGCAGGCAGGTCAAACAATGCCCACTAAGTTTCCCTTCCTTTCCTTAGGCCATTAGAGAATTAAGTTGATTGCATCATTTTCAGCATCATTTCACAACAGTCAATAGTCCATCTTCCAAATTGTATCAGTGCCTCTTACCATAATACCCATCTGGAGGAAGGAGCAGCTGCCCCTTCCTGGTACACCAGGCATTTAAATTCTCCTACAGAGAGTTATTCAAACAAAACAGTGAGATGGCAGCAATTTACCAGCTCCTTTCTCCTGCAAATAGATTCTTCTGTGAGAATAAAACTATTTGCTCTTCTTTTTTCTTCCCCCATCAAGTAGCCTAAATTCACCATTAGGCAGAGAAGTTTAGATCACCACAGAGCACACATGGGAGCTATGCTGTAGTAGCCACATAGACACTGAATAAAGCAAGGACCAGAAGGCAGCTGGAAGGCTGAGAGGAATCAATTCTGGCAGCGTGCTGCTCCACTGCACTGCTGTGTCTTCCTACCTGGAGGAATATTTAGTGGTGGAAGGGAGAAAAAAATCATAGAAGCAACCAAGCTCAGCCAGCCCAACCTAGCACCCAGCCCTGGCCAACCAACCAGACCATGGCACTAAGTGCCCCAGCCAGGCTTGGCTTCAACACCTCCAGCCACAGCCACTCCACCACCTCCCTGGGCAGCCCATTCCAATGCCAATCACTCTCTCTGACAGGAACTTCCTCCTAACACCCAGCCTAGACCTGCCCTGGCACAACCTGAGACTCTGTCCCCTTGTTCTGCTGCTGGGTGCCTGGCAGCAGAGCCCAACCCCACCTGGCTACAGCCTCCCTGCAGGCAGCTGCAGGCAGCAATGAGCTCTGCCCTGAGCCTCCTCTGCTGCAGGCTGCACACCCCCAGCTCCCTCAGCCTCTCCTCACAGGGCTCTGCTCCAGGCCCCTCCCCAGCCTTGCTGCCCTTCTCTGGACACCTTCCAGCACCTCAACATCTCTCTGCAATTCAGGAGCCCAGAACTGGACACAGCACTCAAGGTGTGGCCTGAGCAGTGCTGAGCACAGAGGAAGAAAAAGTTCCAGCCTGTCCTGTGTGTGCCTTGGGAATGAAGCAGGAAGGGCAGTATGAACTGGAATATTGCTAAATCACAGTGGCTCAAATGTGGGGCAGTCAGGGTAGATTGTGACCTATGTGCCTGTGCCCTGCTTTGGTTCAAATCACCTGCAGTCAGCAGGGCATAGTGATTTCGTGCCCAGCACCATGCCAGTGCCAGTCCTGGGGTTCTGGGTTTGGCCCTGGGGCGGTGGGTACTTGTTCAGACATCACTGCAGTGTGTGGGGTTGGGCTGTAGATGTGCCCTAAGTGTCACAGAGCTGGAGACAGTGATGCTGGTAGTACTGCTGGTCAGCATTGATCCATAGTGTTTTGGGGGTTCTTGATCTCCATCAGTGTTGCCTGGCCTGCACCCTTCCCACAGCACATGTGGACAGCCCAGTGGCATTCCCTCCTGTGAAGACAATGCCTAAGTAAGTCCTTGCTCCATGGAAGCTGCTGGGCACACTGACTGAAATCCTCCTGCTGGACCAGTCTGGCTGCAGTAGCCACATGAGTTTGTTTGAGACCACTGTTAGCAGCCTGGTAACAGAAAAGTCCTCCTGTGGGGCTGAGATTGGAATGGGGAAAAGGGAAATCTTGGTGGAGGAAATCCAGTAGTGTACTGACCTGCCAGTTTAGGAGGGACTCACCCCACTGTGAATGCAAACATGCTCTTAGTGAGAGTGCAGACACTGAGGAGCCACTTCAGACGTGCAAACAGCTGCTCCTGCAAGTGCTGTCATCTGTTAAATTGTGGGATTGCCACTGGAGGTGATGCAGGAAGGGGAGAGGAGTCCTCTGCTTGTCTGAGAAAGTCACCATTTCAGGTATGATTGGGAGTCCTTTCTGATGAGGCTGCTTGCCACAGCCCAAACCACACAATTTCAGTCTTCCTGGCAGTTAATGCACAGACAGAACACAGGTCTCTGGGGTTGAAGTGTGAGATACAAAGCCAGTGGCTGTATCTATTTGCCCACAGCTACTCCATTTGTGCCCTCTTATTCTCCCAGAAGCACATCTGGGCTCATGTAAAAGGAATGTCTCCATATAATCTGTCACTCCAGGTTTTCCCCCACCCCAGAGCAGTGAGTGATGCTGTGTCCTTGCAGGGAATGTCAGAGCCATTCCTGCAGATGTGGCTGAGGCAGACAGTGGTCATTCCCCTGCTGTAGAGGCTGAGGGAGCTGGAGGTGTGCAGCCTGCAGCAGAGGAGGCTCAGGGCAGAGCTCATTGCTGCCTGCAGCTCCCTGCAGGGAGGCTGTAGCCAGGTGGGGTTGGGCTCTGCTGCCAGACAAGCAGCACCAGAAGAAGGGGACACAGCCTTAAGCTGTGCCAGGGGAGGTCTAGTCTGGATGTTAGGAGGAAGTTGTTGTCAGAGAGAGTGATTGGCACTGGAATGGGCTGCCCAGGGAGGTGGTGGAGTTGCCGTGCCTGGAAGTGTTGAAGCCAAGCCTGGCTGGGGCACTTAGTGCCATGGTCTGGTTGGTTGTCCAGGGCTGGGTGCTAGGTTGGGCTGGCTGAGCTTGGAGCTCTCTTCCAACCTGCTGGATTCTGTGACAAGGTAGCTGCTTGGCAAGGAGAAGCTCTGGGGTTTGAGTTTTACCAGCTCTCTCCCTGGCACCTCACATGAAGCTGTTCATTTCTGTGCTCATGAGCCCCAGAGTGAAGTGCAGAATGGAAATGTGTGGGATGAAATCTGGGTTTAGGGATTGGTTCTCTGCTTGCTGTTGGAGGCCTGAGTCTGACTCCTCAGACGTGGGAAGTGTTCAGTGTTGCCCTGCAGAGTTCAGCAGCATGGCTTGTGCTGAAGACACTGACCTGGATGCCAGTTCCAGTGCCTTTGCTGTGGTCTCAGCTGCCCTTTGCCCTTCACCCTGTGCCGTGGTGTGGTGGCTCCCTGGGGCCAGATGCTGTTTCAACTCTCATCCCTCAGCCCCAGTCACAAGGGCTGCTCAGAGTAGAAGCAAGCTGAGTGTGATGGAGAACTCCTTCACTCCCCAAACCTGGAAAGCTCTCTGTCCCCCGTTGCCATGGCAGCACCTCCCAGCCGCATTCCTTCAGCGCTGCTCGCTCTTCTCCCCACCGCTGTCTCGAAGCTGTGATTGTCTTTTCCTGTCTCTGTGCTGGAGCAGGGAGGGCAATTACATAACAGCTGGAGGAGCAGCCAGGAGCACCCCAGGGCAGGTTCTTCCTCCCTGTGGAACCACCAAAATGGTTACCCTGAGGACAGACTAGTGGGAGAATGAAGAACAAACTGTTGGCTGGGAAGTGCAGCTCTGGTTTGTCCTCACCAAGCAATCCCCTGCAGAACTTGTCTGTTGATGGTCAGGGATCATTCCCTGGCCCTGAAATTTGGGGTTGTTCAGGAGAGTGATTGTCTGGGATTCTTTGCAGCTGCAAAGCTGGCAGCTCGTGGCTTGGACAGATTCACTCTGACATGGGTCAAGAACTGGCTGGAGGGCTGGGCCCAGAGAGTGGTGGTGAATGGTGCCACATCCAGCTGGCAGCTGGCACCAGTGCTGTGCCCCAGGGATCAGTGCTGGGTTTAGCCAGGACTGCTCAAGTCAGTCCTATTCCAGTGGTTGCCTCTGCTTAACCACTTTCTGTTCAGTATCTTTATTGATGATCTGGACCAGGGCATTGAGTCCAGCATCAGTAAGTTTGCAGATGACACCAAGCTAGGAGCAGCTGTGGAGCTGTTGGTGAATAGGAGAGCCCTGCAGAGGGACCTGGCCAGGCTGCATGGGTGGGCAGAGGCGAAGGGGATGAGACTGAACAAGGCCAAGTGCAGGGTTCCACACTTTGGCCACAACAACCCCAAGCAGCACTACAGGCTGGGGCCAGAGTGGCTGAGAGCAGCCAGGCAGAGAGGGAGCTGGGGGTGCTGGCAGAGAGGAGCTGAAGCTGAGGCAGCAGTGCCCAGGTGGGCAGCAGAGCCAATGGCATCCTGGGCTGGCTCAGGAGCAGTGTGGGCAGCAGGACAAGGGAGGTTCTTCTGCTCCTGTGCTCTGCACTGCTCAGGCCACAGCTTGAGTGCTGTGTCCAGTTCTGGGCTCCTGAATTCAAGGGAGATGTTGAGGTGCTGGAAGGTGTTGAGAGAAGGGCAGCAAGGCTGGGGAGGAGCCTGGAGCAGAGCCCTGTGAGGAGAGGCTGAGGGAGCTGGGGGTGTGCAGCCTGCAGCAGAGGAGGCTCAGGGCAGAGCTCATTGCTGTGTGCAGCTGCCTGAAGGGAGGCTGTAGCTGACATGTGTTAGCTCCCTGAGGGAAACAACTCTTACAAGAGCTATGATCCTGCTCATATGGGTTGTGTATCTCTACTCTTTCAGTACAGCTGGCTAGAGATGACCTGGTTTTGGTCTGTGCCACACAGAGAAGGAAATGTAGACTCTGTCTTATTTTGATGCAAAGGCTATCTCGTGTAATTGCAAAGTCCTGGGAGGTTGCCTGTCTTTAATTAGAGGCACTGGTAATTATCTATTGCAAAGTGGATAATTACAGTGCTTCTGACTAAAACTCAGTCATTGACATCTTCTAGAATGTGGATGAGGGATGTTCTCCCCTGCCTGAGGTGTGTGTTTCACCTGCCATGGCTTGAGACAAGGCAAAGGCTGCCCCTGGGTGTCCTGATCTCTCAGCTCCACTTGGTCTGTTCCCTGACAGCTTTTTCCCTGCTGTTGTGTCTGGCCTGACAGATGAGGCAGCTCTTTGCAAATCCCCAGAGGTCAAAGTTACTCCTGTTCCCCATAGTTTAGTGTCAGTGTTAATTATCTGGAAGTCTCTGGTTAATTGCATGTATGAGGGGCCTGTGAGGAGAGGCTGAGGGAGCTGGGGGGGTGCAGCCTGCAGCAGAGGAGGCTCAGGGCAGAGCTCATTGCTGTCTGCAGCTGCCTGCAGGGAGGCTGTAGCCAGGTGGGGTTGGGCTCTGCTGCCAGGCAGCCAGCAACAGAAGAAGGGGACAGAGTCTCAGGTCGTGCCAGGGCAGGTCTAGGCTGGATGTGAGGAGGAAGTTGTTGGCAGAGAGAGTGATTTGCCGTTAGGTGGTGGAGTCTCCATGGCTGGAGGTGTTGAAGCCAAGCCTGGCTGGGGCACTTAGTGCCATGGTCTGGTTGGTTGGCCAGGGCTGGGTGCTAGGTTGGGCTGGCTGAGCTTGGAGCTCTCTTCCAGCCTGGTTGGTTCTATGATTCAGAGCTGCCCTGGCACTTAGCTGATCTTTCCGTCAGTGCTGGGGCTTAGTGAGTGTGGCACTTGCAGGTCTGAGGATCAAGCAGATCTTCATTCAACCTTGCTCTTTCTTGCGGATGCCTGGATGAGGCCCCAGGGTCCCCTTCGGCACTGCCCATGAGGCCTCTTCTCTCCCGGGTGCGATGTTCTTTGGCCGTGTGGGTGCTCCGCGTTGCGTCCGTGAGGTCCGCAAGTGCCCCAGGAGCCAGCGCAGGGAGCAAGGCTTCAGTTTGCCAGCAGGTGGCGATAGCGGAGCGGACAGAGACCGGCGCCGGGCACCGCCCGGGACGGGGCTGGCGCCGCTGCCTCGCCGGGGAGCTTGGCGGTGCCCGCGGCGCCTTCTGGCGGTGCCCGCGGCGCCTTCTGGCGGTGCCCGCGGCGCCTTCTGGCGGTGCCCGCGGCGCCTTCTGGCGGTGCCCGCGGCGCCTTCTGGCCGGCCCGTTCAAATCTTGCGCAGGACGACTTCGTCCAAGCTGCCGCTGGTTTCCACTCTGCAGTTCATGTCGGTCGCATGGCCGTGTGCTGGCAATACGTTGCCATGCCAGGCTGAGGAAAACTACTAGCACCAAGGGTATAACAGAGCAAA
Organism: Pogoniulus pusillus; assembly: GCF_015220805.1. NCBI lineage: Eukaryota > Metazoa > Chordata > Aves > Piciformes > Lybiidae > Pogoniulus > Pogoniulus pusillus. The sequence goes on along the minus strand of NC_087276.1, from coordinate 30,839,938 downwards.
CACACCTGGAAGAGTGCTTGGTGTGCCCCCAGTGTGCATGAGAGTTTGTTGTAGTTCAAAACCACAGCGGCTGTCAGTTGGAAAGGAAGATTTTTGGGTTGCAAAATCAGATGGATTTCCAAATGCAGGCACTGATTTGTGCACATGGATGTTCTTCCTGTGTGCCACGAGTTGTGGTTCACTTTCACCAGCACAAGACCATCTTCCTCTCCCTGGTGTAGTCTTCTAGTTGCTGAGGGAGCACATGTTTCATACTTCCACACCAGGGTGTTCCAAGAGTCCTTGTGCTGACCAATACCTTAGTGCAAGGATTTCAAGTGAATCATAGAATCAACCATGTTGGAAGAGAGCTCCAAGCTCAGCCAGCCCAACCTAGCACCCAGCCCTGCCCAGCCAACCAGACCATGGCACTAAATGCCTCATGCAGCCTCCTCTTAAACATCTCCAGGAATGGAGACTCCAGCACCTCCCTGGGCAGCCCATTCCAATGCCAATCACTCTCTCTGACAACAACTTCCTAACAACATCCAGCCTAGACCTGCCCTGGCACAGCTCCAGGCTGTGTCCCCTCGTTCTGTTGCTGGCTGCCTGGCAGCAGAGCCCAACCCCACCTGGCTACAGCCTCCCTGCAGGCAGCTGCAGGCAGCAATGAGCTCTGCCCTGAGCCTCCTCTGCTGCAGACTGCACACCCCCAGCTCCCTCAGCCTCTCCTCACAGGGCTCTGCTCCAGGCCCCTCCCCAGCCTTGCTGCCCTTCTCTAGGCACCTTCCAGCACCTCAACAAGTGGGAATTTACAACTAAGATTATCAGTCAAGTCAAGATTAAAAGGTGTGCAGTCTCCTCTTTCAGAGGTTTGCCTGTGGACTTAAGGACTGGAAGCAAAATGGTTTAGACTAGGGAGATGTATTTGAAGCCAGTGGCAGGCTGTTAAATCCCAGGCTGGCTCTTACAGACTGTAATTGCCACCCGTGGCCAAGTGTTTCTGGAGGCTCCTGATGCTGTGCAGCACTGTGAATCAGTGACACAGGTTTTGCAGTGTGCTCAGCCTTCCAAGGAAACGTGATTCCCAGGCAAAGGCCTCGCTCAGTTCAAGTTCCTAGACTTTGGCAAGGCAGTTAAGAAAAGAGCCAGGGCGTGGTGGGAGAGGGTGGCATTTCTCCAGACTCAGCAGGAGTGAGGCAGGCAGAGAGCCAGCAGTGTCAAACTAAGTGAAGGGAAACAGTGCTTAACCAACATTTAGGGTTGCTTTCATCCATTACTGGTCTTAAGTCTTTTTCTGGCAGTCATAGACCATAGAATGATGGAATTGTTGTGGTTGGAAAAGCCCCCTGAGGGCAGCGAGTCCCAGCCACTGACCTAGCCCCAACACGGCCATTAACAACCACGTCCCAGAGTGCCATGCCTGCAGTGATGGCATCACCTGGGCTCTAGAGGCTGCAGGGAATGCTTTCCCAGGGCTCTGGCTTAGCTCAGGAGCCTTGTCTGGAGGCTGTTAGCTTGTAAGGAGCCTGCTGTGAAGTAAGCAGCACCTGCTCAAACTGATGAGATGAGAGAAGGGAAATTTGGGCAGACCTCCCCAGTTCTTTCAGTCTGTTAAATCCAGGCTTTGCAGAGCCCAGGCTGGAGCAGTGGTGTTTGCACGTGTGCAGTCCTTAGCCTCTGCTGACTAATTATGATTCTACCTGTGTTGTACTTGGCAAGCAGACAGCATTTGTTCAAGGAGGCTCTTGCCAGCTGTGCTGGTAAAAGTGCTTCTCAATCAGGTTGCAATGAAATGCTTTATTAATATTTATTATTCACTGGTTGCAGTTGCTGGTAGCATTTGTCTGCCCAGCACAGCTCCAGTGAGATGCAGCAAGGTGGCACTTGCTGAGGAGGGGGAGCAAAAGATTCTTTAGTTGCTTGTGTTCAGTGTGTGGTGTGGAAGTGCTGATACAGATCCAGGGTTTGGGTGGTGAGGGTCCCTGTTTGGGAAGCTCTCCCCTGCCAGGAGCTGGCATAGCACAGCTGGCAGGCTCTGGTGAAGGGGCAGCCACTGCGTGTTTGCTCAGCTCTGAGAGAGGTGGGCAGCAAGGGCTGGCACAGCTTGAATTCTGTCAATGGTTAACATAAAGCAAATGTTTCCAGAGGGGATGCTTAGAAGCTGGACACCGAGGGCACGTTGGGCAGCGTCTCTGCCCCTGGGTGCAGCACTGCACCTTCCTCTGAGACTGTGGAGAGCTGCATTCAGCCTGGTCTTCCACTCGCAGTCCCCAGGTGTTGTGAGCCAAGTATGAACCATAGAATCAGCCAGGCTGGAAGAGAGCTCCAAGCTCAGCCAGCCCAACCTAGCACCCAGCCCTGGCCAAGCAACCAGACCATGGCACTGAGTGCCTCATCCAGGCTTGGCTTCAACACCTCCAGGGATGGCAATCTAGTGTGAGGTGTCCCAGCCCATGGCAGGGGGCGTTGGAGCTGGATGATTCTTGAGGTCCCTTCCAACCTCGATGATTCTGTGATTGGAGCCCTGGGTGTCTGAAACACAGCCACTTCCTCCAGCTCTGCCCAGTTAGACACCACTTCTGCTGCTCTCATCTGAACACGAGGTGACTCTCTTTACCTTTACAGAGTGCAGCAGAACAGTGCTCAACATTCTACAAAGTATTTAATCCATACAAAGAAAAAGAAAAATACAATCTCCCAAACACAGCCTTCCCTCCATCCCCTCCCATCCTTATTAGTCAAACTTGTTCCTGCAAATGAACACCAGGATCTTGGCAGACCCCACCTGCAGTCCTGGGGGCAGTTCTGGAGCCCCCAACACAAGCAGGACATGGAAGTGTTGGAGCCAGTCCAGAGGAGGCCACCAAGGTGCTGAGAGGGCTGCAGCAGCTCTGCTGTGAGGACAGGCTGAGAGAGTTGGGGCTCTGCAGCCTGGAGAAGAGAAGGCTTGGAGGAGACCTTGGAGTGGCCTTGCAGGATCTGAAGGGGGCTGCAGGAGAGCTGGGGAGGGACTAATGACAAGGTCTGGTAATGACAGGATGAGGAGGAATGGGTTTGAAGTGGCAGAGGGGAGATTGAAACTGGATGTGAGGAAAGGGCTCTTTGCAGTGAGGGTGGTGAGACACTGGCACAGGTTGCCCAGGGAGGCTGTGGAGCACAGAATCACCCAGGGTGATCTTTGAAATTCATCTTTGCAACAGCTTCAGCTTCATGCTAGTGTTAACTCCCCTGGAATCACTCTCAGCTGGGCTCAGAGCAGCAGAACCAGAGCCACAGCACACTGGAGGAGGTGAATACAAATGCACTGACTGCTCCAGACACCTGGATGCCTGGCAGTGGCATCACTGGGGTAAGCCAACACAAGCCAAAGCACAGCTTGCAGATCAGTTGGTAGCTATAGGATCATAGAACCAGTCAGGGCTGGAGGGGACCACAAGGATCATCTCGTCCCAACCCCCCTGCTATGGGCAGGGACACCTCACATGAGATCAGGCTGGCCAGAGCCTCATCCAGCCTGGCCTTAAACACCTCCAGGGATGAGGCTTCCACCACCTCCCTGGGCAAACCATTCCAGGCTCTCACCACCCTCGTGGTGAAGAACTTCTTCCTAACATCCAGCCTGAATCTACCCATTTCTAGCTTGATTCCATTCTCCTCAGTCCTATCCCTACCTGACAGCCTAAAAAGTCCCTCCCCAGCTTTCTTGTAGGCCTCCTCAAGATACTGAATACTATAGATGTGCTGTATGCTTGGAGGCTGAAGGCATGGCCAGAGAGAGATGTCTAAAGCCAGCATTTCAGGCATTCAGTTCAAACATCATATCAGAGAGCCTTTAACTCTGGCTTGCCTTGCTCTCTCACTCCTGGGAGCAAAGGGAGGGGAATCTGCTCCAAGGCCACAACGACTTCAGACAGGCATGAATGGAAAGGAGGAGTTCACCCTCAAACAAGAGCAAAGCATGGTGCTAGCAAGTGGAGTTTGGCTGCTGGCAATTGCTCAGCTCAGGTGTTTGAAAGCCATGCTTGCTGTAATCAGCTGTGCTAGGGAGAAGGAGATTGTGTTCATTTAAAGCCTTGATTTGGGAACTGCTTTCAACCCATCTGTCCCCTCGGCTGGTGGCCACACTGTGGCATCTGTGCATCGGCAGTGCCACAGAGCTGACAGCCACTCGAGCTCCTGCCCAACACAGAGAGCTTCCAGGGGCATTTCACAGCGTATGTGAAAGCAGCACTACAGGCTGGAGACAGAGTGGCTGAGAGCAGCCAGGCAGAGAGGGAGCTGGCGGTGCTGGCAGAGAGGAGCTGAAGATGAGGCAGCAGTGCCCAGGTGGGCAGCAGAGCCAATGGCATCCTGGGCTGGCTCAGGAGCAGTGTGGGCAGCAGGACAAGGGAGGTTCTTGTGGCCCTGTGCTCAGCACTGCTCAGGCCACCCCTGGAGTGCTGTGTCCAGTTCTGGGCTGCTGAATTGAAGAGAGATGTTGAGGTGCTGGGATTGAGCTCTGCTGCCAGGCAACCAGCAACAGAACAAGGGGACACAGTCTCAGGCTGTGCCAGGGGAGGTCTAGGCTGGATGTTAGGAGGAAGTTGTTGGCAGAGAGAGTGATTGGCATTGGAATGGGCTGCCCAGGGAGGTGGTGGAGTGGCCGTGGCTGGAGGTGTTGAAGCCAAGCCTGGCTGGGGCACTTAGTGCCATGGTTTGGTTGATTGGCCAGGGATGGGTGCTAGGCTGGGCTGGCTGAGCTTGGAGGTCTCTTCCAACCTGGTTGATTGTGTGTTTAAGCTGGCAGGAGTTGGCACCCCAGGGGAAGTGAGTCAGTGCTGAGTTATCTGAGTCTGGTCAATGATTTTGAACTCTTGTTCCAGGAATGTTCTGGAAGAACATGCAGTGCCTCTTGCCTCACACAGAGGGCACATCCTGCCATGGTCGAGGGTCACAGGAAGCCAGCCCAGCCACTGCTGAGGCAGAGTTTTGGCCCTAGAAGGACTCCTTTCAGGCAGGCTTTTGGCAGGTGCTTCCTGCTGCAGCTCCTGCCATGCGTCAAGGCAGCACATGAGAGTCTGCATGTGGCTCCTTGTCTTGACACAGCTCCTGAGGGTGGCTGGGCTGGGGCTGGGACTGTTTTGTGCTGAGATGGCACATGTCTTCATTAATGTGTAATCTTGCACTGTGTCATAGCACGGAGAGCAGCTTCAGGACCCTGCCTTGTACACAGTCTGTAGGCACAGTGGCAATGGATTTTTTCATTAGCTTGAGTGGAAAACCCATCTGCCATGTACAGAGTGGTGATGGACATTGCTTGCTCTGCTCTTCTGTGAGGAAACTAATTAAAGGCTTATAGCTTCTGTGCTAAACAGTCATTCCAAATGTATTGGTGGCTCTGCCTGCCCTTCCAGTTTGATCATGTTGCAGGCAGCAGGGGGGGGCACACTGGCTCTTCCCTCCGGCTGGGATTTGGTTCACCCTGTTCACCTTCTAATCTCATCTCCCAGGCTATCAAATGAGCCAGCCCCATGTCAAAGCAAAGATAAATGCAACCCAATATCCAGCAGTGCTCAGGTTAGCTTTGTGTAAAACCCTTCTGGCAGTGTCCCAAGGAGCTCACGTGTGGTGTCCCAGGCAGAGGTGGCTCCTCTAGCTGTGTGTAAGGGACAGGAGGTTGGCACACTGCAGTGTTTGTGTTTCTGTGTGGTGTTTGTAAACCCAAGCCTTTCAACAAGGGTGCTGAGAAACTCTCACTGTTAACCATGGCTCTGTCCCTTCCAGCTGGAGTGGGAGTTTCCACCCACAGCAAACTTAGGGTGGTCCCTTTAAACCAAACAACCTTGCACCTGGCATCCCCTTGTTTTCCTCTTGCCACTGAGTGAGGCTCTGCCTTGCACTGTTTGCAGTCAGCAACTGACCTGTCCTAAAGCCATGACAACTGGTCTTGGTGGAGCCATGAGTCAAACTGCATTCAGGAGAGAGGTCACACACAGTGCAACACTGACACGGAGTGCTTTTATTTTGGATCCAGCTCTGTGCTGTTCACTTCTGGTGATTCATGCTCCCAGTCACCACTGCCTTCCAGGAAGCATTCCCCCAACAATCCTCAGAATTTTGCTCTTTCTCTGTACTGTTAAAGTTCTTCTTTCTCTGTTATTGCAGCATCTTTTTGGCTGAGATCTTCTCTGATTCCTTCTGAATGAGCCTTTAAAAAAAAGAGAAGCAAATGCAAGAGCAAAGCTACTGATGCTGCCCAGAAGTGCCCCAGCAGCTCTTTCACTTTAGGTGATCTTTAGGTGATAGGAAATGCAGATTCTCATCACTTTAACCGAGGAGCTCTGAGGGCTTGTGGATGAAGTCAGAAAGAGTGAAATGTGCTTTGTTTTTAAACCTTTCCCCTGGACTGTGGCAAAACTGAGGTAAGGCATTGTGAGCCAGCTTAATGAGGGCTTGGAACCCCCTGTTTGGTAGGCTGATGGGCATAGAACAGTCTTTCCTAGGCAGTCTTAAAAGGAACTGCCTTCTTAGGTGTCTCGTTTGTGTGCTTGTGAGAGCCCTGAGGTGAGGATGAGGAGGCAGTGCAGCAAGAGACTTCACATCAAGCACTGCACTGCAGATGGCCTAATACTGCAGTCTTCTGGGGAAGTTGGGTGGGTGTTAGGTAAGGACAGAGAATGTGAACAGAGGAGAAAATTCCTGTTAGCCTTTCTGCTACACAGAGCATGGGCTTGAATGGGGTTTCCCAAACTGGCTTTTTAACTTTGGTGGGAAAGAAGAGATGACAGAATGTGCACAGCTCTAACACTGGATGCAAAAGGCTGCAGGACTCCACAGATGTGCTTCAAACACATCACTGGGGAACACTCAACACAGGCAGACAGCTGAGAAACAGAACTGTGCGTGACTGGGCAGAGTGGGTGTCTGATCCTTCGCGGCAGGTTTCTGTCTCCCACTCTTAGTTCAGTCATCCCTCTCCATCTGTAACAACCTAACTGAGTAGTGAATTTAGGAGCAAATCAAAGCCTCTGGTGGAAATGGGTCTGAAAATACAAAACCAATTCCACCCACAGGAAGTTTTCCCCACTAGTTGGGAAGAGCTTTAGTGTTAACTATTGCCACTCTGTGGATCTGCTTCTCTCCTGGGCAGGATGGACCCCTGGTTCTTATGCTGGATAGACAGTGTCTCTATTCATAGATCATAGAATCAAGCAGGTTGGAAGAGAGCTCCAAGCTCACCCAGCCCAACCTAGCTCCCAGCCCTGGCCAACCAACCAGATCATGGCACTAAGTGCCCCAGCCAGGCTTTGACTGAACACCTCCAACCACGGCCACTCCACCACCTCCCTGGGCAGCCCATTCCAATGGCAAATCATGTGTCAAGGTTTTTCCTCTGTTCTTTGGAGCTGTCTGCATGGAGCTTGCACACATTGGCGGGGGTTGGAACTGGATGAGCTCTGAGGTCTCTTCCAACCTAAACCATTCTGTGAGTCTATGACACGAGCAGTGCCTGAAGCTCATAAGGTGTGGCTGTGCTGTAGCCAGGTGAGTGTGGCTGTACAAGGTGCAAGCGTGCAGTAGATTACACAGCAGTGTAATCTCAGTGTCTGGTCAAGTGCCTACCTTCTCTCCTGGCTGTGCTTTTGTCTTGCTTTGTTCTTCTAAGAATTCAGAAAATGCCTCCAAGGTCTGGTCCCCAGCATAGGCCACCTCCTGAAAAGAGATTCAAGGTTAAGTATTCAACTGTGTAGGCAAAATGCTGCCAAGCAGCAGCATAATGCCTGGATGATCCTGGAGTTCTATTCCAACCTGAGGGGGGCTACAAAAAAGCTGGGGAGGGACTTTTTAGGCTCTCATGGAGTACCAGGAACTGGGGGAATGGATCAAAGCTGGAGGTGGGGAGAGTCAGACTGGCCATGAGGAGGAAGTTGTTGAGCATGAGAGTGGTGAGAGGCTGGAATGGGTTGCCCAGGGAGGGGGTTGAGGCCCCATGGCTGGAGGTGTTTAAGGCCAGGCTGGCTGAGGCTGTGTGCAGCCTGCTCTAGGGTAGGGTGTCCCTGGGCATGGCAGGGGGTTGGAACTGGCTGATCCTTGTGGTCCCTTCCAACCCTGACTGATTCTGTGATAATCAGCTGAGTGCTTTCAGATCTTTACACTGACCAAACTCTAGACTTACTCTTTGTGGCATTGAGTGGGCTCCTGACTCTTTGTGGCATTGAGTGGGCTCCTGACTCTTTGTGGCATTGAGTGGGCTCCTGACTCTTTGTGGCATTGAGTGGGCTCCTGACTCTTTGTGGCATTGAGTGGGCTCCTGACTCTTTGTGGCATTGAGTGGGCTCCTGACTCTTTGTGGCATTGAGTGGGCTCCTGACTCTTTGTGGCATTGAGTGGGCTCCTGACTCTTTGTGGCATTGAGTGGGCTCCTGACTCTTTGTGGCATTGAGTGGGCTCCTGACTCTTTGTGGCATTGAGTGGGCTCCTGACTCTTTGTGGCATTGAGTGGGCTCCTGACTCTTTGTGGCATTGAGTGGGCTCCTGACTCTTTGTGGCATTGAGTGGGCTCCTGACTCTTTGTGGCATTGAGTGGGCTCCTGACTCTTTGTGGCATTGAGTGGGCTCCTGACTCTTTGTGGCATTGAGTGGGCTCCTGACTCTTTGTGGCATTGAGTGGGCTCCTGACTCTTTGTGGCATTGAGTGGGCTCCTGACTCTTTGTGGCATTGAGTGGGCTCCTGACTCTTTGTGGCATTGAGTGGGCTCCTGACTCTTTGTGGCATTGAGTGGGCTCCTGACTCTTTGTGGCATTGAGTGGGCTCCTGACTCTTTGTGGCATTGAGTGGGCTCCTGACTCTTTGTGGCATTGAGTGGGCTCCTGACTCTTTGTGGCATTGAGTGGGCTCCTGACTCTTTGTGGCATTGAGTGGGCTCCTGACTCTTTGTGGCATTGAGTGGGCTCCTGACTCTTTGTGGCATTGAGTGGGCTCCTGACTCTTTGTGGCATTGAGTGGGCTCCTGACTCTTTGTGGCATTGAGTGGGCTCCTGACTCTTTGTGGCATTGAGTGGGCTCCTGACTCTTTGTGGCATTGAGTGGGCTCCTGACTCTTTGTGGCATTGAGTGGGCTCCTGACTCTTTGTGGCATTGAGTGGGCTCCTGACTCTTTGTGGCATTGAGTGGGCTCCTGACTCTTTGTGGCATTGAGTGGGCTCCTGACTCTTTGTGGCATTGAGTGGGCTCCTGACTCTTTGTGGCATTGAGTGGGCTCCTGCTTTTCTGCCCCAAGACTTAACCAGGGTGTGGAGTGTGCAAGACTGCACTTCAATTCATTAGGAGCTGCACACGCACATCTGAGTGGAACACATCTCCCTCAAAGGATTAAATGAGGACATGGGCAAATGCTTTAGGATTTAATTTAGGTTTAGGACCTAGAAGGAAAAAAAAAATGAAAAGCTTAGTAACATCTAAATTACGTTAGGATCTCTGAATTAATTTTTTTGTCCCTTCAGAGGTACTTTGTTTTTAATGAGATTGTCTGGGCAGATGGAGGAATTTAACTGCAGTGTTTTCCTTTGCCTCTTTCTTACTGTCGTGTAACACAGCTGCTGCTCTAGGTGGCATGCTGTTAAGATTGTTGCTCTTGTTTATTCCCAGTTGAGGCTGTGATACTGGAATGAAGGCAGATTACTGACACAAGTGTGTAGAAGCTCTTTGCAGGGAGGGTGGTGAGACCCTGGCACAGGTTGCCCAGGGAGGTTGTGGAGCACAGAATCACCCAACGTGATCTTTGATCACGTTGGGTGATTCTGTGCTCCACAACCTCCCTGGAGGTGTTCAGGGCCAGGATGGATGAGTCCTTGAGCAACCTGTTCTAGGTGTCCCTGCCTATGGCAAGGGGGTTGGAACTGGCTGCTCCTTCAAGTGCCTTCCAACCTAAACCATTCTATGTGTCAGCATCTCAGAGGCTGAAGTCAGATCTGCTGCACAAACAAGCGGCGGAGGGCGGTTCAGGGACGGTACAGCTTTTGGTGTGGCTTGAAGCAAAAAGGCACTGCCGTGGTTAGGAGGTAGCTGTAAGTTGTCTGAGCTGAAAGCCAGCAGGCAGACTGAGGTTGTTAGACAGCAGAATGTGAGGCTGCAGTGAGTTGCAGGTGCGAATGAGGGCGATGCATGGGCGGTGGGCACAGCCTCGCACCCAGGAGGGGACAATAGAAGGGTTCTTCCTTTACCTCAGGGTCTTGGCAGCAGTGTTGAGTAAATAGGGACTAAACGTAGCTCGAAGGACTCCTTTCCCAGCAAAATGCAGGTGTGCACACACTGACACACGTGGGTCAGCCCTCAGGGTGCAGCTCTCTCTGCATTCTTCCCCTCACAGCTCCTCACCCGGTAGTCTTGGCCGGCAGGAAAGAGCCTGAAGCAGGGATAACGATCTAATTCCACCGTCAGGATGTCGTTTGCTGTGGCATCTATCTTGGCAATCATGATGTCTCTGTGACCTTCGTATCTCTCTCCCAGCTTGTCCCAGACTGGCAGGAGGTTCCTGCAGTCAGAGGACCAGGGGACATCTGCGGATTAAGAAGGAGAAGTAGCAGGCTGCAGTCTGGCGGAAGAGCAGGTTCTGGCGCAGTCACTGAGACCTCTTTAGCCCTTACAGCTTACAGAGTTTGGGATGTCAGTTATGGTCAGTTGCTACTTGAAACCCTTCACCCTGCATGGGTGTCAGGAGCTTTGCTGTAGTGGTAGCTAGCTGTTGGCTAACTGCTTCTGAGAGCAGTGCTGCTCTGGCTCTGCTTAGCCGCAGGGGCTGTGCCTTGCCATGAGGCTGTGCTGCAGCGCGGTGCTGGGTAACACATGCAACCCAAGGCAGTTTTGCATCAATCCCGTGGGGAAACCAACAGAACAAGGGGACACAGCCTCAAGCTGTGCCAGGTGTTAGGAGGAAGTTGTTGTCAGAGAGAGTGATTGGCATTGGAATGGGCTGCCCAGGGAGGTGGTGGAGTGGCTGTGGCTGGAGGTGTTGAAGCCAAGCCTGGCTGGGGCACTTAGTGCCATGGTCTGGTTGCTTGGGCAGGGCTGGGTGCTAGGTTGGGCTGGCTGAGCTTGGAGCTCTCTTCCAACCTGGCTGATTCTATGAAATACTTCCCAGAAGCACTGAATGCTTTCTGCGTGGTAAAATTGGCTGTGTTCATAGACTACACTTATGCTAAGAGAAGTCTGAAGTCTGGTGGTGTTTTGACTCTGAGCACTGCACTCCAAAAGACAAGCTGATGAGAGCCAGGTGTCCCCTCAAAGGGCAAACAATGTAGTTTCAGTCCTTTGGTCATGAGAACAATGCTTCTACTCAGTTTAGACTGGATTGAGGTTCTGGGGAGCTCCCCTGAGTGCCCTACCTCCATACCTTTACCAGCCTTTCATCTCCAGAGGATGCAGTTCAGTTCCTGCTCAGATCAGTTTGTTCGTGGTACTGCAGCACAGCAATGACTTGTGTGACTGTGGTGGCTGCAGCCCACAAGGAGGACTGCAGGAATGCACTACCTTTAGGGATTTCTGACATCCAGGAGAGCAGAGCAAGTTGCCTATATCTGTGTTAATGCTGGATGTTTGCTCTGCTGAAGTAATTAAGGCAGGAACTAATCCCCGTTGGCTGGTACAGAGATAGGGCAGTGGTTTCTTGCTGGGAAGAGTCAAGCATGAAAGCTGCTTTCCTTGCAGAGAGGGGAGTTGAAAAAGCAGTTACAGTTTGCAAAGCCACAGCTCCTCCCTGGGATTTAATCCCAGAGCTTGGTAACCAGACAAGCTCACAGCCTTGGAGGCAGCCTGACCCATGCTGTACAGCAGTGTTCTGTGGTACAACATAACTTTCCAATGTCACTTTGTCTTTCAGCACTAAGGTTTGCTGTGGCCTTGACAACTGTTTACTTAGGGCTGCATTGAGTAACACTGCATCCCTTTAGGCAGCAGAAGTATCACAGGGGTCCATGGATAGGCATCTTTTTCTCCAAGGCTTTCACTGGGTAACAAAAACTCCTTAAGGTTGACTCCTGCAAAGTGGAAAGATTCCATTGGCAGGAAGCATGAGCTTGTTTCTCACTTCCACTTGATCATGTGGAGTTGCTGTCCCTGGAGGTGTTGAAGCCAAGCCTGGCTGGGGCACTTAGTACCATAGTCTGGTTGATTGGCCAGGGCTGGGTGCTAGGTTGGGCTGGATGAGCTTGGAGGTCTCTTCCAACCTGGTTGATTCTATGCTAAAGCAGCTTTAAATGCAGCAGTAACACTTACAGAACATAACAAACACAGACATGGTCTTATTGAAGACAATCCTGTTGAAATTCTTCCCCACGAGCACTTTGACAGGCATCTTGTCCCAGTCCTCTGGAATTTCTTCACTGGAGAGATGTAGCTAAGCAGAAACAGAAACACTGCTGTGAAAATGCAGGGAGCACGGAGAAACTGCCTCAGGTTCTAGTGGGAGGTGTCCCTGCCTATGGCAGGGTTGGATTTAAGGTCTCTTCCAGCCTAAAGCATTCTATGATTCTGTGTTAATCCCAGGCTTGTGAGGCACTGCCTAATGTGCACTGCTAGTGAGTGGGGCTTCTTAAAGCCTCTGCATCCTGGGCAGCCTTCATGTGCCTTGAGTGCTGCATCCAGTTCTGGGCTCCCCAATTCAAGAGAGACGTTGAAGTTCTGGAAGGTGTTTGGAGAAGGGCAGCAAGGCTGGGGAGGGGCCTGGAGCACAGCCCTGTGAGGAGAGGCTGAGGGAGCTGGGGGTGTGCAGCCTGCAGCAGAGGAGGCTCAGGGCAGAGCTCATTGCTGTCTGCTGCTGCCTGAAGGGAGGCTGTAGCCAGGTGGGGTTGGGCTCTGCTGCCAGGCACCCAGCAACAGAAGAAGGGGACACAGCCTGGAGCTGTGCCAGGGCAGGTCTAGGCTGGATGTTAGGAGGAAGTTGTTGTCAGAGAGAGTGATTGGCATTGGAATGGGCTGCCCAGGGAGGTGGTGGAGTTGCTGTGGCTGGAGGTGTTGCAGCCAAGCCTGGCTGGGGCACTTAGTGCCATGGTCTGGTTGGTTGGCCAGGGCTGGGAGCTAGGTTGGGCTGGCTGAGCTTGGAGCTCTCTTCCACCCGGGGTGGTTCTGTGATTCCAAATGAGGAAGCCATTGATGGGGACAGTCAGCAGCGTGCAGTCAGCAAGCAGCTCTTGTGCACGTTTGTTAGGGGGCAGTCTCGTTGCCACTGGACATACCTTTGCTTTCCCATCCAGGTAGCTCTGGCAGAATGCCCTCAGGTTCTCCAGGGTCACCTCCTCCGCAGGCATTTTGTACCTGGCCTCGCTGGTGAGGTTGAGGATGCTGAGGGCAGGGACATCTGCCTGCCTGATGCGGAAGTACTCCAGCACTCGCCCGTTCCGCGGCTCGCTCGTGTCCACCACCACAAACAGCAGCTGGCGACAGAAGAGACTCAGGCAGCTGCCCTGCTTGGCCAGCTTGGCTCTGGCAGTTTTACAGCAATGGACCCCCCAGCTTGGCAGTGGTTCAGGATCTCATTTTACATGCAAGGGATTGCGTGGAACCGTTTTCGGGTCTCAGTCTGACAGCCAGCAGCCCTCTGGACTTTATCCTAGTTAATAACAACTGCTGAGGCAGCCAAAAGCAGTGGAGCTTCCCAGCCTGTCCCCTCACAGTGCTTTGCTAGCTCTTGTTTTAGTAACACTCCAAATGAGCCCTCGAAGCACTCGCTGTCTTCCCAATCAATCTTAGCAGGAGCAAAGAGCTAACCCCTGTGCTCCACATGGCTTCACCAATACTAAATGTGGTATTTTATTACAAGATGACTTCCATTTTTCAGTGTCTGCTGTGTTTGGAGCAGGGGCAGCATCCCCACGACCAAAGTGCTTCTGTGTCAGCCTGCCTGTACCTGTTTCTGTCGCTGCAGATGTGTGCCGCAAGCAAGGCTGTGCAGGTGCCTCGCAGCACTGCTTGGCTATTGTAGCTTCTGCATCTCTTGGCTCAGGCAATGCTCTGAGACCCTCAGAGCACAGAGTTATAGAATGGGCTGGGTTGGAAGAGACCTCTGAAGGTCGTCCAGTCCAACCCCCCCTGCAGTCAGCAGGGACATCCTCAACTAGATCAGGTTACCCAGAGCCCTATGGAGCCTCACTTTGAATATCTCCAGGGTCTCCTCCCCATCTGTTCTGCCCTGGTGAGACCTCATCTTGAGTACTGCCTTCAGTTTTGGGCTGTCCAGTTGAAGAGGGACAGGGATGTGCTGGAGAGGGTCCAGCAGAGGGCTGTGAGGATGATGAGGGGACTGGAGCACTGCCTGGTGAGGAGAGGCTGAGGGACCTGGGGCTGCTTAGTCTGTAGAAGAGAAGACTGAGAGGGGATTGAATCAATGTTTATAACTATCTGAGGGCTGGGGGTCAGGAGTGGGGGACAGGCTCTGCTTACTGCTCCCTGGGACCCTTTACTGTAAGGGTCCCAAGACCACTGGCACAGGCTGCCCAGAGAGGTTTCTAAAGGGTTTGATAGCCTTGTCAGAGGGACCCTTTACTCTGCTCTTGTCAGACCCCACCTGGAGCACTGTTCTGGAGCCCCCAGCACAAGCAGGACATGGAACTGCTGGAGCCAGTCCAGAGGAGGCCACCAAGATGCTGAGAGGGCTGCAGCAGCTGTGCTATGAGGACAGGCTGAGAGAGTTGGGGCTCTGCTGCCTGGAGAAGAGAAGGCTTGGAGGAGACCTTGGAGTGGCCTTGCAATATCTGAAGGGGGCTACAGGAGCTCTGGGGAGGGTCTATTGACAAGATCTTGTAATGACAGGATGAGGAGGAATGGGTTTGAACTGGCAGAGGGGAGATTTGGACTGGATGTGAGGAAAGGGTTGTTTGCAGTGAGGGTGGTGAGACACTGGCACAGGTTGCTCAGGGAGGTTGTGGAGCACAGAATCTTTGATCAGCTTGGATGATTCTGTGCTCCACAACCTCCCTGCAGGTGTTCAGGACCAGGCTGGATGAGGCCTTGAGTGACCTGTTGTAGTGGGAGGTGTCCCTGCCTATGGCACAGGGGGGTTGGAACTGGCTGAGCTTTGAGGTCCCTTCCAAACTAAACCATTCTGTGATTCCGAACCAGGACTGTAACCTGTATCACAGCTCTCCCAGTGCACACAAATTCCCAGACCAAGTCAAGAGATCTCAACCCTTCTGAGATCCTGTGGACTGACAGCAGCATGCTTTTGCCAGCCACGAGGAGTGTCTCCCCTTGATCTGTTGGCAGAGCAGGGCTGAGCTTTACAAACCTTCCCCCTGAACTCCGCAGCCGCAGCCGTGTAGTTCTCGTAAAGCTCCCCGAATGCCTCCAAGCTGGTTGGGGTGAACAGCAGGATGTGATTCTCCACAGGGACATCAAAAATCTTCACAGAGTTCTGGGAAGCAAAAGACTCAACGTCTGCTCCAGCCTCTGTGAGCAGAGCAGTCAGCCAGAGGCTCAGCCTCTCGCTGTCATTCTGCTGGGCTACCGCCAGTTTCACTTTTGAAGCCACTCAGTTCCCAGTCATTGCCACAACTCTTTGGGGTTTTTTTTTCATTGTTTTAAAGAGGAGAAAGTGAGAAAAATCAGCAGCTGCTGAATGCTCTCTGTTGCAGGGAAAACCTCATCCTCATTCAGAGGTTTTTACCGTCAGAAGGACCTGTTGTGAGCTTCTAGTCTGACCTCCTGTGTTACACACACTGAAGGGTTAAAGCTCAAGATGTGGTAAAGTAAAAGGTTCCCAGGGAGGCCCAGCTGCAGGACTGGTTGGGAAGCTTCCTTCTGTTCTGGATGGCATCAGCATCTTGCACCTCCTTCCCTGCACAGCAGTGCCCTCTTCTCATGCCACCCCACGATCAGAGGCAACGTGGCATCTCCCAGGAAAGCCTTTCCATGTCTTCCCCCCTCTACTCGCCCTCCCAGCAAGTCGTGCTGGCTCCTTTCTTCCTCGTCTTGGCCCAGAGGACCCCCTTTCTGCCTGGCAGTGGCAGGTTTCCAGAGGGGGTTAAGGACTGACAGTCCAAGCTCTCACCCACCTAAGTGCTGCAGAAGCAGCCCTGGCCTTTGAGCTAGCTGCCCAGGAGGCGGATGCGAGTTCGGGCATGGCCACGCTCTGCCCAGCCATTCCCTTTCTCCTCTAAGAGGAAGCATCCTTTGGCTTGGATTAGCCCAGGAGATGCCTGTTGGCTTCTGCTGGTGTTTCCAGAAGCGTTAGGGGCTGGCCTAGTCAAGCAAGCAAGCCAAATTCTCCAGCACTGAGCACCACACTAGCTCTCTGCGTCTTGTTCTGCATGGGCTTCTGTCTCTCCTCTCTTCTCCCTGTAGCCGTTGTTAACACAGTGGCATGCACATACCTCAAGATTGTACTCAGTGACCAAATCCAGGGTAAAGCTCTTGATTAGCCTCGTTAGGTCCAGTTTGCTCTGTCTGCCATCTTCAAGCACTTCATTGTGCACAGGTTTTCCCTTGGACACACAGTGAGGTTTGTCAGGTTGCTTGCCTTAGCAGCTGCAAGAGCAGAGTGACTTTGCTCTCAGTGCTGTCCTTAGCTGTGGCTGCCTTTGCTCTCAGTGCTGTCCTCATCTTTTAGTGGCTGCCTTTGCTCTCAGTGCTGTCCTCAGCTATGGCTGCCTTTGCTCTCAGTGCTGTCCTCATCTTTCAGTGGCTGCCTTTGCTCTCAGCTTTTCCGTTTCATTATCCTGAGTAACTGAAATCCCCCAACGTGTAAAGCAAAGGCCACAGCCAGATTAGAGAGCAAGACTGCAGCTGAGAATTCAAGGTACACCTTACAGTTTTAATTTGCTCAGCAATCCTGACCAACAGAAATATCTTCTGCAGCATCTGTACAGGCTGCCCTCGGTCTGACTGCTTCATACCCTGAATGTTGACTCTTCCCCTGTGTAGTTTTGCTCATACTGTTGGCCACTACTGTTGTAGGTTGGAAGGAAAGAGGATTCCTGGTCAAAAACAATGTGAAGGAGAGGAGGTATCTGTGGAAGTCACTGACCCTGGCAGTGCGTGTTGAATAAAAGAGGCTTTGGCAAATCAAGCCTTACACATAGATTAGGAGCCTGAATGGAGGCAGCTAGACTGAAAATCAAGAGTTGTGCAAAGGCTGCTGTTTGCCCTCTGCTGCTCTCTCTTGCCTGTGGATGCAATCACTGTCAGGTTAAGCTCTTCAAATTTCATCTAGGAAACTACTTGGCCTGAACGATTCCCAGACTGCCTTTCCACAGCCCAAAGCTGCCAGGGCAGCTCACTGCACCCTGCCTGCCTGGGTGTTACTCTCTTACCTTCTTAAACACCAGCAGAGTGTTCTTTTGGATGCCGTAGCTGGCACGGACGTCCTTGCTGGCAGTCATTCCGAAAGGCACCTCTGGCACATCTCTTGCTGTCTCACAGAAAACCTCCACACTGTCCTTGTGAAGCTCCTAGTCACAGAAAGGACTCTGTCTTTACTCACTGCTTGTTAAGACTCTGTCCTTCATCCTGCTGAGATGTGCAGGAGTGGGACTGGAGGTGAGGCAGGCCCCTAAAGGCTTGTTAGAGAGAGAAGTGAACTGGCTACAGCTTACCAAGAGGTCCTCAGAGCAGGGCAGACCCTCAGGATGCTGTGACACCACTGTGGGTGCATTTGCTTTTCCATCTGGAGTCTGCTGGCCTGAGTCAGTGTGAATGGTGTATGTCCCCCGTGGCATTCCTGCACTGTTCTCCTATGCCTTGCCCTCCCCTGGGCTTTCCATGCTCTGCAGAGGCTTCTGCAGGTGGGGTGGATCATGCCAACTGCTGCTCATCTGCACAGCTGGTGGGACGTGATGGATTAGAGAGGAGGGCTCTGCTTGCAAGAGGACCTGACTGATGTGCTTGTGCTTTGAGCACTCTTTGTGGCAGAGACCTTGACTCCTGCGTCTATCAAATTATCACTCTGCTGTCCACCCTCAGACTAACGGTACACAAGCATGATGAAAGGCAACAGCACTTCCAGATTTGATTTAATCAGACAATTATTGCATGCTAGATGAATAGTAATTTGTATGCTGAGCCCTCCCAACACGTCCTGGCACTCAGATTTGTGAGCAATCTGTGACTAATAGAAGGCCAAGTAGAGCTCTCTCTGTTTTCTTGGGCACTGTTTGGTTGGCTTCCACCCATTGGATTTCTGACATGCTCTAGCTCATGCTTATCTCCTGTTACTGCAGCCCCTGAGTGAAATCAGAGTCCAGTCAAACACATCTGCAGGCAGTATCTGTTATCAGCGTGGCTCAGGACACTCTCCATCATCATCATCATGGTCATCATCACTGTGCTAGCCTGGCCTAGCACTGGGCAACTGCCTTCTTTCCTCAATGGCTGCAAGCAGATTGCTGCAGAGCAGAATTCTGGGCACTGTGAGCATTTCCATGCTGTCCTGTTGGGCTCTGTGTGCTCACCAGCTCTGTGACTACGAGGCATTTTAGAATGAAGCCTGTCTTCCACGCCCACAAAACTTGGGCTACTCACTGCAGCCTGCACAGCTGGGACCTGATCAGTTCAGATATGAGTCCAGACACTGTGCTTTTAGCTGAGCAGAGAGATACCAGAATAAAAGTCTCTTTAGGCAGAGAAAATCCTTGATGTAACATTTCAGATATTAAAGGCTTCAAGGATACATGGGAAGAGCAGGGAAAATTATTCCTCTTTGACTGACTTCTAACTGCATGCCTTGAGAGCTAAAATTGGGTTTGCACAGTGGGATTGCTGTTCTGGGCATTTCAGCCCCAAATCTAAGAACTTGATTCCAGTAGGAATCTGCTTCAGAAAGAAGTACATCTGTCAGATCATGTACAGTGTAATAGGTGATGATTGCCTGCCCATGCAGATGGCACAGCTGGCAGAAGCTCAAAACCACAGCCATGCTATTCAGGGGGCTGTGGCTTGCCCCACAGACTGCCACTAAAGCTGTTTAAATCACCAAGGGGAAAGGTGAAGGAAAGGCACTCCACTGCACTAGGCAGTGTTGACTGCTTTTGGGTGGATTTAAGCCTAGAATCATAGAATTAGCCAGGTTGGAAGAGAACTCTAAGCTCACCCAGCCCAACCTAGCACCCAGCCCTGGCCAACCAACCAGACCATGGCACTAAGTGCCCCAGCCAGGCTTGGCTTCAACACCTCCAGCCACAGCCACTCCACCACCTCCCTGGGCAGCCCATTCCAATGCCAATCACTCTCTCTGACAACAACTTCCTCCTAACATCCAGCCTCCTCCTCCTATATCAAGCAGGAAGGGAGCAGCCTACGGTTTTCCACCCTGCCTGACTAGAAGTGGTTGGGTAACCCCAGATTCCATCAGCAGCTGCAGCCCTGGGCAGGCATTGCAAGGTTTCTCATTTGGAGGTTGCAGTAGCCACAGCAGGGATGACATAAGTCTCTCCAAAGAAAAGGTTGGAGTCAGGGAAGGACAGGTAGGTCACTTGCTCTGCCTGCCTGCTTCCTGCCAGGAACCACATCTGGGCTGGGCTGGCAGAATCCCTTTCACCGAGGATGTAGGAAAGTCTCCTGTGGGCAGGGCTGTGCAGACACTGCACATCATTCTCCCAGGTTAGCTGCTGTGCTCAGAGTGAGTGCTGTGTCCAGTTCTGGGCTCCCCAGTTCAAGAGAGATGTTGAGGTACTGACACATGTCCAGAGAAGGGCAGCAAGGCTGGGGAGGGGCCTGGAGCAGAGCCCTGTGAGGAGAGGCTGAGGGAGCTGGGGGTGTGCAGCCTGCAGCAGAGGAGGCTCAGGGCAGAGCTCATTGCTGCCTGCAGCTGCCTGCAGGGAGGCTGTAGCCAGGTGGGGTTGGGCTCTTCTGCCAGGCAAGCAGCAACAGAACAAGGGGACACAGCCTCAGGCTGTGCCAGGGCAGGTCTAGGCTGGATGTGAGGAGGAAGTTGTCGGCAGAGAGAGTGATTGGCATTGGAATGGGCTGCCCAGGGAGGTGATGGAGTTGCTGTGCCTGGAGGTGTTGAAGCCAAGCCTGGCTGGGGCACTTAGTGCCATGGTCTGGTTGGTTGGCCAGGGCTGGGTGCTAGGTTGGGCTGGGTGAGCTTGGAGCTCTCTTCCAGCCTGGCTGATTCTATGTTCTGTGATTTTAAGTGCTGTGGTGTGAGATGTCCTTTTTGCTACCTCAGCTGCTTTACCTGGAGGTGTAGAAAAGCAGACAGCAGTAACTGACAGGTGAAAATGCAGAGGAGAGCAAGGGTCTGGGATTTTTAGGTGAGCTGCAGGAGGTTTGGGTGCCTGCTTTTGTTTGCCATTATCAAGCAGTATATCCTAGATCTGGAAGAGAAAACAGCCTGAGGAGTTTCCCAGTGGTTTACCTTAAAGAAGCCAATCACTGCCAAATCATCAGCATTTATGAGGGCTTCAGCCTCATCAGTAGAGTTGATTGAAACAGTGCTAGGTCCTGTTCTTCTTTTCACCCACGTAATAAAGGCTGAGGCCTGTCTGACTCCTGTGGAAGGAAAAGAGATAATGTGACCAGCAAAGTGAATGACAGAAATCTCTGTGCAATCAGGAGAGGAGCAGTGGAGCTGCACAGGGCTGCTGAATACAAATGTGCTTGGGCACCTTGGCACTGATCTCAAAGCAAGCTTGGAGGGGCACCCAAATTCAGCTTCAGGTTCTGGACAGCATTACTTAGAATCATAGAATCAGCCAGGTTGGAAGAGAGCTCCAAGCTCACCCAGCCAAGCTAGCTCCCAGCCCTGGCCAACCAACCAGACCATGGCACTAAGTGCCCCAGCCAGGCTTGGCTTCAACACCTCCAGCCACGGCCACTCCACCACCTCCCTGGGCAGCCCATTCCAATGCCAATCACTCTCTCTGACAATAGGTTCCTAACAGCATCCAGCCTAGACCTGCCCTGGCACAGCTTGAGGCTGTGTCCCCTTCTTCTGGTGCTGCTTGTCTGGCAGCAGAGCCCAACCCCACCTGGCTACAGCCTCCCTGCAGGCAGCTGCAGACAGCAATGAGCTCTGCCCTGAGCCTCCTCTGCTGCAGGCTGCACACCCCCAGCTCCCTCAGCCTCTCCTCACAGGGCTGTGCTCCAGGACCCTCCCTAGCCTTGCTGCCCTTCTGGACATCTTCCAGCACCTCAACAACTCTCTGCAATGGAGGAGCCCAGAACTGGACACAGCACTCAAGGTGTGGCCTGAGCAGTGCTGAGCACAGGGGCAGAAGAATTTGAGCTGTGGCTGCCTCCAGAAGGTGGGTGCTGGATGAGCTGTGTGTTTTCTGGGGCCTCTGCGAAGGGCTCTATGCCCAATTAACTGCTTTGTAAGATGTGGGGAATAGAGATGAGGAAATTTAGGCAAGTGGGAAAGCTGTTCTGCAGGCTTTCCTGTGCCCCAAAATCGCAGTAAGCTGTGAAGAGCTATCGACCTGAGCTGTAATCCAAAATGACTTCAAACCAATTGCAGGTCCTATTGAACTGTCTGTTCAATTAAATTAGGTGCCAGAATTGTTCCTTCAGCGCTGCAGAAGGGGTCTGATAGGCACAGAGGCTCAAACTCCTCTGTGGTGCTGCAGCTTCACTCCTTCATTTAGATTTAAGAAGCAGAGTCGGGTTTTAATTCTGGATTGTTCTATCTATTGTGTTCCAGGTTCCTGCTGCTGGCTGGTGTAAATTGTCTCCAGGCCTTCAGGAGCCTTAGAAATCCTGAGTCTCTTTTAAGCCACATTTTTCCAGCTATTAGATTTTGACAGGAGCTGGGGCTGCAGGTTGAGGCTCAGGAGTTGGAAATCTCAGAGGTAAGGAAGCCCTTTCCATCACTGTGAGCACGACCTAGTTGTTGGCCCAGAAGAGGAGTCCAGCAAAGGGTTGATGAGCAGTATATGTATGTGATATGTCTGCATGCCATGGAGTGGGGGAGTCAAGGTGTGCAGTGCAAGTGGGTTAGCAGAGGTGAAGTCCTGCTGCGCTGCGTGTCAGCGATAGGGCAAGATCACAACTGAGCCAGCCCACTTGCTGCCGTCAACTCATTTTGCAGCAGGCTGCAGACTGGTTTAAAATGGCCCTGTTTGAAGGTGAAACAGGCAGGCACCTGCTCCAGAGCCTGCTGGGGTGAAGCACAGAGCAGTATCTAGTGGCCACACAGTGCTTGACTTGTGCTGGCTAGAGGCAGAACGGAGCTCTGGCGGTTCGTGTCAGCAGTGGAACCCCTCAGTGTGCTTTCCATGTGGCTCATCTCTCTCTTGGGTTGCTTTCAACAGCCTGTGTAGCATAAGGCCAAATTCTGGCCTTGGAGTTGTAAGTGATGATCACAGAATCACAGAATGAACCAGGGTGGAAGAGACCTCCAAGCTCATCCAGTCCAACCTAGCACCAATCCCTTCTAATTAACCAAACCGTGGCACTAAGTGCCTCATCCAACTTCCTTTCAAACACCTCCAAGGATGGTGACTCCACCACCTCCCTGGACAGCCCATTCCAATGCCAGTCACTCTTTCCATGAAGAATTTCTTCCTAATGTCCAGCCTAGACCTGCCTTGGTACAGCTTGAGACTGTGTCCCCTTGTTCTGCTGCTGGGTGCCTGGCAGCAGAGCCCAACCCCACCTGGCTACAGCCTCCCTGCAGGCAGCTGCAGACAGCAATGAGCTCTGCCCTGAGCCTCCTCTGCTGCAGGCTGCACACCCCCAGCTCCCTCAGCCTCTCCTCACAGAGCTCTGCTCCAGGCTCCTCCCCAGCCTTGCTGCCCTTCTCTGGACACCTTCCAGCACCTCAACATCTCTCTGCAATGGAGGAGCCCAGAACTGGACACAGCACTCAAGCTGTGGCCTGAGCAGTGCTGAGCACAGGGGCACATTTACGTAGCCTGACATTCGTGTTTCCTGCTGTGTCCTGTGCCAGCACAGCTGGTCAAACACCCCCCTTCCATAAAACAGCTGGGTTAGTTCCTTGGTGGAAGCAAAGTGCTCCATTTATTCTGTGGTGCAAAGTCTGCCCCAGGTTGTGCATGAGAAGTTGCTGGGTGCCTGCTGTGTGTTTTCAGCTGCCAGTTCTCACTGGGTTAAAAGCCACATGAGGTAGGGGAGGTTTTGCTGGTTGCACACAAGTCAACAAAGCATAATTCATGGAATCAGAGAATGGTTTAGGTTGGAAGGGACCTCAAGGATCATCCAGTTCCAACCCCCTGCCATAGGCAGGGACACCTCCCACTAGAACAGATTGCTCAAGGACTCATCCAACCTGGACTTGAACACCTGCTGGGAGGTTGTGGAGCACAGAATCACCCAACGTGATCTTTGGTCACGTTGGGTGATTCTGTGCTCCACAACCTCCCTGGGTAACCTGTGCCAGTGTCTCACCACTCTCACTGCAAAGAACCCTTTCCTAACATCCAGTTTGAATCTCCCCTCTGCCAGTTCAAACCCATTCCTCCTCATCCTGTCATTACAAGACCAACAATTCACGTTGCTTTGGGTGCTGCCTGTGCTGGGTGCAGAGCAGAAGTTTGCTGCCTTCTTGTGCTTTGCTGTTAAGTGTCTTAGGCAGCAGCTGCCTGCTGAAGGCTGCCTGCTGTTGTGTTGAAATGCTCTGTGCCCACTGCCTCTCCTAGGCAGAGCTGTCAGGCAGGTTTGCCCGTTTAAAGGAGATTCTCTCCATGCTGGGGATGACTATGAGGCTGAAGGCAGGCCTGTGCCAGCACCTCTAACAGCGGCTCAGCGCAGCAAGTCACGCTGCCAGCTCTGTTTGTGCAGTTGCTGCTGTTTGCACAGGGCTGGGTGAAGGGAACTTGGTGAGAAATTCAATAGCAGGGAGGGGAGCAAGTTGCTAAAAATACTGAAGATCAGCTCTCAGCAGCAGCCACAGGAGGCTCAGCGGAGGAAGGAACCAGAGCGCTTAGCTGTGTGTGAGGTCAGGAAGCAAGGCTTAGGTTCCCTGTGCCGCTGGTCGTGTTGTGCTTGTGACTCAGCTTTGCTTGGAGAACACCTGCAGGTAGCTTACTTGAGTCATGAACTTTTACAGGGTTGGCAAAAGTTGTGTTGTTTTAGCCTCCCCCCCACCAGAAAGAAACAACAAACAACCTTTCTTCTGTGTACTTCCAGTGAAGTAAAGACTCTGACAAAGCCTGGGTTTAGCCAGGACTGCTCAGTCAGTCCTATTCCAGTGCTTAATCACTTTCTGTTCAGTGTCATTAGTGATGATCTGGACCAGGGCATTAAGTCCAGCATCAGTAAGTTTGCAGGTGACACCAAGCTAGGAGCAGGTGTGGAGCTGTTGGAGGGTAGGAGAGCCCTGCAGAGGGACCTGGCCAGGCTGCATGGGTGGGCAGAGGCCAATGGGATGAGACTGAACAAGGCCAAGTGCAGGGTTCCACACTTTGGCCACAACAACCCCAAGCAGCACTAGAGGCTGGGGCCAGAGTGGCTGAGAGCAGCCAGGCAGAGAGGGAGCTGGGGGTGCTGGTAGAGAGGAGCTGAAACTGAGGCAGCAGTGCCCAGGTGGGCAGCAGAGCCAATGGCATCCTGGGCTGGCTCAGGAGCAGTGTGGGCAGCAGGACAAGGGAGGTTCTTGTGCCCCTGTGCTCTGCACTGCTCAGGCCACAGCTTGAGTGCTGTGTCCAGTTCTGGGCTGCTGAATGGAAGAGAGATGCTGAGGTGCTGGAAGGTGTTTGGAGAAGGGCAGCAAGGCTGGGGAGGGGCCTGGAGCACAGCCCTGTGAGGAGAGGCTGAGGGAGCTGGGGGTGTGCAGCCTGCAGCAGAGGAGGCTCAGGGCAGAGCTCATTGCTGTCTGCAGCTCCCTGCAGGGAGGCTGTAGCCAGGTGGGGTTGGGCTCTGCTGCCAGGCACCCAGCAACAGAACAAGGGGACACAGCCTCAGGCTGCAACAGGGCAGGTTCAGGCTGGGTGTTAGGAGGAAGTTGTTGTCAGAGAGAGTGATTGGCATTGGAATGGGCTGCCCAGGGAGGTGGTGGAGTTGCCATCCCTGGAGGTGTTGAAGCAGAGCCTGGCTAGGGCAGTGAGAGCCATGGTCTGGTTGCTTGGCCAGGGCTGGTACTAGGTTGGGCTGGGTGAGCTTGGACTGGATGACCTTGGAGCTCTCTTCCACCCTGGTTGATTCTATTCTCTTCTGTTGAACTGAGGTTAGCTGATGGGTTTGGCTCGATGACTCTAGAGGTCTTTCCCAGCCTGGTTAATGCTGTGATGCTGTGTAACAGAGTGCAGAACATTCCTGGCTTTTTCTGAGCCGTATATGAGCTCCCTCTGATGGCTAAAGCATGACAGTTCTTTTCCTTGGCTTGGGAAGTAGACCTCTGTGTTCAGGAGCCTGGTGAGTTCACAGGCTGTTGTTAAGGGCACAGAGCATTGCTCCAGCAGGAAGGCTGCCTGCAAGAACTGCAGTGAGCTGGAAGTGCAAACAGCAGGTTCAGCACTGAACTCCTCCTTGAAGTAACTCAGGTCTATTTAGTGTAGTAAATGTGAATCAGCCCTCTGGTTGGGCTGGGGGCATGATGAAATGACAGTGGCAATCCCCTTGGCTGGAACAAAGCCTGGAGAAGAGTACTCAGTTATACACTAGGGAGAGTTGTTGACATCTGTGTCCTGCCTTAAGGGAGCGACAAGAAAGCTGCTGAGGGACGTTTTGGGATGTTAGGTAGTGGTCAGGCTGCTGTCCTTACCAGGGGCAATGGAGCAAAGCTACAAGTGGGTCGATTCAGGTTGGATGTTAGGAAGCTCTTCTTCACTGTGAGGGTGGTGAGGCACTGGGAACAGGTTGCTCAGGGAGGTGGTGGAAGCCTCATCCTTGGAGGTCTTTAAGGCCAGGCTGGATGTGGCTCTGGGCAATCTCATCTAGTGTGAGGTGTCCCTGCCCTTGGCAGGGGGATTGGAGCTAGGTGATCCCTGAGGTCCCTCCCAGCCCTGAGAGTTTTATGCTTCTATGATCCACCTGCCCTGCTCATGAGGGAATGTCCTAAGGGCTGACAATTTGATCATAGAATCAATCAGCCAGGTTGGAAGAGACCTCCAAGCTCACCCAGTCCAACCTATCACCCATCCCTGTGCAGCCAGGCAGCCTGTGGCACTCAGTGCCTGCCCTGTCTTTTTCTCCTCAGCAGCACAGTGGTGAGGTTGAGAGGGGATTTGATAAATGTTTATCAATATCTGAGGGCTGAGGGTCAGGAGGGGGGGACAGGCTCTGCTCACTGCTCCCTGGGACAGGACAAGGAGCAATGGGTGTAAGTTGCAGCACAGGAGGTTCCACCTCAACACAAGGGGGAACTTCTTTACTGTAAAGGTCAGAGAGCACTGGCACAGGCTGCCCAGAGAGGCTGTGGAGTCTCCTTCTCTGGAGCCTTTCCAGGCCTATCTGGATGTGTTCCTCTGTGATCTGTGTTAGATAGGATTGTCCTGCTCTGGCAGGGGGGTTGGACTTGATGATCTCCTTGGGTCCTTTCCAACCCCTAACATCCTATGAGGTGCACCCCATCAGCTAGGGATCATTCTCCTGCCACTTTACCTTTGCAGTCTATGGGGTTGCTCCTGCTGCCATCCACAAAGAGCCTCACGGTGGGGAACTGCTGGATGTTGAACTCTTTTCTCAGGTCCTGCTGGTGGGTGACATCAATTTTGCCAAACTGGATCCTCGGAGCTTCTTCTTTAAGCTGCCCTGCAGCCTTAGCAAATTCTTCAGACAGACTCTGAGATGCTTGAGGCAAGGAAACATCTGGAAGAGGTCAACCAAAAGCAAGTGAGACACCCAGGCTGCAGCAGGAGGCTTTTCAGTGGAGGTGGTTGTCTTTGGTATCTGGAGTGAGTGGGTGAGGGGACGTTAGGAGTGACATGAACGAGGCACTGTCTGCATTCCATTGTGCTGGTGCTGAGTGGTGGCCACACCACCGTCCTGGGACCGCTCACCCTGAGCACCTAGCAGCGGTCTGCTGTAGGGAAGGGATGATGTGGAGTTCCTAAAGTAGTTTGGCTGCCTGAGTGTGAGTTAAAGGGAGGTCAAGGGTAGAATGAGATAGGTTTGGAGCCTGTGATAAGATCCCAGGTTTTGAGCAGTTTACTGAGCCAAGCCTTTGTAATGCAGAAACTGCTGCTCCAGATAAGATACAGAGGAGGGGAGGAGAGCGACCCAGACTGGCAAAGGCTTTCTGCCTGCCATGCTGTGTGCCAGCCCTGCTCTCACTCAGAGGGCACTTGTGTGCTTGCAGGAGGAGAAGCCTGGAACACAAACCCTATGAGGAGAGGCTGAGGGAGCTGGGATTGTTTGGCCTAGAGAAGAGGAGGCTCAGGGGTGACCTCATTGCTGTCTGCAGCTACCTGCAGGGAGGCTGTAGCCAGGTGAGGTTGGGCTCTTCTGCCAGGCAACCAGCAACAGAACAAGGGGGCACAGTCTCAAGCTGTGCCAGGGTAAGTATAGGCTGGATGTTAGGAGGAAGTTGTTGGCAGAGAGAGTGATTGGCATTGGAATGGGCTGCCCAGGGAGGTGGTGGAGTGGCTGTGGCTGGAGGTGTTGAAGCCAAGCCTGGCTGGGGCACTTAGTGCCATGGTCTGGTTGGTTGGGCAGGGCTGGGTGCCAGGTTGGGCTGGATGAGCTTGGAGCTCTCTTCCAACCTGGTTGATTCTGTGATTCTAAGCCACCCCAGTCTCTAAGTGCTCCAAGTCATAACAAGGAGAACAGGAAACATATAAGCTGTAACAGGAAAGAGAGGAATTAGTCTCAGGTTATCTGCTCTATACTGGAAGTAAAAAGAGAGGTAAAGTCCTGGAGCTTTGCGGCTCTGCAGGTAGGCGTGAAAGGAAACTTACCTTTAAAGATACATTTGAGATCCCTACCTTGTTAGACTTGCTTTAGAGTGAAGAGCAAAGCCTTTTCCTTTAGGTTCTGCACAGAAAAGTACTCATCAATATACTGCAGGTGAAAGGCACCAGTTTGGTCTTGATTTCATAGACTTCCATGTGCTCTTGTGTGTGCATTCAGCTGTGTCCAGAGCAGGGGGATGGAACTGGGGAGGGGCCTGGAGCACAGCCCTGTGAGGAGAGGCTGAGGGAGCTGGGGGTGTGCAGCCTGCAGCAGAGGAGGCTCAGGGCAGAGCTCATTGCTGTCTACAACTACCTGAAGGAGGTTGTGGCCAGGTGGGGTTGGGCTCTTCTGCCAGGCACCCAGCCACAGAAGAAGGGGACAGAGTCTGAAGCTGTGGCAGGGGAGGTCTAGGCTGGATGTCAGGAGGAAGTTGCTGGCAGAGAGAGTGATTGGCATTGGAATGGGCTGCCCAGGGAGGTGGTGGAGTCACTGTGCCTGGAGGTGTTGAAGCCAATCCTGGCTGGGGCACTTAGTGCCATGGTCTGGTTGCTTGGCCAGGGCTGGGTGCCAGGTTGGGCTGGGTGAGCTTGGAGCTCTCTTCCAGCCTGTTTGGTTCTGTGATTCTGTATACTTGCACAAGCACATACACACATGTGCCAAAGCACAGGGCTTACAAACTGTCTTTTGTTCCTCCACAGAACATCAGAATCTCTTCTCTACAGCCCACCTACTGTGGAACAAAGCTGGAGATGGGGAGGTTCAGACTGGATGTGAGAAGGAACTTCTTCACCATGAGAGTGGTGAGAGGCTGGAATGGGTTGCCCAGGGAGGTGGTTGAGGCCTCATGGCTGGAGGTGTTTCAGGCCAGGCTGGCTGAGGCTGTGTGCAGCCTGCTCTAGGGTAGGGTGTCCCTGGGCATGGCAGGGGGTTGGAACTGGCTGCTCCTTGTGGCCCCTTCCAACCCTGACTGATTCTCCTCTATGAATGTACCTTTGGAAGACATTGCCCAACATAATCAGAAAGTGAGTGAACATTTCTGTGTGAGTGCTAACAAGTGAAAGGTAAACCCAGCAGCCTGACTCAGTGCTCAGCTACACTTCTTGTATGATTAGCCACTGGCCTTGCTCTGGGTCCCTGCTATCAGTCTTTTCCTTCCACCTTCAGCAAGGTCTGTGGAGAGAAGCATTCAGTAAGCTTATTTCCTCAGACGTGTTAATGTTGTAAGACCTGACACATGCTGGGCAGGGTTAGGGCTTAGGGGTTGCACTGGGGTTAGGGTTAGGGGTTGGGGTCTGCATTGGGGTTAGGGGTTAGAGGTAGGGGTTGGGTTAGGGTTTGGATTTGGGATAGGGTTAGGGGTTAGGGTTTGGATTGTGGTTAGGGTTAGGGGTTAGGGTTTGGATTGTGGTTAGGGTTAGGGGTTTGGGTTAGTGGTTAGGGTAAGGATTGTGGTTAGAGGTTAGGGTTTGGATTGTGGTTAGGGTTAGGGGTTTGGGTTAGTGGTTAGGGTAAGGATTGTGGTTAGAGGTTAGGGTTTGGATTGTGGTTAGGGTTTAGGGGTTTGGGTTAGGAGCTAGGGTTTGGATTGTGGTTAGGGTTTGTGATTTGGGTTAGGGGTTAGGGTTTGGATTGTGGTTAGGGGTTTGGGTTAGGGTTTGGATTGTGGTTAGGGGGTTGGGTTAGGGTTTGGATTGTGGTTAGGGGGTTGGGTTAGGGGCTAGGGTTTGGATTGTGGTTTGGGTTAGAGTTTTGATGTGGGATAGGGTTAGAGTTTGAATTTGGATTGGGGATTTGGGTTAGGGTTTGGATTTGGGTTAGGGGTTAGGCTGACAGGAGCCCCCCAGCCCTAGCACAGCTCTTTCAGCTGCTGGCATGCCAGAGGTGTCCTGGTTAATAGAAGGAAAGTGAGTGTCTGTTCTGCAGGCACTCAGATTGCAGGGTGATGAATTGAAGGTGCTTCTCTAAATTAAGTAAATGAGCCTTAAGGCATCAGTCCAGAACAAATTGTATCCTAATTGCATGTAAAATTAGTTTCATCAAATAAATTCATTTTAATTTTACAGGGAGGCTTGCAAGGAGGTTTTGTAGTAACTCCCAATTTCCTTTTTGCAAATGATTAAAAAGCCCCCACATCTTGCAAGCCTTTTCCCCAACAAGTCTGTGATGTATGATCTCCTAGAACAACAAAAGAAATGATGGAGCAGTATCTCAACATGCTCTAGAGCTACCTGCAGGAAAATATGGTATCTATTAGATATTCTGACCTGTCAGTGTAAGAAATGAAAATGCTGCTGCTTCTAGGGACACTCTGTGGAGCCTTGGTGAAATATCTTTGCTTAAAATGATTTCAAAGCCATGTGGAGTGCCAAATAAAACATGGAGTGTTTGTTAGGTGGTGTAAGATTGCTGCTACCAGGGACTGTGTGTGGCAGGCTTAGCCCAGAGCAGTTAGAGGAAGAGGGTATGGCTCAGGACAGAGTGAATAAGGAATCATAGAATCAGACAAGTTGGAAGCCCTGTCCAGTCAACCAGACATGGCACTAAGTGCCCCAGCCAGGCTTGGCTGCAACACCTCCAGGGATGGCAACTCCACCACCTCCCTGGGCAGCCCATTCCAATGCCAATCACTCTCTCTGACAATAACTTCCTAACAACATCCAGCCTAGACCTGCCCTGGCACAGCTTGTGGCTGTGTCCCCTTCTTCTGGTGCTGCTTGCCTGGCAGCAGAGCCCAACCCCACCTGGCTACAGCCTCCCTGCAGGCAGCTGCAGACAGCAATGAGCTCTGCCCTGAGCCTCCTCTGCTGCAGGCTGCACACCCCCAGCTCCCTCAGCCTCTCCTCACAGGGCTCTGCTCCAGGCCCCTCCCCAGCCTTGCTGCCCTTCTCCAAACACATTCCAGCACCTCAACAGCTCTCTGCAGTGGAGGAGCCCAGAACTGGGCACAGCACTCAAAGTGTGGCCTGGGCAGTGCTGAGCACAGGGCCAGAGGAGCCTCCCTTGTTTGCAGAGCTGCAAGCAGCTGGCAATGCAGCCAGCATGCTTGGGAAGTGGGAGTTGGCAGAGTGGGTAGCTCCTGGATGGAGCCAGGAAAAGTGTGTTACTCCATCCTGGGAGAAGGGATCAGTGCACCCAGAGACCAGCAGCAGTCCAAGCCCCACTGGCCTGATAGCTGTGAGACCTGAGTTCAGGAGGGAGAAGCCTTCCTCAGACAGGTGAACTCTGTTTCCCCGCTCCCCAGGCAGCGTTGGCAGCCTCTGTCCTGAGCCGTTTGACTCTTCAGCTTTCCAGCACATCCTTTTCATTCCACTCATCCTCCCCTTGCCTCCCAGGTGCTTTGTTTGTCAAGCTATTGGAGTGTTGCAGGGAATCATCACTGCTTCTGTGTGGAGCCTTTACTGGAGCTTCGTTTTGCTTCCTCTGCTTGAGCCCTTTGTTTTTACTGGCAGCGATCAGATGAGGAAAGCAAAGCAGCTGCTGAGGGGAGCAGCATCGCAGGCTGGAGGAGAGGTGAGACAGCAGAGTACAAGGGCAGGCAGAGGTGGGAGGTGACAGCTGGTGGCCAGGACACCAGAGACAGTGTGAGAGTGTTGGCATGTCCATACAAAGCTGCAGGCTGTGCCACCGTGGCAAAGGCTGTCAAATAGCTTTGGACTGGCAACAGGAGAATGTCTTCATTATCAGTCTCAGTTTTAGGTTGTATTACAAATAACAGGAAGGACAGTTTGAAAGTCTGAGATCTGGAAGTGCTTCATGTGTAGTGATTTTGACCTGCCCTCTCCAGCAGTGCCTCTAAGGTCCCCTGCCCTCTCCAGCAGTGCCTCTAAGGTCCCCTGCCCTCTCCAGCAGTGCCTCTGCGTTCCCTCCCACATTGTGTAGTTGCTGTTTTGTGAAGTGTCCTTTTCACCATGGAGCCTCCCAATGAGCTTCTGAACAGGTTGCCACCATCTGATGGTGGGAACAGGAGATCCTGAAGGCAAATTGTCTGAGAACAGCTCAGCTCTTTGGCTCAGGCATGGAGAGAACCAAAGAAGGCCACAGAATTAGGAGAGTTAAAAGCACCTCTGTGGTGTCCTCTTGAATTTCTACTCCTTTCTTTTCTCTTTCTCACCATTCATCTGTGTGCTGGTTTGAGGCTGATGGGAATATTGTACTGAGGGAAATTAAATCCTTAGCTGTGAGAAGAAAAAGACTGCAGAAACCTGCATCACTCATTCTGCTGCTGAGAAACACAACTAGGCAGTAATTGTGGAGTGGTTTAGGTTGGAATGGACCTCAAAGCTCAGCCAGCTCCAACTCCCTGCCATAGGCAGGGACACCTCCCACTAGAGCAGGTTGCTCAAGGACTCATCCAACCTGGCCTTGAACATCTCCAGGGAGGTTGTGGAGCACAGAATGACCCAAGGTGATCGAAGAATAACCTTGGGTGATTCTGTGCTCCACAGCCTCCCTGGGCAATCTGTGCCAGTGTCTCACCACCCTCACTGCAAAGATCCCTTTCCTAACATCCAGTTTGAATCTCCCCTCTGCCAGTTCAAACCCATTCCTCCTCCTCCTGGCATTACCAGACCTTGTCAGTAGTCCCTCCCCAGCCCTCCTGCAGCCCCCTTCAGATACTGCAAGGCCACTCCAAGGTCTCCTCCAAGCCTTCTCCAGCCTGCACAGCCCCAACTCTCTCAGCCTGTCCTCACAGCAGAGCTGCTGCAGCCCTCTCAGCATCTTGGTGGCCTCCTCTGCACTGCCTCCAACACTTCCATGTCCTGCTTGTGCTGGGGGCTGCAGAACTGCACACAGGACTGCAGGTGGGGTGTGAGGAGAGCAGAGCCAAGGGGCAGAATCCCCTCCCTGTCCCTGCTGCCCACACTGCTCTTGCTGCAGCCCAGCACAGGGTTGTGTCTGGGCTGCACTCACACTGCAGGCTCCTGTTGAGCTTTTCATCACCCCAGACCCCCAGGGCCTGCTCCTCAGGGCTGCTCTCAGCCATTCCCCACCCAGCCTGGAGCTGTGCTTGGGGTTGCAGTGACACAGGTGCAGGACCTTACACTTGGCCTTGTTGAATGTCATGAAGTCAGCAGTCACACCCCCATGCAGGCAGCACTGCTACAAGATCTACCCTCTGCTCGTGTCAGGTGCCCTGTACTCCTTGTACTAACAGGCAGGAGGCTTTGCCTCCACAGGAGAGGAAGGCTCAGTACTGTATGCTGCTAGCATTTGTTTTCAGTCCTTGTTCTCTGCCTTCCCAAAACCCAGGAGAAGCTGAAGCCTCCTGCTCCTGTGTCTCACTCCCCAGGCTGCCCCTTCAGCTGCGGCATTGCTGCATGGTGCTGCTGGGAGCAGCGCAGAGGGGCACAGATGGGTGCCAGGTTTCTGGGTGGTTACTTTGCTTCCATGCTGGGTGCTTGCCCAGTGGACTTTGCTCAGCTGGTAAAGGTAGCCTGATACTGCTTGGCACAGAGTCAGCACTTGCTTTTATAGTAACCCTTGCCTGAAAGCAGGCAGACCTGGGACGCTGCGGAGGTGGAAGTGAAGGGCATTGGAGAGCTTGGTCGCTGCTGGGTAGAAGACGACAGCTGATAAGTGGTGTGGGGCTGGTAAGTAGGTCGTGGTGTGCAGCAGGGGAGCTGCTGCCTGCACTTCTAATAGATAGGCATAAGGCAGATCCTCCGGCGGTGCAGAGAGCCTGGGCTCAGGCTTTCCCCGTGCTGGTGCAGCCCCCGGCAAGCCCAGCCCCGCCTGGGCAGCGTGGGGCTGCTTTGCGTTCTCTGCCCGGGTGCCAGTGCTGACAGGCAGTTGAGCCTTCTCCTCAAGGGGAGGACCTCTCAGGTTGTTCTGTGTTCTGGGTTTCTGAAGCCAGTTCACGGCAGCCCCGCGGATCCCCTGGGAGCTGGGGACTGCACCTTCCCGCTCTGAGTTCCAGGCTCGCCCAGGTTGCTCGGCTGGCAGCCTGCTCTCAGCAGTGCCCGGCCAGGTGCCTGTGTGCCGTCTGCAGGCTCTGCCGCAGCCGTGCAGGTGCGCCCAGGGGGGCAGAGCCTTGCTGCCAGGTTTCTCCCTGCCCCGGAGGCTGCTCGGGGCAGATCCCCAGGAGCTGCTGAGCCTGAGGACGGTGGTTGCTGGACAGTGTGCCTGGGCTCTGGAGCTCCTCGCTCTCCCCAGGGATTCTCTGCGAGGGACTGCAAGTGGCTGAATGGTTTGTGAGGGAAAGGCAATCCCTGAGGTCTCAGGAGGCCAGACAGGCAGACAGGGTGACTCGAGTCCAGCCCACGAGGCAGGGGGGTCAGTGCAGTGAGGTGTGTGGGGGAGCAGCATTTAGCTGCTGACTCTTCTGGAAGGTGCAGTGGGATTGTGTCTTTGTACATCCCTGCTGAAGAAAAGCAGCTGTGAGGGTGGTGTGGGGTATCCCAGAGGTCCAGGACTGTGCTCTGAACTGGGGGTGAGAAATCCTGATTTGGATCTCCCCCATCCTTTGGGTGCCCAAGTCCCTGAGCTGCTACCTTCTGAACAATTCTTTCTTCATCTCCTGTCTCCCTGTGAGATTTCTCACACATCTTTGCATTTGGGATTAGGCTGAGATCCTGCAGGCTGTGGCAGTACCTCGCTGTTGGTCAGCTGTGCCACTGCTAAGGACATTTCTCCTTTGTGCTTTGAGGCAGCTCTTACAAAGCTGAGATAGAGCTTGACTAAGGTTTTCCCCATAGCTGTGTTTGTCAGCAAAGCATCTGCAGAGAGCTCACAGCTGCAGGCTGAATTTGACCAACAGCTTTTGACCCTCTGCAGTTCACAAGTAAAATCTTGCTACGTTTCAGCACTTTGAAAAGTTGTTCAGGAATCCTAAACATGAGGTTCTGGAGACCTTTCTGGTGTGATTGTCAAGCCCAAGCAACAGAGACAAAGCCTTTGCTGCCTCATGCAGAATCAGGAGTTTCTGCTGTCAGCAAGCTGCTGGGAAACACCAGCTCCATGCTTGTGCAGTGGGAAATAATGCAGCTTGTGAGCTTGTAGGTGTGCAACACCCTGAGGGTGTACCCTGGGGCTTTTGCTTTTAATGAAATGCTGTCTGTAAGGTTCAGGTGGCCTGACCTCCTACCAGTGGTAGTAACTCAGAAGCCCCCAAGAGTTCACTTCCCTGAACCTAACAACCCCCCCACACACACACAAACCAGCCTCCACCTAACCAAGTGCCAATTCCAGGGAGGGACTCCAATGTAATGCAATTAAGGACACCAAAACGCTGTAAAAAGCCATTTCCTGAGGCCCAAACAGGCATAGGAGAGATGAGAGCTGGCAAAAACCTTCTGCAAAGCACTGATACAAAAGCCCTCTCTGGTTTGTTGTCTGGGGTCTGCTCTTCAGTAGCTGTATTTTCACCCACCACTGCTGGCACAATGTGTGCAAAATAAGGCAGTGGAAGCAGAGAACGTCAGCAGCTCAGCACACTCCTTGCTCACAGTGCCTGTCTCGGGTAGTAAAGTGGTGTTTAAGTACCCCAAAAAGGAAGAAATTGCTGTGGTTTTGGTCAGAAATAGATAGGTGGAGCAAAACAAGCCAAGGACTACTTGAGGACAAAGCAGCTATAAGGCAGCACACCCAGCATCAGTCACGCTCCCCAGAGCCATCAGGCTGAGACAGGGGGATTGATACTCACAGAATTCCACCAGCAGGTACTTGGTTTCCTGCAGTGCTCTGTCAAAGTTGCTCTTTTCCAGCAAGAGGACATTGTTCTCCTTCTTTATGTGGGCACCTTTGGCTTTCTTCAGCCTGGTTTCGTTTGGGCTGATGCTGTCTGCCGCCAGGAAGCCTGCGAGGAGCAGCAGCGGCAGCAGGGAAAAGTGGTGTGGCTGCATCTCGTCTGCTTCTGAAGGGGAACAGAAGGGAAGGAGCAGTGAGCAGCAGGGCTGGCTGCTCCAGTGGCTGCTGTTGGAGCAGCCACGCTGAGGGCGCGATAAGCTCGATCAAAGGAGTTGGCCACCAGTGGAGCTGACTGCACCTTCCCAGGGAAGATTAATATAGCTGATGACCTCCTCGAGTTCAGCAGTGCTTGGGGAGAAAAGCAAGCAGTACCTGTGGGGCAGGTGGATTTACTGTTTCCCTAAAGAAGCAGGAGCCTGTGGAGAGGGCGAGGGAGCACAGGGGAAATGTTTGCCTGCAGCAGTCAGTGCACAGTGCCCTTCTCTAGACAGCCTGTTCTGGCCACTGTCACCAGTGCAGAGATGCAGACAGAAGCAGCTTGGTGCCTGCAGCAGTGTTTGAGGGCTGCTTCTCAATGTTTAGTTATCTCTTGCACTAAGGTAGTTACTGTGGAGCCATTTGCCATTGGAATGGGCTGCCCAGGGAGGTGATGGACTCACCATCCCTGGAGGTGTCCCAGCAAAGCCTGGCTGGGGCACTTAGTGCCATGGTCTGTTTGATTGGCCAGGGCTGGGAGCTAGGTTGGGCTGGATGAGCTTGGAGGTCTCTTCCAACCTGCTTGATTCTATGAATCAGAGCACACTGAAGCCAGAGAAAAACCTCAGTGCTTTGATATGCAATTTTAGTGGCTGCTTGTTGTCTGCGAGGCTCCTGCCAGCTCTGCTTGAGTGCCAAGTGGTAGCCAAAGGTGCACAACCAACCTGTTTGGTCAGGCTGCTTTGTGTTTCTTTATCCATCATAGAATCAACCAGGTTGGAAGAGACCTCCAAGATCATCCAGTCCAACCTATCACCCAGCCCTATCCAGTCAGCCAGACCATGGCACTAAGTGGCCTCATCCAGGCTTTTCTTGAAGACCTCCAGGGACGGTGCCTCTACCACCTCCCTGGGCAGCATCCAGTGTCTGCTGGTTTGAGGCTAGTTGGAACATTTTGATGAGAGAAATGGGATCATTGGCTGTGCAAAGAATGTAATGGTGATGTCTGCAATCCCCATTGGCTCGGTGAGGGACATCAAAACAAGAAGTGTACACAAAGAGTCAGCCTCTGACTGCTGCTCCTGCATTAACCATCTCCAGCTGGACCTGCATAACTCAAACTAATCAATCCTCTTCTGATTCCTTATCTGGCTTCCTGCATTCTCACCCCTGGCACATGAGAGATTCCCAGGTAAGGGAGGGGGGGTGGGAGTTCGTTGTGAAAGCCCTCCCAGGTGGTTCTGCTGTCAGGAGGGGTTTTAGATCAGAGAACGGTTTGGGTTGGAAGGGATCTCAAAGCTCAGGCAGTTCCAACCCCCTGCTGTAGGCAGGGACACCTCCCACTAGAACAGACTGCTTAAGGCCTCATCCAGCCTGGCCCTGAACACCTCCAGGGAGGTTGTGGAGCACAGAATTGCCTAATGTGATCTTTGATTCTGTGCTCCACAACCTCCCTGGGCAACCTATGCCAGTGTCTCACCACCCTCTCTGCAAAGATCCCTTTCCTAACATCCAGTTTCAATCTCCCCTCTGCCAGTTCAAACCCATTCCTCCTAATCCTGGCATTACAAGACCTTGTCAATAGTCCCTCCCCAGTCTCCTCCAAGCCTTCTCTTCTCCAGGCTGCACAGCCCCAACTCTCTCAGCCTGTCCTCATAGCAGAGCTGCTGCAGCCCTCTGAGCATCTTGGTGGCCTCCTCTGCACTGCCTCCAACACTTCCATGTCCTGCTTGTGCTGGGGGCTCCAGAGCTGCCCCCAGGACTGCAGGTGGGGTGTGAGGAGAGCAGAGCCAAGGGGCAGAATCCCCTCCCTGTGCCTGCTGCCCACACTGCTCTTGCTGCAGCCCAGCACAGGGTTGTGTCTGGGCTGCACTCACACTGCAGGCTCCTGTTGAGCTTTTCATCACCCCAGACCCCCAGGTCCTTTTCCTCAGGGCTGCTCTCAGCCATTCCCCACCCAGCCTGGAGCTGTGCTTGGGGTTGCACTGACCCAGGTGCAGGACCTTACACTTGGCCTTGTTGAATGTTATGAGGTTGGCCTGGGCACAGCTCTACAGCCTGTCCAGGTCCCTCTGGATGGATCCCTGCCCTCTAGCAAGTCGACTGTGCCGCAGAGCTTGGTGCCACCTGCAGACTTGCTGAGGGTGCACTGATTCCTCTGCCCATGTCACTGCCAAAGATGTCAAACAGCTCTTTTGTATGTTGTGTTTCTGTATTGCTTTTGATTTGAGTGTAGTTGTCCATAGCTGTGTCCCTCTGTGTAGCTTGTGTATGTCTGCCTCTGGATTGGGCCAGGCTGTAAATACTGCTCCCTTCCTTCACTTCCAGCCAGCTGAGTTATCCTGGTGTGTTCGTGGGGCAGGGGGCAGCAAGCCCCCAGGCTACCCCACAGAGCCTGCCTGTTCTGAGAGGTACTGTCTGTGTTTCAGGTGAGTGCTTCCTGTGGCTGTGCTCCAGGTTTTTGTGCCCACCGCCTGATCCAGCACCACTGACCATGAGAGCATTACCGAGAGGGTGGATTCCTCGCTGCCTGCAGATGGTCAGCTCACCCTGCAGGTCGTTCCATGGGCGCCACAGGCTGCTCACATCGCAGATCATTGCTCACTATGACTCTCTAAACCAGGGTGAGAAGCAGCTGCCCCAGCACTTCAACTTCGCCAGCGACGTCTTAGATGAGTGGACACGAGTGGAGAAGGTAGTGACTTGCTCTTGCTTTGCAGAACCTGGAGCAAAGCTCAGCTAGTCTGCAGGTGGCACCAAGCTGTGTGGCACATCAACTTGCTAGAGGGCAGAGATCCATCCAGAGGGACCTGGACAGGCTGCAGAGCTGTGCCCAGGCCAACCTCAGGACATTCAACAAGGCCACGTGTAAGGTCCTGCACCTGGGTCAGTGCAACCCCGAGCACAGCTCCAGGCTGGGTGGGGAATGGCTGAGAGCAGCCCTCAGGAACAGGCCCTGGGGGTCTGGAGTAGTGAAAAGCTCTACATGAGCCTGCAGTGTGAGTGCAGCCCAGACACAACCCTGTGCTGGGCTGCAGCAAGAGCAGTGTGGGCAGCAGGGCAAGGGAGGGGATTCTGCCCCTTGGCTCTGCTCTCCTCACACCCCACCTGCAGTCCTGTGTGCAGTTCTGGAGCCCCCAGCACAAGCAGGACATGGAAGTGTTGGAGCCAGTGCAGAGGAGGCCACCAAGATGCTGAGAGGGCTGCAGCAGCTCTGCTCTGAGGGCAGGCTGAGGGTTTGGAACTGGATGACTTTTGAGGTCCGTTCCAACCTAAACCATTCTGTGTGATACAAACCAGTTTTCCTGGTGGATGCTGGGTTGAGGCTCCATGCTGCAGATGATTTGTTTAGTCTGGAGTTACTTTGGATTGAAGTGAGTCATTTTAAGGTTTGTCTTCTCATTTCAGTGTCTTCTGTTGTGCTCTAGGATGGAACACGACCAAGCAATCCAGCTTTTTGGTGGATCAATGATGAGGGAGAGGAGGAAAAGTGGAGCTTCGAAGAGCTGGGGTTTCTGTCTAGGAAAGCAGCCAATGTCCTGTCTGAGACCTGTGGCCTGCAGAGAGGAGACAAAGTGATGGCAGTTCTGCCTCGTGTTCCCGAGTGGTGGATAATGAGCGTGGGCTGCATGCGGGCAGGTGAGTGACCTCCTGACCTCTGCACAGCCTGCCAGGGCTTGGAAGGCACCCAAGGAGATCATCCAGTCCAACCCCCTGCCACAGCAGGACCACACAATCCAGCTCAGGGCACACAGGAACACATCCAGACAGGCCTGGAAAGGCTCCAGAGAAGGAGACTCCACAGCCTCTCTGGGCAGCCTGTGCCAGGGCTCTGGGACCCTTACAGTAAAGAAGTTCCCCTTGTGCTGAGCTGGAACCTCCTGTGCTGCAGCTTCCATCCATTGCTCCTTGTCCTGTCCCAGGGAGCAGTGAGCAGAGCCTGTCCTCTGCTCCTGACCCCCAGCCCTCAGATATTGATAAACACTGATTAAATCCCCTCTCAGTCTTCTCTTCTCCAGACTAATCAACCCCAGGTCCCTCAGCCTCTCCTCATCAGGCAGTGCTGCAGTCCCCTCCTCATCCGTGTAGCCCTCTGCTGGACCCTCTCCAGCAGATCCCTGTCTCTCTTCAACTGGA
Organism: Pogoniulus pusillus; assembly: GCF_015220805.1. Lineage (NCBI taxonomy): Eukaryota > Metazoa > Chordata > Aves > Piciformes > Lybiidae > Pogoniulus > Pogoniulus pusillus. The sequence continues at coordinate 30,800,178 of NC_087276.1, read as the reverse complement.
CAGCCCAAAACTGAAGGCAGTACTCAAGATGAGGTCTCAGCAGGGCAGAGCAGAGGGGAGGAGAACCTCCCTTGATCTGCTGGACACACTCTTAATGCACCCCAGGATCCCATTGGCCTTGGCCACCAGGGCACATTGCTGTGCCATGGGTCACTTGTTAGCCACCAGCACCCCCAGGTCCCTCTCCACAGGGCTGCTCTCCAGCAGATCACCTCCCAGCCTGTACTGGTGCAGTTTACTCCTCCCCAGGTGCACTTGTGCTTGTGGAACCTCATTTGGTTCCTCTGTGCCCAGCTCTGTCTGTCCAGGTCTCACTGGATGACTACACAGCCTTCAGCTCTATCAGCCAAGCCTCCCAGTTTGGTGTCATCAGCAAACTTGCTGAGCAGACTCTGTCTGTGCCCTCATCAGTGGCATTGATGAAGATGTTGAACAGAACTGGCCCCAGCACTGGTCCCTGGGGGACTCCACTGGTTACAGCTCTCCAGCTGGGCCTGGCACCATTGATCACCTCTTGGATGCAAACAGAGGATGGCAAAAATGTGCTGCATAAATTTGATTAAAATATGAGCAGGAACCTGTTGCTGCTGCATGTTCAGTGCAGCTTTTGCAGCCCCTAAACAGGGGCTGAAGTAATATTGCACCTTGTGCTGAATGGTCCAGTCAAATGGATTCTCCTCTAGTGCATCCAAGATTCTGTGGGCTGTGATGTGGGACTATCTTTCACCATTGCCTCAATTCAAGAGAGATGTTGAGGTGCTGGAAGGTGCCCAGAGAAGGGCAGCAAGGCTGGGGAGGGGCCTGGAGCACAGCCCTGTGAGTAGAGGCTGAGGGAGCTGGGGGTGTGCAGCCTGCAGCAGAGGAGGCTCAGGGCAGAGCTCATTGTTGTCTGCAGCTGCCTGCAGGGAGGCTGTAGCCAGGTGGGGTTGGGCTCTGCTGCCAGGTATCTGTCAACAGAAGAAGGGGACACAGCCTCAAGCTGTGCCAGGGCAGGTCTAGGCTGGATGTTGTTAGGAAGTTGTTGTCAGAGAGAGTGATTGGCATTGGAATGGGCTGCCCAGGGAGGTGGTGGAGTGGCTGTGGCTGGAGGTGTTGCAGCCAAGCCTGGCTGGGGCACTTAGTGCCATGGTCTGGTTGACTGGACAGGGCTGGGTGCTAGATGGGGCTGGCTGAGCTTGGAGCTCTCTTCCAACCTGGCTGATTCTGTGATTCTAAGGTTCTGGCAAGTAGGTCAGGCTTTCTGTGGCTGGGGTCACCTGTGAAGTACCAAAGAGAAATGCTCCATTTTCTAAATTGCTTCTTGCTTTTTTTCCCAGGAATTGTCTTCATTCCAGGAACATCCCAGTTGACAGCCAAAGACATGCTCTACAGGCTGCAGGCTTCAGAGGCCAAGTGCATCATTACCAGTGATACCCTGGCACCTGCAGTCGAGTCTGTGATGCCTGACTGCAAGTCTCTGAAAAGCAAACTGATTGTAGCCAAGAGGAGCAGGAGTGGGTGGCTGAACCTCAAAGAGCTCCTTGCGTGAGTACCCAGCTGTCAGGTGAAGGAAGCTGTATCAGTCAGGTGGCATTGCTAAACCTTGGGGTTGCTGTCCAAAAGATGGAGTTCAGGTTTTTCCTCCCTCTGCCATCTCCCTGTGAGCACAGTGTTAAACACAAATCCTTCCCACACCCCTTTGGGGGCTGTATGCAGGGCTTTCAGCATCTCCTTACTGAGCAGGCTGCTCTCTGCTTCCACTGTGATCACAATCCAAGCACATGGAGATCTTGCAGTTATTTTGTGCTTGTCTTCTAGAGCCTACCCTTGTGCCTGTTGAATGAGAACATACCCACTGCCAGCTCTCTGTGCCCAGCTAACATGGCATCAGTTACTTTTTTCCTTGCCTGTCTTGGTAGCCCAGACAATCTGAGCTCTGCATCACTCTTCACTCATAGATGAAATGTCTGAGGCTGGGTAACAGCCTGAAGATGGCCATCACTGCCTTCTGCCTCCACACATCCTGTCTGCCAGGCTGAAGTTGTTTGTGCATCTGCCTGCTGCTCTGTAACAAGCACTTCATTGTCTTGCTAGCAGTTGCAGGCAGTGTCACAGGAACATGCTGTAGGTGCTCACATCTTCAAAGTTATGGCATAAAGAGCACACTTGTGACTGGCAAAACAGCCTCTAACTCATACCTCTGGTATCTGATGCAACTGTTTCATAGAATCATAGAATCAAGCAGGCTGGAAGAGACCTCCAAGCTCATCCACTCCAACCTAGCACCCAGCCCTGGCCAGTCAGCCAGACCACGGCACTAAGTGCCTCATTTACTCAGTGAGAGCACCGAATCTGGGGCCAGTTTCCTGTCTGGCTGCAGGCCCTCACAGATGCAGTTTCCTTTGTGGCAGGCTGCATGTAGTAACTGTGCTCTGCTCTTTCTCCTGAAGGGTGGCATCTGCTGACCACGAATGTGTCAAGACGAGGAGTCAGGAGCCAATGCTGACCTATTTCACCAGTGGAAGTACAGGCTCTCCAAAAATGGTAGTGCATTCCCACTGCAGTTACGGCATTGGATTTGCGACCAGCGGCAGGTACACCTTGCCCTAGCTCCCAGTGTCCTGACTGAGCCATGTGGTCACAGCTGAATTGAAAATGGCACTGTGAAAACTCCAGGGAATTAGGCACTTCAGGAGTGTAGGATCTTGCTTCTTCCTTGTGATGGTTTGGGTGTTCCCCCCCCCCACCCCCACTTCAGAAATCACCCAGACTAGACTCAGCGGCTCTGGAAATTGGATGAAGCTTTATATTTACAGAGCTCAGCACAAGATACAAGCAGGTAGTTACAATACCTACAGTTATATACAGAAATAGGCAAGGTAAAGGTACCACAGAACCACAGCAGCCCTCCCAGAAACCTCAGTCCCCAGGAGGGGCTCCCAACCGCCCTTCCACCTTCTCCCACCCTTCCCTCTCTACCCTATCCCAGACGTTGCCTTGTGCCCAAGGAAGAGTGGAGGGTCGGCCAGGGGCGTTAGGAAGCAGGTGCATTAATCAGGTTAGGTTAGAGAGAGAAATGCAGCTCACAGCCTGGACAGAGAGTGACTCCCTTATCTATGTTTGGATTCTTGCTCTGATACCTCTCAGCAAGCCTATGAGTGAAGCAGACATCACCCTTGTTTCCCTTTCACAGCCTGTGATCTAATTGTTCTCACCAGAACATTCTAGCTAGCTTCAAACTAGCACATTCCTCACCACTGTGTCTCCTTTCACAGTGAAAACCTCAGTATTAAAACCCCATTGTTCTCTGGAGCCTTTCCAGGCCTGTCTGGATGTGCTCCTCTGTGATCTGTGTTAGATAGCATTGTCCTGCTCTGGCAGGGGGTTTGGATTGGATGATCTCACACAGTATCACACACAGTATCATCAGGGTTGGAAGAGACCTCACAGATCAGCAAGTCCAACCCTTTAGCACAGAGCTCAAGGCCAGACCATGGCACCAAGTGCCACGTCCAATCCTGCCTTGAACAGCCCCAGGGATGACGACTCCACCACCTCCCCGGGCAGCCCATTCCAGTGTCCAATGACTCTCTCAGCGAAGAACTTTCTCCTCACCTCCAGCCTAAATTTCCCCTGGCACAGCCTGAGGCTGTGTCCTCTCGTTCTGGTGCTGGCCACCTGAGAGAAGAGAGCAACCTCCTCCTGGCCACAACCTCCCCTCAGGTAGTTGCAGACAGCAATAAGGTCTCCCCTGAGCCTCCTCTTCTCCAGGCTAACCAATCCCAGCTCCCTCAGCCTCTCCTCGTAGGGCTGTGCTCAAGGCCTCTCCCCAGCCTCGTCGCCCTTCTCTGGACACGCTCGAGCATCTCAGCGTCCCTTTTAAACTGGGGGGCCCAGAACTGGACACAGCACTCAAGGTGAGGTCTAACCAGTGCAGAGTACAGGGGCAGAATAACCTCCCTGCTCCTGCTGGCCACACCATTCCTGATGCAGGCCAGGATGCCACTGGCTCTCTTGGCCACCTGGGCACACTGCTGGCTCATGTTCAGGTGGGTATCAATCAGCACCCCCAGATCCCTCTCTGTCTGGCTGCTCTCAGCCACTCCGACCCCAGCCTGTATCTCTGCATGGGGTTGTTGTGGCCAAAGTGCAGCACCCTGCACTTGGAGCTATTGAACCCCATCCCATTGGACCCTTACTGTTTGCTCATCTGACTCACTCCTGGACCCCAGCACAACAGGAGGAGGAGAGCCAGGGTTAAGCCAGCCTGGCAGGATATGTGCCCTACCAGGACAGGATGTTTTACACTGTTCAGGAGGAGAGCAAATGCTGGACAAGTTAAACAGGAGGGAATCAAGGGAAGCAAGAGAGTGTCTCAGAGCCCTGAACTCTTGCAATTCTCTAAACAGCCTCACTTGCTGGTGGTCCATCTTCTGGTGGAAGTCTCCTGCCCTTCCCTTTAACTCTGCTGTGACCTGTACCTGAGTCTTCCTCACGCCATGGAGCATCTTTTCTTCTGTGCTTTATTACCAGGCACTGGATGAACCTGACTCCTTCAGATATAATGTGGAATACCTCTGACACCGGCTGGGTGAAGGCAGCTTGGTCCAGTGTTTTTGCCCCATGGATCTGTGGGTCCTGTGTCTTTGTACACCACATGCCCCAGTTTAAACCAGCAGTCGTTGCAGAGGTAAATGGAACATTCTATGCTGTGAGTTTTAGCTCCATTATACATAAATGAGACAAACAAGCTGGGCTCCAGTGTGTGAGTATCTACTGCTCTGTAGCAGCAGGGATAGTACTTCCTACATCCCAAGCAATCCTTTCTACTGGCCTTACAGGGCCAGACACACTGCTGCATTTTCTCTTCACCAAACTGATGTTGTGTTTTGCTAGACTCTCTCAAGATACCCCATCACTGTCTTTTGCACTGCTCCCACTGGCTACCGCATGCTGGTCCAACACGATTTGAGCAGGTACTGTTGCAGGGGTTGCAGAGGGAGGCAGGGCTACAATGCCAACGGTGTTGCTTACATTTTTTTTCAATCAAGGGAAGTCTAATTAGGCAAATTAGCTCTCAGAAGAGAGAGCTGTGCTCTGAAGCAGAAGATCTAGTCAGCCCTTGGCCCATTCAGCCTTTGGGAATAGGTCTCTGAAAAGACCACACAGAGGCAGCAAGTGAACTGCTCTGGACTTGGGGCTGACAGTTAAATTTACATTCCAGGCAGCACTGGGTCAGGGAGTTCGTGGAGGGTAGTGGAGCTGTTGCCATGTACTGCAGAGCACAGTGACCACTTAGAGGGCTCTGACATGCTGAGGGGAGCTGCCATCTGGCCACAGCAGCTGGTGACACCATGAGGTACTCAGCTGGTGAGAAGTGGTCTGTGTGGCTCGTAAGGAGTGTTCACATCCTCAGTAAGGTACTTGTTGTCCTCACACAGCTCTGTTATCCTGACAGGAGCCAGCCCTGACTGAGCAGAGAGTCCAGGCTCTGTGCTCCTTTTGCTCTGAAGAACTCCCAGTGTCTTGCTTGAGCTGGGCTGCCAGCACCTACCTCAGCTTCCCAGCAGCGTGGGATGTGCTCACTCAGAGTCCCCTTCCTGGCCACCTCTTCCAGCAAGACATCTTTGCCCAGTCTTTTCCCCAGCAGTGCCCCCCTACTGCCAGTGGCACAGAGCTGAGCTACGTTCCCCTCGGTGGTACCAGAGGCAATCGAGGAGTCCAGGGCAGCACTGTGTGACAGGGAGGCATTGTCCTTTCCAAGGCAGCTTGGGAGGTTTAAGGCACACTCACTTTGCGAGCTGGGGGAGGCTGTTCTGACTCTTCACTGCTTTTTGGGGGGAGTAAAGAGAATGACTTCCTTTGCTATTCCTCTCCAGCTACAAGTTCCCAAGGCTGAAGCACTGCATATCTGGAGGGGAACCACTCAATCCTGAGGTGATGGCAAAGTGGAAGACCCAGACAGGGCTGGATATCCATGAAGGTTATGGCCAGACTGAGACAGTAAGTTTGCATTGGTTCCCTGGAGGTGTTTAAGGCCAGGCTGGATGAGGCTCTGGACAGCCTGATCTAGTGGGAGCTGTCCTTGCCCAGGGCAAGGGGGTTGGAACTAGATGATCCTTGTGGTTCCTTCCAACCTTGACTGATTCTGTGATCCTCTGTGATCTTCTATGATCTTCTATTCTTGCAGTGCAGCCTTTCAAAGGGAACAACTGCAGGGGCCCAGTGTGCTTCATAAACCAGTGGGAGAGGTGAGGACCATTTGGGTGAAGTTTGATTAGAAGTGGCTCTGTGTAGTCATAGAATTGTCAGGCTTGGAAGGGACCTCAAAGATCATCAAGTTCCAACCCCCCTGCCATGGGCAGGGACACTCTCCACCAGATCATAGATGATTCTACAGTTCCCAAACCAACTAGCTGCATATGTATGTGTTTCTAGGGGACACTGTAGCTGCAGAGCTCATCTCCTGCAGGAACCATGCCAGAGGTGCCCTCAGGTCCAACCATTTGTAGTAGCTTCCTTCATCAGCCTTACTTAAAAGGCAAAATGTTTAACAAATGGTTTGCTCAAGGTATCCCTTCAGTCCAGCTGGGGGTGTAATGGCAAGTGCTAAGTCCCAGCTCACATCCCAGACTTCTCCATAACCAAACTTTAACAGAGCTATTAAGAGTCACATTTCAGGCATTCTCTCCTCTTACCCTTTACATGGTCACAAAGGAATTGTCCCATATGGAATTAAGATCAGTAGTAAGTTCACATCTGCTGTCTTGCAAATCAAAGTGTTTGCTGAGGCTGAGCACAAGCACCCTCCTGCCACAGGGCTGACCTGAAGTGCCCCTCTGCTCATCTCTTCTGAGCTGAAGAACCACAGTGCTTTAGCCCTGATTCAGTCCTGTAAAGGGTTAACCCTTCTGGGGGTGGCCTGAACCTGACCCCAGGGCCAGTGGTTACCCCACTCCCAGTTCCTGTCCAGACCCCCTCTAAAAGCAGAGGGACTGCCTGGTGCTCTTTCTCTTTGCCCTGCCTGCCTGCCTGCCAGCAGCACCCCTGTTCTGCTGCTCCTGTTTTGCCACGTGGCCACCCTACCACATGGTGGGACAGCCACCTCCTGAGTCTGCCTCCATCCACTGCCATCAGTCTGCTTGTATATATATTCTGTTTCTTGTTTCCCTCCCCTGTGCCTCTTTGTAACTCCTCTTACCTTAAATGCCTTTGGTTTATTGTTAAAGTTTGTCTTTTAACTTCCAAATCGAAGTGAGGCTATTCTTGGGGTGTTGTACCCCTTTTTCTCTCTCTCCAACTAATTCCTTTCTTTCCAAAAGAGGGAGAGGGGAAAGTATCCTGTTAATGTATTGTTGTTAGCTCTCTTGAGTCTCTGAGAAGCTTACATCAGACCAATACAAGTTCTCACCACAGCAGTCATGAAGAGGTGTCCAGTGGCTACTGGAATGGGCTGCCTGGGGAGGTGGTGGAGTCGCCATCCCTGAAGCTGTTCAAGGCAGGACTGGACGTGGCACTTGGTGCCATGGTCTGGCCTTGAGCTCTGTGGTACAGGGTTGGACTTGATGATCTGTGAGGTCTCTTCCAACCTTGGTGATACTGTGATACTGTAATGCAAACAATAATCAAGCCTACAAGGTGGGGAGCAGATTGAAGAAGTAATGGTCTGTTCTGCAGGTGACAATATGTGCCACTAGGAAAGGAATGGAAGTCAGACCTGGCTCCTTTGGAAAGCCTGTTCCCCCTTACGACGTGCAGGTATGGCACAGCTGAGCCTGGCTGCAGTTCTGGGTGCTTTAGTTGGGGTAATTTGTGAGGCAGGAATTACAAACTACATAGTTATTTTGCTTCCAGAAAGCCCCACCCACAACTCCATACTAATTAGTTGCATGTGGGTTCTATTTGGGTCAGGAAAAGCTTCACAAGGATGCTCCTGGGCAATTCATTCACTTAGGAGAATGAGAACATAGGAAAAGTTTAGCCACCAAATGGCTCTGCCTCACTTACAGATAGGCAGCCTGGAGCCCTAGGGAGTGTCTGTGTTACTCACTGCAGGGAGTAGGAATTTCCTGCTAGTCCCTGGCTCCTTTGTGGCAGTGTTAGAGCTGCTCAGCTGTTGAGAGGCTTCCAGATCTTCCCAAGGTGCTGGGAAAGAGGCAGACAATCTCTGACCTGATCCTGGTTCCTCTTTGCATGGAGGTTTGCAGAGGTGCAGGCAGGATCTCTTGCAGATGTGCAGAGAGCACCATGGCAGTGGCACTTCTTGCCATGTCAGAGGCACTTAAATGCCTTCTCCTGGGAAACCTGAGGCACTTAAGTTTCCAGGTAGTTCAACCCAAAATATCAGGGCTAAGCTGGTCTGAAGCACGAGGCAGAGCAGAACACGTTGGCCAAGAGCAGTGAGGCAGAAGCAGCACAACTGCTTGCAACTTAGCCCAGTTTGTCTTACTTGCCCGAGTGCCAAGGCTCTTTGGCCATAGAGCTTCACCAATCAGATGGCATTTGCCAGCTGACCATATTAGGTGAGCCCAGGGCTTGCTCACCTTTATTTGGGCAAGACACCAACAAGTACCTAAACACCTGTGGGTACCTGTTGATCACTTTGGGAGCGGACATAGTGGTCCAAGCCTTTGATTTCCTCCCACCCTTGCTTCCCCCATCAGCAGAAGGGTGGGGCAAGCCAGGACAGTGGGTACAAGAGTAAGGGAGTGCTGGCTGTGTCCCTTCTCTGCCCTGTGCTGTAACAAGACACTGCAGAGAGTGGGTCCAAGCAGTGATGCTGTGTCCTTCCTGCAGATCATAGATGTCCATGGGGCTGTTCTGCCTGCAGGAGAGGAAGGCACCATTGCCATCCGAGTCCAGCCCACACGGCCCTTCTGTATGTTCTCTGAGTACTTGGTGAGTAGAAGCTCAAGAGAGATCCAGGGCAAACTTCTGGTGACTTGCTCCTGGAGCAGACTTTCATCCAGGACGTTCACAAGGTCTCACCAGGTTGTTTGAGGACACTGAGTCTGATCAGTACATTGCTGTGGGATCTGAGGAACAGAGAGACTGGCAGAGTCTACCTTCAAGAGTCAGCATGAACCAGAGGGGTACCTTGTTCCAGCCATGTCCCCAGCAGTGGGCAGGGACTTAGTGTTCAATGTCTCAGTCTTTCCTTCCCATTCCACTCCTGTTCTTGGTTAAGGATTAACAAAGGAAGCCCAAAAAAGTCTAATACATCACAAGCTCAGGGAGGCTTTCCAAAGAGCACAAGGAATGGGCTGCCCAGGGAGGTGGTGGAGTCACCATCCCTGGAGGTATCAAAACAAAGCCTGGCTGGGGCACTTAGTGCCATGGTCTGGTTGATTGGCCAGGGCTGGGTGCTAGGTTGGGCTGGATGAGCTTGGAGGTCTGAAGGGGGCTACAGGAAGGCTGGGGAGGGACTATTGACAAGGTCTGGTAATGACAGGACAAGGAAGAATGGGTTTGAACTGGCAGAGAGGAGATTTAAACTGGATGTTAGGAGGAAGTTCTTTGCAGTGAGGGTGGTGAGGCACTGGCACAGGTTGAGGATGGTGAGACACTGGCACAGGTTGAGGATGGTGAGACACTGGCACAGGTTGAGGATGGTGAGACACTGGCACAGGTTGAGGATGGTGAGACACTGGCACAGGTTTCCCAGGGAGGTTGTGGAGCACAGAATCACCCAATGCGATCAAAGATCGCATTGGGTGATTCTGTGCTCCACAACCTCCCTGCAGGTGTTCAAGGCCAGGTTGGATGAGGCCTTGAGTGACCTGTTCTAGTGGGAGGTGTCCCTGCCTATGGCAGGGGGTTGGAAGTGGCTGATCATCGAGGTCCCTTCCAACCTAACCCATTCTGTGATTCTATAAGATGTAAAACAGTGTTGACCACAGTCACTTTGAGGAAGAACTGTGAGGAAGAACTTGTGTAACTGTCTTGCTCATCACTAGCAGCACTGCAAAGGGAGTGCAGTGCATTGCACTGCTGATGGGATCCAGGGTTTGAAACGTTGGATTCTTGCCAGGGCAACCCTGAGAAAACTGCTGCCTCTCTGCGAGGAGATTTCTATGTCACTGGGGACAGAGGCATCATGGATAAAGAAGGCTACATCTGGTTCGTAGGAAGAGATGATGATATCATTAATTCCTCTGGGTAAGTCACAGGCTCACAGGATGTTAGGGGTTGGGAGGGACCCAAGGAGATCATCCAGTCCAACTCCCCTGCCAGAGCAGGACCACACAGTCTAACACAGATCACACAGGAACACATCCAGACAGCCCTTGAAAGGCTCCAGAGAAGGAGACTCCACAACCTCTCTGGCAGCCTGTGCCAGTGCTCTGGGACCCTTACAGTAAAGAAGTTTCCCCTTGTGTTGAGCTGGAGCCTCTTTTGCTGCAACTTACACCCATTGCTCCTTGTCCTATCACAGAGAGCAAGTGAGAAGTTGCTCCATGTGATAGGACAAGGAGCAATGGGTCACACCCTGGAGGTGTCGAAGCCAAGCCTGGCTGGGGCACTTAGTGCCATGGTCTGGTTGGTTGGCCAGGGCTGGGTGCTAAGTTGGGCTGGATGAACTTGGAGGTCTCTTCCAGCCTGGTTGATTCTGTGGTTTGCCAGTTGGGTGCCAGTTGGGTGGGCAGTGTGCTGCAGCTCTGCTCTCTGCCTTTCCTCCACAGGTACCGCATTGGCCCCTTTGAAGTGGAAAGTGCCTTGATAGAGCACCCTGCGGTCGTGGAGTCAGCTGTGGTCAGCAGCCCTGATCCGCTTCGAGGAGAGGTATCCAGAGAAGAATCAGACACAGAAGGAAGAGCTTTTTATTCCAGGGTCACAGGATGTCAGGGGCTGGAAGGAGATGATTTAAGTGGGAATGGACCTCAAAGCTCTTCCAATTCCAACCCCCTGCCACAGGCAGGGACACCTCCCACTAGAACAGGTCACTCAAGGCTTCATCCAGCCTGGCCCTGAACACCTCCAGCAAGGTTGTGGAGCACAGAATCTTTGATCACGTTCGATGTTTCTGTGCTCCACAACCTCTCTGGGCAACCTGTGCCAGTGTCTCACCACCCTCACTGCAAAGAACCCTTTCCTAACATCTAGTTTCAATCTCCCCTCTGCCAGTTCAAACCCATTCCTCCTCATCCTGACATTACCAGACCTTGTCAGTAGTCCCTCCTCAGCCCTCCTGTAGCCCCCTTCAGATACTGCAAGGCCACTCCAAGGTCTCCTCCAAGCCTTCTCTTCTCCAGCCTGCAGAGCTCCAACTCTCACAGCCTGTCCTCAGAGCAGAGCTGCTGCAGCCCTCTCAGCATCTTGGTGGCCTCCTCTGCACTGCCTCCAACAGTTCCATGTCCTGCTTGTGTTGGGGCCTCCAGAACTGCACCCAGGACTGCAGGTGGGGTGTGAGGAGAGCAGAGCCAAGGGGCAGAATCCCCTCCCTGTCCCTGCTGCCCACACTGCTCTTGCTGCAGCCCAGCACAGGGTTGTGTCTGGGCTGCACTCACCCTGCAGGCTCCTGTTGAGCTTTGCATCATCCCAGACCCCCAGGGCCCGCTCCTCAGGGTTGCTTTCAGCCATTCCCCACCCAGCCTGGAGCTTGGGGTTGCACTGACCCAGGTGCAGGACCTTCCACTTGGCCTTGTTGAATTCCACGAGATCTTTCAGCCCACCCCCCCTGCCAGAGCAGGACCATAGAATCTAGTGCAGGTCACACAGGAAGATGTACAGACAGGGCTGGCAAGTCTCCAGAGAAGGAAACTCCAGAACCCATCTGGGCAGGCTGTGCCAGTGCTCTGCAACCCTTACACTAATGTTGCTTACATCCATTGCACCTTGTCCTGTCACAGGGTGCAAGTGAGCAGAGTCTGTCCTTCCCTTCCTGACACCCAGCCCTTAGATGTCCTCTCAGTCTTCTCCTGCCCAGACTAAAAAGCACCAAGTTCCTTGGACAGTACAAACACAGGATCACAGAATCCTTCCAATTGGGAAAGACCTCTAAGGTCACTGAGTCCAACCATCAACCTAAGACTATTGTGGCCATTAAATCATGTCCTAAGTGACATCTCCACGGGTTTCTTGTACATTTAATTCCTTGGAACTAAATGTTGCTGCTTTTCTAAATGAAAGTGAGTGTAAAAGATGGAAAACTCCTAGCTTGGCAGATCTGAGAGCTGGAGTAGTTGTCTGCTTGCAGGCTTTGAGCTGGGTTAAAAACTGCCCCTTCAAACTTAGTTTGGCATCTTTTTCTCTAAGGAATAGAGCTCAGATGACTTCTCTCTTTGTCCCTGGCTTTTGGTACATGGGTATCTGTTCAGTCCACGTCTGGCAGTTAATGGAGTCTCTTAATTTTTATGGCACAGGTAGTCAAAGCCTTCGTTGTTTTAGCTGCTGCTTACGCATCACAGGATCCAGAGAAATTAACTGCTGAGCTGCAGCAACATGTTAAGAAGGTGACTGCCCCCTACAAGTATCCAAGGAAGGTAAGTGCACCACAAACAGGTCTTGGATCAACAACTGAACAGGTTTTTGTCCTGCCTTGGCTTCTTTTCAGCTTCATTCTGAGGAATGCTCCAACCGTAGTAAGATGAGATCATAGAATCATAGAATCAACCAGGCTGGAAGAGAGCTCCAAGCTCAGCCAGTCCCACCTGTCCCCCAGCCCTATCCAGTCAACCAGACCATGGCACTAATTGCCTCATCCAGTCTTCTCTTGAACACCTCCAGGGACAGTGACTCCACCACCTCCCTGGGCAGCCCATTCCAATGCCAATCACTCTCCCTGACAACAACTTTCTCCTAACATCCAGCCTAGACCTGCCCTGGCACAACTTGAGACTGTGTCCCCTCATTCTGTTGCTGGACAAGAAAAGTAGCTTACAGAGCCTGCTGCAGCTGTAGCCTTGGGTTCACTTGGTGCTCAAGAGCTCCAAGGGGGAGATGCTAACATGGCTCAGCTTTGCCTGGGCCTGTCCCTCTTTCCTGAAGGGCTGGGCTTTCACAGTGGCTGAGGTGGGCAAAGGCACTCAGTGTTCACCAGGCTCGTCCTGGAGCTCTCTCCAGGCTCAGCCAAAGCAAAGGGCAATTTTCTGTTGGCATCAGAGGGACTGGAATCCACCCCTTAGGACCAGCAAAGACATCAGTACCTGCCTGTTCTGCCAGCCTAAGCACTCATCTCTTCAGGATGGTGCTGCCTGCCCTGCAGGTGCTGCCTGTGCACGCCACTCAGATGTGCAGCAAGGAATGGGAGATGCTCGAGACAGGCTCCACGAGGCTCCGAGCAGCCTGCTCCAGTGGAGGATGTCCCTGCTTGCTGCAGGGGGAGTTGGGCTGGATGACCTTTAGAGGTCCCTTCCAACCCAAACCCTTGTATGAATTTCACCATCCCAGCCCCAGGCTGAGCAGCTTTCCTTTTTGAGCCCCAGCCGTGATAAAGGTTTGTCTTTCCTTGTGCCTGGGAGATGAATCAGAATGTGTTGGGCTAAAAGTGAGCTTTTTCTGCCTTCCAGGTGGAGTTTGTTCAGGAGCTGCCAAAGACAGCTACTGGAAAAATCCAGAGAAAAGTTCTAAGGAACAAAGAGTGGGGAAGAGTATAACATCATCTGGAAACTGAGCAGAGAAAACTTCATCATCTCTCCTAGCCCAGCACAGCACCTTTGGCATGTGATCGTGACCCAGAGCACCAGGAGAGCATCCAGGAAGAGAAGGACTCTAATACAGTTTGAGGACCTGTGGTACTAGGTGCACTCTGCCATTGACCTACAGGCTGCTGGAGGGGAGAAGGTGCAAGTACTTAAGAATGAGGACTGCAGGAGAGCAGGGAAGAGATCCTGGAGCTTACAGAAGTTTAATATCTTTATTGGAGTTAGTACAAGCAGCTCCCTTGAAAAAGCCCAGACCAGCCAACCAGTGTAACTGCCATGTCTTGGTAAGGACAAGAGCCTGAGAGATCAATAAAAGTCATTCCTGCCTAGCAGAGCTGGTGGCTTCTATGAGCAGGTCACAACATTCACAGCTGAGGGGTGAGCAGCTGATGGCATTTACCTGCACCTGAGCAAGGCCTCTGACGCTGTCCCACACCACATCCTGGGCTCCAGGCTGGTGCCACATGGGTTTGATGGGTGGACCACTGATGGATACAGAACTGACTTGATGGCTGCACCCAAAGAGTGGCTGTCAATGGCTCCATGGCCAAGTGCAGGCCAGTGACATGCAGAGTCCCTCAGGGATCAGTCCTGGGACCAGTCTTGTTCAGCATCTCTGTGGGTACCATGGGCAGAGGCACTGAGTGCAGCCTCAGCAAGTTTGCTGAGCACACCAAGCTGTGTGCTGCAGCAGCCAGGCTGGAGGGCAGGGATCCATCCAGAGGGACCTGGACAGGCTACAGAGGTGGGCACAAGCCAAGCTCAGGAGCTTCAACAAGACCAAGTGCAAGGTCCTGCAGCTGGGTCAAGGCAATGCCAAGCACCAATCCAGGCTGGGCAGTGACTGGCTGGAGAGCAGCCCTGAGGAGAGGAACTTGAGGGTGCTGCTGGACCAGAAGCTCAACAGGAGCCAGCAGTGTGCACTTGCAGCCCAGAAAGCCAAGCAGAGCCTGGGCTGCAGCAGGAGCAGTGTGGCCAGCAGGGCCAGGGAGGTGATTCTCCTCCTCTACTGCGCTCTGCTGAGACCCCACCTGGAGTACTGCATCCAGTTCTGAAGCCCCTGAGACAAGAGGGAGGTGGAGATGCTGGAGTGAGTCCAGAGCAGGGCCAGGAGGATGCTCAGAGGGCTGCAGCAGCTCTGCTGTAAGCACAGACTGAAAGAGTTGGGGCTGTGCAGGCTGGAGCAGAGGAGGCTCCCAGGTGACCTTATTGTGGCCTTCCAGGATCTGAAGGGGGCTACAAAAATGCTGGGGAGGGACTTTTGAGTCTCTCAGGGAGTGACAGGACTGGGGGAATGGAGCAAATCTGGAGGTGGGGAGAGTCAGGGGAAGTTGTTGAGCATGAGAGTGGCGAGAGGCTGGAATGGGTTGCCCAGGGAGGTGGTTGAGGCCCCATGGCTGGAGGTGTTTGAGGCCAGGCTGGATGTGGCTCTGGGCAGCCTGCTCTAGGGTAGGGTGCCCCTGCCCATGGCAGGGGGGTTGGAAGGGACCACAAGGATCATCTAATTCCAACCCTGCCTGATTCTATGATCGTTGTTCAGTGAAGTGATCTTCTGCCTCCAAAACCGTGCTGCAGTTCTGCCTGGGGGGAAGGAGAAGCACATCTGCCTCTGGATGAATTCTGTGATCTGCTCCCATGGTTTGGAGTTCAGGCAAGGAGAAGTTCCAAAGTGCTCAGGTTAAGGTCGAAAGGATGCACAGTTCTAATGGTGTAAATGATTACAAGAGCAAGGTTGCTCCAGAGAGAGAATTGTGCTGCCTGGACTGCTGTGCACTATGTTCTGTTCCCATTACTAAAGGTTGAAAGGATGCACAGTTCTAATGGTGTAAATGATTACAAGTGATGATTACAATTGATGCCCACTCTGGTTTGTTCTCATTGCTTCTAAAGAGGCAAATAATTAAGCAGGAAGGGATTCACTCCAGATCCTGTTCAACACAACATCCAGACAAAGACAAATCTTCACAGTGCCTCGTTTGAGGAACACCACTCCTGAGAGCCAAATGAACTGAATGAAGAGGACCTACCCCAGCCAGCTCCCAGTCTATCCTGTCCACAGCAAACAGGTCAGGAACATGTGGCTTGTCTGAGCTGCTGGTGTCTCTGATCATTGAGAAGCAGCAGGTGGGGCTGAACCAGGGAAAACAATCTGTGGTTCTGAGAGCAGGTCAGAAGGTTTGCCATTGCTGGGGCTTTTCCTCAGCTGCCTGCAGGGAGGCTGTAGCCAGGTGGGGTTGGGCTCTGCTGCCAGGCACCCAGCAACAGAACAAGGGGACAGAGTCTCAAGCTGTGCCAGGGCAGGTCTAGGCTGGATGTTGTTAGGAAGTTGTTGTCAGAGAGAGTGATTGGCATTGGAATGGGCTGCCCAGGGAGGTGGTGGAGTGGCTGTGGCTGGAGGTGTTGCAGCCAAGCCTGGCTGGGGCACTTAGTGCCATGGTCTGGTTGACTGGATAGGGCTGGGTGAGCTTGGAGCTCTCTTCCAGCCTGGCTGATTCTGTGATTTCCACTTCAAGGTTTGCAGGTGAAGAAATGCCAAACGCTGCTGAAGGCTCCCACAGCCGAACTCTGCAGGCATTGTTGTAGACCACAAGGGGATTCCTGGGCTTGAAACAGCTTTTGTCCTGCCAGACTTGAGTACCAGTGCCAGTCCTGGATACTGCTCCTGAGGGTCCTTTCCTGCCTCTTCTTTACAAGTTTTTGTGTAGCCTTTGCCACTGCAGCACTCTGGAATCTGCAGATTGTAGCTAAGTCACAGGACTGAAGCAGAGTAGGAACTGAGAGATCACTTACTGTGGCATTCAGGAGTTGTCCTATCTGTTGGATGAAATGGGATCCACTGGGTTTAGCATTGCCAGGGAGGTCACAGCCTGAAAGGAAGATTACATCTGATAAAAATCTTGCTGTGTTGGTGTTTTTACTGCCAGTGCTTTCCTTAAGTGAGGTAAATAAAATGGGATCCATTGGGTTTTAGCATCACCAGTGGAGGTCAAACCTGGAAAAAAGGTTAGTTTGATGAAAAATGTTTACTGAGAGTGGTTTCCTTCAGTAAGAAATACCCAAACCAAAACAAATGTTTGGCCCAGAATATGACATAAAAGCTCTTTGTGGATGCCTGTTTCCTGTGGCTGTGTTTAGGGACTACCTACAGGACTGCTGCTTAGCAGTAAAGCCTTTTGCAAGCACAGAAAAGGGAGTGCAGCTGTGTTTCAGCAGTCACCTAACCTTGTCTTGAGTAGCTTGTGTTTGGTGGTTGCAAAGGGAGGATCAGTAGATGGACTCAGGTCCATCATCATATGCCTCTGGGATTCCACTGGCTCCTGACCCTGAGCTCTTCCAGATATGAGCCAGGGTTTGTTTTTCTGTCTTAAGCTAACCTTAAGAAAAGCCTCTAAATAGCACCAAAATTCTTTACAGCTGAGCAGAGTTCTGAAGCAGACTGCCAGACTGCTGAAAAGAATAATTAGATCAAAAGGAGGGGGAGGGAAGGAAGAGTAGCAATGGAAAGAGAAGGGCAACAAAGCTGGTGAGGGGCCTGGAGCAGAGCCCTGTGAGGAGAGGCTGAGGGAGCTGGGGGTGTGCAGCCTGCAGCAGAGGAGGCTCAGGGCAGAGCTCATTGCTGCCTGCAGCTGCCTGCAGGGAGGCTGTAGCCAGGTGGGGTTGGGCTCTGCTGCCAGGCAAGCAGCAACAGAAGAAGGGGACACAGCCTCAAGCTGTGCCAGGGCAGGTCTAGGCTGGATGTTGTTAGGAAGTTGTTGTCAGAGAGAGTGATTGGCATTGGAATGGGCTGCCCAGGGAGGTGGTGGAGTGGCTGTGGCTGGAGGTGTTGCAGCCAAGCCTGGCTGGGGCACTTAGTGCCATGGTCTGGTTGGTTGGCCAGGGCTGGGTGCTAGGTTAGGCTGGCTGAGCTTGGAGCTCTCTTCCAACCTGGTTGGTTCTATGATTCTGTGAAAGGAGGAAAGTATTTGGACTTTAGAGCTTTTAGGACCATTGTGGTGAGGACAGAGGGGAGAGAGTGTTTGCAGTGAGCAATTGTAGGGATGTATTTAAATCAAACCTGAGACCTATGTCAGGGGTTGCTGACCTGATGTTGTGAACAGCTGTGTCAGGCAACAGCTGTTCAAGCTAAAGTGCTGAGAACCCTGATGGAAGTAGTCTGGTAATGTTCTTGAGCTCCATGTGAAGGAAAAGGTACTGAAGACTTTGATGCTTAGAACCTGCTCTAGGATAGGGTGTCCCTGCCCATGGCAGGAGGGGTTGGAACCAGATGATCCTTGTGGTCCCTTCCAACCCTGGCTGATTCTGTGAACCAGTAACCACCTTAGAATGCAGACAGCAACACCTGATGTTGTTTGGCTGAGGAGAGCTGTGGGCAATTAGCAGCCCTGAGGGACACATCCAAGCACCTGCAAGGATGGTCTGAGCTGCAGAAAAGGTACCAGATCAGTACAGGACGTTAAGGCCTGGAAAGGCTGGTGGAGAAAACCAGAAAAAGGCAGGATGGGGAATGTCACATTGAATTAACTGCTCAGAACACCTGCTTGGCTCTGACTGGCCTAAGTGACTTCAATTAATTTCTCTCCAACTCATAACTCCTTTCCTTCTGCTTGTTCTCTTTTTGCTGTTGTTGTTGCAGGCTTTGTAGCAGGAGCTCTGCCAAGCTGTTGGGGTTTTTTATGTAGCCTACAGCACCTCCACAAATCAGCTTCTGCCATGAAGTTGTTTAAATTGCAGACTTTAAAATCCTTATGGACTCTGAAGCCTCCCAACAGGCCTGTCCACGGGCACCCCAGGCTGCTGGTCTCTGATGTCTACTCTCAATACGAGTCCATCAGGAGGGGGGAGCAGGAAATACCAAAGTACTTCAACTTTGCAAGTGATGTACTGGACAAGTGGACTGAGATTGAAAAGGTAGGTGAGCTTTGTTGTGCAGATCACATACTTGAGGTGAAAATGCAGTTTTAAATGGTGCTGGGAGAGAGGAGCTGAAGGTGAGGCAGCAGTGTGCCCAGATGGGCAGCAGAGCCAATGGCATCCTGGGTTGGCTCAGGAGCAGTGTGGGCAGCAGGACAAGGGAGGTTCTTCTGCCCCTGTGCTCAGCACTGCTCAGGCCACCCCTGGAGTGCTGTGTCCAGTTCTGGGCTCCTCCATTCAAGAGAGATGTTGAGGTGCTCGAAGGTGTCCAGGCTGATGGAGCTGGGGGTGTGCAGCCTGCAGCAGAGGAGTCTCAGGGCAGAGCTCATTGCTGTCTACAACCACCTGCAGGGAGGCTGTAGCCAGGTGGGGTTGGGCTCTGCTGTCAGGCAGCCAGCACCAGAAGAAGGGGACACAGCCTCAAGCTGTGCCAGTGGAGGTCTAGGCTCAGTGTTAGGAGGAAGTTGTTGGCAGAGAGAGTGATTGGCATTGGAATGGGCTGCCCAGGGAGGTGGTGGAGTGGCTGTGGCTGGAGGTGTTGCAGCCAAGCCTGGCTGGGGCACTTAGTGCCATGGTCTGGTTGGTTGGTTGGGCTGGGTGCTAGGTTGGGCTGGGTGAGCTTGGAGCTCTCTTCCAACCTGCTTGATTCTAGGAGTCTATGAAAGTTTAATCTTAAATGAGTTGGGGTTGCCTACCAAAGAAAAAAATCAGTTTCCCAAACCACTTTGCATTCCAGAGTTAGGCAAAATCTCCTTTCTTGCTTCATCTAAAAAATGCCTCTGCCCCTTGCTGCTCCCTGTGCAGGCAGGAAAAGCACTGGCAGGTCCCTCCTGCCTTTGTTTAACCTCAGAATTGCTGTGCTTATCCTTTTGCATGCTGTGCCATTGGCTGTTCCCCTCACAAACATGCAGCCAAGGTGGCAGTAGCATTGCTCGGTAGGGGAAGCTGTCCCACAGAAGGCTTTCAGCATGAGGGTGGTGAGAGCCTGGGATGGGTTGCCCAGGAGGTGTCTGAGGCCCCATGGCTGGAGGTGTTTAAGGCCAGGCTGGATGAGGCTGTGGGCAGCCTGATCTAGGGTAGGGTGTCCCTGCCCACAGCAGGGGCCTGGCTGATGCTTGTGTCCCTTCCAACCCTGACTGACTCTAGGATTCTATGTTTAACTGCCTTGCTCCAAAGTGGACTGGGTTTTGTGCTTGTCCAGGTGCCCTGGAGTTAGAGACCACTTACCCTCCTCTTCCTGAGCAGGCAGGCTGCAATGAGTCCTGGGACATTGTGCTGTCCTGCTGTGCTAGTTTGTCCCCTGCCTGTGCTGCTCCTGTTCCACAGCATTCCACAGCTCCATCCAGAGCATCAGGACTAGTCTGTGAAGTATTTAACTGTGTCTGTTGTTCTGTAGGAGCCCAAATAGGATCCAGACTAGAACTGAGCCTGGAGACAGTAGGGCTAGCAAGGATTTCAGGTTCAGAGAAGGATGACTTATTGGGAATATGTGGGCTTGATCTGCACCAAATCATGAGCCATGGGGGACAAAGGGGCAAAGACCAAGCTGAGTGCTGGTTGTGAAACACTTGCTCCTTCCACACCTTCATTTGTAATGCCCTGGTCTTCAAGGAGAAAATGCTTTGGCTTCGGATCTCTGTGTTTTGTAGGCTAACAGGAGACCTCCAAACCCTGCCCTGTGGTGGGTAAACGGAGAAGGAGAAGAAGTGAGGTGGAGCTTTGAGGAGCTGGGGTGGCTGTCTCGGAAGGTGGCCAATGTGCTGACTCAAGTGTGCGGGCTGCAGCAGGGGGACAGAGTTGTCGTGCTCCTGCCGCGCGTCCCGGAGTGGTGGCTGGTCAACGTGGCTTGCATGCGAGCAGGTCGGTGAGCACGCCCGGGGCTGGCACAGGTGGCTCCTGCCAGCTGGGAGGAGCAGGAATCGCTGTGGCTGAGAGAGGAAAAGGCATGCAAGAGCTTGGCGAGTGGCCCTGGCTGCCCGGTACCAGGCAGTCCTGAAGGAGTGGCACCAAGCGCCATAGGACAGGAGGCTCGTGCAGCGGGCAGGGGTGGCAGGAGGCAGGGAAGAGCCTCAGAATCACCAGCCAGCTCCACATGTCTCTCCTCAGAGGAGAGCACAAGCAGCTGCACTAGAGCACTCTGTTTGGCTTGGTAGTGACAGGACAAATGAAACTCAGAGGTCAGCCTGGGAAGAGTTTCATAGTTTGGGTTCTTAGAGAAGAGTCAGATGAGGAAAAGATACCACCCCAAAGTGACTGTATTGCTCTTGCAGGAGTTGTCTTGATTCCAGGAATATCCCAGCTGTCAGCCAAAGACATATTGTACCGGCTGCAGGCCTCGGGGGCCAAGTGCATTGTGACCCATGACAGGCTGGCACCTGCCGTGGACTCGGTGGCATCGCAGTGCCAGCTCCTGAAGACTAAGCTCATCGTGTCCAAAGGCAGTAGGGAGGGGTGGCTGAACTTCACTGACCTGTACAAGTGAGTATGAGATCTGAGGGGTGGCTGAGCTTCACTGACCTGTACAAGTGAGGATGAGACCTGAGGGGTGGCTGAGCTTCACTGACCTGTACAAGTGAGGATGAGATAGTGAGGGGTGGCTGAGCTTCACTGACCTGTACAAGTGAGGATGAGATAGTGAGGGGTGGCTGAGCTTCACTGACCTGTACAAGTGAGGATGAGATAGTGAGGGGTGGCTGAGCTTCACTGACCTGTACAAGTGAGGATGAGATAGTGAGGGGTGGCTGAGCTTCACTGACCTGTACAAGTGAGGATGAGATCTGAGGGGTGGCTGAGCTTCAGAGGAGGCTCAGGGCAGAGCTCATTGCTGTCTACAACTACCTGAAGGGAGGCTGTAGCCAGGTGGGGTTGGGCTCTTCTGCCAGGCAAGCAGCAACAGAAGAAGGGGACACAGTCTCAAGCTGTGCCAGGGCAGGTCTAGGCTGGATGTTAGGAGGAAGTTGTTGTCAGAGAGAGTGATTGGCATTGGAATGGGCTGCCCAGGGAGGTGGTGGAGTGGCTGTGGCTGGAGGTGTTGCAGCCAAGCCTGGCTGGGGCACTTAGTGCCATGGTCTGGTTGGTTGGGCAGGGCTGGGTGCTAGGTTGGCCTGGCTGAGCTTGGAGCTTGCTTCCAGCCTGCTTGATTCTATATGAGAGGTGACTGAACTTCACTGATGTGTACAAGTGCGTGTGAGGGGTGGCTGAACTTCACTGAGCTGTGCAAGTGAGTGTGCAGTATTGGAGCTGCAGTCACAGCGCAGAAGCAGAGCTGTTCTCCATGAGTGCTGATGGAGAAGTACTCATCAAATGCCAGCACTAAGGTGCTGCTCCTGACTGCTTGACTGCAGGCCCACACCAGAGGTGTTTGCTGACAGTGCTCTCATTCTGGGCAGTTTCTATCCAGTCCTTTTTAAACCTGTTTTTAAGAAGTAGAACTTCACATTGTTTAATCTACTTTGTCAAAAAGCTTCTGTGATGTTTCTGTGGGGTTGGAGTCTTGCAATATGCAGAGCCTCATTACATTCTAAAGCCTGTGATGATTGCATTCCTTCTCTGTCTGCAAGGACCCAGTCTGCTGAGCATTCCTGCGTGAGAACAAGGCTGCAAGATGCAATGACTGTCTTCTTCACCAGTGGGACCACAGGGTCTCCAAAGATGGCTGAGCATTCCCAGGGCAGTCTTGGACTCAGACCCCTTTTAAGTGAAAGGTATGAAAAGTTTGCACTTGGCTGAGCTGAAGCTGCACAGCAGAACTGATGAAAAATAACTAAGGATTGGCCAAGAAGGCCAAGGGGATCCTGGGGTGCATTAAGAGTGTGTCCAGCAGATCAAGGGAGGTTCTCCTCCCCCTCTACTCTGCCCTGCTGAGACCTCATCTTGTGTACTGCCTTCAGTTTTGAGCTTCCCAGTTGAAGAGGGGCAGGGATCTGCTGGAGAGGGTCCAGCAGAGGGCTATGAGGATGATGAGGGGACTGCAGCACTGCCTAATGAGGAGAGGCTGAGACACCTGGGGCTGCTTAGTCTGGAGAAGAGAAGGCTGAGAGGGGATTGAATCAATGCTTGTAACTATCTGAGGGCTGGGGGTCAGGAGCAGAGGACAGGCTCTGCTCACTGCTCCCTGGGATAGGACAAGGAGCAGTGGATGTAAGTTGCAGCACAACACAAGGGGGAACTTCTTTACTGCAAGGCTCCCCAGAGAGGTTCTGGAGCTTTTCAAGGCCTGTCTGGGTGTGTTCCTCTGTGACCTGAGCTAGACTGTGTGGTCCTGCTCTGGCAGGGGGTTGGACTCGATGATTTTCTTGGGTGCCTTCCACCCCCTAACATCGTGTGAGCCTGTAACAGGGTATGCCCCCAGTCCTTCTCCCTCAGACTGGACTGGAAACTCAGCAGATGCCCAGGGCAGGATCACCTCAGCTTGTTTTCATATCTCTTAACCTTTCTTTAGAGTGGGTCAAAGGGAATACTTCAGTGCAGAGAACCAGAGATAGAATCATAGAATGATTTAGGTTGGAAAGGACCTCAAAGCTCAGCCAGTTCCAACCCCTGCCATAGGCAGGGACACCTCCCACTAGAACAAGTCACTCAAGGCCTCATCTAACCTGGCACTGAACACCTACAGGGAGGTGGTGGAGCACAGAATCACCCAAGGTGATCTTTGATCACTTTGGGTGATTCTGTGCTCCACAGCCTCCCTGGGCAACCTGTGCCAGTGTCTCACCACCCTCACTGCAAACAACCCTTTCCTAACATCCAGTTTCAATCTCCCCTGTGCCAGTTCAAACCCATTCCTCCTCATCCTGTCATTACCAGACCTTGTCAATAGTCCCTCCTCAGCCCTCCTGCAGACCCCTTCAGATACTGGAAGGCCACTCCAAGGTCTCCTCCAAGCCTTCTCTTCTCCAGCCTGCACAGTCCCAACTCTCTCAGCCTGTCCTCAGAGCAGAGCTGCTGCAGCCCTCTCAGCATCTTGGTGCCTCCTCTGCATTGGCTCCTACAATTCCATGTCTTTCCTGTTTTGGGGCCTCCAGGACTGCAGGTGGGGTCTGAGGAGAGCAGAGCCAAGGGGCAGAGTGCCCTGCCTTGCCCTGCTGCCCACACTGCTCTTGCTGCAGCCCAGCACAGGGTTGTGTCTGGCTGTCCCACAGCTGGAAGAGGCTTTGTGACACACACATGAGCAGAGCTTGCCCAAATGTCCCTGTCTCCTGAGTGCTGCTGCTACCTCCTTATCTCCCTACCTAGTGGAAATGCACTGTACTGACATTGAGACTCCTCTTTCCCTTGCTGTCTGCTGTGCTTTGAGTGGCACCACGAGTGTGTGGTGCAGGGTATGTGTGTGTATCTCTTTATGCAAACACATAGTTGGGTGCCCTTTTATCCTAGGGCTAGCAGTCCATGAAATAAACTCCCTCAGCGTGCCCAGTGCCCATGTGTCTTGTCAGAAATCTTGGCCTTGTTGCTTTCTTCTGTTTACTTTGTTTGATGCTTTGGTTTGGGCTTTTCTTAAAGCATTTTCATTCTGTTTTCATTCTTTTTTTTCTTTCCCCCTCCTCTGTCAGATACTGGCTGGATTTGACTCCCTCGGACATAATATGGAACACATCAGACACAGGATGGGTGGTAGCTTCACTGGGAAGTGTTTTTGATCCCTGGACCTTTGGAGCATGCATCTTTATACATAATCTACCGCAGATTGAAGCATCAACCATCCTAAACGTAAGTTAAACATTGGGGAGATGTGTTCCTCTGCACCAAGGGCCCCAAAAAGTCATCCTGAGCAGCACCCACAGACTTCACAAGAGCTCTGTCCACAGTGGTCTTTGAGGTGCCATATCCATTGCTTAAAGGCCCTGTTGGCATTTTAATTGTACCCAGAAGGGGACGAACCTGCAGCTGGCTCACACATTCTGCTTGCAGCTGGCGAGGACGTGAATGAAGCAGTAACACAGTACCATCAGGTTTGGAAGAGACCTCACAGATCATCAAGTCCAACCCTTTAAGCCCATCCAACAGTGGCACTTGTTGCTTGCCTTGTGTTCCAGTGATGCTGGAAGCGATACCAGCTGGCATTAATGGGGCCAAACAGAAGTGTTCCACTGCCCACACTGCCCAAGGTGGAAGGGAAAACCTGCCCTGTAACGTGGACACAGGCAGGCTTGCTGTGGCCACGCTCCAAGCTGTGCAGCCTGGCTGTGGTGTGGGCATGCTAGCATGGCACTTTGTCCCGTCAGATGTGCGGTGAACCTCTGCCTGTTGCACCCAGCTCTAGGAGAGCTGCTGCTCAACAGGGAGCACGTGGTGCTTTTGCTTAGGAAGCAGAGCTACATTTGCCCCCTCTAGCACATGCAGAAGGCAGGGCTGTGTCTGAGCTTCACCTCTCCATCTTGTTTCACTTGCCAGACCCTCTGCAGGTTCCCCATCGACACCCTGATCGGTGCTCCCACGCTGTTCCGCATGCTGGTGCAAAGTGATCTCTCCAAGTAGGTCAAGAAAGGGTTTTACTGATGTTCCACCTACCCTCCCTACACTGCAGTCATCTCCCACACCTACCTGCTTGACCCAAAATAGGTGGTGGCTCCAGGGAGGTTGTGGAGCACAGAATCTCTGGTCACATTGGGTGATTCTGTGCTCCACAGCCTCCCTGTGCCAGTGTCTCACTACCCTCACTGCAAAGAATCCTTTCCTAACATCCAGTTTGAATCTCCCTTCTGACAGTTCAAACCCATTCCTCCTCACCCTGTCATTACAAGACAATAGTCCCCCCTCAGCCTTCCTGTAGCCCTCTTCAGATACTGGAAGTTGATGACAGCATCAACATGAGCTGTCCACGCTCTGGCCAGGGCTGTCATCCTCGAAAGGCAGCATCAGCCTGAGTGTGAGGGGCTGACTTGGGGCAGTTGTGCATCATCCCTTGCTCCAGTTCTCACTGCCTGCCACTGCTCCTCCTCCTCTCCTTGCACTTTCTCACCTAGGCTGTTGCAGAGGTCTGGTGATCAGAGCTCTGGCTCAGCAAATCATCTGTGCTTAGTTGTGGGCATGTCCTTGAATCTCAGCTGACTTCAGCAAAACCTTTCTTTTTCTTGTGTGTTTAGCCCTTGACTGCTGCTTGTGGATAGTGCTGGGCCCAGACTGGTGTCTTGGCTCTATCAGAAGCCCTCTGATTTCCCCACTCCATGAGGCTAACTCTGCCAGTCAACAGCTCTCTAGTCGTGTTTGTTTACAGTGTCATGCTCCTTGCCTTGCCAGCAGATTTAAGGACTGACTCTCTTGTTTTTAACTCCCTGTGAAGCTACAAGTTCATGAAGCTGAAGCACTGCCTGAGTGGAGGGGAGCCACTCAACCCAGAAGTCATGGAGCAGTGGAAAAGCAAGACTGGGCTGGATATCCATGAAATCTATGGGCAGACTGAAACGGTACCTCTGCAGGGAAAAGGCTCTCTTAGGTCTGGGTAGCTCCTTCCTGCTTGACGATGTTTTGAGCTGTGTTCACAGAGTCACAGCAACACCCAGCTTGGCAAAGCCCCTCAGGATCACCAAGTCCAACCTAGAACCCTACTCTGCAAGACTCACCTTAAACCACAGCCCCCAAGCACCGCATCCAAATCACCCTTAAACACACCCAGGGTGGGTGACTCCACCACCTCCCTGGGCAGCTCATTCCAGTCCCTGACTGCTCTCTCCATGAAGAACCTTTTCCTAATGTCCAATCTAAACCTCCCCAGCCTCAGCTTGCAGCCATTCTCCCTGGTTCTGTCTCCAGTTACCTGTGAGCAGAGCCCAGCAGCAGCCTCTCCACAATGTCCCTTCAAGGTAGTTGTAGACAGCCATGAGGTCTCAGCCTCCTCTTCCTCACATGAACCATCCCCAGCTGCCTCAGTTGCTCCTCGTCAGGTTTATTCTCCAAGCCCTTCCCCGGGGGAGCCTCCAGTTGCCCTCCTTTGAACTGCTCCAGCACCTCCACATCTCTCTCTCCAAACTGAACACAACGCTTGGGGTGTGGCCTCACCAGAGCAGAGTCCAAGGGGCAGTCGCCTCCCTGCTCCTGCCGGACACAGCGTTTGTAATGCACGTTAGCATGGTCCTGCTCTGCCAGGGGGGTTGGGCTCCATGATCTCTTTGGGTCCCTTCCAACCCCTGACATCCTCTGAGCCCTTGGCTTTCTTGGCTGCCCGGGCACGCTGCTGGCTGCCCTTCAGCCGCCCGGGCACGCTGCTGGCTGCCCTTCAGCCGCCCGGGCACGCTGCTGGCTGCCCTTCAGCCGCCCGGGCACGCTGCTCACACTGCTGGCTGCCCTTCAGCCGCCCGGGCACTCTGCTGGCTGCCCTTCAGCCGCCCGGGCACGCTGCTGGCTGCCCTTCAGCCGCCCGGGCACGCTGCTCACACTGCTGGCTGCCCTTCAGCCGCCCGGGCACGCTGCTCACGCTGCTGGCTGCCCTTCAGCCGCCCGGGCACGCTGCTCACACTGCTGGCTGCCCTTCAGCCGCCCGGGCACTCTGCTGGCTGCCCTTCAGCCGCCCGGGCACGCTGCTCACACTGCTGGCTGCCCTTCAGCCGCCCGGGCACTCTGCTGGCTGCCCTTCAGCCGCCCGGGCACGCTGCTCACGCTGCTGGCTGCCCTTCAGCCGCCCGGGCACGCTGCTCACGCTGCTGGCTGCCCTTCCGCCGCCCGGGCACGCTGCTGGCTGCCCTTCAGCCGCCCGGGCACGCTGCTGGCTGCCCTTCAGCCGCCCGGGCACGCTGCTGGCTGCCCTTCAGCCGCCCGGGCACGCTGCTCACACTGCTGGCTGCCCTTCAGCCGCCCGGGCACGCTGCTGGCTGCCCTTCAGCCGCCCGGGCACGCTGCTCACGCTGCTGGCTGCCCTTCAGCCGCCCGGGCACGCTGCTGGCTGCCCTTCAGCCGCCCGGGCACGCTGCTGGCTGCCCTTCAGCCGCCCGGGCACTCTGCTGGCTGCCCTTCAGCCGCCCGGGCGCTCTGCTCACACTGCTGGCTGCCCTTCAGCCGCCCGGGCACGCTGCTGGCTGCCCTTCAGCCGCCCGGGCACGCTGCTCACGCTGCTGGCTGCCCTTCAGCCGCCCTGGCACGCTGCTGGCTGCCCTTCAGCCGCCCTGGCACTCTGCTGGCTGCCCTTCAGCCGCCCGGGCACTCTGCTGGCTGCCCTTCAGCCGCCCGGGCACTCTGCTGGCTGCCCTTCAGCCGCCCGGGCACTCTGCTGGCTGCCCTTCAGCCGCCCGGGCACGCTGCTGGCTGCCCTTCAGCCGCCCGCCTTGGCAAGAGCACCGCCTGTGTGTGCGAACGTTGCGGCGATCCCTTCTGCTGGCCGCCCCTGTCGGAGCTGCCTGCTCCTGGCTCTCCTTAGAGAAGCCTCCCGAAGCGCAGGCGCTGGGACAAGCGCTGCCAGCATTCCAGGAATGTCCTTAAGCAAATTCCAGGTGACAGGCCAGAGGCTGGACTCCGAATCTAAGGGAGCAGAGTGCTCAGCAGAGCATGTGCCACAGGATTCCTCCAGGGACTTCCTCGATGCTTACCTCTCTGTACCGTATAGCACTGACGCAGAGGATCCTCTCCATCTTCATTCCTTGCCTGGGCACCATTCTGGGGCACACCTGTAACCAGCTGAGTGCCAGCGGAGCAGTTTGCCACTGCAAAAACTCAGTTCTGTTTTGCTTTGCTCTATTTACAGGGAATAATCTGCTCTGTTTTTAGAGGAATGAAGATTAAACCTGGATCAATGGGGAAGGCAGCTCCCCTCCTGGATGTTCAGGTTTGGTGTAGAGGCTCTCACAGCCTTCCCCCCCACACACCCCTTTTTGGCTTGCAGCCTTGTGTGTGTGTGTGTTTGTGTTCTCACTGGGCTGAATTCTCACTGCTTTTCATTCCAGATCATAGACAAAAACGCCAAGGTGCTGCCTCCAGGGCAGCAGGGGGAAATTGCTGTCAGAAGCAAACCTATCAGACCCCTTTGGTTGTTCTCTAAATATGTGGTAAGAACTTCATTTTATTCCTCACCACCACCAATCGCCCCAAGACCTCGGAGGTCTCTTCCAACCTTCTTGGTTCTATGATGCTAAGATCTCTGCAGCTGCACAGTGCTTCCAAAGGCTCAGTATTTCCCCCTGCTTTAGTGTTTATTAGCAGCGTGGTTGGTTTGGATTTGTGGGTGCTAGAAAGGGGAAGAGGAGAACTTTACTCAAGATTGAGTTTTGTTTGGTTTAAGAAGCGAAATGGGAGATTTCTGTTGCTGTTTTTTAAATGCATTGTCACAGAATCACAGAACTTTAGAGGTTGGAAGGGACCCCCAGAGATCACTGAGTCCACCCCCCCTGCCAAGGCAGCATCACCCAGGGTAGTTTGCACAGGAATGCATCGAGGCAGGTTTGGAAAGTCTCCAGAGGAGAAGAGTCCACAACCTCTCTGGGCAGCCTGCCTCAGGGCTCTGGCACCCTCGCTGGAAAGAAGCTTCTCCTCGCGTTGAGGTGGAACCTTCTCTGTTCCCATTGGTATCCATTGCTCCCTATCTTACTACTGTGCACCACCAGATGGGTCAAGAACTGCCTGCAGGGCCAGGCCCAGGGAGTGGTGGTGAATGGTGCCACATCCAGCTGGCAGCTGTCACTGGTGGTGAGCCTCAGGGATCAGTGCTGGGACCAGTGCTGTTCAGTATCTTTATTGATGATCTAGACCAGGGCATTGAGTCCAGCATCAGTAAGTTTGCAGGTGACACCAAGCTAGGAGCAGCTGTGGAGCTGTTGGAGGGTAGGAGAGCCCTGCAGAGGGACCTGGCCATGCTGGCTGGGTAGGCAGAGGCCAGTGGGATGAGACTGAACAAGGCCAAGTGCTTTGGCCACAACAACCCCAAGCAGCACTGCAGGCTGAGGCCAGAGTGTCTGAGAGCAGGCAGGCAGAGAGGGAGCTGGGGGTGCTGGGAGAGAGGAGCTGAAGCTGAGGCAGCAGTGCCCAGGTGGGCAGTAGAGCCAATGGCATCCTGGACTGGCTCAGGAGCAGTGTGGGTCTGGTTGGTTGGCCAGGGCTGGGTGCTAGGTTGGGCTGGCTGAGCTTGGAGCTCTCTTCCACCCTGGTTGATTCTATGACTCTATGAAACAGAGCTTGGCCCCCTCCATGTGACACCCGCCCCTCAGATATTTGTATACAGTGATCAGTTCTCCTCTCAGTCTCCAGTGTTTTGTAGCAATGTGTCCTGAGCATGAAGTTTGAGTGCAGAACACTGCTGTGTGCTGGCAGAGTGTGGGTAATGCCCACTCAGCATCTGCATCCCTGTTGGTCCCCCCCTAGGGTAACCCTCAGAAAACCGCCGCAAGCGAGCGTGGGGACTTCTACGTCACTGGGGACAAAGGCACCATGGATGAGGATGGCTACTTCCAGTTTATTGGAAGAGATGATGACATCATCATTTCCTCAGGGTCAGTTTGCATGCTTCTGCTCATCTGCCATGGGGTGTTGCTGGGGAGCTTCTGGCACAGCAGCCTGTGATGAGTGTGCTGCCCTCTTGGCTCAGGAACCCTTGCTTTATGGTTAGCTTCCCATGGACCTGCTTTGTCATCTTGCTGCCCCCAGTGGCCTCTGCATCTGTTTCCCCTGGAACGTTCCTTTGGTTTCCACAAACAGTGAAGGATTCCATTGGCAGAGCAGGGGTTTTAATCCAGCTTGGGTTGTGACTAAAATTACAGCAGCACAGCAGCATTCTGGTTGGAAAAGCCCCTCGGGATCACCAACTCCAACCCATAACCCTGGAAAGGCTCCACAGAAGGAGACTCCACAAGCTCTCTGGGCAGCCTGTGCCAGTGCTCTGGAGCCCTTACAGTAAAGAAGTTTCCCCTTGTGCTGAGCTGGAACCTCCTGTGCTGCAGCTTCCATCCATTGCTGCTTGTCCTGTCCATGAAGTGGTAAAGGTCTTTTCCGGCCTGAACTATTCTATGATTCAGTGAAAGATTTTATTTTTAAGACAAAGAAATGCAGCAAGCTGCCATTGTGTGCTGTGGTACCAGAACTTGGCTTCAGCTGACACAGAAGAGCTCAGCTGCAGAGATGGTTGGATTGGGTGCTAGCTCCCAGCAGAGGGATGGAGAATGAGCATTCCCGAGCACCCCGCAGTGCTCCTGTCTTCTGCCACAGCCAACTTGCCCACTCTGCATGAAGTTTCTGTGCCTGGTTGCTGGTTCATTTTGGTTTGGGTTTTCCTCCACAATATGATAATTCAAATACATTTTGTGTCCAGTTCTGAGCTCCTCAGTTCAAGAGAGATGTTGAGGTGCTGGAAGGTGTTTGGAGAAGGGCAGCAAGGCTGGGGAGGGGCCTGGAGCAGAGCCCTGTGAGGAGAGGCTGAGGGAGCTGGGGGTGTGCAGCCTGCAGCAGAGGAGGCTCAGGGCAGAGCTCATTGCTGTCTGCAGCTGCCTGAAGGGAGGCTGTAGCCAGGTGGGGTTGGGCTCTGCTGCCAGGCAAGCAGCACCAGAAGAAGGGGACACAGTCTCAAGCTGTGCCAGGGCAGGTCTAGGCTGGATGTTGTTAGGAAGTTGCTGGCAGAGAGAGTGATTGGCATTGGAATGAGCTGCCCAGGGAGGTGGTGGAGTGGCTGTGCCTGGAGGTGTTGCAGCCAAGCCTGGCTGGGGCACTTAGTGCCATGGTCTGGTTGGTTGGGCAGGGCTGGGTGCTAGATTGGGCTGGATGAGCTTGGAGCTCTGTTCCAGCCTGGCTGATTCTGTGATCATGACATTTGGTCCTGGTGATGCAGCTCACAAAACCAAATGCTGCTTTTTTTCTCTCCTTACCCAGGTACCGCATTGGACCGTTTGAAGTAGAGAATGCCCTGATAGAGCATCCAGCAGTAGCTGAAACAGCTGTTGTGAGCAGCCCTGACCCTCTCAGAGGAGAGGTAATGATGCTGGACATTGTGGGGGGAGCTATAGCTATATGAAGTAGCTCCTAGTAACGTGCAGCCCTGCAGCAGTTGTGTCAATCTGCTTGCAGAGACAGGCAAGATCCCTTCCAATTTACATGCCTCTGCTCTTAGTTTCCTCTCATCCCAAGGAGGTCTTCTCTGTGGAGATCATTACAGTGGTGCTTGCATTCCCCTTGTTGTTAAGCACTTCTCTGCACCCTGAAATTGCTTTTTCTCTCTTTTTGTAGCCAGAGTTCTGCTATAACTGCCCTGGCATTAAACTCGGGCTGCACACAGGGAGAAAGCAGAGTCCTGTGCTGGGATGGTGTGGGCCTCCTGTGCTCGGGGTGACAGAGAGAAGCAAAACAGCCCTCAGCTGCAGAAAGAACCCTCTTCTTAATCCTCTTCCTTTGCCCCCACTGAGAGGACAGAGCAAATGCTTTTGTGTTCCAAGGGGGGCAGGAAAGCTACTTCCAGCTTTCCCTTCTGCACACACAGGTGCAGGAGCTGGGCACAGCCAGTTCCTGTGCTGTGCTGCTCTCTCTGTGCCTCCCTTTGGCATGTCATGTCTCTGAGCCATGCTGCTGACTGGTAAGCTGTATCTCAGCTCTTAAAAATGGGTGCTGTCAGGCCACTTTTGTTGACCTCACTTTACAGGTTGTGAAAGCATTTGTAGTCCTGTCCCCAGCCTTTTCCTCCAGTGACTTGGAAGGCTTGGCCCGGGACTTGCAGGAGCACGTCAAGCAGGCTACTGCTCCATACAAATACCCTAGGAAGGTGAGTGCTCTGGAGCAGAAGCTGGGGGCCAGGGCAGCCTTCCTTCAGTGGCAGGAGAGTCACTGCCTGGGCTTCCACAGCTTACCTGAAAGAGAGGGTGCTAAAGATTCAGCTACATGACTGGCTCCAGAGAACCTGTCCTAGAAAAGCATTAGTTTGTGTTGACAAAAGTGCTGGTTTCACCCCCTCCAAGAGTCCCAGGCCCTGTGTGGCATCCTAGTTAGAGCTGCATGCTCCAAGCCAGGCTCACCATTCTCCACGATGTGTTGAACCTTCTGCCAAGCACCCTGCTGAATTCAGGGCAGTGCCTGACTGAGTCTGAATAAGTTATTATTTACTGGTCCTTGCAGTGGATAGGCAAGAGGAAAGCCCAGGAGGATGGCCTTGATGTTCCTCACTAATCCCAGCACCAGAGGAAAAGAGCAGCCAGCAGTGCCTTAGTGCAGAGCTGGTAGGAGCCAAGGTCCATTCAGCCTCTGTGCCATTCACATCCTTTTTTCCTTCTTTGTGTCATTCATCTCTGACCCCTGACACCACTTAGGTATTCGTCCTTCTGTCAGAGGACTCCTGTTACAGACGAGTTGGGAGGCAGCAGTGCAGCTGTTTGGCCGCCTGGGCAGCCACAGAACTGGCTTCACCAGTGGCACAGTGTGCTGCCTTGGCTTGGCTTGGAGCTGGCCCTTTGGGCAAGCAGTTCTTACTGATGGGAATCCTTTGAGTATCCCCTGTATGCTGAGAGGCAGTGCTGGGCCACCAGCTCTGCAGAATGTCCTGCCCTGTTCTCTCTCTGCTTTTTTTATTCAGGTGGAATTTGTCCAGGAGCTGCCCAAGACAGCCACTGGGAAGATAAAGAGGAATGAATTGAGAAACAAAGAGTGGGGACGGGCGTAGCATTGTCTGGAAGTGAATGGAATTCTTTCAGTCCACTGACACCATCCGAACGTCTCTGGTCCAGCTGCCCCCTGCTGACTTGTGTGTGCTGAACACCTGAGCACCACAAGCTGCAGATAGCATCGGGATGCGATGTCTGTGCCTGCTCGCAGGGTTTGGACTGTCAGTACCGTAGTGGCAGCTCCTGAAGCACTGCTGACAGAGGGCACAAACCACACAACTCCATTCTGGTGCTGCTCATAGCCACAGGCTCACCAGGATTTGGCTGCTGACCCATGCCTGAGATCAGTGGAGGAATAGTGCTGGTGTTGATTGTCTGCTCCAGGGTGCAGAAAGGGCAACCACTCGAGTGGTTCAAATGCACTGTCCTTAGATGTTCAAAGTGCCTGCAGCACTCCTGGCATTTACTGCAGGTGGAAAGGCTCCTCCTTATTGCTGCCACCATCACTCTAGTTGATTGGATAGGGCTGGGTGCTAGGTTGGACTGGATGATCATTGAATCAACCAGGCTGGAAGAGAGCTCCAAGCTCATTCAGCCCAACCTAGCACCCAGCCCTGGCCAATCAACCAGACCATGGCACTAAGTGCCCCAGCCAGGCTTTACTTCAACACCTCCAGGGGTGGCAACTCCACCACCTCCCTGGGCAGCCCATTCCAATGCCAATCACTCTCTTCTATGATCTTTAGGCAGGAAGGGGAAGTCTTTTAGAGCTGTGCCTCACTGCCTCATGTTCTAGATCTCCTGCAGCACTAAAGTGAGATTAGAGAATCCCAATTCTGAGACAGTCAACTATTTTATTCCCTGCAAGTAAACACTTTGCTTGTGTCAGTGACACCATTTCTCTTCTGGCAACTGCTGGGAGGAGAGCAGTCCTCAATAAATGAATGTTTCCTTCAGGCCTCTTTGACAGTACCACCTTCCTTTTTGTCTAATGCTCCATAGAATTGGTCAGGGACCTCAGATCACTCTTCCCCCCTTCACTGCTAAGGTTTCTGGGAGCATTAGACTGCATGGCTACAGAACTAATCCTTAGTTCCTTGAATGCATTCCTTTGTGCACTTGCTTGTGGCTGCCTCAGGCTCTTCTCTGTGCCTCGTTGAGTGTCCTTCCAAAGCCATGGACTCCTGGGCCTTCAGGGGCTTCCCATCTTCTGCAGCCTTCTGCCTGGTTTCAAACAAGCAAGTGTTTAACCCCACCAAAGAAGCAAACCAGCAGCAAGTGAGATGATGAACAGGTGTGCAGGCTGGCATTAGGAACCCTGGGAGCTGCCCTCCTCTCTGCAGTTCGCTGTTTGGCAGTTCAACCCCGGTGATGGCTGAGGACAGGAGTTTTACAACTGATGACTCTCTGAATTCCTGAGGCTAGAGGTGTTGCCTACACTCAGGCCTTGCTTAGCTGCCCTTGGAAACTGCATTTCTGTTGTAGTCAGTGCCTGGTTATTTGCATGAATGAGCTGGGGTCGAAGTCAAGCAGCTTGCCAGGTTGTTCGTGCCACATGCTGTGGCTGTAGTGTGTGAGGGGCTCTGCTCCATGCTGCACCAACCTCTTGGCACTGGCACTCAGTACACGTCTTGGCACTGGTACACAGTAGACTTTTCTGCCTTGGGTTCAAGGTGGATGGTTTCATTCAGTTCTCCTCTGCCCAAGATCAGAGCATCACCAATGTGTTTCCTTTGATCCAGAGCCACAGACTTGCAGCTGCAAGCAGCTGAGAGCAAAATGTGTCTGTCTGGCACATGGCTTTCTTTTGGAGCCACAGAGTTTTAAACTCAGCTGAATTTTAGCCTTCTGCCTGAAAGAGATGGACTTTGCACTAGACTTTCCATTCTGTTGGAGATGTCTTCTGCAGCCCTCATACAGCCCAGCTGCAATGGGATGTTTTCCTCAGAAGCAACAGAAAAGGCAATACCTGCATCAGAAAAGGTTTTCTGGATCAGTAATTTTCAATGCCTGATTTCCTGGGAGTTCAAAGTCCTCTCAGCCACAGACTCTGCTCATCCTGGACTGCTCTTCTGCCTCCTGCCAGCCTGCTCCTTGCCAGTCACGAGGTGCTGGACAGCCTTCTGAAAAGGAGCAGTAGATGCTGATTTTGTTCTGGTGCTTTGGGGTGTTTCTAAGTGAAAAAAACAACTGGCTGGCCGAGCCCAGAGAGTTGTGGCCAAGGGGGTTAAATCCAGTGGAGTCCCCCAGGGCTCAGTTTTGGGGCCAGTCTTGTTTAACCTCTTCATCCATGACCTGGCTGAGGGGATCAAGTGCACCCTCGGCACGTTTGCAGATGACACCAAATGAAGCAGAAGTGTCAATCTGCTGGAGGGTAGATCCCTGCAGAGGGGTTGGGACAGGCTGGAGCCATGGGCTGAGGCCAATGGCATGAGGTTTAACAAGGCCAAGTGCCAGGTCATGCACTTTGGCCACAACAACCCCCAGCAGCCCTATAGGCTGGGAGAGCAGTGGCTGGAGAGCTGCCTGGTGGAAAGGGACCTGGGGGTGTTGGTGGCCAGCAGCTGAACATGGGCCAGCAGTGTGCCCAGGTGGCCAAGAGGGCCAACAGCATCCTGGCCTGTGTCAGCAGTGGTGTGAGGAGCAGGAGTAGGGAGGTGCTCAAGCCCCTGTACTCAGCACTGGTGAGACCACACCTGGAGTGCTGTGTCCAGTTTTGGTCAGCACAGCACAGGAGGGACACTGAGGTGCTGGAGCGGTGCAGAGAAGGGTGACAAGGCTGGGGAGAGGTCTGACAAACATGGCCTGTGAGGGAACTGGGGGGGTTTAGTCTGGAGAAGAGGAGGCTGAGAGGGGACCTTATTGCCCTCTACAACTATGGAACAGGAGGTTGTGGTGAGGCTGGAGCTGGTCTCTTCTCCCCAGTTACTAATGATAGGACAAGAGGAAATGGCCTCAAGTTGCATAAGGGAGGTTTAGGTTGGATGTTGGGAGGAAGGTCTTCACTGTAGCCTGCAGAAGAGGAGGCTCAGGGGTGACCTTGTTGCTCTCTACCTGCAGGGAGACTGTAGCCAGGTGGGGTTGGGCTCTTCTGCCAGGCACCCAGCAACAGAACAAGGGGACACAGTCTCAAGTTGTGCCAGGGGAGGTCTAGGCTGGATGTGAGGAGGAAGTTGTTGTCAGAGAGAGTGATTGGCATTGGAATGGGCTGCCCAGGGAGGTGGTGGAGTCACCATCCCTGGAGGTGTTTAAAAGGAGAGTGGATGTGGTGCTTGAGGCTATGGTCTGGTGCTGAAGGCTGCTGGCAGGAAGGTTGGACTGGCTGATGCTGGTGCTCCTTTCCAGCCATAGCGATTCAGTGATGAGATGCTGTGCTGAGGGGTTTGGGTTAGTCAAGGACTTGTCAGTGTGAAACTAAGGACTGGACTGGATGAGCTTGAAGGGCTTTGCCAATCTAAGAGACTCTGTGATTCTGTGGAAATATGTCCTACCATTTTCAAAGTGTGTGTGTGAGAAACTGTTTTGAAAGTAGTAATAGGGAGGATCTGCAAGGAAGGGAAAATCAGATTTGCCTTTGGCTTTTGCCTTCATTCTTTTATGTGCCTTGTTACCACTGACAGCCACAAGCTGTGAAACTCTTACATGGCACTCTGAGAGTGGGTTGGGTTTTTGTTTTTACTGATTGTTGGTGATCAGACTGCAGCTTCAGCCAGTGCTGGGTCATGTAGAGCCTCAGGATGAACCATAATGAAGGATTTCCTGCTCCAGGTAGTCAGGTCAAACAGTGAGACATTTCCATGCCAGCCCAGCGCAGCTCCGTGGGTGCAGCAGAGGTTTAGACCATCCCTGTTAGATCAGGTCTCACATTCCCTGTTGTCCCTCTCTAGCACTGGCACCTCAGTGCTGTTACAGCACAGTATGTGTGCTTTTATCCTTGCTTCAGAGCATGGAAGTAGCACTTGAACCCTATGACCAAGGTGTATTTACTGGGAGCACAGAGAACACCACTGAGCAGTGATAACCCCCCCAAGCCCAGGGTTATTCAGCTCAAGAGCTCCTGGCTGTGCTGCAGACCCACTGCACAGCACAGAGAACACCAGTGAGCAGTGATAACCCCCCCAAGCCCAGGTTACTTAGCTCAGGAGCTCCTGGCTGTGCTGCAGACCCACTGCACAGCACAGAGAACACCAGTGAGCAGTGATAACCCCCCCCAAGCCCAGGGTTACTTAGCTCAGGA
The DNA here is from genome assembly GCF_015220805.1 of Pogoniulus pusillus. Taxonomy (NCBI): domain Eukaryota; kingdom Metazoa; phylum Chordata; class Aves; order Piciformes; family Lybiidae; genus Pogoniulus; species Pogoniulus pusillus. Next base: position 30,762,913 of record NC_087276.1, on the reverse strand, counting down.
GCTCCTGGCTGTGCTGCAGACCCACTGCACAGCACAGAGAACACCAGTGAGCAGTGATAACCCCCCCCCCAAGCCCAGGTTACTTAGCTCAGAGCTCCTGGCTGTGCTGCAGACCCACTGCACAGCACAGAGAACACCAGTGAGCAGTGATAACCCCCCCAAAGCCCAGGTTACTTAGCTCAGGAGCTCCTGGCTGTGCTGCAGACCCACTGCACAGCACAGAGAACACCAGTGAGCAGTGATAACCCCCCCCAAGCCCAGGGTTACTTAGCTCAGGAGCTCCTGGCTGTGCTGCAGACCCACTGCACAGCACAGAGAACACCAGTGAGCAGTGATAACCCCCCCCCAAGCCCAGGTTACTTAGCTCAGAGCTCCTGGCTGTGCTGCAGACCCACTGCACAGCACAGAGAACACCAGTGAGCAGTGATAACCCCCCCAAGCCCAGGTTACTTAGCTCAGGAGCTCCTGGCTGTGCTGCAGACCCTCTGCACAGCACCCGCGAGCACAGCTGCTGTTGCAGCAGCAGCCTGGGAAGGTAGCAAGTGTGCTGCTTAGCAAAGCTGTTGATGACCTTTCAGGAGAGCTAATCGAGTTGCTAACTGGCAAAGACAGGCCCCAGGAGAGGCTGTTCCAAGAGGGTCCTGCGGGTGGCTGCTGGCTCTCTGACACCCTTAAGCTGCGGAATGGATGCTGCTTCACTTGCCAGATACAAAGCACGCAATAGCCTGGGGTCAAAACCCGAGACAGAACAAATGCACAAACTGCTGCATCCGGGTAGATTACCTCAATCCCAAGGGATCTCAGCTTGTGCTGCTGAAACCAGGGCAGAGTTTAGGAACTCCAATGGAACGTAAACCATCTCTCTGGAGCATCTGCATGCTGGGAAACTTTGCATCCTTAAGGCAGTGGCAAACGTGAGTGAGGGCAGGTGGGTTTGGTGTTTGATTAATCAGTCCTTTGGGGGTTCCTACACCTCCCCGAAGGGAGGCTGTAGTCAGCTGGAGTTGGGCTCTGCTGCCAGGCAAGCAGCAACAGAACAAGGGGACACAGCCTCAACCTGTGCCAGGGCAGGTCTAGGCTGGATGTGAGGAGGAAGTTGTTGGCAGAGAGAGTGATTGGCATTGGAATGGGCTGCCCGGGGAGGTGGTGGAGTGGCTGTGCCTGGAGGTGTTGAAGCCAAGCCTGGCTGGGGCACTTAGTGCCATGGTCTGGTTGGTTGGGCAGGGCTGGGTGCTAGGTTGGGCTGGATGAGCTTGGAGCTCTCTTCCAACCTGTCTGATTCTATGATTCTCCACTGAAGTCTCCCTCAGCTATTACAGGTGACACTCATTGGCATCAGGCTTCTGACTATCCTCCTGCTGATCTCATACCAGTCCTCACCCTATGTCTAACTCTCAAATCTGACAACCAAGCCCCACTGTGGCTGCTGTAACAGCCTTGGTGCCCCAGAGCAGAGTTGCACATTAATGGGTGGTCGATTATCCATTCTCCAGGGGCAGTGACCCACAGGTGCAATCATACATACTCAGCACTCTTTCCATCCTTTCACTGATTGTGCCTTTCTGCAGGATGTCCTTGGAGAAATGGAATCTGCACTCTAGGGGGGGAAGCAGCCCCCACCAGGGAATAGGATATGTGATGCCAGTGAGGGGCTGCACCTGCTCAGCCAAGTAGAGGGAGGCAGGAAGGGGCAGCGTCTGCCTGGGCGGTGCGAGGCAAGGCGCCTGAGGTGGAGTTGCAAGAAGTCTCAGCTGGTGGCAGCTCCAGGTAAGCACAGCCTATTTAAACACTCTGAGACATTAGTTTTGATTTAGTAGTTGCTCAGACATGCCAGTCTTCACAGCAATGCAAGGTGCTGTCTTTTATTGATCTTTTTTCACAGGATCCCCCCTTTCCTGGAGGAGGGTGGACTGCCAGAGAGCAGTGACACTTTCCTGGTTGGTGTTAAGTAGGCTGAAGCAGCAGTTCCTTTATGCAGGTCCATCATCTAGTTCTGAGCCTGCATCTGCCAGTTCAGGTCTAAGGGGAGGGTAAAACAGCAGCCAATTCTGCTGTGATGCTTTGGGAGTTACCTGCTCCCCCACCCCTCTTATGAAGTCACCCAGACTAGACTCAGCCAGATGGAAGTTAAGGAATGAAGCTTTCTAGTCACAGCTCAGCACAAGATACAAGCAGATAGTTACAATAGCTACAGCTATGGACAGAAATAGACAAGTTAAAAGTGCTACAGAAACGCAGCAGCCCTCCCAGAAACCAGAGTGCCCAGGAGGGGCTCCCAGCCACTTGCTGCTGTGCATGCCTCTGTTCCATCTGAGCCAGCAGCCCCCCGGCAATGCGTGCAGGGCAGTGCTGACACTGATCTCTCTCTCTTAGGGGGCAGATGAGCATTCAAAAGCAGTTCTGATGGTTGTGGTCTGCAGAAGCCCTCACACCCCTGGTGCCATGAGGATGCTACGTGGAGGGCTGCGGTGGCCGAGGGGCATCCCGACACTGCCCAGGCTGTTCCGCCGCAGCCAGAAGGCCTTTGCCACTCTGAACTGCTCCGGTTACGAAGCCATTGGCCGATGTCAGCAGGAGGTGCCTGAGCACTTCAATTTTGCCAGCGAGGTGCTGGACCAGTGGGCTCAGATAGAAAAGGTAGCACTGCTCACCCTGCAGACTCAGTGGGTCTAGCGAAACCCTGCCCCTGGCCCCAGAGTCAGCTCTCAAACCATGGCTGGCTCCAGCAGGAATACACTCCATAGGATCACAGAGTCAGTCAGGGTTGGAAGGGACCACAAGGAGCAGCCAGTTCAACCCCCCTGCCATGGGCACAGACACCCTACCCTAGATCAGACTGGCCAGAGCCTCAGCCAGCCTGGCCTTAAACACCTCCAGCCATGGGGCCTCAACCACCTCCCTGGGCAACCCATTCCAGCCTCTCACCACTCTCCTGCTCAACAACTTCTTCCTCACAGCCACTCTGAACCTACCCACCCCTAGCTTTGCTCCATTCCCCCAGTCCTGTCACTGCCTGAAGCGACTTCCCTAGATCCACGTTAACATAACCTTACACTGCAGAGGCAGGAGGGGCAATCTGCTGTGGCATCAGGGGGTGCTTGGTCTCCGGCTGCAGCTCAGCAGTCTGGGCAGGGCTGGGTTTGTAAGCCTGTAGGTAATGGGTGAGCATTGCAGGTCAGGTAGGTACACAGCCACTGCGAGGTGACTCCTTTAAACACAAGAGGTTTCATCCTTGCCCTAGATCCTGTAGCACTCCCAGATGCCACTGCCTGGAGCACCCCAGGAGCTGTGCAAGGAGTAACAGTGCACTGTGTCCCCTTGCTGGCGCATAGGAACGGCAGGGGCCATCGAACCCAGCCCTCTGGTGGATAAATGGGAAAGGAGATGAAATTCAGTGGAGCTTTGAAGAGCTGAGCTTCCTGTCACGCAAAGTGGCCAATGTGCTCTCGGGGCCGTGCAGCCTGCAGCGAGGAGACCGAGTCCTGGTGATCCTGCCCCGAGTTCCCGAGTGGTGGCTGCTGAACCTGGCGTGCATGCGGACAGGTGAGTCCCACCGCTCCCCGTGCCTCTAGGCTGTGCCAGGGGGTGCTGAGCACTTCATTGCACAGCTGCATCTATATTTGGCTTCATAGCTTCACCATTTGGCAGTCAAAGGGGCTGGCAGGGGTAGTCTGCTATGACTGGGATGGTTTGGGAGTTACCTGCCCCCCATCCCTTAGGAAATCACCCAGACTAGCCTCAGCCAGCTGCAAGTTAAGGAATGAAGCTTTCCAGTCACAGCTCAGCACAAGATGCAAGCAGAGAGTTACAATAGTTACAGCTATGGACAGAAATAGACAAGTTAAAAGTGCTACAGAAACACAGCAGCCCTCCCAGAAACCAGAGTGCCCAGGAGGGGCTCCCAGCCACCCTTCCACCTTCCTCCCACCCCTCCACCTTATCCCAGAGCCTGCCTTATGTGCCAGGTGAGCTGGGAGGATTGGCAAGGGAGGGTAGAAGCAGAAGGATTAGTTGGATTACACAGATCCAGCAGAACAGCAGAAACCCAGGGAGAAAACACAGACACCAAACTCCAACAGACAGACTCTGTCTTACCTGTGTTTGTGTCCTTGCTTTGACACATCTCAGCAAGCCTATGAGTGCAGCAGCCATCACCACTGCTTCCTTTTCACTGCCTAGCGTCTAATTTCTCTCAATAAAATATTCCAATTAGCCTCAAACCAGTACAATGACCAATCAAATTACTGTTGGTTTTTCTCCTGTGGCTTGTGTTGGTCATGTTAAATCAATTTGGTTGTGCTAAATCAATTTGATTTAACTTCAGCAGACTTTGTTTAAGCTGTTAGTGTTTACCGCACCAAAGTTGTGCTTTCTGCTCTCATGCCTGCAGCAAAGGATCTTGCAGAAACAACAGAAGATGTTTTGTACTACACATCTGGGATGACACTGAACAAGGCCAAGGGCAGGGTTCTACACTTTGGCCACAACAACCCCAAGCAGCACTACAGGCTGGGGCCAGAGTGGCTGAGAGCAGCCAGGCAGAGAGGGAGCTGGGGGTGCTGGCAGAGAGGAGCTGCAGAGGAGGCAGCAGTGCCCAGGTGGGCAACAGAGCCAATGGCATCCTGGGCTGGCTCAGGAGCAGTGTGGGCAGCAGGACAAGGGAGGTTCTTCTGGCCCTGTGCTCTGCACTGCTCAGGCCACCCCTTGAGTGCTGTGTCCAGTTCTGGGCTCCTCCATTGCAGAGAGATGTTGAGGTGCTGGAAGGTGTTGAGAGAAGGGCAGCAAGGCTGGGGAGGGGCCTGGAGCACAGCCCTGTGAGGAGAGGCTGAGGGAGCTGGGGGTGTGCAGCCTGCAGCAGAGGAGGCTCAGGGCAGAGCTCATTGCTGTCTACAACTCCCTGCAGGGAGGTTGTAGCCAGGTGGGGTTGGGCTCTGCTGCCAGGCAAGCAGCAACAGAACAAGGGGACACAGTCTCAAGTTGTGCCAGGGCAGGTCTAGGAGGATGTTAGGAGGAAGTTGTTGTCAGAGAGAGTGATTGGCATTGGAATGGGCTGCCCAGGGAGGTGGTGGAGTTGCCATGGCTGGAGGTGTTGAAGCCAAGCCTGGCTGGGGCACTTAGTGCCATGGTCTGGTTGGTTGGGCAGGGCTGGGTGCTAGGTTGGGCTGGCTGAGCTTGGAGCTCTCTTCCCACCTGGTTGATTCTATGATTCCAAGGGGTTGCTTCCCCTTCTCATTTCTGGCTCAAACACTGCTCAAGACACGAGGGCAGTTGGAGGTGGTGGGGGCTGAAGGCGAGGAGGCTGACTGGGCTGCCCTGCCTTGCATGCCAGGTGTCACCATCATCCCGGGGACAGTGCAGCTGACAGCACCAGACATTGCCTACAGGCTGGCAGCTTCCAGGGCCAAGTGCATTGTCACCACCGATGTGCTGGCTCCTGCCGTGGACTCGCTCGTGCCCAAGTGCCAGTTTCTGAAAACAAAGCTGATTGTGTCTGGCAGCAGCAGGGCTGAGTGGCTCAACTTCAGTGACTTGCTCAAGTAAGTGCCTTCTGCTTCAGCTGCATCGTAGCTACCTCCCCTGGAGACTGGCTCCTGTCGCTCAGAGGCCCCTCTGCACTTACAGCCCAGGAAGGAGCCAGGCACCTGTGAGGGGTGGGAGAGGAGGGGATTTGGCCTCTTCTCCATGAAGAAAGGGAATATGTGGGAACAGCCAGATTGCTAAGGGGAAACAAGCACAGTGGGCCCTTGGCTGCTTGTCAAGGGAGGCAAAGGAAACCCAGCCAGTTGGTGTGTTAGCTCTGGGGAGGATTAGCAACGTGTTCATGCAGGGCTGGGGAGGGGGACCTCAGTGGCTTCTTCACCCTGGGTGTCACTGCACAGTGCCACTCTGACAGGCTTCTTCACCCTGGGTGTCACTGCACAGTGCCACTCTGACGGGGCACAAAGTGAGCTGAGTGTCACCAGCCGTTCTTCCATGTCCTCTTTGTTTCAGGGCTGCCCCTTCTGCCCATAGCTGTGTGAAGACAAAAGCCCAGGATCCAATGGCAATCTATTTTACCAGTGGTGCCACAGGCTCTCCCAAAATGGTTGAACACTCCCATGGAAGCATTGGCCTGGGTTCTTTTCTCTGTGGAAGGTAAAGCATTCAGCTAACAATGTCTTTATAGCTCTGAAATGGGAAGCACGTGGAAATGTTCTTGGGAACCCTGTGCTGGGCTGCAGCCAGAGCAGTGTGGGCAGCAGAGCAAGGGAGGGGATGCTGCCCCTTGGCTCTGCTCTCCTCACACCCCACCTGCAGTCCTGGGTGCAGTTCTGGAGCCCCCAGCACAAGCAGGACATGGAAGTGTTGGAGGCAGTGCAGAGGAGGCCACCAAGATGCTGAGAGGGCTGCAGCAGCTTCATTTTAGAAACTACTGAACGTTAGGAGGAAGTTCCTGGCAGAGAGAGTGATTGGCATTGGAATGGGCTACCCAGGGAGGTGGTGGAGTCACCATCCCTGAGGGTGTTGAAACCAAGCCTGGCTGAGGCACTTAGTGCCATGGTCTGGTTGCTTGGGCAGGGCTGGGTGCTAGGCTGGGCTGGCTGAGCTTGGAGCTCTCTTCTGACCTGGTCAATTCTATGATTCTAGTTCCAACCTCCCTGCCAAGGGCAGGAACACCTCACACTAGATCAGGCTGTTCAAAGCCTCACCCAGCTGAGCAGACTACCCCTGAACCTTGTGTTGTTCTATGTTGCTGACACTTCCAGGTGTGCACAGCAAGCAGAGTGACATTGCTGGTTTCTCTTGGCGCAGAAATCTCCATAGCAGAGGCTCTTTGTCATTTTGGATTACAAAAAGCTTGCACTTGTGAGGGTAGCTTGATTTAAAGCCACATTATGCTACAGCCCCTGCTTGTATATCTAACTGATGTTGTGGGGATCACTTTTGCTATTCGCTCTTCTTCCTGCTGTCTGAAGACTGGGGAAGCCCTTTCTGAGTGCTGAAAGGAACTAAACTTGAGTGGAAACTCAAGGAGCAGTGGGAAGGGAAAGACACAGACCAAATCACAGAATGGTTTAGGTTGGAAGGGACCTCAAAGCTCAGCCAGTTCCAAACCCCTGCCATAGGCAGGGACACCTCCCACTAGAACAGGTTGCTCAAGGACTCGTCCAGCCTGGTCCTGCACACCTCCAGGGAGGTTGTGGAGCACAGAATCACCCAAGGTGATCAAAGATCACATTGGGTGATTCTGTGCTCCACAACCTCCCTGGGCAACCTGTGCCAGTGTCTCACCCCCTTCAACATCTCACCCGCAGTGTCTCACCATCCTCATTTATTGAAGCTCTTGTGTTTCTGATCACCCAAACCCCTGACATTCCTCATTTCCACTGCCAGACTCCCTTACAGTGGCCACCTTTTGCCTTCAGCAGATACTGGATGGATCTGACTGCCTCAGACATCATGTGGAACCTGTCGGACACTGCCTGGGTGAAGGCAGCGTTCGGGAGCGTGTTCGGACCCTGGTTCCAGGGCACCTGTGTTTTTGTACATGCCATGCCACACTTTGATTCAGGAGCAGCTTTAGAGGTAAGAACACCACACTCACAACCAACACTGACTCGGATTTCATCTTGTTTTCCACAAAGCTAAGCCTCTTAGGTTCCTGGGATTAGCTGGTGTAAGATGGCGCAACAGGAGGGGGTTTGCTCTTTGAGCAGGAACAGAATACAGGAAGGGTTTTGCAGCAGCACTCCTCTGGGCACAGCTGCTGCCAGTCAGTAGGTGTGACTTAAAAGCTTTCCCCCTCCTATATTTCGCTGTTGCAGTGGGAAATTAGCTGAAATGGATCCTTACATTACACTGCTGTGATCCTTTAGAAAGGCAAGTTGGTACTGGAGAACACCAAAGCTCTGAGATGGGCTTGTTCTGAAATGATTTCAGGCTGCCCAGGGAGGTTGTGGAGCAGAGAATCACAGAATGGGATCAGAGATCTGAAGGGGGCTACAGGAGGGCTGGGGGAGGACTACTGACAAGGTGTTGTAATGACAGGAGGAGGAGGAATGGGTTTGGGCTGGCAGAGGGGAGATTCAAAGTAGATGTTAGGGAAGGGTTCTTTGCAGTGAGGGTGGTGAGACACTGACACAGGTTGCCCAGGGAGGTTGTGGAGCACAGAATCACCCAATGTGATCTTTGATCACATTGGGTGATTCTGTGCTCCACAACCTCCCTGGAGATGTTCAGGATCAGGTTGGATGAGTCCTTGAGCGACCTGTTCGAGTGGGAGCTGTCCCTGCCTATGGCAGGGGGTTGGAACTGGCTGAGCTTTGAGGTCCCTTCCAACCTAAGCCATTCTCTGATTCTATTCTACTTTCAAGCTTCTCAAGCCAACCTGAGTTTCACTCCAATCCAAAGGGAGGAGTGCTGCTCCCACATGGCTCAAAGCAACTGTGTGGAGAAGTGTCTGTTCCTGACCACGTGAGGGGTGTTTGAGGAGTTTCATCCTGTTTCCTTTGCTTTCTTTAATGGTAGCTGCCAGCTTGGGTTTCTTCTTTGTATGTATTCCTTGGCCTTGCAGAAGCATGCTTGCAACCTGCACGGGGCTTCACAGCTCTGCTCAAAGTGACATTTAGCAGCAGAGACTGCTTTGGTATGCCTGGTGTGGCTGCAGTGAAACCTGGTGCATGAGGGAACTTGCCCTTGCTCTTATTTATCATAGACTCAATCAGGCTGGAAGGGACCTCCAAGCTCAGCCAGCCCAACCTAGTACCCAGCCCTGCCCAACCAACCAGACCATGGCACTAAGTGCCCCAGCCAGGCTTGGCTTCAACACCTCCAGCCACAGCCACTCCACCACCTCCCTGGGCAGCCCATTCCAATGCCAATCACTCTCTCTGCCAGGAACTTCCTAACAACATCCAGCCTAGACCTGCCCTGGCACAGCTTGAGACTGTGTCCCCTTCTTCTGGCCCTGGGTGCCTGGCAGCAGAGCCCAACCCCACCTGGCTACAGCCTCCCTGCAGGGAGCTGCAGACAGCAATGAGCTCTGCCCTGAGCCTCCTCTGCTGCAGGCTGCACACCCCCAGCTCCCTCAGCCTCTCCTCACAGGGCTGTGCTCCAGGCCCCTCCCCAGCCTTGCTGCCCTTCACTCCTTGTCCCCCCCACCCCGAGTAGGTTTTCATTGCAGGCAGAACTGAGCTTGAAAAACAAACCAACCACACAAAACAAAACCACAGCAACAAAACAAAGGTAAGGCTTGGCCCTAGCTGAGTGCCTGTGCACAGCTGCTGGTGCTCTGGGTGAGAAATAAAGCTGTGTCAGAAAACAGAAGGCTTTACTCCTCTGGCAAGGCAACCATATCCTTTGTTCCACTCCAGGTAAAAGAGGGTCTATGAATTTGCCAGCCTGAGCCAACCTTTTAATACAGCACTACTCACAGCTCAGCCAGAGCTCTTGGAGCCTTGGCTCAGGCCCTTTGGCAGGGCAGCTGAGGCAACTGCAATGCATCTGAAGATTTGCAACAGTCCTCTTCAGAGCCTGGGAGGCTAAATCAAAGGCTGAAACAGGCAAACCCATCAAAAGAAGGCTGTGGGTTTAGGAGCCTCCATTCTGGGGTGCCTGACTTTGAGGGTCAATGTGGCTTTGTGCTGCTTTGAGGCTAGCTGGAAAACTTTAGTGAGAGAACTTAGATGCTAGGCAGTGAAAAGGAAGCAGTGGTGATGGCTGCTGCACTCATAGGCTTGCTGAGATGTATAAAAGCAAGGACACAAACACAGGTAAGACAGAGTCTGCCTGTTGAAGTTTGGTGTCTGTGTTTTCTCTCTGGGTTTCTGCTGTTCTGCTGGATCTGTGTAACCCAACTAATCCTTCTGCTTCTGCCCTCCCTTGCCAATCCTCCCAGCTCAACCTTGCACAGAAGGCAGACTCTGGGATAAGGTGGAGGGGTGGGAGGAAGGTGGAAGGGTGGTTGGGAGCCCCTCCTGGGCACTCTGGTTTCTGGGAGGGCTGCTGTGTGTCTGTATCACCTTTTACCTTGTGTGTTTCTGTCTGTAGCTGTTAATACTTGTGTATGCAGTGTAAATATCTGCTTGTAAAGTGTGCTAGGCTGTACCTATGGCTTCAGTCCTTAACTTCCAGCCAGCTGAGGCTAGTCTGGGTGATTTCACAGGAGCTGGGGGGAGGGCAGGTAACTCCCAAACCATCACAGGGTTTTACTGAAGTCCCCTGCAAAACTAAGATCACAGCTGCAGGGCCAGGGTTTAATGCCCGTGGCTGGTCCTCGTGTGCAGAGGGAGCAGCAGGACAAATGGATGCAGCAGTGATTTTCCACAGCCAACTCACAGCTCTCCAGCTGATGCCGGGGGCACTGTGACACCTTCCTTGAGCACTGACAATTACTCTGCTTTCTGCGCTGCAATCAATCACATCCTGTCACTCATGTCCTCGGGTGGAACAGAGGGGAAGGGGTTAGCAGCAGCTCTTTCCCCAGTGTGATACTGTTTAAGGCTGTTTTTCATGGTACTTTTCAGACCCTGTGCAGGTATCCAGTGACCACTCTGTGCGGGTCCCCAACTGCCTACCGCATGCTGGTACAGCACGACCTCACCAGGTACTGCCCAGCTCCTGCCCAGCTCCTGCCCAGCTCAGCAGCCGTGGCCATAGCCCCTCAGAGCCACTTCAGCTCTCATGTAGTGGAAGGTCTGTGCTGGAGGCAAGGGCTGTGAGGAGGCAGAGCCTTTTCTGTAGCACCGCAGGGAGGGGTGACAAAATCCACCCCTAAGGCACCTCCACCCTGAGCAAATTCTTCCCTGCAGTGAATAGAGTCATAGAATCATAGCATCATAGAATCACCCAGGTTGGAAGAGAGCTCCAAGCTCACCCTGCCCAACCTAGCACCCAGCCCTGGCCAAGCAACCAGACTATGCCACTAAGTGCCCCAGCCAGGCTTGGCTTCAACACCTCCAGCCACAGCTGCCAGCTGTGCCACGAGCCGCTTGTGGCAGATGGTGCCAAAGGCTTTGCTGTAGTCCAGGCAGGCTCCATCCAGAGCCTGCCCCACGTTCACCAGGCTGGAACCTGATCATAAAAGGAGAGTTTGGTCAGGATAGAGCCCTTGAAGGCTGCACTGAGGCCCCATACCCTGCCTGTGCATCTCTGCAGCTCACTGACTTGGCAGCCCCTGTGCAGCCCCACTCAGAGTCCGAGCTCCAGGCTTTCTCTCAAGCCTAAGCCTACCTCAGGAGAGTCTGACGTGTCCTGAAGGCACAGGGTTGGACGTGCCAGGTGGAGCAGCTGTGTGCCAGGTGTGCTGACAGCAGTGTGCTCTCTCTGAAGGTATGCATTCAAGGCACTGAAGCACTGCCTGACTGCAGGGGAGCCACTCAACCCAGAAGTGCTGGCGCAGTGGGAAAGCCAGACAGGCCTGACCATCTATGAAGGCTACGGCCAAACCGAAACTGTATGTTCAGGTATCCTGTGAAGGGTTACAGCTGAGCTCGCAGGGACTTGGGGCACTTGGGAAGTGTGGAATTGGGCCACCTATCTTTGTCTAAGGAGATGGCATTAGAGTATGTGGCAGTTGCCTGCAGGAGGGTCTGTTGCTTTGCTCAGAACTACAACTTGGTTATGATGCTGCTTCTAAGGCTACCTCAGCTGTAAAATACCTCGGACTTTTTGTCCCAAGACTCTCAGTGCAGTTCACAAGTGGCTTGCACTGATGGAAGACTTAAGCCAGTGCCAACAGTGGGCACTGTACAACAGGAACAGCCTCAGGAGTGACAGTGAACACTGCCTGGGAATGGTCATTTGTCTCTCCCAACAGGGATTTATATGTGCAAATATGAAAGGAATGAAGATCAAGCCAGGCTCCCTGGGAAAGGCAGCTCCCAACTACGATGTTCAGGTATGGTGCTCTGTTTTCTGTCATTGGTTTCACAGAAGCAAAACCCAAGAGAGAACAACACACCAGGCAAGTTTCAGTGCCCCACAGTGGGACTCCCTCCCAAGCCCAGGAGGGGCTCCCAACCACCCTCCCCCCAGGCTTTTGGGCTGAGCTGATGGCCAGCAGCAGGTTAGTTTTAGACCACATTTGGCTGCTGGTTAGTTTTAGATCATGTTTTTAGAATGGGAAGCTACAATCACCCATTTGCCTCTCCTCTTGCAGATTGTGGATGAAACTGGCAGTGTTCTGCCTCCTGGGACAGAAGGGGACATTGCTATCAAAGTGGATGCCAAGAGGCCATTTACTTTTTTCACCCAATACCTGGTAAGCCAAAAGTGAATTTCCAGAGAGCCAGCTCAGCCTGCAGCCTGGCATGGACTTGCACTCAGAGCAGCAGCACCAGAGAGCTGTGCCTCTTCTTGGCCTGCCTTCTGCTCTCTCCCTCGCTCTTTTGCAGACCTACTGTGTCATCGGCACTTCTCTATCTGCCCTTCTGATAAGTTTTCCCCTCTGGAACAAGCACAAGCCCCTAGGTTCTTGAGCCAGGAAACAGGCAGTGACAGATACTCGGTAGCATCCAAAGAGGCAGAACTCATCCCTAAGCTTAGGGCTTCTCAGTGCTTAGAACATTCAATCTGTGCTTGCTCCCCAGGATGATCCAGTGAAAACCGCTTCCACAGTCCGTGGCAACTTCTACATCACTGGAGACAGAGGGAGCATGGATGAGGATGGATACATCTGGTTCATGGGGAGGAGTGATGACGTCATCATCTCCTCTGGGTTGGTACCTGTCAGTTGCCACGCCTGAAGGCAGCCCTGCACCTCTCCCCCGCTCAGCCTTGCCTTTCCCTCCCGCAGCTACCGCATCGGGCCCTTTGAAATCGAGAGTGCCCTGATCGAGCACCCTGCGGTCCTGGAGGCAGCCGCGGTCAGCAGCCCAGACGCCACCCGAGGGGAGGTAAGCAGTGGGCACTCTCCCACTCCTCAAGTGAAAGAGCTTGCACTCAGCTGGCAATATGCAACCTGCTCCATCGTTTCACCCAAAGTGAGGGGAGCGCTGAGGAGGGGACAGCTCCCCCAAGAACGTAAAGGTGACTGGTAAGAACTGCTGTACACTTTGATCTGCTGCCTGGAGAATGACGTTCTTTAACAACATATGCTCACAGAAAAGGCTCTAGGATCCAAGAACCTTAAACCAGTCCTTTACAGGGCCCTTGTCAAGTTTGGAAGCAGAGTCTGCAGCTTCTGTCATGCATTGCTTACCGATGTAAGGCAGGAACAGCCTTTTGCCTTCATGTTAAATCTGCTTATCCAAGAGTGAGGTTTGGTCTGCTGCACAGGTGTGATCCAGTCAGTCTGCAGTGCAGGCAATACTCACTCTCCCTAAATTGCCTCATTTGTTAGGTTGCTCTACTTTAAATAATGTCATTTTCCTTTATTTTCCCTTTGTAGGTGGTAAAAGCTTTTGTGGTCTTGTCTCATTCCTTTAAGTCACAAGATCCAGAGAAACTGGCCTCTGAATTACAAGAGCATGTCAAGAAGGTCACTGCTCCATACAAGTACCCCAGAAAGGTAAGTACACACGAGATAAAAAACCTCAGTTCAAACACAGTAGCAAACACAGCCCAAATATGTGCTGTGCAAGGACAGGCAGGAGTTGAGGGGACATGGAACTGTTAGAGCCAGTCCAGAGGAGGCCACCAAGATGCTCAGAGGGCTGCAGTAGCTCTGCTATGAGGACAGGCTGAGAGAACTGGGGCTCTGCAGCCTGGAGAAGTCTTGGAGGAGACCTTGGAGTGGCCTTCCAGTAGCTGAAAGTGGCTACAGGAAGGCTGGGGAGTGACTACCGACAAGGTCATGTAATGACAGGACAAGGAGGAATGGGTTTAAACTGGCAGAGGGGAGATTTGGACTGGATGCTAGGAAAGGGTTCTTTGCAGTGGGGGTGGTGAGACACTGTCACAGGTTGCCCAGGGGCAAGTGAAGGTGCCCAGACACTGGCACAGGTTGCCCAGAGAGGCTGTGGAGCACAGAAACACTGAATGTGATCTTCAATCACGTTCGGTGTTTCTGTGCTCCACAACCTCTCAAGGTGTTCAAGGCCAGGCTGGATGAGGCCTTGAGCAAACCTGTTCTAGTGGGAGGTGTCCCTGCCTATGGCAGGGGGTTGGAACTGGCTGAGCTTTGAGGTCCCTTCCAACCTAAACCATTCTGTGATTCTATGACTTGTGGATAACAAAAGACACACCGACAGTAAAAGCAGCTAAGTTATTTCTCCAGTCACCAAATCCTTATTTAAAATGTTAGGCCACAGACCTGTGTTGTTCTGGGAAAAAAAAACAACCCCAAAGCTATAAATCCACTCATTTTACTTCCCCCCCCTCCCCACCTTTCTTTTAAATCAGATTGAATTTGTCCAGCAGCTGCCCAAGAATATTGCAGGGAAAATCAGACGGAATGAACTGAGGAAGAAGGAGTGGGGACACGTTTAGCTCTGGCCAGCAAACTGACAAACCTTTCCCTACCAGCTCCATTCCTAACAGAGCTGTTCTATTGCAGCTGTGAGCACCAGCACAGGCTCGCTTTCGCCTGTTAGGCAGTGATTGTACAATAACACACAAGGTGTAAGAACTCCAGCTTGGTCTTAATTGCTTTTTCTCACTTCCCAACGATGCAGGCTGCTTAGCAAGGCACATGCACACACATCCTTCCAGCCACCTCCTGCTTTGCAGCATTACAGCACAAGCAGAAGTGATGCCCAGGTGAAGCAGCACTGTGTCTCTTCTTTGAGACCAGCTATCTTAGCTCACAAGAGGCTCATTCATGAGGAAAGCCTCATGGCATGCAAAGAAGTTCACAGAATGGCCACAGATCTTCCATGCACCCAAATGAAGCACCTTTTTTGTGTGAATCTGGAAAGCCTCAAGATTTAGGAATCAATGTCCACTAAGTGCAAACTATGAACAATCAGAAGTAAAGGGAAGCAAACAGCTTTAAGAGTGCAGCACAGACAGCATCCATGCGTCAGACATAGGCTTGCAAACGGCTGCTCAGCAGCTCCCTCTGAAGAACTCTACATCCTGCTGGCACACAGAGGAGAGAGAAGGAAGACAATAAACCAGGGAAATGCAAACTAGCCAAGAGTCCTTCTTTGTCCTTGGTAAGATAAGTTGCCTGCCTAGAATCCCGCATGCTGCCATCACCCACCAGGCACAGCTGTCCTTCGTGTCTGGTCGCAGATGGTTCTTTCCTATGCATGACCTGGTCCTTGTTGGGTTTCATCCACACAAAAAGCTTTACAATGCAAAGAACACATGGATGGAGATCAGAAGGCAGGGTTTTAATAAATGGGGAGGCAGGACTAGGGGAAAAAAAAGCAGTCTTCATTTTCCAACTTCTGGAACAATTTTGAGGAAGGGGAAATGAAATCAAACACTGAGGCTTGGACAAATCCTCGTCATTGAACCAGGACAAGTGTTC
This sequence comes from Pogoniulus pusillus, assembly GCF_015220805.1. Lineage (NCBI taxonomy): Eukaryota > Metazoa > Chordata > Aves > Piciformes > Lybiidae > Pogoniulus > Pogoniulus pusillus. The sequence continues at coordinate 30,747,516 of NC_087276.1, read as the reverse complement.
CTCCAGGTGAGTCTTCTCTCATTAGTAACCCACAGGCTTTTATGCTAGAAATGAAACACTGAAGCTAGGCAGTGTTACAGAAAGCATACTCAAAACTCCACTGGAAAGCAGGTTATAGCCCAGCTGGGTTTGGTTGCTTTATAAAGCCACTGGGATACCCAAAAAGCTGCTGTAACAAAAGAGCACAGACAGATCCACTGACCTTATTTTCAAATCTGAAACAAAGTTCATACTGTAAAGCTAAAACTGCACCAAAAATTGAACTTAATTCCCCTTATCCACTGTAACAGAGAGCTGCTTTCACACAAAGTTTCCAAGCAGTACTTAATTCAGATTTTGAGACCTAAGGGAAAAAAAAAAACCCACAATCCAAAAAACCCCAAACCAGCACTTCATGAACCTCACCAGGATGAAGGCTTGGGAGAGAGCAGCAGGTAATTACACAAGAAGATTCTGTTTTGTCTCTACAGCATTTCCTACACAGCAGTAACTGCTGCATGCACAGCTCATGTAAACACACCTGTGGTTTCAGCTAAGCTGCCTGCAGCACTGTTCTACTGGTGCAGACCAGTCAAAGCTGGCACTGTCTCCTAGTCAAGTATTTTGATGAGAGCTCTTCCCACTCACTTTTGAGAACCAGCACATCTGTGCAGACCTGTGTCTGTGTGTATAGCTACAGAAACCCTCCATCATACAGGAAGTTACCTGGTTTAGCTCACACAGGAAAAGACACCTTGACTTCCAGTTACACCAGTTCTCCTCCTGAAACCCCCCCTGCAATCAACTGGCTTCTTCTGATCTCTCACTTCTGTCAATGCTGCCTGGTAGAGCTGATTCTGCACTGCCTTTGGTTTCTGCTGCCATCAGATAGACAAAGAGTCAATCCAAGTCAGAATGGCAGCATCTCCACCTGCATGCTTTTTGTGCTAGGTAAAGGCAGAGCAGAACAAAGCCCCAGTGGAACACCAGCAAGCTTCACCAGAAAGGTTAGGACGCACTCTTGAGTGCTCTTGCATCTGCTGTAACACCAGCTCCACCTGCAAGGAGCATCAGGATTCTTACACACAGATTTTAACACCAAGGTTTCACAATAAGCCCCATTCTCCTCTTCAAAACAGCCTCTCACAACTCCAGGGCAACTGTCTTTAATAGGTTTTGACCATGTTTACCTTTCCCTTCTACCCCATGTTCTAGGCAGTCAGCACATCATTCCCTTTGGGCTCAGCTGCTATTTCACCTTCGTTTGTGCTCTCTTCTTTTACTTCTTCGGAGTGCTCCTCCTCTTCCTGGGTTTCTGGTTTTACTGCCTTTGAGTTGTGTTCTCCTTTCAGACTCGATGGGTTTTGCTGTGTGTCCTCTTTGTTGCTCTTCACCACCTCCTGGAGGTTGTATTTTCTGAACAGGACATAGTCTTTCACCACACTTAAGCAACAGACACTCTTTATTATTTCCACCACAATTGTATACTGGGGGTTATTAAGATCGACTTTGTTTTCTGGGTTGAGGCTGCCCACAATTCCTGTAAAGCAAAGACCTGGTTCAGAAGGTGCTAGAAAAACCTTTCCATAACTTAAGCATGCCCTCTTGAAGGGAAGGATCAGAGTTAATAGAGAGGAGGCAACATCACCCTTATCTGTAACCAATTGCTTGGTTTTGTAGTTGCTCAAAACAGCAAAACAGAGCAGGCCTCTTAGAACACACCACCAGAATCTCCCACCAGACTGAAGGAACTGGAGAACAACTCCCCTCCAATTGCCACAACACCAAACACTCCAGTACAGTGGAGCCACTTTCAATTCCAGGGGAGAGGATTCTGCCCCTTGGCTCTGCTCTCCTCAGACCCCACCTGCAGTCCTGGGTGCAGTTCTGGAGCCCCCAACACAAGGACATGGAACTGCTTGAGCCAGTCCAGTGGAGGCCACCAAGATGTTGAGAGGGCTGCAGCAGCTCTGCTATGAGAACAGGCTACAAGAGCTGGGGCTCTGCAGCCTGATGAAGAGAAGGCTTCCAGGAGACCCTACAGTGGCCTTCCAGTATCTGAAGGGAGCTACAGGAAGGCTGGGGAGGGACCATTGACAAGGTCTGGTAATGACAGGGTGAGGAATAATGGGTTTGAACCGGCAGAGGGGAGATTCAAACTGGGTGTTAGGAAAGGGATCTTTGCAGTGAGGGTGGTGAGATGCTGGCACAGGTTGCCCAGGGAGGTTGTGGAGCACAAGGTGGTCTTTGATCAAAGATTCTGTGCTCCACAATCTCCCTGGAGGTGTTCAAGGCCACATTCTACTCTCTTCTGTTTGTCTCTTAAGGCATCAGCACCACTGCCAAGAACACCTTTTTTAAGCCTTAAGAGCAGCTTTTCAAATCCAACAAACAGATTTTAAGGCTGCCTGTTAAGAGCACTTCTAATAACCTGGCCTGTGCCCCGCGTGCAGCTTACAGACTTGTCTGCTGCCACAGCCATACGTACCTGCCAGTTCCTTAATCACTTCTTCCCTGCTCATGTGGCTGTTGTTACGAGCTTTGTAAACGATCTGAAAAGTGCCCTTATTAGGGGCTTTAAACCAAGGCTCAAAAAACGTTTCTGTGTACTTCTTCATCTCCTCCATAAAAGCCTTGCAGGTTCCAGAGATGGGCAGCATGCGCAGGATGACTCTGGTCTTCTTCTTCTTGGTGGCATGCATGTCCTTCAGTATGTGATGCACCAGGTTCTCAGGTTCTGCAAGAAAAACACCTCAGCCTAAGGAGCAACTCAAAGGCATTCTTCTTTCCTCTTCCCCTCTCTAAATATGCTGGGGAAATGCATGCTTGGCCATGCTGCCGTCAGCCTCAACTACCTCTGTGCAGAGTTGTTCTACTGTACTGAGTGACCAGAGATTACTTGGAGGTTGGAACTAGATGATCCTTGTGGTCCCATCCAACTCTGACTGATTCTATGATTCCTCTACCTTTAGCAACCCTGCTAATGACAAAATTCAGTGGCAATGCCAAAGGGTAGGGGAAGCCCTGTATTTGTTTGGTACACACCATAGAAGGGTTTAGGTTGGAAGGGAGCTCAAAGCTCAGCCAGCTCCAAGTCCCTGCTATAGGCAGGGACACCTCCCACTAGAAAAGGATGCTCAAGGCCTTATCCAACCTGGCCTTGAACACCTCCAGGGTGAACACCACACTGGGTGATTCTGTGCTCCACAACGTCCCTGGGCAACCTGTACCAATGTCTCACCACCCTCACTGCAAAGAACCCTTTCTTAACATCCAGTTTCAGTCTCCTCTCTGCCAGTTCAAACCCATTACCCCTTATCCTGTCATTACCAGACCTTGTCAATAGTCCCTCCCAAGACCTCCTGTAGCCTCCTTCAGATACAGGAAGGCTACTCCAAGATCTCCTCCAAGTCTTCTCTTCTCTAGGCTGCACAGCCCCAACTCTCTCAGCCTGTCCTCAGAGCAGAGCTGCTGCAGCCCTCTCAGCATCTTGGTGGCCTCCTCTGCACTGCCTCCAACACTTCCATGACCTGCTTGTGCTGGGGGCTCCAGAACTGCACCCAGGACTGCAGGTGGGGTGTGAGGAGAGCAGAGCCAAGGGGCAGAATCCCCTCCCTTGCCCTGCTGCCTACACCAGTCTCCTGGGAGTCCCCCTCTGTGGCCTCTTACTAACGCTGTTCAGAGCAGTTATCTCCACAGCACAAAGCAGCACCTGTTGCTGCCCCACCTATGCCCTGGGTTCTGATGAAGACCACGTTATTGGCGCCGCTCTCCACCGACTGGAACCGCCGCAGCTTCTGCTCCGTGGAGGCGCGGATCTGCCCCACCTCCTTCTTCAAAGCAGCTTCCACATCGTCGTCGTCGTCCTCCTCCTCCCTCTCGCTTCCAGACAGCCGCTCCTCCTGCTCTGAAAACTTCACACAAGGCACATCTCCGGTTTGGGGAGTCCCGAGCAGCACGCGTAAAACCCACGTGTAAGCCCAGCAGCAAGGGACCACCACCTGCGGGGCCCCGGAGGTAAGCGGCAAAGGCCTTCGAGGGGCTGCTGCGCCGGGCTCCGCTCGCACACACCCGCGGCCGCGCCGGGCTCCGCTCGCACAAACCCGCGCCCGCGGCCGCGCCGGGCTCCGCTCGCACACACCCGCGGCCGCGCCGGGCTCCGCTCGCACACACCCGCGCCCGCGCCGGGCTCCGCTCGCACACACCCGCGGCCGCGCCGGGCTCCGCTCGCACACACCCGCGCCCGCGCCGGGCTCCGCTCGCACACACCCGCGGCCGCGCCGGGCTCCGCTCGCACACACCCGCGCCCGCGCCCGCGCCGGGCTCCGCTCGCACACACCCGCGGCCGCGCCGGGCTCCGCTCGCACACACCCGCGGCCGCGCCGGGCTCCGCTCGCACACACCCGCGCCCGCGCCGGGCTCCGCTCGCACACACCCGCGCCCGCGCCGGGCTCCGCTCGCACAAGCCTGCGCCTCCGTGTGCGCCGTGGGCACGAACGGGGCCTTCTGCTTGGCCTCACGCCGCTGCCCTCCCCACAGCGCCTAGTGACAAGAGCCGGAGGGGTGCGGTCTATACCGCGTAGGGTCTCCTCCCGCCCAGCACCGAGGGACCGGCCGGACCCGCACGCACCTGCTCGGGCCCGTAGAGCAGGTCCCCGTACTCGCCGAGGAGGCTGTAGGCCTCCCCCACGCACTTGCGCTCGTTCATGTTGCAGGTGATGAGGATGCCGCGCATGCCGGCCTCCAGCTGCCGCCCGCCGCCGCGGGGACGCTTGGCCCGGCCCGCCGCGAAGTGGCCCTTGGGCCGCCGCTTCCGCGCCGCCGGCTCCGCCGCGGCCATCGACCGCCACTGGCTCCGCCGCCGCGCACCGCGAGGGCGTCAGCTCCGCGCCGCCGCCACAGCGCCCGCCGGGGGACAGCGCCCCCTGTGGCCTGGCTGTCCCGGCACGGCACCGCCGGAGGGCGCCGCGGGAGTCGGCAGGCACCGAGCGCCGCCGCTTGCCGCCGCACCCCTGCGCTGCCGGCTGCCGCCGGGCTCAGGGCTCCTCCCGCCGTCGGTGTAGCTGCAGGCAGCGCAGAGCCCTTGGAGGTAAAAAACCCCAGAAGGCCACCCTCGGAATTGGCGATCGGCAGCAGGCTGTGCGCCGGCCGCGGGCGGGACGAGCTGCCAGGAGCGGCTGGCGGAGCTGGGGCTGAGCAGCCCGCAGGAGACCGGAGCAGGGCCTCGTTAGCGCTTATCAGTATCTAACGGGAGAGCGTCAGGAGGACGGAGCCAGACTCCTCTCGGTGCTGCCCGGCGACAGGCCGAAGGGCAGTGGCACAGACAAGGTTTGCGTGGATGTTCCTTTGCCCGAGGGTGGCAGATCAGGGGCGCTGCCTGCCCAGAGAGGCGGTGCAGGCATTCAGAGCTCTTTGGGCACGCTCCTATGGAGGATGCTGCTGCAGCAGGGCAGCCTGGGCTGGCTGATCCTCAGAGGTCCCTTCCAGCCCCCACCGTTCTGTGAGGCTGTGTGATCCTGTGAGGACCTGTTGGGGTGCTGGAAGGTGTCCAGAGAAGGGCAGCAAGGCTGGGGAGGGGCCTGGAGCACAGCCCTGTGAGGAGAGGCTGAAGGAGCTGGGGGTGTGCAGCCTGCAGCAGAGGAGGCTCAGGGCAGAGCTCATTGCTGTCTGCAGCTACCTGCAGGGAGGCTGTAGCCAGGTGGGGTTGGGCTCTGCTGCCAGGCACCCAGCAACAGAAGAAGGAGACACAGTCTCAGGCTGTACCAGGGCAGGCCTAGGCTGGATGTTAAGGAGTTCTTCACAGCAAGAGTGATTGGCATTGGGATGGGCTGCCTGGAGAGGTGGTGGAGTCCCCATCCCTGGAGGTGTTCAAGAGGAGGCTGGATGAGGCAGTTGGTGCCATGGGTTAGTTAATTATAAGGGTTAGGGGAGGATAGGTTGGACTCGATGACCCCAGAGGTCTCTTCCAACCTGGTTAGTTTTGTGGTTCCCCAGGCACAGGACCCTGTGCACTCAGCTGTGCCCAAACTCAGTCGATCGTAGCCCTTGATGGTTTCTGTTCCCCGAACTACAGTTCCAGGGTTAAAGTCTGAGTTTGTGTTAAATGATTCCAAGAAAAGGAACTTTCAGGAAGTATTTGTCAGTTCCAACCAAAACAGGATGTGCCATTTGCATCTGGTCTGGAGCTTTGGGACTGACAGTTCCACAGCAGCTGTCAGACACAGGTGGGATCATTGACCAAGTGTAATTGAAATTCACTAAAGCTTTGCAGGGCTGGGGCTGGGCAAAAGGCTCAACGTTCTGGTGGGTTGTGGAGTCTCTGGAGCTGGCTATGTCAGGCCACGCCTGAAACAGGAGGAGGAATTTCTAGAGGCAGCTGAGTGGTGCAGGGGAAATGCAACTCACCACCTAGGAGGAGGATATTTCCGTGGTGAGAACTGCTGGGGGGCTTGGAATTACCCACCTGTGCTCTGGAGATCAGTCGTGTGCCCTACAGAAAGGTGCCAGGGCTCTGTGGCAGTCACAGCTTTCTTCCTACACTTGGAGCCTTTCAGCCTATGTCTTCCTGGCATTATTCACTGTGTTTTATCACAGTTCACTGCTCTCTCTTTGTGTTGGTGCCTTCTCGGGGCAATGTGATCTTCTGCTTAGAGAATCTCTTTAAGGCTGTCCCTCTGTCTTTCCTCTGGGAGGATTTCATCTCCTGTGTTTCAGACTGCAGATTAACGTTTCACTCCTGCAGCCTGGCTGTAGGTCTCCCTTCTCTGCTGGGCAGAGAGCAGTGTTGTGGTTTGGAGCATCTCCTGAGTCAGTCTCTTTTGGCTGCACTGAACGCTTCGGGGAGCTGGGTAACGTCTCCTTTGAGCGTGCTGTTTGCAAACAGACACGGGTGGAACCCCAGGAGGGAGTGCTGGCAGAAGTACAGGACCTATGTGCCAGCAAGGACCACAGTGTCATGCTCACCCATCAGCACCCAGAGGACTCTTCTGCCCCAAAGATGTAGATGGGCATTAGCAATCCTTCTGTTGACCTTGGAGCCATGGTTTGAGAATGGAGACACAGCAGGAGCCGTTTAGGGCACTGGCAGTCAGACTCCTATGCATCTTGCTGTCCCAATTTAACCTACAGCTGTCACTGTCTCCCTAGCTTTTACAGGAGAGACTGTGCACCACTGCCACAGCCATGCCCACAGTCTGTGACCTGGGTAGAAAAGAAGATGGCACACATTCCCTCCTGCTTCTCCCATGGGAGCAGAGCAGAGGAGGCAGCACAGCTGCACCACGTAACTGCTCTCTGACTGTGGGGCAGAGCCCTCAAAAAACTCAGAGCCACCAGGTGTTGACAGAGCTGGTCCAGGCACCAGCTGCAGCATCTCGGCAATCAGCACTGTTGCCGTGGCTGAACTCGTGGGGTGACCCAGGAAGCCTCAAGCTACCTGAGCAGTGCAGCCACAGAGCCTGTCACAAGGGTTGCTCCTGTGTTGCCACAGCCAGAGCGTAACAGATGTGGCTTGGTGTAGCGAGGTCTTTCTTATGAGTGTATTACTCCGTGGGCTGCTGAACAGAAAGAGGGCAGGAAAAGGAAACAGGAGAGATTTGAGACTCACTTTCTACCTCCACCCTGAGCTCTGCACAAACCTGTCAGCTGTCCTAGCCGTGCTGGGCTCAGCTGCCCCTGGTGTGAGTCCTAGGTACATGTGAGGAGGACAGCAGCTGGTCACTGGAGGTAGCAGTGGAGCGTGGACGTGCGGCCAGCAGCCTGAGATCTGTGGAAGGAGTCAAAGCTGTGACACATCCCAGCGCTGGGGGCTCCACTTGGGTGCAAGACAGAGGCAGTAAGTTGGAACTGACAGCCTGTCCCCTCTGCCCACCCTTTCTTGGGGGCTGGCTGTCCACATTCCCCCTTCTCCCTGTCTCTTCCATCTGGCTGGGTTTCTCTCTTGTGTTTCTTGTACACAGATTGAATGTCAGCGATCCAAAATAGGTCCCTTTGCTTCACTAAATCACTGCATCCCTTGAGCTCTGGCTGGCTGATGATTAATTCCACAGGGAGCTGGTAGTGTTTGCATTACTTTGTCAATAGAGTACAGTTGACAGTGCATGAAAATAACTACTTCAGAGTTTTCAGATCTCCTGCTAAGTTTGCTCTGTTTGTGAAGTTAAGGCTTTGCATCTGGGGGCCTTTTCCAGGGAGTCTCTCAGTGTTTCCTCTTCTCAAAAAGCAGTGCTTTTTTGCTGACCACTCAGAATGATGCTTCAAACGTTGATAGTTGGACTCTTTTCAGGGCTCTGCGACGTTTGTTTCATTCCTGGCAACCAAGAGCAGTGAGTACCTGGATACACTGTGGTCACAACCAGTGGTTCAGGCACACTTAGTGGCTTATCTGTGCCACGCCTTGGTCCATGCTGTTGCTTCTGTGTTGTCAGGCAGTAGCAGACATTGCATCTGGGGAAAGCGGAGCCTGAGTAGCATTTGGTGCCTCCCTGCTGTGCAAGACGACTGAATGCGATCCACAGGACCACAGGGCTCATAGGAAGGGAGGGAATGAACTACAGGAAAGCTGCCACAGCAACAAGGCTGAGTTCTGGTTGAGTGCAGAGTTAGGAACTCAGATGCATGGTGGGCACTGGCAAGCAGGGGCCAGACAGTGGCCAACCCGGAGCTGTCCTCGGGAGTGACTCCCGTTTACAGCTGTGAGCAGCTGTGTAGCAAGTGAAAGCTGCTCTGAAACCCTGTGGCTGATAGCAGTTTTGTGACTTTATCCCTGTAGCACTTCTTGGAGAGATAATCATCGACAGCCAACCTTGAGGAGACTGTTATGGCTCTTGCTGCCGTGCATCTGTCGCTGAGGATCCCAGGAGCTGTGTCCCTGCGGGCTCCCCTGAGGGCTCTGCAGCTTTGTAGCCGGTGCTACCCGGGTCACGCCTCTTGGAGCTACGAAGCCATGAAACAGCAGTACAGGCCAGAGATACCAGAGTACTTCAACTTTGCAAGAGATGTGCTGGACAGATGGGCTGAAGTGGAAAAGGTAAGAGTTGCTTGGCTTTTCTGCTGCTGAAGTGTGTAATGACAGTCATTGGTGCTGGACGTCTGACAAACCCAATAACCAGGACACTGCAGTTAGGTGCACATGATCGTCTGGGGAACATCTCATGCAGTTTGAACCTCTAGACCCTTTAAGCCACCTGCTCTCTTGTCCCTGAGTCCAAACAGTTCTTTCCTTTAATCAGTACCTGTAGTGAGATTGAATGTGTGTCCACAGGTGCCTTGTAAATGAGGCTCCAAACTGTGGCATCAACTCCCCCTCCAGCTGTGCCATGCATCCCTACCCAGATGTGCCAGGGAAATCATTTGGTCTCTCTGTGCTTCATTGCCTGCCTGTAAAGTGAATGAGGACAGTGTAAGATCAAACCTCACCCACCTATCCCAGATGTGAAATCGTTTGCATAGAGAGCTTGGACTCTAGAAACCTGCCATAGCTCTCTTCAAAGAAAGGCACTATAAAAACCAGGCAAACAAACAAAGGATATGAAGAAGGAGTCTAAACCCTTTATAGCCTAGCTGGGCCACCTAGGTCTGGTCTCTGGGGCTGCAGGAGTGGCTGTGCAGGCTCAGACTGTTCATGCTGAGGGGCTCAGTGCAGTTCTAGCCATGCTGCCAGCAAGATCACAGCAGAACTATCACCTGTCTGGCAGTCATTTCTCTTGCAGGAAAACCTGCAAACAGGCAGGCAGGCTGCAAACAGAGCAAGGAACAATCTCTGGAACTTTGCCCTCTGAAGTGCACAGATAAAATCTTCTCCCCTGAAAATTAACCTCAGTGTTATTGTACCTTCAGATGACAAGAAGGAGTCACGTTCCTGCTGCCCCAGTGAATGTTTTGCTCAGGAGATGATTTGCTACGCTGCTACTGCCAAATTCATTGACCCTCTTTAAAGCACATTGTGTGCATCCATATCACATCACACAGCAGTGGAGATAGAGGTTAAAGGTCACACTCTGTGGGCCTCTGCCTTTGAAACTTTGATTTCATTTTCAGAAGTACCCAGCAGATAGGCTCAATTCCAGACAAAGTTGAAAATGAGCTCTGAGGGCACAGGAGGCTCTGAGGCACAGCTCAGAAACAACTGCTTGTTTTCATCAGTTGGCTTTGTTGGCATGACCTGAGCCAAAATCATTCTTCTTTCTCTGTACAGCCTCTTCAGAGGAGGAACTTGGGAAAGAAATACCAATTTAATTTGCTAAATGACAAGTATAAGCTGTTCTTCCCAGGGGGCAGTTCTCTGCCTCATCTGGAGTCTCTGGCTGGTTTCTGTTGCATCCCCAGGTGGCTCCAGCACCGAATAACTGATGGATGCTTTTCCCCCTCAGACTTAGGGTAAAATCAATGTGTTTCTAAAGTGAAGCATTTCCCCTGGACCCTGTTGTTCTGCAGGAGGGGAAGAAGTCTAAAAACCCTGCATTGTGGTGGGTAGATGGTGCTGGAGAAGAGGTGAGGTGGAGCTTTGAAGAGCTGGGAGTGCTGTCCAGGAAGGTGGCCAATGTGCTCTCCGATGCCTGCGGTCTGCAGCAGGGAGACAGAGTTATTGTGGTTCTGCCCCGGGTCCCCGAGTGGTGGCTGGTGAATGTGGCTTGCATGAGAACAGGTAAGTCAAAGCAGAGGGCTGCTCTGTAGCTACACAAACTGTGACTTAAGTCCCTGCTGCACCCAAAACTACCAACATGCTGCTGAGGATGAACCAGCGTTCATGCTGGTCCAAGCCACTCCTCATGCCAACTTTTCCCTTCATGAAGCTTTTAGGACTTGAGCACATGCTCTGGCTGTTAAAGAAGCTCTGCATGTGCCTCTGCCACTCTTCTCTTCACAGCACCTCTGCCACATTGCAAATGCACCCTCTTGCTAACCTGCAGTGAAATTAACCCACACCTAGAGTGTTCTGTGTGTGCCCCTGTGGGATCTGTTACTCAGCTTCCCACTCCCTTGGGGCCTCGCAAACACCAGCAGCAGATCTGTGAGGCAGCAGCCAGTAGTGAGGTCCAGAGGGATGGCATGTGCCAGGGGCAGTGTTTCCAGAACAAGGGAAGTTATCCTGTTGAGTTCTTTCATTGTCCCGTGCTCAATGTTGTATTTGCTAACTTGTGCTAATCCTCATATAGTGTTTAGTCCCTCTGACAAATCAGTGTCTTTACACGTGTAGGGGCAAGCCCTGCTTTTAGTAACAAAAGAACAAAGCAAGCTGAAGTCTGCTTGCAGGCAGAGATCTTATTCTGAAACCCTGAGATGGTTTTCACGTTCTGCTCCCTTCCCCTTAGGGACTGTCTTGATTCCTGGCACGCAGCAGCTGACAGCGAAGGACATCCTGCACCGACTGCAGAAGTCCAAGGCCAAGTGTATCATCACTGATGATTCCGTGGCACCAGCTGTAGACTCGGTTGGGGCTGAATGCCAGTCTCTGAAGTGCAGGTTGCTTGTGTCAGAGGGCCACAGAGAAGGCTGGCTGAACTTCAGGGACCTCCTGAAGTGAGTAGATGGCACCGTGAGAGCAGCACAGCAGTAACTGCTGGCACACACCCGGACATTTTCACCCCTTTAGGACTGCTTGTGGGAAGCCACCAATGTTTATGACACCTTCGGTGGCTGCACTTGTTCTGCTTAAAAGCTTTCCAAAAGGTGTGAGTCACACTTGCAAATCGCTGTATTCATCACTTTGCTTCTTTTAAGGCAGGCTCCTTCTGATCACCAGTGTGTGACCAGCAGGTGTGGAGACCCAATGGCCATCTTTTTCACTAGTGGAACTACAGGATCGCCAAAAATGGTTGAGCACTCCCACTGCAGCTATGGCATTGGCCTCACCGTAAGTGGAAGGTACAGCTACCACTTTAAACCAGACCTATTTCTCTGGCCAGTCACAGAGAAGAAGGGAGAGAATCAGGATGTTTACCAGACGTTTTTGTTTCCGTAGTTCAGAACCAGCAGTTGTTTACCACACACAAAAGGGCAGGGCTTTTGCCATAAAACAAGGCAGTCTGAGAGCAGCTGCCTTGGGGTATAGAGAATGGAGTGAGCATACAGTCACTGGCTTCTTGTGAGGTGCTGGAAGGTGTCCAGAGCAGGGCAGCAAGGCTGGGGAGAGGTCTGGAGCACAGCCCTGTGAGGAGAGGCTGAGGGAGCTGGGGGTGTGCAGCCTGCAGCAGAGGAGGCTCAGGGCAGAGCTCATTGCTGCCTGCAGCTGCCTGAAGGGAGGCTGTAGCCAGGTGGGGTTGGGCTCTGCTGCCAGGCAAGCAGCAACAGAACGAGGGGACACAGCCTCAAGCTGTGCCAGGGCAGGTCTAGGCTGGATGTGAGGTGGAAGTTGTTGTTAGAGAGAGTGATTGGCATTGGAATTGGCTGCCTAGGGAGGTGGTGGAGTCGCCGTGGCTGGAGGTGTTGCAGCCAAGCCTGGCTGGGGCACTTAGTGCCATGGTCTGGTTGGTTGGGCAGGGCTGGGTGCTAGGTTGGGCTGGCTGAGCTTGGAGCTCTCTTCCAACCTGCTTGATTCTATGATTCTTTTAGATCATAGAACTCTTTGGGTTGGAAAATCCCTCCAAGCTCATCCAGTCCAACCATCAACCCAATACTACTGTGACCACTAAACCATATGCCCAGGTGCAATGTCCACATCTTTCTTCAACACCTCCACCCCTCCCTGGGCAGCCTGCTCCAATCCCTGACCACTCTTGCAGCAAAGAATTTTTTTCCTTATCTCCAACCTAAACCTTCCCTGGCACAACTTGAGGCCATTTCTTCTCGTTCTGTCACTTGAATGATAGAGAGAAGAGACCAGCCCCCACCTCACTGCAAACTTCTCTCAGTAGAGAGCAGTGAGGTCTTCCCTCAGCATCCTTCTCTGCAGACTAAACAAGGTTGAACATCTCTTTTAACTTCTGGTACATTTATCCTTGTATCTAGTTAATAGAATGCCCAGGAGCTGCACACCAGCACACCTTTATGGAGTCTGTGTCATAAAGGGGTCTGTTAAGGCTTCTGAATTCATGTGTGTCTGGATTAGACACAGCTTCTGCAGGAAGCAAACACTGATGGCTGAGAATCTTTCAATATACAAATCAGTGTTGTTTATAAACTGATTTGGCAACCTGCTTTGCTCTAACAGGCAAAGAATAACGAGTGAGAAAATACCAATTTAGAGAAACAGAAAACATTTCCTCATCTCTAAAATCTAGTTCAGCAAAGCCTCAGCAATGCTATCCACATTTCTACACCACCATATTCTGAGGTGGTGGTTGCTTTTCTGCCAGTGTCATTTTGCCCTTAGGAAAAGGCAACACAGTCTGTTCTGCTGACATCCTGCCCGTGCTGTGCCTAACCCCTGCTCAGAAACTCACCTTCCTCTAACTGCCTTTTACCCAAGACAAGCAGTGATGGGTTCTGCTTGATCTTTTAATACTTGCCTTATTGCTGCCAAACAGAGACTGCAAACTGTTTCTTTCTCACACCAGGTACTGGCTGGACTTGACCTCTTCAGATATACTTTGGAACACATCAGACACAGGCTGGGCAAAGGCAGCTTGGAGCAGCGTTTTTTCAGCCTGGATCCAAGGGGCGTGTGTGTTTGTACACAAGATGCCACACTTTGACCCACGCATTGTCTTCGAGGTGAGTGAGGAGAGCCCCACAACAGCAGCACTATTCTCTATGGCTGGTTTTGCCCAGGTTTGCATTTTCAGGGGCAGCACAGTTGTAACTCACCAACCAGTAGGCAAACGACCAGCTGAGTAGTGAGCGCTGCAGATGTTTGCCCCAAACAAGAGCATATTTGGTATCCACAGAGTTTCATCATATGCTGTGCTCTGGATCTGACTGCACAAACCTGCAGACATCCATGAGGGAAGCACGCCAGAAATTGTTCTGGAATTTGTGGAGCACTTTGGTGCTGTTTTTAAAGTGGCAAGAACAAGATGGATGAGAATTTCACAGTTCAAGTCAAGGGCAAAGAGGCAGTGAGGTGGAATTTCTTTAACAAAAGGCACCAACTTTATATCTCTTACATCCACACACGACTAGGACTGCTGAGTTTCTCTTTGCCTGGAATGATTTATCAGCACATCCATGCTAATTAGGTGGCTGGAAATTGCCAGTTAGTGTTGGGGCCTGTTGAAAACCACTGCCAGTGGGCACACCCACAGAACACCTCAGAGAGCAGCCCCATGGTTTCAGTTGTTTTCTGCTGAACTGTCATTGTGGAGAAATTCTGCAAGAGAAACTGTAAAGCTTTCCTGAAAGGGGGAAAAAACCCCCACAAACTTCAGTGTGTGGAACTAATTGTAAAATGAGGTAGGTTCTGTTTTGAAGATGAAACTAATTAAACGTAGCTGCTGTGCATTGGTGTTGGCAAGTCCTGCGCTGGCTGCTTTGAGGATGCAGCAGCTCCTTTGTGTGTTTCCCCAGCTGGATGCAGAGCTCATTATGTTGTTGCTTGCAATGAAGGTAGCAGCTCACATGAAGGTAACAGCTTACAGAGAGAGTGCAGCACAGACACCAACAACCCTGTGCTGGGCTGCAGCAAGAACAGTGTGGGCAGCAGGGCAAGGGAGGGGATTCTGCCCCTTGGCTCTGCTCTCCTCAGGCCCCACCTGCAGTCCTGGGTGCAGGTCTGGAGCCCCCAGCACAAGGAGTATATGGAACTGTTGGAGCCAGTACAGAGGAGGCCACCAAGATGCTCAGAGGGCTGAAGCAGCTCTGCTGTGAGGACAGGCTGAGAGAGTTGGGGCTGTGCAGGCTGGAGAAGAGAAGGCTTGGAGGAGACCTTGGAGTGGCCTTCCAGTATCTGAAGAGGGCTGCAGGAAGGCTGAGGAGGGACTATTGACAAGGTCTGGTAATGACAGGATGAGGAGGAATGGGTTTGAACTGGCAGAGGGGAGATTCAAAGTAAATGTTAGGAAGAAGTTCTTCTTTACAGTGGGGGTGGTGAGACACTGGCACAGGTTGCCCAGGGAGTTTGTGGAGCACAGAATCAACCAAGGTGATCTTTGAACATCTCCCTGGAGGTGTTCAGGACCAGGCTGGATGAGGCCTTGAGCAACCTGTTCTAGTGGGAGGTGTCCCTGCCTATGGTAAGGGGTTGGAGTTGGCTGAGCTTTGAGGTCCCTTCCAACCTAAACCATTCTGTGTTTCAGTATCTTGTCAGTATGCTTTGGTTTTATTTATTTCTCCTTTTTAAATGTTGAATTCTCTAGAGTCTGTCAAGGTTCCCCATAACAGTTTTCTGTTCTCCTCCAACTGCCTACCGAATGTTTGTGCAACACAAAGTGTCCAGGTAAGCAAAAGCAGAGTATCTTTGCTGCTGCATTGGATCAAAACTCACCAGACCAAGTCCTCATCTGACCATGATTTTATACCAGCTTTGCAGTGGCACAGCTTATGTATTTCCCAACGTTTTGAACCTGAAGGATTAGGAACAAAGATTAAAGGCTTAGGCACAGCTTAACTATCTCAGATTTCGTAATTTGCATTCATCTTGTGTCAGACTTCAAAGCAGTTTAGCTGAGGGTGTAAGGGGATAGCCATGATCTGAGAATGACACATCCAGCTGGCATTTGTCACCAGTGGTGTCCTCAAGGGATCAGTGCTGGGCACAGTCTTGTTCAATATCTTTATTGATGATCTGGACCAGGGCATTGAGTCCAGCATCAGTAAGTTTGCAGGTGACACCAAGCTAGGAGCAGCTGTGGACCTGTTGGAGGGTAGGAGAGCCCTGCAGAGGGACCTGGCCATGCTGGCTGGGTAGGCAGAGGCCAATGGGATGAGACTGAACAAGGCCAAGTGCAGGGTTCTGCCCTTTGGCCACAACAACCCCAAGCAGCACTAGAGGCTGGGGCCAGAGTGGCTGAGAGCAGCCAGGCAGAGGGGGACCTGGGGGCGCTGGTAGCTGAAGATGAGGCAGCAGTGCCCAGGTGGGCAGCAGAGCCAATGGCATCCTGGGCTGGCTCAGGAGCAGTGTGGGCAGCAGAACAAGAGAGGTTCTTCTGCTCCTGTGCTCAGCACTGCTCAGGCCACCCCTTGAGTGCTGTGCCCAGTTCTGGGCTCCTGAATTCCAAGAGATGTTGAGGTGCTGGAAGTTGTCCAGAGAAGGGCAGCAAGGCTGGTGAGGGGCCTGGAGCACAGCCCTGTGAGGAGAGGCTGAGGGAGCTGGGGGTGTGCAGCCTGCAGCAGAGGAGGCTCAGGGTGACCTCATTGCTGTCTACAACTCCCTGAAGGGAGGTTGTAGCCAGGTGGGGTTGGGCTCTTCGCCTAGACAAGCAGCAACAGAAGAAGGGGACACAGTCTGAAGTTGTGCCAGGGGAGGACTAGGCTGGATGTTGTTAGGAAGTTGTTGTCAGAGAGAGTGATTGGCATTGGAATGGGCTGCCCAGGGAGGTGGTGGAGTGGCCGTGCCTGGAGGTGTTGAAGCCAAGCCTGGCTGGGGCACTGAGTGCCATGGTCTGGTTGATTGGCCAGGGCTGGGTGCTAGGTTGGGCTGGGTGAGCTTGGAGGTCTCTTCCAACCTGGCTGATTCTGTGATCTTCAGAAGTGATGTTACAATGACAGTGCCCTTATGTCTGGTTTTGCATTTGTTCCTGCAGCACTGTAAGCTACGAGATGTGTGTCAGGATAGCATGGTGAAATGTAGGAAACATTCCTTGGCCTCCTTTACCTCTTGTGTGAGCTTTTATTGCCATTAGTGGTGACCTTAGTTGTTCCTTTTCAGTTTAGACCCCAGGTGGATTCCAGGGGTGGAAGCAGCATACTGATGATTAGATTTGCTAGGAGAGCACAGGAGTAAAGCAGCAGATTGCTTTGCTTTGTTTGTTGGCTTCGTGCTTTGGGTTTTGGTTTAGTTTTGTTTAACTCTACCCAGCTCAGACAGAACGAGCTTAGTGAAAATGTTGGGGGCTGTCCCAGGTTAGGGTGGATCCCTCCCCCAGTAAACTCACTACAAGATGAGTTTAGGAAAGTCAGGAAAAATGACATTGTATTTCTGATAGCTTGAACTAAATGTGAGAGTTTAAGGAGAATAAAGTGCAACAGAAAGAGAATTACCTTAAGGGGGGTGGGGAAGGGGCCAAGTGGCGGCAAAGCAGCAGCAGCCATACCAGCGGCAGGGGAAGGTAGCAGCAGGCACAGCAGTAGCAGCAAGGGGAAGGTCCAAGCTGTGCTTCCAGACACAAAGCTCTTGAAGCTCCAATGAAGTAACTTCTCCATTGCTGCCATTCTGTGGCCTGTGCCTGGGATGTTCTCCTCTCCACTCAGAGCTTCCACTTCTGAGCTTCTGTGTTCCCAGGTTTTTTGAGTCTGAGCTAGACATCAGCTCAAACGGCCCCAGGGCTATATAGAAAGGACCCCAGAGGCGAGGAATGAGAAGCGGCTGGGCTGCAGCCTGCAGGTGCTAGCAGTGTCCTGTCTTCTCTTCTCACTAAGCTACCGGTTCCGAGGGCTGCGGCACTGCGTGAGCGCGGGGGAGCCCATCAACGCCGACGTGGTGCAGGCGTGGAAGGCACACACTGGGCTGCATATTCACGAGGGCTACGGACAGACAGAAACTGTAGGTGCTGCTCTGAAGCTGCACACCACTGCCTTGTGCACACAGCTACATATTCCTCTCAGCTTGCCAAGGAGAAGTGGTTAAAATGGTTATACACAGCTGGGAACTCAGGGGGAAAGTCATTTGCAATAAGCAGCAGTGGGAAAAAGATTAGGTGTTACAGGGCAAGGGGGAGGATCCTCCCCCTTTGCTCTTGCCAGACCCCACCTGGAGCACTGTATGCAGTTCTGGAGCCCTTAACACAGGACACGGAACTGTTGGAGCCAGTCCAGAGGAGGCCACCAAGATGCTGAGAGGGCTGCAGCAGCTCTGCTATGAGGACAGGCTGAGAGAGTTGGGGCTCTGCAGCTTGGAGGAGACCTTGTAGTAGCCTTCCAGTATCTGAAGGGGGCTACAGGAAAGCTGGGGAGGGACTATTGACAAGGTCTTGTAGTGACAGGACAAGAGATAATGTGTTTCAACTGGCAGAGGGGAGATTGAAACTAGAAGTTAGGAAAGGGTTCTTTGCAGTGAGGGTGGTGAGACACTGGCACAGGTTGCCCAGGGAGGTGGTCAAGGCCAGGTTGGATGAGGCCTTGAGGCACCTGTCTAGTGGGAGGTGTCCTTGCCAATGGTGGAGGCTTGGAACTGGATGATCTTTGAGGTCCCTTCCAACCTAAACCATTCTGTGATCCTATATTCTTAACAGCTTCAGCCCAAATCCAAGGACTGGTTTTCATTCCTGTGGGGTTTGGATTGGGAACTAGCACAAGAGAGGTGCACTTCTCAGTACTGCATTCCAAATTCTGCTTCTGTCTCTAGAGCAGCCACTAACATTATTTAGAGCTGTGGGCATGATTCTGAGGGCACAGTTTATGTCCTGGGTTAGAGCAGCTCCCTCCCCAGCAGAGTAAACTCACTGCAACGTGGATGTTTTTTTTTGAGAGGTCAGGAAAAATGACATTGTATTTCTGATAGCTCAAACTAAATGTGACAGCTTAAGGAGAATAAACTGCAACAGAACGAGAATAACTTAAGGGAGATGGGGCAGGGGTCAAGCGGCAGCAAAAGCAGCAGCAGCCAAGCCAGCGGCGGGGGAAGGTAGCAGCAGGCACAGCAGAAGTAGCAAGGGGAAGGTCCAAGCTGTGCTTCCAGACACAAAGCTCTTGATGCTCCAGTGAAGTGATAGTAACTTCTCCATTGCTGCCATTCTATGGCCTGTGTCTGGGATGTTCTCCTCTCAACTCAGAGCTTCCACGTCAAAGTTTCTCTGTTCCCAATTTTTATGTCTACAGCTCCCTGCAGGGAGGCTGTAGCCAGGTGGGGTTGGGCTCTTCTGCCAGGCAAACAGCAGCAAAACAAGGAGACACAGTCTCAAGCTCTGCCAGGAGAGGTCTAGGCTGGATGTTAGGAGGAAGTTGTTGTCAGAGAGAGTGATTGGCATTGGAATGGGCTGCCCAGGGAGGTGGGGGAGTGGCTGTGCCTGGAGATGTTGAAGCCAAGCCTGGCTGGGGCACTTAGTGCCATGGTCTGGTTGGTTGGGCAGGGCTGGGTGCTAGGTTGGGCTGGCTGAGCTTGGAGCTCTCTTCCAACCTGGGTGACTCTCTGATTCTATGATATTAGCTGAGTACTTTTAAAGCTGAGGACTGACTATAGAAGCCACAGTTCAGTTGAGAAACAAGTCAGATGTACCCCATGTGTTACAGGTGCTGGTCTGTGGGAATTTCAAGGGAATGAGAATCAAACCTGGCTCTATGGGAAAGCCTTCTCCAGGGTATGACGTGAAGGTAGGGCACCTCTGGTCTATTGCCTAATCACTTTCCATTCAAGAGGTCTGAAAGCTCTAGTGCAGAGCTGTAGCATGTACACTCAGCAGTGAATGGGAGAGGGAAGAAATGCCTGTTACTGCCCTGCTCTGAGTGTGCAGAATGAGCTGCACTGTCCTGCTGCACCTTCCTCACCAACAGAGATGACAACCCAGTGCTAACTGTCAGGCAGTAATGGAAACTAAACTGCTGAGTCAAGGATGAGTGGGAGAGAACATTGTTTGCTGGTGATAACAGAGCCACAGAAGCAGATTCCAGCACCACACCCATTTGCAGTGTGGGTTAAGATTTTCAGTATCTTTCTTTCAGTTCTCCCTCCCCATCACTTAGGATCCTCCCTGGGGTCCTACTAACTCCATCAGATGTTTGCATAGCAGTTGGCATTCCTCAGATAAATGACCTAGTGCACAGTACAGTACACTTCAGTTGTCAGAGTAAGACCCTCTGCTGCTTCAAATCATTTGCCTGTGAAAAAAGCCAACTTGGATTATACACTCACTCTAAATGCACACCAAGGTTCTATCAGCTTAACTCAATGCCTTTTAATTTGGCTCCAAGATAACGAAACTGTGTTTTGTTTTTAGATCATAGATGAAAAGGGTAATGTCCTGCCTCCTGGAAAAGAAGGAGATATTGCCATCAGAGTAAAGCCCACCAGACCACCTTTTCTTTTCACTTGCTATGCTGTAAGAATATTTCTATATTTAAAGTAGATGTCCTGTTAAATCTCTGCCCCAAGGAACCTGATGCCCCATTTCTCTTCTGCCAGGCAACCAGCAACAGAAGAAGGGGACACAGCCTCAGGCTGTGCCAGGGCAGGTCTAGGCTGGATGTTGTTAGGAAGTTGTTGGCAGGGAGAGTGATTGGCATTGGAATGGGCTGCCCAGGGAGGTGGTGGAGTGGCCGCGGCTGGAGGTGTTGAAGCAAAGCCTGGATGAGGCACTTAGTGCCATGGTCTGGGTGATTGGCCAGAGCTGGGTGCTAGGTTGGGCTGGATGAGCTTGGAGCTTTCTTCCAACCTGATTGATTCTATGGTTCTGTGATTAATTTATTTACTCTCTGCTTACCAACCTGAAAACCCATGGGGAGGACAGGGATTTCCATTTCCTTCTTGCAGATGCTTAGGTTTATAGCCTAGCAATGGACACTTAGCAATGCTCTGTTATAAACACCCCGCTCAAATCTGATGCACGTAACCACACACACAAAGCTGTAACTGTTTGCTATTTTGATGCCACCACTTACATGCTAACTGTTGAGTGCAATCTGATATGTTTTTAAGGGAGTTTTCATATCAAATGCAGTTTAATATTTCCTAGGCTGATCCAGAGAAAACAGAGGCCACGATACGAGGGGATTTTTATGTGACTGGAGACAGGGGGATTATGGATGAGGATGGATACTTCTGGTTTGTTGGAAGAGCTGATGATGTCATTAATTCTGCTGGGTAAAAATGAAGACCATTTAGCAGTAAATCATTACATGCCACAGATGATTCAGGTGGGAAGTTGTATTTGTGTGTTACCAGATACAGCTGAAAGGCCTTTCCTCTGTTTCACAGGTACCGCATTGGACCTTTTGAAGTAGAGAGTGCCCTAGTGGAGCATCCTGCAGTGGTGGAGTCAGCTGTTGTCAGCAGTCCAGACCCCATCAGAGGAGAGGTAAAACATCTATTTCTCAGCAGCTTTGTGCTGATAAAAGCCAATTTCCAAGGGATTTCTCTATCCAGCTTGTTTGGGGATTGTTTTTTCCTTCTTTTCTTTTTAAATTACAACTACAAAAATCTGAAGCTGGCATTGCTGCTGTCAGACACTGGGGAATCCACCCAGGACAAAAGCAAACAAGGCAGTTGGCACAGTCGACTTGCTAGAGGGCAGGGATGCCATTCAGAGGGAACTGGACAAGCTGGAGAAGTGTGCCCAGGCCAACCTTGTGACATTCAACAAGGCCAAGTGCAAGGTCCTGCACCTGGGTTGGTGCAATCCCAAGCACAGCTCCAGGCTGGGTGGGGAATGGCTGAGAGCAGCCCTGAGGAACAGGCCCTGGGGGTCTGGGGTGATGAAAAGCTCCACATGAGCCTGCAGTGTGGGTGCAGCCCAGACACAACCCTGTGCTGGGCTTCAGCCAGAGCAGTGTGGGCAGCAGGGCAAGGGAGGGGATTCTTCCCCTTGGCTCTGCTCTCCTCAGACCCCACCTGCAGTCCTGGGGGCAGTTCTGGAGCCCCCAACACAAGCAGGACATGGAAGTGTTGGAGCCAGTGCAGAGGAGGCCACCAAGATGCTGAGAGGGCTGCAGCAGCTCTGCTCTGAGGACAGGCTGAGAGAGTTGGGGCTGTGCAGCCTGGAGAAGAGAAGGCTTGGAGGAGACCTTGGAGTGGCCTTCCAGTATTTGAAGGGGGCTACAGGAAGGCTGGGGAGGGACTATTGACAAGGTCTGGTAATGACAGGATGAGGAGGAATGGGTTTGAACTGGCACAAGGGGAGATTTGGACTGGATGTTAGGAAAGGGTTGTTTGCAGTGAGGGTGGTGAGACACTGGCACAGGTTGCCCAGAGAGGTTGTGGATCAAAGGTCATATTCAGTGATTCTGTGCTCCACAACCTCCCTGGAGGTGTTCAGGACCAGGTTGGATGAGGCCTTGAGCAACCTGTTCTAGTGGGAGGTGTCCCTGCCTATGGCAGGCGATTGGAACTGGATGATCTTTGAGGTCCCTTCCAACCTAAACTGCTCTACAATTCTACAATTGCCCTAAATGCAATATAACAAAAGCACCATTTGAAGCTTTCCCTGCCACTCAGATACTTAGCTTTCAGTCTTTAATGCACATACATCAACTGCCTGCACAGTCCAGACTCAAGTGAGCACACACAGGGTTCAGCAAAGACTTTTGTACCTGCCCTATACAGTACTCAGCAAGTATTTGCTTTAAGTTTCGGATCTCACTATTGTGTAGTAGTTTCATTGGCATTTAAACCACTGCTGCCATAACTTCTTTAGGTGGTGAAAGCCTTTGTTGTTTTGACATCTGACTATGCTTCACACGATCCTGAAAAGATGATGAAAGAGCTGCAAGACCACGTGAAGAAAGTTACTGCTCCCTACAAGTATCCTAGGAAGGTGAGCGCTCAGATACCCAGAGCGTCTTTGCTGCCTTAAGACAGGGGGGGTTAGCTGCTGTGTGCTGCTGAGCTCAAGGGAGAGTGACAATGTAGGTAAATTCTGGTGTTGCCATTCCCTCCCTTTCCCGACAGATGGAGTTCGTTCAGCAGCTGCCAAAAACCGTTAGTGGGAAGATCAGAAGGAACGAACTGCGCCGGAAGGAGTGGAGGAAAGACTAGGAGCACTCCTTGCATTTCAAGAGGCATTCCTCCCGAGCAAGATATTGCAGGTTTACATGGTGACAGAGAGGAAAAGATGTTACACCCACGTCCTCCTTAGTCTAGCTTTGAATAAATTCTTACCCAGTTCCCAGATTTTCCTGTCCCAGCTGCTACCCTAACAGCTCTTAGTACAGCAGGCAAACCCTGTCGGAGGGGAAGCTCCTGTAGTCAGGAGAGCAAGAGGTGCTGTGTGTTAAATAAAGCATTTAATGAACTGCCAGCAGCATTTTGTCTTTATTTGATTTTAAAAGGCTACAAAGCCCAGCACCTTGAAAACAATGCTGTTGCTTCCAGGAGCTCTTTTGAGGGTGAGAGCTTCTAACCCACATTTTAAAAGGTGTAATCACTGCAAGTGTACTTAGGGAAAAAAAGTGTGGATCAAATCTATAGCATTACAATGTTCTGTAAGGAGGGGACCAGTACAGAATTTAAAACAGGTGATAAAGCAGACCTGTAGCAACTGTAATCTCAGCACTTAACACTTTTGTCTGCTCTGCCACACTTGACTGATGAGCTGCTTTGCAATGTTGGCAATCTGGGATGCTCCAGTGATTTCCATTTCTGTGTTACCCAAGCAGTGGCCCGTTCTCAGAACAGCTCTGACATCATTTGACTGTCCTGACTATATTATGCATGGTCAGTTTACTGAGATTAAGATTCAGGCAAAAATTAGTGCTAGGTTTCAACTTCTCATAGAGGGCCGAAGAGACAAAGAGCTTCTGTTGGAAGGCTTTCCTGAATGATCGGCGTGAGGTCCGAGGGAGGTCACAGCCTCTGCACTCAGGCTGAGACCCTGAGATTTCTCTTTTAGAAGTGCATATTCCCACTTGAAGTATCCACAACCTTTCTTATTACCTTCATGCTTGCCAACAGGACAACAAAAAATGGCTTTGCCATGATTTGGACCAGCATTTGACACGTGCAGTTTTTTAGCTCTTCGGCCGCAGTGGCACAGAGGGGGAGTTGCTTTGCCGCTTTTCACAGCTCTTACAGAGTGAACTGAATTGACAGCGGAGTTCAGAATGGCAGGAGGCACTTGGGGCAAATTTGAACTTCTTAAAGGTAAGGAATGGTCTAAAGCTGCACTTGTCTCTTCGTACACAGCAAAGGACTGCTTTTTTGCCGGTGGGAAGGCTTTTGGACTAGTTGGCGTCCTTTTAGGGCCCCCTGCTGGAGTGCAGTAGCTCCCAGCTGACGCTGACTCTGCTGAAATAGAATTTACCTTTGCAGGTGGTAACTTAAAAGCTGAAAATGTTGAAGTCTGCCTTTGTACTGCTCCTACATTATAGACAGTAGTATCAGGACTTTTGTAAACAATAGATTTCAGAGGTTCCACGGGTCCTATGGACTCCTTCAAACTCTGATTTCCTGACCTCATCACAGGCAGCTGTTTTGAAATGGTTTTCTCTTCCAACGCTGTTAAAATCTCTCTGCTTGAGTCACCTTTGACTTGAATACAGTCTGAGTTTTGGTCAGACTGAGATTCTGGTATTAAAGCTACATCTTCCCAGTCAGTCAGCAAAGCTAAGCAATCAGAACTAGTACTGATGTCCTCATTAGAGATATTAACTGAGGAGATGGTTGTGGAGACAAGCACTAGCCCTGTGCCGTGTACTGCAGGGTTATAGCCAGCTGTACTCAGAGACTGGCGATTGCTCAACCCTTGCCAAACGCCTGCTGATACAGTATGGGGAGATCTGCCTGCCTGCTCAGGAGGAACAGGAGATCTGTTGTCAGGAGATGCTGTTGAAGAGCTTGGGGACCGAGCATGTAACTCAACCCTTGAGCTGCTGCTAGGTACACCACAGCCATCTGCAGCTGAATGGGCACAAGCGGTCTGATGACGTTCCTCAGTTTGCGCATTAGAGTTTACCTTCATCCCAGCAACACTGCTCTGGTTTTTCTCTGCCAGAGAACCTGTTTCACAAGTTCCAAGCCTGCTGTTAGCTTCCAGTGGAGCCTTGTCAGTGAAGTTCATAATCAGTGTTCTGGAAATGGTATTATTCTTCAGATGTGCCTAGGGGCCCCATAAACAGAAAGAGATTTTGGAAAGCAAATACCCAGAAGGTTTGGGAATCAATGCACAGAATTAATAAGTGTATCAGCCTAGGGAGGTTCTGTTCAATTCACAGCCAAGATGCTGTGCTTGTTACTTGAACTGCTCACCTTTGATCTCTGTTCCAGGATGCAAAGCAAGTAGGAAGGAAGATACAAAGTAGTTACTAACCTTATCCAGAGATTTAGTAACCTTCAGCACACACCCATCACGAATCAGCCGCCAAGCCAGCCGGGCGGTGTTCCGGGAGTCATCCAGCCCTTTGGAAGTGTGAGCACATTAGTGTCTTAGCTTCCACCTACCAGTGGGGACAGTTCTTGTCAGAGGAAAAATATAGGGCTACAGGCTACAAGAGTTGGGGCTCTGGAGAAGAGAAGGCTTCCAGGAGACCTTGGAGTGGCCTTCCAGTATCTGAAGGGGACCTACAGGAGGACTGGGGAGGGACTTTTGACAAGGTCTTGGAATGACAGGATGAAGGGTAGTGGGTTTGAACTGGCAGAGGGGAGATTCAAACTAGATGTTAGGAAAGGGTGGTTTGCAGTGAGGGTGGTGAGACACTGGCACAGGTCGCCCAGGGAGGTTGTGGAGCACAGAATCACTGAATGTGATCTTTGACAGGTGTCCCTGTCTATGGCAGGGGGTTGGAACTGGATGATCCTTGAGGTCCCTTCCAACCTAAACTGTTCTCTGATTCTATAATCTAGGAAAGCCTTACAAAAGTGGCAGGGACTGACAGAAGTCTGGCACATAATTACCTGCTTCAAAATAGGGAAGTGGAAGTAAAAAAATCCTGAAGTTGCCTGAATATGTAAACACAAGCTTGATTTTTTCAAAGCTATCAGGTAAAATCAAGTTTCCTTATCCTTCCTTTGCCTCTTTTCTTTTGCACCCAGAAACTGTGCCCTCAGTAGCACTAGGAGAGCTTTCAGAAGTAAAGCATGGGTCAGAAAGAAGTATCTTATAGCCTTTCTGGTTTCCATGTGTCTGTTGGACTGAACATTTCATAACCTGAAACAATAGCTACTGTTTAGGGTAATATTAGACTAGCTGTTACTAGCTGCTTTGGGTTAGCTAACTCAAGGTTGGTAGTAGCTATTTAGCTTTACAAAACTTGTGCATATTAAAATGAGGATCATCATGAGGTGCTTACCAGAATGCTCCCGGCCGGCAAAAGCCATCCCCAGATCCTGCAGAGCACCGTTTAGCCCTTTGGGCTTCCTGTTATAGAAGGCCTAAGGAAAAAAATGCAGGTGCTTCACATAAAGCATTCCAAACCCTCTTCTTAGTGAAGTGAAAACCATTTCAGAAATCCCATCTTATGAATAGTAAATCTCCCAAGGCAATTGTGCAGGTCGGGCATCTTCATTGTACAGGCAGGATGGATGAGAGTAAGACTCTAAGTGACTTACCCTGTAACAAACTGGGCTGGAAAGAGCCACCAATTCCTTCTCTCACTCTTAAACTAATCCACACTGTCTTAGCTCTGGAGTTAGGCATTTCCACTTTGTTGCTTACACTGATAAAGGCCTTAACAGCACAGCACTGAAGAGTAGGACTATAAGCAACACCCCGAGCAGTTTAAACTGTTGCCTATTGCAAAGGCCTGGGCATTAATATGTTTGGTGTAGGGATAAATTCTTTCTAAATGAGAAGTAAGTGCTGCTACTCACTCCCAGTATCTCATTCAATCATGACAAAGGAGGAACATTCATGCTGTTTGTCCCTGGAGACCTAATTCTGATACCTAGGTTAAGAGTCTGAGCTCTGAATGTTGTGACAGGGAGACTTCTGGATCACCCTTTGAAAGCGTCTTTGACTACACAGGGGAAGGTACACTTAGGGGTGCTGTTAGCCCCCAGGTTGAAACTCTGTGGCAGTAGACTACATTGTAAAATATACATTCCTTTTTTTCAGTATTGTGCATGCTGTTCAGAATGGACTTTCTGGCCCAAGAGCAGCTCACATGCTAGACCCTTACCTTTGAAGAAATGACAACTAGAATAGAATGGAATCAAGCCAGGCTGGAAGAGACCTCCAAGCTCATCCAGCCCAATCTAGCACCCAGCCCTGTCCAATCAACTAGACCATGGCACTAAGTGCCTCATCCAGGCTTGGCTTCAACACCTCCAGGGATGGGGATTCCACTATCTCCCTGGGCAGTCCATTCCAATGCCAATCACTCTCTCTGACAACAACTTCCTAACAACATCCAGCCTAGACCTCCCCTGGCACAACTTGAGGCTGTCCCCCCTTGTTCTGTTGCTGCTTGCCTGGCAGAAAAGACCAACCCCACCTGGCTACAGCCTCCCTGCAGGGAGCTGCAGATAGCAGTGAGCTCTGCCCTGAGCCTCCTCTGCTGCAGGCTGCACACCCCCAGCTCCCTCAGCCTCTCCTCACAGGGCTGTGCTCCAGGCCCCTCACCAGCTTTGTTGCTTTTTTCTATGCAGCAATAACAGCACACCAAAAGGAGGGAAGTTAGGAAGCAAGCAGAGCAAAAGATGTCAGGAAAGGTAGAACAGCTCAAAAAATTCACCTGGGATTGTCATTCAGTTGTTTCCAGGTTGTTTTCCTGGCATTGAGATTTCTGTTAAAATTCACAGTTCTAGGGCATGCAGTTTGTTAGGGAGTAATAACAGCAAGGGAAGAAAACAAAGGGGTTCCTCTAGTCATTGGACCATACAGTCCTGGCCCAGATAGCATTAGCCTTTGAGATATGGGTATAAATGTTTCAGTCTCTCCATCTTCTCACCCTGTACATGGCTTTGAGATCAATCCAGCAATTGAAAATGTCAGGTTTTCGCAGCTGCTTCCTCTTACATTCATACTGCAAACACACTCCCAGGTCCCAGTCTGCACAGAAGAAAGAAAACACCACAAGTGATCCTAGAAGTTGTCATGGTAGGCCTGGTAGGCCAGAAATGGGCTTATCCATGTCCTGCCTTGCCCAGACATGTTTTCCAGCTCTCCCTCCTTCTCTTTTGCAGAGAAGCAACTGAGAGGACAAGGAATCTGGAGCTACTGAGTCTGAGGACTCTGCCTGCCCAGACTTGCTTACATCCTGTGGCAAACAAGGTACACAGGCTTAGCCTGTGCCTGCCTTGTGCAAGGCCTATGCGTCTCCCAAATTTGGGTAAAGCAGCCTATGGCTTCACCTAACCTGGCCAAGCTTGGCTAACTGCCATGCTGACTGGCTATTCTCTGTCCAAAGGCACATTAGTCTCAGCTGCATTGATAAAAGAGTTGAGTGGGCAACTTGGTGTGCCCTGATGTTGTATTTGTGCCTGCTGTTGCCTGCTGTTATTGCTTACTGCCTTATTGTTTGCCTGCTAAATCCACTGCCTCGAGTTTACCAGGAACAGGCTCTCAGTGCCTCCACAGATCAGCCTGCATAGCCAGCAGGACACCGTGCTGGGACTGCACATGGCAAGACATCCTGCCTGCCCCTGGAAGTCTCCTGCCAAGACAGGAAATCATGGACACGCAGATCATCCAGAAGACCAGGTCCAGACCCTGTCTGCCTCCTTTCCCCAGAAGCCTCAGTGGCTGACAAGCACCAGTTCCCTGGAAGGGTTTGGGTGCTGTCTGAAGCTGTAGCCAGCCCTGCGAGATAATATTTTGTGAGTAAACACTTAAAGCCTCTGTAATTCACCACTGCCTTCTGCCCTAAGCAGGCGCTCACTGAGGCCACCTAGCGGGCAGGCAGTGTATTGACTGCAAGCAGTATAGAATCAGAATCAGCCAGGTTGGAAGAGAGCTCCAAGCTCAGCCAGCCCAACCTAGCACCCAGCCCTGCCCAACCAACCAGACCATGGCACTAAGTGCCCCAGCCAGGCTTGGCTTCAACACCTCCAGCCACGGCCACTGCACCACCTCCCTGGGCAGCCCATTCCAATGCCAATCACGCTCTCTGACAACAACTTCCTCCTGACATCCACTCTAGACCTGCCCTGGCACAACTTCAGACTCTGTCCCCTTGGTCTGTTGCTGCTTGCCTGGCAGCAGAGCCCAACCCCACCTGGCTACAGCCTCCCTTCAGGCAGCTGTAGACAGCAATGAGCTCTGCCCTGAGCCTCCTCTGCTGCAGGCTGCACACCCCCAGCTCCCTCAGCCTCTCCTCACAGGGCTGTGCTCCAGGCCCCTCCCCAGCCTTGCTGCCCTTCTCTGGACACCTTCCAGCACCTCAACATCTCTCTGCAATGGAGGAGCCCACAGCTGGACACAGCACTCAAAGTGTGGCCTGAGCAGTGTTGAGTGTGAGGAAAGAATAACCTCCTTGTCTTACAGGCCACACTGTTCTTGATACACCTATTGACCATGGGAACCTTCTCTTCCAGTTGAATGAATGTTTATATTTTTGCTGGTTATTATCTGTGCAAAGAGCTCATTATTATTAAAATTAGTGGTTGGGGGTGGTGAGAGCTCTGAGTATCAAAATTAAGAAGCAATATTGATTTTTGGAAAGATACCCTCTTGCATTAATTAATTACCCCTGCAGAACAGAAGTGCAGAGAATCTCACTGCCACCACCCAATGTTAGTCTTTTAACACGTGGAACTGTGCAGAAAAAGCAACTGGCAATTGTATTTACCTGTCCAAGTAACAAAGGTGCACACTTTTGCTGCAGAACTGGAGCTGCTTGGAGTACCTGTACTGAAGATGATTTTCTTCTCCTTTTGTATCTTCTCAATCCATTTCAAAAACTGTGATAAACAAATGTGTAGAGGGACTCCTTCATCCACCTGATCCTTTATGAAACAGAAGTGTGCATGTGTTAGGATGCACTGGCATTCATTGCCAACTTCATTCTCTACAGAACTGTGGAAGCCTCTACATAAAAGAGCCAGCAGCAACGACAGCAGTGTAAAGTCCTGCTCAGCAGCAGTTATTACCTGTGTAATGCCTGTGAGTTCCGTGCAGAACTCGGACAGGATGGGATGCTCCTGGGGCTGGACATAGGTGTGGAATTCAGATTCAATGTCTCCCGTTGCAGTGTTTAACAGGACTGCTGGAAATTCAACTGTGGCAGAAGAGCAAAATGGAGCAAACAAACAAACCAGGGAGCGGGTCACAAAAGTTAGGTCCCTCGCTTTGAAGAGGCTGAAATGTACGGCAGCCGAAGGGCAGTGCTGTAACCAAAGCCGGACGCGCAATGTCGGCTCCTGCACACGCCAGCCCCCGGCCGACCGCCTGCTCCCCGCTCCCCCGCCCCGGGCCGCGGCCGCTCGGTGCCCGCCGGCCCTGCCCCGCACTCACTGATCTCGGGGCTGCGCCGCCCCGCGTCCCGCCAGCACGTGGCCTCGAAGTCCAGCACGATCAGGAAGCCGAAGCGCTGCTCCGCCGCCGCCCGCGCCCCGCTCCGCGCCCGCGCACTGCTCCGCGCCAGCCCCAGCTGCCTGCGGACCGCAGCGGCGCCGGCAGCGCCTCAGCACCGGGGGCTGGGGGACCCGTCCTGCCCTGTCCGTCCGCGCCTGGGACGAGCGGACGCCCCGGTGCCCCTCAGCGTCCCGGTGCCCCTCAGCACCCCGGCCACCCTCAGCGTCCCGGTGCCCCTCAGCGTCCCGGCCACCCTCAGCGCCCCGGTGCCCCTCAGCACCCCGATCCCCCTCAGTGTCCCGGTGCCCCTCAGAGCCCCGATCCCACTCAGCGCCCCGATCCCCCTCAGCGCCCCGATCCCCCTCAGCGCCCCGGTCCCACTCAGCGTCCCGATCCCATCAGCACCCCGGTGCCACCCTCAGGGCCTCGCCTGCCCTGAGGCGGTGGACTCCATGCCGGCTCCCTGCAGGGGTGGGAGAGACTCCCGGCCCAGCGGCCCGCACCTGGCCAGGCGCTTGGTAGCCATGTCGGCCCCCCGCCCCGCACGGCGTTAGAGGCCATTCCGCAGCGGGCCCGGCCCCGCGGCTGCCATTCCGAACCTGCCGCCGGAGGCAGCGGGCCCGCCCCAATCCGTGCTTCGGCGGCTCGGCTGCTCCGGCCTTGCCCGCCGGCAGGCGCAGGCAGCTGCGTGCCGAGGCGGCGTGCTCCCGGCTGCCGAGCCGGCGGGGCTGGGGGAGCGCTCGGCGGGGCTGAGGGGAGAGCCCGGCGGGGCTGAGGTGAGGCGCCGCGGCCGAGGGCCCTCTGCGGAGGGCTGGGGGTGGAGAGGGCGATAGGGGATCGGCCGCACGGTGGCAGGGCTGCGGGCGATCCCCGCTACCGCTGCTGCCGCGGCGGCGGGCAGGCGCTGGGGCCTAGGCCGGGGCTGAACCGCCAGGGCTGTTGTCTGCGGGCGGCCGTGCGGCATCGCTCTGCGCTGCCACGATCCCTCTGTGCTTGCGCCTAGGTCATGGCAAAGGCTGTCTGCGTTAACGGGTACAGGATGCCCGCCGGAGCTGGGAAGAACACGAGGGGACAGCAAACGTCTCGGAAGAGGAGGAGGAGTCCGGATGGCGGCGACCAGGGCCCCGAGGTGAGCCGCGGCCGGGCCGTGCGGGTGCTGCGGGGCAGGCGCCGCAGGGCTGTGGCTGTGCAGCATCCCTCGCAGCCCCCTTTGATACCACAGATACCACTTCCCGCTAGAACAGGGCGCTCAAGGCCTCATCCAACCTGGCCCCGAACACCTGCAGGGTGGTTCTGGAGCACAGAACCTCCCTGGGCAACCTGTGCCAGTGTCTCACCACCCTCACTGCAAACAACTTCTCCCTAACATCCAGTTTGAATCTTCTCTCTGCCTCTTTAAACCCATTCCTCCTCATCCTGTCATTACCAGACCTTGTCAATAGTCCCTCCACAGCCTTCCTGTGTAGCCCCCTTCAGATACTGGAAGGCCACTCCAAGGTCTCCTGGAAGGCTTCTGCAGGCTGCACACCCCCAGCTCCCTCAGCCTCTCCTCACAGGGCTGTGCTCCAGGCCCCTCCCCAGCCTTGCTGCCCTTCTCTGGACACCTTCCAGCACCTCAACATCTCTCTTGAATGGAGGAGCCCAGAACTGGCCACTTTCCTTTTGCTATAGCCCACTTAATTTTCCATGCACTTGCATGGTTACACAGCAGCTTTCTTTACTGGTGCCTCTCTTTTTACAGGAGAAGTCATCATGCCTGTCTGCAGCTTTGTTTGGTGAGGACTGTGAAATCAGCCAGGAGCAGCTCTATGAGTTCTTGAAGTATGCAGCTTTGGGAAAGAGCCAAAATGCAACACAACCCAGGTACTACACATTTGTACTCAGCAGTCAGCCTGTCTTGTGGCCTTGCACTTTGTGAAAACATTGCTAAAGGCATCTTGGCTGTGCTGGGTTTGGAATCCTTGCAAGGCACTCAGCACAATGACAGCCTGTAGCACAATTGCAGCTCATGGCTTGGGCAGATCCACTCTGATATGGGTCAAGAACTGCCTGGAGGGCCAGGCCCAGGGAGTGGTGGTGAATAGTGCCACATCCAGCTGGCAGCTGTCACCAGTGGTGTGCCCCAGGGATCAGTGATGAGCAAAGTCCTGTTCAGTGTCTTTATTGATGATCTGGACCAGGGCATTGAGTCCAGCATCAGTAAGTTTGCAGGTGACACCAAGCTAGGAGCAGCTGTGGAGCTGTTGGAGGGTAGGCGAGCCCTGCAGAGGGACCTGGCCAGGCTGGCTGGGTGGGCAGAGGCCAGTGGGATGAGACTGAACAAGGCCACGTGCAGGGTCTACACTTTGGCCACAACAACCCCAAGCAGCACTACAGGCTGGGGCCAGAGTGTCTGAGAGCAGCCAAGCAGAGAGGGAGCTGGGGGTGCTGGTAGAGAGGAGCTGAAGCTGAGGCAGCAGTGCCCAGGTGGGCAGCAGAGCCAATGGCATCCTGGGCTGGCTCAGGAGCAGTGTGGGCAGCAGGACAAGGGAGGTTCTTGTGCCCCTGTGCTCTGCACTGCTCAGGCCACCCCTTGAGTGCTGTGTCCATTTGTGGGCTCCTGAATTCAAGGGAGATGTTGAGGTGCTGGAAGGTGTTGAGAGAAGGGCAGCAAGGCTGGGGAGGGGCCTGGAGCACAGCCCTGTGAGGAGAGGCTGAGGGAGCTGGGGGTGTGCAGCCTGCAGCAGAGGAGGCTCAGGGCAGAGCTCATTGCTGTCTGCAGCTCCCTGAAGGGAGGCTGTAGCCAGGTGGGGTTGGGCTCTGCTGCCAGGCAATCAGCAACAGAACAAGGGGACACAGCCTGGAGCTGTGCCAGGGCAGATCTAGGCTGGATGTTGTTAGGAAGTTGTTGTCAGAGAGAGTGATTGGCATTGGAATGGGCTGCCCAGGGAGGTGGTGGAGTGGCCATGGCTGGAGGTGTTGAAGCCAAGCCTGGCTGGGGCACTTAGTGTCATGGTCTGGTTGCTTGGCCAGGGCTGGGTGCTAGGTCGGGCTGGCTGAGCTTGGACTGGCTGAGCTTAGAGCTCTCTTCCAGCCTGGTCGATGCTATGATTCTGTGGTCTAGCTACAGTTGTTGTTAGGCTTGGCCAGAGACCAGAATTCCTCTGCTGGCAGAAATTCTGCCACTTCACAGTTTTGTTTCATGCAGTTATCAAAAAATAGACAGCTCTATGGAACCAAAGATGCTTCACACACTGAGAACCAAACTAACCACGTTCCAAATATGCACACAGCACCAAAACTGGGACTGCACTGCAGCTCAGGTCGAACCGAAACAGTTTCCCAGGGTGGTTGGGGAAATCAAAAATTCAGTGCAGCCTCTCAGTGAGGGAAGGGAAAGGCTGAGGAGGGCAGAGGTACAGGGACACGGAGTGAGTCTTGAAACGAAACTTAAAGGCAAAAATGACATCAGTGGTGAAAGAGAAGAGCCTGTGAGCCTTTGGAGGTGTTAATCTGCTAGGCTGCCTGCTGCAGAAGTTACTTGGGTATCCACACTCTGCTGCATGCAGATGAGCTCTCAGTGTCTTTCAGTGGTGCTGCAGCAGAGTTCTCTATAGCTGGCTCTTGCTCTGGCTGTACTATGTTCCTTCCAAGGAATATGTGGCTGCTTGAGATAAGTTATAAAGCCTCTTCTCATTGAAGGCATTTGGCACTTTGCCATTTGCTGCCTTAAAAGCTGATCTGCTTCCAGGTTTGGTGGGTTTTTTTAAGAGTGCTTGGTAATTGTTTTGCTTTGATTTTCTTCTCTTTATTACTACTCTGTCTTTTGTGTTTGTTTAAAACTGCAGCTGGTGCCGCATTTATCGCCAAAGCCACCTGGCTGGGGTCGTGGTGATCATTCTCCATGAAATGAGCCAGCTCCACTTCTACAAATTCTATCTGCAGTTCAGACACCTCAGAAGGGTGTTCCGGCATGTGAGTCCCCAAGCTGCTGTCTCCTGAACCCCTTCCAGTCCCAAAGCCCTGTCCCAGGGATTAAGCCCTGCTGTGGAGCCTTCCCCAGGAGGAAGCGGCCATCTTCAGCTCTCAAAGCAAGCTGGCCAGAGGATCTGTCTGTAGCCTCTGTCAGCTCAGGACAAAGGCCAAGGCTTTGATATTAGAAACAGGTTTTCAGCACTTGACTCCTCTGCAGCCTTACCAGGTGGAACTATTGATGTTTGAATCCTCCAACTATCCTGCTTCCCACACCTTCAGGATGCCAGGGAGATTAAAAATGCCT
Organism: Pogoniulus pusillus; assembly: GCF_015220805.1. Lineage (NCBI taxonomy): Eukaryota > Metazoa > Chordata > Aves > Piciformes > Lybiidae > Pogoniulus > Pogoniulus pusillus. The sequence continues at coordinate 30,713,148 of NC_087276.1, read as the reverse complement.
CGGTTAATTTAGAGCTCACTTGGAATCAGAGGGTTCACACAGAGTTATGCTGTTCCCACTGGCTGAGGCATCTCCTCTGTACTGTTTGCACTTTTATGTTGCTTCTCCCATTTCCCAAAAAGGTTGTTAACAGAGACTTACATTTCCTGAGTTGCAGACAACTTTTTTGAAGGGAGGAAGGAAAGGGGAAGAAAAGGAGCACTTCACAGAGTTCTCCCTGAATGGCAGCAAGTGCTGAGCACGGCTTAACTGGGCAGTCTGGAACTGGCTTCAGGTTCTGTCAGAGAAAGCCTTGAGATTTGCCTTGATGGTCCCAGGCAAGGCCAGTCTGTTGCTTAGTGCAGAGTCCTCTATCTTCTGTCATTACAATAGGCTTAGTTTTCGTGGGGTGGTTATTTTTTCCCTTGGGAAAGCACCAAACGTATTTCCACTACGTTTTTATCCTTCCTTCTCTAAATGTGGCTAGTTTGGGGGTTAAGCAGCATCTGATGTGCTCGATACTTCTGTTGCTGTTTCAAAGTCTCCAATACCTGTCTTTTCAGAGATTCACATTAACACCTTCTGCCAACTTCCCAGCCAGCCTGTATGGAGAAGGGGCAGACCCGAAACCTCAGAACACTGGACAAGGTATCTTCTTTAGGTTTGCATCAGCTCTTCAAGCCACAGTGGCTTGCTTCCAGCAGTGATTTCAGTGCCTTTGTGCCCCGTGCAATCCCAGGGTGCTGCTGTGGTAAAGTGGGTTAGAAAGGAAGATGCATTGAGCTGTGAGACTTGTTTCATAGATTCATGACATGGGTTGGGTTGGAAGAGACCCTAAAGAGCATCTAGTTCCAGCCTCCCCTGCTGTGGGGAGGGACACCAGTTCAGTAACTATTGGCCATATTGTCACAAGGGAAAGCAGAAAGCATGTTTTTAACCTGTTTTAACCAAAATTCTGATGCTTCATTACCTGTTTGGTGATTACTTTATTCTAAGATGCATCTAGTAAAAGATGCAGAGCTATAACTTGAGTCAAAGTTGAGTAGGTCCTCATTTCTTCCTGGTTTTCTTTGAGCAGTAAATCAGAGGGCAGAAGGGATGTGTTGACAACTGATTTCCTATTTCTACACTCTTTGTAGAGAGGATTGTAAGCCAGCAGGCTTGTAAAACCTGCCAGAGGCCACAAAAAGAACTTCAGTGAAGTTGTTAGAAGTGTAACAGAGGATCTTGAATTCAAATCCGAGATGGGAGAATGAGCAGCTGTTGCTTTCAGTCTGTTGGCAGAGTCCTCCAGCATCCTGGCTGTAAACCTGCTGCACAGTCACAAAGCTGAGCTGTCAGGTAGAGTTCTCTTTTAAGTGCAATCTACAGGGAGTCATCTACAGGAGAATTTATCCAGCTCTGGATTCTGGTGCCAGTTCAGTGCTTGCTTCTCTGTGAGCCATGCTCAGACTACATTTTCTCCTGATTAAAAAAAAATCACAGAGAAGGTAGGAAGAAAGAAGAGAAACCTCTTGTTACAGCTTACCTGAAGAAACAGATGATCAAATTGTCCTGTTTATGAGGCAAGTTTGCTCTCTGTTTGTGGAAGGAATGCCAGACAGAGACCTGTGATGTGACCTGCTTCTGAGTCAGCAGCAGTGTCAGTAGCTGAATGGGGGAGGTCTCTTGCAGCCTGCCTATCAAGTGAGTTAGAGAGAGAGAGGAAGAGAGCAAATACAGGAGATGCAGCATACATTGTATTGTGTGTCCTCTATGTAGTGTGTTTGTTAGATGCACTCAATGAAGGAGGTATAAGTGAGAAAGATGAACTAGAGATACATAGGCAGATTGCCTGTCTATCTGTCCACCTACTGTCTATCCACCTGTTGGTCTATCTATCTATCTACCCCTCCTCTTCTCTCTCTAAGCTCTTCTCTCTCGGCCCTCTCCTCTCTCTCTCTCTGCCCTCTCCTCTCTCTCTCTGCCCTCTCCTCTCTCTCTCTGCCCTCTCCTCTCTCTCTCTTTACGCTCTCCTCTCTCTAAACTCTCCCCTCCTCTATCCTCTCCTCTCTCTAAAGTCTCCCCTCCTCTCTCTGTCCTCTCCTCTCTCAAAACTCTCCCCTCCTCTCACTCTCCCCTCTCTCTCTCTCAATGCTCTCCTCTCTCTCTCTCTGCACTCTCCTCTCTCTACACTCTCCTGTCTCCACCCCCTTCTCTCTCTATGCTCTCCTCCCCTCCTCTGCCCTCTCCTCTCTCTGCCCCCTCCTCTCTCTCTCTCTCTCTCTCTCTTTCTGTCTCTCTCTCCCCTCTCCTCTCTCTCTCCCCAGTCCCTCCAGTTCATTGTCTCAGGCAGTGTTTCACAGAATTAACCAGGTTGGAAAAGACCTTGGAGATCATCCCTGTGAAATGGTGCAGCCTCCTGCACACTATTGCAGCCAAGTGCCTGCAGGCAGGGAGTGCTGAGGGAGCTGGACAGCTGCTCTGTGTGTTGCAGGGCTGAGCTCCAGCGGGGGTGGCTGTCCCCCTGGAAGGCCAGGCCTGCAGCGTGATCCCATCATTCGGAAATATGGAGAGAAAAAGCAAGGCCTCACCAGCTACACTCTGACTCTGGAAGAGCAGAAAAAAAACGACTACCCCATCAAAGGTTCGTTTTAAAGGGCTTTTGTTTGGGTGTTTTGCTGGGGGGAGTTTTGTTTGCTTGGGTTTTGAATCTTTTTGACAGTGATGTGTGCTTGTAGAAGATAATGCTGAATGTAGAAGAGAGAAGTTTCTTACTCCTGGCTGTCTTCCTCCCAGGCTCCCCTGAATGCAAGGGCTACATAGATACCGAGTGTGATCAGCAGAGGACAGACAGCAGCCCCCTCTTTGGTCTGGACTGTGAAATGGTAAAGTGTGGGTGCCTTTGACAACATACAGGCGAGCAGCCAAACTCCTGCCAGCTGTTCCAGAGCAGGCCAAACACCCTGTGTGTTTGCTAAACCACTTCTGATACGTTGGTATCTAGTGCCAGTCCCTGCACTGATGGTGTCAGTGCTAATGCAGCCCTGGGAAGAACTCAGGAAGTGGTTCTGGCAGCAAAGCAGCAGTATGCTCTTGAGCAGTGCAGCAGAGAGCTCAGCTCTGCATTCCTCCTCCCAGCCTTCCCCAAGGTTTGGAAGGGAGAGCTACTTTACACCTCCTGCCTTTAGCTGGCACAGCTGTGGCAGCTGCTGGGAGGAGTCCTCCTTTAGTGCAGTTGTGACCTTGCAGAGATCAGTGCTGAGGAGCTAGCAGTACCCTCTAGTGGAGGTGTCCCTGCCTATGTCAGGGGGTTGGAGCTGGATGAGCTTTGAGGCCCCTTCCAGCCTAAACCACTCTATGATAGTACAGCCTCAGCTTGGCTCTTACATTGTACATCTTTGATGAAGATGCTCTCTGCAGTGCAGAGCAAGGCTGATTCTGTGAATTCAGCACTTTTTCCATCGTGGCTTTCTTTGTGCTGTGCTTGTGGTGGGCATTTAACAATTAAACCGAAGCATGCTCCAGTGTAAAGCAGCTGACTCTGAGTGGTAGGTCTCTGAAGGTGAGAGCCTCCTCAGCAGTGACGCTGGCTGCTGGCTTTGAGTGGCTGTGCCATGCTGTTTCAACCACTGCCTCTGCTTCTTCCTGACAGTGCCTGACTGCGAAAGGGAATGAGGTCACTCGTGTCTCCCTGGTGGATGCACAGGGGCAGTGCCTGCTGAATGAGCTGGTGAAACCTGAAACCACCGTCGTGAACTACCGCACCAAGTGACTTGCTCATAAGTTTACTTCCTCTTTGTCCTCCTGAGCTGCAGCAGGTTTCAAATCAAACCTGTTAGACGGGGCCTTGCAGAAGGCTGTGATTGGCACAGGTGTCTGCTGTGTTTTCCTCAGTGCTAACAGTTCTTTCTGAGCAGAATACCCAACATTGCTGTGCACTGCCACACAATGCCCCTGTGCCTGTGAGGCAGAGGCATTGTCACTGCAGGGTTCTGGGAGAGTTTTGTTACACATCAATGGCACATCTGTCAAAAAGGGATAGAGCAGCTTACCAGCTTTCACACACCTCTGGGGCTGGCCTTGGGGGCATAACAGAATCAGGCAAAACTCAAGCCTGGTCTTATCCAAAACTTCACCCATCTTTATCCTGGGATCTATGTGCCAGTCCCTTCAGGTCACTTGGACTCATTCTTGCCTGTGCTATCTGATGCTAAGAGATGCATCACTCTAGAATAGCTTCTGTTTGAGTGAGAGAGAGTCCCAGCAGTGGACTGTACCTGCAGTGTCTCCTCTTCTGTGGGAACAAAAGCAGACAATAGCATTCTGCTCTTCTGCCTTGGGGATTTTTATGTGCCCTGCTTGTAATACCCTCCAGTAGGGGCTGTTGCTGATGTGTTGGCTTTGCCTCACCCAACTTTTGTGTTGCAGATTCTCGGGAATCACAAAGAAAATGCTGCTTCCAGTGAAAACAAGGCTGGCAGACATCCAAACCAGGCTGAAAAAAATGCTTCCCCATGATGCAGTCTTGGTAGGGCATTCTCTGAATTCTGATCTTCAGGCTCTGGAAGTGAGTATGTGTTTATATGAGTACTTTTCCCAGCCCTGTGGTTTCAGACCTGAAAACTATGAAGTGGGTTGTTTTAATTAGTGCACAGGTATTCATTGCTTTTTGTTATGAATGGGTTTGTGGGGGGTGGCCTCTTCTCCCAGGCAACCAGCAATAGAACAAGGGGACACAGTCTCAAGTTGTGCCAGGGTAGGTCTAGGCTGGATGTTAGGAGGAAGTTGTTGGCAGAGAGAGTGATTGGCATTGGAATGGGCTGCCCAGGGAGGTGGTGGAGGCACCGTCCCTGGAGGTCTTCAAGCAAAGCCTGGATGAGACACTTAGTGCCATGGTCTAGTTGACTGGGTAGGGCTGGGTGCTAGGTTGGACTGGATGATCTTGGAGGTCTCTTCCAACCTGGTTGATTCTATGATTCTATGTAAGGATTTAAAAGACTTTCCTAACAGATACCAAACTTGCAGGGGGCTATTCTGAACCCAGAAGGAAGGGAGCAATCTGCTCAGACGTAGACACAGTTGCAACAGAGGCTTTACCTCTCTGCTTCACCCACGTGCTTCTTATCTCTCTCTCACAGGAGGAACTTAAGTCCTTCCTATATTTAATTTAACCAGCCTAAACAGCTTGAATTGTAACTTGTCTTTCTAAGCCAGTTTAGCTGTCTGGCTGAGTAGAATTGGGCTTGTTCCATTATTCCCATCTCATTGTGGAGCAGTTACCACTCAGGTAGCAATCGACAACTGAAGTGAAAAGGCAGAGCACAGATGATAACATGGAGCTGCTGCCTAAACCTATGTGACTGCTGTTCTGAAACTGAAATGCTGATGTTTTCTCTCCTCTAGATGATCCACCCCAGTGTCATTGACACCTCCTTGCTTTTTGCCAGAAATGCAGGGCGCAGATTTAAGCTAAAATTTCTGGCTAAAGCTGTTTTAGGGTAAGATGATTACTGCTGTGGGAGACATTAGGAGGGTGGGTGGGTCCTAGGCTCTTGCTTTTCCAAGTAGCAAGATGCTGAGTAGCATCAGAATGATTTCATACCGTTAAAGTTGAGAACTGAGGAGCAGGCTGGACCAGGAGACAGGGTGAAGAAGAGCTTCCTGCTGGGTTGAAGTATCAGGCAGTGTAATAAACTGGCTTGTCCTAGAGCAAGCAGGGCCCCTGTGGCCCCACCAGATCTGAGGCCGAGCAAAAGCAGCTTTTCTGCAGCTGTACCTGTGTGTTGAATTGTAGAGAAGCACAGGGACTCTGGCTCACGCCTGAGTAGGTAGCAAGAAGGAAAGGCTGTGGGAAAGTGTCTTCTAGTGCCTGGAAGCCTGTTGCTCAGTGTATGAGCTGCCACTGGACAGCAGTGTTAGCAGTGCACTTGTCACCATTCCCATAGGGAGAAACTCTTGCCAGTGAGGGTGGTGAGACACTGCCACAGACTGCCCAGGGAGGCTTGGGTGCCGCCTTCTTGGAGGTGTTCAAGGCCAGGTTGGATGAAGCCTTGAGCAACCTGTTCTAGTGGGAGGTGTCCCTGCCTATGGCAAGAGGTTGGAGCTGGATGATCTTTAAGGTCCCTTCCAACCTAAACCATTCTGTGAATCTCTGAACAGTGAGGACTGTGCAGCACCAGAGGCACCAAGGGGAAGGCTGCCTCCCTGTCTGTCTGCAGACTGAGTTGGCTCCTTGGGCAGGGAAGAAGTCACATTAAAGTAGGCATGCATCAGGGCAGTGAGCACCAGTAAACAGTGTGCAAAAGCATTTCTGGCAGTGGCATTTGGGAATGTTTGCCAAGAGTTCTGTACAGAACTGGAATCCCTTTTGGAGAGGGGAAAGGACCCAGCCTAGAAAGGGCAGGATGTTGGTCAGTGTGGAAACCCCCAGATAATCTGCTTCTACACCTGATTTTGATGTCCTAGGAAGGAGATTCAGTGTGAAGAGAAGCTTGGCCATGATCCTGCAGAAGATGCTCGAGCTGCGCTGGAATTGGCTCAGTTCTTTATAGAGCAAGGACCAGCAAAGGTAGCTACAGCTAATTAAGATTGCCAGCCTTGATCACAGAATGCACAAGTTCCCATGCTTAGGCAGGAAGAAGCCAAACCATTCCTGCTCACCCTCTTGTGATTTAAAAGAGAAAATGGAGCTGTGACAGAGACCTGAGTTTTGACAGCTTCTTGCTTTCAGCATGTAGCCAAATATCACAGGCTCACAGGTGTCAGGGGTTGGAAGGCACCCAAAGAGTTCATCCAGTCCAACCTCCCTGCCAGAGCAGGACCACACAGTCTAGCTCAGGGCACACAGGAACACATCCAGACAGGCCTTGAAAGGCTTCAGAGAAGGAGACTCCACAACCTCTCTGGACAGCCTGTGCCAGTGCTCTGGGACCCTTACAGTAAAGAAGTTCCCTCTTGTGTTGGAACCTCCTGTGCTGCAGCTTCCATCCATTGCTCCTTGTCCTATCCCAGGGAGCAGTGGGCAGAGCCTGCCCCCTCCTCCTGACCCCCAGCCCTCAGATAGTTATTGACATTTATTAAATCCTCTTTCAGTCTTCTCCAGACTAATCAGCCCCAGGTCCCTCAGCCTCTCCTCATCAGGCAGTGCTCCAGACCCCTCATCATCCTCGTAGCCCTCTGCTGGACCCTCTCCAGCAGATCCCTGTCCCTCTTCAGCTGGGGAGCCCAAAACTGAAGGCAGTACTCAAGATGAGGTGTAACCAGGGCAGAGGAGAACCTCCTTTGATTTACTGGACACACTCTTCTTAATACACCCCAGGATCCTGTTGGCCTTCTTCGCCACAAGGGCCAAGTATCTTCCTAACCTGACCATTTCCAGTGTTCCACTGCTCCATCCCTGCCAGGAATCAGTGTTGCTGCTGCTCTTGAAGAGGGGCACTGGCTAAGGGCTTGAAAGGCTGGCAGCCTACAGGAGTGCTGCTCATTTTGCCAGGTGAAAGAAGCGAGAGGGATCTTGTGTGTTGTGCTTGTGAGTCTCTTGCTTTTGTCATTGATTTCTAAGAGAGCTCTGTTGGGAGGTGGTTGCTGCTTGGTGCTGTGGGTGCTGCAGGCTTGGAAATGACAGCAGAAAATAACAGGGCAAGAAGTGAATGCCTGTGTGTTTTCACTGCTGGGGAGTGTGCCTGGGTGACTCACAGGGACAGCACATGTGCCTGCTTAGCTACAATTAGCCGAGGTGGAAGCCAACTGCTCATCTTCCTTCCCCAAGGTAGCAGAACTCAACTTGGAGATGCTTCTGACAGCTGAAAGACTGGCTGAGGCCTCACAGAACAAAGCTCCATTACAGCCACAAGGATGTAAGATCCAGAAGCAGGCAACTGAGCCTCCACAGGTCCCCAGAGCATGGTAATGTGATGCTCAGCAGTGCATGGTTTGCCTCCACTCCTGTCCTCAGTGAAATCAAACTGTGTTATGTTTGTCAGAAGCCATCAGGATCTGCAGTGAGAGACACTGATAATTGTAGCATAGCACTGAAAAACGTTCAGAAGTTGCATCTTAAATTTCAGAGAGCATTTTCTAAGCTTCTTCTGCTGTTGAGGACCAGACTATCCTTTGAGGTTTCCTTGCTGAACTGTATTGGTTTGCTCTGACAAGAGCTTCTTGAAAGCTTTTAAGTCACCATACTGCTCAGCAGTGTGATTCACAGCTTGCTTCTCTCTCCCAGTTTTTTAGACTGCTTCCAGGGGACTGGCCACAAACCCCTCCTTTTGGGCAGAGAGGACCTAACCCCTTCTGGCCTGTGTCAGAGTAACCTGAACTCTTCAAACAAACAGGTGAATGGGTTTAGAGTGGGTTGGGCTAAGCCAACAGTAAAGTAATTCCGAGTTCTTCTTGTTGAGGGGGTGGATAGCTGAGTCCTGTTTTAAACAGCTGCCTGACAGAGTTGTTAGCAATAGTGTTAATGCCAGGTGAGTCAAATCCATCTGAGCCCTTTGGAAATGAGCTTTGATCCTCTGCATCCTGTCCTTACTCAAAGACTTTCTGCCTGAGGGCTTCCTCGGACAATAACGATAATTAAAGCTGGGAACTGAGTTCAGTAACTTTGTTTTTCAGCCTTGCCTTGTTCCTCTTTGAACCTTCACACTCTTTTTCTTCCAGATTCTTCAGAGAGCCTTATCAGCTGTTCCCCAGTCCATGTTCAGCATCATTCAGTTCAGCCTGAGACCAGAGGACATTGCCTCTCAGCCTCTTGCTGGACTTTGTGGGAAGGTACTGGGCTTTCTGGGAGTCCTTTTGGTTGCCGAGGCGGGAAAGCGATGTTCTTTGTCTGGCGGCACCAAGTAGTTAGTTCGTTTGCTTTGTGAAGTTCCTTCTCTAATCTGTGTTCCCACAGGTGAGAAGCAAGCTGACTGACATGCTGACAATTTATGCAGGTCCTTTTGAAGAAAGCTTTTGCCTGAAGTCTGTGAGAAAAGAATTTGGGAGGTGCGGACCAATCCAGTCTCTTACAGTGGTAACTGAAACATACCAGGTGAGGAACACTGCAAGCATGAAGTGTGCTGACAGGCATCAAAGGCCCGAGTAAGCTCTTGGAAAGATAAGCACCACTCTGGCTGGGGCTTCTCTGGAAGTTTAGTCATCAGCTACAACTCAGGGCATCTAAAAGCCGCTGCACGCAAGGACAAGTACAGATACAGCTCCTGTGGCTTAACTGTGCTGGTTGAGCTAGAGGACTGTCAGCACTGGAGTAGCTGAGATGCTTTTCATCCCTCTCAAGAGAACTGATCTGCTAGGGCCTTTCATATGTGTTGAGGTGGGGGAAGGGGAGTGTAGCTGACAAACTAATGGAAGGCTGTTTTTAACAGCAAAGGTATGTGGAGTGTTACACAGGAAAAGGTTTGAGGGTGACAGATTGCGTCTGTAAAGTAAACACAACGTCAGTGAGACCTCACGTTTAAAGAGGGAGGGATGGAGCGTGTCTCTTACTGATAAGCCTGTCTTACTGTTCTCTTTCAAGCCCTATGTCTGTATCCAGTATGAAGTGTTGGAAGCTGCCCAGCTTGCTGTGGAAAGCCTAAATGAAACTGAGGTAGCAGGATCCTGCATTAAGGTAAAGAACACAACTGGCAAAAGCCAGGTCGTGTTGAGCACAGAAACCACATCCAGCATGGCTCTTGGAGTATCTTCTCACAGCACAGCAGCTGGGCTGGTCCTGCTGGCACCATCTCCCTGTGCATGAACAATGCAGAGCCACTGTCAGAAAGGAAATGGTTATAGCTCTCTTGGGCTTTTTCCTTTCTGCCTGTCAGCAGAAGGGGGTTAGAAAGCATTCTGGCCTCCAGCTGCAGCGTTCAAAGGAAGAGGCAAGTCAGAGGGTGTTAAAATGCCATCCACAGAGCAGGGGGGTCTTCATTTTAGTGTTTCTGCATTACAGACATGCTGTCTCTTCCAAGATGCCTTCCCTAGGCACGTGTGTTTCAAGAGAGGGCAAAGGCTTGGGCAGCCTTGGGCGAGGGGAATAAATGACTGAACCGAGTCACTCAAAGGGCAGAAGTGCTCGGGCTGACATACTGCCTTTGTGCTTGCTGAACCCACCCCAGGTCCAGAGGCCTGTCACTGCAGCAATGCTGGACTGTGATGTGCTGCTGAGGGAGCTGGAAGTGGATGTAGAAAATGAAGGTGTGATTTATGTGGCGGGGCTGAAGAAGTCCTGGACGGAGACAGATTTGCGCGAGGAATTCAGCCAGCTGAAAGACCTGGAAACGCTGTTCCTGCCCAAGGACCTTCAGAGTGGGAAGCACAGGACCTGCTGCTTCCTTAGTAAGTACCTTCACAGCCTGCTTCTTCCCTTCACGGGAGCTCATGCAGCAGTACTTGAGACTTTGCACAGCCGAGGGCTGCTGCAGCTCCTGTCTGCTCAGAGGGATGGTATTTAAAGTAGCCCAGGGCAAGCATCTCCTCTTTGGAGGAGCAGCTTACAGCTAAACACTGAGAAAGGGAAAAATGCTTTAAAACATGCACAGAATCTCTGCTCAGAGAAGTGCCAGGGCAGTTCACTGGCTGCAGTACCTCAGTGTGAGGGTTAGCTACTACACAGCTTCACACAGATGAGTAATCACCTCTACAAGGTGAGGAGAGCAAGTGGGAGAGTGCTGCTGCACTTAGCTGACCTTGCTGGAGGCTGCTGTTTACCTGTAGCAAAAGGAGGATCTGCTTGCTGCAGTGATGACAGTTTTTTGTCTCCTTTCTGCTCCACGCATTTAGCCCTGCCCTACAGGTGACAGCAGGGCAGCAACATCACAGCCAAAGCATGTTCCCCTTCTCCTTGTGCTTCAGAATTCCAGAAACCAGAGAGTGCTGTGGATGCCCTTGAAGTTCTAAGTGGCTGGACTGTGAAGGGCTGCAAACTGAGAACAAGGAACGCTCTTGCCTCGGGTCACCTCTGGAGATGGATGCAGCAAATGAATCACAGCAGTGGGAAGCAAGGAGGGAGCATTTCAGATGAGAAAATGGAGCAGCTGCCTGCCTCTGTGAGTTGAAGGCTGTGCTGATGTTCATTACAGCTGGGGAGGAGGTACTGCCCTGGGAGCAGTAACCTTTGGAGCAGACTTAGACTCACCTCACACATTTTAGTGGGACTGGTACAGCTCTGCAGCTGAATTGGGGATTTTAATGCTTCTATTCTGTTATGCAGGAGCAAGATCTAAGGAAAAAAGTGAAGAAGTTAGACCAGTATATCAAAAAGCTTTATAGGAGTCTGCAGAGTAACACCTTGTGTGTTGTTCTCTTTCCTGGAGTGAACAGGTAAGCTGCCCCCTGTTTTGCAAAGAGGCAGGGAAAATCCATAGCCAAATGTTTTTAGTCCCTGCAGACGGAAGTGAAAACCTGAGAGAAAGCCTAGGAGGCTGTTGTGTTTATTCAGTCTTTGAGTCTACTTGGAGGTTGCAGGCTTCTTGCTGCTGGACCAGCAAGCTTGTGTGCATCGAGCCCTGTGAGGAGAGGCTGAGGGAGCTGGGGGTGTGCAGCCTGCAGCAGAGGAGGCTCAGGGCAGAGCTCATTGCTGTCTGCAGCTCCCTGAAGGGAGGCTGTAGCCAGGTGGGGTTGGGCTCTTCTGCCAGGCAAGCAGCAACAGAAGGGGACACAGTGTGAAGTTGTGGCAGGGGAGGTCTAGGCAGAGAGAGTGATTGGCATTGGAATGGGCTGCCCAGGGAGGTAGTGCAGTGCCCATGCCTGGAGGTGTTGAAGCCAAGCCTGGCTGGGGCACTCAGTGCCATGGTCTGGTTGATTGGCCAGGGCTGGGTGCTAGGTTGGGCTGGATGATCTTGGAGGTCTCTTCCAATCTGGTTGATTCTCTGATTCTAAGGTTCCTGGGAGCAGCACTAACACCTCTGTTTCTGTTGCAGTGTGCAGGGATCAGAGGCTGGCCTTGGGCTGATGGGAATAAAAGAGGCTGGAGGCAGGAGTGCTTGCTGACTGCCAAGTCTTTAAGCAAAGTCCTTTGTTAAGATGTTTTTAATTCCTCCACTATTGATGGCTTGGTAAAGCTCTCTTGCCCTGAGAACAATAGCCTTGCACTCTGTATCACTAACAAGGTCTAAAAATAAAGGCTATTCAAAACTTTATCAAGCACAAAACCTTTTCCATTAACCCTTCTTGCTGGGGCAGTTTTCCTTGGCAGAGGCTGAGCCAAGCAATGCTTGGGAGGGGCTGGGGGCAAACCAGGGGAGCGGTGCTTAAAAGCTGATTACTGTTGGCATATGAGATGTAACTCAGCAAGTCCTCCAGTGCCAGGGGCTGAGGTGCCAGCTGGGCTGTCTTCACCTTGCAGGCCATAAAGCAGTGAGCCAAGTGCCTGTGGTACCTGCAGCAGGTGCTGAGCAGTGAACAGCTGGCCTAGGGAGGTGTGTGGATCTCTGGAAAGGCTCCGTGCCAGCTCCTGAGCAGTCGCTGCCTCCTTTCCGGAAAGTACTGTGCTTAGCCCATGGAAAGAAGGAATTGGTGATTCATAACTCTTGGACACCTTCCACTTTCTCCTCCATCCCTGACCACCCCCCCACACCATTCACACACCAAAAAGATGAAAAAGAGAAGTTTCAGTGTGGCTGTGGGAGGGCCAAGGGCCATTTTCTGGAAAGCACAGGACTGTGTGGACACTACTTTGGCACTTGCAGCTGGAAGCAGAGCTGCAGGATAGACCCAGTGCTCTCCCAGCAGTAGGATGAGCTGACCTGCAGCCTGACAGCTTCAGACCCATGCTGTGCAGCCACTGCCACCTCAACACAGAATTTGAGCAGCTCTTGATAAACAGATGGAATTTCCAAGTAAGAGGATGCCTGAGAGAGCTTTGAGCACTCAGAACAAAAAGAAAAACTAAAGGAAATTGTTGTTACAAGGCTTGAATGTGAGACATAGGATTTCCTGATAGGAATTAGAACAGGCTCAGATCAAGCTGAAATAGCTTTTAGGCCAGCATTATTAAGTACAGCTGACAGAACATTTACACCCTGCATTTTCCAACCCCAAGCTCAGTGGGCAAGCAAAGAGCAGCTTACGGAGTAGAAGTTGAGAGTTGCTGCATGGAGGAGCAGGCAAAAGACACGGGAGAGAAGGCAGTGCCATGGTCTGGTTGATTGGCCAGGGCTGGGTGCTAGGTTGGACTGGAGGAGCTTGGAGATCTCTTCTCAACCTGGCTGATACTATAATTCCATAACAAAGGCAGCACTAGTGAGTAGTAGATGCCCAGTGTCATTTGTAGGTAAACAAAGCCTCCAACATGCCTGCAATTGAGCCTACGAAGCAAGCTGGAGGTAGCCACAACTTTGGGTTTTCTTTTCCTTTAAAAAGGTGTTTTACCCACTCCAAGGGAGTTTGGCACCCTGCAGCTGCAGCTACTGCAAACTGGGAAAAGCAGCAATGTCAGTGCTACCACAGCTTGTGAAAAGGAGCCAGTTGCTGCCCCCAGCACTGCCAGTCCTTGCTGTGGACTCCAGCCCAGCAGAGAGCGCAGCATCAGGCAGTTCAGAGGAAGGGGGTGAAAGGCTGACTCCTGTCCAGCCCATTGACAGCCAGCACTGTGGTAGCCCTTTGGGCTGTAAAACCCCAGCTGGTTTTCATTCCAGAGAAGGCTCTTAGTGCCATGGTCAGGTTGATTGGCCAGGGCTGGGTGCTAGGTTGGACTAGATGAGCTTGGAGCTCTCTTCCAGCCTGCTTGATTCTATGCTTTTATGTGGTCACTTCCCTGCTAGGACCAGGTAAGATCCAGGAGTCCTGCTTGAGAAACTGGAGCTGGTGAACAAAACTAGTGAGTCCTGCTTGTAGGCATGAAAAGATAACTGATTTGACCCCTTTTAATTGAAAGTGTATAAAAGGACTTTGACTTTAAATAAGACATTTTGTACAAAGCTTGAGCATGAGAAAAAGGTGAAGCCCAACCTGGCATTGTGTAACCACCACAGAAGGTACTCAGCTGTTCAGTAATGCACACACCAGCCTGCACCCTCCCTTTCTAGGGGGTTAGATTGCTGGAGCTGGTCCACTCCCTCCCCTCAGCCCTTACTGGAATACAGGAAACCCAGAGGCTTTGGAACACTCACAAGGCTACAGCAGGCAGGATCCCGTGTGACTTGAGGAGTCTTTTCCTTTTTTTTTCTTGAAGGGCTTGGTCAGTCAAATATACATCAGTACAATGATCTCACAGGGAAATGAATGGCAGCTTGGCTTAGAAAAAGCACCAAAATATTTAATATACATCTGGCACAAGTTCCACAAGAAGTCAGTCATGGACAAACCAATACTTTGCTTGTAAGAAAAGAAAAACTTCAGACTGCACTTAATGCTTTCTTCCAAAAGGAACACGACAAAAACATTGCACTCAGGATTGCTATCAAGTAAAAAGACAAAACCTTCTCGGTACAACCTAGTTGCACTGTGCCTCAGATGGCACCGTGGGTGAGATGCTGTTCCCATGCTGTTCCAGACAACAACGGTGAGCAAAACTTGATACAAGTAACTGTAGGAACTACAAACCAAGCGGGACTGGGCGGATGCAGCCTTCTGAACGTCTCCCACTCTGCCTCAGTGCCCTGGGTTCAAGTTCAGCCACATCCCTCTAATGAAAGAGCTACACCAAACAGAGTTTACTCCAGCCATTGTGAAGCATCACGTTGCCACAGCACTCCTGGTACTGCTGTGTGCAGCAGGGAGCTCAGCTTCCATGCCCTGCTCCGTGCCAAGCAGTACATTCATGTCCCAGAGCCAGCATCCGACCACACACAGTTAGCTCTCAGCTGACTCCAGAAAGGCAACAACCACTCCCAGCAAAGGACAGCAGATTCCATCCTGCCCACCCTTGCTAGTTCACCGAGGAGCTGAGTGCCTGACCAGCTCATTGCATGCACAGGTGAGCCAGTGGTAGCTGCACAGAGGGCTGCTCTCATGCTTTCCTTAGCATGAGTTACTTCTCTGTGAGCAGACACCACCAAAAGGCATTTCTTTCTTCTGTAAAGGGTGACCTGGGGCTAAGCTGGGACCTCCAAAGTGCTCCCAGAAATCCAGCTGCATCACCCAGCTCTCCCAGGCTGGCCCTTCCCCTCCACACCACCTGTGAAGGACTTGCAGCTGTCTCATGCCTTCAAGACCAGGCACTACAAACCTCAGTAGCACTGGGTCAGGACCTGACTCTGGCAGCTGCATCCATGTCTCTTGGCACTTGAGTTACTCAATGACTAACAGCACCATGCCCACCAGCCCCTCCTGCCAGCCCATCTCCTTTCTAAGACTGTTTTCAGCTTGCAAGAAAGCAACCATTTTTAGGATCACTACATTTACGTTGACTTCACAGCTCACAGCTCCAAAACACAAAGCACTGTGGCCATGAAGTCCTCTGACACGTATGGGAGTGTACAAACAGCAGCCAGCCTTCAGCTGATCTCCTGTGCCAGGTAGCCTCCTCTGCTCACAGGAGCTCCCCTCTGATGGGCCCAGAGAAGAGCAAGAGTCAGCAGCTGCAACTGCAGGCAATAGCAACGTTCAAGTAAACTCATTGGTTCAGCAGCAGTAGGCAACCCTTAGTCCAAACGTGCTTCACAGGGAGAAAAACCAAACCACTTCCCAGCAAGGACACTGGAGAGGGATAGGCTTTCCCTGGCTGTCTATGAAATTGCATGTTCTCCAGAAAGGGCTTCTCTGAAAAGTGCAATTAGGCAAAGATAGAAAATGTTTGGTTTGGTTTTAAATAATTAAAAAGTTGTACAAGCTCCAGAACCTGTTGGGTTTTAAAACCTAACTAGAGCAAGAGTGAGGATTGCAGGAGTGGCAAGGAACTGCTGCAAGGGCAGTGATTTAAGGCAAGCTGTTAGCAGGACTCATAGGCTCCTTTTGCTGATTGCCCCACGTGTCCTCCCTTCCTCTCTAAATCCATGCCATACAGGTAGTGCAAGAGGGCACAGCCCAAAAGCAGCCCTCACACTGGAAGAAGAATCTTGTAGCAAGTTGCTACAGCAGAGCATCTCCTGGGGATTTGCAGAGGGCATTAACCGTGACAGAGGGAGGGAAGCAATGGGGACAGATGTGTCCTGTGAAAGACACCACCTAAATGCATTCATGATTAGAACTGAGCACTGCAGTTGCTCTGGCTTCTCCAACACACTTGTGCCTGGTCCAGCTGCGCTCACAGACAAGGGATTCATCTAGAGCAGGATTCTGAGAGGATGTGTTCTCATCTTTGCTGGGGGTCCAGGCCAGCACAGACCTAAAGCACAGCAGTTTTGCTCCAAACAAAACCACTCGTGGCACTGCATCAAGGTGGGTGCCTCAGGTTTTAACAAGAGCTAAGGAAAAGGCTGATGGATCCCTCCTGGAGAGCAGCTGCTCCACCTTCAGCTTCCTGTCAGGGATGTGTGATGAGGAAAGCTCCTGAGGCACAGGCAGCGCAGCTCCAGTGGGTCACTATTGCACTCCAAAAGTAGCACCCGGCAGGACCGACACTTGAATTTGCAGCTTGGCTTGGCTCCCTCTCCAAGGGGCAGCTGCATGCAGGCAGAGAGCAGTATGGCAAAGAGGGAATACTTAGCTTGGGTCAATTTGAAAAGGAAAAACAAAAGCTAAAGGTTTCTCCCAGGATTTCACACCTGGATGAGTACTGAATAGTAACCTTAAACTCTTCAAGTCTAAGGACAAGAGGTAGAGACACCTGTGTACTTCATGGTGAAGGAGTTACAGCCTCCTATCTTACCATCTCATGTATTTTACCTTCAGCTGGCAACAGAAACCCAAAGACTCAGGCTCCAACAGCCCAGAGAGAAAACATGACCACTGGTGGGTTTGTTTTGCACACAAAATTAAAGCAGCCACTTCCCTTTCCAGAGTTAGCTGAAAAATTCATGGTGTTTTGCTGCCTACCAAAACCCTGCCCTGAAGAAGTTTTAGTTTCAGGTTCAGCATTCTCCTTTTTGCTCTGAAAGGCTAAGTGCACAGGCAGGAGTGAGCTGAAGGGCAGGCCTGGGTGCCCAGCTCACCCAGGACCTTCTTGCACACAAGGCTGCAAGACCTGCATGCTCACAATGACTATCCATTACCAATGAATGGGCATGGCAGAGCCTCAGCCAACCAATGCCATCACGACTGAGGTGGCTGTTAGCTCCGTGGTGCTGCTTTGACTTTGCTGGGCTCTTTTTGGAAGCAAGGCCTGCACCTGTAAGGAAGGTGCTGATGATGCCAGTGCCAGGCAAACGCTCCTCAGCACAGAGCCGTGTCTGGGAACCACAGGCTACTCCTAGGCTCTGGGGCTGCTTTGGGCTCTGCTGCAAGGAGTGAACCAGTCACACAGGCAAAGCTGCTGCTGCCCCCAGCACCCTGAACTCTCAGGTGACAGCCACCCCGCCCTCAGGACGAGAGGCTGCATCAGTCTGCAGCCCAGTCACTCACCCACAGTGCAGCAGGGTGAGCTTGTTCCACACTCCTAAGCGTGCTCAGCTGAAAGGCTACAGTGGTTCAGAGGCTGACTCAGGAGCAGATTTACCCTGCCGGGGGGGGGGGGGGGGGGAAGGCAGCACTTGATGGACCAAACCACCACAGAATTCAATCACCTGATTTTATGACACCTGCCACCCTTGGATTTATTTTTTTCCTGTGGTTCTTTCCTTGTGATTGCAGAGTATTAAAAAGCTGTAATTCCCCACCCAGAATAGCACCGGCAGCAAGTAAACTCACAGCTCAACATCCAGCTTCAGTCTCCTCGCTCATGTTTTATGGGCAGAACCTTTGAAACCTTCTCTTGAAATCAGTAAATAAGTCTTTGACCTCATAAAATGTAGCCACACAAAAAATAGCACAACTGAGCCTCTAGGTCAATCTGGAAGCCAAATTTTCAGGGTGTTGCAAACTAGAACACGGTGCAGGTGGTCAGTGCTTCATTACTAAGGTTTACAGGAGCTGTATTTCTCTGAGCATTAGGGAAGGCAATAAAATGCCAGAGTGTAGATGTCAGCCCAGTTTTCCAGTACATTACTGCATCCATATAGTTATCTATAGTTATTTCTCCCAACTTGCAGCAGATTCACTACATGCATAAAAGTTTTCTAATGCATACTCTCATTAAAAAAGAACCAACCCAAACTTAAGTAGTTGCAATGGTTTCAAAGATCTCACCAGCAGCACTGTTCACTACAGTCCTGTGCCCTACACAACACAAATGTTAAGCTCTGTAAAAATGAGAAGTCAAAATGCATCTGGCCTGTCCCACAGATATTCACAGCTTAGCCATCAAACAAGCATCTCTGCTCCAAAGACTTCCCAGAGCCATGCACAAACCCCCACTCCCACACAGGTACCCCAGCGCTGCAGAGCGTGATCTGCTCTGCTCTGCTTTAGGATCAGAACACCACCAGGCTGTCCAAAGAAAGGTCTGACAGCCTCTCTCGGCACTGCCACCTTCAGCTGCTGGCTGAGGAGTTTGGAAGTGAGGCTGCTTTGCATTATGCCAACGCTAATTAAGAAGCCTGAAGTGAGGCTAAACCAAACCTGCTTTGCTCGACGCAGCCTTTGGCCTGGTGCTGCTCCTGCTAGGCTGAGAGCAGCCCGACAGGAGCAAGGCTGAAAGCGTGGGACAGCAGGCATTGAGAGCTGCATGACCTTTCCCCAAGAGGAAATAAGGTTTCTCCTTTCCTGGGTATTCACCACCACTGACCTCAAGCAGCAGCTGCAGGCTGTCTGCCACCCTAACCTGGCTAAGCTCCACTGTGCTGCAGAGCGACTCCCTCACTGCCAGCCACGCTCAGAGCACAGGACCAGTGCCTTCGCTGCAGAGCTCCAGCCCTCATCCCTGCAGCTGCTGCAAGCTCAGCAGCTCCAGCAGCAGCAGGCACTGCTGTGACTGTGTGTGCATGCTCTGGCTGTCCTTTTCAACAGGGAGATTTCACACTCTGGACACTGGGAATTCCCTTCAGGAAAAAACAAGTAAATTATGAACAAAGTATTTAGTAGCTGAATGAATGAGTGGTCTCAAAACTATAAACACAGCTTTCACTGGCTATCAAATCAGTCTCTCTTTGGACCCTCTGACAACAAAGCAGCCTCTGCTGGGGAAGTTTTTTCTTCTTTTTTAAAGAAAGAACAGCACCAGCAGAAGTCTTGCCATAAATTCCCTTACACCAGCACAAGTGCTCTGGCTTGCTGCCCTCACTGAGCCAGGTCTTACTGCCAAACACTGCTTGTGCCTTGGTAGCTTGGAAGGTTACAGGGGCAAGGGCAAAGCTTTGGGTATATTTACCTCTAAAAGAGCAAGTTCAGGGCCCCCCTCCTGCAAAGGGACACTCAGCTGCACCCAGAACAACTGCATCTGTTTTCCACAGCTTAATGTTACATCCCAGCAAGAGTTTGCAGAAGCAGCATGGCCCAAGCTCTTCTTTTATTAGATGAAAGGGATGTTGCCTGGCCTGTGGGCTTGGCTTTAAGCAGTTCTCAATAACCACATTTTGTTAGTGATTTATGGTCTCAGACCAAGATGCTGCACACCAGTGACAGAACTCAGGCAGATCCTCCTCCTCTCTGCTAACCCCTCTGAGGCACAGCAGATGGGCTAAGCATGCCACCCTGGATCCAGTGACAAGCTCACCACTTCAAATCTGCTTCCCTTTAGCTTCCAAAGCCTCACATGCCACAAGCCATTAGCTGCTAGGGATGGCTGTGCAGGTTTTCGTTTGGCTGTTGCACGGTGTGGGGGTTTTGTTTTGTCCGGTTTGCTTCAGCTGAAGCTCATTTAGGATCCCAAAATGCAGCTCTGCAAATGACAGGTGTGCAACAGAAGTGTACCAAATTCTTTAAAGCCAGTGCTGGGCTCTGTCAGAAAGCCTTGGCACTCATCCCTTGCACCAAAAGGTGGCCAAAAGTTGACTCACTAAAATTAAAAGGTAGCATCAATAACCAAAAAAAAAAAAGGTTTCAACCAGTGTTAATAAAACTCCCTTTAAGCCACAACAGTTCCAACAAGCAAACAGTCCCAGTACAGGCATTGTAAAATAATCAATTGGCTCCTAGCCAAAAAGTATCAAATGGGTCTAAAAAGGGACTCCTCTACACTGCTGTCATCAAGAACACAGTCAGAATTCACTCTGTCATCAGATGCTTCAGAGGGTGTGGAGCACTAACTGCAGTCCAGCAGTTCAAGAGGGTTTAAAAAAGGGCTTTGCCAACGTTACTGCAAAAGGTAGCTCCTGACATGGAAGTACTGTGCTTGCCAGACAAGTAAGAGACTACTCCAGGTATAAAGCAAACAAAGCAAAGCAGAATTATACCACAGTTTTCCTTGGAGACTTAGGGTTTGGGTGTTGCTTCTGCTCAACGCTGAGCAAAACTTAAGAAGCAGAACCTTTGGTTCTTTTTAAAGTCAAGTAAAAAATATCCTCATGGAACCACCAGGGAAAAAAAAAAAAAAAGAGAGAGAGAAAAAAATAAAATAGCAACTTCCAGAGGAAAAAAAAAATATATGGAAGTCCATCAAGAAGTCCACTTTCAGTAAAACTGAGGTAGTACTGCTCTTTTATTAGGTGATGTGTAAAGAGATTCGGGTACAGATCATTATCCACCACTCAGTTGACTGACAGGTACAGTAATTTCAGAGAACACTCCTGGAAAAAAAAAAGAGAAAGGAAAAAAAATCCTAAGGAATGATCTGGACTCCTTCACTAAGAGCTTAAAATGGGAATTCACCATGTTACAAAACGCTGTTGCTTGTCTTGGGGGGGGGGGATTTGGTTGGGTTTTCTTTCTTTTAGAGTCTTATTAGCAGGGGATTAATGCATGTCTAGTTACCAGTTAACACTGCTGTTCTTCTTGGTATAAAAACAAACCCACCCTTAAAAATCATTACAGCCTAAAACTTCAACCATGTAAACAGCACTACACACAGTACAGACCTGCCCTGACAGGTGGAGTATGACAGACCCAAAACACAACCCTTCATCTGGCACTGCATCACTTAGCAATGTTAACTTAACCTAACTAAACAGACCCACGATGTGCAAGAAAGATCAGACTTGGGCTGATCTGAAGTCTTGGGGGGGAAAAAAAAAAAGAGAGAAACAAAACCAAAAACCAAATAAATCTAACCCCAAAACGCTGACCTTGTAGCCAGGGGCAAAACGTTTCCAGGCGAGAGGAAGAAGGAATAACCCAACGGAAGAAAGTGCCTAAAACATGATACAGCATTTTAGAGCCCTTTCGAAAGACAAGGCAGAGATAGGTGTAAAGTAGAAAAACCTGGAGCCTCGGCCGCCTCCAGAAGCATCCAGAGGTTACACTTCACCAAGGGCAGCAGCTGGCTGCCGCCACTGCTGCTGGCAGGCCGCTAAGTCTGGTCCTGCAGGCGCAGGCCCTCCGTGTCCGCAGCCCTAACGCGTTTGGCTTCCTCCTCCCTTCTCCTGCGCTCCATTTCCCACTCCACGAAGGTGTCGAAGAGGCTCGGCCAAGCCTCGTCCTCGCTGTAGTTGCTAAGGTCTGGTCCAATCACCTGAGTAAAATTTAGAAACATGTTCCACGTGTCCCGGGAGATTCCCTTGATTCCTGAGGGGTTCTCGACTAGGAAGTGCAGCCACTGGTCCAAAATGGGAGGCTTGTTTTGGGTGAAGACTAATTTCCACAGGGCGATGGCTATTTCCCGGTGCAGTGACCTCTGCCCCTCTTCAGAGTCCAGGCCGAACTGGAAGGTGAAGCGATAGAGATCCTTGAACTTATCCTCCTGCTTGGCCTCCTTGAGCAGGCTGGGGAACCTCGCACAGATGCCGTCGATGCTGTCTGCCTTTATTGCTCTGCAGCCCTCGAAAAACTCCTTCCTGTCGAGCAAGGGAAGAGAAGTCAGTGCCAGTGCTGCCCCCCAGCACCCTCCCAGCGCCGCTCCGGCAGAGGAGGTTACCTGCCAGGGGCACTCTCCACCCAGCTGACACAACCCTTTCGGCCACAGGAGCTACAGAGCTATTGGCAAGGAGCAGAGCGTGGCCTGGGCAGCCAAGCAGCCTCTCCTCGGACCTCCTGGAGCACTGTCAGTGATTGGAAGGTTCTGCTGTCTGCCTGACTGCTTGATACTACCATGTCCAGGGCCTTCACAGCAAAAAGGGAGCAGATTTACCACCAAAGAGGTGCCACATTTACACCAACTTGACTCAGTACTGCCCACACGGAAAGGGCTGAGCCACTGCTCTGGCTGAGCTGTTCTCAAGGGGCAGAGCAGTTCACCGGTGGCTTCCTGTGGTTTTTGGTTGCTCTTCCAGCCTGTGGAATAGAAAGGTGCCAACAGCAGTGGTCACAAGGCACCTGCCCAGAGAGCTGAAGAGAGAAGGGCACCACACAACACAGGCAAGCTCTGAACACTGCTCAAGGTGCCAGTCCTTGTCTGACTGACTTAATAACACAACCAAGCAGGTAGGTGGGTAGCTCTGGTTTCCCTAACGCTCGTCAGCAAGCATCAGCACAGCCAGCACTAACCGCAGCCTGCAGACTGGCAGGAGTCAGGCTGGAGGGAAGCAGGAGACAGGGCAGTGCTCAGGAGAACAGAAGACCACATTGCCTGCTTTGGTGGAAGAGGCTGATCAGCACCTGTACCATAAAGTGTGTCCTTAAAAGTAGCCTCTCACCACCAGGTTTGTCATCTCCAGGCAAACAAGCGCAGCTTTATTAAAGCCCATGGTGGCTGTGCAGAATGACAGACTGCCTGCAGCTCCTCTCCCCTGCTAGCAAATGCCTGCAAGTACCTGTCAGCCCCTAGAGAATCCACATTTGCATTCCAGAGCAACTCATCCGTGTGACACATCTGAAGGCACTGGCAAAGCTCTGTGTTCAGTGCACAGCAGAGGCTTGGTTCAAGGCTCAGAACACAAAAGCAATTTCACAAAGTTAAGCTGAGTCAAAAAAGCAGGCAGCAGGCAGCAGCACTCAACCCGGGCACACCAGACCTTACAGGCTCACTCTCTCAGCAAGTCTCTGGAAGAAGTCTCTGCTTACTCTTAACCAAGATCTGGGTGGAGGCAATGCCAAGCACAAATGCAGGCTGGGCAGTGAGTGGCTGGAGAGCAGCCCTGAGCAGAGGGACTTGGGGGTGCTGCTGGAGGAGAAGCTCACCAGGAGCCAGCAGTGTGCACTTGCAGCCCAGAAAGCCAAGCAGAGCCTGGGCTGCAGCAGGAGAAGTGTGGCCAGCAGGGCCAGGGAGGGGATTCTCCCCCTCTACTGTGCTCTGCTGAGACCCCACCTGGAGTCCTGCATCCAGCTCTGGAGCCCCTGGGACAAGAGGGATGTGGAGATGCTGGAGTGTGTCCAGAGCAGGGCCAGGAGGATGCTGAGAGGCTGCAGCAGCTCTGCTGTGAGCCCAGACTGAAGGAGTTGGGGCTGTGCAGGCTGGAGCAGAGGAGGCTCCCAGGTGACCTTCTTGTGGCCTTCCAGGATCTGAAGCAGGCTACAAAAAAGCTGGGGAGGGACTTTTTAGGCTCTCAGGGAGTGACAGGAGTGGGGGGAATGGAGCAAAGCTGGAGGTGGGGAGAGTCAGAGTGGAGGTGAGGAGGAAACTGATCAGCATGAGAGTGGTGAGAGGCTGGAATGGGTTGCCCAGGGAGGTGGTTGGAGGGCCCATCCCAGGAGGTGTTTCAGGCCAGGCTGGCTGAGGCTGTGGGCAGCCTGCTCTAGGGTAGGGTGTCCCTGGGCATGGCAGGGGGGTGGGAACTGGCTGCTCCTTGTGGTCCCTTCCCACCCTGACTGATTCTATGACCTGGGGAGCTGCTGTGGTTTTGAGTTTGGTTCGGGTTTTTGTGGGGGGTTTTGTTGTTTGTTTGTGTTTCTTTCCTGGTAAGTTTCAGCTGTTCTGTCATTTCCTGAAACATCACCCCCATGCCCTACGCTCGCTGACTGTTCCCCTCGTCCAGGAGCAGACAGCACTTTTTTACATCAGTCATTTGTCAGACAGTATGAAACAGCTACCAGCGTCCAAACCCCTGCATGTCCTTCCCTCTCTGTGCTTTAACAGGATTACTCTTGGAAGAAGCCATTAAGAATTGCTCCTGCCCCACTGGTGCTACACTTAGGAAGCAGCCTGTCATTCTTCCACAGAGCTGGCAGCAATTACCAAGCAATCTTACAGTCATCCAAAGCAGACATTGCTTTCAGGGTCCAATCCTAATGCTGAGCTAATGCCAGATAGACTAAAACTGCTTTTAGAATCAGAGAATGGTTTAGGTTGGAAGGGACCTCAAGGATCATCCAGTTCTCATGTCCTGCCAGAGGCAGGGACACCTCCCACTAGAACAGGTCACTCAAAGACTCATCCAGCCTGGCCTTGAACACCTCCAGGGAGTTGATCAAAGATCACATTGGGTGATTCTGTGCTCCACAATCTCCCTGGGCAACCTGTGCCAGTGTCTCACCACCCTCACTGCAAAGAACCCTTCCCTAACATCCAGTCTGAGTCTCCCCTCTGCCAGTTCAAACCCATTCCTCCTCATCCTGCCATTACCAGACCTTGTCAATAGTCCCTCCCCAGCCTTCCTGTAGGTCCCCTTCAGATACTGGTAGGCTACTCCAAGGTCTCCTCCAAGCCTTCTCTTCTGCAGGCTGCAGAGCCCCAACTCTCTCAGCCTGTCCTCAGAGCAGAGCTGCTGCAGCCCTCTCAGCATCTTTATGGCCCTCCTCTGGACTGGCTCTAACAGTTCCAAGTCCTTCTTGTTCTGGGGGCTCCAGAACTGCACACAGGACTCCAGGTGTGGTCTCAGGAGAGCAGAGCAAAGGGGCACAGAATCATAGAATCAACCAGGTTGGAAGAGACCTCCAAGATCATCCAGTCCAACCTATCCCCTCCCTTGCCCTGCTGGCCACGCTGCTCTTGATGGCCTTGAACACCTCCAGGGAGGGAGCATTTTGGCAAACTGAGACTCAATGAATGTCTACAGCATCTGACTGCACTGCTCAACATGAACAGCATAACACCCAGAACAGTGTTTCTGGTTCTGAAACACACTGTGAGGGGAAGGGAAAAAGGGAGGACAACAGAAAGCTTACCTTCTGTGGTGGTGGGGATTACTGTGATCAAAATGCAAGTGTTAGAAGAAGCAGGTAGGTGAAGCCAATGAGGCTGTCTCTCCAGCACACAGCTGGCAGGATAGACTTTAACATATGGAAATAATGACAAGTTCTACAAGAACTAACCTTGTAAATTTGCACATGGTGGCAGCCTGGAATTTCCAAGCCAAAACTAGCACTTTGAATTCAGTGGGATCCACACAGAGGTCATTGCAAAACCGCTCCATCCCTTCCTCCAGTATGGCATCCTCCCGCTCGTCCTTGTACCGCCGGAACAGCTCCCCGACCCTCTGCAGGGAGGCGTCCTCGGCGCTGGCGGCAGAGTCTGGCTGTGTGTCCCCGGGAAAGAGGGGCGGCTGGCAGGGCTCTGCGGCAGCCTCCGCCTTCTTCGTCCCGTTCACCAGGATGTCACCCGGGGACTTCCCGCAGCCCGCGGCGTGGTCGTCCTTGTGCACTGCGCTCCTCTTGCTGTGCGATTTGCCTCCGGATTCCCGTTCCCCGTTCTTGCTGCCCAGGGTAGAAGAAGGATTCTTGCACTTGGTGACACACTGGCCCATGATGTTGCGAGCCCAGCTCCTAGAATGGTCCTCCTGCCGTCAGACGCCCTCGCCGCTGCTCTTCAACACATCTCACCATGCCACCAGCGGCAGCCGACTGACCTGTAAAACAGCCTGAGTCACACTGCTGCTTCCCTGGAATACTGTCAGTGTTGAAGGTGAGATAACACTCAGCAGCCAGAGACCGGCTTCAGGACACCCGAGCCTTGCCTCCTGAAAAGGGGCAGTGCAGAGGAGCTTGGCAAGTGCCATACATCTCAGGCAATCTCAAGCTGTTCGACCTAGAAATCAGTGCGGCTCACTCAGAGGCTGCACTACACCAACGGCTCCCAATAAAGGAAATACCTCAAATTCTTACTGCAACACAGGTTACAAAGAGGTTGATTCATCCACAGGCCTCATCAGGACTGACTGCTCTAGCCCAGAAATGGTTGAAAGGAAATGTTTTGGTTCTTTTAAGTATAGCCACACTTTATGTGTGGAGTATAAAACACTCAAAGCAGTGGAGGGGACAGGGACACTGATGGGACAACCTGGCAGAGACTTGAGCATTAGATTTCATAGAATCAGCCAGGTTGGAAGAGAGCTCCAAGCTCACCCTGCCCAACCTAGCACCCAGCCCTGGCCAAGCAACCAGACCATGGCACTAAGTGCCACAGCCAGGCTTGGCTTCAACACCTCCAGCCACGTTGACTCCACCACCTCCCTGGGCAGCCCATTCCAATGCCAATCACTCTCTCTGGCAACCAACCTAGACCTGCCCTGGCACAGCCTGAGGCTGTGTCCCCTTGTCCTGCTGCTATTCTAAAATAGCAATGGATCTTTCTCTTGCTCTGTAGAACGAATGCTAGGACTGCTAAGAGTGATGGGCTCAAAATCCAGCCTGTGAAAGGCAGAGTCCAGTCTTCTTTTGGTCACCTCCAGGGACGGTGACCTTCAGCAACTGGGGAGAGGAAGGTTGAGTTTTGGAGTCGATTTGGGGTTTCTTGATGGAGTGGGGAGAGGAAGCAGGAGGAAGCTGTGGTGTTTCATTTTGCTTTTTTAAACAAGACTTGGAATCTAAATTTTGTTCTTAGAACACAGACAGAGTGCTTGCAGAAGGAAAGAGCCAGGCAGCTTTCACCTGAGCCAGTGCTCAGGAATTATTCACTGCTTCCCAGTGGGCTCCTCCCTTCAGGTAAGGAGACAGAGGGAGGGGCCCTTTTAATGGACCTTTTTTCCAGGGAGACACACACATGCAGATAAGAAGTGGTAATTCCAGTCAGGTTTTTGGTTGTTTGGGGCTTTTTAAACATCAGAATTAAATGCCAAGCTGAGATCACCCTCCCCTGGTTTTAGAAATCACAGTGTTAAAGCCCTGCATGTTTGGAAAAGGTTATTTTACCCACAGGACAGGTTTTTTCAGCTTTGCCTATGAAAAGCAAACTGACACTGACACTGTACCCTATCAGCATGCAGCCACACTGAGCCCATTTCCCAGAAACATCAGCTCCAAGAAAGCAATTGCTTATCATAGCCCTCCTTTACCTACCTTATTTGCATTTCATCTCTGCTGTCAGTTATGCAAAAAGACTCAAGCACAAAAACTGGGTTTGCCTTGCCTTTGTTTACTGCTTCCAGGTTACAGAATTGGAGCAAGAAAGAAAAGAGATTAAAATGAAAACACAAAATAGATGTCACATCAGTTTTTCCTCTGTCTTTTTCCTTGGGTAAAGTTCTTCTGAGACCAAACCTCTGTTTGAAGCTGTAAGCCAGCAGCAGCAAGTGCAGATGAATCCTCCAGGTACTAGGGCTACAAACACCAATCTTTGCTCAGCCATTAAACCTGTGTTGGCAAAGCTGTACATGTGTGCTTTCATGAGGAAACACCAAAAACAATCAATCAATCTTTTTGCCAGTAGGCTACAGCAGGCAAGATGCTGGTCTCAGCTACCTGGCTTCCCTTCCCCTCCTCAATCCCTCTCCTTAAGCCTATAATCCACAAACAAAACCAGCAAAATGCTCTTTTTAAGCAGAAGGAAAACACATCTGGGACATCAAACAGCTTTAAAGAAGAACTTTACAGCATCCTTTTTATAGGCAAATCAAGTTCAGCTTAATGTAGTCAAGAACAGTTTCTTATGCATTTGTAGTTTAAACGACTCATTAGAAAAAAGCAATTCCACAGAATGACCCAAAAGACAATTCCATTGGTCCTCAGTGCTCCCAGCTTTGGGAAGCTGGAGTACAGCCTGCCACTGGCTCCTGTGTTGTTGTGCATCTGAGCAACATCATCTCTCCTGTCTACACCACTCATTTTCTTCATTATACCAAAACAAACAGGACATTATTAGTCAGTGTAAACTACTGCTTTGTGATCATAGAATCGACCAGGTTGGAAGAGACCTCCAAGCTTATCCAGCCCAACCTATCATCCAGCCAACCAGACCATGGCACTAAGTGCCCCAGCCAGGCTTGGCTTCAACACCTCCAGACACGGCCACTCCACCACCTCCCTGGGCAGCCCATTCCAATGCCAATCACTCTCTCTGCCAGGAACTTCCTCCTAGCATCCAGCCTAGACCTCCCCTGGCACAGCTTGAGACTCTGTCCCCTTCTTCTGTTGCTGGCTGCCTGGCAGCAGAGCCCAACCCCACCTGGCAACAGCCTCCCTTCAGGTAGTTGTAGACAGCAACGAGGTCTGCCCTGAGCCTCCTCTTCTCCCCCCAGTGATGAACTTCCAGCTACCAGACTTCTTTTGCCTTTTTTTTTTAAACTCCTTCCTTTAAATCCATCAGAAATCAAACTCTCAGCCTATACCAATCCTTGAGAGACTGCTGGAAGAGCAAAGGCAGCTAGCACTACTTGGACTAAACCTTCCTTTAGAGAGAAGCACACAAGCAAAGGAACACAAAGAAATCCTAAGTAGAAATCAGTATTAAAGGAGCATTTTGCCAGTTTATAACACTTTCTGCTCCAACACATGACAGCAGTTAGCTGCTGGGAGTCTGGAACAGCTCTTCCCTATGGGCAGCTCAGGAATAGCTGCCTACTAGTGAGTGGTCCTTTCCTCTAAAGGAGCTGGTAGCAGCCAAATCACAAGCAGCATAATGGACAGAGATGAATCCAACTGGCTTCAGGGATCCCAATGCAAAGTTTAAAAGCAGACAGTCTGAAAGAGTAACTTCCATTCTCTGCCCATAACTCCTCCTAACAGCAGTGATTCTGCTGCCCTGCCTTCTGAGCAGCGATGGCAACTACCTAACATCCGAGACTACAAAGCACCATCGTCAGTGTGACGAAGCAGCGCTCAGCAGCATGAAAAGCCAGCACTAGCAGGCAGCAAGGAGTGTGGAACACCTGCGTGAGAAGTGTCCCAGCAGCTGTTTCGGAAAGCCCCTGCCGGCACAGCAACATCAGCCACAGAGCGCAGCTTAGCCTCGGTCCCCGCAGCGCTCCCCTCTCGCACACACACTTGCGGCGCTCCAACCTGCGTGCCCGGCAGGCAGCTCGCTGCCGCTCCTGAGCGGCCACTGCCTGCGCTCTGCTAGCACTGCTCTTCCCTGCAGCAGAGATCTTCCTCTGAGCTCCCAGCATAGCCCCACTCGTTAGCGACAAACACTAGAAGATACCGAAGTGGAGCTGCTGCAGCTCCTCGCTTCTCTACCACATGAAACTTGATGCCAAGCGCCAGACACTTTGAAGCATTCCACCCCCAAAATAGCAAAAACGGCTTTAAAAAACCCACCCCAAAGTCAGCCTGCACCCTCTGGCATCTTGCACATGTATCTGGTTCGGCAAGAGAGAAGTCTTTGGGCACTCCCATCAGTTACCCTTCTATCTAAGTCCTCCTGAGCTGCATCCACTTCACTCACTAGTCACCTCCGCTTCCTACATGACTCAGGTTTCAAGGCATGAAAGGAACAAGAGCCTCGGAAGGAGATAGAAACAAGTGGGAGAAATTGGCCCTTTTGTTAAGGAAGGCTGAGAGAGGATCCAATTGCCGCATCAGGAGCTGCAGTGAACTCAGTGTTCAAGGAGTATGAAAAAGCACTCTCAGGAAAGCGAACAGAGCTACTCATTGAGCTGCAGAGCAAAGCAAATGTCACGTCTAGGTCATGCCCATTACAGCTAAGTGAGCGCAAGGACACGCAGGGCTACTTCTCCCAGCTGGCTGGGGAGCTGCAAGGATAAAGTTGTCGTGTACACAAAGGTTCCACTGGATTGATGGCAAAGCACCAGTTCCCAGAAGGACCAGCTCCAAAGAGGCAAATTGCTGCAGCAGGCTTGTAACACCACATTGAGACATAAAAGGCAGCACTGACCACTAGCTTTGCCCTTCTACTGAAAGAGATCAAAATTCAGGGCTAAGGTTGGGATGCACTTGGCTCCACAGGATGCAGTGCTCCCAAAGACGCTGCATTACTCAGACAAGAATTGAGCAATAACCTACAGTAAACATGAATCACCAAGATGCCCATGAGGCTGTCTTCCACACAACAGGAACTGCGAAGCAGAGACCAACAATGATGTTCTTTGCTCCTTTCTAGAGAGGAGCAAGCAGATGGAAACACAGGAAGAGTAGAGCCAGCAAATACAGCCAGGTAAAGCAAAACCACCCTCCAAGAACAAAGGCTGTGGGGAGCCCTATTGCCCAATACACTGAATGGAAAACCTGGAGGAGATTGGAAAACCCTTGCTAATGCTTGGGTTGCTGGGGGGGGCTTTTTGTTCTGGTTAGGAGGTGGTTGGTGCCTTTCTAAAGCACCGTCAGGAAAGCAGTTTCCCTCCATCCGCCAGCGAGATGAAACCCAAGATCTGAACGGAGCAAAACAAGCAAGTGACTCAGTAGTTCTGTCATACAGGCTGAAGTGGGGGAGAGCTGGCAGGAGGAGAGAAGATGCAAAGGAGATATTTAAGTAACCCTGTGTTTTTCCTTAATGACCAATGTTATTGTAGCAACAGAAATGATGGGATACATCCGAAGAACAACACCACCACCAAGCATTGTGCCCTTTAATGAAGCGTTGCATCAGAAGGTATTCATAGTGAGCTTCAATACACAGAAAGCATCAAGAGAGAGGAGGGGGAAACTCTCCATATATTGAAGAGCAAAGTTAGGAAATCTCATAAACAAAAGGAGACTCAGTTCAGCCAACCATTAAATCCCTTCTCAAGCAGCAGTTCACAAGCTAAGGCAAAGGTAACATTGCTGGAGCTCAACTAAACCTCAGCTTTTCACCAACACTTGAGCATCAGCTGTGAAGACTTTACAGAATTCCACTATGCATTATCTGCCTTTCAGTGGACAGAGGTTCGTGACTTGTAAAACAGCTGAGAGCAGGGAACAGCACCATGGGTGTCCCTCCTTTTTCTGGCTCTGAACAGATACACACAGCTTTTCACTGGGGAGGCAGGAGAGGATCACTGTAGCTGCTGAACCAGAAGCAATTGCTGCTCTAACAGTTGACACTGGGCAAGCAAGCAAAACATCTAATACTTACATAGTTTCAGGGAATCATTCCACTAGCTCCACAGCCTCCTTCAGGCTCCCACAGTTTCCAGGCTCCCTTGGTTCCACATGGAATACTGCAAGACAAAAAGATCACACAAACCTTGCCATTTACAAGGGGCTGTGAAGAGTACAGAACGCAGCAAGTCCCACAGAAGCCACAATGCATTTCACAGAACCCTTGGGAGCCAACGGAGCCACTCTGTAACACTACACAGTGTAAGGTAGCACTGACACCATTAACTCTGCGCTGGCACACAAAGCACAGCTCTGGCACTGAAGGCAGCAGACAAGTTCAAATGTTTGCCAGGAGCAAACACAGACTTCCGGACACTCGTGGGGCTGTCAGCAGGGAAGAGTTAATTCCTCCCATCCTGCGCTCAAAGCAAAACAGAGGACATAGCTGTCACTGTCAATGCCTGTTAGCTAAGTGGCTGTTTAATCTGCGAGTGCCAGACAGCTGCTACCTAGCAAAGCACGCTTTGGGTCTAGAAAGTAATTCTCTTTCATTCCCTAGCACATTCATCCCCATGTTTGTTTTCCCATGCTCAGCTGGGCTGGCTCGGCTTCGCTTCTCTTACATTCCTAGCTCTGCTATGTAACTACCAAGCTGTGAAGAGAAGATGACAGGCAAAGGTATGTCTGGTTCGTGTAGCAAGAGCTGCAACCACAGTCCCTAGTCAACACTTCTGTTTGTATCTGATCTAGGAAGGAAAACAAAGCACCACAACAAAACAAACAAGCAAGCTTTGGCAGAGCTTCTCTGCTCTACCCTGCTAACAGAAACACTGCAATGTCTTGTTCGAACAGCTCCCAGCACACCTAGGGAGCTGACAGGTGATCAAAAGCTGCCTTTCTGCATACTTACTTTCCACACGAGACCTACTTCTTAGGAAAGAAGTGGGAACATCAGCTTGTTCAGCGCTGTCTGCAGCAGAAAGCGAGGAACAGACGTGGAAAGGGAGCCATGAAACACCTTCTCATCACACCTGCCAGTCTACAGAAACTGAGTCTCCCCCGAACCCGAGTACTACACAGGGACTGCAACAGATTTAACAAGCAAATAAAATCTAGTTCAGACTTTAAAAAGCTTTTAAAAGCCCAGAGAAGCAGGCATCCAAAACGCTTCAAAGCCCCTAGGCACTGTGGAGTGCTACTTCCACCTGTACCGCACACAGGGCAAAGCACATCTCTGCTGGACCACACTCAGGCATCTCCTTCTGCAGTGGGCAGCCCAAAAAGCCTCTGTCATTCTGGATCTATATCCCCCACTTCCAAACCTCATCTCCCACACAAACAAGCCTTTTGCCTCCTGCTCCCATAGCCTTACTGCTTTTTAGCCTAAACTGGCACAGCCACCATAACTGTGCACGGGAACAGCAGTGAGTGGCTGGAGAGCAGCCCTGAGCAGAGGGACTTGGGGGTGCTGCGGGACCAGAAGCTCAACAGGAGCCAGCAGTGTGCACTTGCAGCCCAGAAACACAACCAGAGCCTGGGCTGCAGCAGCAGAAGTGTGGCCAGCAGGGCCAGGGAGGTGATTCTCCCCCTCTGCTTCACTCTGCTGAGACCCCACCTGGAGTACTGCATCCAGCTCTGGAGCCCCTGGGACAAGAGGGATGTGGAGATGCTGGAGAGTGTCCAGAGAAAGACCACGAGGATGCTCAGAGGGCTGCAGCAGCTCTGCTGTGAGCACAGACTGAAAGAGTTGTAAATGTACAATCTGGAGAAGAGAAGGCTCCCAGGTGACCTTCTTGTGGCCATCCAGTATCTGAAGCAGGCTACAAAAAAGCTGGGGAGGGACTTTTAGGCTCTCAGGGAGTGACAGGACTGGGGGGAATGGAGCAAAGCTGGAGGTGGGGAGAGTCAGAGTGGAGGTGAGGAGGAAGTTGTTGAGCATGAGAGTGGTGAGAGGCTGGGATGGGTTGCCCAGGGAGGTGGTTGAGGCCTCATGGCTGGAGGTGTTTCAGTCCAGGCTGGCTGAGGCTGTGGGCAGCCTGCTCTAGGGTAGGGTGCCCCTGGGCATGGCAGGGGTGTTGGAACTGGCTGCTCCTTGTGGCCCCTTCCAACCCTGACTGGTTCTGTGATTCCAACAGAGGTGCCCAGTGTCTCTCCCAGGGCAGCACTCACTTGGGTTTCGTTCTATTTGCCCACAGCACCCCGTGGATTTCAAGAACCTAAGAAAATGTAACATCTGGTATTTATGTTCATTTCTTATGGCCCCCTGCAAGTAAATAGCTCCTTTCATATATCATCGAGGGAGGGAGGGAGGAAAGAAGAGACGGGAGGGACAGGGGCACTGTGCAGCCTCATTCCCCCAGGAGCCTGCCTAAACAGAGCAGAGGTAACATCATATACTTCACGTTTTAAGAACCATTGTCATGGCAACTTCATGCAACAAACTAACTCCTTTGCAATTGGATTTGTATTTCTTTGGAAATCTCTGACCTGCCAAAGCTACGTTTCCAGCTGCCCACAGCACTACTGGAAGCAAGCACTTAACTCAAGTTCAAAAGCAGCTGATGGAGCTCAGCCCTCCCCGGCAAAAGCCAAACTTCCTCAGGTCGTTTGAAGTAGTTTCCACACCGGCTGCTCTTTACACACACACTGCCTGGAGCCAGGAGTTCTACTCTCTGTTCTAACTGCCAGCTACAATTCTTCCCCAGTCTCACTGCATTTGTTCTACCAACTTGCCCTTTTCACCTTTTTTTTTTTAAGATTTTGATGTAGCAGGAAGTGAAAGCTTCTGTGACAACACAATTATGGGATGTGAAATAAAAGGTTAGGAGTTAGCAGTTATGAACCCAAGCTCTTCCAGCCTGTATTTAAAGGCAATGATAGCACAGCCACGCGTTGTGGCTGCCTCCATCCTAAATCCCACAAGGTGACTGTGAAGGGAGTAGAAAGCAGCATCAATACTTTTGTGGCACAGGTTTTAATTCAGTCCTGGGGTCGGGGCTGCAAGGTGCAGGTGCATGCCACAGTCACCAAACACATCCCCTTGCTAGCACAGGAGGGATGTGGTGCTGCAGTAACCCACAGAACACCCTGCATGCTTCCTTAGCAATCCTGCTCAGCTCTCCACTGAGGGGGAAAAGTAAACTGCATGCACCCTCGGGATTATTATCCCTTTGTTTTGTTCACCTGCCTCTTTCTGCACCTGTGCCTCCCTCCCCTGGGACCTTGGGTCTCCAGAGCACTGCTGCACAGCAGATCACACTGCAGAGCCAAAGCAGCTGCTGCCCTCAACTCTTGTCCCCAGCAGTGCTTCCAGGGGTAGGAGTCTTCTCACTAAAGGCAACTTTCTTTGCTTCTCTGTGGGGAATCAGTGAAGAATTAGTGTTACCATTTCCCTCCTCAGCAGTCAGAAACGGAGAGCATCAGCTCTGCACGTGGAGTATTTCACTCTGCAGCTAAGTTTCATGCCACAGCACCAAGCAGTTGGGTGTAAGCATGAAAGCACAAACAGAGCTTCGGTCGGCAAAGCCACCACGTTATGGAAAGTGTTTATTTCAAGGGCTAACATGCCATGATCTTTCTCAGCAAAGGCACTCTGTCTTCAGCACAATGGGCACATTATGGCCTTTCATGAGCCCACAGGACACCTCACCACATCCCCAAGCAAGTGCTGTGCTAGCACCAGTCTGTCACTCACATCTGCTGCACAAACATTCATGCAAAGTTACTTAATAGGAAGTCTAAAAGCAGGAAAGTCCTGCTGCAATTAGTTAACATTAATTATTACTTTGTCAGGCTTCCCCTGGTGCAAGCAGCTTTCAATGAACTACAGCCAGGTTCTGATTCTGGGGGCAAACAGATGGGAGCCTGATCAATCTGTTGCAAGCCAGGGTAACAAACTCGTTCTGATTCACCTGGCTTCCAGCTTTGGAAGCAAACTGATCCGACTGGTAAGGTCTGCCCCTACACAGCACACCTGTACCAGACTACAAGCTGCTTATACAGAAACACCACAGGGGACCCTGCAGAGTTTTGGCTGCCACTTGGCAGAAGGCTAACTGGCAGGCAGTGGGAAAACCAAGCCAATTTAGAGACCCCCAATTTCTCACTCTTTGTTGCTTTCTGCCTTCCACCTCCTCCACTGCTTCTCTGTGCATGGGTGAATACTAACCACCAGAGATCTTGCTGGTTTTCTTTCTAGGGGAAGAGAAGGTGGTGGTGTTGGCCCCTTCTAGGCTTTTCTTTGTCCAGGGGGGGAGGATTCAATTGCTGTATTATTTCTAAATAGAAAACAACTGTATCCAATTGTAGATACATAACAGACACAGTGGAAACATGAATTCTTGCTCAAACAAGACATGGACTCCAAGACTTCACTGGTCTAGGAGAAAGGAGAAGGGCAGCTTTCTAAGTTGTAGGTAACTGTACACAAATGCACATACACGTAAAGACACAACAGACACACTGGAAGCATGGATACTTGCTCAAGCAAGACATGGTCCAAGCCCAACAAAGACTCTACTGGAGAGGCTTCACTGGTCTAGGAGAAAAGAGAGGGGCAGCTTCAAGTACATCTAAAAATCCAGGTACCAACAGACTGAGAAAGTGCTTCACCATGTCTGCAGTCCACAATGCTGGGCCAGCTCTCAGTGTGGAGAACCAGAGCTGTCATCAAACCTGCTCCCAGAGCAACCCCACAGTTACCAAGAAGCAGGCAGAAATCTCCCAATGCCTGCACCCCCCATGCTGTGCTGGCACTTCAAGCCCAGGGTTGGGACATCAAGGCTTGCTCATGCAAGCCTGAGCAGAAGAAACCTGCTTCCTGCTGTCTGGAAGAGGACCCTACAAGATACAGGGCACAACATCACATCTCATGTTCAAAGTCCAACAAGCAGTCACAGGAGAGACTGGAGCAGACAATTGGGATCTGTAGTTCTGCGGGTAGCTAATTACACAAGGTTAAGTTAAAAACCATTAATGATGTCAAAAACAAAGAGAGAGCAAAGGCACATCACTGCTTTGTCTCGTGGAAGACATACTCTGTTAGCAGCCTTTTCAGCAGACACATCCATCACACTTGAATTCCTCCCTTCCTTTAACTGTCTCTAACCACACAATACCTTACTTCCCAATTTCTTCTTACCGTTTTTCCACTTGGCCCCATTTAAAAAGAGGTTTAAATGCTTCCCCATTATGTGCTTCATCATACTTCACCAAGTGGGTGGAATTATTGGTGAGGACTGTTGTGTTTTCACAGAGCAAACCCAAGCCCAGTTAGCTCAACAGCAGATAACCTGAGGAGGATGCCTTCAGGTGCTTCTGCAGTGTAAATACATTAACCAACTAATTCATGCAGCAGCAGTACTTGCTTTGAGAAATCTATTTAGGCTATGAGCAAGACAATGGGCAGAGGGGAAATGAAGACAGCCAAAAAATGCAGCTGCCTAACATCACACCATCAGGCTTCAGCAAAGCTGAAACCAGAACCCCAACCAGATTCCATTCAATTCCCTACCTCATACGTACTTAGACACAAACACGCTCGTTTCTTTCACTGCATACAGCTCAAACCCTGGAGGAGTTTCAATCCACCACCTCCAAATCCAAACATCTGCTCACTGAGCAATTCATCTCCAGACTTTGAAAACCTACCAATCCTCCAATTCTCACCAACATCCTAGGCAAGGGCCACACAACCAGCACTGACCAAAAAAAGCAAATCATCCTATCATAAGGGTTTGTATGGGAGGTTTCCCTTTCCTTTAATGTGCAGAGGGCTGTAAAAGAATCATCCTTCTGTGCTGTTCCAGGGTGCATGTGACTTTTGCACCACATAACAGACCTTTAGCACCTCTGTGGTACAAATAATTCAAGCAGCAGCACACATCGGGGGAAGAACAGAACAGAATCAGCCAGGTTGGAAGAGAGCTCCAAGCTCAGCCAGACCAACCTAGCACCCAGCCCTGCCCAACCAACCAGACCATGGCACTAAGTGCCCCAGCCAGCCCTTGCTTCCACACCTCCAGCCACAGCCACTCCACCACCTCCCTGGGCAGCCCATTCCAATGCCAATCACTCTCTTTGACAACAACTTCCTCCTAACACCCAGCCTAGACCTGCCCTGGCACAGCTTGAGGCTGTGTCCCCTTCTTCTGTTGCTGGGTGCCTGGCAGCAGAGCCCAACCCCACCTGGCTACAGCCTCCCTGCAGGTAGTTGTAGAGAGCAATGAGCTCTGCCCTGAGCCTCCTCTGCTGCAGGCTGCACACCCCCAGCTCCCTCAGCCTCTCCTCACAGGGCTCTGCTCCAGGCCCCTCCCCAGCCTTGCTGCCCTGCTCTCCACACCTTCCAGCACCTCAGCATCTCTCTGCAATGGAGGAGCCCAGAACTGGACACAGCACTCAAGCTGTGGCCTGAGCAGTGCTGAGTACAGAGGCAAAAGTACCTCCCTTGTCCTGCTGCCCACACTGCTCCTGAGCCAGCCCAGGATGCCACTGGCTCTGCTGCCCACCTGGGCACTGCTGCCTCATCTTCAGCTCCTCTCTACCAGCACCTCCAGGTCCCTCTCTGCCTGGCTGCTCTCAGACACTGTCCCCAGCCTGTAGTGCTGCTTGGGGTTGTTGTGACCAAAGTGTAGAACCCTGCACTTGGCCTTGTTCAGTCTCATCCCATTGGCCTCTGCCCACCCAGCCAGCCTGGACAGTTCCCTCTGCAGGGCTCTCCTACCCTCCAACAGCTCCACAGCTGCTCCTAGCTTGGTGTCACCTGCAAACTTACTGATGCTGGACTCAATGCCCTGATCCAGATCATAAGTAAAGATTCTGAACAGGACAGTGCCCACCACTGATCCCTGGGGCACACCACCAGTGACAGCTACCAATAGGATGTGGCACCATTCACCACTCTCTGGGCCTGACCCTCCAGCCGGTTCTTGACCCATATCAGAGTGAATCTGCCCAAGCCATGAGCTGCCAGGTCTGCCAGGAGCTTGCTGTGGCAGAGCTACTCTGTGCTCAGACACAACCAGCTCACATCTTCACAGCAGAGCTGCAGATTATGGGCCCAAGGGAAGCCACGACCCTCAGATATCCGACACAGATGGATCCCACTGCAAGCACCTGAAAGTAGCTGTGCTACAAGCATTTACTTTATGCTGCCTCAGTCAATTCTGTGAATTAATCTAAGGAAAACAGCAAATATCCTGTGGCCAAACCACAGAGACTTTGAAAAACCACCTCTGTCTGCACCTGCTCTGCACTGTTAAAGAAACACTTACTTTCAGACGGGCCAAGTGTGCACAGACTCTCTCGCACCACGTTCAGCCTGCAGACTCTGCCTTCAAGTGGCCAAGGCACCTCCACGTGCTGACTGCAGCTCAGGCAGAGAAGGGGATTCCTGCCATCAGAAGTTGTGCTGTGAACGACTAACAAGTGAAGAGCTTTACACTCCTTACTGCTCTCAGCAATGAGGAACACACACACAAAGAAGTCCTTCCAGCAGCTCTGGTGAGCAGTGTCCCATCTCTGGCACAAAGCAGCTGTGAGAGCCCTGACCCACACAGCTGCAGCACAGGGCAGAGAAGGGACAAGAGCCAGACCACCTCTTAAGATCACTTCTGGCAGCAGATGCTCATAAGGAGCTTGCAGCAGGCCCACTGGCCATCTCAGTAACACAATTTACAGGCTGCCAGCCAAAAGAATCCCTCGCTTCATGCAGTGGTAGAGGAACTTCACCAGCTCACCATGTACACACGAGTCCAGTATGGACAAAGAACTGTTCCAAGTGGAAGAACTGACAGCTGAAAGTGTTTTAAGAGCATATGCTTGGATTGTTAAACTGACTGCAGTCTTTAAAGCAGAAAATGCACCAAGTTACCTGCAGAGACCCTAGTCCTGACCTCCCTCTCACTAACCCTTCACACTGCAGTATCAGTAGCTCCAAAGGAGCTCTTCTGAGTATCTGAACAGAGGTCATCAGTTAGGGAAAAGATTTTCAGCTCTCCTTGAGAAATCTGGTGGCAGCTTCAACCAGTCCACAGGTTTAGCTAATGAGCTGCCACATATCCTTGATCTCACTTGATGTCTTGGGTCTTACAAGAGACATAAGGTGTGCAGGTATCTGTCCTGTGCTTTGTGAAACAGTCACTGACTCTGAGTACAGGTAACTGTGCTTGAAGCTGGAGAACAGCAGACCTTTGGTATTTCCAGACTGCCCATTTATGTGCTGATCCACAGTACTTGAGGCATTCTGCACAGACTCATCTGCAATGAAAATATTGAACAGCCAGCAAATGGCCAAAGCCAAGCTCTAGGACGTGTGTGACTATTACTAAGCTATGCACACCTCCCATAGTCATAGGCATGAAGATGATTTTTCTCCATCCTTTACAAGGGCAAGGCTGACTCCATCAGATGCTTCAAAGCTACAGAAGAAAAGGCTGTAGAACAAAAAAAGAATATCAGAGTAAGAACTAAAAACTCTTACTTGCTGCTACTGTGTGGATGCAAAAACAAGAGTGGTGCTTGTCAGGAGCAGACAATCCTTTTGCTTCAAAAAAAAGCAAGCCAAATCACTTCTGTTCAGTGAAGAGCAGAAGTGGGACAACCAAGAACTCTATCTGTCACACTCTCTTTGGCAGCCTGACTTTCTGGGGATAACAAACTGAGACAGGAGGTCAGGAACAGCATTCTCACATTTTGCCAAGTAAGTTTTGTCTTTCACAAAGCAGATGCCACAGACAGACCAGCATTAGAGCTATCCTTTGAGACAACAGCTCTCTCTCCTTACTGGAATCCTGCCTCACCACTTCTCCTGCTGTTAGTTGCTTGACAGTATCCCTACGTCTGTGAAAGAGTTCTTGAATGCTGACAGCTAAGTTCCCTCACTCTCCCACTTCTAGCAGCAAACTAAACGACCTTTAGATAAAGCACTGATTTTCTGTCCCCTTCAAGATGCAGATGATTGGATTGGAGAGCTGCCCAACAAAGACATACAGATAAAAGGGAGACACAAGGAGCCTAAATGGGTTCATTGTTAGACTATCTTTTAGGCAAGAAGCCTTCCCTCATTTGCTCTGTTCTGCTTAATACCAAGATTACAACGCAAAAACATCACACAAGTGTCACACCACGGCCACATGTGACAAGGAGAACCTCCTTGTGTCACCAGAAAGACTACTGCCATTCGTGCGAGGGGAAGCAGAGCCCCTGCCCGGTTTGCCACCCGGCGCTGCCCCCGGGGCTCTGAGCGGCTCACTGACAGCGGCCCCTGCTAGCTGAGCAGCTCCACAAAGCCGTCGGGTGCAAGGGTGCAAAGGGGGAGGCCAAGGCGCGGGAGCAGGGGGGCAGCACGTCTGCGAGTCCTGCCTTTTCCAGCCACTCCCGGCCAAGGCTTCAACCCGGAGCTGCAATTACCTGACTCGAAGGAGCCAGAAGCGAGAGGGGGTGTGGGGAAGGACAGAGAGAGCTGGCTGGTTCAAGAGACAACTCACTGCACAGAAGACCCGAGGAAGCCAGCACAGCCTCGTGTGGCACGTTTGCAGGGGGCAACTTCAGCAGAAGCAAACCCTCGCCAGGACATGATCACTGTTTGCAGTCCAGTTGCTGCGGCACTACTGCTGAACAACTTAGTCAAGCACACAATTAATCCATGTCACCAATATCTGCAAAACACTGCAGCCATTTAATCTAGGGGGGTTAAAAGGAGGAAGGGGGAAGAGACAAAAGAATTATTAGACTTCCAGTAACCAGAAGACAAAGCCTCTTAGTCAGAGGCAAACAGAGGAAAGGAAACCAGCGAGATAAGATGCAGACCCCTAGGGAGAAGGAGCCTAGCCTGGGAACTCCGATTAAGGCTGTTAAGGGGGTTTGCCTCTTCTATTCATGACCAACAAGTCCCTAAAGCATTTACAGATTGTTCCAAGAACCCTGGCTGCCAACCTCTAGCTCCTTCTTCATGTCCAGGAATGAAGATGAAAGGCAGGACTGCTTTCCTAACCTCCTGTGCCTTCACGTCTAGTCTCTCCTGCCTGGGAGCAGAGTTCTCCTGTGACAACCACACCACAGCCCCATGTGCTTAATGAACAGTACAATGATTTCTGCGCTCTGCAGATTCCTACCAGCTGCCAAGCCCCACTGCCACCGACTGCACAGCGCTCTGGGGCTCTGCATGGCATTCATCAGCACTTCCTCAGCACCAGTAAGGAACACAGAGTGCTACAGGGTGGGATAGCTTTGAGCAGGACTGGGAAAGCTGTGCTCCTGCTGACTTGCAGCTGGGCGTTGCTCTACACCTAGACCACCTTTACACGTTAAATGCAAGCTTACCAAGTCATGCCTGCTCCCCAACTCTTCCACCTCCTTTCCAGCCACATTATAGTCCCCTGCTCCAACACACAACACACAGCAGTTGGCCCCTATTGCTGCAACTGAAGCAAAGAAAGCAGCAGCACCAAGCCTCTTCCTCACCCCACACGAATGTGTCAGAACAAGTCTCTTCCTCTCAGATGTTGGTCAAGCCATCTGGCAGCCCCTCTTGCTCTGTACCTACTTCTGTAGCTGATCTGAACAACAGCCTTCCAAAAGAGCTGCTCTTCCATTTTCTCTCAAAGCCACTCCTCTGCTTCCTCTGGGGAGCTCTTGCTTTTTACTGAGCACACAAAAAGGCAGCAAGATGCACTTATGAATGAATTTCCAAGACCAAACCACTGACACAAACTGGATGCTGAGAATTTGCAACGACCCTGACTATTTTCAGCTCCAAACTGAAGCAAGGAGCTGTGCAGAGAAGTCACCTAACCCAGCCCTGAAGATCCAGCAGCAGATTACAGGCAGCACTACTGGCTGTCAGCTTCAAGATGACAATGATTTCCAAGGCATCCCGTCAGGCAGGCAGGTAGGATCAAAGCTGTAAGCTCCCTCACTAACAGTTTGGTGACATCTTTAAAAGATTATAAAGGATTATTCTCATTCATACCTGCCCAGGACTCCCTGTCAGGAAACAAGCAGCAGTGTAGACCCGGTTGCAGGAGCTGGCACTCGCAGCACGCTCGCAAAGCCAGTGGTACTCTGTAAATCTGGACTAACCCAGCACAGATCACAAGCTCCCCTTTTTCTGCTGATGGGCAGGAAATCTTTGCTTTAGACTGAGTGCTGGTTCGAGGCAAACTGGAATACTTTAATGAGGGAAATTAGATAGTAGGCTTGTGAAAAGGAAACAAGGGTGATGGCTACTGCACTCATAGGCTTGCTGAGAGGTGTAAGAGCAAGGACACAAACACAGATAAGACAGAGTGTGTGTCTGTCAGAGTCTCCTGCTTGGATCTGTGTAACTAATCCTTCTGCTTCTAACCCCCCTTGCCCATCCTCCAAACTCACCTCGCTCGTAAGGCAGGTTCTGGGATAAGGTAGAGGGGTGGAAGGTGGAAGGGTGGCTGGGAGCCCCTCCTGAGCACTCTGGTTTCTGGGAGGGCTGCTGTGTTTCTGTAGCACTTTTAACTTGTGGATTTCTGTCTATATCTGTAAATGTTGTAACTATCTGCTTGCATCTTGTGCTGAGCTGTGACTAGAAAGCTTCATTCCTTAACTTCCAGCTGGCTGAGTCTAGTCTGGGTGATTTCATGGGGGGGGGGGCAGGTAACTCCCAAAGCATCACACACTGCATGCTGCCTTCCCCAGAAAGGGCTGTGAAGGTTTTCCACAGACCACTGACACACATCTGCGTGGGGAAGATTGTAAAGACAAGCTACAAAGCTGGCAGGAGCACAAACCCAGATTCCTTGACTTTCACTCACAAGAAGCAAAGGACTACACTTCCTGGCGTGAGGATCGTCTGGTACCATGGAAGCACACAGATGTGCTCAAGAAGCACCAGTACCCAAGCCACTCACTCTTCCCACCAGCAGTACCACAGCCATACATTAACAAAGAGGCTCTAAACAGATAGTCAGGACGTGTGTGGAAGAGATGTGTCAATCAACTTTGTCAACAACAACAGACCACACAGCACAGCTCCAACTGCCAGGGAGGCCTGTCTGAATTCTCTGCGAGGGAAGGCAGTTTGGGGATTTTGTTTGTGCCCCTTTTCTCAGGACACTTAACCTATTACACACACCCCCCTCTAAATGATGCAGCAGACACTACCACTTAAATAAAAAGGGGATGAGGGCTGAGTTCCAGCACCTGGCCTCACCCTGCCCAGTTGCCACGGTAACGTTTTGAGGGACAGCCTGTCAGCAGTGTTAACTGCTCAAGGATAATCAGTGATTCTGTCCAGCGACCACAGCACTACCAGGAAAGGCACATTCTTTCAACCAGCAGCTGCTCGAAACACTGATTATGCGAGGTACAGTCTGTGAGTGGCTGAATTGGTGCCCCCGTAGCCCCAGAGATTAACACGGACCGCAGCTTCCACAAGGAAGGGTAAAGACGCTCAGCAGCGAGAGCTAAAGGAAGAGAT
This sequence comes from Pogoniulus pusillus, assembly GCF_015220805.1. Lineage (NCBI taxonomy): Eukaryota > Metazoa > Chordata > Aves > Piciformes > Lybiidae > Pogoniulus > Pogoniulus pusillus. The sequence goes on along the minus strand of NC_087276.1, from coordinate 30,669,677 downwards.
GCGCTCAGATCACCAGAACTATCTGGGCAATGAATCGCTCCACGTTTTGTCTCTGTCCGTTTCCCGCAAGCACAGAGCTCGTACACCTCCAGCGCCACACGTGTGCCGGCTGGGCACGGAGTGCCTGAACAAAGCAGCGGAGCGCTGGGGGCCGCGGGGCTGCCCGCCGGGAGCAGGCTTGCCAGGAAGCGTTTCAGGATCCTGCAGCCGGCACACCCCGAAAGAGAAAAGCCAGGAGGACAAAACCCAGCCCGATGGGAGCCAGCACCGAGACTCGGGGCACACGAGTTAGCGACGGGCAGGCTCGGTTCGGCGGCACTCAGCGCTACGCCTACCGCTGTGCCGGCCTGCACGGAGCGAGACCGAACGAGCACCAACCGCAGAAGCACCCCGGACGGGACCGCCCTGCGCCGCGGCGCCGGGGGAGGCTCCGGCTCCCGGCCAGGCACGCCGGTACCGGTGAGCCCCCTCGACGGCTGCCAGCCCCAGAGACCAGGTGGGCTGCGGCTCCGGGTGGCCCCGCCGTGAGGAGGCAACGGCGGCAGCGCGGGGCTCCTAGCGTCCAACCGGCCCTGCCAGGGCTGAGGGACAGAGCGACGGCCCCCGCAACCTCCGAGGCTGCCGGCCGAGCCCGCGGCTGCGGGCCGGGCCGGGTTCAGCCGAGCCGAGCGCAGCCGAGCCGAGCCCCGCGCCGCTCCCGCCCCCGCCGCCGGTTGCCCGCCCGCGGCGCCCGCAGCCCGGCGCGGACGGGAAGAGACATGGTCCAATTCACTCACCCCCGCGGCTCCCGGCGAGGCTGCCTCCCCGCCCGCATCACTTCCGGGGGGAGCAGTCAGCTGGCGGCGCCCCGCGCGGCGCAGTGACGCAGGCGGCGTGCCTGAGGCCGCACGCACGGTGAGGGCGGCAGGGCAGGGCAGCTGCCGGGCGCCTCGCTCGCCCCCCGCGGCAGGGGAAGGGGCCTGGCGGGGCGGAACCGCGGCACGCAGGCGGGCAGCGGGGCCTCGGCGCGCTGCTTCCCGAAGGTAAGGCGGGAGGGAAGAGGACGGGCAAGCCAATAAGCGGGGAAGGCGGAGGGGAGAGGCTAGAGGTCTGGGAGCTTGGCCAATCCCCTCCGCTTCGCACATGGTTCCGCCCCGCTGCGGGGGCATTGCCTCCCCGGCCGCCCGGAGGCAGAGGGGCGGCCGCAGTCGCAGCGCCCCCCGGTGGCCGGGGGGCTCTGGGCAGTGGCAGGGGAGCGGCCGGTGCCATGGTAGCCTTGAGACTCGCCTTGTGTGCTCCACGGGCTGCGGAGCACTGCCAAGCCTTGCGGCTGCCCTGCGCTCTGCCACAGCGAGGCTGCCTGCCGGTGCTGCCTGGCCGCGGCCTTTGCTGCAGTAGGCCTGAGCCCCCGAGCGAGGCACAGGGCAGCCCTGCTGCCCAGCCAGTCCCTGTGCCTGCCTGAGCACACCAGCGGGGCAGGAATGGCAGTGGATGGCTCAGTGCCTAGCTGGTGCCAAGGTTCTGTGTGTGCTGAGTTCTGAACCTCTCACCTGCGCCTGCAGCTGTTGCTGAGCACAGCTCATGCCAGGGAGGTGTCCTCCCGTCCTGTTACCCCCGAGGCTGAGCGGCCGCACGGACACCGGGAGGAGACTAAGACAGAGCAGCACTGCCTTTGGAGCCGTGTTCCTCAGCCCCTGCGCTGCACACTAGGCAGGAGGCCTCAGAGGCTGACCCATCCACCAGGCAGGAGGGTCTGATGCAAATCCAAAGTGTGAGGCTTTGTTGGCAACACTCTGGAATGTGAATGAGACTCACACACTTCACTTCCTAAAAGTAAGGCTTTTTTCAGTGTCTGCCCAGCAGTGGTTCTCAAATAGCGACTGAAGATCCTGGCTGCCAGGGTCCTAGGACTGAAGCAGAGGGGTTCATGAAGTGTGTCTCATGAATGACCCACAGGACAAGGTGAGAAAGGGGGCAGGGAGAACTGTTTCACAGAGTCACAGAAACATCCAGGCTGGAACAGACCCTCAGGATCACCAAGTCCAACCTAGGGCAACAAAGCTGGTGAGAGGCCTGGAGCACAGCCCTGTTGAGGGGGTGCAGCCTGATGCAGAGGAGGCTCAGGGCAGAGCTCATTGCTGTCTGCAGCTCCCTGCAGGGAGGCTGTAGCCAGGTGGGGTTGGGCTCTGCTGCCAGGCAAGCAGCAACAGAAGAAGAGGACACAATCTTAAGCTGTGCCAGGGCAGGTCTCGGCTGGATGTGAGGAGGAAGTTGTTGTCAGAGAGAGTGATTGGCATTGGAATGGGCTGCCCAGGGAGGTGGTGGAGTGGCTGTGGCTGGAGGTGTTGAAGCCGAGCCTGGATGAGGCACTTAGTGCCATGGTCTGGTTGACTGGACAGGGCAGGGTGCTAGGTTGGAGTGGCTGAGCCTGGAGCTCTCTTCCAACCTGGCTGATTCTGTGAAGTCTGTCTGCATGCAGCTTGCCTTCTGTCCTATCTGTGCTCTGACAGTGCACTACTGGGTCGCTTTAGAAGGCAGCAGACAGATTCCTTCTTTCTAGACAGACCTCATTCTAACCAGACCTGCAAACAGCAAAAGCAGCCTGGTGCTTCACTGCTGGTCCAGCTTATTGACCACCTAAATCCCACAGGAATGTGTATTTGTTGCCTGAAGAAAAAAACCTCCTTTGCTGCGTTTGAGAGTCTAAAGGATCATTTGTTTTAATTAGCAGTGGGCAAAGTTTGTGTCTAGGTGATGCAGTAACTCGTTAGCTGCTTACTCCTCCTTTGCCAGTGGGAGTACAATGGGATGCTTGGTGTGCTCGATCTGCAAGTCGATAAGGGCTTTGCACCAAGATCCAAAGGATGATAGAAGCCTGCGCTGCCAGGAGCCTGCCACAGCGCCCAGCCGGTGCCTGTTGCAAGGCAGCGCTTGGCCTCCCTCCACAGGCTTGGCTCTGCAGCCTGCCGCCGTGCCCAGCCGGACCCTTGTGCACCCAGACCCACCTCTGACTTCCCCCCGGTCAGGGTGGACAGTAAGCACCTGCTGTTTGCTCAGCTGATGCATCTGCCGGCACTGTTTTGGCCAACACGCCTGTGGTTAGCCGCTGTGGGCTGCACACCGCAGCGAGCTGGAGGGTGGCAGCAGTTACCCAATGGGTGTGATACCGCACGGTGAGTGCCGGTGGGAAAGTGCTGTAACAGCCACTTAGCATTCCAGAGACGTGAAACAGAGTGATGATGTAAATGCCAGAGATGGAAGCTGCAAGATGAGTAACGCCAAGGACATGAAAGCCTCCCTTATCTTCCTTTCTGTGCCGCTCAGAATCCCTTCGCACACCCACAAGCCCAGCACGAGTAGTGTCACTTGCTGAAGGCACAGCCCATGTGCAGCCCGTGGCTGGCCGTGTGGGAGCTGACAGACCAAAGAAAGAGACTCTGCTCTCATTTGCAACGTTTCAACTTGGAAGCAGTTTTGCTCTCACTGGAATTATTCCCTCTTTACCCTCCCACTCAGATCAGACTCTGACCCAGGCTTTGAGTTTTGTCCTGTTTGCTCTCCTCCTCTGTTGTGATAGACAAGGGCTCCTCTGTGAAGGCTTCTTCACACCTTCATTGATGTGTCCCTGCAGAAATGTCTAATGAGCAAGTCCCTAACGTTAGAGACTGTTAATTAAGTGAGCTGCAGTGTATCTGGAAAGCTGCTCAATGTCTGTCACATCATCTACCACATGTGGGAAGGAGAGGAGCAATGCCAGAGTCCATAGATCATAGAATCAGCCAGGTTGGAAGAGAGCTCCAAGCTCACCCAGCCCAACCCAGCACCCAGCCCTGCCCAACCAACCAGACCATGGCACTAAGTGCCCCAGCCAGGCTTGGCTGCAACACCTCCAGCCACGGCCACTCCACCACCTCCCTGGGCAGCCCATTCCAATGCCAATCACTCTCTCTGCCAACAACTTCCTCCTAACACCCAGCTTGAACCTCCCTGGCACAGCTTGAGGCTGTGTCCCCTTCTTCTATTGCTGCTTGCCTGGCAGCAGAGCCCAACCCCACCTAGCTACAGCCTCCCTTCAGGTAGTTGTAGACAGCAATGAGGCCTGCCCTGAGCCTCCTCTGCTGCAGGCTGCACACCCCCAGCTCCCTCAGCCTCTCCTCACAGGGCTGTGCTCCAGGCCCTTCCAGCCTGCTTGATTCAATTTGATTTGATTGGTTCTATTCAATTTAAACTCTACTGTTACCTAGAAAGGTTGGACCAGATGATCCTTGGGGTCCCTTCCAACCTGGCATTCTGTGATGCTGTGATAGTATCAGCACTTAGATGACAGAATACATGCAGTAATAGAATAACAATAGAACTGCAGTCTTGATTTCTGGCAAAGGCTCTTTTTGCACCTGGAGGCCGATTCAGCTGGCTCAGCAAGCAGAGAGCTCTCTGCAAATGAAGACATTCAGGGCTTCCCTAAAGCCACAGTCAGGCTGCCTCTCCTGCAGCGCTGAGGTCACACAGCTGTCATCACTTTTCCATCACACCAGGCTCCAGCTCAATCACTGTTCCGCACCGCAGTGGTGTCACAACTAAGCTTCTCAGGCTCTGAAACCCCTGCTGGTTTTCAGCACTTTTGTGGTGGTTTCACTCAGAGATTTCAAAACGCTTCGCAGAGACAGGGGCAGCACTGGGACGGTGATTTCACACCAAGTTTCAGTGCCTTGCCCAATGTCTGTTGCAAAACAGCAGTGAAACACAATCTGAGCATTCTTGTAGCAGAGCACCAAAGCAAATCACAGAATGTCAGAGGCTGGATGGAGGAGACCTCCACAGATCATCAACTCCAACTGCCCCTGCCAAAAGCAGCATCACCCAGGGCAGTCTGCACAGGAATGCATCTAGGCAGGTTTTGAATGTCTCCAGAGGAGACTCCACAACCTCTCTGGGCAGCCTGCTCCAGGGCTCCATCACCCTCACTGTAAAGAAATCTCTTCTTATGCTGAAGTGAGACACAACCCTGTGCTGGGCTGCAGCAAGAGCAGTGTGGGCAGCAGGGCAAGGGAGGGCATTCTGCCCCTTGGCTCTGCTCTCCTCAGACCTCACCTGCAGTCCTGTGTGCAGTTCTGGAGCCCCCAGCACAAGCAGGACATGGAAATGCTGGAGCCAGTCCAGAGGAGGCCACCAAAATGCTGAGAGGGCTGCAGCAGCTCTGCTATGAGGACAGGCTGAGAGAGTTGGGGCTCTGCAGCCTGGAGAAGAGAAGGCTTGGAGGAGACCTTGGAGTGGCCTTCCAGGATCTGAAGGGGACCTACAGGAGAGCTGGAGAGGGACTATTGACAAGGTCTGGTAATGACAGGACAAGGTGAAAGGGGTTTGAACTGGCAGAGGGGAGATTCAAACTAGGTGTTAGGAAGTTGTTTGCAGTGAGGGCGGTGAGACACTGGCACAGGTTGCTCAGAGAGGTTGTGGCTGCTCCTACCCTGGAGGTGTTCAGGGCCAGGTTGGGTGAGGCCTTGAGCAACCTGTTCTAGTGGGAGATGTCCCTTCCTCTGGCAGGGGTTTGGAACTGGCTGAGCCTTGAGGTTCCTTCCCACCTAAGCCATTAAATGATTCTGTGAATCCTTCTATGTTGCAGTTTGCATCTATTGTTCCTTATTACTGTGCACCACCAAAAGCAGATTGGCTCCTCCACTTGACACCCACCTCTCAGATATTGATGAAATCCCCTCTCAGCCTTCTCTTCTCCAGACTCAGCAGCCCCAGGGTTGCTCTCCAGTTGCTCTCCACAGGGGAGCTGCTCAAGTCCCCCCGTCATCCTTCTAGCTGTCCACCGGACATTGTCCAGCAGGTCCCTGTCTCTCTTGAACTGGGGAGCCCAAATCTGAACACAGTATTCCAGGTGTGGCCTCACCAGGGCAGAGTAAAGGGAGAGAAGAACCTCCCTGAACCTGCTGGACACACTTTTCATGCTGTCCCCCAGGATACCATTGGCTCTTTTGGCCACAGGGACACATTGCTGTGCCATGGAGAACTTGCTGCTTAGCTCTGAGCAGCAGCTGAAGCTGTTTGAAGTGAGATGGAGTTGAGAAGCAGAACAACTACTTTCCTGGCCCAGGTCTTCTGCTTTCAACAGCCAGTTCCTGCGTACAGCTGTTGTGTACAGCCTGGCATGGAGATGCTTTTGCACTAATCCAGCTGTGTGGAAGGTGTGCTGCTGGCTGGCCTGGTAGCAGCTGTGTGCTGAGCACAGGTCTGGGGTTTGTGCTGCCTTTTCCAGATGACAGCAGTTACTCGGCAAGAAGTTCTGCGCCTCTACCGCAAGATCTTCCGCATAGCCAGCAAGTGGCAGTCGGCAGCAGGAGGGGCAGAGGAGACTGTTCAGGAGAAGGAGTACATTAAAAGTGAGGCCAGAGCACTCTTCCGAAAGAACAAAGATGTGAGTGTCCTTACAGCCTGGGCTTCCTGAGTGACTCCGGCTCTGTGGCGCTGGCTCAGGGGCTGGGTGCTGAAATAGCAAGCTAAGGGTTGATCCCAGCATCTAATCCTCCTTAAATGCTGGTGTCTTTGGCTTGTGCTTTACGTTTCTCCCCTGGAACAGTACTGAGACGACTCAAACCATTTCAGCTCTTTGTTAAGTGCTGTAGAAATCTAAAAGGTTTACTTTTTTTCCCTGACAAAATGCCAAGAGTAAAAATGTCAGTCCCAGAGCTACTGCCGATCTAATGGAAGCAGCTTTTGCTCTTAGTGCAATGGCAAACAGAGCTCCGCAGCCTCCTAGGCTGCCTTTTTGCCTTTCCAAATCAGCAGCTATTGGCTCTACTTTTAAAAGAAGCATCTCATTGTCATTGTTTTTCCCCTCAGGGAAGTCAAACCTCTTTTGCAAGGGGTGATGCAGACAGACTGTGTAATCAGAGGTCTTTCTTGGAGTGGAAGATCACAATACGTACTTACATCCCATTTTGGTCTGGGACTAAACTGAAGTATTGCAAAATCAAGAAGTGAATTAAGTCACAACTGACACATTTCTGACTTCAAAGGGAGGTTCTGGATAGGAGGATAACAGAATATAGCCCAAGGAGTCGCCTCCCTTTCTCCTTTAACTACCCTGCAGAGTCCTAAGTTCTTTTCATGGCTGTATGAGTAGTTTCCAGGTGTATAGAGGAAAGACCACCTCTGGGTAAACCCCTCCTTCAGTTGTGACAGCCTCTGAGCCTTTGTATCCAGCACCACCACACCCAGAGCTGTTGAGTCGAGGCAAACACTAATGTTACCTTTTAAGGATGGAAAAAGACAATCACTGTATCCTTGGCATTACCAAAGCCAGCTGAAGTCTTGTGGCTGTGCATCATTTGCACTTGAGCTTCCAGCTGCTAACTGCTGCTTCACTTGTACAAAACGTCTGTTTGTGTGACCCTAGGTAACAGATCCAAAGTTGATTAAGCAGTGCATAGAAGAATGTGAGGCAAGAATAGAGATTGGACTTCACTATAACATCCCCTACCCGAGACCTGTGAGTATCAATGCAGTCACAAAGGCTGCAGCCATACCCACTCAGCCCTGAGCCCACGCGGTCGCATCCCTCTCGCTGCCCTGCGTTTTCAGGTGCAGCAGTATCTAAAGGCCATGCAGAGCCAAATGGATACTGAAATCTTCTCTATCACTCTAAATCAATAATTTCTTCTCAAGAAAGCCTAAGTGGAGTTCCATGAGCTAAGCTCCCAGAGCCTGTGCATGTTTGGGCAGTCTTAACCAGCCAATGAATGCAGAGAAAGATGCTGCTGGAATCAACTCTGTTCATCTTGCCAGACAAGAAAGAGACTAAAATACTTAGCCCCATCTGCCACAGGTACAGCTCTTTGCAGAGCCTCTGTTACTGATACCTGTCCTCCTGGTCGCAAGTCAGGTCTTACATGACACCTGCTGGTGTTGCTGCTGCTTTCCCCCTGTGCCTAGACAAAAACATGTCCAAGATACCCAAAATGCTGGGAGTTGCAGCAATGGCTTCTCTTGCTCCATCCCATATAGTTTCCTCCCTGCCTTCTCACTTCTGTCTGTAGTACCTTATGGAGCAAAGCTGGAAGCAGGTAGGTTCAGACTGGATGTGAGGAGGAAGTTCTTCACCCTGAGAGTGGTGAGAGGCTGGAATGGGTTGCCCAGGGAGGTGGTTGAGGGCCCATCCCTGGAGGTATTTAAGGCCAGGCTGGCTGAGGCTGTGGGCAGCCTGCTCTAGGGTAGGGTGTCCCTGCCCATGGCAGGGGGGTTGGAACTGGCTGATCCTTGTGGTCCCTTCCAACCCTGACTGATTCTGTGATTCTGTCTCCTATCAAGGCTTCCTCTCTCCTGTTGATCAGTTCATATCTTCACAGCTGTAGTTTCCTTATCAAGGTGGTCATGGTCAGAATTGAATTGTGTCTTCCTCAGCTGGTTGCCTAGACTATGGTCACTTAGCATCTCTTTCACATCCAGCTTTTCCCCAGTACAGAGAGTAACAGAGCATCTGGCAAACAACGCTCCCAGGAATGAGCTTGAAACGTCTGCTCTGCAGTGGCTCCAGAATCCCAAAGGCTCACTTCTAGATCAGCTCTCCCAGGCAAACTGGATGATGGTTATTTTACAGATCCCAGGAATCTCTGTTGCAGCTTTAGGCAGTGCTTTTACTACTGTTTGCACCTTAACAGCTGTCTTGCAGGATGGCAGCTTTAGCAACAGTACCACCTGACTGCCAACACCTACCTTTTCCAGTCAGGTCAGGGGATGTAGCTGCACAAAGACTTTGTCAGTCAAAGGAGGAGCCTGTCAGCCTTTGCTTCTGCTGCTGTGGAGGCAGTGACACAGACTGCACTTGAATATGGTGTCTGTGTAATCCTGGCAGCAGGGAGGCAGGCTTCCACTGTGGGGTTGCTTCATGGCTTGAGAGAGCTATGAACAAAACACACAGTGCTTTGCAGACATCTACTCAGGAATCACACACCTGTCAGGGTTGGAAGAGCCCTCAAGGATCATCCAGTTCCAACCCTCCTACCGTGGGCATGGACATTCTCCACTGGATCAGGTTGCTCAGAGCCACATCCAGCCTGGACTTAAAAACTTCCAGGGATGAGGCTTCCACCACCTCCCTGGGCAACCTGTTCCAGTGTCTCACCACCCCTATGGTGAAGAACTTCTTCCTAACCCTAATCTCAATCTCCCCTCCTTTAGCTTGGATCCACTCCCCCCAGTTCTATCACTACCTGACACCTGCAGAGTCCCTCAGCAGCTTTCTTGTAGCCCCCTTCAGCTAATGGAAGGCCACAATAAGGTCTCCTTGGAGCCTCCTCTCTTCCAAACCGAACAACCCCAACTCTCTCAGCCTCACTGTTCTGGAACATCATGAGCAGTCCTGTTTCAACAAGTATCTTATCAATACAGTCTGCTGTTAAGCTACAAAACAAGGTTACTGGAGCCTCAAATATATAGAGCTTTAATATACATAACAGAGAGAGAGGCTGAAAGTTACAGCAGTAATCAAGCAGCACTGAGGAGTCTAATAAGCTGGTTTGAGACAGTACAGTTGCCTTCTCCAAACTGTGAAGGGATTATTTAAAGCTCAGTGAAACCTAAGCTGTGTCTATGCTTTCTTTTTCTTATACCTTCTCAATATGCCCCTAACTGGTGGGATTTTCTTTTCCAGATCCATCTGCCTCCTATGGGTCTTGCCCATAAGCAAGGGCGCACCTTGCGACACCAGGAAAAGCTAAGGAAGATTTCTAAGCCAATATACCTGAAATCCCATGATGAAATTTCATAGCTCATCCTTTCAGCTGGGATGTGTCATCACATCCTTTCAGCTGTGGACTGCAATCCAGGTGACTCCTGTGCACAACTGTGAATGAAGCAGCTTTGCTCACTCTCCACGTTTCCAGAGGCCAAAAAGCTGATTGATGCATGGCATATGGTGGATAAGGTTGGTCTAATGTTTACTACATTTCGACCCCTGACTCATCAATAAAAGTAACACTTTCCAAGGAGCCAGGCGTGGCACGAAGGTTACTTTGCCATCAGAACACACTGCAGCAGGTGTTCAGGCCGGTAAGTGTGGCAGAGCTCTGGAGTGGTTTGAGAGCAGCACATGCTCGGTTGTGATGGAAGGGTAAGGGTCAGCAGAACTCAGGGCCAAGGCTGGGAGAATCGAGCAGACACAGTGCTCCAGAGCTTCACGTTGCATGTAGGGATAGAGTGCTGCACGCTGCAGCTGCATTCCTTCCTCTCCTGTCCACTGCACTCCCATAGTATGTCCTTAGGCTGAAGTCTTGTTTCTAGACAGACAGCAGCAGAGAGGCAGCAGGAACCACTGCTCTTTCTCCTTGCAAACTGCAGGAGTGGCCTAAAGCCTCTGTGTCAGCTTTTCCCCCTTCCTTTGGAGAGGGTGTGGATGTGAAATGCAAAGTTTGGAATGCTCTTACACAACTCAGTAAAACATTTCACTGCTGCCTTCCTCAGCTTCCCATGCATGGACTGACAGAAACCTCACCCTTCAGGGTATTGCCACAGGAGCAAGCTTAAGCTGCTTTGGTTGCCTTCCCTGGGCACTGGTACAGGCCCTGCTCCTCAAGAGAATCAGCACTTTGCCTTTCCCAACAGCTACTCTAGTGTTAGGTTTGAGGTTTTATTGTGGATAGAACCCCAGTTTTACTTTGAAATACTACCTACAACCATCTTTTTAGCCTCAAGTTCAGGAGTTCTTCCTGTTCTGCAGGTGCCTCGTGGGTGGAAGTGAAACTACATTCGTCTCTCACTGCCCACCAGTTGTTTTGGCTCTCTGTCAGTTCTCTGGCTTTACCAGGCTGCTTCCAAAACTTCAGGGAGCTTCTGTCCTTCAGAGTACTGAGAGACTACAACAACACACCCCACAGCTGCTTTAAGGGCAGAGGGTAGAAGCAGCAACCTATTCCAACTAGAAGCAGGAAAGCAGATGTGAAAAGTGCAGTTTTGATTCTTGCCTATTCAACTGGGCAAAGCCAATGCCAATAAAAGATCTTGTAGTGACAGGATGAGCAGGAATGGGTTTCAACTGGCAGAAGGGAGATTCAAACTAGATGGTAGGAAGTTCTTTGCAGTGAGGATTGGTGAGACACTGGCACAGGTTGCCCAGGGAGGTTGTGGAGCACAGAATCACCCAACGTGATCAAAGATCAAAGATCACGTCGGGTGATTCTGTGCTCCACAACCTCCCTGGAGGTGTTCAAGACCAGGCTGGATGAGGCCTTCAGCAACCTGTTCTAGTAGGAGGTGTCCCTGCCTCTGGCAGGACATTGGAACTGGATGATCCTTGAGGTCCCTTCCATCCTAAACTATTCTCTAATTCATTTCCTGAGCTCCCCAACTCATCCTGAACTCCCCAAGCCCTATCAGGCAATGGCAAATATTGTCTGCCTTAAGTTAAAAACGGTCATGTGATGCACAGAATGGCAATTCCCTCCCCCAGGAATGTACTTGTGAGAGTGAAAAAATATAAGGGGATGGGAGAGTCCAAGGAAACACTGAGAAGAGGTTATTAGTGTGACAGGTACTGGCTAGCCTCATTGCTCACTACCCTTTATGGCTCTGACCCACAAACAGCTATTCCCATATAATTTTTTTCCTAGGAATGCCTCATGTGGGAAGTAACATGTAAAGTGCCATTGTGCTGCCTGGCAGTGGGAGCTGAGCAATTTAACTGCTGCCAGGAAGAGAGAATTTCAGCCTCAGAAAAGGGGGATGGAATAAAGCCTGCATGAGGCACTTAGTGCCATGGTCTGGTTGATTGGCTAGGGCTGGGTGATGGATCTGGACTGGATGAGCTTGGAGGTCTCATCCAACCTGGCTGATTCTATGATATGCTTGCACAGTGCACTGTCAGTGAGGCACAGAACGCGGTGCATGGATATATAAGGTACATGAAGATACTGTACCCATGACCCAGCACAGTGCAGCACTTCTTGCTTACCTGTATGTTCTTCAGAGTGACTGTTTTGTGAACCTCTGTGTGCAGTAGGAGTGGTTAATAAGCATGAACACTGCTTTCACCTGCACCAGTGACAAATTGGTATCACAGGAACCCTGCCTTAATGACTTGTAGCAGCATCACTTAATGGCTGCAGCAGGCTACTGAATTCTAGCTGCATCTCTGGCTTTGTGAGGCCTCAAGCAAGTCATTAAAATGCTGCAATTTGGGCAATGAAAAGAAAAAGAGAGACCTCAAATTAGTAGATGTCTCTGCAGTGGGGTTTGCTTTTAAATGCTTGCCTTGATCTTGGTGCTTCTCTTGTACTGTGTACACACCAGGGCTAATGATGCATCTTTAGTACCTTCTTGGCATGCTGTGGGGATTGGCTAATGACTGCACAGCTCTTTGAAGATGTTCAGGCTGTTTGATTTTTAATTAATGTTTGCAAGCTACTTGCAGCTTCCCTGATGAAAGGGCTAAAAACAAGTACAGAATTTCAGGGGGTTATTAGTCCCACATGGGAGAGGGCAAAAAGAGGAAGTAAAGTGAGATTATGGGAGAAGGGCAAGAGCTCACTTACAGGTAGCTGGGATAAGCCAGGAAATGCTACTGAAATGAACACAAAACCAAAACCAAACCAGAAGTGAAAAGGTGTGGGACAAGGATACTGCTCTGAGGAAGGGCAGGCTCCCAGGGCGTGTGGGTCTGGAAGTCTGACATGGAGATCCTGAGGCACATCTTCAAGGAGCGTCACTCCAGTTTCATGATGCAGCTCTAGCAGCAGGTTGGTTTCACATGGTGACAACAGACTGTTCTCAGCTCCCTCCTTGCCCTGTGTGCTCCAGGCACACACAAGTGGTAAGCAAATCCAGAGAGTCCTATTTGCAAGAGCTGTGGATGATATTCCCATTCAAATCAGCAGCAAAACTCTTTGGGCCTGGTTTTATTCAGCAAAGGCCAAACCCAGGCAAGCAGAGAAGGCCTGTCCTAGCAGCTGGGTGGCAATAGCTCTACCACTACCTGAAGGGAGGCTGGACCACAGAGTGGAACAGCCTCTTTATCCTGCTGCCAAGGGAATGATTTCAAGCTGTGCCAGGGGAGGTTCAGGCTGGATATTAGGAAACATTTCTTCATTGAAAGGGTTTTAAACATTGGATTGGTCTGCCCAGGGCAGGTCACCCTGGTGGGGTCCCTGTCTCAGGAGGTGTTTAAGCACTGCATGGACCTGGCAGACAGGGACATGGTTTAGTTTTAGGTCGAGGGTTGGACTGGATGATCTTTGAGGTTTCTTCCAAATGGATGGTTTCTGTGACTCTGTGGATCTCCCAGGGTTTGTAAGGTGTGGCTGCAGGACAAAGCCCAGGCTTCTGAAGAGGTTTTTGTTTGTAGCATTCTATCTTCACTTGCTCGGTGGCTGGTAACAGCCAGAAACCAAAAGGAGGTTGGGAGCTGCTTGGGAAGCAGCAGGAAGCACTGACATCTAAACAAATAAACAAGAGAGCAGCCCCTGTGGAGTGAAGGAACTCTTTAATGACAAAATGCAGCTGCTTGGACTTGCACACTCTCAGTCATCTAACTGGCAGAGGGCTGCCACCCCTCGATTGATCCAGTGCTTCTGGGGCCTGTCTGAAGGGAGCTCCATGGACAGGACGTAGTTGGTGGAGTGGCCAGTAGTGGACAGGACCCCTCTTCTTGCACTTGTTTTGTACACAGGGCACGAATAGATGTCCATGTGAAGAAAGCTGGAAGTCTCTCCAGGTTTCAGCCAGATGATGGGCAAAGGATCATAAAGGACTTTTGGAAGTGATTCCCCAATCACCTGGGCCTGTCGATCCCATCGTGCCCCCTCCAAATAAAGGCCTCTGATGTAAGCTCCATCTGCTGGCATCTGCTCCATTGTGTGCTCCTGTTGCATCACCTAGAATGAGTAACCCACTGCTCAGGTTCACCTGGAGCACATAAATCCTCTAAGTAATACTCTGAAGTTGCTGCTTTTAATGAAATGTCTTTCTTGGAAACTCTTCCTTGCTGCCCCAGAACATGGAGAAGAGAAGACTGAGAGGGGATCTGAGAGGTTTATAAACATCTGAGTGCTGGTCAGGGGCTGGGGGGCAGGCTCTGCTCACTGCTCCCTGGGGTGGGACAAGGAGCAGTGGATGGAAGCTGCAGCACAGGAGGTTCCAGCTCAACACAAGGGGGAACTTCTTTACTGTAAGGGCCACAAGGCACTGGAACAGGCTCCCCAGAGAGGTTGTGGAGTCTCCTATGGAGATTTCCAAGGCCTGTCTGGATGTGTTCCTGTGTGATCTGTGCTAGATTGTGTGGTCTTGCTGTGGCAGGGAGGTTGTACTCAATGATTTCCTTGGGTCCCTTCCAACCCCCAATATCCTGTGATGGGCAGGGAAGCAGAGAGAACAGGGCAAGGGAGGAGATTCTCCCCTTGGCTCTGCTCTCATCAGACCCCACCTGCAGTCCTGGGTGCAGTTCTGGAGCCCCAAGCACAGGAAAGACATGGAAGTGTTGGAGCCAATCCAGAGGAGGCCACCAAAATGCTGAGAGGGCTGCAGGAGCTCTGCTATGAGGACAGGCTGAGAGAGTTGGGGCTGTGCAGCCTGGAGAAGAGAAGGCTTGGAGGAGACCTTGGAGTGGCCTTGCAGTATCTGAAGGGGACCTACAGGAGGGCTGGGGAGGGACTATTGACAAGGTCTGGTGATGACAGGATGAGGAGGAATGGGTTTGAACTGGCAGAGGGGAGATTTAGATGTTAGGGAAGGGATCTTTGCAGTGAGGGTGGTGAGACACTGGCACAGGTTGCCCAGGGAGGTTGTGGAACAATCACATTGGGTGATTCTGTGCTCCACAACCTCCCTGGAGGTGTTCAAGGCCAGGTTGGATGAGGCCTTGAGCAACATGTTCTAGTGGGAGATGTCCATGCCTCTGGCAGGGGCTTGGAACAGGATGATCCTTGAGGTCTCTTCCAGCCTAAGCCATTCTATGACTCCATGTCTGAAGCTGCTGAAGAAACACAACATTCCTCTGCATTTCCTTACCTCAAATTCAAATCCAATGTGGTCAATGGGGATGGTGTATTTTCTGGCATAGTTCTGTAGAACACCAGTCAGAAAAGACTGAGTAAAGAAGAATCCTGAGAGCCAGAAGACTGTGGGGGGCCCACTGATCACCCAGGCCTGGACACAGAGACAAAACAAACACAAATACACCTGTGGCTTCCCAGTGCCAATTCACCAGCAAAGAGATGTCCCTTCAAGTACACTCCAACAGCACAGAGACAGCTCAGCCCTGGGGCCTCTGAATACCACTGTTAGTCCTGCGCCAGCCAATGCCACACATCACCTTATTGACAATGACAACACAGGGAGCACTCGTTCTGAAACCACCAGAAGTCAGTGCTACTGAGAAAGGCACTGCAGCAAGCAGCAAGCCTGGCTGCCACAGCACTGACCCACACCTGATCCGTGCAGCTTGCAGCTGCAGAGCCCTTGCACCTGGCAGTCTCAGCTCAGCATACCTGGAAGAAGGCCAAACGGCAGAGCAGGTCGGACACGTAACTTCCCAGGGGCTTCAGCGATGGATAGGATTTGGCAGCCCACATTGCTGGGACTTTGCCCATCAGCATGCTGTTGAAAACATCTTCAAGTTCAGATGACATCAGCACTTGGCCTTTGATGGCTTTGCCTAAGTTGATGAGGCTGCTGCGAATGACTTCAGTAAGCCTTTGGACAGCAGAAAGAAGTTGTCACCTTCTATCCACTCCCTGCAGTCTGGTTAAAAACCTCTGACACCAACTCAAATGAAAGGCCAAAGCTGGTAAATGTCCTGTCAGAAACTCCTTATCTCACCTGCTGTTATCATAGAATCAACCAGGCTGGAAGAGAGCTCCGAGATCACCCAGCCCTGTCCAACCAAAACTTAACTTCAGAAAAGCAGACAAAGAAAAATCATGCACAGAGCAATGAAAGGAAGTGAAAATTCCCCTTCTTGCCAAAGGAAATTAGAGAATCACAGAATCAAGCAGGCTGGAAGAGAGCTCTAAGCTCACCCAGCCCAACCTAGCACCCAGCCCTGGCCAAGCAACCAGACCATGGCACTAAGTGTCCCAGCCAGCCTTGGCTTCAACACCTCCAGGCACAGCAACTCCACCACCTCCCTGGGCAGCCCGTTCCAATGCCAATCACTCTCTCTGCCAACAACTTCCTCCTGACATCCAGCCTAGACCTGCCCTGGCACAACTCAAGACTGTGTCATCAAGACTGTAAGACTAAATAACAGAGTATGCTGTGAACACTGGCACCTGGGCAAGACTGAAAAGGAATAAAGCAGGCTCTCCTACCTCAGCAAAACCCACATCTGGTGGAAGTTCATACTCAAGAATATTGGTGCTGTTCCCACAGTCAGGTAAGTCAGCTGCAGCTGTCAGGTCTTTTTTAAAGGTTCATTGAAAGCAGAATCTCTCAAGCTAGCAATGTGTTGTAAAAGGCTTGCAGCAGATTTAGAGGCTGAGAGTGGCCAGCACCAATGGGCATAGTTCAGTCTCGGCAGTGCTGCCCAAAACGCTGAGCCATACCTGTTAAACCGAATCAGTTCTTGCCTGAGGACTGTATTCATGGACTCTTCATAGAGTACTGGGTATGCCTTCATCACCTCTTCAACATCGAAGTCACTTGGTAATTTGGATAGGATATCTTGTGCCAAATCTTCCACAGTCTCCTGAAATCATAAGTTAGCAGTGGATGAGGACTTTCTCTTTTTCTCTTACCTTCAGTAAATTCTGTAAACCACAAAGCTACTGAAGGGCCACCAAGATGCTCAGAGGGCTGCAGAGGCTCTGTTATGAGGACAGGCTACAAGAGTCAGGGCTCTGCAGCCTGGAGAAGGCTTTGGGAAGACTTTGGAGTGGCCTTCCAGTATCTGAAGGGGGCTACAGGAAGGCTGGGGAGGGACTATTGACAAAGTCTTGTAATGCCAGGATGAGGAGAAATGGGTTTGAACTGGCAGAGGGGAGATTCAAACTAGATATTAGGAAGAAGTTCTTTAGAGTGAGGGTGGTGAGACTCTGGCACAGGTTGCCCTGGATGATTCTGTGCTCCACAACCTCCCTGGAGGTGTTTAGGGCCAGGTTGGATGAGGCCTTGAGCGACCTGTTCTAGTGGAAGGTGACCCTGCCTCTGCTGGGGGATTGGGACTTTGAGGTCCCTTCCAACCTAAACCATTCTATGCTAATATTGCCTAGAGATGGTTGTGCTATGAAATGCTTTACCAACTCTGACTGTTAACTCTGCTCTAACTTTATGACTGAAGTGCAGCACTTCACTTGTAGTATAAAACACAAAACAGGAAAGAAACATTCAAATTGCAGGTTCCACTTAACCAAGAGGGTTGTGTGGTATCAACCTATTTGCATTCAAACTGATTAGAGTGTCTTCCATCTTTAGGAGCTTCTTCTATGCCACATCTGTCTGCTTCTCTACAGAGACATTCACATCTACTCCCAAGGCCACAATCATGTGCTGAGAGGTGCTGGATTACGTTGAGACTCAAGGCATGCCAGGAAAGAGCACCTTTCCAGAGTGCAAGTTGATCTTTCTTCCCCAGTTACCTGAGGGGATTTGCCAGCTCCCCCTGATTCTCTAGGCAAAGTCAGGAGCACTCCATGGAAAAGCTGATTAGTCTCCTGGTTATCCTTGGTGATGTCTGCATTTTCATGAAGTCCAAACACTTCAGGGTGTGTTATAATTGGTAAACTTCGTATGTAGTCAATGTAAGACTGTAAAAGGAACATTCAGGTACCAGCAGTCAAATAATGCTACATTCCCTGAAAATCAGTACACCAGCATGGGCAGAACGGATGGAAGCTGCAGCACAGGAGCTTCCACCTCAGTACAAGGGGGAGCCTCTTTACTGGAAGGGTCCCAGAGCACTGGTATAGGCTCCCCAGAGAACTGTGGAGTCTCCTTCTCTGGAGCCTTTCAAGGGCTGTCTGGATGTGTTCCTGTGTGACCTGAGCTAGATTGTATGGTCCTGCTCTTCAAGGGGGTTGGACTCAATGATCTCTTTGCATCCCTCCCAACCCCTGACATCCTGTGAGCCTGTGAAGCTTCCCATGTACTCTCAAACATGTTAGTTCTGAGTTAATCACATCCAAAAACAGAGTTAATAAAAGTTTTGTGATTCAAAGACTCAGTGAGTTGTTCTTACCACCTTCATGTAAGCAGCAGGAGAAAGCAAGAGAAAGAAATGGACATCAGAAATAGATAAGGAGCTCTGGTAGGAGTCACCTGAGAAAGCAGGATGCTCTATGTATCACCCTTACAACTGCAGGCTACCCAAGCAGCCTGCTCCTTACCTCTCTCCAGTGATTAGAAGGGAAGAAAGGATGAAGACTGAGCACATCCCTAAGCTATTCCACCTCCTCAGCACGGTCACTGCTTTTGAGGCCAAAATGATCGTGAGAGGGTGCAGGAGTACTCTGCACATTCCTGAAGCCTGACTCTCACTGGCTTCCTAGAGTGCACTGGAAGCCTACACAGGGGTGGCTCTTTGCACCAACAAACATCAGGGTATTGGATGATGGCCTCAGCTCCACTGGGCTGTGCAGCAGATTCCCATTTCATGGATAAGAGATCCCGTGGTGTGGCTTTGTGATCCTATGGGGTTTCTTTTCTATTTGTTGTATTCAGCATGCCAAAGTACAGTGCAGATGAAGACTTTCCCAGCAACTCAGAGTGAATTTACATTGCTATCTTCTCACCTCATAGGGACCATGTGGTGGTATGTAGTAGTCATCCACAGCTGCAAGCATGTACTTGTCCTGCTCTATATCCTTGCTATAGACTATGGAGAGGAGGGAGAGCAGCAGACGCCTGTCTTTATCATCTGTTACTCTGCCCCCATAGTTACATTCCCCTGGGAAAGGACAAAGAAAAGCAGGATGAAAGGGTGAAAGTTAATGAGCAAATAAAAACTGCTTTACAATCATGAACAGCTCCAGTGAACTGAAGTGACAAAGCTCCACACCTTCCAAAGTCCTCTGCTTCCATGAATCCAGTGGAAACCAGGCACTTCAGCACCTGTGGAACTATGGGCCAAATCCGTGTCTCTTGATGATGAAAGGTTCAAGGAACACTATGAGCTGGTGTAAAGGGTTAACCCTCCTGGGGGTGGATCTGAACCTGACCCCAGGTGTAGCAGCTAGCCCACTCCCACTTGCTGTCTAACCCCCTAATACAAACACAGGAACCCCTATCCCCTGCTTCCCCCTTCCCTTCCCACTAGCAGTACTTGTTCCTGCTGTTCCTCTTTTACCACGTGGCCAAACCCTTGCTGATTCCCCCTCCATCCACTGCTGTCAACCTGGCTGTGTAGATGTATTCTGTGTGTTGCTTCCCTTCCCTATAGCTCTTTGGAACTCCCCTGCCTAAAATACCTTTCATTTACTGAGAAAGCTTTTTTACCCTCCAAATCAAAGCAAGCCTACTTTCTCTGGGTGTTTTACCCTTTTCCTCTCT
Organism: Pogoniulus pusillus; assembly: GCF_015220805.1. Classification (NCBI taxonomy): domain Eukaryota; kingdom Metazoa; phylum Chordata; class Aves; order Piciformes; family Lybiidae; genus Pogoniulus; species Pogoniulus pusillus. Next base: position 30,650,219 of record NC_087276.1, on the reverse strand, counting down.
ACATCCAATTCCTTTCTTTCCAGAGTGGGGGAGATAGGAAGGCCTCCTACTGTTGTGCTGGTTCTGTTAGCTCTATGTTGAGTCTCTGGGAAATTTAAAGTAGAACCACTACAGCTGATCTCAGAAACTGCTACTCAGGCCACAGCAAATGATCTCAAGTTTTAAATGAAAGCTCTCTTGTTTGGTGTTCTGAGAAGGGCTGTCAGAATTTGATTCAGAGCTGATTCTTGTCTTGTTCCTTTCGTGCAGTAGGTATGGAGCAGGAAACAAGGGATCAAAAATATGCCACAGCCCTGCAACAGCAGGGGTTGGAGAGATCTAAGTGATGGGCAAGCAATGAGGGAACCTTTGCACTGATAGAAGCACAGAAAACTGCTAAGTACTCCCAGTTGTTACTTCAATCCTGACTCCTAAAATTCTTTTCCATAAAACTAGTACAAATATTAGCAAAACCCTGGAATTATCCTTAGAAGGCTGACAAAGGAGGTGCCAGGAAGCAGCTCTCTGGCCCAAAGAAGTGACCAGCCACAGCAACCAGCTCTTCACACAGGTCAATGCCTCCTGCTTTAGCGCTGAGTATCCTCTGCTGAAGTGGCCCTGCTTACTCTGTTGGCATTGTCTTGATCAGCTGAAGCAAGACAGAGGCCACTGCTGGTTTTCTTCACGCAGAGGGAAGAAAGCCCAGGAGGTTTGCTGCACTCTTAGTAGTCCCTGTAGCTCCATGTGAGGCAGGACAGCAGTGAGAGCTGAGGCTTTGGGATACAACTTCCCAGCACATGGAAAGTCAAGAAAGTAAACCTGAAAGGACTCTCCTGGGTTTGGCAGGAACTCACTGGTTCCTGCCTAGCTGCAAGGGCCTAGCAAAGTCTCAGTGGCAGAGGTGCCTGTACCTGTTAGGTAGGTCAGGGCTTCAAAGGGAGGCTCTTCATAGTCGTTCAGGAACATCTGGATCTGCCTCATGCTGATCCTGAGGTCAGACTCGTTGAACTCGTACGGAATGTTCCAACCTGTTGAGTGCAAAGGGATGCAAAGGGCAGTGGTGAACTGTGCTGACAGCCACGCTAGGATGTTATGGTGTTGCTACTATGCTGCCACTACAGAGCTGCAGACAGCAGCTGCCAACAGTGCCCAGGAGCAGCCCTGGAATTTCCCAGGCTGTTAATTGCACATGAAGCAGTCTGATTCTGTAACAGTTTTGTATCCTAAGGCACTCTTACCATCACCCTATATAATTTGAACCGAAGTACAGGCATTTGGCATCATGCACTCCTGAAAAAAACACATTCTACCTTGGGCAGGACACAGCCCTGCTCAGGACTTTCCTCTAAACTATTGCTGTTTGGAGATTCTGAGGATAGGATTTTAATTCATTGATTGATTTTCAGTTTTAATCAACCTGCCCATCTCTTGCTGCTGTTGGTATGTGACATTCAGAGTAACAGGGCAAAAAACCACCACACAAGAGCCCACTCCACATAAGTGAATCCTTCAAAACCCCATGCCCCTAGTTGCAGCTGTGGCTGCAATTGTCCTTTCCCCCACGCCCCCAGAGACTTGCTCACATTAAGGAGTTGATGATGCTTGAAAATGACCTTTCTGTCACTTCCACAAATGATGTGTTTTCTTCAGAGCAGTAAGTGAGCATCTTCCTGCTGGCACACTGCTAATTTAAACAGCTACCTAATAGAATGTAGGTGTCCTCTCCCTGGGGTGCTTGGGGCCAGCTTAGCTGAGGCCTTAGAACCAACCAGGTTGGAAGAGACCTCCAAGATCATCCAGTCCAACCTAGCACCCAGCCCTAGCCAGTCAACTAGACCATGGCACTAAGTGCCTCATCCAGGCTTTGCTTCAACACCCCCAGAGATGGTGTCTCCACCACCTCCCTGGGCAGCCCATTCCAATGCCAATCACTCTCTGACAACAACTTCCTCCTAACATCCAGCCTAGACCTGCCCTGGCACAGCTTGAGGCTGTGTCCCCTTCTTCTATCGCTGGGTGCCTGGCAGCAGAGCCCAACCCCACCTGGCTACAGCCTCCCTTCAGGTAGCTGTAGGCAGCAATGAGCTCTGCCCTGAGCCTCCTCTTCTGCAGGCTGCACACCCCCAGCTCCCTCAGCCTCTCCTCATAGGGCTGTGCTCCAGGCCCCTCCCCAGCCTTCTCTGGACACCTTCCAGCACCTCAACATCTCTCTTGAATGGAGGAGCCCAGAACTGGACACAGCACTGCAGGTGTGGCCTGAGCAGCGATCAGTACAATAGAGCTTTAAAGCTTTATGCTCTGTGCACTAGAGGTTGCTCTCTCGTAACATGGCTAACAACAACACTGCCTTTTTACAGAGAAACTCTAAGAATGCACTTCAGACCTGCTGGTCTCTTTGAAACAAGCTGCAAAATAGGCTAAACCTTACCCAGTGGGCCAAAGTTTCTTCTTTCCTGCACGACAGCATGAAAGAAGCAAAGGCCAAAGAGCAGCTTCTGCCACAGTTGTGGCTTTCGGCAGCCGCTGAAGAAGGCAGGGTCAGAGATGGGGTCGTTAAGGTACGATCGGAGAAGGTTCACTCTAACTCCTTTTGGAGGCTCATTTGTCATCTTGATGCCATTCTGGAGGATGCTAACAGGAAACTTTTCTGAAGGGTAACTAGTCAGCCACAACCTGAAAAGGAGTTTACAAACAGCACATTATCCAAACCAAAAATGATCCTCAACACTGACAGAGCCTCGGTGCTGCTCTGCAGAAGTCTGGGGTTTGTTACTTGCTTATCTGGAGTGGTACCACATGAATCTGTCCTGAAATGCAGGCATAAACAGCTTACACTGGACAGGTAGAAAAGCTGGCACCCTAATTGGGTGTCTCTATTTTACCACTGCACATAAGCAATACAAATGGTTGCTCACACCAAAAGAAGTTTCATTTCTTTTTCCTACTGCCCTCATTGAAATGTTCCAGTTAGGAAGAGCAAAACCTTCAAGCTCCTACCTGAACTTCTCTTTGGTATTCTCAGCTACTATCACTTCCTCACAGATTTTTTCCAGAGCAGGCATCCAGCTAGTTGCAAGATGGCAGTTTTGCAGCACCACCCAGGTTCCATCACCAATCGCCTGATGAATCATTTTGGCTGCTATTGGGCCCTGGCCCTGTCCAAGCGAAATCGTCTGAGTGCTTGCACCTCCCATGCCAACATCAGCAGCAAATTTCAGCAGGCCTGTCATGCCACGTGCCACACGTGCCAACAAAGACAGAGTCTGTTAGAAAGTAAAGCTATGCCACATTCATCATCTTCATAATGTAAAAAGCAATTAAAGAGGCAAAGGTTAAACGTTTTATTCAGCTGGAGATTCCCCCACCTCTGCTACTTCTACCCCCCAAAAGTAGTATCAAATGCTGGGCCAGTCACTGTGTTTCTGGGGTACATGCTAACATGGATAAAGAAATGCCCCAAACCAAGGAAAACCACCAAAAAGCAGCCAGGTTAACCAGTCTGTCTTCTCCTCCTGCCCCAGCTGCTCACTCCCAGCCTGCACTACAGCTCTCTGCTCTCTCTGTTACATGGGTACAATTATTTCTGGGAGCTGAGCTGGCATTTGGATCTTAAGATCTGGTTAAAAATAACCCCTTTGCTTTGCCACCAAACCCAGCACCTCCCAGATATGGCTCCATGCTACAATTCTTCTGGCAGAACAGCAGGGTTAAAAATAATCTGGGTGGGTTTGGGGGCTGTGGGTTTTTAAAGGACATTTAACAGATGTGTTTTAAGCGTGGTCATCTACACCATTTAATTAGGAACTCAAAGGGAGGAAACCTTCTGGAGGAGGGATTGCAACAAATACTGGGGCAAGTCCCAGACACCCACTGAAAGAATTGTAATGCAAGCATAAATCACCAATTGGTCTGGATGTTACAAGCTGTTAGATCTCTGCATCACTGCTCAGTGACTTAGACTTTTCATGCCCACCACATCCATTCCATCCCCTAGCACTTTCAGTGTCGTTGTTTCTATATGAGCAGATGCAGCCTTTGGGATTCTGTCATTGCTGTACTGGCCTTAAAGGCACCTTGAGAGCAACTGGAACCTACAGGATTAGCAGTTCAGCCACACTCAGTGCCCTTTGAGCCAGCCCCTGTAATACCAGTCTCACCTGCCATAGGATCAGCCCCTGGTGACAACACAAAAATCAAGGGGGCACAACAACTGGAATCGCTGTAGCTTCTTGCAAGGTCAAAAGTGGGTGGATCAATGAAGGCTCTGCCCATGTTTTCCACGATGAACTCCTGCACCGCCGGGATGACTTTGTCAGGCCTCAAACACCGGAGCACAGCCATGCGATCTAAGCCCACCAGCGCGCCCCACGCATCCGGGAAGGCTTCCTGGTGGGGTCTTACAGAGTCATAGATGAGTTTCCACTTGGAAGGCTTCTCCCTTACGTGGTCCATTAGTCCCCGGAGGCTTGCCAGGCCAGACGCACGCACGAGCTCAGCCCAGGACTTGTCAGCCAGCCAGTCTGGAGCTGGATTGGGGTGAGGATTATCAAGAGCAACACCTCCTGTCAGCAGGAAATGCCAAACCGCATCATCTATTTGGTCTTTCCCCTTCATGATGCCTACTGTCAGCAGTAAGGAGAAGAGCAGCTTGTCCTTCTCGAAGAGGGAGCGGCAGACGTTATTGTAGATGCTGACTGTGAAGTGCTCAGTTATGTTCTTGATCCTCTCCTCCAGTTCTTCACTCCTTTTGCTCTTAGCAATGGACTGAACGTACAAGTTGAAGAACCAGATCAAGGAATACTGGTACATAGGCTCAATGTTTGCCAGATCAGAGATGCAGAAGAAGAGAACAGCTGAATGAACAGCAACTGGCTTATAGCCCATTCGAGTGGAGTCTATCTGCATCTCAGTCACAGAGGAAACCTTTTGCTTCTCAGAGATTTCCTCAGATAGCTCTTTGGATGAAGACAAAATATTAATGGCGGTTTCATCTTCCAAGATGTTTCCTTCTGAGCTGGAAAGGATCTCCAGGATTTTATCTTCTATTTCCTTTAGTTGTTTCTTGTTGGCTGCACTTTCTATAATCAGTTTATTTTTCTTCTCTTCTAGCTCAGGCTTTTCCTCTGCAGCTACAATTCCAAGAAGCTGGTCCTGAAGGCCCAAAGGTGTGATCATGAAGTTGAGCAGACAAACTTTTACAGCCACCTCAGGAAGATAATGAGGGTTTCTTAAGCAGGTTGTTATGTAAAACCTGAAATCTCTTGAGTATTCAATTATATTTTCCCCTAGTTTCATGTATTCTACTCCCTGCTGTTTGAACGTTTGCTTCAACAGAATGGGTTCTATGAAAGCATCTAGCTCTTCCCCAATGTTTTCCAGCAGGACTGGTGTTCCAAGCTGAACAGCGTTTTCCAGCGTCCTCACGTAATGTGCATCAGACAGCTTGATCACTGACAGCCTGTTCGTCTTCTCCATGTTCTTCACCCACTTGTTAGCTTGCCTCTGAGGGTCTATCATCAAAGCCCATCTCCTCGAGTTGGAAACGATGATGCCGTTGTCGACAGAGAAAGAGTCGACTGGCAGCCCAGCCAGCTGCCAGGCACGGATCTGCACCGCATCCCCCAGGGTGTTACTCAGGCTGAAATCGCTGGAGCAGGGGATCTTCCTCTCGCTGCACAGCGCTTGCCACTGCTCTTGACACTTCAGCCGGTAGTCCACGGTGAAGGCCCCCAGGTAAGCCACAGTTCCCGAGGACAACAGCACATCCCCTACGAGGTCTCTGTACCGAGCTCCCAACGCCCGTGCAGCTTCTGTCCACCTGTCCCTCTCCCCGCCGAGACCACTGATCAGCTGCTCGGCCCTCACGAGCTTCTCCGAGCACAGCTCAATGTTGGTTTCCAGGTCTCTCTTCCGCTTGTTCATGCTGTCAAACTCCTCGTTCAAAGCTTGGAGGCGATCGACTATCTCCTTCAGTTCTGCTTGTTTGGTCCTTAGCTTCTGCATCTGGACACCCAGCAGCTCCTCTGCAGCTCCCAGGCGCTGGCGCTTGGGGCCGACCACTTTGGCGACGCGATCGTACACCTCCATGGCTCGCACCCACTTGCAGAGCCCTTCGCAGGCAGATGAGACATTCTTTATGACAGCTGGCTGAAAATCTGGGTGGTCAATAAACCTCTCTCTAATTCTCTTCATGATAGCAGGAGGAATATTATCCTTGTCATATGTCTTTAAGCTCTCAAGGAATTTCAGATCTCCAAGGAGTTTCCTAGATGGTCCCCAGTAGTCTTCTATCATTTTACCTATGTTGCAAACAGTACCACCATGAGGCTTGAAACATGCATGATCAGACTGAAAACAGAAACATGGACTTGAAACAGAGAATGAAAAAGTCACAGTAGGGATTGTGCCACTGGATTTTATTATAGAATGGTTTAGGGTGGAAGAGACCTCAAGGATCATCCAGTTCCAACCCCCTGCCATAGGCAAGGACACCTCCCACTAGAACAGGTTGCTCAAGGCCTCATCCAACCTGGCCTTGAACACCTCCAGGGAGGTGATCAAAGATCACATTGGGTGATTCTGTGCTCCACAATCTCCCTGGGCAACCTGTGCCAGTGCCTCACCAGCCCCACTGCAAACAACTTCTTCCTAACATTCAGTTTCAATCTCCCCTCTGCCACTTCAAACCCATTCCTCCTCCTCCTGTCATTACCAGACCTTGTCAATAGTCCCTCCCCAGCCCTCCTGTAGCCCCCTTCAGATACTGCAAGGCCACTCCAAGGTCTCCTCCAAGCCTCTCTTCTTCAGGCTGCAGAGCCCCAACTCTCGCAGCCTGTCCTCAGAGCAGAGCTGCCCCAGCCCTCTCAGCATCTTCATGGCCTACTCTGGACTCCAACAGTTCTTGTGCTGGGGGCTGCAGAACTGCACCCAGGACTGCAGGTGGGGTCTGAGGAGAGCAGAGCCAAGGGGCAGAATCCCCTCCCTTGCCCTGCTGCCCACACTGCTCTGGCTGCAGCCATTGTTAGTTAGCTTGGGAAAATGGTTAAAGAAATTCAGATGGGAACTTCCATGTCACTAACCTGTGTCCTATTTATTAACTACATATTCATTCTAAACCAACCAATAAATAAGGGATGGGGGAGATTGCTATACAGTCTTTCCCAGCACAGCTTAGTAGAAAAGTCAGTAACTATGTGGAAAGACATGCAGAGAATTCTTGCTTTCAGTCACAAAGGGTTGAACTGTGAGTGGCATAAGATGGGAGAAGGGAAAAAGTCTGTTTCCTCTCCAATCCTGTGCAATCCCACAGCAACAACATAACCCACGTAGCAAGAGCTTGCCAGTGTAATTACCTGTGGTGGGAGTACAGCTGCAATTCTGTCTCCCAGCACAACTGACAAAGTTTGGCAGCAGGGATTAGAAAGGGAAGTGCAGGAGTGCAGGTGACTGGTGCAGAGCACACCTCCAGCTCCTGGAGCTCCCCAAAGCAATGCAAATCTCGAGGTTGGGTCCAAGGGAGTTAAGGAGATGACTGTATGGTGGTCACTGCACAAAGCTTGTACAACAGCATCAAGCAAGGGCACTATGCTACAGTGGCACAGGCTATTCCTAGCTGTTCAGTCTGCTTGTAAGGCATTGCCAGCAAAATGGATTTACAGTGCCCATGGCTGAGCTCCCAGCAGAAGCACTTCACTAGTGCAGTGCAGCAGTACCCCAAGCATTCCTAGGGCAGGGACAACAAACAACTGCATCTTTACCACTGCCACCGGGATCAGGTTTCCTCTCTGGCTTTGCTCCCTTCATGACACAGATGCTCTCCATGACAAGCTTCACAGGACCAGGTGGATTCTGCATGGACTTCACAAGAGAGATGTCTGAAGGATTCAGGGTATCAAGAGCTGCAAGTGCTGCCTCCAGAGCTGGCATGGCCTCAGCAAGGTCTCCTTCGCATTCATCCTGTTAAGGCATTGGGCAGAAGTCTATAAACCCTCATGTAACAGCAGGTCAACAACCTGATTGCCCCACTACAGCACAGCCACTGCTTCTAAGGACCTCACAGAAAGACTTCACTTCATGCTTCTTGGAGAGAGAGCTCCTTTCAGAATTTCTCTGTACAGTTTAAAGAGGGGAAGTTTGTAGAGAAATGAGTAACTCCTGTAAGTTGAACTGGTAGCTGGAACAGCCAGACAAGCTTTCAAGATCAAAGTTCCTCTGGTCTGACAAGAATTAGAATACAAGTCAGACACAGTTTTTCTTGGTTAAATCTTACAGTGGTGACAAGATAAAAAATATGTAGCTCAAAGTCTTCCTCAGGTACTCAGATTTCAGTAATTACCTCTCTTACCTATCACTGACACCTCCAACTAGCTTAAAAAAGATACACTGAGGAATTCCACAACTTCTTACAGGAAATCCTGTGCTAGAGACATCTGCCTCTGGCTCCATGCAGCACTGTACCAAACTGCCTCAGGTAGCTATAAATGAATTGTCTTTGAGCCTGGATACAGCATAACCTCCTTACTGACTCTCCAGAGAAGGAGAAAATGTTAGTGCAGACCTAACAGCTACACAGCTTTCAGGATGTGAACTAGAAAGGGAAGCTATACACTACTATGAGACACAGTTATACCCCAAACAGCCAAAATTTACCCTGTTTATATTAGGTCTATGCCATTGATCATTTCACAGCTTTGTTACTTTAAGAGCTTAGATTATGCCCCTAAAACACCATCACAGCTCCCATTTACTTGGAAAGATGTAGAACACTACCTTAATAGCTTGAGCAGCAGCTGCCGCTTCGTTCGCCTCTTTTTCATCTGCTGCCACGAGTTCCTTCTTTGCATCTACTTTAGTGGTTTCCTTTTCAATCTGGATCATCATTTTTTCTGTTTCTGCAGAAGTCTGAATCAGTTCAGGCTGAAGGGCAGTCAGCTCTTTCTGCATCTCTGCAACCTAATGAACAGAACAGGAAATGCAGAAAACACCTCTGTAAGCACCGAGTGCATTTCCTAACTTGATGGCTCAGGAAGAAAGATCTGAGGGCAGTATATTAATACAATCCAAACAGGGACACTTCAGCTGCAGAACTCTAACTGGCTCCCTAGCCTCTTTTCACTAAGAGCTCTTTTATTTCATTGAAAAGATTTTTTTGAAGGATTTTTTCTATCATCCATGCAATCTGCTTGCCTTTTTAAGGATCCACTTTGTTTCAATAATTAGAAATAAATGATTAATTGGTTTGGGATTTTTTTCCTCACAGTCAGTTTCAGTTTATGGAACTCCAAATAATCCCTCATTGCACAGGTAGAAAACAAAACCCAAAAGAAACTTGGAAGGAAACACAGAATTAGTGGCAGCAATGGCTGCAAACTGGATGTACTTCACTGAGAGAGCCATTGGACACTGGAATGGGCTGCCCGGGGAGGTGGTGGAGTTGCCGTCCCTGGGGCAGTTCAAGGCAAGGTTGGACGTGGCACTTGGTGCCATGGTCTGGCCTTGAGCTCTGTAGTAAAGGGTTGGACTTGATGATCTGTGAGGTCTCTTCCAACCCTGATGATACTGTGATCCAGCAAGTATCTGGAAGCCTTTCTTTTGCATATTAGGAAGATCGGCACCTGGATCACTCACAACTTGCCTGGAACCTACTGCAACCAGCAACAGAACAAGGGGGGACAGTCTCAAGTGGTGCTAGGGGAGATAGAGGCTGCATGTTAGGAGGAAGTTGTTGGCAGAGAGAGTGATTGGCATTGGAATGGGCTGCCCAGGGAGGTGGTGGAGGCACCGTCCCTGGGGGTCTTCAAGAAAAGACTGGATGAGGCACTTAGTGCCATGGTCTGGTTGACTGGATAGGGCTGGGTGATAGGTTGGACTGGATGATCTTGGAGGTCTCTTCCAACCTGGTTGATTCTATGATTCTATGATCTTCACCTGACACTTACTTGTGAAGATGCAAAGTCAAGTTTCTGAAGGCCTGTAAGGTAACGAGTTCTCATTGTGTCAACTTCTTGCCTCTTGCTGTTCAGCAGAGTCTTAAAGGTAAGAATGAGTTCGAGGTATGAAGCTGGGGTCACGTAGTTGTGTCTTCGCAGCGCAGCGTAATAGCTGCTGGAGAGCTCTCTCGCACTCGCCTGGAAGTACTGGCACATCCACACAACCCTGGGGAAGATTTTCCCACGTTACCAAGCAAGCACAACGTTCATTATGAGCAAACTACCTTAGGCTTATGAAAATGTTTCACTGCTGATGAAGGCCCAATTATTTTTCCCCATTTTAAGAAAGATTATGAACTCCTCTCCAAGAGAGGCCTGAAACATCAGTTACATAAACCTACACAGCTTTGACTTGCACTGAAATCTCAGAGTTGCTTGACTTTTGCCAATTGATGAGGACAGTTTTCTGACCAAGTACACTGGGGGCTCGAGGGGGAGTGGAAGAAAAATTTGCTTCTTATGTTTCTTGATGGAAAAACTCACTCTTTTCTAACATCCTCTTCAAGTTCAACATCCTCTAAAAACTTGTGAGCAACCATTTCCAAGGCATCTGTAGGCCAGGTCTGGAACCAGTCGATGGTGCAGCAGTTGATGAGCGATGGGAACATCCGTAATCGATTCCGGAACGCATCTCCGATAGGACTCATGGCTAGAAGCAAAGCCACACCTGTTACCTAACCTTGTATGCAGTTACAGAGCAGGAAAACCCAAGCCTAAGAGAAGCCATTCTGAGAGGGCACAGACTGTATACAGACCTAGGACGATGTGCAAGTTCTTCTTCACCCTTTCAATGAAGAAATTGTACATGGCGAGGGGAGTGGCTTCGACTCTCCTGCTCTCCATCCTTGCTGCACCCTGCATCTTCTCCACAATCTCAGCCTTCTCGTCTGCTGGGAAGATGTTGGGCACGTCGCCGCTGTTCAGAAGCATGTTGATATCTTCTACGAAGGCCTCGTCCTTGATTTGATTGTCCCCAAACAGCAGGGCCACGCTCTTGTTCTCGGCGCCCGCTTGCCGCATGACTCGCTTCACGTCGTCCCTCCACTCGCCGATGCCGTAGGACTTGGTCATCTCCACCTGGAAGAGCTCGAGGGCATGGATGAAGGCGGCCAGCCTGGCGGCGCTCTGGCGCCCGCTCCCGCCGATCCCCACCAGCAGCAAGTGCCCGTTATCCTGCTTCAGTACCCTGCATATCCTGGAGATGTGCTCGATAGCAAACCTGAACATGACTAGGGACATGGGCGCTTTGCTGGTGGCGTTGTACTCCTCCAGGTAGTGCTCCATCACAGCTGTCAGCTGCTCCAGGTCTCTGATCTCATCGTACACTTTCACGCCACTGCCCGGATTCAAATAGTCCCCGAAGAACAGGCTGCGAATATCATCATCAGAGACCTCTCCGCTCGGTGAGAGATGACTCAGCACCTGGAGGAAAGGCCAGAACCAAGAGGTGAGTCAAACCACTAGAGAGCTGTTTTCCTTAAGGACATCGTGTTCTTACCTGCCTGTTTTCCAGCTATGCCAGTTCTCATCCCCACAAAACCACCGTAAAGGCTTAACCCTCCTGGGGGTGGTCTGAACCTGACCCCAGGGGTAGTGGTTAGCCCAATCCCACTTCCTGTCCAGGGCCCCTATGAAAACAGAGGAACTTCTGGTTGCTCTCTCTCTTTGCCCTCCCTGCCTGCCTGATAGCACCACCTTTGTTCCTCTGCTCCTGTTTTTAACACATGTCCATCCTACCAGATGGTGGACAACCCCTTCCTGAATCTATTTCCATCCACTGCCATCAATCTTCTTTTATATATATAGGATCTTGTCTCCCTTCCCTATACCTCTTTCTAACTCCCCTACCTTAAATACTTTTTGTTTATTGTTAAAGTTTTTTCTTTTCACTTCCAAATCAAAACAAGACTACTTTTTGGGTGCTTTACCTCTTTCCACTCTACATCTAATTCCTTTCTTTCCAAAGGGGAGGAGAGGGAAAGGCATCCTGTTCTGGTAGTGTTCTGTTAGCTATTAAGAGTCTCAGGGAAGTTTAAAACCAGAACAACACAAACACCTAAGTGGGGAGCATGTTGTAGGCTGGCATACAAGCTTCACAGAGACATTGCTCACAGAGAGATTGTGCTGCAGAGTATCAGTGGCCAAAAGGCTACTCAGGAAAACACCCACTGCTCCCACTGACTCTTCAACATACTAACTCCAGCAAAAGCCATCTATTCCAGAGAGTCCTTGGCACTAACTCAGCATCCCTTTGATGTTAGAAACATAGAATCAACCACATCAGAAGAGACCTCCAAGCTCATCCAGCCCAACCTAGCACCCAGTCCTGTCCCATCAACCAGACCATGGCACAAAGTACCCCTTCTGGGCTTTGCTTGAACACCTCCGTGGATGGCGACTCCACCACCTCCCTGGGCAGCCCATTCCAATGCCAATCACTCTCTCTGCCAGGAACTTCCTCCTAACACCCAGCCTAGACCTCCCCTGGCACAACTTGAGACTCTGCCCCCTTCTTCTGTTGCTGGCTGCCTGGCAGAAGAGACCAACCCCACCTGGCTACAGCCTCCCTGCAGGCAGCTGCAGACAGCAATGAGCTCTGCCCTGAGCCTCCTCTGCTGCAGGCTGCACACCCCCAGCTCCCTCAGCCTCTCCTCACAGGGCTCTGCTCCAGGCCCCTCCCCAGCCTTGCTGCCCTTTTCTGGACACCTTCCAGCACCTCAACATCTCTCTTCAATTCAGGAGCCCAGAGCTGGACACAGCACTCAAGCTGTGGCCTGAGCAGTGCTGAGCACAGGGGCACAAGAACCTCCCTTGTCCTGCTGCCCACACTGCTCCTGAGCCAGCCCAGGATGCCATTGGCTCTGCTGCCCACCTGAGCACACTGCTGCCTCAGCTTCAGGTCCTCTCTACCAGCACCCCCAGCTCCCTCTCTGCCTGGCTGCTCTCAGACACTCTGGCATCAGCCTGTAGCACTGCTTGGGGTTGTTATGGCCAAAGTGTAGAACCCTGCACTTGGCCTTGTTCAGTCTCATCCCATTGGCCTCTGCCTACCCATCCAGCCTGGCCAGGTCCCTCTGCAGGGCTCTGCTACCCTCCAACAGCTCCACACCTGCTCCTAGCTTGGTGTCATCTGCAAACTCACTGATGCTGGACTCAATGCCCTGGTCCAGATCATCAATAAAGATTCTGAACAGGACTTTACCCAGCACTGATCCCTGGGGGACACCACTGGTGACAGCTGCCAACTGAATGTGGCACCATTCACCACCAGTCCCTGGGCCTGACCCATTCCTTCATTCTAGCATGAAGGAGTTTGTACTGACCAGGAATATGCAGAGTACCCACCGCTGGAGAGAAGATCATCCACTGATTTGAAATGCATCGATCAAAATCCCTCCAAATGTGCCCAGTGCTAATGTCAGTGTCTTAAGCATTTCTGAAAATGCATCAGTCTCAGCCCTGGTTCCAGCACATCACCCAAAAGTACCTTACTGAAGCTCTGCTTGAAGCTATTTGATGTTGTCTCTTGCACCATCCAGAAGAACACCTTCCTGTCCTCCTCATCAACTAAGCGGTCATAGAAAACTCGGTAAACCTCGTGAATCCAGAGCCTGATCAGCTTCTCTCCATCCTGAAAGTGCAAGTAAAGGAGGTGAGTACAGCTCAGGTAGGTTGAGTTTGGGTGGGTTGGGTTAAAAAAAACCTCACACAAACAAGACAGAAATGTCCATCTGGACCCTGCTGTATGTTGTACTAAACCTCAGTGTGAATCTTTCACTTCCAAGCCATCCAGCACATGGCTCAGCATCTGCTAACTTAATTGTCTTCCTCACCTGCTCACCACCTTGTCCCTCCTGCTAGTACAAACTGGGACTCCTGTGTCAAATCATTTTTCTCCACTATCTCAAGTCTCTCTACCTTTCCAACATGTATACATCTTTCAATGACACAGCTCCTGGGCTCTGACTCAAGCCCAGCCCACCACTGTGTTGGCTATTTCCCCTGAAGAGCTTGTAGCTGTTTGGTTCTGTTTCTGCACCAAAACCACTCTCCAAACAGAAATAAACCTCTTCACATTCCCTTATCTTGACATTGTACTGACATTCATGGAATGGTTTAGGTTGGAAGGGACCTCAAAGATCATCCAGTTCCAACCCCCTGCCATAGGCAGGGACACCTCCCACTAGAACAGGTTGCTCAAGGCCTCATCCAACCTGGCCTTGAACACCTCCAAGGCAAGGGAGGGGATTCTGCCCCTTTGTTCTGCTCTCCTCAAACCCCACCTGGAGTACTGTGTGCAGTTCTGGAGCCCTCAACACAAGGACATGAAACTGTTGGAGAGAGTCCAGAGGAGGCTAAAGATGCTCAGAGGGCTGCAGCAGCTCTGCTCTGAGGACAGGCTGCAAGAGTTGGGGCTGTGCAGCCTGGAGAAGAGAAGGCTTTGAGGAGGCCTCAGAGTGCCCTTCCAGTATCTGAAGGGGGCTGCAGGAGGGCTGAGGAGGGACTACTGACAAGGTCTGGTAATGACAGGGTGAGGAGGAATGGGTTTAAACTGGCAGAGGGGAGATTCAAAGCAGATGTTAGGAAAGGATTCTTTGCAGTGGGGGTGGTGAGACAGTGGCACAGGTTGCCCAGGGAGATTGTGGAGCACAGAATCACCCAAGGTGATCACCTTGGGTGATTCTGTGCTCCACAACCTCCCTGGAGATGTTCAAGGCCAGGTTGGATGAGGCCTTGAGTGACCTGTTCTAGTGGGAGGTGTCCCTGCCTATGGCAGGGGTTGGAACTGGCTGAGTTTTGAGGTGCCTCCCAAGCTAAACCATTCCATGATTCTATGCCTATCCTGATTTTAATCCTTGTCAACCTACTGCAATCACAGTTCTTGTGTTTTGAGATGTTTCTTCACTGATATTTACATTTGCCATTGCTTTTTCTTACGGCAACATAATTAAACTATCAACTTACTTGCAAATGAGTGTGTGGACAGAGCAGGACTCCTTTGATGACCCTGGAGAAGTCCCTTAGGTTAAAGACATAGTGGGATTTTGTAGGAGTTGGCAGAAAGTTATCAACTGCCATTTTATAAATCACCATTGTAGCTTGGACCATCATTTTCCCCAACCTTAGGAAGGCAAAGAGATACAATTTTAACTTCTGCTGGTAAACCACAGGTGAAAAGTTGACCAAGTGTGAGAGGAGAGATCCCAGATTACCTGAGAAAGGCAGCCTCAAAGCCCTTGCTGAAGTGCCAGTCAGCAATGGCAGTAAAAATCTTGCTCAGGACCTCATCATCGAACGAATGCATGGAGACAATGTTCAAGTGCCGAGTGAAGCGGCCTGCAGCACACACACACAGATGTGGAGACATGAAGGCATGGCCAAACATTGTTCAATTTCTCAGCCAGCATCTCCTAGGACAGACTGGCACTCAGCAACACTGCTCCCTTTTGTTTCTGCTCAATTTCTGCCCCAGCAGCAATGCAAAAGAAATGGAAACAGGAGTTTGGATTGTACCAGTGTTTCACTGCGTATTTCATACAATCACAGAATGGTCTAGGGTGGAAGGGACCTCAAAGATCATCCAGTATGGCAGGGACACCTCCCAAAAGAGCAGGTTGCTCAAGGACACATCCAACCTGGCCTTGAACACCTCCAGGGAGGTTGTGGAGCACAGAATCACCCAAGGCGATCAAAGATCCACAACCTCCCTGGGCAACCTGTGCCAGTGTCTCACCACCCTCACTGCAAACAACTTCTTCCTAACACCCAGTTTCAATCTCCCCTCTGCCAGTTCAAACCCATTCCTCCTCATCCTGGCATTACCAGACCTTGTCAATAGTCCCTCCCCAGCCTTCCTGTAGCCCCCTTCAGATACTGGAAGGCCACTCCAAGGTCTCCTCCAAGCCTTCTCTTCTCCAGGCTGCACAGCCCCAACTCTCTCAGCCTGTCCTCATAGCAGAGCTGCTGCAGCCCTCTCAGCATCTTGGTGGCCTCCTCTGCACTGCCTCCAACACTTCCATGTCCTGCTTGTGCTGGGGGCTCCAGAACTGCCCCCAGGACTGCAGGTGGGGTCTGAGGAGAGCAGAGCCAAGAGGCAGAATCCCCTCCCTTGCCCTGCTGCCCACACTGCTCTTGCTGCAGCCCAGCACAGGGTTGTGTCTGGGCTGCACTCACACTGCAGGCTCCTGTTGAGCTTTTCAGCACCCCACACCCCCAGGTCCTGTTCCTGAGGGCTGCTCTCAGCCACTCCCCACCCAGCCTGGAGTTGTGCTTGGAACTACACCCACCAAGGTGCAGGACCTTACACTTGGCCTTGTTGAGTGTCACAAGGTTGGCCTGGGCACAGTTCTACAGCCTGTCCAGGTCCCTCTGGATGGATCCCTGCCCTCTAGCAACTTGACTGTGCCACACAGCTTGGTGCTATCTGCAGACTTGCTGAGGGTGCACTGATTCCTCTGCCCATGTCACTGCCAAAGATGTCAAACAGCTCTGGTGCCAGCACTGAACCCTGAGCAACACCACTTGGCACTGGCCTCCAGGTGGACATTGTGCCCCTGCTCACCACTCTCTGTGTGATATCATTGGATTCCACATGAAAAACCTGAATCTCCACTACAAGACCATCAGAGAAATATAACCTCCTTCCTGATGGTACTGCAGGAATCATGGATTTGCAGGCTACATGCTTGTAAGCAAATGCAGGCAGCTGGTCTGAGCAGCAGGAAGTACATTTTCAATAGGGGACTGTCAGAAAGACTTGGCAAGAAGATGTATTCCCTCTGTTTTCCAAAGGAGAGAAAATGGGAAAAGTGCCCAAGTCTCTCATTTCAGAATTATTTTCACAATTCATAGTTCCATCAACACTTAAAATATTGTTTGCAAAGCAGATTAAACTCCTGGAAAAGCTACAGACTGACCCTTGAGCAGACAGACTTCTCTTTGGAATCACCCAAACAGCCTACCTACACACACCTACACCTACAATTTGTCACCACCAAGACCAAACCTGCCTCATAACATCAATTAGGTAACCACTTGCCAAAGTAACACATTCCCTACCTGTAATATCATTCCTGCCACCTCCAGGTGGGCCCATTGCTGAAACAAGCAGCACATCCTGGATGCTGATCTTGGATGCATCTTTTGTGTCATACCAATGGCCGTGATCAATCCACTGGCGGAGAAGCTCGATAGGTGGCTGGGCTCCATAAGCTTCCTTTGCAGGCATGTTCAGGTCATCTGCAGAGAACACAGGCACTCAGTAAGAAAAACCTCTGCACATTTAGCAATTACACTTTTCTTTCAAAGCTGAGAACTGGAGTAGAAAAAGAGTGTGTCCTCTTGTTCTTGCTTCCCATCAAACTAACCAGAATCGAATCACAAAATGGTTTAGGTTGGAAGGGACCTCAAAGCTCAGCCAGTTCCAAACTCCTGCCATAGGCAGGGACACCTCCCACTAGAACAGGTTGCTCAAGGACTCATCCAACTTGGCCTTGAACACCTCCAGGGAGGTTGTGGAGCACAGAATCACCCAAGGTGACCACCTTGGGTGATTCTGTGCTCCACAATCTCCCTGGGCAACCTGTGCCAGTCTCTCATCACCCTCACTGCAAAGAATCCTTTCCTAGCATCTACTTTGAATCTCCCCCCCACCAGTTCAAACCCATTCCTCCTCATCCTAGCATTACAAGACCTTGTCAACAGTCCCTCCCCAGCCTTCCTGGAGCCCCCTTCAGATACTGCAAGGCCACTCCAAGGTCTCCTGGAAGCCTTCTCTTCTCCAGGCTGCACAGCCCCAACTCTCTCAGCCTGTCCTCATAGCAGAGCTGCTGCAGCCCCATGAGCACCTTCATGCCATTGTACTTTGCAGACAGAGTTAGCAGTGATGGTTTCACTTAGTGTGGTTGCTCTTTTACGTTGTATTTCATGTCATGACAAAGTTCTGAGGACAACCACCACAAAGAGTTAGAAGCCCTTCAGCAGAGGGCAGTGTTAACCCTTCCTCAGATGCCTGAACGTGCCCCAGGGCAGTTAGGCACTCCCAAATCCCTAGCTGCACTAAGTACCTTGCCTTTGCCTAAAGCCAGAATTAAGATAATATAAAAATCCTGGAAATCTGCCATCTCACCCACAAACATTACAGCTTTTTTCCCCAGAGGAGGTCCAAAGACTCCTTTTCTTCTTCTGTCCAGCTTGGACATAATAATGTCCTGGGTTTGATTAGCAGATGTTCTTGCAGAGAAGTTGATGAAGCTGGGGATGTATTTTTGCTTTGGAAGCTGTAGTAGGAAAGTGTTTGTTATAACTGATTTTCCAGTGCCAGTGGGACCCACAAAAAGCAAAGGGACATTATGCTCCACATAGGTGTGAAGAAAAAACATCTGTCTGGCAGTCTCCATCGTTGGAATGATCAGCTCAGATACCTGTTCCACAACAAAATACAACAGCACATGAAAATCACAGAATCAACAACATTGGAAGAGAGCTCCAAGCTCAGCCAGCCCAACCTAGCACCCAGCCCTGGCCAATCAACCAGATCATGGCACTAAGTGCCCCAGCCAGGCTTGGCTTCAACACCTCCAGCCACGGCCACTCCACCACCTCCCTGGGCAGCCCATTCCAATGCCAATCACTCTCTCTGACAACAACTTCCTAACAACATCCAGCCTAGATCTGCCCTGGCACAGCTTGAGACTCTGTCGCCTTGTTCTGTTGCTGGGTGCCTGGCAAAAGAGCCCAACCCCACCTAGCTACAGCCTCCCTTCAGGTAGTTGTAGACAGCAATCAAACATCAAACATCTATCTCAAGCCTCAGGAACATTTACAGGCACCTGCAGGAAGCCTGTAGCAAAAATGCATCTTTAAAACACTCCTTTCTCTGAAATCTTTGGCTGTAACAAGGTTCTGGCAGACAGTAGAGCTCCACTTCTTGTTATACAGCAAAGAGCACAACCAGCATTAGCTATAATATGGTCCAGGGACACTCTGTGAAGCCCAGAAGAACTTCAGGGTTCAAATGTAGCTGGATTCTCTTTCCCTACTGCACAATAAAAAAAGCAGCAGTGTTAGGGATTTTTTTTCTCCTCTTCCTCTCATTAGCAGCTGTGCACTAGGTCTCAAAAAAACATTTTAGACAGCAGAACAAAAGGCAATCTACCTCTCTCCTGTACTTAACAGACAAGACAGTTGCAATTATCGTGGGATGAAAAGCTGAACAAATAGCACCTAAGTTATCCTGCCATTTTATCCATAGAAAGGTACTTTGTGTGGATCTCTGCAGTGCTTCACTTCCCTGCCATCGAAATGAGAGTGACTCTGTGCAGAAAGAGAGGGGATCTGGGACCCTCAATCCTGCTGTCTATATCCTCCAGCAGTAAGTATCTTCTCTTGCTCTCTGCAGCTTACACTATAACATCAGTTCTGGGCCACTCAATTCAAGAGAGATGTTGAGGTGCTGGAAGGTGTTGAGAGAAGGGCAGCAAGGCTGGGGAGGGGCCTGGAGCACAGCCCTGTGAGGAGAGGCTGAGGGAGCTGGGGGTGTGCAGCCTGCAGAAGAGGAGGCTCAGGGCAGAGCTCATTGCTGTCTGCAGCTCCCTGCAGGGAGGCTGTAGCCAGGTGAGGTTGGGCTCTGCTGCCAGGCAACCAGCAACAGAAGAAGGGGACAGAGTGTCAAGTTGTGCCAGGGGAGGTCTAGGCTGGATGTTAGGAGGAAGTTCCTGGCAGAGAGAGTGATTGGCATTGTAATGGGCTGCCCAAGGTGGTGGTGGAGTCACCACTGTCCCTGGAGATGTTCAAGCAGAGCCCAGAAGGGGCACTTAGTGCCATGGTCTGGTTGATTGGCCAGAGCTGGGTGCTAGGTTGGCCTGGATGAGCTTGGAGGTCTCTTCCAACCTGGCTGATTCTATGATCAGGATATCAGCCACAGGAAACAAAAAGGAAGGGACAGTAATTCAGTCTCTGTGTCTTTCCTACCATGACTTCCCCAACATCAGATGCTATTACAAAGGCAAAAAGAGAAACAAAATATTTTAACTACCAGTCAACCTCAGGGCTCCTTATCCCCTGCAGTGCCAAACATTCAATGTTGATGATAACAGAATTAAGACACGAGCATGAAAAGGAGCCTACAGAGATTAATGAAATGTTGCAGATCAAACATTCCACAGGAGAATGAGCACCAGCTAAGAGACCTGATTCATACTTCTCAGTTGTTTAGTCAATTATTTTCCACAGTGGAAGGTATCAATGTGAACCTTAGCTCCTGGAGAGAGGACTTGCTCTTCTTTTGTGATGTACTCCATCCACACGTTCCACTGCCCGCTGCCATGCTTGTGAAAATAGAAGTCATAAACACTCCCTGTTCATTGAAACACACAGCAGAGGAAAGGCCACTGATGAAAGAATGAAAATAAACTTCACTCATTGCAGTCTGAGATGTCCAACACTGCGAGATAATGAAGGCTTTCCAGCATGCCAGATTCCCTTCCCCCCCACTGCCATTATTATCATCAAATTGTTTTAGGTCAGATTCAGCTACGTTGTTTGAGTGTAACATGAGGCATATGCTACTCCTGGTTAAAAGGGCAAGGAAAGAGCACCCAGCTGTGCAGCCCAAGGCCTGGCAGATGGTGGCTCTGCTGCAGAGTTCATATCTGCCAGGCATTCTCTGTCCCCCCTACAGTGCTGGCTTTCCTTGCTGCTTTACAGAAGGCCAGCAAGCAGAGTTGTGCAGAAGCACCTTTTTCTGGGAAGATGTTGCCTCTGCCAAGCTTCACACTTTTAGGGCGTGGGTTTTCATCGTCCATTCCCATCAGCAAGTTGCGGTAAAACAGATCAAATTTCTTTCTGCTGTCTGCATCGATGATCCCACCGACTGTCCACACCAAGGAGAACAGGAATAGCCCCTGCAGCCACAAGCTGAGATGCTGACTGGACATGCTTTCCTTCTCCTCTTCCTCAGATGGCTTTAGTTCATCTAAAACACATATTTGCAGCTGCAGTTAAGTGTCAGGAACAAGCACAAACCCCAAGCCAAAATGCACTTGTGCAAGAGCCTTCTGAGACAAGCTGTGAGTGTCCTCCTCAGTGGAACAATGCCAATCTGCAGAGAGAGGTCCTGTCTGTGAGATGCTGTTTACAAGTGAGAAGAAAAAGATTTACAGAGGGTCCTAATTCTTTTCTTCAGATGCTCACAAACAGCAAGCAAAATAATTGGAATACACTCACAAGATGAAGTTGAGTTTTGTAATGACACCAGTGCCCAAATGCAGAAGTTCTGGGTGCTAGGCAAAGCACTACTGTTAATGTGGGTCAGTGAGGAAGGACTTGTGTCAGATGGTCTCAACAGTAAAGGAACTCCTTTGGTATTTCTTGGCACCTGAGAATGTGCATCTTCTTAGGGGACACAGCAGGAGAAAGAGAAATTGAAGTAGGAACAAGGCTTAAGGCACTTACCAAGCAGACAAGTAAAGAGTTTCATCAAGCTATAACTCAGATGAATAGAGGATGTTTGTACAATGGCTTTGCAGTGGAGGTGAACGAAGTCTAAACAGGGCTGCACGAGCCACATGAACATGTCATTGATCTGCCAGGAGAAAAGGAAATGGCTTTAAACAATACAGGAGTTCCATACCTCCCACTGTCCCCGAATTCTCTCAGTAAAACATAAGGCATCAGAAGTTCCCCATGGCAGCAGAGGGAAGATCAAGAACAGGCCTGGGTGAGGCAGTGCTGAAAGTGACACAAAGCCACACCACCATTATCTGACAGTGAACACAAGCTGCTTCTGCCACAGACCATTTCTCAAGCTGAACTCTAGAGCTCTTATACAGAAGGATGAGTTCAAAACTTTTGGACTCTTCCTGTATTTCCCACATCCCATTTCTGTATTCCTGGCATGTCCAGCCCTCGTGCGCTTGCACTAACATTTGATACTCATCACTACAGACTCATTTAGAGCATCCCCTAGGAAATCTTGGGCTCTACATCATGAAAGTGCTTCCAAAAGTTTGTTTCTGCAGGCCTGCCTTCAAACTGCCAAACTGTGAACATCATTTTAATCATCTAAGTTAGACTTATAAGAAAAATGAAGTCTGGCACCAGCTCTCGGTGTTCTTCCTGCAGGTTTGAAGGCAGTGTATTCATGTAGGACTCTTTCAGTGGCTTCCAGCCTAACTCTTGTGGGTCCATGTAGATCATTCCACACCTGGGAAGAACAAATAGCTATGGTACAGGAAGAGATGAGCAAGGTGGAACAGTGAAGTCTGAATGCTTCCACATTACCTGCTGACAGTTGCTGGAGATGCCTCCTCTAAGTCAGCCGGCTCAAAGATTAAACTCATTTTTGAATTCATCTGAATTATTTCGCCACTCATTAAGCACAGCTGGAAGAAAACCATCATGTAAACACCATCCAGTGCTGATTGTCTTAGCCAAACCAATGTCTCCCATAAAATCTCTGAACATCCTGCTTAGTGGCACTCCTCATGCACTCACTTGTGTTCTCCTAACGCCTATTTTCTGACCCTGTCCTGAGTTTCTCCCTGTGTTACTGTAGAGGCCTGCAGAGACACCAAGAACAAGGGTCTGCCTTTAAAGAACTCTGCAAGCAAAAGCAGCTATGACCTGCAGCTTTTCTTAGTTAATGTATTCACTAAGTAACTTCAGCTAGTTCAGTTTTCAGGTACAGAACTCAGTTTACATATTTCAGTCTCCTAAAAAGGTCAATAAAACCAATCTGAGTGAACAGCCACATTGCAGTAAGGCAGGAGCAAGACAAGGCTCCTAGAGAGAAGTAACAGCTGAATGTCCTCTGTTAAAGCAACACTTGTAACTGAGGGGAAAAGCAAAGCTTTCCTGTACAGCAGCTTTTCCTGAGGCTCAGCATGGTAAGAACAATATTGCTACTACTAAAACAATGTAAGGATGAGGTCACTGGCAAAAATCAGGCTACCTTTTTATTATCATCCAGCACAGTGTTCATGTTCTCTATCCAAACTGCATCCACTGGGCCATCAAAAATAATCCACTTCCGATCATCTGTGGTGGAAGATGCTTGCTCCCTGAAGGCATTCGCAAGGACTCCGTCTGCCCACTCGTGGCTCACAGGATCAAAACTGCCATACAACTGCCCCATGGTAATTGCTTTGGGATTAATAACTTTGTATTCCACAGCAAATTCATCCATGGATTTTGCTGTGTAAAAAGGCAGACAGATGAGCTTGAGACTTTGATAGGTTAGCTTGATTCAGCAACTTAAGTATAGAATAAGATCCTCAAGGGTCCTACTTTTGCTGCCCAAAAAAACCTCCAGACATTTGGCAGCAACTAAGAACTTCCATTACTTGTGCAAAAGCACAAAGTCCTATTTGTAAGAGCACATGAAGAAAAAACAAGCAGAGTAGATCTGATTCTATTTGTTTCTGGGAGCCATTTTTTTCAAGAGCATTAGGCACAAATACAACAGTTAACAGCACTCATCAAAGCATAAGCACATTGGTATGGTTTACTATCCCAGGAAGTTAAGAGCAAAATACTTGTAGAATCATAGAATCAACCACGTTGGAAGAGACCTCCAAGCTCATCCAGCCCAACCTAGCACCCAGCCCTGCCCAACCAACCAGACCGTGGCACTGAAGTGCCCCAGCCAGGCTTGGCTTCAACACCTCCACCCACGGCCACTCCACCACCTCCCTGGGCAGCCCATTCCAATGCCAATCACTCTCTCTGCCAGGAACTTCCTCCTAACATCCAGCCTGAACCTACCCTGGCACAACTTGAGGCTGTGTCCCCTTCTTCTGTTGCTGGCTGCCTGGAAACAGAGCCCAACCCCACCTGGCTACAGCCTCCCTTCAGGGAGCTGCAGACAGCAATGAGCTCTGCCCTGAGCCTCCTCTTCTGCAGGCTAACAACCCCTCATAGATGCCAGACAAAGAGAGTTCATTGATAGAAACCTTCCAGTTGAAAAAGCAGACCACAGCACATCTAACAACCTGGACATAATCTCTGCAAAGATCCAAACCATCAGCCTGGGGATTCACTTCAATTCCTGAGCAGTCTGTGCCTGAAGGAGGTTACCTGCACACAAGTCTCCGAGGGCTGCAGCCAGCACTTTGTAGGCAGAGGTCTTGCCGCTCAGAGGCTCTCCGACGATCATGAAGCCATGGCGCACCAGCATCATCTCGTAGATCTGTGTGTGAGAAGAGAGCAGCTCCTCAGCGTGGCACCAGGGCCAACACTGTGTGCACGCAAACAGTTCTCTCTCCCGCACAGGCGCGCGGCGGGGCCAAACAGCAGCTACCTAGCTGCACTCTGCTAAGGCTGCTTGAAGAGCTAACTCAAATCAGAAGGCAGTCATGTTACCAAGGCAGCTCTCACGCATCAAATTCAAGCAGTCACTGCCCCTGGACATCCTCCCTTGCTCCTCGCTAAACGCCATGGCTCAGCTGCACATCACTGTGCAGGGTACGCGAGCACTAACCAGGCACCGCGAACCACAGCCCAGCGGAAGGCCTAAACTGAGGCAGTTTCCAGGGAAGCCAACAAAAAAGGATTGAAACCCCAGATCTAGGGATCTGCCATATGGCTGCTCACACAGGGGCTGGGTTTGAACTGCAAGTGTGCTGCTTTGAGGTCATTGGAATATTTTAATGAGAGAAATGAGATGCTAGGCTGTGCAAAGGAAACAATGGTGATGGCTGCTGCACTCAGAGGCTTGCTGAGGTGGATAAAAACAAGGACACAGAGATACGACAGTCTCTGTCTGC
Source organism: Pogoniulus pusillus (assembly GCF_015220805.1). NCBI lineage: Eukaryota > Metazoa > Chordata > Aves > Piciformes > Lybiidae > Pogoniulus > Pogoniulus pusillus. The sequence continues at coordinate 30,625,486 of NC_087276.1, read as the reverse complement.
TGGAGCTTGCTGTCTGTGTTTTCTCCCTGGGCTTCTGCTGTTCTGCTTGGATCTGTGTAACCCAACTAATCCTTCTGCTTCTAAACCCCCTTGCCAATCCTCTCAACTCACCTTGCACGTAAGGCAGACTCTGGGATATGAGCAGGGGGTGGAAAGAAGATGGAAGGGTGATTGGGAGCCCCTCCTGGGCACTCTGGTTTCTGGGAGGGCTGCTGTGCTTCTGTAGCACTTTTAACTTGTGTATTTCTGTCTATAGCTGTAAATGTTGTATCTGTTTGCTTGTATCTTGTGTTAAGCTGTGAATATAAACCTTCATTCCTTAACTTCCAGCTGGCTGAGTCTAGTCTGGGTGATTTCATTCTGAGGGGGGGCAGGTAACTCCCAAAGCATCACAGCAAGGGTGGTAGCTTCCTCAGTGATCCCACAAGGCTGGTACTTTGCAGTCTATTTTAAATCTTTAACCATTTAATACTACCTCCAGCTAAATGACAAATAAAGCAGCATAAGCCAAGTCTGAACTGCTGCTGGAGGAGTCCCTCATGATCCTGCCCCAGGCCACACATTTTTGCCTTTGCCTTTACACTGTCACTGGGCTGCATTGCTCACAGGGAGAAAAAAGAAAAGAAAAAAAGTTAAAGGAAAAAAGGTTGGGAAGTGATCTGCTGGAGAGCAGCCCTGTGGAGAGGGGCCTGGAGTGCTGGTGGAGAGCAAGTTACCCATGGCACAGCAATGTGCCCTTGCAGCCAAGAAGGCCAATGGGATCCTGGGGTGTATTAAGAAGAGTGTGTCCAGCAGATCAAGGGAGCTTCTTCTTCCCCTCTACTCTGCTCTGCTGAGCCCTCATCTTGAATACTGCCTTCAATTTTGGGCTCCCCAGTTTAAAAGGGACAGGGATGTGCTGGAGAGGGTCCAGCGGAGAGCTACAAGGATGATGAGGGGACTGCAACACTGCCAGATGAGGAGAGGCTGAGAGACCTGGGGCTGCTTAGTCTGGAGAAGAGAAGACTGAGAGGGGATTTAATCAGTGTTTATCAATATCTGAGGGCTGGGGGTCAGGAGCAGAGGACAGGCTCTGCTCACTGCTCCCTGGGACAGGACAAGGAGCAGTGGATGGAAGCTGCAGCACAGGAGGTTCCAGCTCAACACAAGGGGAACTTCTTTACTGTAAGGGTCACCAGAGCCCTGGCACAGGCTGCCCAGAGAGGCTGTGGAGTCTCCTTCTCTGGAGCTTTTCAAGGGCTGTCTGGATGTGCTCCTGTGTGCCCTGTGCTAGACTGTGTGGTCCTGCTCTGGCAGAAGAGTTGTACTCGATCTCCTTAGGTCCCTTCCACCCTCTAATATCCTGTGAACCTGTAATCTTTAAAAGGTCACTAATATGAGTAAATGGGAGGCAATAGGAACACAGAGCTGGAGGTGAAGCATAAGCACAGGTGAGAAATGTCTCCCTGTTCAGGGATTCTCAAGGAGACTGCAAGCAGAACTGGGACCAGAGCCTGACTTCCAGCCCAGAGGTCTGTTCACTAGGCTACACAGCTAGTAAGAGATATGGTTTCACTTTCTCCCCTGAACTGTAAGACCTAAGATGAGGCTGCACACAGCAGCTCCCTCAGAGGCTGGCTACGTCTGAAAGAAGCCACCCTTGGGAGCGAAGCAGACTTGCACTGCCTGACTTTTACTCAGGAAAAACATGCTGTTTGTAATATTCTACTATGGAAGCTATCAGCCCTTTGTCATGACACAGGCAGTGAGTGAGGAATGTTTCTGCCCTTATGCTTTTCCTCTCCAGAAGCAGATATGGAAGACCAGACCTGAATAATTTTCCCAATGAACCATGGAACTGGTTGAAGATTCATTTTGTGGATGTTTTCAGTTAGCGCCTGGACAAACAAGTCATAGTCAGGCGTAGGAAGAACCACTCCAGGAAACAGGTCAGATATGATGCCCTGTGAAGGAAAGACAGAAGAGAACACAGACTACAAACAAGGAAAATTCTCAAAGCAGAAAAATCCACAAGTAAAGCAAAACTCACACAGTCCACAGCAGCTCAAGAGGAAATGTCTTCAGCCAGACAAAACTAACTTCATAGAATCACAGAATCAGCCAGGATGGAAGAGAGCTCCAAGCTCATCCAGCCCAACCTAGCACCCAGCCCTGGCCAGTCAACCAGCCCATGGCACTAAGTGCCTCATCCAGGCTTTGCTTGAGCACCTCCAAGGACAGTGACTCCACCACCTCCCTGGGCAGCCCATTCCAATGCCAATCACTCTCTCTGACAACAACTTCCTCCTCACATCCAGCCTAGACCTCCCCTGCCACAGCTTGAGACTCTGTCCCCTTCTTCTGTTGTTGCTTGCCTGTCAGAAGAGCCCAACCCCACCTGGCTACAGCCTCCCTTCAGGTAGTTGTAGACAGCAATGAGCTCTGCCCTGAGCCTCCTCTGCTGCAGGCTGCACACCCCCAGCTCCCTCAGCCTCTCCTCACAGGGCTGTGCTCCAGGCCTTTTACCAGATTCATTGCCCTTCTCTGGACACCTTCCAGCACCTCAACATCTCTCTTGAATTGGGGAGTCCAGAACTGGACACAGTACTCAAGCTGTGGCCTGGCCTGAGCAGTGTTGAGTACAGGGGCAGAATAACCTCCCTTGTCCTGCTGCCCACACTGCTCCTGAGCCAGCCCAGGATGCCACTGGCTCTGCTGCCCATCTGGGCACACTGCTGCCTCTTCTTCAGTTACTATCTACCAGCACCCCCAGGTCCCTTTCCATGGTGTGGTTGACAGGACAAGGCTGGGTGCTAGGTTGGACTGGATGATCTTGGAGGTCTCTTCCATCCTGGTTGATTCTCTGATTCTGAAGAGTGCATCCAGATCAGTGCACTGAACTAACAGCACACAAATAGGGCAGCAGCTAGACCGAACTGTTCTAAATTCAGACCATGACCTGTTTCTGGGGGGTCTGACACCAGACTTTGTCAGTACAAAACTTACACGCACCGACCTGAGAGCTTACCTGAAACAGTGGCACATCCTGTGCCAAGAACTTGGCCAGGTTGACGTCCAGCAGAGCCCGCAGTAGCAGCACACTCTCGTTCTCAGCCGGGTACTTCAGTTTTAAGTTGCCTGCCGCTGTCAGGACGGATTTGACGGCACGCATCCCGTAGTCGTAGTGATGCTGAGACGAGAGCTGCTCCGAGCACAGCCGGTACGTGGCGACGATCTTCTGGGCAAGGCTGTGGACATCAGCACACCGTGTGTGGGACAAAAGCAGCTCACCATAACAAGGACAAGAGTTTCAAGTACTACGTATGTAAAGTAACTACGGGGATTAGCAAGACACTGCTTGAGCGTGTCCAGAGAAGGGCGATGAGGCTGGGGAGAGGCCTTGAGCACAGCCCTACGAGGAGAGGCTGAGGGAGCTGGGATTGGTTAGCCTGGAGAAGAGGAGGCTCAGGGGTGACCTTATTGCTGTCTACAACTACCTGAGGGATGGTTGTGGCCAGGAGGAGGTTGCTCTCTTCTCTCAGGTGGCCAGCACCAGAACAAGAGGACACAGCCTCAGGCTGCGCCAGGGGAAATTTAGGCTGGAGGTGAGGAGAAAGTTCTTCCCTGAGAGAGTCATTGGGCACTGGAATGGGCTGCCCGGGGAGGTGGTGGAGTCGCCGTCCCTGGGGCTGTTCAAGGCAGGATTGGATGTGGCACTTGGTGCCATGGTCTGGCCTTGAGCTCTGTGGTAAAGGGTTGGACTTGATGATCTGTGAGGTCTCTTCCAGATGATACTGTGTGATACTGTGATATTGGCTGATAAGATGGCCCAAAACATCTCAGGAGCAGAACTGTCGATGAGACCATGCCATGACACAGGTGTACTGGAACATGTGCAGGAAAGGGCCATGAGGATAAACAGAGGGCTGGAACTCCTCTCCTATAAGGACAGGCTGAGACAGTTGGGGTTGTTTAGTTTGGAGAAGACTCCAAGGAGACCTTATTGTGGCCTTTCAGTATCTGAAGGAGGCTACAAGAAAGCTGAGGAGGAACTTTCTAGGGTGTCAGGTAGTGAAAGGACTGGGGTAGGAATGGATCCAAGCTAGAGGAGGGCAGATTCAGATTAGATGTTAGGGAGAAGTTCTTCACTATGAGGGTGGTGAGACACTGGAACAGCTTGCCCAGGGAGGTGGTAGAAGCCTTCTCTCTGGAAGTTTTTAAGTCCAGGCTGGATGTGGCTCTGGGCAACCTGATCCAGTGGAAAAGGTCCCTGCCCATGGCAGGAGGGCTGGAACAGGATGATGCTTGAGGCCTTTTCCAACCCTGACAGTTCTGTGATTTTGGAATTCTGTTTGACATACATTTTCCTAATTATCCTATGTAGAGGTCTGCCAGCATGAGGTGGTAAATCACAGAACTAACCAGGTTGGAAGACACCTCCAACATCATCCAGTAAAAATCTATCACCCAGACCTATCCAATCAAGCAGACCATGGCACTAAGTGCCCCTTCTGGGCTCTGCTTTAACACCTCCAGGGACAGAGACTCCACCACCTCCCTGGGCAGCCCATTCCAATGCCAATCACTCTCTCTGCCAGGAACTTCCTCCTAACATCCAGCCTAGACCTGCCCTAGCACAGCTTGAGACTGTGTCCCCTTCTTCTGTTGCTGCTTGCCTGGCAGAAGAGACCAACCCCACCTGGCTACAAATGACAACTGATGATAAAGCAGATGACTAAAAGCTACTTTCTGGACAAAGAGAACAGGGACAGCCTCCAGAACTGCACACCTCACACACATTTGTATGTCTTAGAGCCTCAAGTGAGGGAGAATTCAGCAGGTCTTACCTCCGAGAGTCCAAAAATCCCATGGAGTAGAGTGAAATTTCTCCAATCAAAGCATAGTCTGGAACCATCATGGCAACTGTCCGGAACAGGGCCTGTAACAAAGAGGTAAGCTGTAAGCTTAGACCATGGAATGTGGAAATAACTGGCACTTGTTTTGCACAAATACCAACTCTCCACAAATTCATGCCCTTCTATACTCTCTATTCCATCTTCATGACTTGAGGAATCATTTGAATTCTCTAAGACTGTGTTAGAATTGTTCCTGACACTGAGTTCTTATCAAGAGGCTCAATAGGTCTATGCTAAGCACTGTAGAAACAGAATTGTACAGACTCACAATACTAAAGAACTATTGCTAAAGCAAAAGGGAGCTGTTGGTCATTTCACTTCCAAAACCGCCAACCCAGCACATGCTGCCATTAATGTCTTGAAAAGGTCTTGCAAAATATTGTGGCAAAGCTAGGAAAATAATGAGGACTGTGTCAAAGCATCAACCAGGTTGGAAGAGAGCTCCAAGCTCATCCAGCTCAACCTAGCACCCAGCCCTGTCCAGTCAATCAGACCATGGCACTAAGTGCCCCACCCAGGCTTGGCTTCAACACCTCCAGGCACAGCAACTCCACCACCTCCCTGGGCAGCCCATTCCAGTGCCAATCACTCTCTCTGACAACAACTTCCTCCTAACATCCAGCCTGAACCTACCCTGGCACAGCTTAAGACTCTGTCCCCTTGGTCTGTTGCTGCTTCCCTGGCAGCAGAGCCCAACCCTACCTGGTTACAGCCTCCCTTCAGGGAGCTGCAGACAGCAATGAGCTCTGCCCTGAGCCTCCTCTGCTGCAGGCTGCACCCCCCCAGCTCCCTCAGCCTCTCCTCACAGGGCTGTGCTCCAGGCCCCTCCCCAGCCTTGCTGCCCTTCTCCAAACACCTTCCAGCACCTCAACATCTCTCTTCAATTCAGCAGCCCAGAACTGGACACAGCACTCAAGGGGTGGCCTGAGCAGTGTTGAGCACAGAGGCACAAGAACCTCCCTTGTCCTGCTGCCCACACTGCTCCTGATTCAGCCCAGGATGCCATTGGCTCTGCTGCCTCATCTTCAGCTCCTCTCTACCAGCACCCCCAGCTCCCTCTCTGCCTGGCTGCTCTCAGACACTCTGGCCCCAGCCTGTAGTGCTGTCTGGGATTGTTGTGGCCAAAGTGTAGAACCCTGCACTTGGCCTTGTTCAGTCTCATCCCATTGGCCTCTGCCCACACATGCAGCCTGGCCAGGTCCCTCTGCAGGACTCTCCTACCCTCCAACAGCTCCACAGCTGCTCCTAGCTTGGTGTCATCTGCAAACTTACTGATGCTGGACTCAATGCCCTGGTCCAGATCATCAATAAAGACATTGGACAGGACTGGTCCCAGCACTGATCCCTGGGGCACACCACTAGTGACAGCTGCCAGCTGGATGTGGCACCATTCACCGCCACTCCCTGGGCCTGGCCCTCCAGCCAGCTCTTGACCCATATCAGAGTGAATCTGTCCAAACCATAAGCTGCCAGCTGTGCCAGGAGCTGCTTGTGGCAGATGGTGTCAAAGCCTTTGTTGCAGTCAAGGCAGACTCCATCCAGAGCCTGCCCCACATTCACCAGGCTGGAACCTGATCATAAAAGGAGATCAGGTTGGTGAGACAGGACCTGCCCTTCCTAGACCCATTCTGGCTGGGCCTGATCCCTTGGCCATCCTGTAGGTGCTGTGTGATGGCACTCAAGATGCCCTGTTCCATGCCCTTGCCTGGCACTGAGGTCAGGCTGACAGGTCTGGAATCAGCCTCTCTGCAGTCTCATAGCAACTTGCAAAATGATAATGAAGTGGGGTTTGGATTGCCAACTCCTTGCACAAGAGGCTAATTTCCACTTAAGAGATAGCACAGGTAAAGCTGCAACCTGAGATCAGTATGGTCAGCTTGAGACCCTTCTGTGCATTTTGAACAGCCTTGAAGTTTTATCAGAGCTTGGCAAGAGGCATAACAGAGTACAGTGGAGTGGGTTAAGCTGTACTACTTCATTGCTGTCTTCCTCATTAGCTTAGAGCAGAAGTTGCACTCTGTAATTTCTACAAGAAAGGAGGGTTCCAGATTTACCTTCAGGTTATCAGGCAGCTCAGCCCGTCCAGCATAGCCAGGATTCATCGTGATAAACACAGCACAGGTAGGATTAAGAGAGATCTCTGTCCCCTCAAAGATGAATGTTTTGAGTTTATTCATAACAGCTTGCTGTATGCTAAGTATCTGTTGGGCCACTACAGATAACACTTCGACCTAGGACAGACAGAACAAAGTGGAAAACATGAGACACTCAGAGACAACATAAACTCGGGGGTGTGATTTATTTTTCATGGCTACATTTTCATTCTTCCAGGTGAAAAATCACCCTGTGAATGATAGCTGAGCCTAAATGTTAGCCGTGCATTGAAGCAGCCCTCTGGAGGTTGCTGCCACCATTCCTATAGGTATAGCAACAGAGGCTTCTGAAAGCCTCCACAGGGGAGTATAGTCTGACCGAAGACAGAGATGAAGGTGGAGAGGAACTCCCTCTGGAGGCCTCCAAGAGCACTTGTCTTTCACCTCAGACAAGAAGAATGCTGGCCTAAGTGTAGAAGCTCTCGTGTCTTCAGTTAAAGCCTCACTGTTTCATTGGTCGGAGTTAAAACATTACCTCAATCCTATTGAACTCGTCGAAGCAAGCCCAAGCACCAGACTGTGCCAAGCCCTTAAAGAACTTGCCCATTGCCTTGTAGTCCAGACCATCTGAGCAGTTAAAGACCACACACTGCAACAAAACACACACAGAGAGCAGCTCTCACTATTAACACGAGGGCCACTACAAAATCCTCAGCATCTAAAAGAGCAAAGGATTACTAAGGCTAACTCTGGACTGTGACACTGAGATGCCACATTTGCACAGCTCTAAATGTGTGCCTCCCACCAACCATTTCTGTGAGTGATCAAGCAGCACATCACAAGTACTTGCTGAAGAAGAGCATCTGAGGCCATAGCTCCCTGCCCAAACACACACAATGCAAAGGACAGAAGGTTGTATTTTGGTACCTGCTTAGCCAGTGCTTTCGCTAGATCTTTGGTTGTTTCTGTTTTGCCAGTCCCTGCAGGTCCTTCTGGAGCACCACCAAGATTTAATTTCAAAGCACCCATTAATGTCCTACATAGACAAGAAGACAGGCATTAGAAATAGTAATCTGTAACACCAGATTGCTTCTGAAGGGATGAACAAACTATTTTTCTAGACAGACTCCCCTAGGAACGATTTACTTGCTTCCTGCTGACTTTGCAGCTTGCCCTGAAATAACCAGCACTGCCTCATCACTGATTCCCAGCTGTGAAAGCTCACATTCACTCACTTGGCCCACAAGTGATGTCAAGGCTCTTTATTAAGTACACCCATCCTGTATAGCCATAATTACATAAGCAAATGCTCAGTGGCAGAAGAACAAGAGCAGAGCATTTGCACCAAGGGGCACTCCTGGCAACAAAAACTTGAAGCTTTATGAATGAAGTCAATCTTTAGAAATGGGAGGAAGCATAAAGGTTGTATCACAAACTTGGGAACCACGTTGCTCTCTGAGTGACTTTCACACTGAACACAAGATACCTGTTAACAATGGAATCACCTGAGTGCTCTACAAGAGCCTCACTCAAAGGCCCTGGCAACAAGTGTGGCTGTGGTGAACAGCATCTGCTTGCACTGGTCAGCTGCCTATCTAGTCTTAGCTCAGACTGAGCTGATTCTACTGACAACCACCTCAGTTCATAGCTAATACAGCAGCTACCTGGCTCTTGCAACACCACTGAATGCCAGATGTTTAAGCACTTGCCAGCTCAGGCACTAACACAGACACTTCACTCTAAGTACCTTCTACAAGGGGGTGAGTACACAGCTCAGTGCCGAGGTTAAACCTTTACATATGCACCACATATTTGCCTACAGATACTATAAAAGAAGGATTTTGAAACCTTAGGTTTAAAGTTACATGCTGAGATGATCTATCTCCAGGGCTCACTACAAGTGAAACACCAAATGTCCTTGAATATTTCAGCCCTAGGACATGAAGTGCTTCTATTTCAACCTCTTGCAAGCAAGTGGAGGAATAAGAAGCCAATTGCATTCAGGTATCTGTGAAAGCCTCTATAATTACCTCATTTTGTTTACAGGCAGGCATACTCTACCTGTATGTCTCATTTCAAACAAATTAACTGCCCAGTACTAGTGTAGAGTTCTTTACAGTTCCAGTGCCATGAGCTGCCAGCTCTTTCAAAGCATTCTTGGACACAACAGAGACTGCAGCTCTACTGGTGGAGAAACCTAAACATTGTGGATACTTTCTCATATTTGGGCAAAAGAAATAGGCAAGATTTGCCTCCAAAACCTGCAGGAAAACCCTGGCTACTGATGTTCCTGCTACTATCAGCTATAAAAAGTACATCTAGACCAATCCAAGAAATGAACACATTATTCATAGACAAGAAGGCTTTACCTATAGCATCGATCTGTTAGTGGGGTTATAACCAGACGCAGAGAATTGCCCAGATATTCATAACCATATTTGGCTTCTGTTGTAATCATTCTCACTATTACATCCTTCTCCTCCCAGTAGTATCTCAGCTGAGAAATCCACTGGAAGTCATTCAGATCTGTGACTTTGTCTTCAACCAATTTTGCAACCACATCACGAGCTGCAGAGTGAGCGACAGATTATTTGGAACATCTAAACACTTCTGCTGCCTGAGTTTACTGCAGACATAATTAAACTAGCATTTACTCACAACTAACACTCCTGTGACTAACACTGACTGATACACTAACATTTACATAAAGCTATGCAAAAGTACAGCAACATCTAGAGCCTAGGCTGGCTTTCACATTAGAAACCAACCTGCAGCTCTTTTGCAACAGCATCGTCTTCATTTGAATTAGATTCCATTGCCTGTTCTATGTAGATGGGAGATAGTGTGCAGGGCTGAGCCATCTCCATTTCCCAGAGAGGCTGTGCAATAACTCTTGTTGTTTCAAGTTAGAAAAGCATTTATCTGCCTCTTCCAGGCAGTCCACCCAACTAACGTTAGCAGCACTGCCGCAGACAGAACAAGAGTGCCAGCAGCTGCACGCTTACCATGGACATCGATGACAGTCAGAGCTCCAAGTGTCAGCCGGGCTCCACTGGACAGCTTTCCTCTCACTAACTCAACAATCTCTCCAATCTGAAGATTGCTCCTCTCGAGGAAATCCTGTCACAGAAACAGAAAACAAGCACTAACACAAAGCTGCTGATAGAAGTTGCTAAGCTCCCGAGTTTTCTGCCTGCACACTTTGCTGCGGCGTCACATGTAAATGCAGAAGGTAGGAATAAAAACACATAGTGTTTAACTACAGTCTACCACCTCCTGTGCAGTACTTTTATCACCTGTAAACACAGAAACTCAATTTTGTGGGCAGCAAGGGAAGGGAGGGGATTCTGCCCCTTGGCTCTGCTCTCCTCAGACCCCACCTGCAGTCCTGGGGGCAGTTCTGGAGCCCCAAGCACAGGAAAGACATGGAAGTGTTGGAGCCAATCCAGAGGAGGGCCAAAAAGACTGCAGCAGCTCTGCTATGAGGACAGGCTGAGAGTTGGGGTTCTGCAGCCTGGAGAAGAGAAGGCTTGGAGGAGACCTTGGAGTGGCCTTCCAGTATCTGAAGGGGGCTACAGGAAGGCTGAGGAGGGACTATTGACAAGGTCTGGTAATGACAGGAGGAGGAGGAATGGGTTTGAACTGGCAGAGGGGAGATTCAAAATAAAGGTTAGGAAGAAGCTGTTTGCAGTGAGGGTGGTGAGACACTGGCACAGGTTGCCCAGGGAGGTTGTGAAGAACAGAATCACCAAATGTGATCTTTGATCACATTGGGTGATTCTGTGCTCCACAACCTCCCTGGAGGTGTTCAGAGCCAGGTTGGATGAGGCCTTGAGTGACCTGTTCTAGTAGGAGGTGTCCCTGCCTACAGTGGGGGTTGGAACTGCATGATCTTGGAGGTCACTTCCAACCTAAATCTGAATTTTCTTCAGTGGGATTTCTTCAGATACACATCAAAATAAGTAAGTCCCTGCTAAGACACAAGAAGAAATGCAACAGAAAATCAAGCACACTGCATGAGTAAATTGTAATGTGCATTGGACTGAGGATCTTCTCTACTAATTACTCAGAGTTTAGTACTTAGATATGTAAAGGTGGAAGAAAATCTTACTTGTAAAGTTCCTTTACTTATAGCCACAGACACTTCTTCTGTCCAGTAAATGGATGAAACACAAATAACCACCTGTCCAGGCCACTCAAGCACCCAGGTTTTCCGAGGAACCTGAAACAAAAAGACCCCTTCCAGACACAAGAAGTCACATAAACACTCATCAGAAATCCTTCTCCCACATCCTTTTGTCCTCTGTAAATAAATGGAATCAGCACAGAACACTAGAATTATAGAATGGTTTAGGCTGGAAGGGACCTCAAAGCTCAGCCAGTTCCAACCCCCTGCCACAGGCAGGGACACCTCCCACTAGAACAGGTACTTTCTCTTTAGGAAATTCAGAGTTACAGTTCCAGACTGGTACTATTGAACAAGGAGAGCTGGATTCCACTTAGCTATAAACATGCTTTAAACTTGCTCCCAGGGATAGGACAATGAGCAATGGGTGTAAGCTGCAGCACAGGAGGTTCCACCTCAACACAAGGGGGAACTTCTTGACTGTAAGGGTCCCAGAGCACTGGCACAGGCTGCCCAGAGAGGTTGTGGAGTCTCCTTCTCTGGAGCCTTTCAAGGGCTGTCTGGATGTGTTCCTGTGTAATCTGTGTTAGACTGTGTGGTCCTGCTCTGGCAGGGGGGTTGGACTGGATGACTCCTTGGGTCCCTCCCAACCCCTAACATCCTGGGATGTTTCCTTGCTTAAGAATTTCAGTAACCTCACTCATGGACACTTGCTTGGGAAATCTATTTCATACTCAGGGACAGTTACCTCAGCGTATGCTGTTAGGCCATCCTGCACAACTTGTCTTACGCTGGCCAGCATCATCTCTTCTACTTGCAAAAGCCATTTTTCTACCATGCCCTTTGAAAAAGAAAAGCATTTCAGAGTCAGTGCACATTTCCTGACTCGATTCCTCTCAAAGGACAAGTTCTTTGAAACAGGTTAGGCTGAAGCATGCTTTCTGCTCAGCTGGGTGTTGGATACGGGAGCAAGAAAGGCTGACACTTGCCCAGCTCTGAGAGGCAATGCTGCAGGGGAACACTGTCTGAAGGCAATTCTATACCTAGCTCTAAAGACAGTCCAGCTGAAGAAACAGACACACTTCACATCAGCAGAAACACAGAATCACAGAATGGTCTGGGTTGGAAGGGACCTCCAAAGGTCATCCAGTCCAACCCTGCCCTGCACTCAGGAAGGGGAATCCTCAACTAGATCAGGTTGCTCAGAGCCCTGTCGAGCCTCACTTTGAATGTCTTCAGGGATGGGGCTCCAACCACCTCCCTGAGCAACCAGTTCCAGTGTTCCACCACTGTTGTGGTAGGCCTGAATAGGCCAAAATAGGCCTGAACATGTCCTGGCTTGCCCAGACATGTTCTTCTGTTCACAACACAGCCTACTTCCCATCTTTTTGGTAAGGAGCAAGTTAGCTTCACACCTTCACATCGAGAACAGCAGCAGCAGCTGGAATTGAGAAACTTGAGAAACTTTCAATGCTACTACTTCTACTCAGAGTTCTTTTAAACTAAAGCTCTGATTCTCCACTGCCAGTCATTCAGAACACTTCCCTCGCTCCTCTCTTTCAGCCATGCTGAGTTACATGCATGTGGATATAAGAGAGCTTGACTTTTAGATGTGTATGTATGTATGTGTGTGTTATCTACCTACAGCTTAAAAGTAGTAGGTGTATAAAGTTGCAGGAAAGTGTTGGAAGAATTTCCCCCCAAGCTGGTATGGCTGAGTCACTTCTGCAGGAATTTATTTCTTCTAGAATATCCAGCTGCACTCTCACTTTCTAAATGCCTTTCATAGAATCAACCAGGTTGGAAGAGAGCTCCAACTGATCACCCAGCCCTGACCAATCACCCAGACCACAGCACTAAGTGCCCCAGCCAGGCTTGGCTTCAACACCTCCACCCACAGCAACTCCACCACCTCCCTGGGCAGCCCATTCCAATGCCAATCACTCTCTCTGACAACAACTTCCTCCTAACATCCAGCCTGAACCTACCCTGGCACAACTTGAGACTCTGTCCCCTTCTTCTGTTGCTGCTTGCCTGGCAGCAGAGCCCAACCCCACCTGGCTACAGCCTCCCTTCAGGTAGTTGTAGACAGCAATGAGCTCTGCCCTGAGCCTCCTCTTCTGCAGGCTGCACACCCCCAGCTCCCTCAGCCAATCTGATCCTAAATGTTTTAAAGCTTATTCTCCCCAAACACTTTAAGCAAAGTATTAATTTAGTAATATATAGCAACTGAAAATATTACTTTTGCATTGGCTGGATAGATTTTCCCTGTGAAAGGAACAATTTCTTTCTCTGAACTGATCATGCCCACAATTTCCAGATCTTCTGTGAACTCCAGTTTAGCAATTCCTTCAAAACACTTCTTTAGATGTGGTTGTACTCGAAGGGGATCCTTTGTTTCAGACAGTATTTCAAGCAGTTCTTCATTAGAGAGGAAAAAGAATCTGGTAGAAAAAGACAATTAATGAACATGCACTTTTCAGTCATTGAAATTCTCCATCATCATCTACCAATGCAAGACAGATACTCCAGAACTGATTTCATTGCATAACAGAGCAAGAATCACTACCTCAAAGCCCTTTTCTAAGGCAATTTTAAATGGTGTAAAACTCCTCACACCTGTTTTATTCAGAATTTCGATGAGCATCCTTTCATGCAGAGGAAGAGAGAAGGGTTCCCAAACTCGGGCAGGGAAGAGCAGACATATTCATGCAGCCAGTAAGTAACTTGAGAAAACACAGAATTCTCTTTCTCTTAATCACATCACTCCTACATATCACACACCTCTGCACAACCAAAGCGGGAAGGGCAAAGACATAACTGCAAATCAGCCATGGGAAGGTACCAAGACCCTTCAAATATGTTCTGCAAGTGATGTCTTGCTAATCCTAACTTCATGCTGTTCTAGGCAGATTTTGCTTCCCCACCTCTGCCAGTCCCTGGCATTGAAATTTTGACTGAAGCTGAGGAAAATGAATGATTTCTGGAGAAAAGCAAAAGGTTTGCAATTTTTGTTGCTGTGTTCCACTTATTTAGCAAACGAGACTTCAGTTCACTAGAAATGGTTTGGAAGACCTTATGGCTTCAGACTGCTTCATTAACTTACCTTGGGAAAAATAACCTCTTCTTCTCCAAATAAGTATTCAACCCCTTCTGAATGTCTTCTAAGAGAGTATTTGCTTCCTGAAGCCTCTCTAACATCATGGGTTGTTCAGTTGCTACAAGGACCTTTGTGTCTTTCACCTGTGTAAAAACAGAATCACAGCAGAAAAGGCTAAAAGCTGCAATAGGTTTGTACATTAAAACTGTTCCCAGCAATCCCATGTGTGACAGGAGGCAATAAAGCCATGGATTATTCTCTGTGTCCTACACATGCATGCACTGGGCAGCAGCTTTGTTTTTCAGACTGACAGTTTTACCAGCTTGAACCCTACAGATAATAACACAAGGAGGAAGTACCCAACAGGAATGAAAACCTCTGGCACTTGCTCCTGTGCCTTGGGCTCACTCCACTCATTTCCACTCACACACAAGCCCTGCAAAGAGAGCCACAGCACATGACAATTATTCTCTGCCCTCCTCACCTAGGTTGCATTTTTTTCTTCCTTCTACCAGCCATGCTGAAAGGATACACACCTACTGCAGTACAGACTTCATCATCCACAGCGTCTGGGCTGTGAGGCAGCTCTCAGTTTCTAGTTAGTTATTTCAACACCTTTATCACACAATCACACACTCCCAATGGTTTCAACAAACACTGCAGCTCACACTACCACTACCTATCTGGCCTTCCTACCTGCCTTCTCAGTTACAGGGAACTGAACAGGCTACCAAATTGCACCTACTACCAGCAATACCCTGACACATCAACCTTCTCAGCTTGTATTCACCAGAGTTTTGAATAACCATGGCAACAAATACTAGAGAACAACCATGTGCAAAAAGAAAACCCATTTAATTCTCCACACCTCTATAGCAAAAGCTTAATGCAAAAATCTAACTGTACCCAGAGAAGGCTTTGTGCAGATTGGCAGTGAACTCTGAAGCAGACCCTGATCATTCACCTTTCTATATAAACCTGACCACATAAAGCCAGGAAATTCAGAATTGTCCTGGGGCACTCTAAATTCCTGCAGGTTTGAATGGGAGAAGGTGGTATGGAAACTGCCCTGCAGGCTCGCAGGGGGAACAGCAAAAGGCACTTTCCACACATGGGCTGAGCCATGTGGCAGCCCGCGCCGGAGTCAGGCTGGTGCCTGGCTGGGCTTTCATGCCCAGAACAAAGGGCAAACGGACACTTTGGCTAGAGAAAGGATCAATAGAGCAAGGAGGAAGAGGAAGAGGTTCCCACCTTGAGAGAGCTCCTGACAGAGTGCCCGACAGGACAGGTTCCTGCTGGGATTGGACCGTCCCCACTTTTGGATGGCTCCTACCTTTCTACATGGCTTTTGGATTTACCCTATCCCTGTTTTGGGATGGCTCTCCCAACTTTTGCACCCTTCAGTGCAAACCTGCAGTCTTGGCAAGCCCTGGGGTCCTTTGAGAGAGCTGCTGGTGGCACCTGGCCCAGCCACTCTCAGCCCACATCAGCAGCCGACTGCCTGGCTGCAGAGCTTTGGTCCTCCCCTGCGGCTGTGAGGGCAGCGTTGCTCCACCACCATCCTGCTCAGGGGAGAAGTGCTTGAGTCATTTCTGAGTTTGGCAGCTCTGCCACCTGCCTCAGGCTTCTGCTGCATGGATCTCTATTACTGGACATTGCCTGCAGGGTCAGAAGGCTGCTCCTGCAGAGCAATCCAGCAAGGCATCACTGCCAAATACCTATCTCACCTCTGTGAATAAGACCCTGCTGTTTCCTTAATCCTCCTTTAGCCAGACTGAGTGGGGTATAGCTGTGTTTATAGCTTAGCCTTTTCCATTTCCTGACTTCCTAAATCTCTACATTTATCTATAATAATAGGAATCAAAACAGGAATCTTCCAAAACCAGGAATTCTGGAAGAAATTCCTGATCAAACTGAATCTGTAAATAAACCTAACCTATTTTTTGTCTGTAGTTTGGGGGCAGCATTCCAGGACAATAAAATAATTCTATTTGTTATAATTCCTGCCTCAGCCACATGAATTCCCTGCCTCCATGACAGCAATCTCATTTATTCCTCAGTATCCAGCCTTCACAGGAAACTCAAAGTGATAATGTCTTAATCTACCACTTCAAGGGCAAGACTAGATTTTGGTGGGCTTTAGTAAATTATTTTCCACTCCACATGATGCCTTCTTGTGACAAACACAAGCATCTCCCTCCAGAAAACCCAGCAGACATTCAGGATAGCAACAATCACCTTACCAGACGCATGTACTAAATTAGATGATTCATTAAATGCAAGCACTTACCACTGCTGCCATAATGTTCTTCCAGTAGGAATCCACAACCCTAAACTTTCTGCCCTCTTCAGGCATTTGAGCTATGATGTCTTCAGAACTAAAAATTGGTTCCAAATACAACCAGGTTGCCTGACATTTTAACCAGTTATCCACGATAGCTTGCATTAAACGCAGCTTACGGTCCCAAGCCTACAAGGAAGACATCTCATTGAAACAAAGCCACATCAAGAATTAACTTACACTGAGCAATTCTGGCACTGATGAAAGAACAAAAATGGAACAGAGTTCAGGAGACAGTAAAGGTCAGTTTAAAGGACCTGTATGGAGTGGGTTCCAATTTTTTTTTGGGGGGAGGCGGGGGGCAAACAGGGGCAACTCTAAGAGTACAGATCAGTTTTAAAAGCAGGGAGATGCTTTTTGATTAAAGAATATCAGATAGCATTGCTTGTATGACTTGCACAGTCTACAGTGGAAGGCACATGCAAGGGAGGAGATTCTGCCCCTTTACTCTGCTCTCCTCAGACCCCACCTGCAGTCCTGGGTGCAGTTCTGGAGCCCCCAGCACGAGAAGGACATGGAACTGTTGGAGCCAGTACATAGGAGGCCATGAAGATGCTCAGAGGGCTGCAGCAGCTCTACTATGAGAACGGGCTACAAGAGCTGGGGCTCTGCAGCCTGGAGAAGAGGCTTGGAGGAGACCTTGGAGTGGCCTTCCAGTATCTGAAGGTGGCTACAGGAGGGCTGGGGAGGGACTACTGACAAGGTATTGTAATGACAGGATGAGGAGGAATGGCTTTGAACTGGCAGAGGGGAGATGGAAACTGGATGTTAGGAAAGGGTTCTTTGCAGTGGGGGTGGTGAGACACTGGCACAGGTTGCCCAGGGAGGCTGTGGAGCACAGAATCACCCAATGTGATTCTGTGCTCCACAACCTTCCTGGAGATGTTCAAGGCCAGGTTGGATGAGTCCTTGAGTGACCTGTTCTAGTGGGAGGTGTCCCTGCCTATGGCTGGGGGTTTTAACTGGCTGAGCTTTGAGGTCCCTTCCAACCTAAACCCTTCTATGAAGGTATTGCAAGGGGAGCAGAGACAGCTTGTATTGCTCCTTCTCTGCAAGAAGTAGCTGGAGATTGTTAGGCTGTCTTTGTATTAATCATTCCCTTCCATGTCACGAGCTCTACTAGAAAGCAGAACTCAGCTTTACCTGAGATCCACAGGAAAGGACAGAACTCAGGTCTTACCATTGCCTACAAATCATTAGTATTAGGCCAGAAAAAAATATATTAAATAGCAATGGGAAAAAAAGTCTCTGCTTTCTGCAGAACCTTCCTATTTGATTAGAAGCTCTCTTTACAATGTAGAAGAACAGCTAACAAAAAACACCCTGAAACTCCCATGGACCATAACAGAACCAGAGAACATGAAATAAGTTCTCTCTGACAACTGCCAGACCTAGGACCTTTTACACAACACAGCAGGATTCATTTATGTTTCCTGACCCATTCCAAGAGATCCAACTGAAAACCTCTGCTTATACTGACTAGGTTAGCAATACAATTTCTTTAGCTATAAAGCAAGATCTGCATGTCTTTGTCTGCAAGTAATTAAGGCAAAGCTCTTTAAGGAAAACAGGAAGGTGTGATCTCAGAGACAGTTTAAAAGTATATAACTTGTTATCATGACCTTAAAGCGCTTAGGGAAAGCATACTAGGAAACATTCCAGTTCAATCAAACCAGCTTTTCCTTACCAAGCATTCAGCTTCTACTGCTTTGATGAAGGGAGAGCCACACATTGTCTGAGTCTTAACAATGTGATCATCCAGCAGAAGTTGGATGTCCTCAATTGCTGACAGGATGCTGGTGTCCTGTAAATGCATTACACTTTGATAAGGCAAGTAACAGTTGCTTTATTTTACCACTCTTCAACCTCTCACTCATTCAGCTTCGTGAGAAAAGCAGAAAGGCATTGAGAAAGCCTGCTGCATGTGTGGTGGTAGGCCTGACAGCACAAACATGGGTTATCCATGCCCAGACATGCTCCCCTGCCACCCCTTCCTTCTGTGCTGGGGGAAGCAAGCGTAGGAGGAGAGGCAAAAGCCCTGACCTCACCTAATACCGTGAAGCCTGGCAAAGTGCCATTCTGATTGGCTAACCTATGTCCAATGCCCCATTAGTCTTGGGCTGGATACTGATAAAAGGCATAAGCAGGTAGCATGGGGCTGCTGCCACCTCGTTTTGCATCCTGGATCTGCTTGGAGAGCTTACCAGGAACAGGCTCTAAACGCCTGCACGCTATCAGCCTGCATAGCCAGCGGGACACTGTGCTGGGACCGCACATGGCAAGACATCCTGCCTGCTCCTGCAAGTCTCCTGCTAAGACTGGAAGTCCTGGAGATACACAGATCGTCCAGAAGAGCCAGGAGACAAGGTCAGAGACTGCCTCCTTTCTCCAGAAGCCAGGGAAGAATCAAGTCTCAGCAGCCAACAGGACAGAGTTCCAGGTGCTTTGGGTACTGTCTGACTTATACTTTGAGTAAATGCTCAAAAGCCTCTTCCAGTACAATATTTGAGTTTGCCACTTTAAGTGCTCTGGTTTTGCCTCTGCCTTGCCTGTATAAACATCCAACCTGTGTGCTTTTGAGCCTGTGAAAAAGTTTTCTGGCCACTTTTAATGTTAACAAACAGTTTCATAGTTATGAACAATTATCACCTGGGTATCAAAGTCAATACAGATTATTAATCTTGCATCATCCCCCACAGTGTGTTTGAGGATATCAAATGCTACCTCCACTGTTTCAAAGGTCAGAAGATGGACTGGTTTGTGTGGGAAGCTATCCAGGGGTGCCAGTGACTTCTGACTCAAATCTCATGCACTAAGTTCTTTTTTCTGCTGGGCAAATGAAAATCTCACTACTGTCCATCCTTCCATATGACACTGGAGACGCTCTGATGCTTTACAGATTTATTAGGATGAATATGTTGAGGTCACAGGTTAACCAGATCCTAAGTTCCAAATATAAGGACATATAGTAATGAAGACATTTGCCCAGGCTCTGGGGTATGACACCACTTTCCACTACATCACAATCCACCAGCAGTAACTTCTCCCTTCTAGTTCTCAAGTGGCATTCAGAATCAAAGTCTTTTCAGCAATATATACATGAGTTTGGTGTTTACTCACAGTATCCCTATACTTCACTAGGCTGAACTGCATGTTGATCCACTCAGCTTTCATGTTCTCTATTGATTTCTCCAAGGAATACTCCTTACTTGCAGCTGCTCCAATAGGTTCCAGCCTAAATTGAAAGGAAATACATCTTTGAAAAGGTTTTTGCAACACAATGAAAAACAAACAGAGTTGTAGGAGTTGCATATCAGACTACCTTTCACATGCATTTGTTGCTAACACCATAAACTCTTATTTCAAAGACTACTTTTTGCATTTTAAGACTTGCCAAATTAGAAATACTAATAGCAATCTGAAAATAAATACAGGCAGAAAATTCTGAGTGTGCAAATGAAGTGGTTTAGGAATATGCCTGCTTTTTCACAGCTGCCTTTGTATACCAGAACAAGTGATAGTTTGGTTGGAGCTTTTGGTGTGTTGTTAGAACATGCTGTAGAAGTAGCTGTATTTTGTCAAACACTTTGTTTGTCACCTGATGTAAGCAATGCAGTAAAGTTTCTTACTGATCAAGGTATTTTGAGAGTCCAAAATCCAGTATGTTTTTAAAAGTGGTGGTTTCATCAGGTCTGATCTCACTTCCTACAATTTCACTGATCTGAAAATAAAGTAAGAAATAAAATCTGCTACCAAGATGTGCATTTGTAACTGGTTTAGAACCATAAAATCAGTCAGGGTTGGAAGGGACCACAAGGATCATCTAATTCCGCCCCCCCTTGCCTTGACCAAGGACACCTCACACTAGGTCAGGCTGCCTAGAGCCTCATCCAGCCTGGCCTTAAACACCTCCAGGGATGAGGCTTTCACCACCTCCCTGGGCAACCTGTTCCAGGGTCTCACCACCCTCATAGAATCAACGAGGTTGGAAGAGACCTCCAGCACCCCCAGCTCCCTTTCTTCCTGGCTGCTCTCAGCCACTGTCCCCAGCCTGTAGCACTGCTTGGGGTTGTTGTGGCCAAAGTGTAGAACCCTGCACTTGGCCTTGTTCAATCTCATCCCATTGGCCTCTGCCCACCCATCCAGCCATGGTGAAGAACTTCTTCCTAACATCAAAACTGCTTAAAACATCAAGAAACAAACACTAAAGAAGCATTAATGCAACTCTCTAATTTGCTTTTCTGCCATAAATTATTAATTCAAAGAAGGTCCTGCCTGTAGCATCACAAATTTCTAACCAGGATCTATCATGTGGCAGATCTCCCTGCTGTGAAATGAAGAACCATTCCTGGACTTCACAGTGTGGAATTGGTAACTTGGAGTAGTAACCTAAACTGTCACTTTCTGTGGGAGAAAACTCCCACTGTTAAAGAGAGTTTGAGGTACCTGCTCCCAGTGCCTCTCCTTCATTCCACGATTGCAGGCAACTGACAGGAGAGGAAGATGCTGTTTAAACTTGTCAAGCTTATATTTCACGGTTTCTGCTACGTGCCTAGGCTCAGGCAAATCCTGAAACACCTTAGTGAGCTTGTACATAGTTCTCCACATATTTCCCACTTCTTCTGTGATTTCATCAGCATTCAACTCCTGCAGAGATCCTGAATACAACAGAATGGAAAACCCACAGCAGGCACATCAGCACAGGCAGACTGGCAAGCTTGTGTATGTACAGACACTGCCAATCCTTCTCCCTTGACTGGAAATCAGTGTTGACAAATGCAAAATACAAGTTGACAGCTGTATTTCATACTGCTTAAGAGCATTTATTCTCCTCAGAACTAAGTCTTCACAGCTATCATAGAGTGGTTTAAGTTGGAAGTGATCTCAAAGGTCATCCAGTTCCAACTCCCTGCTATAGGCAGGGACACCTCCCAAAAGAACAGGTCGCCCAAGGCCTCATCCAACTTGGCCCTGAACACCTCCAGGAGGTTGCGGAGCACAGAATGACCCAATGTGATCTTTGATCTTTGATCACATTGGGTGATTTTGTGCTCCACAACCTCCCTGGGCAACCTGTGCCAGTGTCTCACCACCCTCACTGCAAACAACCCTTTCCTAACATCTGCTTTGAATCTCCCCTCTGCCAGTTCAAACCCATTCCTCCTCCTCCTGTCATTGTAAGACCTTGCCAGTAGTCCCTACCTAGCCTTCCTGTAGGCCCCTTCAAATACTGGAAGGCCACTCCAAGGTGGCCTTCTCCAGGCTGCAGAGCCCTAATCTCTCAGCCTGTCCTCATAGCAGAGCTGCTGCAGCCCTCTCAGCATCTTGGTGGCCTCCTCTGTACTGGCTCCAACACTTCCATGTCCTGCTTGTGTTGGGGGCTCCAGAACTGCACCCAGGACTGCAGGTGGGGTCTGAAGAGAGCAGAGCCAAGGGGCAGAATCCCCTCCCTGTCCCTGCTGCCCACACTGCTCTTGCTGCAGCTCAGCACTGGGTTGCTGTCTGAGCTGCACTCACACTGCAGGCTCATGTTGAGCTTTTCAGCATCCCAGACCCCCAGTGCCTGTTCCTCAGGGCTGCTCTCAGCCATTCCCCACCCAGCCTGCAGCTGTGCTTGGGATTGCACGCACCAAGGTGCAGGACCTGACACTTGGCTTTTACCCTTTCAGCTTCTACTTAACTAACTGAAAACACCAGCTTTAATCAAATGAACACCCAAGCCTCACCATTCATCCACTCCTTAGATTTGGTGTGGAAATCATATGCTGTTATCCAGAGTTGCTCAAAGGGCTCTTTGCTTGCAATGATAGTTTGCAATAAAGGAAACTGACTCTTCTCCTGCTCCAGTAACTCTTCTTCTTTACTTATAGCCTTGAAGGAAATGGAATGAAATTAAAACCATATTACCAACAAAAATTCCTACTTGTTTTCAACTTTTAAATAGGGACTACTGAATACAATTGGCTTAAACATGACATAAAGCCAGATGGATTCATAGATTTAGGTTTGTGGATTTCAGGTTCTTGAAAATTGCCCTATTTATTTGTTGCTGCCTTTCACTACTCCAGTGTTCCAAATGCCATTCAGTGAGGTCATGGCTCACAAGTTACCAACCCACTCTGAAACCTGGAAGTAAGCTCCTCAGGCACAGAGGCTTCTAGGATTTTTGTTATTATTATCATCTGTGATTGTTCTTTTCTGCTACAGGAACACCTGGGAGCTCTAAGCAAAATGGATACTGCTGCTGTGCTTATTCATGGCAAGCCACTGTCCTGATCCAGAAGACCTCACAGTGTAAGTCAACATGCAAAGCTTGCAGAGTTATTACCAAGTATTGCTTGCTTCAGGCTACAGTTAGGGCAGACACTGAATTGAGACTGAGTATCAAGTCTGTGCTATTACCACACTGACAGACTTGCATTAAACTGGACCACTCATTCCGTGGCAATTCAAGAGAGATGTTGAGGTACTGGAAGGTGTTGAGAGAAGGGCAGCAAGGCTGGGGAGGGGCCTGGAGCACAGCCCTGTGAGGAGAGGCTGAGGGAGCTGGGGGTGTGCAGCCTGCAGCAGAGGAGGCTCAGGGCAGAGCTCATTGCTGTCTGCAGCTGCCTGCAGGGAGGCTGTAGCCAGGTGGGGTTGGGCTCTGCTGCCAGGCAGCCAGCAACAGAAGAAGGGGACACAGCCTCAAGCTGAGCCAGGGCAGGTGTAGGCTGGATGTCAGGAGGAAGTTGTTGTCAGAGAAGAGTGATTGGCATTGGAATGGGCTGCCCAGGGAGGTGGTGGAGTCACCATCCCTGGAGGCGCTCAAGCCAAGCCTGGCTGGGGCACTTAGTGCCATGGTCTGGTTGACTGGACAGGGCTGGGTGCTAGGTTGGGCAGGGTGAGCTTGGAGGTCTCTTCCAGCCTGCTTGATTCTATGATTCTATGTGTTCACTAAGTTGATTGTTGTAGCATTCACATTGTGTGGACACAGCCCTCCTCATGATCATGTATTAAGAAACTTCAAATGCAATTACCTATTGGGATGTACCTAAACCAAAGCATCACACTAATATACTACCTGTCTTAGGTTAAGTGTTGATATGTATGTAGGACTAGCAATTTATATCAACTCCAAGATCATTTAATTGGTTCAATTTTCTCTTCTGAGCAGGACTTAATTAAACTCTTGATCCTTAAGGCTCTCTATATGCAGAACTCTCATTGTCTCACTGTGATTGAGATGATTAATTAAGCCTCACAATGCCTGTGAGATGTCTCAAAGGTAACCATTCACATTTCCCAGCAGAGGCATAGCTAAGACAAACTGTTCAGATACACTCTACACTGCACAGAGAGCCCTGAACAGAATCTGGGCACCTTGGTCTTCAGCCTCCTTTTAGCACCTGAAACTTGCCTTCCTATGATGTAACATACTTAATGTCTAAGACAATTTCTAGAAATGATACAAAGAGTTGAAAATCATTCAGGTTTGGTTAGAGAAGAAGCAGAGAGACTGAAAACACAGCTCCAGCTCACTGAGAGAATGTTGCCTCTTTAACATTCTACTCCAGAAGAATTTGGTTTTCCATGGTTAGCATTTTCATGCAATTACAGATTCAACCAGGTTGGAAGAGACCTCCAAAAGCTCACTGTGCTAGTTTGAAGCAAGCTGGAATGTTTTGGTAGAAGAACTAGATAATGGGCAGTGAAATGAAAAACAATTGATGTCAACTTCTCTCACAGTCATGCTGAGAACTCTGGGAAGAAGAAAGACTTTTTCTCCATTTTTGTTTCTCACTCTTGCTTTTGCCTTAGACCTGGTCACATCTCATTAACCCTGCTCCTACTAACCTTGCTCCCTAACCTCTTGGCTGCACCTCTCTTCTTCCTGAGAACTGGGGTAAGGTTGAGAGGGGCCGGGGGGAGGTGTTGGGGTGGTTTGAGAGCCCCTCCTGGGGACTTAGGTTTCTGGGAGGGGAGTTGTGCTTTTGTATTGTTTATCCTTTGTATATTTCTGTATATAATTGTATATAACTGTATATATTGTAAATAGCTGCTTGTAAATTCTGCTAGCTGTAAATAAATTGCTTCACCTATATTCCCAGGGTCCGTCTGAGTTAGCTGGGGCAAATACAAAAGTGTGGGGGGGTGGGGTAACCCCCAAACCATCACATTTTGAATTGGCTTTCCCAACGTGGGGCTAGATATTTCACTGAGTGGAAATTAGCACTGGGAATTAAGATGAAGCTAATCAAGCAGCTATTGTATTTGGTTGGTGCATTGCTCTGGTCTGGTTTTGTTTTCTTGGCATTTAGTTGGTTAAAAGGTCAAATTGTTGCTTATTTCATTGATCTGGCTTATAATAAGGCTAAAGCTAAGGTTTCAGATATGTTCTGGAGCTGGGGTGATTTTATTCTTGGTTATGCTGGTTTTAATATCTCTGAGAATATTACCAAGGACATTACAGGAGCTCTGGTCAATAATGTGACAATCAATGGAAATTCTGCTTTAAATATGGCTCTAATGAGAGTTATTCAGCCTAAGACAGGAATTCCAACTGTTTGTATAGGCACATGCTCGTGTAAAACTGTTTTTCTTCTCACAGTTTTTAATATTTGCCTCATGATTTTAATATTCATATTAATTTTGGCATTATTGGTGAAAAATTCAAAACCAGTTTCTGTAAGAGCTAGGAAAAATTCTGTGTCTCAGAAGCAGTCTCTTTCACAGCAAAACAAGGGAACACAGTTATCGGCTTCCCCCTTGCCAGCCTCTGCCCCTCCTTCTCCAAGTTCTGGGAACACAGCCAGTGTTCCCACCAATAACGTAAACAATGATAAGGATAACCAAAACAAGCCGCAGAGTTTAGCAGGAGCCTCAGGAGCACAGGCAAGTACCCAAAATCAGAATGTTCCTAGCAACAATCAAAACACGTCAGGGTTGGCAGGCATCCCAGGAGGACAGGCAAATAATAACATTGCTAGTGCTAGTAACGTTAGCCCAGTCAGTCCAAATCCTAATGACACCAGCTCAGCCAATTCAAACCCCCAGCCAGCAGACCAGAACCAAAATCCTCCTGTTAAAAGCAAGGCAGATCTGAACTCACAAGCTCCAAGTCAGACCCCTAAGGATTCAAACCCTCCAAGTCAGACTCCTAAAGATTCAAATCCTCCAGCAGACACATCCAAGTCTGTTGCTGCTCAGGCCCTTCTGGCACCTGCTAAGGCAAAAGCTAAGACAAAGAGTGGTTCACAGGAGGATGTAAGAGATGGGACCTCTGGTGATCAGCAGCAAGAGGAGGAAGAGGAGGCAGTTAGTCTGCGAGACCTTGTAGATGTGCTGAGACAACAATACTCAAGTGAGAGGAGCGCTGGGAGGTTGGCTGCCAGGAGAGAGGATGGTTCCAATGAGTTTAGGAATGCTATGAGGAAGATTGTGTTAGGCCCAGCACCACCAGAACAACAGGAAGAAGAGGAGGAAGATGACATCCAAGGCTCCAAGGATCCACTCAGAGAGGTCAGGGAAGTTAGGAAGGAATACACAAGGGAATCAGGTGAGCCAATCCTAAGCTGGCTAGTGAGATGCCGTGGCATTGGTGCTAATGCTCTGCAGGTAGGAGACAAGTCTGCCAAGCAGCTGGGACCACTCACTAAGGAGAGTGGAGTGGACAAACACCTAGCAAGTCCTCTTGGTAGGGTTAGCTTGTGGACACGCCTTCTGTTGGCTGTGGCTATGAGATATCCTTCCCGAGATGATTTGCCATGGGCTGCCAAGAAGTGGAACACCGTTGAGCAGGGAATTAAGCTTCTGAAGGAGTTTGCTGTGAAGGAAGTGCTTTATGGAGATCATGGCACTCATGAGCCTGATGATATTCCTTTGGGAACAGGTCTCATGAAGAAGCTGATTAAGCTTGCTCCTTCATCCTATGCTAACATCTTGGCCAGTAAGTTCCTAGCAAGGAGTGATAATGGAAGATCTTTCACTGTTGGTGAATTCACTGACCAGCTCAGGCAGATAGAGGATAGCTTGTCACACTCTGGTATAATCTGTGCCATAAAGACTATGACTACAGAGATGAAAGATAGTATTGAGAATGGCATTAGAAATGGCATGAAAGAACTGAAGGAGGACCTTAAAACCTCAATTTCCAATCTGGTAAAGGATACCATTCCTGCATCATCTGAATGGGTGCATGTTTCTGCAGTCAGGAACAGACGCCCACCTCCTGCAAGGCAATTCCAGCCCAGGAGGAGACAAATTCCACCCAGACAGCAGCAATCACGTGCGTCACTGTGGATACTTCTGCGTGACACATACGGGGAGAACATGAACAAATGGGATGGTAAACCTACTTCAGCTCTTTCAAAGAGGGTCAGGGAACTGCAGAGTGGCAGAAACAGAGGCAATAATGCCAGGAAAGTAGCTGTCACTTCTTCAGCTCCTGAGAGCAACTGCAATTGTTCCAACAGTTGCAGTTCCTCTCGCAACAACACCAATCACTGTGTACACCCCACATGCCATGTTCAGCATTAGGGGTGCCCTGCCTCCAGCCAGGAGGAGGAAAGGGATAGTGGAGAGAACCGAATCTATTGGAATGTATTCATTAGGTGGCCTGGCAGTTCAAGAGTTCGGAAATACAGGGCTTTAGTTGACACAGGTGCTCAGTGTACTTTATTGCCATCAAATTGTAAAGGGACAGAGTCCATTTCTATTTTTGGAATCACTGGTGGATCTCAAGAGTTAACTAAGATACAAGCTGAGATCAGTTTAACTGGTAAAGAGTGGAAGACACATACTATTGTAACTGGTCCTGATGCGCCTTGCATTCTGGGAATTGACTTTTTGAGACAAGGCTGTTTCAAAGATCCTAAGGGTCACAAATGGGCTTTTGGAATAGCATCTGTAGAGATTGAGGATGATAAATTGAAATTGTCTATTAGACCTGAACTTTCTGATGAATCTGCAGTTGTGGGACATCATGACATAGAGGACCTGGAAGTGCCAGTTGCAACTCAAACTGTTCATTATAGGCAGTACAGAACTAACCGTGACTCTTTGTTGCCCATTCATCAGCTGATTCGTCAATTGGAGAATCAGGCTGTCATCGAGAAAGCTCATTCACCTTTCAACAGTCCCATCTGGCCTGTGCGCAAACCTACGGGCGACTGGAGACTGACAGTTGACTTCCGTGCCCTCAACGAGGTGACACCACCCATGAGTGCAGCTGTGCCGGACATGCTGGAGCTCCAGTACGAGCTGGAATCGAAGGAGGCTAAATGGTATGCAACTATAGACATTGCTAATGCTTTCTTCTCTATTCCCATAGCAAAGGAGTGCAGGCCTCAGTTTGCATTCACCTGGAGAGGAATCCAGTATCAGTTCAACCGTTTGCCTCAGGGGTGGAAACACAGCTCAACCATCTGTCACTCAGTCATCCACAATGCACTGGAGAAAGGTAAAGCTCCAGAGCACATCCAGTATATCGACGACATCATTGTGTGGGGCCAAACTGCTGAGGAAGTCTTCGAGAAAGGTAACAAAATCATTGACATTCTGTTGCAAGCAGGTTTTGCCATTAAGAGAGACAAGGTCAAAGGACCTGCCAGAGAAATTCAGTTTCTGGGAGTGCGGTGGCAGGATGGTCGCCGTTACATTCCTCAGGATGTGATCAACAAAGTCTCTACCATGGCTGTTCCCACCAGTAAGAAGGACACACTTTCTTTTCTTGGTGTGGTGGGATTTTGGAGACTACACATTCCTGGTTTCAGTCAGATTGTCAAACCTCTGCACGATGTGACTCGTAAGAGAAACAATTTCGAGTGGGGACCTGAACAACAAGCAGCCTTTGATCAGATTAAGCGAGAAATAGTCCATGCAGTGGGCCTGGGACCTGTGAGATCTGGTCCAGACATTAAAAACATTCTGTACACGGCTGCCAGTGACAATGGTCCAACTTGGAGTCTTTGGCAGAGAGCTCCAAATGAGACACGTGGTCGTCCACTTGGTTTCTGGGGACGTTGTTACAGAGGTTCAGAGACAAATTACACTGCAACTGAGAAAGAGATTCTAGCAGCCTATGAGGGAGTGAAAGCAGCTTCTGAAGTGATTGGAACTGAGTCACAGTTACTTTTAGCTCCTAGACTGCCAGTTCTTAACTGGATGTTCAAGGGCAAAGGTTCATCACCACATCATGCCACAGATGCAACCTGGTCTAAATGGATGGCTTTGATAACCCAACGAGCACGAATGGGTAATCTTGACCGACCTGGTCTGGTGGAGGTGATCACCAACTGGCCGGAAGGCACAGACTGTACCAAACCTCCAGAGGAGAAAATAACTCGTGCTGAGGAAGCTCCTCCCTATGGTGATCTCTCTGATCAGGAAAAGAACTATGCTTTGTTCACAGACGGTTCCTGTCGTCTTGTTGGGAACAAGCGAAGATGGAAGTCAGCAGTTTGGAGTCCAACCAGGAGAGTTACCGAAACGAAAGATGGCGAAGGAGAATCCAGTCAGTTCGCTGAGGTAAAAGCTGTTCAACTTGCTCTTGATGTGGCTGAACGTGAGAATTGGCCTATCCTTTACCTCTACACCGACTCGTGGATGGTAGCCAATGCTCTATGGGGTTGGCTGAAGGACTGGAAGAAGCATGGTTGGCAGAGGAAAGGAAAGCCTATTTGGTGTGCTGATCTATGGCAGGACATTGATGCACGGCTGGAGAAAACTCCAGTGAAGGTGCGGCACGTAGACGCACACATGCCTAAGAGCAGAGCCACTGAGGAACATCAACATAACCAGAAGGCAGATCAAGCTGCTAAGATTGCTCAAGTTGATACCAACTCTGAACTTGACATTGACCTTGATTGGAAACACCGAGGTGAGCTGTTCTTAGCTCGGTGGGCCCATGACACATCTGGACATCAAGGCAGAGATGGAACATACCGATGGGCTCGTGATAGGTCAATTGACTTGTCCATGGACGCTATCACCCAAGTCATCTATGACTGTGACATTTGTGCTGCTATTAAGCAGGCTAAGCGAATCAAGCCCTTATGGTATGGTGAGAGATGGTCAAAGTACAAGTATGGTGAAGCCTGGCAGATTGACTACATCACTTTACCTCGATCTCGTTCTGGCAAGCAGTATGTGCTAACGATGGTAGAAGCCAGCACTGGATGGTTGGAAACCTATCCAGTTCCACATGCTACTGCACGTAACACCATTGTTGGTTTGGAGAGACAGATCTTGTGGCGACATGGAACTCCAGAGAGAATCGAGTCAGACAATGGTACTCATTTCAAGAACAATCTTGTGAAAAACTGGGCCAAAGAGCATGGTATTGAATGGATCTATCATATACCCTACTATGCACCAGCTTCAGGGAAGATTGAGCGCTACAATGGTTTGCTGAAAACCACCCTAAAAGCCATGGGGGGTGGAACTCTGAAAAACTGGGACAAACATTTAGCACAAGCTACCTGGTTGGTAAATAGTAGAGGTTCAGTAAACAGAGCAGGACCTGCACAATCAGATTTGGTCCAAACAGTAGACGGTGATAAAGTTCCTGTTATACATGAAAAGAATCTGTTAGGGAAAACTGTTTGGGTATCTTCTCCTTCGGGCGAAGGGAAACCTGTCCGAGGGGTGGTTTCTGCTGAGGGTCCTGGTCATACCTACTAGGTAATGCAGGAGAATGGTGAAATCCAGTGTATTCCACAGAGAAATCTAACCTTAGCTGAGAGAGTTTAAATTCAAGCTATTAGGAGTTTTCTGTTCTAGGTAACATCGGCGCCCAACACTGAGAGAATCTACGATAGAATCTACAGTACGTGAGCACGAACCCAACATCACCTGGGAGTCCCTGTTCTGAGCTTTTGAATCACCTACATCTGATTGAAGTGTGAACTGAACTTGTATATATTGTCTTAGTGTAAATATTGGTTTAGATTAGATTGGATAATTCTCAGCGATACTCTGAGCGAAGTAGACAGGGGTGGATTGTGCTAGTTTGAAGCAAGCTGGAATGTTTTGGTAGAAGAACTAGATAACGGGCAGTGAAATGAAAAACAATTGTGTCTACTTCTCTCACAGTCATGCTGAGAACTCTGGGAAGAAGAAAGACTTTTTCTCCATTTTTGTTTCTCACTCTTGCTTTTGCCTTAGACCTGGTCACATCTCATTAACCCTGCTCCTACTAACCTTGCTCCCTAACCTCTTGGCTGCACCTCTCTTCTTCCTGAGAACTGGGGTAAGGTTGAGAGGGGCCGGGGGGAGGTGTTGGGGTGGTTTGAGAGCCCCTCCTGGGGACTTAGGTTTCTGGGAGGGGAGTTGTGCTTTTGTATTGTTTATCCTTTGTATATTTCTGTATATAATTGTATATAACTGTATATATTGTAAATAGCTGCTTGTAAATTCTGCTAGCTGTAAATAAATTGCTTCATCTATATTCCCAGGGTCCGTCTGAGTTAGCTGGGGCAAATACAAAAGTGTGGGGGGGTGGGGTAACCCCCAAACCATCACACTCACTCAGCCCAACCTAGCACCCAGCCCTGGCCAAGTAACCAGACTAAGTGTCCCATCTAGGCTTTACTTCAACACCTCCACCCACAGCAACTCCACCACCTCCCTGGGCAGCCCATTCCAATGCCAATCACTCTCTCTGACAACAACTTCCTCCTAACATCCAGCCTAGACCTGCCCTGGCACAGCTTGACACTCTGTCCCCTTGTTCTGTTGCTGCTTGCCTGGCAGCAGAGCCCAACCCCACCTGGCTGCAGCCTCCCTGCAGGTAGCTGCAGGCAGCAATGAGCTCTGCCCTGAGCCTCCTCTGCTGTAGGCTGCACACCCCCAGCTCCCTCAGCCTCTCCAGGCCCCTCCCCAGCCTTGCTGCCCTTCTCTGGACATCTTCCAGCACCTCAACATCTCTCTTGAACTAAGGAGCCTAGAACTGGCTACTATTGCCTGCTTAGAAGCACTGACATCCAGTATTTCAGTTTGAAAAACTTCCTAAACCTTCTTCCCCCCCTCCCAGAAAAACCCAACCCTCCCTTCAGCTCAGCAGCAGGAACACCTCAGAATACAGGCACCAAAAGATAATTGCTACCCATTTTTGAACGTGGAAATTTTAAATCCATCTTGAATGTATGGTCAGAACCCTGAAAACCAGAGGAACAGAAATCAAACTTGAGGTGATCCAGCATCTTGCAACCCACTCCATGCTTGACTAATAAATACCAACCTCATATTCTGTTAGTGCACTCTCTATATTCTTATTTAACTCCTGAAGTTTCTCAGTGTTGCTCTTCATTTCTTGCATGGTGGTGACGTTCCGCTTTCTGTAGCTTTCCAGTTCCCTATTATAACCTTCAAGAGTCTCCTCCAACTGGGAACACCTGGGGTAAAGATAGCTAAGTTAATATCATGTCCTATTTCACTTGTTTTCATCTGTCAGTTCTTTTATTGACTGCAGTGGATACTGCCAGATGAAATCTGATCTCAGTACTAGTGCAAATAGAGGTGCCAGTGGAAAGCCACGAATCAGTTAACTGAGTACTGTGCAGTTCACAGCATTGGAAATCAAGGTTCAATTTCAAAGCTCTTAATTGATTTAGTTAATTTACATTTGCTGCTTTTACTACCTGGAAGAGTGACAACAAAGTAACAAAATCCTGTGTAATGCTTGCACTTTGCAATACAACAACAGGAATATTGCAGTGACAACCACAGGTTCCTCCTTTCAGGCCTATTTAAAGCCCAGGAATATTCTAATCCATTCTCGTTTTTATGCCACCTCATCAGGTTTCTTTTTTACTTTCTCAGCTCCCTTCCAAGTTTTCATTCCTTGACATTATGTCCCCCTTACTCAGAATGAAAGACAACGTGAAACAAACTGTTTTACCACCACACCTTTCAAGCAGAACCATCTCTGCATGACTCCTCCTCTTACACAACTCATCTTCACTGTTCTCCAAAACTGCCTCAATCTCTCCAGGCCAATGGAAAACTCTGCTATGCAAATTTATGTCATCATCTAAAATGAAATCAAAATACAGATATTTTAAGGAAAATATATTTCAATCAATTATTCTACAGAATGGCAGTTGGGAAGCATAAGCCAAACAACTGAAACTACATTTAACAGGAAGATAGGAGACTACATATTTCAAGCTGCTGGCTGAAAAAGAAATGTTCCCTACAACATGAGGGAGCTGGGGGTGTGCAGCCTGCAGCAGAGGAGGCTCAGGGCAGACTTCATTGCCATCTACAGCTACCTGAAGGGAGGCTGTAGCCAGGTGGGGTTGGGCTCTGCTGCCAGGCAAGCAGCAACAGAACAAGGGGACACAGCCTCAAGCTGTGCCAGGGCAGGTCTAGGCTGGATGTCAGGAGGAAGTTCCTGGCAGAGAGAGTGACTGGCATTGGAATGGGCTGCCCAGGGAGGTGGTGGAGTGGCTGTGGCTGGAGGTGTTGAAGCCAAGCCTGACTGGGGCACTTAGTGCCATGGTCTGGTTGATGGGACAGGGCTGGGTGCTAGGTTAGGCTGGCTGAGCTTGGAGGTCCCTTCCAACCTGCTTGATTCTATGATTCTGTACAGAAATATACAAGTTTAAAGTAATACAGAAATTCAATACCCCTTCCAGAAATCAGAGGCCCCAGGAAGGGTTCCCAACCACCCTTTCACCTTCTGTCCACCCCCACTCTTATCCAACCTGTTGATTCTATAATTCTATGACAACAGAACTCTGAAATCAAGTTCAGAACATGAAATTCTTTGAATAAGACCTTAAGGAGGTACAGAAAATTAGTAATAAGCTATTCCAGAACATCAGCTCCATTTAACTACACACACAGCCCACTCCTAACTAAATAAATAGAATACATCTACACAAAGGGGATAAATGTGAAGTTTAAACCATATTTAGTCCACAGTGTGTAAATGCTGAATTGCTCACAAAAGCCAAAGCATAACAGCTCCAACGAGCAGGTATTTAATTGAGACTTACAGGGAAGGTCAGCATAATCCATGAGGAATTCCAGCCTCTGTGCTGCTTTAGCAACCTCCTGTCTCAGTTTGTAAACAGTAACTTCCCTGGATTTCTTCAAATATTCAACTAATTCCACTAGCTGCTCTGTGTCCTGAGGCACCTCACTCAATCTCTTTGCAATGCAGCTGTATTCATTGCAAATTCTACAACCCAAAGAAAACAGACACATCACTGTGAGCAGAAATGAAGACACAGGCAAGATCTTGTTCATTAAGTTTGCCTTTGATAAAAGAATATTCAATTGCTTCATAAATTCTGTATCCATATTGAACCCACACTGACAATAGCTATAAAGGATGCTACTTCACTCTGTAAAATCAGTTCTGTTGTCCTACTGTGTTTACAAGGATTGATATAAGGGAGTGATTGCTAAATCAGCTCCAAAACACAATTCACAGCACACAAACAATCTCCCTCTCATAGGTTTAGAATATCAAGACTCCATCTCCTGCACAAAGAAATGTTTAAATGCAGTAAACAAGAACTCCATCACCTCATAACAATAAAACCAAATGCAGAGAGTGAAACAAGGTTATAAAAATCTAAGTTTACTTTACACTGTGTATCAAGTACAGAAAGAAATCATTTTACTGTCCTCCTTGCCAGTGAACCCATTGTCTTGTTAGAGACCCCAGCTCAGTACTGTAAATAGCTAAAGAGCAGGCATGCAAACCCAACCACACACAAAGGACAGGTTCACTTAACCAGCTCAAGCCTGCTAAATGTTGGGTGTTCAGCATAAGCCATTGTCTAAATGCCCTCCATAGTAAGTGGAGGCAGAGAAGCCTCTCTAGACTATGGTTCAGCTCCATATGGAGATGGTTGTAGAGAAGTGGGTTGAATTATTTCTTTGTAGTGACTTAATTACCAGGGTGGTTTGGGTTGCTTTATCTGAACATCAGCAGGAGAATGAAGGCCCTCAACCCAAATCCTAGAAAGTCAGTGAAGAAGGAAAGCACAATGGCACTTTTCCAGTCTAATCTCCATGTGCACTAAGTATATATCTACAAATAGTTCTGTTCCTGTTGATTTTAAACATGCACTTTGATGTCCTCGCACACGTCTGGCCTGCACTAGAAAACCCAGCAGGTGAACCAAGTTATCTCACCCACACATATAGAGCCTCAGCCCATGCAGACAGCACAAACCATGCATGCTAACAACACATACCCTTCATTTAAGGCTCTGCTTTCCATCACTTCAAATTCAATCACTCTATCTTTAAGGGTTTGAGTCCGATTGCAGAGTTCCTCATTTAGTCGTGAGGCATCCAGACAGAACATGGCCAGAGGGACAGTGACATGCATGGAAGCAATCTCTCCCTTCAGTCTTGTCAAGCTGTCAATCTTCTACAGATAGGAAACAATACATTTGTTCTTTTTTTCTTAAAGTCTAAGGATGAAAAATGCTAAGCAACAACCAATTTGTTCTTATCCAGCAAATGGAAAATACATTCCAAAACATAGGTGGAACAACTGCTTTGTATCTTCCCAGAGCTGAGCTCATGGGTTCCAGGGGTGAAAGGTTTGCACAACAACACCCGAAGTTGCCTGAAGGAGTATTTAGCTACAGACTACCTTAGGAATGCAAAGAAAAAGAGACAGGGCTAAGGACAAGACAGGCAAATGCTCAGCAAGCTGCAGATACACCAAAGACTGCGGGCAGGCTTCCACTGGACTTCTACTAAGACCCAACAAAGCCTATAGAAGGTGGTCAAAGAATCATAGAATGGTTTAGGTTGGAAGGGACCTCAAAGATCATCCAGTTCCAGCCTCCCTGTGCCATAGGCAGGGACATTACCCACTAGAACAGGCCACCCAAGGACTCATCCAACCTGGCCTTGAACACCTCCAGGGAGGGAACATTCACAGCCTCCCTGGGCAACCTGTGCCAGTGTCTCACCACCCTCACTGCAAAGAACTCTTCCTAACATCTAGTTTGAATCTACTCTCTACCACTTTAAACCCATTCCTCCTCGTCCTGTCATTACAAGACCTTGTCAATAGTCCCTCCCTAGACCTCCTGTAGGCCCCCTTCAGATACTGGAAGGCAACTATAAACTCTCCTTGAAGCCTTCTCTTCTCCAGCCTGCAGAGCCCCAACTCTTGTAGCCTGTCCTCAGAGCAGAGCTGCTGCAGCCCCCTGAGCATCCTCATGGCCCTCTAACAGCTGCATGTCCTTCTTGTGCTGGGGGCTCCACAACTGCACACAGTTCCTTTGCTTATTTGCACAGCAGCACTAAAGGGCTGCTTGAAATGAGAAGGCTTCCCTAGGTAAAACAAGTGATCTGAATGGGAGCTCTTGAGCAGTATCTTAGGAAGTCTGGCATGGTGTGTTAGCGGCTGTTGAAGATGTACCAGTGGTCAGTTACACATTACCTCTGCTAAGGCTTCCAAAGAATGGCCTTCTTTCAAGAAATCTGTGACATCTTGCTGTGCATTGTTGTTCAGAAGATTGCTGTATTTCTTGTACACATTCAAGTATCTTAAACACAGAAGATCACAAAAACAAACATAAGATTCCAATGTGGAGAGACAATACAATATGAAACCAATCAGGTCAAACTGAGCCAAACAAACAGCGTCATGAATCTGAGGGCCTGGACAGACAAAACTTACTTCTGTGGACCAAGTATGTTGCTCTCAAAGATCTTTTCAAGCTTGTTCAAATACTCTGAAAACAATGATTCATCTGGCTTGACTGTGCTCAGAGTAAGATCATCTCTTTTCAATGCTGGAAACAGTAATCTCTCTACCTAAGAGGAACCATTGCAAACACTGTATTACACATACAACAGAGGAAAGGAAGCAGTCTGCTACCTATCCACCTACCACTCCACAAAAACAAACCAACACAAACAGAAGCAATGTGAAAGGGCTCTGATTCCTGGTTAACACTTGGTTATACACATTGTTTGCTTGTAAAAACTGTATGAAAATCAAACCAGGGCTTCAGTGGAAATTGAATGTGAAAAAGAACAATGCCTCCACTATCTCCTGTAATCAGAAATGCTCAGTTTGTGCTACACAACCCACAGCTATTACCTTCCATTTGCCAGCTTTCTGCCTCATTCATAACTTTCTATATCACAGACAGGTTTTATTCATATCATACTTTGTAGGCAGCTATAACTTGTCCAGTACCTTCGGAAGCTCCTCAGCACTGTGCAGGATCTCCCTGAAGCAATGACTGATTAAATACCAACACTCTTGCAAAGGTGGCTCAAAGACAATCTTGCATTCTTCCAGGTTAAGTCTGACTATCAGTGTCTGAGGTACAAAGAACTGCATTTCTTCATAAGGTTCTGTAAAATCACTTCCATCCTTTGGGAAAAGAAAGCAAATTGGACATGCCAAAGGAAAATATTAAAGATTCAGGCCAACCCAAAACAGTACTAAAAGTTCCCATAGTTTAATGCTTCCTCTTAACACTATGAAATATTGCAGGGCACTCACTTGGTATGGGCAAGGATACTGCATCCATAAATTATGTCTGCATGACTATGCACACTTCTGACTTCATTCATGTGCTCTCAGAAAAACACATCGAAGTGCTGTGCCTTGTTAAGGCCAAATAAGTAAAAGCAGAAGAACTTAAAAAGCTGATAAATGCATACTCACTTTGGGAGCTGAAAACTCTAGTTGAAACCCTAGGCCTGCAAAGGTATTATACAAATAAGCACTTCTTGACCACATAAGAACAATCCACTGATTATGCACAACTGTTTGAAGGATTCAGGCATTTTTCATGAAGGCAAAGTGCTGCCTGGGATATTTTAGCCTTCAAGAGCAATACAGTTCATAGACTCACAGAAAGTTAGAGGTTGGAAGGCACCTCAACAGATCAAGTCCAATCTCCTTGCCAAAAGCAGGATCACCCAGGGTAGTCCACACAGGAATGCATCCAGGCAGGTTTTGAAAGTCTCCAGAGAACTCCACAACCTCTTTGGGTAACCAGTTCCAGTGCTCTGTGACCCTCATGCTGAGGTGAAACCTTCTATGTTCAAGTTTGCATCTACTGCCCCTTGTCTTATTACTGTGTACCATCAGAAAGAGATTGGCCCCTTTCACTTCACAGAATGTCAGGAGCTAGAAGGGACCTCACCCAGTCCAGCCACCCTGCCAGAGCAGGATCACCTATACCAGATCACACAGGAACACATCCAGGTGAGCCTTTAATAACTGCAGAGAGGGAGACTCCACAATCCCCATGGGCAACCTGTTCCAGTGTTCTGTCACCCTCACAGTGAAAAAATCCCTCCTCATGTTTACATGAAACTTTCCATGCCTCAAACATTTATAGACACTGATCAGATCCCCTCTCAGTCTTCTCTTCTCCAGACTAAACAGCCCAGGGCTCTCAGTCTCTCTCTACAGGGGAGATGCTCAAGTGCCCCAGCCATCCTCACAGCTCTCTATGGGACTCTTTCCAGCAGATCTGTGCCTCTCTTGAATTTGGGCTATACAAATTATCTCTG
The DNA here is from genome assembly GCF_015220805.1 of Pogoniulus pusillus. Lineage (NCBI taxonomy): Eukaryota > Metazoa > Chordata > Aves > Piciformes > Lybiidae > Pogoniulus > Pogoniulus pusillus. The sequence goes on along the minus strand of NC_087276.1, from coordinate 30,587,433 downwards.
CTGCTTCGATACACAGAATATACCTTGTGGAGCATAAAAAAGGCAAGAAGGTCTTCTAAGGAGCTCACAACCATCTCCCGTAACTGCAGGGACATTAACGTTGCCACCGAACGAAAGTAGCTTTCAACCTGCTGAGGGGAATCACCATCAGTCTGGGGGGCAAGATGAAGCCATTTCTCTTTCTCACCACGGAAAATGGATGCACAAGTTGGGATCCACCTACAAGGAAACAACAACAAACAGACAGAGTTGTAAAAAGCACCCAAACCATGAGCAGAATTCCAAGGTCTAGCAGAGAACTGTTAACTACAATGAAATTGTAGCTACCAGGACTTAGCAGAAATACGAGGCTTTAAGCTAAGGATTCTTGTTGTAACAGCTCCTTAGCACTAGTTTAAATCAGTAATAACAAAGCAGTAGTGAAACATAGAATCAACCAGGTCAGAAGAGAGATCCAAGCTCACCCAGCCCAACCTAGCACCCATCCCTGGCCAACCAACCAGACCATGGCACTAAGTGCCCCAGCCAGGCTTGGCTTCAACACCTCCAGCCACAGCAACTCCACCACCTCCCTGGGCAGCCCATTCCAATGCCAATCACTCTCTCTGACAACAACTTCCTCCTAACATCCAGCCTAGACCTTCCCTGGCACAACTTCAGACTCTGTCCCCTTTGTCTGTTGATGGTTGTCTAGAAGAGCCCAACCCCACCTGGCTACAGCCTCCCTTCAGGCAGTTGTAGACAGCAATGAGCTCTGCCCTGAGCTTCCTCTTCTCCAGGCTGCACACCCCCAGCTCTCTCAGCCTCTTCTCACAGGGCTGTGCTCCAGGCCCCTCCCCAGCCTTGCTGCCCTTCTCCAAACACCTTCCAGCACCTCAACATCTCTCTTCAATTCAGCAGCCCAGAACTGGACACAGCACTCAAGGTGTGGCCTGAGCAGTACTGAGCACAGGGGCACAAGAACCTCCCTTGTCCTGCTGCCCACACTGCTCCTGAGCCAGCCCAGGATACCATTGCCCACCTGGGCACTGCTGCCTCATCTTCAGCTACTCTCTACCAGCACCCCCAGCTCCCTTTCTTCCTGGCTGCTCTCAGCCACTGTCCCCAGCCTGTAGCACTGCTTGGGGGTGTGTCCAAAGTGCAGATCTCTGCACTTGGCCTTGTTCAATCTCATCCCCTGGGCCTCTGTCCACTCATCCAGCCTGGACAGGTCCCTCTGCAGGGCTATCCTACTCTCCAACAGCTCCACAGCTGCTCCTAGCTTGGTGTCATCTGCAAACTTACTGATGCTGGACTCAATGTCCTGGTCCAGATCATCAACAAAGACACTGAACAGGACTGATTAGCATTAAACAGTAAACTTGGGTTTGGAAGAGATGCCAGGTGGCAGAATGCAGTTATTTTGTATTATGTGCTATTACCTCATCTAATCTGTTTCTTAAATGGATCAATTTCAGTAATTTTAAAAACTCAGGTTTTCTGTCACTGTTTTTATAGATGTAGGCTCCACTTCTCTCATGATTCACGACCTTCTAATTCCCAGACTACATCTATTCCCAGGCAGTTTACTTCCATTTGCTCTTGCACAAGCACTCCTGCAGTTTCAATAGCTCTTCCAGCATCCAGGAGTTTACCCTTACTGCTACCTTCCCCTTTGCTTTGGCAGTCTTGTGGCTGGGAATTGTTTCTAAAAGGGGGGGTTGTGTAAATCAGACCCTAAGATCTTCTATTTAGCTACTGTTACTACAGTTAGCACTGACTCATTCTGAAGAATATTGTGAGTTTTCAGGCAGTGTCTTCGAATGACCTCCTTAAATTCAGCAGGCAGCAGTGGCAGGTCCATTTGAAGCAGTTCTCCAGTGTGAACAAACCTTAGATGGCTGTACCTAGGCAAGTAAAAAAAAACAAAACAGGAGATGTTATGGAAAAAAAAAAGCAAAGCACAATAAAACACAGGCAGGAAGGTCTCATAGAGGTGTTGAGCTGGGGGTGTTTAGCTTGGAGAAGAGGAGGATCAGGAAAAGTGTGACCAGTAGGAGGTTCTTGTGCCCCTGTGCTCAGCACTGCTCAGGCCACCCCTTGAGTGCTGTGTCCAGTTCTGGGCTCCTCCATTGCAGAGAGATGTTGAGGTGCTGGAAGGTGTTTGGAGAAGGGCAGCAAGGCTGGGGAGGGGCCTGGAGCACAGCCCTGTGAGGAGAGGCTGAGGCAGCTGGGGGTGTGCAGCCTGCAGCAGAGGAGGCTCAGGGCAGACCTCATTGCTGTCTACAACTGCCTGAAGGGAGGCTGTAGCCAGGTGGGGTTGGGCTCTGCTGCCAGGCAACCAGCAAGAGAACAAGGGGACAGAGTCTGAAGTTGTGCCAGGGCAGGTCTAGGCTGGATGTCAGGAGGAAGTTGTTGTCAGAGAGAGTGATTGGCATTGGAATGGGCTGCCCAGGGAGGTGGTGGAGTTGCTGCGCCTGGAGGTGTTCAAGCAAAGCTTGGATGAGGCACTTAGTGCCATGGTCTGGTTGCTTGGCCAGGGCTGGGTGCTAGGTTGGGCTGCATGAGCTTGGAGCTCTCTTCCAACCCAGCTGATTCTATGATCCTATGATCTTCATTTAGGGTTATCATCTTCTGACAAAGAGGATAGCAGAGATAGCACAGAAGTTAGCCATGCACCACTGTGGAGATGTAAAACTTGCTAATGTTTGCATTCAGAGTCTGCAGGAAACAATCATTTTATGCTGAAATTCTTATGGGCTCAAAAAAAGTATCCTGTCCAGAACAGATTTTGCCTCTTTATCTACTCGCTGAGGATCTCTGTAGCATACATAAGACAAATCAGCAGATCCAGTCTTTAACCAAGCCATAAAACAAAACCATCCTCCATTTCATTAAGATCCTCTGACCAAGACATCTTACTGAGAAAGCCAGAGCTGCTGCAAAGTGGGCATCAGTGGATTCACTGTGAACAGACTCTTCTCAATCCAGCTTTTCGCTGCTCGGTGAGAGCTGTGCCACGGCACCGGCGCGCGGACCACTCTCTGGGGGAAGGGGCGGGGGGTGCTCCCAATGAACAGCCTCTCTCTCTCAGCTGGGTCCATCAGGATGTAATCAACTACAACAAACCACACAGACCATGGTAGGAGTGCATGACAGACAGACTGCAAGCACGGTGCAAACCTGTGCACACAAGCAGAGTGTCATCCTAGCTCAGGAGGTTGTAGAGCTCTGCTCATTCAGCACTTACACACTGTCACACGGTTACTGGAGGATCCTTAGCATGAAATGCAGCACAACAATCAGCATCTTGTTCAGCATCTTTGTGGGTGCCATGGACAGAGGTATTGAGTGAAGCCTCAGCAAGTCTGCTGACCACACCAAGCTGTGTGCTGCAGCAGACACGCTGGAGGGATCCATCCAGAGGGACCTGCACAGGCTGCAGAGGTGGGCACAAGCCAACTTCATGACCAAGTGCAAGATCCTGCAGGTGGGTTGAGGCAATCCCAAGCACAAATGCAGGCTGGGCAGTGAGTGGCTGGAGAGCAGCCCTGAGGAGAGGGACCTGGGGGTGCTGCTGGAGGAGAAGCTCAACAGGAGCCAGCAGTGTGCACTTGCAGCCCAGAAAGCCAAGCAGAGCCTTAGCTGCAGCAGCAGAAGTGTGGCCAGCAGGGGCATGGAGCTGATTCTCCCCCTCTACTGTGCTCTGCTGAGACCCCACCTGGAGTACTGCATCCAGGCCCCTGGGACAAGAGGGCTGTGGAGATGCTGGAGTGTGTCCAGAGCAGGGCGAGGAGGATGCTCAGAGGGCTGCAGCAGCTCTGCTGTGAGCACAGACTGAAAGAGTTGGAACTGTGCAGGCTGGAGGAGAGGAGGCTCCCAGGTGACCTTACTGTGGCCTTCCAGGATCTGAAGGGGGCTACAGAAATGCTGGGGAGGGACTTTTGAGTCTCTCAGGGAGTGACAGGACTGGGGGAAATGGAGCAAAGCTGGAGGTGGGGAGAGTCAAGACTGGAGGTGAGGAGGAAGTTGTTCATCATGAGAGTGGTGAGAGGCTGGAATGGGTTGTCCAGGGAGGTGGTTGAGGCCCCATGGCTGGAGGTGTTTAAGGCCAGGCTGGCTGAGGCTGTGGGCAGCCTGCTCTAGGGTAGGGTGTCCCTGGCCATGGCAGGGGGATTGGAACTGGCTGATCCTTGTGTTCCTTTCCAACCCTGACTCATTCTCTGAACCAAATTAGCAATTTAACCATACAATTCTTTTAGAAAAAGGAAGGAGTTGGCCTCGGTTCTAAAGTTAAGAGGCAGGAGACAACAACTTCCCATTCTATTTTTCCAGCTGAAGCACATTTATTTTGTGCTTTAATTCCTCACCTGTAACCCAGGGGTAGAGCTCCCTTTCAAGGTTGACTTTCAGAAGGTTTCTTAAATGTTTGTAAATCACAAAAATCTGAGGGATGATCTGTTGCACCTAGCAAGGCATTCAGAGGGCTGATCTATGGTCTGCTAAGTGCCAAAGCTCAGTCCCTACCCACGGCCCTTTACATGTGAGATTAACAGAAGCCAGAAGCAGACCTACTGCCTCTTCTTGACATGAGCACCACCACCAAAAGGGCCCACAAACAATGCAGCTTTGCTCTGCAAGTGTATTAGAATCACTAAGCTGTTGAGTCTTACCAATGGCCTTCATGAGGCTGATAGCATAGTCTGCCTTAACCTCTTCTTTTAAATTTGCAAGTAATTTGTCCAGGTTTGGGTTAGCAAGCATGTGAGCTGGAACATGCCTTAAAATCCCACTCATCAGTTCCTTGTCATGAGGTGCCAGCATGTCCTCCTGCACTCCGTTGTGGATGTAGTAACAGTATCGCTGGAAAACAGACGTTCAAATATATTTGATGGAGAATTGTCTGACAGGGAATTAATCACAACAACAACATATTTTCAGCTGTTCTACCATTTGAACCTTGCCTGCAATTGAAAAGGTGTTTTAGTGGATTTTAGCTCTCTAGCACTTGGCTGGTTTTGAAGCACTGCAAATGCCTGACGCTGACAGTCCTCATGTCTGTTCTGCTGTAAGCTTGTATCGTAGAAGGGTTTAGGTTGGAAGGGACCTCAAGGATCATCCAGTTCCAACCCTCTGCCATAGGCAGGGACACCTCCCACCAGAACAGGTCACCCAAGGCCTCATCCAAACTGGCCCTGAACACCTCCAGTGAGGTTGTGGAGCACCTTCGCGCTCCATAACCTCCCTGGGCAACCTGTGCCAATGTCTCACCACCCTCACTGCAAAGAACCCTTTCCTAACATCCACTTTCAATCTCCCCTCTGCCAGTTTAAACCCATTCCTCCTCACCCTGCCATCATAAGACCTTGTCAATAGTCCCTCCCCAGCCTTCCTGCAGCCCCCTTCAGATACTGGAAGGTCTCCTGGAAGCCTTCTCTTCCCCAGGCTGCAAAGCCCCAGATCCTGTAGCCTGTCCTCAGAGCAGAGCTGCTGCAGCCCTCTCAGCATCTTGGTGGCCTCTTCTGGACTGGCTTCAACAGTTCCAGGCCCTTCTTGTGCTGGGAGCTCCAGAACTGCACACAAGACTCCAGGTGGGGTCCGAGGAGAGCAGAGCCAAGGGGCAGAATCCCCTCCCTTGCCCTGCTGCCCACACTGCTCTTGCAGCAGCTCAGCACAGGGTTGCTGTCTGGGCTGCACTCACACTGCAGGCTCCTGTTGAGCTTCTCATCAACCCCAAAATAAAATGCCTGACCTCTGAAGCAGCAGGCAGCAATGTGACAGGTTAACATTTTGGGATAACTTCTATCTGTAAACCCTTTAGAAGGAAAAAAAAAAAATCACACTGAGTTGCCACATAGAGAAATAAAGAGGAAAGGAGTTGACAATATTTAACAGCAGTCTGCTATATCAAACAATTACATCTTCCAGACCTCAGGTACCACCTTCTTTCCTCAACTGCTCTGAAGTTCACAGAAATGTATTGCTGATTATTACTGTTCCTACTCTTACCTTAGAAGAAATTAGGTAAATACCTCTATATCATTTCCTGAGGGAGGCTTTTCTGCCTTGCTTCTCTCCTTTTCACAGAGGTGCATGACAACAAATTGTTCCTCTGGGGTCAGCGGTTGGCTGTCTGTATAATGCAGGCCACGCAATCCTGGCATGTGAGCAAGTGCAGGCAGTGAAAGGGGCTCCAAACTGCTTGACAAGGGTTGTGCAAAAAGAAAACAAGCTTAGTTTACTAAAGCAGCAGTGATAAGGGAATACATTCATCAAGAAGCAGGAATGGATTCTTAAATCCCTGTGGACAAATGACAAGTAGTATATTAACTTACAGGGCATACTCATCCTCACTTTAGTGTATTTCAGTTAGCCATTAAAACTCATCTATACAATGCACTCCATAGCACACTACTTTAACAGCAAGAATGCAACATGTCCACCTTATAGCTGCACTCTATCACTCAGGCAGCATCTTATAAGCAATTCTCAGAGTCAGACCTATGAGCACAATTGTTTAGGCTGCCCAAAAGCTCCATCTGTTTTCAGATTATCCTACCAAATTTTTAACAGTCTGAGCTTAAACTTCATAGTGGCTCCTTTGTGCAAATGTCACACTTCAGACTGTTTTCTACAGCACACGGGGTGAATAATACTGGATTCCACACTTGATTCACTTCTCAAGTCTCCAGTTCAAGAGAATTTAAACATCCTTTTTTCTCCTTGTTATGGTACTCATCACCATGTTATCTTAGAACGCAGTAAAAAAGGCACTGTGCAGCACCTCCAGAGGGGACTCTTCCTTTGTTTTACAGATCAGCACAAAGAAGATAAAAAAGGATTTGCCAGAGCAGATTACCCAGATTGACACCACTCTGAGAACAATATAGAGCACTCAAACACAGCAAAACTGAGAGACTTCCCTTCTGCAATCTTCTCTAGTCAGCAATTATGAGAGGAAGACTTCTCCTTTAGCGTGCCCAAGACTGACAACTACCCTGCCACAGAGCAGCATTTACAGGTGCTCACTTAGCACCATGGAATTTCAGACTTAACGCACAGACGTTTGTTGCTAGAGTTAGCAGTTCATGCTTAGGTGCTTGACAGAGCATCCAAGTAAAAGGCAACACTAAATTCCAAGTCAGGTATTCAGGCTGCTTGTACCAATGCGTATATTTACCACATCAGAGTTCATTACCTATCAGAATTCCGCTGACTCCTTGCAGAAAGTTTGAGCTTTTTCCTGGAAGGATCACATTCTTTGGAAGCTTAAAGCACTAGTTAAGAAAATCACATACAGAAATGCTCCAAATGAGAGGTTATTTCAGACTGGTGAAGAGCAGAGCTAAGGCAAAGACAAAATAACAGCAAACTACAAAGGACACATTCAAATCTGGATACGTGGCGAGGCTGTCCTGCGCTCTGCTGCGCCTAGTGATGTCCCTGTCACTGAAGAGACCTTGTGCACCTTCTTCAGTGTCAAATCCCGTGCAGTAGGAGTATAGTTATTAGCTATGGAGTCACTTGGGCTTCGGTGGTAACTCTGTTCCTTGAACGGAGCTGCCAAAGTCCAGGACGCTGGTTGCATCAAAGGAGGGTAACAGCTGCTCTTAAGGACAAGCTGAAATTGGGGACAAAAGAGCAGTAGCTTTACACAGCATAGTAATTTAGAGTTCAAAAGAGGCTAAAGATCAATTAGTATAAAGAGCAAATAAGCTGGGTTTGACTTGTCAGTAATTTGACCATCCATCTATTTTTAGAGGAGGATGTTCCACACATGTATAACTTTACACCATCCACACATGTATAGGAATACCTTTACACAAGGCTTCAGTAGGAGTATCCATCCTCCTTTTTTGTGCATAATCAAGCTCTCTTTTCTACATAAGCATTAATACATTATCTAGTACTCTCTACTCCCCCACATCTCCATCTTGCTGTTATTCTTCCCCTTAAGTTTAGAAAGTCCTTACTCCTTCAGCCAATGTTAATGATCTGTCTGCTTTTAGTCCTCCACCCTTGAAACAGCTGAACAATACAAGTTTTACAAATGCAGTCCTCATCTTCTGCTCTCTCCAACATCAGTACAGGATTTGCAGTAGATTTACTGTCTGTTCATTCCATGTCTTCTCAGGTGACTTGGTCGATTGGCTTGTCACCAGTCCTGATGTATACACTTTAATCAAATGGCTCACAGGCATAAGGGACACAGAGTCAAGATGTATGTTTCTTACATGCCCCTGACACCCCCAGAGAGAAAATGTAGGTAAGACAGAACTATGAATGTACTTCATACCTTTGTTCATAAAGCTCTTTGTCTCAATTCATATCTAGATTGTTTCTGTACCACATCTTTTCCTTTTTTATTTCATTGGAGTACCACAACCAAATCCCTGGTCCCCATTTCTCCAGCTTTACAATGCAGCTTTGCCATCATTAGTTTCAGATCTTTCTTGATAAATGCTTCTAAATATGTTCATGGCATCACATCTCTTGCCTTTCCCTCACTTCTCTTGCCCTTCCCTTAGAGGCTGAGCTAAGCTCATCTTCCTAGCATTTAATAACCCCTGAGAGGGCAGCATGCCAAAGCATAAACCAGCTTCTTTTCATTTAATCTATTGGTGCAGCTCTGAATTACATTATTTTAGCCTATCATGAGCTTCAGTGAGAACAACAGTACAGTTTACCACTCTGAAATAGAGGCAAAGGCAGGACTACTGCATCTGCCTTGCATTCTTCTTCTGACTGACAGGAGTAATCTTATCAGCAGAGGAAAAAGCATTCACGCTACTGCTGCAATCACACTCCTTAAATTAGCTTCTGAAAGTTGACAGAATCTTTTGAGTTTGATTTCTGCCACTGCACACATTAGACAGGCAGAGCCCTGCATTTTACAGTTTGGGGGGAATGAACTGATAGGGGAACTAGGAATAATTCAGAGATTTGGGGACTTTCCCCAGAAAGTCAGTGTACAACTTTAGGAACTGCTGAAGCCATTCAGCTGAATTCTCACCTGCACTCTGAATTAGGCCCCTTTTGTAAACTATAATCTTGCCTCCCTACTAGGCAGAATAACCTTCTGAGTGCACTGCAGGTGCCTTGCTATGGGCAAAAAGTTGTTCAGGGAAGAACAGCTGTTTCTGGAGAAGAAGGAGGTCACCTGGCAAAAATCTACTACTGGTGTGACACAAAAAGTTCAGGACTGGCTATATCAGCTCCCATGTTGTACAGAAACCCTTAACACAGCTCAGTAATTCCAACTTTCTTTACCATTCTTTTAGAGTATGTTCCACTTGCAAGTTTCTGCTGAAGTCCAAGATAACCCATTTTCCACCAGAAACCACTTCAACTTTTCACAAACAGTATCTTTCTGAAGAAAGACATCTTAGATGAACTAAGACTGCTGACACAAACGAGCAACTGGGAGGCACTTATGGTGGAAAAAATCAGCCCAACCTTCTTCACCCCCTTAAGTGCTGTCATAGGCAGTTTTTGTGTCACACAGAGGCTGTAGCTGTGCAGCTGTACAACCTATCCCTGTCAAGATCTCAGATGGTTTTGGACCACCACCCTAACTCAGAGGCTTTTGGGCTCTACCATAAAATATTCAGGCAGAGGGGAAATCAGAATTTGGTTGGTAGAAAAATATTTTTACCATATGCTTTCCAACCCAAAAATTCAGTATTTAATCAAAATCTTAACAGTAAACAATTGTCAATAAAGAACAGATTAAACTGTCAGAGTTTGATATCCAAATGGCAACAGAAATTGTAGCATCTCTAACGGAGTACCTGGCAGTCTGCTTAGGACTTCAACTTAGTCATTTCAATAGCTTTTCCTGTCCTTACCTCAATTGCCTAAGGCCTGGTAATATATGATGCCTGAATCATATCATCAGCCAGGTTGGAAGAGACCTCCAAGATCATCCAGTCCAACCTAACCCCCAACCCCATCCAGTCAACTAGACCATGGCACTAAGTACCGCATCCAGGCTTTGCTTCAACACCTTCAGCGATGGTGGTGACTCCACCACCTCCCTGGACAGCCCATTCCAATACCAATCACTCTCTCTGACAACAACTTCCTCCTAACATCCAGCCTATACTTCCCCTGGCACAACTTGAGACTGTGTCCCCTTGTTCTGTTGCTGGGTGCCTGAGAGAAGAGACCAACCCCACTTGGCTACAACCTCTCTTCAGGTAGTTGTAGACAGCAATGAGCTGTGCCCTGAGCCTCCTCTTTTCCAGGCTAAACAAGCCGAGCTCCTTCAGCCTCTCCTCAAAGGGTTTGTGTTCCAGGCCTTTCACTCTAATCACCCTAGCCCATACCATTTAATGCATTCCCCTATGCAAGAGAAGAGGTCACACACCTGGTACAACTGTGAAGGTGCAGCTGGAGCAGAAGCAGGCAGGGGCGGTAACTCCGGTACCCGTTTTGCATGACTCACGTTATACACAGAATCCCTCTGGGACTAGACAGGAATGAAAAACAACTTCAAAGAGGTTCATGAAATACACTGTCTGGAAAAATCTTCGTTCTGAAACAAGACAGACTTCCAGATTTTATTCCAAATTACATCTTGCAACTTCACTGGAAACAATTCAAACTGGTTTAAGTATTTCTAGTTACATAAAAAGCTCCACATGTGTGGAGTCTGCAATGGCATAATCATTGGATAGTAAAACACTAAAGCCTACCAGACTGCCAAACCCACAGCAAAACTAAGTTCTATCATCTGCATCCCAGAGGAGAAAAACACACTACATTTTTTCATGTCTACAGTGACCCAGTTCCAGAAGCAGCTGTATTGCCAAGATGCCTACCCATGAGGACTCTGCAAAGTGCTTACACACAAATGCTAGAACACCAAATATGTCTTAGGACTATGTTCCGCCTCCTCAAGGTGGCAAGACTTTGAGGGGACCTTCCAGGACTCCATACACAGCTCTCTAACAATATTTTCTCAGAAACATTTATCCTTCCAGTGTTTTAAGGTGTTTTTGGATGACAACTTTCCTTAGCATAAGCCATCAGAGTGGTGAGAGGCTGGAATGGGTTGCCCAGGGAGGTGGTTGAGGCCTCATCCCTGAAGGTGTTCAAGGCCAGGCTGGCCGAGGCTGTGGGCAGCTTGCTCTAGGGTAGGGTGTCCTTGGGCATGGCAGGGGGGGTGGAACTAAATGATCCTTGTGGTTCCTTCCAACCCTGAGTGATTCTATGAAAACCTCACCTCTAGTCTGCTCTGAGTTTCCTAAATCAGATTTGATTAGGAGATTCACAAGGAACAAACTCCCAAATACACAGTGGCACTATCAGAAAAAGGAGGTGGGTGTATGTGGTAGCTGAACACCAGGGAACTTAACCACCAAAGAGGAAGTGACCACCTCACACAATTCTGTTTGAATAACAGATATTTCTAAATGCAGTTTTTAATTGATTTTTAGCACATGGTTAGTGCTTTCTGGTATGTGACTGGAAAACTAGGCTGCTCACATCTAGTTTTCCAACAGAAAAATCCATGCCTTCCTCAGCATGAAAAGAGAACTCACTTAAAATTTGAGAAAGGACTGGTTTGCCTCCTCAGTGTTCCCCAGTCTGCCTGCACACAGACACGCGGGAATCAAGACATCATCACTGCCAGGCATAACTCACTAAAGACAGCAGGAATTGCTCCTGATTAATGGCTAAGAGATTGGGCCCTAGGGTGCTTTCAAAATGAATAAACCATGTGGTTTATTAGGAGATTTGCTCACTCTTAAAAGCTGCAAGAGTTATTAAGAAAATCACTATTCACTCTAAAGCAACTCCTGATTTATGTGCCTCATAACCTCTGGAAAGGTTCAATACTTGAGCAAAGGAACTCTTAATACGTCTTAGGTCCAAAGAATACTCAGTAAGTGCCTTAACATAAAGAGTTCTACCCATGTCACATCACTAGTCATCACTAAAGCTCATTTATACAATCACAGAATCAAGCAGGCTGGAAGAGAGCTCCAAGATCATCCAGCCCAACCTAGCACCCAGCCCTGGCCAACCAACCAGACCATGGCACTAAGTGCCCCAGCCAGGCTTGGCTTCAACACCTCCAGCCACGGCCACTCCACCACCTCCCTGGGCAGCCCATTCCAATGCCAATCACCCTCTCTGCCAACAACTTCCTCTTAACACCCAGCCTAGACCTCCCCTGGCACAGCTTGGTGCTGGGTGCCTGGTAGAAGAGATCAACCCCTTCCTTCAGGTAGCTGTAGGCAGCAATGAAGTCTGCCCTGAGCCTCCTCTTCTGCAGGCTAAACGACTCCCAGCTACCTCAGCCTGAAGTTTTGCAAAAGTGACCAGTCCCTCAGTCACCACATAAAGGACTTACCCTCAGCTGCCTCGGGCTCTTTGTTGGCTTCATTTTGCTTTTGGTGCAGTTCAGGTTTGCCTCTTAAAAGATTTTGGTCCTTGTTGCACACACTGGAAAAGAATGAGAGACTCATTTCAATCACTGTACAAGGTGTTGAAACAATCAGCTTCCCAGCTGCCAGGAAGAAGAAAAACACTAACTGTTCCTCCCCTCCCAACCACACTCTCCTTTTCTCCAGTCCCCCTCAAGCTCACTTTTCACCTTATTATTTCTAAGTGCCCTCAGCTGCCTTTCAAACAAGAGCTTTTTTCCCACCTCACCCTTTCCACTTCCTCCAAAACCAGGTTCCTCTCCACTGCCTGTTTTCGTCTAATGTCCCAGAAACTCTGGGCCCTTGGCTGTGGTTTACAGCAGAGAGACACATGTTAAATGCCATGAGAAATACACACATTATCATGGGGAAGGGGAAAAGAGGAAGACAGAGCTGCCCAGCACGCTTTACACACCTCCAGAGCACCTGAGCGAGCAAGGTAAGAGCAGGAACTACCTGAAGACCCCCTTGTTACCTGTCCCACTGCCTGCTCCAGCTTGTAACCTTCTCTGACACTCAGCTTTTCAGTCCTCAGATTTGTTGTCTCAGTTACAGTAGAACTGCTGCTTGGAGACAGGAATTCCCTCCTCCCTCTCTTCCTCCAGCATGCAGCCCTTTCAGAGCAGTGCTGCACCAAGCTGCGGCCAGAGAGACTCAGCTGTGGAAGCAGTCAGCAGCTGTGCAGGTTCATTTTACCTCTCAAAGCTACCAAAAGCACAGTCCTAACACATCTGATGTTTGATTGGAAATACTGCACACAGCAAGGGAGCAACAAGAGCACTAAAGCTTATGTAACACCACATTTTCTTGGGAAGATCTAGGGGGAAAAAACACTATTAAAGATTCAAAATCTTGAACCCAAACTTCTCCACTAGAATCAAACTCCCTGGGGATTCAAAGGCAGCAAGCAGGATACTTGTACTCTGGGTTCCAATTAAGTCTGCTTGTATGCATTTGCCTCCCACTCAACAGTCATCATGCCCTGAAAGAGTCCTTCATCAAGTTTCTTCACAAATAGGAATCGTTACCATCTGACACCTAATGTAGTGCACTCTCCTTCTGCAAGCACAGCAGGGCTCCTACAAACTCTTTCCCAGCATCTTCAGATGCTACTTTCCCTCCTGGATTCGTACAGTGTGAGAATGACTGATACCTCTGAGTCCACAGCAGTTAGCCTTGCATCTTAGAATCACAGAATGGGGTAGGTTGGAAGTGACCTCAAAAGTCAGCCAGTTCCAACCCCCTGCCATAAGCAGGGACACCTCCCACTAGAACATGAGGCTCAAGGCCTCATCCAACCTGGCCCTGAACACCTCCAGGGAGGTTGTGGAGCACAGAATCACCCAATGTGGTCTTTGATCACACTGAGTGATTCTGTGCTCTACAGCCTCCCTGGGCAACCTGTGCCAGTGTCTCACCACTCTCACTGCAAAGAACCCTTTCCTAACATCCAGTTTCACTCTCCCCTCTGCCAGCTCAAACCCATTCCTCCTTATCCTGGCATTACAAGACCTTGTCATTAGTCCCTCCCCAGCCTTCCTGGAGCCCCCTTCAGATACTGGAAGGCCACTGTAAGGTCTCCTGGAAGCCTTCTCTTCTCCAGGCTGCAGAACCCCAGCTCTTGCAGCCTGTTCTCATAGCAGAGCTGCTGCAGCCCTCTCAGCATCTTCATGGCCCTCTTCTGGACTCGCTCCAACAGTTCCACATCCTTCTTGACCTACTACCAGCTACAAGTGATTGCTCCTGTCTGGCCACAGGTGAGAGCTCCTACCATAAACTAAGCTGCTTTAAACTCAAGCCAGCAGTGTGGGGTACAGGACTGCTAAGGCTGGGAATCACAGGTGTTCAGCCAGTGTGCAGCAACAGTCCAGATGCTTCAGTGCTTGTTTGCAACATGAGTATTTCCCTGCCAGTTTGAGTTGATGTTGGCACGAAGACAAACTCAATTAAGCAACAGTTATAGTGACTACTGTTCCTCTGTGCACAACAACTCGGATGCTTAAATATACATGCCCTTTGAAGTTAAAGAAATGACTTGTGCTGTTTTGGAAACATTCAAAACAGTCATTTTACACAGAAAGAGATTATATATATACATATTTAGCAGCAGAAATAATTATGCATAGCAAGAAAATAATTTACTAAGCTGCACAAGACTATCTCCAAAACCACAGCTACAGCATGTTTCAGTAACATTTGGAAGTGCAAAATCTCCAGTATAGTTCTGAACTCTGTGGAGCTGTTAAACTTTATAGTAGCATTATCAACAGATTATGTTACACTCTAATTCTACCAGTTAGAGTTTTTTTTCCTATGCTCACTGGGAAAAAAAGTATACAAAAATAAAGAAACTACATTTCAGTTTTATATATGCTACTGTACTGGGAATATCAACACACTACAGAATCATACAACCAGCCAGGGTTGGAACGGACCACAAAGATCAGCCAGTTCCAACCCCCCTGCCATGGCCAGGGACACTTTACCCTAGAGGAGGCTGCCCACAGCCTCATCCAGCCTGGCCTTAAATACCTCCCTGGGCAACCCATTCCAGGCTCTCACCACTCATGCTCAGCAACTTCCTCCTCACGTTCAGGCTGAATCTTTCCACCTCCAGCTTTGCTCCATCGTCCCCAGTCCTGTCACTCTCTGATAGCCTGATGTGATGGTTGGGGTGTTCCCTGTCCTCCCACACACACACTTTGGAAATCACCCAGACTAGACTCAGCCAGCTCTGGAAATATGAATGAAGCTTATATTTACAGCTTAGCACAATATACAAGCAGATAGTTACAGTCTATACAGTTACAGACAGAAACAGACAAGGTAAAAGGTAATACAGAAACACAGCAGCCCTCCCAGAAACCTGAGTCCCCAGGAGGGGCTCCCAACCACCCCTGCACCTTCCCCCTGCCCCTCTCAACCTTACCCCAGTCCCAGGGAAGAATGGAGGCTCGGCCAGGGGGTTAGGATGCAAACTGGGTTAGCCCAAAATGGAGGGTGAGGTTAGAGAGTAAGATGCAGCTCAGCCAGCAGCCCGAGTGAGAGGGAGGTTATCTCTGGTTTTATTTCTTGTTCCTACACATCTCAGCAAGCCTATGAGCAAAAGAGGCATCAGCACTGTTGTGCTTTTACAGCCTGTAATCCATCTCTTCTCACCAAAGCATTCTAGGCTGCTTCAAACCTAAAAAGTCCCTTCCCAGTTTTTTTTGTAGGCCCCCTTCAGATACTGAAAGGGCCACAATAAGGTCACCTGGGAGCCTCCTCTGCTCCAGACTGAACAGCCCCCCACACTGTGCACTGCAATAACCTGAGCTATAACCACCTGAATAGATCAGCTAAAATAAACCTGTCCTCACCATCCTCTTCTTGCAGGTATCCTATAGAACCACGGAATTGTCAAGGCTGGAAAGGGACCTCAGGGATCATCCAGCTCCAAGCTCCCTGCTACAGGTAGGGACACCTCACACTAGATCAGGTTGATGAAAGCCACATCCAGCCTGGCCTTAAAAACTTCCCGGGATAAGGCTTCCACCACCTCCTGAGGCAACCTGTTCCAGCGTCTCACCACCCTTACGGAATCACAGACTGGTTTAGGTGGGAAGGGACCTCAAGGATCAGGCAGCTCCAACCCCCTGCCACAGGCAGGGACACCTCCCACTAGAACAGGTTGCTCAAGGACTCATCCAGCCTGGCCTTGAACACCTCCAGGGAGGCTGTGGAGCACAGAATCACCCAAGGTGCCGCAGAAGCTGGGAATGCACTGAAGCCTCACACTTAAACTACCGCGATGACGGTTCTAGAAAGCAGCTAAGCCAAACCATCGAGCAGCACAGCTCACCAAGCAGCACTTCTGAGACGAGCAGTGCCATCGCGCTGCTGGGACACTGCAGGAGGCACCGATCTGGCTGAAAACCCACCCGAAAACCTGAATTAAGTCATCACTCCGCTTGTGGAGCACCTCCCTGAACAGGTTTCCCACGTGGCCACCCAAGCACCCACGGGAGCAGCAGGACACGGTGGAAGCGTGCAGGAACAAGCCGGCAGAGGCAGGGGAAGGCGGCTAGGGCAGATGAAGCGCTTCACGGCTGCCGTTCCACGCCACCACACTGCGTGACTGCCCAACAGCCATTCCCTGAGAGCCGCCTTCCTAGCCTCCCACTGCGACGGCAGCAAGCCCTGCAGCTGCCAATGGCGATTGCAGACCCGTATCTGGCACAGAGCACCGTGAGGCACAGCGGTACCGCACACCTCCCGTCGCTGCTCTCCCGCACCACGGGGCTCGGCGCTGAGGCTGCCTCGGCACGGCCCACGTCCCGCAGGGCGATCGCGGGGCTGCGGCAGTTACAGCCACCCCTGCTGTCCCCAGGTCTGAAAACCTCAATGCTGTGGTCTTAAAAGCCACACAAACCGTGCAGCGCTGCCTAAGGGTACCTCGACTCACCGACTGAGGCAGGGCCCGCTGGGGCTGGAGGCAGCATCGGCAAAGAGGGAAATAAACAAAAGCCCCTTAAGCCTCCGGAAACCATTTCCATCCCTTCCCCGCTACCCGTCCAGCTCTCACTTGCACATCCCGCATAACCCCGTCCCACACCTCTCCCCTCTTCGACCTCCCCAGCAGCTCAGCTCGGCCCGGCCCGGCCCAGCCCAGCCCAGCCCGCCGGGCCCGGCGGGGAGGAGACAGCGGCGGGAGGGCGGCGGGAGGGCGGCGGCGCTCCCTCAGCCCCGGCAAGGCCGAGCCCGGGCCGCGCCTCGCGTCCGGAGGGTGGCAGGGCGAGCCGCCGGGAGGGGTTGCGGCCCGGCGGGCAGCAGCCGCAGGTAAGAGGGGCGGCTGCGATCGGCGGAGGGAGGGAGGGAGGGCGGTAGCGGCGCCGCCCTGCTCCGCGGGAGCGGGGACTGCGGGGCGGCCTGTTAGTCCTGGCCGCCGCTCGCTTTCAGCGGCAGGGTCGGCGTGGGCAGCGTGGCGCAGCCCTGCGGGAGCGGGAACCGTGTCCCACTTACCTCCCTCAGCTCGGAAGGGCAGCGCCTCGCAGCCCACCGCTGCAGGGCCCCAAGCCGCCAGCACCGAGCTCCGCGGCGGCCCTGCGGGGCCTCCACCCGCCCCACTCGGTGGGGAGACTCGCTCCGTACCCTAACGCTACAGGTCGGGGGAGGCCGGCCCGGGGCTCGGCAGCTGCCGTTGAGCGGCTTCTGCCCGGGTGCGCGTTTAGGAGCAACGGCCGCGAGTAGCGGTGCCGTGCGCAGGAGGTGCGGCGGCGGCGGCGTGGCAGGCTGTGAGTGAGCGGCTCCTGGCCTCGCTGTGGGGCGCCCGGGGGAGGCCGCCGCGGCCCGGGGAGGCAGCGCTCCGCGCTCGGGCACTGCCCGGCTGGGAGCGAGCCATCTCGGAGGGCTGGCAGCCTCCGGCAGAGCTGGCGGCGTTGCTGGGAGCAAGAACCCAAAGGCTGCTCTGCGAACGTGACTCTGTAGACAGGGAGGCACCGCTGGCTGGAAAGTGCTGGGAAGGGAGCCCCAAGCAACAACAGGTTACATTTTTGCGGGGAAAATGAGATATTTGGGCCTTGTGTTGCCTTTAAACTCTCAGAAGTAGGTGTGTGTAAGGCATTGAAGAGCATTTTGCCTTTGCATACGGCGTTTGCAGCTGTACAGGGTATAGTTGCAGCTCTGAACGTGAGGCTGCTGATAGAGGCAACTCTCGGTAGTTCGTTACAAGTTTCCAGCGCTCGGAGCAGTAAGTTGCCCACGAGGATAGTTAAAATTGCCCTTTCGATACTCTAACAGTTAAATACAGAGTTGATTATAAAGGAGCAAAGTGTTAGTCATCGTTTGCCTGGATGCTTTGCTTAGGGGGGTTCAGAAGGGCCTTCAGGAATGAGCCTCCTAAGTGAGCCGCTTGCTAAGTGGTTTAGACTCCCTGACTCACCTTAACATCTGGAATCTACAGGCTCGGGGTTTGTAAGAGCAGTACTTGGTTTCCAGCAAACACCTCGGTGAGCCTGTTCCTAACTGTGTTTTCAGTGCGAGGAAGCTTGGATGGCTGGGTGAGAGCTGGTTGTCCGGAAGATCGCCGTTGAGGATTACAACATGCCCAAAGAAATGCAGGAACTACAGAAGCAGTGGCACTCCCTGATGCAGTCCATCCACAGCAACTCCAATGTGGGTCTGGGTGGTGATTTTATGTAGTTGCATTTGTAAAGATACTCCTAACTCTTGGAATATCCTGCCCCAATGGATTTAAATACTAGTCAGTCCCATTTTGTGAAGTGAGCCTTGAGAAGGGCTGTCCTCCCACCCCTTCAGCCATCAAGAAACAAGGGAAGGCTGTTCTGCATTTCTCTCCTTTACTGCTGTAATCATCTGAGTTAGTAGAGTGACACTGTAGTGAATTGATTGTGCAGCTATGAAAAGAACTAAAACTACCTATTTCCTTAAGGGAAAGGAAATGCCTCTACTACAGTAAAAATCCAGTGGATTGCTGTACTGCCTCTGTAAAAAGAATTACTTGTTTTTCTACCACTAACAATTAAATTCCCAACAGCTTTGTGATACAGACACGCCAGCATTGTACTTCTGCTCACCAGATGAGCAGGTTGCATGTAGTACTAAGGCAGAGGAAACACAATCATTCTACAGTTTGTTTTTTCTTAACAAGTAGAATCATAGAATCAGTCAGGGTTGGGAGGGACCACAATAATCATTTAGTTCAAATCCCCCTGCCATGCCCAGGAACACCCTACCCTAGAGCAGGCTGCCCACAGCCTCAGCCAGCCTGGCCTTAAATACCTCCAGCCATGGGGCCTCAACCACCTCCCTGGGCAACCCATTCCAGCCTCTCACCACTCTCAAGCTCAGCAACTTCCTCCCCATGTCCAGTCTGACTCTCCCCACCTCCAGCTTTGCTCCATTCTCCCCAGTCCTGTCACTCCCTGATATCCTGAAAAGTCCCTCCCCAGCTTTTTTGTAGGCCCCCTTCAGATCCTGGAAGGCCACAGTAAGGTCACCTGTGAGCTTCTTCTCCAGACTGAACAGCCCCAACTCTTTCAGTCTCTCCTCACAGCAGAGGTGCTCCAGCCCTCTGAGCATCCTTGTGGCCCTTAGACCAAAAGTCACATAGATCAAAGTCACAGCTGAGACTCCAGTGAAATCTGTGCAGCTCAGCTGTGATTCAAGGCTTTGGTTGGGGTTATCTTTTGTGTGTTTTGCAGAAATGGAACTGGGAAGTCCAAGAGAAACATGTCTGTTGTGGGTAGGATTATATTTGCCATGAAGTTATCTATGTTTGCAGTGAGTCCTGAGGCTTTTGAAGTGGCAGAAGCAACAGCTGCCCTCTACTCAAGCTGCAGGCTTACAAAAGTAGAGTCCCTCAAGTTCACTAAAACAGCAGGGATGGTTTTAAGTGATCCATGACAAGAAATACAAACACAATGTGAGCTGTTTGTCTTCTCTCCACAGGTGCTTGCATTCATGAACTCTCGTGTGGGCCAATATTTGGATGACCATCCTTTTGTTGCCTTATCACTCCTGATGTTTCTGGCAGTGTCTGCTATTCCCACTGCATTTTTCTTCATTTTTGTTGTTACAACAGCCATAATGGCCTGTATTGGTGTGATAGTCATGGAAGGTACTGTATGCATGCATGTGTCTACTTATTTCCTTGGCCTCCTCTTCCTTCTGGAGTTCCAGATTCACAGGATGTCAGGGATTGGAAGGGACCCAAGGAGTTCATCGTGTCCAACCCCCCTGCTAGAGCAGGACCATAATCTAGCTCAGGTCACTGAGCAGCCCAGTTCTAGCAGTTGAGGAGTTCTGTACATAGTCCACAGGTTTCAGCAGTGGTGAAACTCCTAATACAGGAACAATGATCTGATTAAGTGTAGTCTATAGCAGGAAAATCCTATTTGCTCTCTAGTCCCAAGCAGGATATGCCTAAACCAATTATCTTGACCATGCCTGGCTCTTACAGAGGCTAGCTAGATGATTGCAGAGGGCTCTTCAAAAAGGCTTTGGTACTGGGGGTTGATATTTGCTGGAGGGCAGGGATGCCATCCAGAGACCTGGACAGGCTGCAGAGGTGTGCCCAGGCCAGCCTCATGATACCAGGACAAGGCCAAGTGTAAGGTCCTGCACCTGGGTCAGCATGAACCCAAGCACAGCTCCAGGCTGGGTGGGCAATGGCTGAGACCAGTCTTGAGGAAAAGGACCTGAGGGTTTGGGGTGAGGAAGGGCTCAACTTGAGGCTGCCCAGACACAACCCTGTGCTGGGCTGCAGCAAGAGCAGTGTGGGCAGCAGGGCAAGGGAGGGGATTCTGCCCCTTGGCTCTGCTCTCCTCACACCCCACCTGTAGTCCTGAGTGCAGTTCTGGAATCCCCAACACAAGCAAGACATGGAACTGTTTGGAGCCAGTCCAGAGGAGGGCACAAAGATGCTCAGAGGGCTGCAGCAGCTCTGCTATAAGGACAGGCTGAGAGAGTTGGGGCTCTGCAGCCTGGAGAAGGGAAGGCTTGGAGGAGACCTTGGAGTGGCCTTCCAGTATCTGAAGGGGGCTACAGGAAGGCTGGGGAGGGACTATTGACAAGGTCTTGTCATGACAAGACAAGGAGGAATTGGTTTCAAGTGTCAGAGGGGAGATTCAAAGTAGATGTTAGGAAAGGGTTCTTTGCAGTGAGGGTGGTGAGACACTGGCAGAGATTGCCTGGGGAGGTGTTCAAGGCCAGGTTGGATGAGGCCTTTAGCGACTTGTTCTAGTGGGAGGTGTCCCCCCTCTGGCAGGAGGGTGGAACTGGCTGCTCTTTGAGGTCCCTTCCAAGCTAAACCATTCAGAGGCAGAATGTCAGCCCTAGATCACTTGTATATGAACTGGTTTCAGTAACCAACTGATTTCCTTTGTTAGGTGTTGCAATAGCCGTAGGTGGTGTGGCCCTTCTTTGTGTGCTGTGTGGCCTGGGTGCCCTCTCCCTGGGACTTTCTGGAGCATTGAGTGTTGGTTATGTTGTTCTTTCAACTCTGGTCAACTACTGGCATGCTTCAAGGTGAGTACTGATGGCTCCAGCCCTGCTTGGGTGTCAAACTCTGCAACTGTACTGTTGCATTAATGACTAAATGCATTGTAAGTGTGCTGATTACTGTGACAGATGTTTCTTGAATTCTAGAGTACCTTTGGTGACCCTGGTGGCTTAATGTGCACCATATAAATGTCTAGGCATCAATAAGTATTCTCTGTGTGTTAATGCATGCCCTCTTTCCTGTTAGGGAAGGGGAAATGTGAACTGTCTCAGATGTGCATGTACTAAAACAGCACAGTCTCGCTCAGAGTATTTGTTCTTAAAGCTGGGGAGGGACTTTTGAGACTCTCAGGGAGTGACAGGACTGGGGGGAATGGAGCAAAGCTGGAGGTGGGGAGAGTCAGACTGGCCATGGGGAGGAAGTTGTTGAGCTTGAGAGTGGTGAGAGGCTGGAATGGGTTGCCCAGGGAGGTGGCTGAGGCCCCATGGCTGGAGGTGTTGAAGGCCAGGCTGGCTGAGGCTGTGTACAGCCTGCTCTAGGGTAGGGTGTCCCTGGGCATGGCAGGGGGTTGGAACTGGCTGATCCTTGTGGTCCCTTCCAACCCTGACTGATTCTGTGATTCTAAATGTCATTTAAACACTTCCCAACTGGACTTTGCATAGAAGATGAACCTTTTGCAGTTCTGTCTGTGTAGTGACCCAACTGTCTCTGCTTACCTGCAGTTGTAGAGTACAGGCTGGCAGGGGAAGGTTGGACTCTACCAAGCCCTAACGTTCTGTGATTACAATTGAACAAAGTTAGTTGTAGGCTGGGGATAGGCAGGGGAGCACTTAAAAGAGACAGCATGCCCAAAATCAAAATGAAAGGTTTTGCTGGGTGCTGCCAGGCAGGTCCTGCAGTCGGCATTGCCTTGGCCGGGATCTGGCTAGGAGCGAGAAGCACCAGCAGGTTGTGCTGGAGTGCCATCTGTTGCCCACCGAAGTAGCAGCCAGGGACTTAATGCTGACAGTCTTACTTGTTAAGCGGAAGGAAGAGTGAGGAGAAAAACTACGGCTGCTCGTAGGCTTTGCTCTATCATGGCTGTGCTCCTTGGGTGGCTCTCAAGGGCAGACAACCTGCCTGTTGGAGCCTGTGGTAGCAGCAGGACAAAACCACAGTGCAAGGTGCAGTGTGTTTGCATGGGTTCCAGGGCTGCATACCACTCCCCCTGAGCGTGTTGCTAGCTCTGTAATATTGTCTGTCACTTCCAGAGAAGACTTTTTTCTGTTCTCCCATAGCATAGCCCAAACTAGCTACTATTTCCTCTTTGTTTTCCTCTTCGAGACAAGCCCTGGCAGACCAGCAGGAGGTGTTCCAGGAGCCTCAGAAAGGTTTTCATCACACAGTGGTCAGGTTTTTAAGCACAAAGCTAAGCCAATAGTTTTACAGAAGACCAGACCTCAAAAACTTTGTTGTTTGTTTCTTTTCTGTATACAGGGATCAGATAAGGCAACAAGAAGTTAATGGAAGCTTGCCACAGAAGAGTTCTCCTGTCTTGAATCTGTCTGCCAGTAGTGGAAAGGAGGAATGAGTGGGTTTCTGTTTCTTCTCACTTCTTTTGGAGGCAGTGTGCTACTCTGACCTTTGCAATTGGGTTGTTTACTTGTTGAGCATTCAACTTCTGTGCACTCCTTATGGGAACTGAAAAAAGGCAATATGCATCTCATATGGTCAGTGTAAGATGATTAAGAATAACCCTTGAAGAGGAGTGCATTGCAATGCTGGAGGCACCTGCATGGGGCAGTCTTCCATAAGAACAGGTGAAGGGATGTAAAAACTGCTGCTGCCAAGTCAGTGGAAAGAAGGGGGAGGTAGGTATTGGACTTTTGTTTGTTACCAGAGGCCTGGCTGCATTAGCTCCTGAATTTGTGCAGCAGGTGTCTGTTTTGATACAAGTATCAAAGCTCAGAAAACCAGAGCTGTGTTTTGAATGTTAAAACATTCTTTCAAGCCTTAGCAGGCTTTGCTAGAAGAATATGAGTATGTCATGCTAAGGCCTTTGTATTTATTAGAGAAGGAAAATGGGGGTTCAGCAGCTGAGTTGTGGCATAAGCTTTTATACACAGGGAGGTGTTGCTTTATTCTGGAGGGGTATTTTCCTTGTATTTGCCTCCTCCCATCAGTGGCATGCAGCTAGACCTTGCATTTTGTCATCTTTAGTTATGTAAAGAGCCTGTTTTGCTTGTTGGCTGTAACTTCTTGTGTGTTACTGAGTTTTTGCAAGTGCTGTAATAGTTCTAAGCAGTGGAAAGCATCAACCTGTATTAAATCAACCAAGTGCTATTTGGTTAACCAGGCTGTTTTGTTATTCTATTTGTTTTACAGTAGAAAGCTCTTTCAGGTCTGCCTTAAGGAGGATTAGAGGTGAAGCTGAGTTTTTCTCCTCAGTTAGCAGTAGTGGCCAGCCACAATACTTGTGAGCCACAAAGTGTAAGTTAGCTTGCCCTGCCTGTGAAGGCAAAGCAGAACTCTAAGGACTGCAGTAGTGTCATTCTCACTTTGCATAAACCCTCATGCTGATTTGCTTTAGTGAGGAGGCAAAGTTTATCTGAACCACACTACACTCCACACAGGGAATATTTTCAGCTGTTACAGTAAACCAACCCCACAGTTCAAGAGCACTTCATCCTTGGCCCTGATCTGCATTAGTGTGCAGGAGACACATGGGCTCTTCTTAAAGGGCTCTGGTATTGAGTCCAGTTAAATGTGAAGGGCTCACAGAATAAAGGCTCTAATAAGAGATTTCTAACTTCCTAAGTAGAAGTACAGAGATGAAACTAGTTTCCAGAGGAAGCTCTGGGTCACTGTGAGGCCAGCAGTTGCTGAGTAAGCTTCCCCAGAGCAGAGCAAAAGCACTCAGGAAAATGCAGCTGAGTCAGGGCCACCACTGCTGCAGTTGGTGTCCCCCTCTAGGAGGTAGCAGGACCCACAGTGCTCCAGGTATGCCCCTCAAAGCCAGCCCCTCTCATGGTGAAACACAGGCAGAAGCTGGTGAGAACTATGCACTAGGGGATGAATGTGGACTTGGAGGCAATCAAGGCAGCTGTTTAGCACTGTGTTCTTACCTCCATCTTCCCTAACAGCTGTGAACTGTATTCTCCCCAGAAGACAAAAAGCTTTCAGGCTCTTTGCTAGGGTGGCCCATGGAGCAGAAGTGTTTCACTGCAAAATCCCAGCCAAACAACAGCCCTCTCCCCAGGGCAGAGACACCACCCCCTTTTGAGAGTCGAGGACTTGCAAGTGCCAAGCTCACTAAGAAAGAACTGGCAGCAGCCTTTCCCCTGCACCCGTGTCCTTATCCCCAGAGTATGGAGTTCATAGTGCTTACTCCAGACCTCAGTCTGCATTAGACAGCCCTGCCTGTGCCTAACGCTTACATCCTGGCAGAACCCAGTCATCCTGGCTCTTTCTAGGTGTGGTTGGAGCACGCAGCTTTCCTGTGGTTCCTGGAGCAGCTGCTGGAGCTCAGGCTGGAGCCTCCAGGGCCAGTTTCACATGCAAAGGCTTTGGCTCTTTTCCTACGCCTCATGGTGGCGCACCAGTCACACCTCTCCCTCTCAGGGCAGAATACAGTAAACTAAAGCCCTCTGCGTTTGTAAAGTGAGCTCTGAGATGTCAGTTAACGTTACAGGGGAGCCGAGAACTGTCAGCACTTCTCCTGGGTGCATGCATCCTTCTCTTCCTTCTTATTTTTTGCTCTGTCAGTATAAACAGCCCAGCAGCCAACCACCCTGCATCACCTTTAAGTAGTCCTCATTCAGACTTCCCTACTGAACCACCTTGAGGGAAGCAGAGAGTTAACTCTCCCGTGAGGGAAAGATCTCCTCTCCAGTGTCTACACTCTTCCCACAGACACACAGTAGTAAAGAGAAGCAGCAGGCAGGGCAGCCACCCCTTGGTGGCCACTGTCTGCAACCCCTTTGTACTATGCTTCCTGGCTGGGGCAATGAGACAAACATAGAAGTCAGAGCAACCTCTGTCCTTGCTACAAGCAAGTGAGGGATTTTGAGCACCTCCACTAATGCAAGCTACCAGCTGAAAGTTTCTCCTAGAGCTTGTCTGTATTGATTACTGGAGATGCCAGCCAGCATTTCTGCCACAGAGCAGTCACACGCAGCCAGGGAGCAGCACTTGGCAAATTCCACCCCTGCTG
Source organism: Pogoniulus pusillus (assembly GCF_015220805.1). NCBI lineage: Eukaryota > Metazoa > Chordata > Aves > Piciformes > Lybiidae > Pogoniulus > Pogoniulus pusillus. Next base: position 30,561,827 of record NC_087276.1, on the reverse strand, counting down.
GAGGAGGGGTCCATCCAGCAGTAAGAAAGGACAGCTCTGCCTGAACACACAGTCTTTTCCTACCCAATGATTGAGTGGCTACAGGGGAAAAAAAAGGCTTGTCTCAGAAGAGCTGAAAGCCCACATTTCAAGTACCATGTGCTGTCAAGTGCATAAACCCTCTTCAAGCACCACTTCTCTAGCTTTCATAGTGCTTAGATGGGATATGAGGTATTCCTAAGTCAACAGGACTTCAGTAGGTGGTGTGCTGGGCAACAGCCTAAAGCAATCATTTCAACCCCAGCTCCATCAGGCTGACACTACATAAAAGTTACTTGCAAATGAATGTCTCCAGCATAAAATTCAGTTAGTATCAACTGGAGTACACTAAGATGACCTGCATAAGCCTTCCCACTGATCATGCCTCCAGTACTATGTGCTCTTCTCACAGGGAATCTGTCAACATTTGGAAGATGTACCCTGAAAGCTGTTGTACTAAGAACAGCTCATTAATAATGCTTAAGTGAAGTAGGGGCTGTGGCAGATGAGGGCCAGCCCCATTCTCTTTATGCACAGCATGCCTGACAAGCAGCAAAGTCTGTCCACTGGCTTGGCCTGAAGCCCTGCATGCACAGAGATCAGAGCTGCACTTGTGCCAATTGCTCTGTTGCATGCAGACAACATTTAACAAAGCTATGCCAATGCAGAGCCCTTTCATCCCTTCTCATTCTGCCATATGCAATTGCACTGTTATGCCTCAGCTCCTTAAGTGTAAGGCAAGGTGTGGAGAATAGACACTAAAAATCCTAATGGCATAGCTGAACCTGTGTGAAGTAGTTTCATCAACAGGTACCGTTCTCACCTCTGCTGAAAACTGCAGTGAATACCTACAGTGGCATTTTAAACAGTGATCTTCTGCCAACACACCACACTGCATTGCTCACCCTGCAGCCACCTGCTTGCTGCAATGGGAGGTCTAAAGGCTCTGCTAAAGATACAGTAGAACTACAACAGCAAGATGCTAGCATGCCTCAAGCATGCAGCAAAGCTTTAGTGACTCAGTGCATCTGCTCCATCAGCTCTAGAACAACTGCTAATGTATTTTTCTGGTGTATTTGCATGGGATGCAATTCCAAACCTTTATGCTCAGTACAGTTAAATCTCATTTATCCCAGCACTGCAGGAGTCTTCCCAAAACATATTTATCATGCAAGACAGGCTGAAGTAGCTGAATCAGAGTAACAGCCCATTACACCTTTTACATCTTTGTTTTCCAAAGCATCACATTATTCCAAGCTGACCCCCAATGTAACCTGGCAGAGTAAAAGGCGTTAGATAAGATTCAAGAACCTCAAGTTTAACCTCTCAATATTAGAAGAAATTGTGCTGTAATGCCAACTAAGGTGGTGAAGAAACCATCTAGCATGAGGGAAACTGCCCATGTCACTTGAGTCTTACCCAAAAAACTGGAGCTTTCAAAAGCCTCAGCTCTCATCTCAGCTGGAGCCGCTGAGAGCAGAGCCACTGCTCAAGGTAGACACCCATCTTTGTCTAGTCTGGTTGCTTGAGTGCTACACTGCAACTCCACACTACACAGCTCACCTAGAAGAGTTTTGCAGTCACACTTCTCCAAGTTTATTGGTATAAAACACTAACATACTATGTTTACCATGGATGCTCTCTTTAGACATTTAAGACAAGACAAAAGGAGTAGCACTGTGGCCACCAGAGAGAGAATGCCAACAGCAGTCATCATAATGCCAGCCCATGCCTTCTTACTCCAAGTGCTCCCTGCAAAGTAAGCAGAGAAATAGTTTGTCGAGACATCTCCTGCTTAGAGCCAAGCAGCATGCAGTAGCACCATGCTGGCTCAGTACCTGGGGTTGCAGACCATCCTTCTGGCACAAGGAGAACAGGACCCTGTAAGCTCACCACTGCAGAGTTCACGTCTGGCATCCCACTCCCTACAACAGCAACATGGTGACAGTGAGGCCTACAGCACAGTGCTTATCTTGCTCAGTACAGCCTGACACCTGCTTAGGCATTACCTCGTTTGCTTCTAGATGGTCTTGGGCATCTTGCAACACACAGAGGGGAGTCTGGTTGGAAGCGATCGCAGAGCAGAACACTGCAGTGGAAGTACACCTAGGGCAGAGAATGAGGAGTCCATTCGTTTGAAAGCAGTAACTCTCATCTACTCCTCTAAGAAGGAGAATGTCACCTACTAGGCCAGGTAGGGTTTTGCCACCAGAGACAAAGGCAAAAGTCTTCACTTCCAGCCTTTGGCGATAGTTAGCATAGCTGACACCGTGCCCCACGGGATGAAACACAGTCCGATAGCTGTCCAGCTCGTACTCACACCTGCCAACAGGTAAGACAAGTCAGAGGAGATTTGGGATTTATAAACAGTTGAAAGGCAGAGGTGCTGCCATCTTCCTACAGCATACCAAAGCAGTGCTTGGCAGGCCATGTCAAAACAAAGCCCTTATAGTGGGGCTGCTCCCAAGCAGTGGTAGGGAAGAATTAGAGACTCCCCCCAGCCACTGTCAAAAGTGCTTCCATTCTGGTGGCAGGGCACTCACCCATCAACAACAATGTTCCACTGGGGAAGAGAGTTTGGATCGTGTGAAGCTGTTGCCCAGCAATCATCCAGCACCAGGTGCAGGTTGGGGTCGTTGCGGTTCAGGACCTGCACCTCCAGGAAGATAGGCTGCCGGAGGTACCTCACAATGGGGTACTGGTCATCGCGGTACGGCTGCCTGTAGGAGCTCTCTGCAAGAACCAAGGCCAGTTAGATAAGCCTGACCAAGCACTCCTGAAGGAATGCTGGCCTGGAAAGCAACAGCAGCCAGGGCACCAGCTGCAGTTTGTTCTGAAGGAACAGACCGAAGGCATTTGTCTCAAGCAGCATGCATGGAAGTGGAAGGAAGCATGTTAGAAGCCCATGCACTAGAGTAGTTCACTTGCATCCCTCCTCCCATTAAGCTCCAATTGCTTCCCTAGAGCTCAGAGTCTGCCTTACCTGGGTAGCTTAGAAGAATTAGGGAGAGAGGACCTTGGTTCACTGCAGATGCCAGAGAAGGAAGGTTGTCTACCCTTATAGTGAGGGAGGCATCACCATTGCTGAAGGAGCACAGGACTGTTAGCCTGTCAGAAGGAAGGAGCAGATAATTCTGAAGTTCCTTTTTAGACTATCAAGCACTAAGCATTACTCAAAGAGGTTCCCAGACACACCTGAGTTCACTGTCCCTTGAAATCACACGCAGGGGGAGGTCTGCCTGTACTGCTGTCACCTCATTCTCATAAACAATCTTCTCCCCATCCAACTGCAGACAACAAGCAGCATTAGTAAGAGCATTCCCAATGCATGAGGCATCCTCACCACCAATCCTGGCTACACACTTACCCAGTGCCTGGTGCCACAGGCATTCAGTGGGATGTGAAACCAAACCCTGTCATTCAGAGGGGATTTGAAGGCTGGCCGGCATGTGGGATCTCTGAGCCTAAGTGTATCCAAGTCCAGCACTGGAGTGGTACTGTCTGCAAGGACTTCAAAGTCCATGTACCCATCCTGGGTGCACACAGCAGCTGCAATAGAGGGTCACATAAGTTATACTGGTCAGTGACAGCCCACTCTGCCAAGGGCTGCTGTGGTTTGGCTAGAGATGCCCTTTCCTGGGAAGGACTGATTCAGCAAGGAGCCAGGCTGAAGGTTTAGCCTCTGAGCAGCACATGTGCTGAATCCATTGCAGAAGTCAATCGCTCACCTACTGGTGCATGCTGCTCACAGGGGCACTCTGGGTGTATTGCCATAGCCACAGTCTCCCCATGGAATTGAAAAGTCAGCTTCAAGGAGGACATGTAGGGCTGAAGTCCTGAGCAGCTCCCCCCAGGCACCTGCAATACAAGATGTACTCTCAAGACGTAACTCCAAGAGCTCATTTTGCCACCAGCATGTTAGAGCTTTTTTCCTACCCAAGGCCATGCTGCTCCTCACCCTTCACTACTTTTAGTTTGCATTGCTCCAGGCACATCCAACACAAATACACCAAGAGGGTTTTCACCTCTAGCTGTTTTGAGCAAGGTGACTTGCAGTGATGCCTGTCACACTCAGTTTGCATCACAGCTGCACTCAGCCACAGGGCACAAGGCTAACTTGGCAGATGCTTAGGCAAGGTCAGAGTTACTGTGCTCCAAGTCACCAACAAGGAGTTGTGATGTTACCAACAGCTGTGGCTTGAGGATGACAACTCACCCTGGACTTCAGGACTCCCCTGCTAATAAGCAGCTTGACTCCCTTCTTTCCATCCAGAGCAATCCCATTTTCCTGGAGCTCATCCATGGGGATGGTCTTATTCTCTACACCCACAGCCACAAGAGTGCCTGGGAAGGCTGGGATGACAACCACCATGTGTGTTGCATTACAGATTGCTGGACCTGCAAGGACACCTTTGTTAAGCATGACACCACTTCCCTCAGGGCAGGGGCAAACCCAGCCCTGACTCTCTCCATGCATTACCTGGTGCACAAAGCATCCTTGACTCCACAGTCAGTCTGCCTTCAGGAGGGCCATACATTAGCTTAAGTGCCAGAGTGTAGAGGACCTTATCATCGTGCTGGCAGAGGAGATAAAGCTCTGTTAGATGGGCTGAGTGCTCCATCACTACACCAACCCCACAGAGCCATACCCTACATCTGGTCCAGGCCTGCTGCTGTTCATCTTGACCCCTTTATGAGGGGATCTCATGTTTGAAAGGCTGCCAGTCAGGGGTTCACAGAGCAGGTTAGAGTAGATGCCCATCAGCTGTGCTGGGAGCAGCACGCTGTTTCCCCATTTGATAGGGCTGGGCAGTTCAGCGACAGCCATACCAAAAGCCAGACAGCTCTATGACCACCACCAGCTAGGTGCAGCCCCACATCAGCTCTGACAGTGACTTGCAAGGGCCTTCCACAGGCCTGCAGGAAAGGGATACCCAACACTGTCTCCTCAGTGCCAGCTCTTTGCTTACCTACCTTGTAGGAGACAACTCCAGTGGCAGTAAAGGCCACCCGAAAGATCAGGTTGCGACCATCAGCAAAAAGGTTATAGCCTTGCTGCATGGCTTGCCCAAGGCTCAGCTGATGTGCTCTTGTTCCATCCTCAACTGACAGAGTCCAGGTCATCAAAGCTGCTGGAAGCTGCAAAGCAAGAGATCCTCAGGAAGGCAAAGCACAGCCACATGGAAGCAGCAAGGCATTGCAGAACTACCAAGTCAGATTTTGCATGCAAGCACTCCAGAGAGGGAGCCACCCCAGCTTGGTAACATGAAGCTCAGCTTAGGTCCAAAGCCCAGATATTCCCCAGCCCTCCCTCTGCAAGACAGAAGGCACATACCATATCTTCATCACTGAAGCTTGGGATGAGGGCTGGGAAAGCAACCTGAAACACAGCACAAGGGTTAGAGCACAGGAGCAGACAGAGGTCACCACCCTACAGCTTCCCAAGGAGCAGCACTGCTAGTCCTGCAAAGCAGGCAGCCAACACCAGCATCCCAGTTCCTCCTTGCAATAGGGCTGGAGCCAGGCCATGTGCAAAGCTCCAAAGAGCTTCTGGTCATGCCAAGGTGAACAAGCAGCCAACAGACCTCCCTAAAGCTGGCTAGAGCTTTGCCCAGCTTGCTGCTCATCCCAGCCAAGCAGTTCCAGGAGACAGCCATCCTGTCTTGCAGCCTGGAAGCAGTATCCACAGGATCCCCTTTCCCTGTACTCACTTCCATGAAGTCTTTTGTACAGTTTGTGGTGCCAGCAAAGAAAGGAGCAGTGATTTCATCTGCACTAATGTCACTGCAGTGAGCGCTGTAGGTTACATTCCTCTCCTCTCCTACTGTGTCATTCACCATCAGCCTCAGTCTGAGCTGGTACTGACCATCCTAGAGACAAGAGAGACATCAGTCAGAGGCAGCAGTACCCACCACAGCATGAAACCAACTAAGAGCCATTGAGGCTAAACTAACTCCAGCATTGTGAGTGTTTGTGCCAGTCTGAGGACAAGGTGAAGCACTGCTTTAGTGTCCCATGCAGAAAGAGTTCTCTAGAACAGTATGGAGCTACAAGGCTCAGCTGAAAACCAGCAGACACTCAGAACAGCAGGAGTCACAAGGAAAATTCTAAGGACTACAAAGTAGTAGCACGAGAGACTGCTGCCCAAGAAACAAGTTGATAAACACCAAGAGTCTTGTGGTGTTTCCAAAGCCTGGAAGCAACAAAAGCCTCTGCTTAACTAGTCTGGGCTGGCCTCCCCCTCACTGCAGCCCAGCTAACACCACATGCTGCTCACAAGTGTTGAGGCAACCTATAGAGCTGTGCTCAGACTGAGCCTGGTCCCTCTCTCTGCCAGACATCCTTTATAGCAGCTCAGTGAAACAACTTCTGCAGTTGCACCTGAGGCTTCAACTGCCATTCAAGAGACCAAGGCTTCTGGCAACCTTCAGCTTCTGCCATGAGCTGCGCTCTTAGAAGTGTTACAAGGTACCAGAAGTATCAGTAAAAATTAGGACTAGAAACTACTAAACCCAGGCCTAAGCAGGAAAAAAGCCACCACACTCCCTCAGAGCAGCTTCCCAGAAGGGCCTCTTTACCTCCAGGACAGTACAGTTGGCAAACAGGGCAGTGAGCAGCAGCCTCTCATGATCCACGGTGTGGTTACAGGACACGAGCTCCTCACCACTCGGATCTAGGAGAGCAGAGCAGATGAGCACTGCAGGCAGGCAGCTGCACCAGGGCTGCCAAGGGCCAGGGCAGCAGCACCTACCAACAACACACACGTGCCAGGAGGAGTTGCCAAGCTCTCTGGAAAACTCCACTTCCATGCCATCCCCATGGCAGGACACACTCTCTGCAGAAGCAAGACCATCGTCAGCTGCACCAGCGCCCTCCTGGAGGCACGTACCCTGCAAGCACTCCAGCCCCACTTCAGAGCCCCCTCCCACACTAAGGTAGAGAGGAAACAACTCCAAGCAAACCTAAAGTCAATGTTCACACAACTACCAGCCCCAAAAAATCCATTACCCAAGAGATCCTGATCCTCCAGGCCTTCAGCACAAAAGGCTGAGGGCAGCAAAAAGACAAACAGGAGCAGCAACCTGCAAGCAAAAGAGGAGCAAATGAGAAAGCAGCAGGGAAAGGACCCAAGGACCCCAGCCCACCCCAAACTCCACTCACCACATCCTGGAGGTGCTCAGGCACTGCTGCTCCACTACCAGTCCCATCTCTCACTGCTACCACAGGCTTGCCCCTTGGCTGCCCCGGGAGGATTATATAGCACCTGGGCCAGGCTCCACACAGCTGCAGCCACTCTGCTGCCCTGGGGACAAACAGCCTGCACCTGCCTCTTGTTGAGATGCCCTCTCTGTGCTGGGACGAGCAGGGCTCACAGGACAAGTGGGTATTAAGCTTTTGGTATTGTTCCCCTGCATGGCAAATCTGCAGTGCTGTCCCAGACCTCCTCAGGGGGAAAACACAAGTGAAGGGTTAGGGAAAAGAAGTCCTAGATCAGATCTTCAGGCTGGAAGGTCTCTGGAGGCTTCAGTGGGACTGTCATTGCCTTGTGAAAACTCCTGACCGCATTAGAAGCTGTGAATACAACTGAACCAGTTATGTGTGTAGTTATGGGGTGGGGCTTTGGGGGAAAAGAAAATAGCCACATTTTTGTAATCCCTGCCACGTCAAATTATTTCCAAGTCAAATCAAAAGGCCTCAGGAAGATACCTGGAAAGAAACAAAAAATATCTCAGATTTATATCCTCAGTCAGCTTCAAATCCAAAGCAATGCTTTGGATTTCACACAGGCTTGTGAAAGAAACCCACAGCCTCTTGTTGCAAAATGTGAATACTTGAGGTGTGAGAAAGCAGGAAAGATCATAGCAAGAGAGGAAATCAACAGCAATTTGGGAGCAGGATGTGGAATTTGGCTTCAGGGAAATATTTTATTAGCGTGCCATCTAATCAGGACAAAGATATGCCTTACATTTCTTTGTACAGTGATAGACCTGTGCCTAGAGCAGACTTCAGAGTTTCCCAGCCCAAGTGACAGTAGCTTCAGTTCTCTTAAAGACTCAGAGTTATCACAGAACAGAATCAGCCAGGCTGGAAGAGAGCTCCAGGCTCAGCCAGCCCAACCTAGCACCCAGCCCTGGCCAATCAACCAGACCATGGCACTAAGTGCCCCAGCCAGGCTTGGCTTCAACACCTCCATGCACAGCAACTCCACCACCTCCCTGAGCAGCCCATTCCAATGCCAATCACTCTCTCTGACAACAACTTCCTCCTAACATCCAGCCTAGACCTGCCCTGGCACAATTTCAGACTCTGTCCCCTTCTTCTGTTGCTGGGTGCCTGGCAGCAGAGCCTAACCCCACCTGGCTACAGCCTCCCTTCAGGCAGCTGCAGACAGCAATGAGCTCTGCCCTGAGCCTCCTCTGCTGCAGGCTGCACACCCCCAGCTCCCTCAGCCTCTCCTCACAGGGCTCTGCTCCAGGCCCCTCCCCAGCCTTGCTGCCCTTCTCCAAACCTTCCAGCACCTCAACATCTCTCTGCAGTGGAGGAGCCCAGAACTGGACACAGCACTCAAGCTGTGGCCTGAGCAGTGCTGAGCACAGGGGCAGAAGAACCTCCCTTGTCCTGCAGGCCACACTGCTCCTGAGCCAGCCCAGGATGCCATTGGCTCTGTTGCCCACCTGGGCACTGCTGCCTCATCTTCAGCTACTCTCTACCAGCACCCCCAGCTCCCTCCCTACCTGGCTGCTCTCAGCCTCTCTGTCCCCAGGCTGTAGTGCTGCTTGGAGTTATTGTGGCCAAAGTGTAGAACCCTGCAAATATGAGCAAGAGTTTGCTGAGTCCTGGTAGGGACTAAAGCTCTGGGAACTTGCATGGGGCAACACATGTGCGGGATACAGGGAGCTGCAGCCATGTGTTAGCAGCTCCCTTGTGACAGTCCCTGAGGATGGAGGTTTGTAGGATGCAATTCATCAGGATGTGCTAAAACAATTAGCTGCTGCTTCACTTAACATATCTCAAGCCCTATGAGGAGAAGTTGAGGGAGCTGGGGTTGTGCAGCCAGGAGAAGAGGAGGCTCAAGGGTGACATCATTGCTGTCTACAACTCCCTGAAGGGAGGCTGTAGCCAGGTGGGGTTGGGGTCCTCTCCTAGACAACCATCAACAGAGCAAGGGGACAAAGTCTCAAGCTGTGCCAGGGCAGGTCTAGGCCGGATGTCAGGAGGAAGTTGTTGTCAGAGAGAGTGATTGGCATTGGAATGGGCTGCCCAGGGAGGTGGTGGAGTGGCCGTGGCTGGAGGTGTTGAAGCCAAGCCTGGCTGGGGCACTTAGTGCCATGGTCTGGTTGGTTGGGCAGGGCTGGCTGCTAGGTTGGGCTGGCTGAGCTGATTCCATGAGGCTATGATTCAGTTTGCAGCTGACACTACAGACAATGTGTGGCCGTGCCTTGGCTGAGCTCTGGAACCTGCAACAGTCACCATGGCCTGACTTACAGCTCCACAGCACAGTCATGCCCTGACACACTGAACCTTCTCCATGGCTGCCATTCCTTTTTCCTCTGCTGCAGAAACCTGCAGAGTCTCCTCTTCCACTTCTCTGGGGAGTTTTGGCTTTTGGGGCTTGGAGGGTTTGGGTTTGTTGTTATTGGTTTGGATTTTGGTTGGTTGGTTGGGTTGGGGTTTTTTGAGAGCCTTGATTTGGCTTGGTTGGGGGGGTTGGGGAGGGTTTTGTTTGGGTCTTTGGGGGGGGTTAGGTTGGTTTAGGGGGTTTGGGGAGGGTTTTATTGAATGTTTGGGGGTGTTGGGTTAGTTTGGTTTAGCTTTTTTGGGAGGGTTTGATTGAGTGTTTGGAGGGGGTTGGGTTGGTTTAGGATGCTTTGTGAGGGTTTGATTTAGGGGTTTTTGGGAGGGTTTGGGTTGGGTGTTTAAGGGGATTGGGTTGATTTGGTTTAGGGATTTTTGGGAGGCTTTATTTTGGGTGTTTGAGAGGGTTGGGTTGGTTTGGTTTAGGTTTTTTTGGGAGGGTTTGGATTGGATTTTTTTGGGAGGATTTGGTTTAGTTTTTGGCTGGTTTGGGATCTTTATTTTTCCTTTTGATTTTGTATCTGCTGGAGTAAAGGCATTGCCCTGGAGCAGTGCTGAACAGCCGTGAGCATGGTGGTGCTGCAGACCACCTCAGCACAGACCTCCTACGGGCTCTGGCTGATCCTGTCCCTCACACACGCTGGCAGCAGAACAGCATTTGAGACGCCAGTGAGCTCAGCATGGTTTTCCTTGGGCTTGTTTGGAGCACTGAGGATGATATCATGGGAAAAATAAACAAAGGAAAAGGAAAAACAAAGCCAAGGGAAGGCTTTAGCAGTGCAAGGAGCCTGAATGCCAGGTCAGGACTACTTTTGAGCACTCCCAGCAAAAAAAACCCGCTTAGTGCAGACGTTGCTATGGTTGGTAAAGGCAATGTCACTGCTTCTAGCCCTAAGGAGCTCTCCTGACTGCATCAGTGTGCCCGGTGCGGCTGAGTGCCAAGCCATGCAGGTGAGGACGCAGAGAGCTTTGGCAGCGCTGGCTCCATTGCCTTGCTCGAAGCATCTTCCCTTGCTGATCAGGACCCGGCTGCTGAAACGATGTCTGCAGGCGGAGTGCCAGGGCTGCCCTTGCACCCCCGGCTCGGGCGGGGATCCACATGAGCATGGATCACCTCAGGAAGTGTCCCAGGCAGCACTGGCACTCTGTGGCACTCTGGCAGCGCTGGGTCACGCTCAGCCTCTGCGGGGATGGAGCTGCCCGAGGCACCATCCAGCAACAGTGTCCTCAGGCAACGCAGTTTGGCCCCTCCGAGGGGTGAAGAAACAAGTTTTTATTGGCGTTGAAGTGTTGCCGTCATCTCTGGACTGCGAAGCCACAATCACCCCGGGTGACTAATTCCGTTCTGTGAGCCCCTTAGTGCCAGGGACCTCATTAGGCAAGCGGAGGCTCTCTCGTCCCCCCTGCTGTGGCCCTCACCATGCCACCTTTGGTGCTCAGCAAAGCCGCGGTGAGGACACGCTGAGCTGAGGAGCAGCCCGGGCAGAGGAGACGGCACAGCACCGTGGCTGCTCGGAGCGGGCTCTGCGCTTTCTGACCGGGACAGTTTGTTCAGCTGCTAACACTGGATTCAAGGGAGCCTGCAAGATGAAAAGCAAATGAAAGGCAATGATCACAGGCACAGCAAAATCCAGCCACAAACCACAGCTGCCCCTGAAGGGACTCATTAGCTTACACCACCACGAACCCTTACAGCAGAGCTCCTCCGGAGCCTGCTGCGACTTTTCACTTGGAAGTGGAGTGGGTTTGTAGTTTCTTTTCACATCCGAAAGAGAAAAGGTTCATTTTATCTGCCCAGGGAGTGTAAAGAGCTCTCAGTTTTCACCTTTAACCTCCAAGGAAAAATCTCCCTTCAGAATGAGAAATTCAGCTAATTTGATCATAGAGTCATAGAATCGACCAGGCTGGAAGAGAGCTCCAAGCTCAGCCAGCCCAACCTAGCACCCAGCCCTGCCCAACCAACCAGACCATGGCACTAAGTGCCCCAGCCAGGCTTGGCTTCAACACCTCCAGGCACAGCCACTCCACCACTTCCCTGGGCAGCCCATTCCAATGCCAATCACTCTCTCTGCCAACAACTTCCTCCTCACATCCAGCCTAGACCTCCCCTGGCACAACTTGGGACTGTGTCCCCTTGTTCTATTGGTGGTTGCCTGAGAGAAGAGCCCAACCCCACCTGGCCACAACCTCCCTTTAGTAGTTGTAGACAGCAATGAGGTCAGCCCTGAGCCTCCTCTCCTGCAGGCTGCACCCCCCCAGCTCCCTCAGCCTCTCCTCATAGGGTTTGTAATTATTTATCACATTTTAAGTGGGATGAGACAAAGATGATCAAGTGCCAGGAGCTCAGAAGCAGATGGAGAATCTTCTTTGGTCTTTTCATTTCTTTTGTCTTGGTGATGCCTACTTCTGTGGTACAAAAACAAAACAGAAGCTTGCAGATTGCTGGAGCTGCTCTCCAGCTGATGTGGGGTTTGCCTTAGCTCTAACTGGAACATAGAATCAACCATAGAGGTGTTCAAAGTCTGGCTGGGGCACTTAGTGCCATGGTCTGGTTGCTTGGCCAGGGCTGGGTGCTAGGTTGGGCTGGCTGAGCTTGGAGCTCTCTTCCAACCTGTCTGACTCTATGATTTGGCATCACACAAAGTCACTTTCTGTTTGAGTCAGTATTGTCTATGCCTAATGATAAAAATCACTCTGAGATCCACTCTTTGTGTGCTGAATTAATTAAGGGGAAAGCAAATGAATGTGCTTCTGTAGTAGAAATCAATAATCTTGACAGCCTAAAAGGTCTCTTTTGCCACCAGCTTTCAATTTCACAGGTGCAGGTAACATTGTGAAGTGCCAAAAATGTGGGGTTTGTTCTGCAATAGCTACTTTGTTCTCAAAGCTGCAAATTTGACTTGGTGCTGAGCCTGTGTAAATAGAAAACAGAATAAACAACTGCATCTTTTCTTAGGAAAGTATTAGTGGGAACTTAAAAGAAGGGATGAGAGTAAAATTGCTTTCTAATGCAGGGATGGAGGTTGGCCTGGGTGAGACACAGCCTTCATCACTGCCCCGAGGTGGCAGGGTAGCACTGGGCACAGCTGTGGCTGTGATGAGGCAAAACCAGGGGTTTGCAGGGATGGAAGCTGGCCTGGGTGAGGCACAGCCTTCATCACTGCCCCGGCGTGGCAGGGTAGCACTGGGCACAGCTGTGGCTGGCATGAGGTAAAACCAAGGCTTTGCAGGGATGGAGGTTGGCCTGAGTGAGACATAGCCTTCCACAGTGCCCTGAGGTGGCAGGGTAGCACTGGGCACGGCTGTGGCTGTGGCTGGCATGAGGTAAAACCAAGGCTTTGCAGGGATGGAGGCTGGCCTGGGTGAGGCACAGCCTTCCTCAGTGCCCCGAGGTGGCAGGGTAGCACTGGGCACGGCTGTGGCTGGCATGAGGCAGAACCAGGGCTTTGGCTTCAAACTTGTCACAGGGCCTGACCTGACTGGCTCTCCACAGAAGAAAAATGTTGGCACAAGTTTCTTCCTGAAGAGCTCTTCCATCCCTGTCTGAGAAAATCACTGAGCGATTGGAGAGGTCTCCATCCGGTGTATTCCATAGGTGGCATTATGGGATGTAAATGAGGTGGCACTGCATTCAGGAATTGCATCAGCTCCGAGCAATGAGCTGCTTTTCGTTTGCTGCCGCTCCGGTAACAGGAGCATAACAGGCACCAACCCCGCCCTGCTCATTGCTGGGGGCAGGTTCTCTGCGACACAGGTTAGCTCCGTCAGAGAGAACAGCAATGTTCACCTGCCAGCTGCTGGGGCTGCCACCAGGATGACTGAGTGCCTGCAGCCTCTGCCTCACCAGCAGCACTCCTCCTGCCTTCTTCTCAGATACCACTGCCAGGCTGACCTTTCACAGGGGTTTCTCTCAGCATGCCTTTAGAGCATAGGTAGTGGGACTACAGTTAAGTTCTGTTCAAAGAGGGAGACACCACCGAAGTCGGGGAAAACAGTTTCTAAAGCAGCAAGTGGTGATGTGAGATGGGCACTAGAGCTGTCTGCTCCGGGGCAAAGACCTTGCTGCCAGTGGGGCAGAGGGTGCAAACCTCTTCTTGAGTTCCCCGTGCCATCCTGAGGAAATCCTGCACCCCTTTTTGCCTCTAAAGCAGAGATTACAATGCTCATTAGGTGAATGTATGTTTGCCAAGCGCTAAGAGCCTCGGGGGAAATGCCCCTTTCAGCTAAAAGGATCAGACGCTAGGCTGTGGTTTTGCCTGCTGTGATTTGTGGACTCGCTGTCAGTCTCACTGCGGTGCCATGCTGGTCCTGCCAGGTCTGCTTCCACCCACACACCCACCCACCTGCATGGAACGGCTTTGTAAGTGTGCTGGCCTGCCGGGGAAAGGCTTGTCTGTAAGAGCAGCAACGCAGTAAATAACAGGCTGGGCAGAACTGAGGTTTAGGCTGGACATCAGGAGGAAGATCTTCACAATGAGAGTGCTGAAACACTCAAACAAGCTGCCCGGGGATGTGCTTGAGGCACTGTCCCCGGAGGCACTCCAGATCGGACTTGATGTAGCCCTGGGCAGCCTGCTCCACTTGGAGATGTCCCTACTGACTGCCAGGGTGTCAGATAAGATGAGCTCTGAGGGTCCCTTGCAGCCCAAATAATCTGTGAACCTTTCTGACTTCCCCAGCAAAGGTTGCTGTGTTCCTGCCACAGCTCCGGGAGGCTTCAGTGCTTAGGGTGAAACTTGCACGCACTGACACTCATGGCCTTGGGAAGGCTTTTTTGGGAGGGGTTGACAGGGCCACCTGGGCACACTGCTGGCTCTATCTACCAGCACCCCCAGGTCCCCCTCTGCCTGGCTGCTCTCAGCCACTCTGGCCCCAGCCTGTAGTGCTGCTTGGGGTTGTTGTGGCCAAAGTGTATAACTCCACACTTGGCCTTGTTCAGTCTCATCTCCTTGGCCTCTGCCCACCCATGCAGCCTGGCCAGGTCCCTCTGCAGGGCTCTCCTATCCTCCAACAGCTCCACAGCTGCTGCTAACTTGGTGTCACCTGCAAACTTACTGATGCTGGACTCAATGCCCTCATCCAGATCATCAGTAAATAAGAATTAATCCCCTCTGCCTTTAAGTAGTTAAATAAGCAACAGAAAAGTCACCCTCCAGAAAATGAAAGCGTTCCCCACACCGTTGCCTTATTACCTAGGCAGAGCTCCAGACAAGTTGTTTGCCAGGATGAACTTTGCCTCCTCATTTCCATCCTCACAGGGATGCCTTAACTTGTAATCATTAATGAGCTGTCCCTGCAATGGAAGTGTAACTGTGCAGCCTGATCATCACCCGGAGCTGCTTGGGCAAACCAGAAGTCACTGAAAATGTCAAGCAGGTATCACAAAGCAGCAGCTGATGGCAATTTGGACCTACTGAAAGAAGCCACTAGGAAAGACCTCAATAGTTCAGACGAAGATGGAATGACCCCTACCCTTCTGGCAGCATACCATGGGTATCTGGAGGCTCTAGAAGTCATATGTGGAAGAGGGTAAGTCAGTCAGTCAGTCTCTGTTGCTTCAAGGCTGAGACGCCAAACTCCTAACTAGTGCAACATGTTATAGCTTGGACTTGATGATCTCGAAGGTCTTTTCCAATTCTTTTCCAATCTGCTTAATCAATTGTGTGATTCTGTAGCGCCTGGATGAGCTCAGCCCCGGAGGCTGCAAACCCCAGCCCTTTCTTTCAGGGCACTGCCAGGAACTGCTCCTCTCCGTTCGCGGTGGTTTAGGGCCAGAACCTACAAGCAGGTCTGTGCGTGAGGTCAGTGAAACCGCATCAGCAGGACCACCTCACTGCTGAGCCTGAGGGGAGCAGTCCGTAGGAGCAGGGTCCTGGGATCCTGCCTCGCTGTGGGGGAGCAGAGGCTGCCCAACAGCCTCTGATGAGAATTCTCTTTGACACAGGCTCTGCCTCTACAGAGAAAGAGAGAGTCTCAAACATTTTCCATGAAAAAGCTCTCTCGTTTTCTTCCCCAGAGCAGGCAGCAGGCACTTGTGAAGATTCAGTGTTCCCACAGCTGGGGTGCTTGAGACAGCCACACCTGGCATTGGTGATTCTCTGCTTTTTACAGTGCCCGCAGCTGCCATCGCGCTGGGAAGGATAGCAGTGTTTCAGAGGCTGTGGTAGGAACCTTGTAAATCAAGAGGGGGGGGAGGGGGGATGACAAAAGAAAAGGTTTCTACAGGTTTATTTTTCAACCAGTGATGTTTCTGTAGTGCATTTAAATGTACTACATGCTTAAAATGCATTACTGAAATGGCAGTTCCCTCCCCTGTCTTGCTTGGGGCCACCTTTTCAGCAGTGATTCTGTAATGAGATCTAATAACAGAAACTCTGAGCAGAGGGGAAGATTAAACTGATCTGTAGTTCCAACCATAACAGCTTAGAGAAGAGTGGAGGGAAGAGCTGAACAACTAGTTGGATGTATCTCAGTTTTCCTTTATTAAAGGGGGGGGGGGGGGAAGAATTGAAGATCTGGACTGCAAATAGGTTCTTCATAGCTCTTCTGTGGAGCCCATTGAACTGAGGTGTGGCTTTAATAAAGCAATAAAAAGGACCTTTGGACTGCACAGTTACTGCTGTGTCCTCAGGAGACGCAGAAAGAGATCGGCAGTTTTTCAACGTGTATAATTAAGAGAGATTCAGGGACATCTCTAGTGCCAGTAAAGGTTTGTCCCTGACCAGCTAGAAGACAGCTCAGGAACAAATAGCAAAACTCTTCTTGGGCCAAAGTTGGGTTGAAAAACGTGGCTCCTGCCATGCAGGCTGCTGGGAGTCACAGCCAAGGCCACCAGAGTGAGAACTGCTGTGCAGCAGTTACTTAATGCACTGCTAACTCTTTTTCTTGCAAGAGGACAGCTTTGGGGCAGGATTGCCCTCAAGTCAAACAGAGGCTTTCAGCTCTGCTTTAGTCAGAGATCTCCTGGCGTGACCAGCGAGCTGCGGCTGTCGCAGATACAGCTCCAGACCCACTGCTCTCCTTGGGAGAAGCTGAGCTCTGGAAGACTTCCATTCTCTTCTGCAGTTGGTCAATGTTTCCCTCTGAGAAAGTGTTTCAACAGATCCATCCTTTCCTTGAGGAGATTTCCTGACAAAGGGCCCCGAGTTCTGGGTGGTTTTCTTTAGAGTGGTGGCAGATTTTAGAGCTTTAGGAAGCTTGCAACACACCCAGCCCTTGGGAAACGTAGCAACACTAACAATAAGTCCCTTTTAGCTTGAAAGAGGTTCTCCTTCTAGGCATCAAGAGATGCTTTCTCTGCTTGCTTTGCAGGCAGGTACATGAATAAAGGCAACACCCAGCAGCAGATCTTTCCTCTTTCTTGGGACAGCAGGGGAAGGAGGGCAAAAGAGAACTCACAGTAGATGTCAAACCTTATCCAAAGTCCCACTGAGCTGGGAAACAGGCTCTAGTCTGGCAATTGTTTGAGACTCAAAGGCTGGCAGGGGAAAAGAGACTAGAAACAGCTGCAAAGCGCCCTGCGGGAGGACGTCTGACCCAGCCCTGCCAAGGCTCAGCCATGCTGACGCTGGCATTCAGCTTAGAATTCGAGTCAGCCGCAGTCAGGCAGCTCCCCAGGGCGAAGCCACAGAAGCAGAAACATGTGCACATGGCTTCCTTATGGGCGAGGGGAGAAACTTTGATCCGCAGCTGCTGCCTCCTGGTAGAAACGCCTGCGCCGCCCCAGCCTGGCACGCTCGGGCTGCTGCTGCTCCGCGGGGCAGGCAGCTCAGCGTCTCAGCTCCGCGGGGCAGGCAGCTCAGCGTCTGAGCTCCGCGGGGCAGGCAGCTCAGCGTCTGAGCTCCGCGGGGCAGGCAGCTCAGCGTCTCAGCTCCGCGGGGCAGGCAGCTCAGCGTCTCAGCTCCGCGGGGCAGGCAGCTCAGCGTCTCAGCTCCGCGGGGCAGGCAGCTCAGCGTCTCAGCTCCGCGGGGCAGGCAGCTCAGCGTCTCAGCTCCGCGGGGCAGGCAGCTCAGCGTCTCAGCTCCGCGGGGCAGGCAGCTCAGCGTCTCAGCTCCGCGGGGCAGGCAGCTCAGCGTCTCAGCTCCGCGGGGCAGGCAGCTCAGCGTCTCAGCTCCGCGGGGCAGGCAGCTCAGTGTCTCAGCTCCACGGGGACCCCCGCACTCTCGCTGGCTTGTGACATTTCAGGCTGATCGCAGATTTGGGCCTCCAGAAATTCGTTAGTGCTTTTCTTCAGAGACACTGAGAGCCAGAGAGGAAGGCCTGAAGGAAGTTTTGTGCTAGAACCATTTAGCTCACTGCACAGCTGCCACGGAGCACATCTCCAAGGCACTGAAATGTTTAAGCTCCCAAGAGTAGAAACTCTCCTTGTAAATTTGGCCCTTAGCTCCGAAGAGTTTGGGCTGCTGGGGCTGCCCTGGCTGTTGCTCACAGGATGCTTTCCAAGCCGATGCTGGATCCAGGCTGGTTCTTGGCTGCAGGCAGCAGGTCAGCGTGAAGGCAGCGCGGGAGTTGAAAGGAGAGCAGTGCTTTTCCCTGCCTGCAGGCTCAGCGGGAAGGATGTGGCATTTCCTTTTACACTGAGCTGCTGCTTTTCAAATCCCACCAGCAAAGGCAGCTGAAGGAGAACAAAGGCGCTGAAGAAAACAGCAGAACCTACCTGGGCTTAGTCGAACAGCAGCGGAGACAAACACACAGTCAGGGCTGTACTCACGCTGATCATTCACCTATTAGCCAAAACACTGCTCCGTGGGCTCATTAAACATGCATTAACGTGGCCAGTGAGGAAAGCTCCTAACATGCCTTCGACATGCAGAAAAAGGAAGAGTCACCAATTAGCCTTTAACAGGTTCCACTCAAAAGGTGTTGAAACAGCTCTGCCCTTCCCTCCAGCTGCTCTGCAGTCCCTGCCAGCCCCTAACGAGCTTGCTTCACTCACATGGGCAGGGCCTGTGGCCTGAGCCAGCCTCAGGGCTGGTGTAGGAGCAGCACTGCTGTAGGGGATGGAGCTCAGCTGCCTCATTTTCGCTGAGCTCTGCTGCTCACAGCAAAGCTGAGCATCTGAGTGCTTGGGATCTGTTCAGCCCTGCACTGTGCTCTGCTTAGAATTATAGAACAGAACCAGAGAATCAACCAGGCTGGAAGAGAGCTTCGAGCTCAGCCAGCCCAACCTAGCACCCAGCCCTGCCCAAGCAACCAGACCATGGCACTAAGTGCCCCAGCCAGGCTTGGCTTCAACACCTCCAGCCACGGCCACTCCACCACCTCCCTGGGCAGCCCATTCCAATGCCAATCACTCTCTCTGCCAACAACTTCCTAATAACATCCAGCCTAGACCTCCCCTGCCACAGCTTGAGACTCTGTCCCCTTCTTCTATTGCTGGGTGCCTGGCAGCAGAGCCCAACCCCACCTGGCTACAGCCTCCCTGCAGGCAGTTGCAGACAGCAATGAGCTCTGCCCTGAGCCTCCTCTGCTGCAGGCTGCACACCCCCAGCTCCCTCAAGCCTCTCCTCACAGGGCTCTGCTCCAGGCCCCTCACAGCTTTGGCGCCCTCCTGTGGACACCTTCCAGCACCTCAACATCTCTCTGCAATGGAGGAGCCCAGAACTGGACACAGCACTCAAGGTGTGGCCTGAGCAGTGCTGAGCACAGGGCCACAAGAACCTCCCTTGTCCTGCTGCCCACACTGCTCCTGAGCCAGCCCAGGATGCCATTGGCTCTGCTGCCTCATCTTCAGCTCCTCTCTACCATCACCCCCAGGGCCCTCTCTGCCTGGCTGCTCTCAGCCACTCTGTCCCCAGCCTGTAGTGCTGCTTGGGGTTGTTGTGGCCAAAGTGCAGAACCCTGCACTTGGCCTTGTTCAGCCTCATCCCATTGGCCTCTTCCCACCCATGCAGCCTGGCCAGGTCCCTCTGCAGGGCTCTCCTACCCTCCAACAGCTCCACACTGCTCCTAGCTTGGTGTCATCTGCAACCTTACTGATGCCAGCAATCAATTCCTGGGTCCAGATCATCAATAAAGACACTGAACAGGATCTGGCCCAGCACTGATCCCTGGGGGACAGCAGGTACCTCCAGCTCACTGTGTGCTGTTCTCCTTCCAGAGGTGATCCAGACAAGTGTGACATCTGGGGGAACACACCTCTGCACCACGCTGCCCGCAACGGCCACATCCACTGCGTCTCTTTCCTGGTCAACTTTGGCGCCAACATCTTTGCCCTGGACAATGACCTGCGCACGCCGCTGGAGGCAGCTGCCAGCAGAGACCGCCACGAATGCGTCAGAATCCTGGACAAAGCTGCCACCGAGCAGAACATGCTCAACCCAAAGAAGGTCTCCAGACTCAAAGCACAGGCCCAGAGGAACGCAGAGAAGCAGATCAAGGAGTGTGAGAAGCGGCAGGAGAAACATCAGCAGGAGATGAACCGGAACTACGTAAAGGAGAAGGTTGGCACAGTCAACTCTTCCAAAGGGACCCACTCCAGGGTGAAGCTGCCTAACCTCTTTGCTTCCAACACAACCAGCTCTTTCTCCAAAAACCTGAAAGACACCTTCAAACTGAAGGGGAAGAAGGCAGCCGACAGCACGAGAAGCCAGGGCACACAGAGCGGCGAGCTAAAGGACGAGGCCAGCAGGAGAAGTGTGATGCATCTGTTCGATGAGAAGGAGGAGGATGAGTTACTGAACGAGCTCGGCGAGAGGAACTCCTCTGACAGCGACGCTCAGCTCTCCATTTTCAAGCGGCCAGGCCTCGGCAAGATTGTATTTGGAAGGAATTTGGCTGCAGAGGTAAGCCCTGGAGCTGTGTCTTCTGAGAAAGAAGGGATAAGCTTTAAAATGTCCAGTGAGCTCTTCCAGTTTGAAACCGATGAGAAGAGCAAGGAAGACGGCGCTGAAAACGGCGCTGATGTCCCCTGGCATGAGGAAGAAGTCCTTTGGGATGACGAGGAAGCAGAGAGCACACCCCTTGAGGTCTTTCTGGCATCACAAATGCTGGATGAGTTTCTTCCAGTCTTTATGAGGGAAAAAATTGATTTAGATGCCCTAATGCTGTGCTCTGATGAAGACCTGCAGAGCATTCAGATAGAGCTTGGGCCAAGAAAGAAAATCCTGAACGCTGTGAGTAAAAGAAAGCAAGCACTGGAGAGGCCTGGGCAGACTGCAGACACTTGCTTATAAATGCCCATGCATGCTGCTGCATGCTGATTCACCCTTGCCTGCTCTGCCAAGAGCATGCCAATGCCCCAGATACCTGCAACAGCAAAGGGCAGAGAGGTCACCAACTGCTGCAGGAAGCACAGCAAGGACAAAGCCTTCTCTCTGTCCCGTGGAGGATATTCATTCCAGCACACTCTGACAGGCAGACAGATGTGAAGGTAACCCCCCCAAATCTACAGAATTCAACCTTTTTCGCCCTGAACTGCTTTTGGGGATTGGATTTCCTCTTGCTGGAGCAACTTAAAGTAGTAGTGAAGGGCAGCTGTGATACACTCCTCACCAAAGCCTTCACTTCTCCGACACCACAAGGCACAGAGCACTGCCTAAGCTCAACAGCTTTGAGATTCCTCCGTTCACATCTGTCAGATAGTTACAGACCTCCCCTCCTGGCACTAGGATGTTAGAAGTGGCACCTCAATCTTGACTTCTGCTGCAGATTATTGACTCTAAAAGCCTCTCACTTCATGTAGATAAGACTCATTTACAGCAAGTTGCATGTTCTGGTCAGCAAAGTGTTTTGCTGCTCTGCTGATGTGAATTAAAACACTATATAGGAGTGGAGATGTTTGCTGTGAGTTGTGTGTTCTTTTCCCACTGGGCTGGACCCAGTTGCCACGTCTTAAATGGCATCAAGACTGTAGCACTTATAACTAGAATTACAGAATCAACTAGGTTGGAAGAGACCTCCAAGCTCATCCAGTCCAACCTAGCACCCAGCCCTAGCCAGGGCTCAGGAGAGGAGCAGAAGAGGAGACAGCCTCTGGAGAAGCTGCCCTCCTTTGGCTCTAGCAGGAGGCACTGGCAGCAAGGCTCCCTGCAAGGCCTGTTCCCTTGACATCGCTACCCAGGCAGTGTTCCATGACCCTACCAAGGTGCTTGTAGCACTCTTGCTCTGGCTCAGACCTCGGAGGCACAACTATTAGCAGGCCTTTTTTCTTCAATCTCTTTTGATAGCTTTCCATCAGCCAGCTGTGATTTTTCCCTTGAGGCCATACTGCCTGTGTGGTCACTAATCCTAGTTCCTAATCTGTTTGGTCATGCTTCCCTCTTTCCAAGTCTTCTTGTTACTTTCATTTGTATAGATCCCTTTTTTGGCTGGACTTTATACTGCTTTCTTTCCTCCCTGGACTCCTGTACTGCAGCAGCTTTTCTTCTGGTAAGCAGTTTCATCAGACTGCTGTTCTGCACAGTCTGATGTAACTGCTGCCCTTAGCACAGGAATTAAACCAGAGAGCCTCCCCCTGGCCTCGCTGTTGTTAACTGCTGGGCTGTTTTCAGATCCGCTCAGAAACTCAAACACCTTTACCAAAGCAGGAAGGTGATGAACCTCATACATTTGAAGGCACGGGAGGGGGATTGTGAAGTCATGTATTTGCTGTTTCTCTACCTGCCCAAATGCTTGTGACCTGCCCACAACACATCCTCAGAACATCAGTG
This sequence comes from Pogoniulus pusillus, assembly GCF_015220805.1. NCBI lineage: Eukaryota > Metazoa > Chordata > Aves > Piciformes > Lybiidae > Pogoniulus > Pogoniulus pusillus. The sequence continues at coordinate 30,539,583 of NC_087276.1, read as the reverse complement.
AGTGGTGTCAACACCTTGAAAACCCATCCAGTAAGTGCTATGACCACAAAACAGCTTCAGCAGCTCTGTCACAGGCCCCAGGCACCTCTAAATGGCACTGAAGAACTGCCTCTCTCCATACTCGCCTGGCTGCTGCAGACGGAGAAGCAGAGCTAGTAGCAGAGATACTGCATGTAAATTGAGTGACTTAGCTGGCACAAGTAGCCACTGGGCTCTGGTAGGACCTTAGGTCTCTACAGCAACTCCCTGGAGCTAGCAGATGCAGCACAGGATCTATGGAAAGGAGTTCCTTGTCCTTCTGCAACTCCATCTGCAGCCTGAATAAGCAGCCCCAAAACCTCCCACGTGACCCTTCTTAAGCATCTGCATCAGCTCCAATATACTTAAAACACTCTTTAAGTGCCAGCAGTGTTAGCCTTTGTCTTGCAGGGTGGTCCTAGAAATGGCCTTCTGATGTAGAGTAGCCAAGTAGAACAACGGAGGGGGAAAACTATAAAGGACCACTCACAGTTCAGTTTCCCACTTCTGTGCTTCGCTGGTGTCCACAGTTTTTTTCCCACCAACTTGTTTACTTCATAAACTTGAGGCAAATCAGTGAATCCCAGCTCTAAATGCTTAGTCCTATGTGCACTGCATACTTCTGTTAGAGACACTTTATGTGCAATCTCTCAGCCCAATGCAAACCCAGATTATGAACCCATGGGATGAGCCATGACTGCAGCCCTCCTTCCTTAAGGATTTCATACTCTGCACTGCACAGAGGGAATGAGCAGTATAGGCAGCAAAACACAGTATCACAGTGGAGCAAAGCAAACCCCATTTATTTTCCACTCTGTGTGCAGTGCTCACATTTACTTGTTGCTCACTGCAACAAGTGAACAAATCCCAAGGCACCACTCAACACAAGGAATGCACGAAAGGGAGACAGAAAACCAGTGCTATCTATTTAATTAGAACATAAATGCAAGTTACATGTGTCTTGAAAGTGATTGCCAAGAAAAGGAAACATAGAAGGGAGTGCTATCATTTTCTCTCAAATAAAAAATAAGTCTCAAGGCAGTATCCAAGCAAATCCCATTCATTGGATCTAATCCCCCTCATGAATCAACAGGCACAACGCTGAAAACAGGCTCTCAGAATGTCCTGTGGCAAAGGAAAGCCAAGATCCAGGCTTTTGGACCAGCTCCATCTGCTTTTGAAGCACATCCACTGCAGAAGAGCACACATGGAAATCAACTGTATTTGTCTTCTTCCCAGCACTGCCTCACTTCAAATGCCAAACCTTGTTTTGTGCAGGCACAGAACTTGGGTAATGCTGTCCTAAGTGCAGGTTTCTGTAGTTGCTGAATTACAGAACATCGATGGCTGTCACATTTGTCTTAAGCTAATGGCATTCTCTATTGACTCAGCCTGTTAGTTCAGCAACACTCACACCTCTGAGCCCTCCAGAACTCAAGAACAACACCACCACACATGTAACAACAGAAGGGTAATTTGCTACCATTAAACAAACCCCAAAGCTCACAGAGAAATTTCTGTTCTTGTTTCTGCTGCGTGGAGTTAGATTCTGTTCATACAAACACATCCTTTAGCCCTGTTCACTTACTGCTCTGATAAAACTTCCATGCTAAAACTCTGCCACTGACTACTTTATTCCAACCAGTTGACACCAGGCTTATAATGTGAGTATTCTTTATGTCACAACTGCCCTGTACTCATTAACCTCTTCTGTACTTACTTACACACCATCAAGGGCTTCAACACTAACTGCTTCCGAGCCTCCTTCCCTTTGCTCCACTGTGTTCTACTGACATCAGTACAGGATCACCACGTCATCTAATCCTTCCATGGGGAGAAGGAGCACTCAATAGCCTGCATGAAAGGATTTGTTTCTGGGGCAACAGCCATGTGTCAGCAGATGCTCAACCTTTTGTAAGCCAGTTGCACAGAACTACAACTTCTTCTTAGGTAGAACATCCACCAGGAAATGACCATGGAAGTTCCTGCCCCAGCAGAGATGCAATGGGGTAAAAGAACCATTAACAACTGACCCATGGCACAGCCAAGCTGAAAATACTTGCCTTTATAAAGGCAATACTGTAATCAATTCCCACAGTTCCAACCTTCAAGAAGTTTAGGAAGACAAACTTACAAACACCCAAGATTACAAACAAAAATCCCCCCCCAGATATAGTCAAGTCAAAACCCACTTCTTTTAGTGCTCACATCTTGGGTGACTCCTTGCAATATGAAAGTGTCAATATCCCACTCAGGAATATGCTGAGAGGTACTGAGTGCAATTTCCTCCTAGCTAAAATGTACAGAGTATTAGCTCAGGGTTTTTGCACTCTGCTTCTCCCTGAGCCAGGTCTTCTCTGAAAAGAGGCAGAAATGTGACTGTGTGGAGGCATCATTATTTATATCAATTCCCACTCAAGGTGTGCTCTTAAATGAAACCACTGAGTCTGAGGGCAGGGCAATTTTGTAGAGGGTAGAAACAAGGATAGTGACACCCAGATTCCAGTCTGAGTTGGAGGGGAAGTGGTGTCCAAGGGTCAGAGATGGGCTGTGTTTCCAGGAGAGACTATCAAGGTACCTCTGAAAGCCACATTCAAAGTACCATCACAGGTAAATAAGATGCCAGAGACTGTTCTCCAAGCTGATGTATTTCACCCCAGCATGATCCACCTCTCTGTAACCATGAAATCTACCCACAGACTTCTGCTACACCAAGAATTAGGAAAGGTACCTGTGCCAGAATGATACCCAAATGCATACAAGGACCCTTTTAGTGCCACTGCAAACATCTAGTACTTGCCATGACATGGGATATGCTCATTAGTAATACTGCAGATATCTAACACTTGCCATAAGAAAGCTACACAAGTTAGTCTAATTAGCTGATATTTGAATTTCCATTCTTGACTGTATTAGAAGAGCTGCATTCAGACAGGAGTGGTGCCTTTCTGCTCAACAGGATACCCAAGGGGACTGAGTGCAATCAATTTTCTTGGCCTCGTTGGCATCTTCTCTCTTCAGTTACCAGCTGACCAGGACTCATAAACAAACTTTGCTGCTACTGTATCTTCGATTGCCATCCCTGAAAAAGGACCAAAGTCAGCAAACAACTCTTCATCCACAAAGTCCTGCAGCTCCAGGAGGGAACAAAAGGACTCAAAGTACCTAACTTGACAGAAATAGAAACCATTCCCTGTCCCAAACAGTATCACCTCCAAAGCTGACAGCCACCCTGTAAGTGCTAGGTCTGCCATATCAAGTTAGCAGAACTGCAGGCATCTCATTTTCAGTGTCCATATCACATCCTGACCCTTTTGGACATGTCATGCAGCTCAGAGCATGGCCATCCATCGTCACTCCCAAATCCATCTTTCCCCAAACAGCAACTCCAGCTCCACAGTAAACTGTCACAGGAGCTTGGGTCAGACTCCAGGGGCAGAACCCAGCAGGGCATTTGGGTTGGAGCTGTGCTAACAACCACTGCAGTCACCTACTGAACAACTGTGAAACAGAAAAATGTATTTCCCCCTATTGCTGTTTGCTTTCCTATCACATTTCATTACATCAGTCCTGGCTAGATAAATAAAACAGGACAATGCAAATCACATCCTAGTTTCCTGTGGACAGCACTTTGGAGGATGATCAGCAGCTTTCCCACGCATGGGGGGCCTAAGAAATAACAGGGCATTGTTTCCTGGCAGACTTGTACACAGGAGGGGTTGTTCTTACCCAGCGATTTAAACACTGTTGTTTTCTCAGGCAGGGCTGGTTTTGTGCCCTTCACTACTTCTCCCAGCTCAGCAAAAATCTCAGCCTGTGAAACAAACACATATTTACACAACCCAGCATATGTGTGGATAGAACAACAAGAGAAAACATTTTTCCCCCTGAGCCATTTCAAAAGAAACAACTGCTCCAGTTCTGCTAGCCCAGACCTGGTTCCTTTGCATGGTGAAGCAGATCAATATTCAGACAAATAATACAGGAGCTGGACAGAAGCCACAGAGAAGCAGAATGATTTTCAGAGAAAGACAGCTGGCAGACTTGCCTCAGTCAGCAAGCTGCTGCTAGAGTGGACAGCTTGTAACCTATCCAACAAGTCCCAGGGCATTCCACACACCTTAGCATATGCACAGCTCTTCTGCTACAATCTGAACAATTGGAAATGGCATTTTCTCTGCAAGAACATTAAAAGAGGAAAACAATCCTCAAACAGTCCCTGCCAGCAAATTCCTGCAGATCACTGTGTGCTTGGCTTCTGTTGCCCATTTTCCAGAGCCTTGATCTGTGTCAGCCACACCAAAAAGTCTTAGGGGAAGGAAGTTGCAGGTTTCAGTAAGTAGATTTGCAAATCTTTAATATAGAACTGTCAACTGTTCCAGGAAGTGTGGGTCTTCCAAAAACATACCCTGGTACTGTACACAAAGGCCAACAGTGAAAGCAACGCTGTGGTTGATACTGAGCTTGCATGGTTTTGATACAGACATGTAGTAGCCTCAGCCTGAAACCAGTTTCTCTTGCACTCTGTGCCTGGAAATGTAACTACATATGATGCTCTGGGATGCTGCAGTGCAGCAGGAGCTGAGCACCACCTCAGTTCAAACACAGGCCAACTGCCACATAATGAAGTCCATAATGAAGAAGGTCTCACCTCTGATAATATCACATCTCCTGATTCTGTCAGAGCAGCTTCTCTGGAATCCACAATCAGAACAGAATTCTTCATCAGTTCATCATCCAGTTCTCTCCAGTCTGGTCTGCTTGCTCCAACAGCTAAGACAATAAAACTGATGAACTTGGGAGGAATGTTTAAAGGAAACTCAAACCACCTTTTGTCCAAAAGGCAGGTCTGAAGCAAAAATGGTCATGACTGGGGAAAGGGAGCACACAGAGTTAACTAACATCTGACACAGCTCCAATAAGGCATTCAATATTGGACTTGTTAGTAGAAAATCCCTGTCAGCAGACTTTGGGTAGCTGAAGCATAAGAAATTCACCTCCCCTCATCTGTTATCTCTTGTACCCCTGCCATTCATCAGACTTTTATAGTCCTTTTATTTGATTCAGATTTGGTTTGTTATGTGTCTACAGAGAAAAAAAAATCAATAATCCCTCAGTTATGCAGAGGAGAAACAAAGTATTGCATAGCAAAGACTTGCTCATGCAGAGAGCTCAATGTCACTAACTGGGATTTCAAAACATAGAGCCCTCCACTATTTCCTTTTAAACATATAAGAAGTGCAAATCTACAATCTGCTCACCTGGAGAAGCTGAGAACAAAAGCCAAGGAGCTTGGCTTTAAATACAACAAGAATCATAGAATCAACCAGGTTGGAAGAGACCTCCAAGATCATCCAGTGCTGAGCACAGGGGCAGAAGAACCTCCCTTGTCCTGCTGCCCACACTGTTCCTGAGCCAGCCCAGGATGCCATTGGCTCTGCTGCCCACCTGAGCACTGCTGCCTCAGCTTCAGCTCCTCTCTACCAGCACCCCCAGCTCCCTCTCTGCCTGGCTGCTCTCAGCCACTCTGTCCCCAGCCTGTAGCACTGCTTGGGGTTGTTGTGCTTAGCTAAGACAACTACCACCTAACAACAAGCAAAATCAAAAGCAGCTATATTATACTAACTATTTTTTGAGTGCCCAGCTATTAGGGCATCAATGCCACGTTGCCTGCATGCCTCTTCAAGCAGCACAAAGGCCTCAGCAGAGAGGACAGGGCAGAGAAAGCAGAGGGGTCTTTGTGTCGCCTCAGTGCCTTGTAGGCCTTAATTGATTCTGGTTGTACTTGTGCCTTCCATGCCCTGACCCAACACAGACAACAACCTTCAACAACAAAGGGCTAAATTGAGTCTGAAAAATCGGTAGGATGCTGCCTATGTGGGACTGGTCTTCAAATTGTTCCCTTTGACAAGTCTCCTTTGTCCTGCTGCCATGCCATTTGGAAAGTGCATCTGAGCCAAAGGCACCAGGAACAAAACAAACAAACGTGGCTACTCCAGAGACTCCAAACAATAGTGTGGCAACATCACTGCAAGCAAAAAAGAGCAGCCTCCAAACTCTCCACATAATGAGAGGTCAAGTGATGGAGTTCTTAGCTCAGCTCTTGTGTGTTTTCCACTCAAGTTAAAAAAGAATAAAGTAAATTTTAGAAGGTGATCAGCCCAAAGAGGAGCAAGTAGAGGCTCTTCTAAAAGTGGGTGAAGAAAAGACTGGAATGATTCCCTAGTAGTTGGTGTGAGCAGGAAGCTCTTTGGAAATAACAGGCTTGTGTGGGTTAAAGGAGAGAGCATCGAGTGAGCACAGGGTGGCAAAGGTGATGCAGCACTATACAACAACACACAAGCATGTTCTATGCTCTAGCAAGCATCTGGTGATGGCTTCAGGCACCCAGGGGAACACAGGGGTGGGAACAGTGGTCCTCACTGCACGGGGAAAGCCAAGAGGCTGTGCCGAGGAGCACAGAGTACTGCTCTGCCGCAGTCCCGATGCCAAGCAATACAGTGACTACAGCACCTTACGAGCCTGAGAAGAAAGCATACCATTGATGTGGGCACCTGGCTTCACCCAGGCTCCAAACAGGATTGGTGTAGTCGCCATAGTGACTGTCACAATCACATCAGCCCCAGCGACTGCCTCCTGAGCAGAGGAGCAGACCTGCACCGGGCCACTGGCTGCGGCGGCAAACTTCACTGCTTTCTCCTTGGTGCGATTCCATATCCTGACCTTCAGAGAGAAACCAAAGCAACCAACGAGGAGCCAAAACAGATCAGCTTGGAGCATTTCTCCTTGGTGAATCACAGCAGTTTTGGTTTTCAGTAGATAGCTAAATGTGTCCCAAAGGTGGGGGCTTCTCCCCATTAACGTTCTCATCATACAAGTGGCTGGTCATGTATATGTGTGTCTGTGTTTGAGCAACTGGTTTGTGATGCTCTAGAGCTGGGTTTTTAAAATGCACATAGGACAATAAACATATTTAAGGGAAAGCTTACCCAAGTATGGCATCAACAGTGGGATTTGCTCAGACAAAAAAGATTACTTTCTTTCCAGCCCTCCCCTCCTTTTTTTTTTAAGGCCAAGATCTAAGTAAGAAATTCTACAGCTCCTCAAAGCATTCTTGGGTTCTGCAGGAACAGAACCAAAACATGATTAATTCTGTACCTTCTGTGGTGAGCTGACCATGGCTGGACACCAGGTGCATGCCAAGCCACCATAACACTCCCCTCCTCAAAAGGATGGGGAGAGGAAAAAATAAGAGTGGAAAAACCCTCAGGGGTCAGGATAATAGGAGTTTAATAAAGCAAAAGTGGAATCATAGGAGAACCAAAGATCAATTCTCTGCTTCCCATCAGTAGGTGATGTCCAGCCACTTCCCAGGAAGTGGAACCTCAGTACACAGTGGCTGCTTCAGAAGACAAACATCATAATGACAGCTTCCTCCATCTCCCTTCTTAGCTTTTGCTACTCAGCAGACTCATGCAGTATGGAATCTGCAGTATGGAATCATGCAGTAAAGGATCTTTGGCCAGTTTGGGCCAGCTATCTTGCTTATGTTCCCTCCCAAGATCTTGCCCACCTCCAGCCTACTGGTGAGGAGGGAACGTTGGAGAGACAGCCTTGATGCTGCGCAGGCAGTGCCCAGCAGAAGCCAAAACACCGCTGTGTTATCAACACTTCCTGGCTACCAGTACTAAGCACTGCTCTGTGAGGGAAAATTAACTCCCTCTTCGGCAGGACAATAAAACTTCAGGGGCTATACTTTAAGAGCTCCCAAAACAAAGGAAAATAAATGCATCCTGTTAAGATGTGTCCCTTACCTCTTTAAAGGTGAACAGCTCTGTGAAGATCTCATAATGGCTGTATGCTTGCACACCAGCTCCCAAAATGCACAGCACTTCAGCAGAAGCTGGCATCAGCAACTACACAGCATGGGATGGAACAGAACAACATGTGAGGATACTAACAGAGATGACAAATCCATAGCCAAAAACACAACAGAAGGCAGTAACCTTAGTCCTTTTAAACACAAGATGTTATTATGCAAAGGCTACTACTGAGTCATACAAACAGAAACCAATATTACATTGCCATTATAGAGACAGAATTGTCTGTAACAGGAAAGAAGTGTAGTGGCAGCAGCACCAAAGTCTGTCTTGGCATAATTCCATCACTGAATCATCTGATTCTTGATCTGAGCCTTAACATGCAACAGCATGAGCCAATCCAACTCCAGCCTTAGTATACTGCACTACACCTACGTGGCTCATGAAATGCTGACAGCTCCCACTGGCTGCAAATAGGGCTCAGGATACAGACAGCTACCAGAACTGAAAGTGGTAGCTGCATGGGTAAACTGGTCCTGCTAGCCCCATGCTGCATGTGGGTTATTGCTGTTGATTTGTTTGTGTCTTGGTTGGGGTCTTTCATTGGTTGATTGGGTTTGGGGTTTTTTTTCAGTTCACTGAAGCCAAAAAAATGACCTCCTGAGCATGTTTGCATTATCAGAGCCATACTATGTATGCAGCCAGCACTGTGAAAAGCAGAGATGGTTCTGAGAAGCGAGTTTGCAGTTCTGCAGTCACGTTTGGTTCCCTGCTTTAGCTCTTGCCTGTGATTCACCACTACTTAGCAGAGCTGGAGCCCAGCCCTAAGCTACCTTTGTGTCTTGTTTACGCATTTGCAGGGGCTGCTCACTTCGGTCTAAAAAGCTTTAGAATGGTCTCGGCTCTCCACACTTATTCTACTGCAAATAAATTCCAAAAACAATCTCACTGATCCCAGTTTTTCAGCAGCAAGAGCTCTTTGTTCCTTTCAAACCACTCTGAAGCACAGATTTCAAAGGTTCCCTGCATAAAAGCAGAGGTCTTTGAAAAGCAAATGCCATACAGAGGACAAGATGACAACTATGAGCTAAACCCAAACACTTGTGAAATTTTCCCAAAACAAGAAACAACAGTGGAGGATCTAATCTTGAGGTCCCTTCGGCAGCCAAGCTCCTTTAGGCCAGCACAGCCTTGACAGTGTAAAAACTGTCAGAACTGCACAAGCAGAGAATGGCTGAGATGAATGCAGTTAAACTCATGTCCAAGGAATCTATGGTGAATTGTTCTGTCCCTTGCTTCAGGGGAAACCCCTGGGGACAGGCTCCTCACTCCAATTTTGTGTCAATTTAGTTCTACTGCCATGGGCAGACTCAGGCTGGCATGAAGACTGCCACTAATGAAGTGGTGAGATCAGCGCCCATTATGATGGTAAAGCTGGGTGAAAAACACAAGTAGCTTCCAGTTCTGGCCCTCTTCCTACTTCATTCTTTGAGGTAAAGACTAAAACCTGGGTGTGCAATAGACAGAGATTTGCTCTCTTCCTTACAACCTGGGTGTGCAACAGGCAGTCCTTTGCTCTCTTCCTTACAACCTGGGTGTGCAATAGGCAGTCCTTTGCTCTCTTCCTTAACACCTGGGTGTGCAATAGGCAGTCCTTTGCTCTCTTCCTTACAACCTGGGTGTGCAATAGGCAGTCCTTTGCTCTCTTCCTTACAACCTGGGTGTGCAATAGGCAGCCCTTTGCTCTCTTCCTACTGTTAGGAGCCCAACCAACTATAGTTCTCTTAAAAAGTTAATTAAACTGCAAGCATTTTCTACCAAACTGAAAGGATGCAAAGCAACATACAACAAGATACACCTCACCTATCCTCAGGCACTGAAGTTTGCTGCAGGTGGGGATAGCAGTCTGGATATCTTCAAGTGACAACAGAGAAGCTGACAGACATCTATCCTGGGCATCACCCATCTTAAGAAAGCCCACAGTGCTCCCCAGGAACGTGCCTGCCCCTGCCCCTTTCTGCAGGTCCCATGCAACCTACCTGCTCTAGCACAACAGTACAAAACTAGCATCAACACAAACTGACTTCATCACCACACCGCAGAAGAGACTTCAAATTCCTACAGCAGCGTGCAGAACAGGCCACACAGCCAGCTCATACCTTCTGCAAGCACAAAGCCACCCTGAGCCTCAAACCAGAACAGTCTGAATCTAAGTGTTCCCTGAGGTGTGTGTGTTATCAAAAATCCCACTTACGGTTCTATTTGATGGAAACTCACATGAACTGCAAGCCATTTAGATCATTCCTGCTAGCCACTCCACAGCTGACACCACCACAGTGGTCCCAGCAGAGGGGAACAGAAGGCATACCTTGGTGGCAATGGCAGAAACCGCAGCAGTTCGTTTGGCTGTGATGACACTGCCATCTAGGAGCTGCAAAAACAGAAAAGTTCAAACAGGCTGAAATCAACTCTGAAAAAGATGAGTAAGTACCAAACATTTTCAGTCAATTGGGGTATTACAGGGCACAGACAAGCACATAAATGTTGGCAATTACCACTAAAGCAACCACAAACCAAGTAAAAACACATGTTTAAATTGAGCAGACTCTCAGTTCCACTTCTTCCATGCCACTGCCCACCAGGACAATGGGAGTGAAATCTGGTGAGTCACTCCTAACTCACACAGCTCTTCACACACCGCACTTCCCTGCCTGGGAATAGACCATAGAACCAACCAGGCTGGAAGAGAGCTCCAAGCTCAGCCAGCCCAACCTAGCACCCAGCCCTGCCCAGCCAACCAGACCATGGCACTAAGTGCCCCAGCCAGGCTTGGCTTCAACACCTCCAGCCACGGCCACTCCACCACCTCCCTGGGCAGCCCATTCCAATGCCAATCACTCTCTCTGACAACAACTTCCTAACAACATCCAGCCTAGACCTCCCCTGCCACAACTTGAGACTCTGTCCCCTTCTTCTGTTGCTGGGTGCCTGGCAGCAGAGTCCAACCCCACCTGGCTACAGCCTCCCTTCAGAGAGTTGTAGACAGCAATGAGCTCTGCCCTGAGCCGTCTCTGCTGCAGGCTGCACACCCCCAGCTCCCTCAGCCTCTCCTCACAGGGCTGTGCTCCAGGCCCCTCACCAGCCTTGCTGCCCTGCTCTGGACACATTCCAGTACTTCAATATCTCTCTTGAATTGAGGAGCCCAGAACTGGACACAGCACTCCAGGTGTGGCCTGACCAGTGCTGAGCACAGGGGCAGAAGAACCTCCCTTGTCCTGCTGGCCACACTGCTCCTGAATGGGTCTAACAGCAAACAGTGCACTCAGGAGACACCAGGGAGCACTGCAAGCCAGCCCTGGCAAAGCCCTGCACTCTTGGTCCACAAAGAGGGATGGCAGGCACCCATGACTTTTCTGTGATGCTTATCACAGGCTGTGGGGCACTGCTGCCTCCATCTGTCTTAGTTACTGTGTACAAATTAATTTAGGAGGTTAAAAAGCTGATGTGTTTTATAGAATGGTTTAAGTTGGAGGGGACTTCAAAGCTTATCCAGTTCCAACCCCCTACCATAGGCAGGGACACTTCCCACTAGAACAGGTCACTCAAAGACTCATTCTACCTGGCCTTGAACACCTCCAGGGAGGTTGTGGAGCACAGAATCACCCAATGTGATCTTTGATCACATTGGGTGATTCTGTGCTCCACAACCTCCCTGGGCAACCTGTGCCAGTGTCTCACCACCCTCACTGTAAAGAACTTCTTCCTAACATCCAGTTTGAATCTCCTCTCTGCCAGTTCAAACCCGTTACCCCTCCTCCTGTCATTACAAGACCTTGTCAATAGTCCCTCCCTGTTTTCTGGTACAGTTTAGCAACAGAAGCTCAATATACTTTCCCTGGTCAGTTTTGGCTCTTTAATAGTCATTATTACAAAAGTGCAATGCAAATGGTCAATATTATTTAAAAACTCTTAAATTCCTTAAACAAACAAATCAGGACCGAATGCTATTCCCTGTTATATCAACTGCAAATCTCTTTAGGTCAACTCAGGCCATTCAGTATCTGAACGGGGTCCAGGGAAAAGCTGGGGAGGGACTTTTCAGGATATCAGGGAGTGGCAGGAGTGGGGGGAATGGAGCAAAGCTGGAGGTGGGGAGAGTCAGCCTGGAGGTGAGGAGGAAGTTGTTGAGCATGAGAGTGGTGAGAGGCTGGAATGGGTTGCCCAGGGAGGTGGCTGAGGCCCCATGGCTGGAGATGTTTGAGGCCAGGCTGGCTGAGGCTGTGGGCAGCCTGCTCTAGGGTAGGGTGCCCCTGGGCATGGCAGGGGTTGGAACTGGCTGCTCCTTGTGCTCCCTTCCAACCCTGACTGATTCTGTGATTCTATGATTCTAACTCAAGATAAATTATTTATTTAGTTAAGATTTCCTCCCCCCCCTTTCAAATGCAAGGTAAATTTTCCTGATCTCTTCCAGCCAGCCTGTCAGCTAACAGACTCCCTTCACATCGATCACAAGTGACAGCCAACACGAGTGAGAGTTAGGAGGCTTTAGACTAAATCCTGATCCGGCACGAGGCAGGTAAGCAGATGGATTTACAGCAGCACCAGCTAAGAGTCAAGAGGCAGAACTGTCGAGAGCCGTAACAGCGAAGCAGAAGCGTGCACGGAACTCACAGCTTTTAAAGAGCCGTTTCTGGGGTCAAATAAGAGGATGGTCGCCTGGTGCGAAGGGACAGAAGAATCCTTCTTGTGCTCATAAAAGGTCACCAACTTGGTTGTCAGAGCATCATCTACAGCGCTGTAGGCAGGCATGACTCCTAGGTACCTTGTAAGAGAACCACTCCCGTTACTTCAGTCCCTTCGGTACGAGAGCCTACGGGCACCGCAAGCGGCTCCCGAGCAGCGAACCAGGGACACGATACCAGTGCCGCTTTGACGCTCTAATTCCTCCGCCGCAGGCCCGGCCCCTCGTTACCACAACCCAGTTCCCCCCTCCGGAGGGTCCGCACCTTCTCCCACAGGCGGCACTGCCTTGCTGCCCGCCGGCTCCGTCAGGCCGCCCCTCCCCCGCCCCCGGGAAGACAAGCCGGCTGCCCGCCCGCCTCACCCGCCGTGCCGGTGCACCGGCACCACGGTGCGCACGGGCTGCACGACGCCTCCCGCCGCGCCGGCAGAGAAGTTGGCCAGGGCAGCCTCCAGCGCCGGCAGCAGGAGGCTGGCACGGTGCAGGTGCTTCTCCACCTCCTCGGCGCCGATGAACACAGGCGGAGTCGAGCCCATGGCGATCGCCACAGATACCAGGCAGCGCCGCACGCCACCGACGAGCTGATCGCTCGGCGCTGACGCTATGTAATTAGCAGCAGCCTCCGCCCCCCGGCCTGGCACCGCCCCGTGGCCCGCCCCGCACCCCCGCTGCGAGCCGCCGGTGTCCCAGCTACGCCTTACGGGCACAGCGGAGATCAGCACCCCGCCGGGACCGCTGAGGGCTACGCAACGAGCGCGCCCCGTCAGGCACCGCCGCGGGGGAAGGTGGCTGGGAACGCCAGGAAATGGATCTGTTGTGATTTACTGGCTCGCCACGGGCCGAAGGCATCGCCGCGCCTCCCGCGCCCGGGGAGGCGGAGCAGGGGAGGCGGAGCAGACGCCGGGGAGCAGACGCGGCGGAGCAGGGGAGGCGGAGCAGACGCGGCGGAGCAGGGGAGGCGGAGCAGACGCGGCGGAGCAGGGGAGGCGGAGCAGACGCCGGGGAGCAGACGCGGCGGAGCAGGGGAGGCGGAGCAGACGCCGGGGAGCAGACGCGGCGGAGCAGGGGAGGCGGAGCAGACGCGGCGGAGCAGACGCGGCGGAGCAGAACTCCGCCTGCCAGCCGCGCAGTGTCGCTCTACGCTCGAGGCGTGAGCCCGAGCCCGAGCAGTCGAGTTCGGCTGTCTGCTCGCTAGAAAGTCCGAGCGGCGCAGGGCGTGCCGGGAAGGCAGAGTCCTCCTCCGGCGTAGCCATCTTCTCCTCGCCAGGCCGAGCGGAGCGGCGCGGAACCATGAAGGCATTCCCGGTGGTCGCGCGTTCTCTCTCGGTGAGGGCGACCTGAGCGCTTTGTGCGCGGTGGGGGAGAGGCACACGTGGCAGTGACAGTGCTTGTGCGAGCCTTGGGAGCTGTGAGCGGGTCTGACCCCAGCCAGCCCCGGGGCTCCGCGCCGGCGGGGCGGGCAGCGGGTGGGCGACCAACCGGGCTGGTTTCGAGCTTATGGGGCTGTCCCTGGGTGGTGCGGATGGGGGCTGGGGCCAGGGATGGGGGCCGAGCTGGCCGGGTGGGTGGTGTAGCGAGGCTGAAGGTCAGACGGGCCGCGGACCGGGCCCGGGGTGGCCTGCGCGGAGTTCCGTGGCTGGGAGCTCCCCGGGGGCTTCATCGGGGGTCTCTCGGGAGCAGCACACGGGGCAGGGCTGGCTGCGTGGCCGGCGGGAGAGGAAGAGTGGTCTCTGAGGGGATCCTTTCTCGCTGGGGAAGCTTCAGCTGCGTGTGGGAAGGAGGTGCCCTTGGCGAGTGAGGCTCGGGCTGTCCCGGAGACGTGCAGCAGGCAGAGGGCTCGCAGACGATCTGATGTTAGATCTCTGCTGCAAATGCTGGCTCGGGTGGGATGGCAAATTGTTTCCGAGTGACGGTATGTTCATGAGCCAATTCTAGATACGCACTACTAATTCACAGGCAAGTAGATTTAGTGGTTAGCATTAGATGCCAAATTAGCAGTGGGAGGAGTCTCTCCTGGACTCCGTATACGTAGAACAGAGGCTGTCAAAGGGAGGGCAATTACATCGCTGGTATCCCTAGAACTGAGTGCAGCAGCGCTTCTGTCACTCAGATTTTTACTTTTCATGGGAATTAAGTTATGTTTTTAATGTAAGAAGCAATAAATACACTTACTCTGCAAGTAAGAGAAACACTCAAAAAGAGTGAAAGGGAATAATAGCATTTTGGATTCAAAATCAGTAGTCTTGTCAGCTACTGAAGAGAAGGCTGAAACGATGTTCACCTCTTCAGTTGGAGACCTGCTTCTGGTTATTACTCTGCAGTTTGGTTATTCACACAGATCCCCTCTTCATGTGCAGCACTCAGTGTAGATAGGGGTTTTGAGAGATGACTCTTCAGGAGCTGAGCTGCCTACACCTGAAAAATAAGAAAATCATCTTCAAAGCTGTGTTCTGCACGTGTGGATTGCTGTAGTGGTTCATTCAGTTAATTGCTGTGCAGTGGTCCTGCAGACTATATAGTACCAGTAGAGATTCCAGCTTTCTGAAAGTAACACTTCTTGAACTTCCAGAGACCTCACGTAAGTCATTGCACAGGTTCCAAGGGTGTTGTGAAAAACAGTCAGAGGAATTGCAAGGGAATAATTTCATTGCTGTGAGGCAAGAATTCATTTGCTGTATTTCCCACTCTAAAATGATTTGCTTTCTCAGCATGCAGTGAAGCATGTGAAGAACTAATTCAGGAAATCCATTCCCTTATGCTTTCTCCTGCAGAAGAGGCTTTATTCGCTTAAAGTAGCTCCTAAAGTATCGCCTCGAGCCTCAGCAGCTGCAGACCGAGTGAAGTTATCCCCAGAGTCTGAGGATCTTGAGGTTAGTATGACTACTGGTATCTTTTTCTCTCTCTTTTTAATTTATTTTTTGAAACCCAACCAAAGCAGGACTGTGACAGTACTTCCAGTGGATGACTAAAGCAATTCTTTTGGTTTTAACACAGATCACAAAATTACCAAATGGCTTAGTTATTGCGTCTCTGGAAAACTACTCTCCAGCTTCGAGAATTGGTGTGTTTATCAAAGCAGGCAGCAGATATGAAACTGCTAGCAACTTGGGAACTGCTCACTTGCTTCGTCTTGCAGCTAATTTGGTAGGTGTTTATTCTCTTTCATGATATGTTTGCAGTAGGTGAAGTGGTGGAGGGTTTATGACTGCAAAAAGGACCTTGAAGGTAAAAAATGTCATTGAGAAATATCAGTGCTTCCTGGAAGACAGGCAGTGATCATTTATTTAGAATTATCCTCTCCAATCTTAAACTAGATAGACAGAAGATATGTTTGTTTTGAGCTCTGCCTAGTACTCAGTTAAGCTGCAGTGAAAGTTCATTTGGGTGACTGATAGCAGTTTTGTGTGTGTGAGGAATATTTCTGAACAGTTTTTCTTGCTACTGCCATCAGGATATTTTTAAGCTCCTCCTTTTCCCATTTATGTCTAGCTTCAGTGACACAAGATGCTGTTGGAGCAGATACATATCATCAGGTTGAAAAAAACAGCAATTAAATTCATTAGTTGCAGGTCCTTAAACAGTTGCTCTAAGGACTACCTTGTGTAGGTACTGCAGGAGTGACATGTGGATGCTGTATCTGAACAGCCTCTTCGCTTCCACTGGGCTAGATGTCCCATGGGCCTGACCAGCTGTGACCGTGCCCAGTGCTCCTGTTTATCTCAGTTGCTGTCCTGGCTCTGGCTGCAGATGTAATCACAAGCTCTCACCACATACCAGCCAGGCTGTGAGAATTGGAGCCACTGATTTAGTTGGGACAATTAACGAGGCAGGAATTATAAAATATGTATCATAGGATCATAGAATCAACCAGGCTGGAAGAGACCTCCAAGCTCATCCAGTCCAACCTACCACCCAGCCCTATCCAGTCAACTAGACCATGGCACTAAGTGCCTCATCCAGTGTTTTCTTGAACATCTCCAGGGGTGGTGACTCCACCACCTCCCTGGGCAGCCCATTCCAATGCCAGTCACTCTCTCTGCCAAAAACTTCCTCCTAACATCCAGCCTAGACCTCCCCTGGCACGACTTTAGACTGTGTCCCCTTGTTCTGTTGCTGGGTGCCTGGCAGAAGAGCCCAACCCCACCTGCCTTCCAGGGTAGCCACACAGCACAAACATGTCTTTGCTGTACTGTGGATTCTGTCCGTATCAGTTTCAGGAAAACAATCAAATATCCCTGCTTATTTCCTCTTTCCCAACCTCTGTCCAAAGTTAGTTTCCCCAGACAGTAATCAGCATAATAGTACACGTAGGCATTCCTTGTCCTGGTTTTACCAGGCTTACCTGATTCCAGAAATCCTATTAAATGTTCAGGTAAGCCTGGATCATTCTCAAAGAGGCTGGAGAGCAAATATGTGAGATTTTGGTGGAAAGTTGGAGAGGATGCTAGAAATGATTTGGAGTAGGGATGCAGCAAGTTCACTCACCTTTCAAAATAGCTCTTGTGTAAGTGCATGAACAGACACTGTACCAACTTGGCCTGTGCACTGGAGAACCTCAGGCAAAGCTGCTCTGAAGAGAGCTGGAATGTTAAGTTTCTTTCTTTTGTCTTTTTTTCAATAGACTACTAAGGGAGCATCTTCTTTCCGGATTACTCGTGGCATTGAAGCTGTTGGGGCCAGCCTAAGGTTTGTAACCATATGTAATAGTCATCTGTCTTGGTAAGCTGCAGACAAGCTGAATGACTGAAGGAAACTTCAAATGATAAGCCTTATGTGGTAATGCTACTTGGGTGGTGAATGTTGCCAATGGACATCTCTTGTACTTCTGACTTCAAGAGTATACCTATGGTTTGGCTTTTTGAAATGCCTTTTCAGTTAACAAAATACAGATGATAACCTCTCCTCCTGTGTACCTGGAAGAACTATAATTTGTCCAGAAAGCTTGATGCTCTGACTGCCTTTTCAGGCTTTGAAATTAAACTTCCTGAAGTGAGCAGATTTTTTTTTCTCCAGCTTTTGTGAACAGATATCACTTAGCAAACTGGAGTTTTGAGAACACTTCAGACAGTAGTTGTCTTTTGTGATTTGGGAATTTAAAGCCTAGAAAACAAGCCTAAGAGAAAATGAAAAAGGATCTCTTTTTGCCTGCTTTCTTGCAGTGTATCTTGAAATAATGCAGTAAGATGTTTTATATAGAATTGGGTTAAAAGCAGTGTTTTAGGTAACTTGAGATTATGCTTTTTTGTTAGTGTTAATTGCAAATACATTGAAAGAAATGGAAAAGACCAACTGTTTTCTACCCAAAGACTATAATCTAAATTGCCTTGCTCAATTCTTAGGCACATTTGCTGCTCAGCCTTATTTGGTTTACCTTGAATTAACACAGTATGTTAAATTCTTGTGGTCAAAAGATATTTGTTATTACTTGAATACTTAAGATAGCAGTTTTAGTTATGTCTGTTTCTGCTCTCTGTATGTTATGACTCCTTTAAACAGCCATCTGAAGGGGATTAAAGGTTAACTGGATATTCTGGTCAATGTCTTGCTGGCAAAATGAATGGTGTTTGAAAACACAATTCTGTATTCTCTGCTGAAATGGATTTTTATCTTTTCCCCTTTAGTGTGTACTCAACAAGAGAGAAAATGACATACTCTGTGGAATGCCTGCGTGACTATGTGTAGGTATCCAGATGTGCTGTAATCTGCATTGCTGCATTCTTGGCAGACTGCTCTGTAGTAGACACTCCTCATTTTGCAGGAAGCAGCAAGAGAATCATTAAGGTTGAAAAAGACCACTAAGGTCACCAAGGCCAGTCATCTGCCCAATACTGCCAGGTCCACCACTAATCCATGTCCCAGAGTGCCCTGTCTACACCTTTTTTCAAACACCTCCAGGCACAGTGATTCCACCTGCCTGGGCAGCCTGCTCCAATGCCTGACCACTCTTTCAGTAAAGAAATTTTTCCTAATACCAACCTAAACCTCCTTTTATGCAGTTTAAGGCCACTTCCTCTTGTCCTGTTGCTAGGTACTTAGGGAAAGAGAACAACACCCATCTCACTACAGCCTCCTTTCAGGTAGTTGTGGAGAGTCATGGGAAGTGACAACCTATGCTCATGTGTTTGGAATCAATAAGTGACTGCTTTAATGTTCATCTTCTGTATCATTGAGCATACAAATCTTAGAAAGCTGAAGTTGCATAGAATGGTCTAGGTTGGAAGGGACCTCAAGGATCAGCCAGCTCCACCCCCCTGCCATAGGCAGGGATGCCTCCCACTAGAACAGGTTGCTCAAGGATTCATCCAGCCTGGCCTTGAACACCTCAGAGATCACATTGGGTGATTCTGTGCTCCACAACCTCCCTGGGCAACCTGTGCCAGGGTCTCACCACCCTCACTGTGAAGAACTTATTCCTAACACCCAGTTTAATCTCCCTCTTCCAGTTGAAACCCATTATCCCTCATTCTGTCATTACAAGACCTTGCACTCTCAGCAGTGCTCTGTACATTAGTGCTAATAACTGGTCTGCTTCCAGTGATAGATTTTGTTTTTACTGTGTTGCTTACAGATCAAATTGCTTTCAGTTTCCTTCTTCTGTGGTGTTTAATGCCTTTAACTTCTTTTATCTAGTGATACAGTAATGGAGTACCTCCTTAATGTCACCACAGCACCAGAGTTCAGACCATGGGAAGTAACTGAACTTCAGCCACAATTAAAAGTTGACAAAACAATTGCATTTCAGAATCCTCAAGTTGGTAAGTGTGCTTTCTGATCCACACTGGCTTCCTGGGAGTTTCTTTAAAACAAAAAGCTTTTATAAAGATAAAGTTTCCTTTCTGCTCTGTGACATGACCACTTCATTTGCAGCTTTTCCTTGTTGATGGGCATGGACTTTCTGTAGTTAGAGAACTCTATTTAAATACAAATCTGAAAGACTTCCTGAGTGTGTGGTTATTTTAGTGTAAAAGCAGCATGTATTTTATGATGCTAAAAGTGGATTGCAGGATTACATTAAAAAAATTAGGTGCATGGCTTAAAAAAAAACAACCAAGAACCCAGCACAAAGCCTATTCCAGTATATCTTCTGTTACTTAACTCCAGACATCCAAGTTCATCCAGGTAGTTCTGTGTACTAAACACCATTCTACTACTTTGTGAACTCATTAAAGGTGACATTGCTGTGCTGGGCTTTGGGAAAATCTCTGGCTTGCAGTTCTGCTATATTTTAAAAGTGGAATCTTTGGGCTTGAATTTGTATGAGCCAGAAAATGGTTTCATAGTAAGTGAATATTTTCAGTTAAGAGTTACATTCACAGTCAGAAGCCTGAAGAAAGGAATGTTCTCTTTCTCTTGAGAATATTTGGAGACTATCAGAAATGAGGATAATGCTGGTGGATGCAGGGAAAAGCTGACAAGAAAGGAACTGAAGCCACTAGCATCCTTCATCTGAACAGGGAGGTAGACAACAGCACACAAAGCTACAAGTAGCATTATAAACAGCCTGTGCTTTCTCAAGCTGAAGATCAAGAGATGCTTACAGTGATGATGGTTATCATTCTGAAACTAATTAAACTGGGGTTTGTTGTTGTTTTCTATTGCTTACCCTTTCCCAAACACTGCCTGCATTTGTAGCTTGCTGTTGAGGCCAGAGTGTTGAGCATATGCAATTTGCCTGAGGATTTGGATGAAAGTTCCTTTTGTCTTGGATTATTCCAGATCTGCTTTTGCAGATCTTGTGGTTCTTAACGTGGATGACAGCTCTGTTGCACTGGGATAACATTCAGTTTCATAACCTTCATTGAAAGTAGCTCTTATGTTAATCACTGTCACTGCAACTTTGTTCCTCCTAGGAGTGCTGGAAAACCTGCACGCTGCAGCTTACAAGAATGCTCTGGCAAATTCCTTATACTGCCCATCTTACAGAATTGGAAACATTACATCTGAGCAGGTGGGATTGTGTGAGATAGATCTGTTTCAGTTTCTTTCCCAAGGAGAGATGAAAGAAAACTAATTTAGCAACTCTGCAGTCAGTATTAACTATCATACTAGTTTGAGATTAAAATATTTTTTTCCATGCAGCTTTTAGTTCTGGGTGCAAAGCTCAGGTGCACATTTGGAGGGGTGGCTAACATTGGTGGCTGGCTGTTGGCAGGAAGGCTGTCAATGAAATGCAGGTGTTGAGTGTATAAAGGATTGTTTGGGTCACTGGAGCATGCATAAGAGCTGTTCTGTGTAGCCAGTTCCTTTTGGACTGTGCTGCATTAAGAAGTATAAGGCTGAGCAGTGGATGTCAACAATATGCTTTTCCTTTTTGTTCTTTATTCAAAATACCCTAAACTCTGAATTTCCTATTGCAGCTTCACCATTTTGTACAGAACAATTTCACAAGTGCAAGAATGGCTCTTGTAGGAGTAGGTATGTGTGTTCTTTGATGGAGACTGCAACTCCTGAGGGAAACTGCTGTAGAAGTTGGACTTCTCTGTAGAAGTGAAATGTTACACAGAAATGTTTTCAGAGGGTGGTAACTGCTGTAGCTTGTCATTGTCACCACATGGGATAACTTTTGTGTTGCAGGTGTAAAGCACTCTGTGTTGAAGCAGGTAGCAGAGCACTTCCTGAATATCCGAAGTGGAGCTGGCATTTCTAGTGCAAAGGCTGTCTATCGAGGGGGTATGTATGTCTCTGCTGTCTGTCCCCAGGTACTGATTTTATTATCAATACAGGAATTCAAGGTTGGAAATGGAATCTACATACTTGTACCAAATGCTGTACTTGGGAAGTGACAGGTCACAAGCATCTCCCATCTAAATAAGCAGAGAATTATTCACCACTGTGGAAAGTTGTAGGATAAAACTGAACCTGAATCTCCAACAGAACTTTACCTGCAAGATCATTGTTGTTCACTTTATGGAATAAATCTGGCATATAGTTTCTCTTGGTATTTTTGGGAAGATTCACTTAAGAGTAGATTAAGGACTGTCTAGAAGTGGTGACAGGCTTTCTTTTTAGGGAAGGTCTCCTAGAATGTCATAAGTCTCATAAAAGACAAAGCAGTGCAGTTCTAGAGCCCCCAACACAAGGATATGGAACTGTTGGAGCCAGTCCAAAGGAGGCTACAAAGATGCTCAGAGGGCTGCAGAAGCTCTGCTCTGAGGACAGGCTACAAGACCTGGGGCTCTGCAGCCTGGAGAAGAGAAGGCTTTGAGGAGACCTTATAGTGGCCTTCCAGTGTCTGAAGGGGGCTACAAGAAGGCTGGGGAAGGGTCTACTGACAAGGTCTGGTAAAGACAGGATGAGGAGGAATGGGTTTGAACTGGCAGAGGGGAGACTGAAACTGGATGTTAGGGAAGGGTTCATTGCAGTGAGGGTGGTGAGACACTGGCACAGGTGGCCAGTGAGGTTGTGGAGCACAGAATCACCCAATGTGATCTTTGATCTCCACAACTTCCCTTGGAGGTGTTCAGGGCCAGGTTGGATGAGGCCTTGAGCAACCTGTTCTAGTGGGAGGTGTCCCTGCCTATGATGAGGGTTGGAACTGAGTGATCCTTGAGGTCCCTTCCAACCTAAACCATTCTGTGACTCTGAAAGCTTAGGTGTTTCAGAGCAGTACCTAACACTAACCTAATAGTCACTCTTTAGTTGGAGGATTGGCTCACTCTGTAAACAGAAACGGGATAAAATTTGCAACATCTACTCATTGATTGGAATAACTGCAGTCCAGAGTGAATGGGCTAGTAAAAGACTGAGTAAATGCTATCATGAACAGAAGGTATGCTACTTTTCTGGACATTTGTTACCTGGAGACTCACTGACTTTTATCACTTCATACTATATATGGTTAAGGAACAGGTTCAAATAAGGCACAGTAAGGTACTTAGTGTTGTGCTTGCAAGACAATTTTTACATGTAAGAGACTCTTTCAAATGACCTACAGTCTGTTAGCAGCTTCTTGCTGTCTTCCTGAGTGGATATGTAATAACTTCACACCCTGACTTCTCTTCTGAAACAAACTCCTGCCTGCACATGTCTCTTTCTGTACCTCTGAGCCTACAGTAGTTTCTGAGTGCTGCCTTGCCTTTTATTCTGTTGTTGTATTTCTAGGTGAAATCAGGGAACAGAATGGTGATAGCCTTGTCCATGCTGCTATTGTAGCAGAAGGAGCTGCTGTTGGGAGTGCAGAAGCAAATGCATTCAGTGTTCTTCAGCATGTTTTAGGTGCTGGGCCCCTTATCAAGAGGGGAAGCAATGTCACCAGCAAGTTGTCGCAGGGTATCGCTAAAGCAACTGCACAGCCATTTGACGTAAGTTCAGAGGGTTGCTGTACACTCAATGCTTTAGTTGTGCTTTAAGAGGTTACTGCCTCCTGCTAGAATCTTAATTAGCTCATTCTTGGGCAAGTTAAAATATCTCAGAGAAGGTCTGGAATTTCTGTTGCACAAGTGGGAGTTTAGCTTTCTGGATTATAGTATTTTAGATCCCAATAGTAACTGCTTTCCATGCTGTTGGATTGTTCTGATACTTGAAACATTTGATGATGATGCTGGTGGACCTTCCCAGCCACAGCGATTCATAGCAGTTAGATCTTGTGCTGAGGGACTTGTCAGTGTGAAAATAATGTTTGGACTCAATGATCTTGAAGGTCTTTTCCAATCTAAGAAACTCTGTGTTTGTTTTGCAGGCTTCTGCATTTAATGTTAATTACTCTGATTCTGGGCTCTTTGGGTTTTATACCATATCTCAGGCTTCAAATGCTGGTGAGGTGAGTTGCTGATTAGAATTTAAGTATTAATGTAATTCTCAAACTAGTGTTTTGATTGGAGACAGTGAGCGAGCCAGTTCACCTGGTTTCGTACAAGAATGCTGCATGTTGAGTTACAGCTCAGCTGTGTAAGCTGGGAATGAGGCTTGTTTTCTGGGAAGTACAAATGCCTGAGACTGACTGAAGATGGTAAAATACCTTGTTAAGCCTAATGATGCCGTGGGGAACATGCTGGCTCTTGAAGCTGGCAGAATTGGATAAATGAAAAATGGTGAGACCATACAAATGAACATGGTGTTGCAATTTAAACCTCTGCTGGGTTTTGTGTCTCTCTTGGGCTGGGCATTTATTGCTGCATTTTCATCTTTGTTATAAAGCTGCTCAGAATTGAGTTTGGGTAGACAATGCTAACGCTGTCAACCTGCTCTCCCCTGAACTTTATAACAGGTTGAAATTTAGTGCAGGAAGTTTTTAATGATGTAATTTTCCTTAGGTCATTAAAGCTGCTTTGAACCAGATAAAGGCAGTTGCTCAAGGCGGCGTCACTGATGAAGATGTCAAAAAGGCAAAGTAAGTGCATAAGGAAGTGTCTTGTGCATCGTGAAGTGTGAAACTAACTCTGTGCAGCAAAGGAAAGGTCTTGCATGTTGTAGAGAGAAGTCTGAGACTATTCTGTTCAGCAGCACTTGGCATTGTCCTCTCATGTCTGGGGAACTGCTCACTTCCCTGTGGTCAAACTGAGGCTCTCTCAATACTCCTTTTTCCAAAGTTTATTCCCTCCCAGTGCTGTTTCCTGATGAAAATTTGTTATCTAACTTAATGTTTCCAGAGAACTGCTTCAGTGTTAACAATTAGCAAGTAGCAGCAGATGCTGTTGTGCTAATCATACTCAGTAGTATTAGGGTGTAGTTAAATTAGAATCCTAAATTGCATTATTTAGGTAATACCATTTACAGTCACACTGCAGCAATTCCCAAAACAGTTCATTTAGCTAATCTGCATCTTCAGAGAATAGCAATAATGAGGGTATGCAAGTGTAAAGCACTGAATTGGTGATGCTAAATCCCACTGCTAGAAGTACATGCTCCTAGGAACGTTTGAGATGGGGGAAATCACTAGTAGAGATGCAGTAACACCAACCAAGTGTCAGTTTCTAATTTATAGGGGGTTGTGCACTTCAGCTGATGTTTGATCTCCAGGTCCTGTTGAACTGCACTGAGCGTCTAAAAGGAGTTCTGCAAGACAGCAATCCAGTACAGGTTCTCTCGGGTAGCAACACTAAGGCACACACAGATTAGTTTGTCTGATTCCTGGGGTACTTAAAACTGTACTTAAACCAGAAACCTGAGAAATCTGTGTGGAGAGGCTGATTGTTCCAAGACAATAGGTGTTCAAGTACACTGTCAGTTTCACGCCTGGACTCTTTGTAACGCCTCTTTCCAAACAACAGAAACCTCTGTACTTGAAAACCTTTCAGAATGGAGAAGAACCTTGCAGACTGAAAAAGCACCAAAGACTCGTTTCATTTATGGGGAGATTGGGAAAGGTGGTAACAGGACTTAGCTGCTCACTCAACCTTAATGCTGTGTTTGATGGCAGGAACCAGCTGAAAGCGACGTATTTGATGTCAGTGGAGACTGCAGAGGGGTTACTGAATGAAATTGGCTCCGAGTCGTTGATTTCTGGCACACACACATCACCATCTGTTGTTGCTCAAAAAATCGACTCAGTGGGCACTGCTGATGTTGTGAATGTAAGTATGTGTCAGCATCTACAGGTGCTCCTCAGTTGCTGTGTGAGGGGTTTTGTACAAAAGTGGTGCTTGCTTGTGTGTGTTTATAAACAAACATACACTATGTTTTTGAAAAGAGCAACTCATTTCCAAACCCCAGCTGGCCCTCTGGGCCGCGGAGATGCTCAGGGGGCTGGAGCACCTCTGCTGTGAGGACAGGCTGCTGCAAGAGTTGGGGCTTTTCAGTCTGGAGAAGCAAAGGCTTCGAGGAGGTCTTGTAGTAGCTTTCCAGTATCTGAAGGGGGCCTACAGGAAGGCTGGGGAGGGACTACTGACAAGGTCTGGTAATGACAGGATGAGGAGTAATGGGTTTGAACTGGCAGAGGGGAGATCTAAACTGGATGTTAGAAATAGGCTCTTTACAGTGAGGGTTATTGAGACACTGGCACAGGTTGCCCAGGGAGGTTATGGAGCACAGACTTTGATCACATTGGGTGATTCTGTGATCCACAACCTCCTTGAGTGACCTGTTCTAGTGGGAGGTGTCCTTGCCTATGGCAGGGGCTTGGAACTAGATGATCTTTAAGGTCCCTTCTATGATCTTTTGATGTCTTTATTAACAGAAGACCCTTTAAATCATAGAATCAACCAGGTTGGAAGAGACCTCCAAGCTCATACAGTCCAGCCTGTCACCCAGCCCTGCCCAGTCAACTGGACCATGGCACTAAGTGCCCCATCCACTGTTTTTTTTAACACCTCCAGGTCCAAAGGTGCTGTAGGCTAGCTGGGAGTATGTGAAATTCTCATCTACTTCACTTAAATTCACCAAAACTGCCAACTAGAAATCGTGGAAAACTTGGTATTAGTTCCTGTGCAGGCACTTTTGTGTCAGGTCTTTTGGATTCCTGAGTCTAGAATATTTTGTGTGCTTAATACATGACAAATCAATGATAAATTGACATAACTCCATTTCTACTCCAAATTAACTTGTGGCTTATACTTGAAGCAGTGTTCATAAAGCAATTCATCAGGAGAATTTTTGAGAAAGAAACCATGTTTTTCATTAGTCACTGCTCATTTGTGCTGCAGTAACTATGAGCTTTTGTAGTAAGAGACCAAATGTATCTTGGAGTGCATGAATTATTCCAGGAATAACTGTTTTCCAAGTATTAGTGTCTTTTATGTCCAACTGTCATTCTGCTGTTTCCATTTAGACTACAAGGTAAGGAGCAGCAGTAAGTTGAGCAGCAAAAGAAAAATGTTTACTTGATGTAAACCTGCCCAGGGAGGTGGTGGAGGCATCATCCCTGGAGGTGTTCAGGAAAAGACTGGACGAGGCACTTAGTGCCATGGTCTAGTTGACTGCATAGGGCTGGGGGATAGGTTGGACTGGATCATCTTGGAGGTCTCTTCCAACCTGGTTGATTCTATGAGATTCTATGTACTGTGGTAGTGTTGAGATTTGTTGATTGTTGTAGTAACCTGAAGCTGAGGCTATGAACAGCAAAAGCAGCTGTTGCAGAAAAGATTTCCTTATATCCATCTTTCTGATTTATTTTCAGGCTGCAAAGAAGTTTGTCAGTGGGAAGAAGTCAATGGCAGCTAGTGGGAATTTGGGAAATACTCCTTTTCTTGATGAGTTGTAAAAACAAAACTGATGTGGACTCCAGATGGACCTGAGGTCTAAGTCACCTGTGTTCTAAACAAAATACTACTAACGTTATTTATGAATTCAGGTCTTTCAGAAAATTAACCTGGACTAATTGTGGGCTTGAACTCATCAAATAAAGTGCTGAGTTCATACATTTTGTGTTGAGTTTTCTTTGTTTTTTTCATTGAAAGAATGCTGAAAAGTCTGCCTCTGTACACTGGAGGTAAAAGTACAGTGAGAAAATAAAGTGACTTTTAGTCGATCAGAAAATAGAGGTATCAGAATGGTGGCTATGGTGATTACAGACTAATGCTCTGACTGCCACTGTTTGGTCATCTGTTCTTCTATGTTTAGGGAAAAGGTTCTTGATAAGCTTTCTTCACCACCTTTGCATTAAGTAAATGAAGACACTTAGCTTCAAACAAAGGTGAATAGGTTAGACCTCCCTGGCACCTCCAACTGCTAGTTGTCTGGGCTTAACACAGGTACTGGTCCTGAACGCCTTCTCCACAAGTAGCTTTAATGGACGCTTATCAGCAGACTCCTCCCTCCCCTCAAACAGCTTTGTATAGGTAATATTTCCAGCATCTTTGGCCATTTAGCTTTACTGGAAGTCTAGGCCTCTATTAGAAGAAAATAGGCACAATGAAACTTCAGAAGTCTAGTCAAGTTTCAAGCTATTCTGAAAGAAAGGTAAGTTGTTTCAGAGAGGATGCATCTGATACAGAAAGGCAGGAGGAGGAGGAACTGGTGCCACTGTTTTCCATAGCCCAGTATAGAGGAGGTCTCACACCACTAGCACCAAACCAGCACTTGCACAATGTATCCATGGTGAGTAAGCTCCTAACAGTTTATACTGAAAGGTTTCCAATTCTGCATCTTTATCACTACTGGAGCTGGTGCTGACTTTGTCCTTGGCATCTTCACTTACAGCATGACATGATTTGAATGTGCAAGAATTCCCATAGCCACTTAGTAAACTAATCATAGGGACCTACTTCAAATAGTTGTTCTAAAATCAAGCTCATCAGTTCTGAAGCTCCTCTAATAACAAGCCAATACTCTTGTCTGTAGTCCTCTGCACACTACTTCCTTTGGCTTCTGGAAGTTGTACTTTGGCCAACAGAAACTCAAGCTTTCCTTTTTCTGCTCCTTCAGAACAGCAAATTAATTGATCTGTTTAAACATAAGCTTAGAGGTTTAATCTCTTGGAAAGTCCCTTGCTATGTGTTCTTACTTTTTGCTGTTCTAGCCTAATTAGCTCCTTTTAATACTTCATTCCTTTCCCTGCTGCTGAGGTTTCTGTTCTATTAAATCTGTGTGCCTCAGGAAAACTTGTGCTATCCCATCTAGATTAATTATACTTAACTCTATGAGCCACCTTTAGGACTGAGAGCAGTTTATTTTCCAAAGCTTCTGTGTGCAGTGGCTCTCAGAAGGAGTTTATTTTTCCTGAAGTTTAATTTTAACAGTCATTAACCACTGTCAGTGGTGAGACCAACTAAGAAACACATAAGCTTTTAGCAGGGTTGTAGCAAGACCTCCATCTTGGTATCATCAACTACTTGCAATTGCCTGGATCCTCAGCTATTGCAAATTGATAGGATCTCTTTGACTTCAGTGGCATTAATGGAACTCAGGCATCTTAAGCTCACTAGGGAGGCAGGAAGGGGCATGTCTAAAACTAATGTTTGTCCTCAACCTGTCTTCAACTGTAACTAAAAAAGTAAACTTTTGGTGTTAATTTCAAGTCACAATTTTCTACC
Source organism: Pogoniulus pusillus (assembly GCF_015220805.1). NCBI lineage: Eukaryota > Metazoa > Chordata > Aves > Piciformes > Lybiidae > Pogoniulus > Pogoniulus pusillus. The sequence continues at coordinate 30,511,096 of NC_087276.1, read as the reverse complement.
TAAGAAAAATAAATGAAAGTCAATCTTCAGACTAGCATTTTAGCCTAAAATGTAAAAGTTAGTATGCTGTTTCTTGCATGAATAATAAGCAAGGGGTGAAATTCTATGTGCAACATTATTTTTTACTCTGCTGTCATCACAGGAATGAGGAACTTCAGGAATCCATCTGCAGTTAGCCAGTGTTGAGGTACTTCAACACAAGTAGTTCCTGTAGGAATGCAGCGCAGGAATCATAGAATCAACCAGGTTGGAAGAGACCTCCAAGCTCGCCCAGCCTAGCACCCAGCCCTGCCCAATCAACTAGACCGTGGCACTAAGTGCCCCATTCAAGTCTTCTTGAACACCTCCAGGGATGGAGACTCCACCACCTCCCTGGGCAGCCCATCCCAATGCCAATCACTCTCTCTGTGAAGAACTTATTCCTAACACCAAGCCTATACCTCCCTTGGCACAACTGGAGATTGTGTTAGTTACTACTTAGAGGTAAGAAATGTCTCAATGAAATCATAAATTCCTGCAGGGTCCATCCTAAAAGTTCAGGATGTCAAATGTGTATTAGAACATCACCTGCTAGGAAAGAAAATTGACAGCAATCAGTTTAGGAGCTCTGTTGCAATTGAACCTTATCACACCACTGTGGACAGCTGCAGTTCACTTGTTTAGCTCGTGATTGTTCTGAGTGACCATGCTGAACTTCAGGTGGCTTACTCAGTGCTACCTTCCATTCCTGCGTGTGTGTTTAGGCAGGATAAAGGTAAGCTGGTGAATGTGCTCATCAGTCCCACCTCTCAAGAGTGGACAGACCCCGGCAAGGCTGAGCTGAGATTATGCACACACCGTTGTATATCACCTTGCTGTTCACGTGTAGATATGGAGCCAAGTGTACTCCTTCCTCCACAGTGGCTCAGTTTACCTAGGTGGATGCTGGAGAACCTGTCACAGCTGTGTAACCTAATGTTTGTCTAGGCCTTTGGAGGTTTGCAGGACCTGAGTCTCCACAGCAGCTGGTACCTGCCCCTCCGCTCTGAGAACAACCATGACAAGGTAAGCACATCCCTGGAGGTGTTCAAGAAAAGACTGGATGAGGCACTTAGTGCCATGGTTTAGTTGACTGGATAGGGCTGGGTGATAGGTTGGACTGGATGAGCTTGGAGGTCTCTTCCAACCTGGTTGATTCTGTGATTCCATGATTCTACGAAATAAGGCCAGGGGAGTTGTAGAAGCTACTTACAAGAGCTGGTGCAGAATCTGGGGACTTCAGCAGAAAGTGGTGCTGATGGTTTGTATTTGTTTTAAGGGGTAAGGCTGCAAATAATGTTCTTATCACCTGCTGCCAGTGCAGAGCACTCAGCTGCAGCTTTGCAAAAAGCAGTACTGCATCCAACAACAACAGTGTACAGAAGGCCCAGCACCTATATATACCATGGGACATAACAAAACAGGGTTCAAGGGGCTCGTGGGGAGCTGCAATTACTGTTGTAAACCTTTCATTTGGGAGGCTGCAAAAGGCAAACAGAATCATTCTGCAGCAGGCTACAGTTCTCTCAGCAGCCAGGCAGAAACAGCTCCAAAAACCTAAGATCAGCTCCAAATGGCCAATATTTGTCACAGGTCCTCAGCCTCCTTTAAGCTGTTATTTTCTTGCTGCAGTAAATCAAACACATCACATGCCATAAACTACTTGACTCCTTGTTCTTGTAACCTTTATTGAAAATGCTTTTGGAGCTTGCCTTTTCCAAAAGATTGCAAATAGAACTACTTAGTTTCAGTCATTAAGATGCTCTATTTTTTACCTTAGAGATGTAAAAAAACCCAAGCAAACCAACAACAGAATCAGGACCACATAGATCCTTTTGTACACCATAGTTTGTTTGTTTTTTAGGGAACAAGCAAAAGCTTTCAGCTCCTAAGATGATGATGATAATAATAATAACAACAATTATTATTATTATTATTGTTGTTGTTGTTATTTTTGCATGGTTGTAGCAAAGACCTCCATCTTGGTAGCAGCAGCTACTTGCAATTGCTTGTTACTATTATTATTAAGTACTTAGTTCAAATCAGTTTCTCATTTCCACTTGGTATTTTTCCACTGATTTTTAAACTTGGATCAGAAGCACAAAGCCTTTCCTAGCAAGAGGTGAAGAACTCCACTTGATGGGTTTTATTTCCATCTTTCTTACTTGTGCTTGGAATTCTAATTCTCCCTGAAATGTGTGAGAAGAAAGGACTGTCCAATCTATAAAGGCAATGGTGGAAAAATTACCCTCCTTTAAAGATCTGTGTTTTCAATGTACAGCCCGGAGATTTCTAAGTGACTTCATTCCACTCAAGCCTTAGCTTCAGCAATTTCTCTGTTAAAGACAATTTAACACTCAGCAATAACACAGCACACTCTCATCCCCAAACTGCAGTTCATGAGTCTAATGCAATTGGTCTAGGGACCCATGTGAAGCAGTCAAATTTACAGAGCTTTCAATTACAAGCTTAATACAGGTGTCTGACGTTCCACCAGAAGCCTTAATAAGCAGTAATATTCTGTTAGCACTGATAGGCCACAGTTGAGGTTTAAAGCATTTACCAAAGGAGCGCCGGCATGAATTGTTGGAGCATGGATATTAGTCTGTTTGTAATTGTTCTGTATAACAGAGATAGAAAGCAAGTCATAAGATTAATTCCAAGCCACTGGGAAGTTCTTTGTTACTTGTGGAGGGAAATTTCTTTACCTACAATGCACTGAACAAGGAGAGGTATCATTCAAGTTGAGTTGCTATATAAAGGTAATAGTCAAACTATTTTTGGACCAACCTGCTGAGGAGCAGGAAATCTGTTTTTGCTTGAGAACGATGTATATAGGCTTAAGTCTTGATCTAGCTATGAAGCAGTCACCCATATCAGCTATTTTAAGATCAGAGATAAGTCATTACTATGGAATGCTGGCAGTGAGCTCTACGCAGTTTGTGCTAGTTTCTTTCCCCTGTGATTTAAATTGAGCTTCCTTTGATCTGTGCTAAGTGTAAATAAACCAGAGACAGGCTCAAAGCATGTATGTGGAAGGACAGTATTTTTACTGCTGGCAAGTTTGAGCACCAAATATCACTGTTGGTTCTTTTTACCTTATTTTAGCTTTCTGCCATTCGCTGCAGAGCTTTTCTCAGCAGCACTTTCCTGGAGCTATGGCCTGTTCTGTATGATTATGAGACCCAACGCTTGTTCACCCATCCTCACATTTGCCCTTAGTGCTGCCAGATGTGTTTCGCTGCTGGCAAATGCCCTGTGACAAGTGAGAGAAAAATGGTACTAGCTGGAAGCGTGATACCTTTCTTCAACAGAAGAGAGGGGCAGCTGGCACAGCAGAAGCCTGTGCTGCCATCTGGACAGGACAGAGGTTTGGGCAGAGAGTAACATTAGGAAATTCAGCAAGGACAAGTGCAGGGTCCTACACCCTAACGCTAAACCCGAGCCCTAACTCGGCCCAATGCTGGGCTCTGCAGAGAGACAGGGAACTGCTTGAGAGGGGACAGCAAAGGCCCCCAGAGACGATTAGGGAACTAGAACGTGTCTCTTCTGAAGAACGGCTGAGGGGTTTGGGCATTTCAGACTGAGGAGGAATCTTATCAACGCTTGTAAATACTCACAGGGTGGACACCGGGAGGATGGAGCCAGTCTCACTTTCAGCGGTGCTCGGTGACAGCACAAGCGGTAGCAGGCAGGAACTTGAACAGAGCTGGCGGAGTCTCTATCTCTGCAGCCATTCCAAGCCCACCTGGGCGCTGTCCTGTGCTGGCCAGGGGCGTAGGCCTACATGATCCCCGGGGGACCCCTACCACCCCGCGCTCCTAGGCCTGAGCCGCGGCCGCCGCCCCCCCCGCCTGGGACACGCCCTGAGGCGGTGGCCGCCGCGCCCGGCCCCGCCCCGCCCCGCCCCGCCCGCAGGCTCGCGCGCCCCGGCCGCCCGCAGCGCCCCCTGCAGGCCCCGCGGCAGGCCCCGCCCCCTCCGCATGGCCCCTCCCACGCAGCCACCGCCCCGCCCCTGGCGCCGGCTCGCGCTTGGCGCAGACACTCCGCCCCCGCGCGCGCCTGTCCGCCCGCCCCTTCCAGCCCCGCCCCGCCTTCGCCCCGCCCCCCGCGGCGCGCCCCGCCCCCCGCTGCGCTCCCCGGAGGAAGCCCGGGGCGGCCTTGGGGGTTCCTCCGCCCCGTTGCGGCGGCGGCCGCGCCCCCGCGGGAAGCCCCGCCCCGCCCGGGGGAGCCCGCCGGCGAGAGTGGGTTTCCCTTCCGGAGTATCCGTTGCCCCCCCGCCCGCCGGGTTCGCTTCCGGCTCCGTCCGGGGGGCCCGTTCCTGGTGCCGCTGCCGAGGGGAGAGCGGGGCCCATGGAGCCGCGGCTGTGAGGCGCCCCCGGCCCGGGCCCGCTCTGGGAGCCGGGCGGAGGCCGGGGCCGGGAGCCGCCGGAGCCGGAGGAGATGGACAAACTGACCATCATCTCAGGATGCCTTTTTCTGGCTGCCGACATCTTCGCCATCGCCAGCCTGGCGAACCCGGACTGGATCAACACCGGCGAGTCCGCTGGTGAGGGGACACCGGCGGCGGGGACCTGCCGACGGGGTGGCAGGTGGCTCGGGGACTGGGGGTCCGGGAGCGGGCGGAGTACGGGACTCCAGGCTGGGGGCCGGGGATGCACCCTCTGAGACGCGGCTCAGGCGGGGGCCGCGGGACCAGGCGGTGGGGCCGGCAGGAGGACAGCTCGGGAGGCTGGCTGCCCTCCGGGCGGCAAGGGCGCCTGGGCCTGGACCCCAGAGGAGCTGCGGGGAGCTCCCGCGATCGGCCCGTCCGTGCCGCGCCGAGGGACGCATGGGTTGTAGCTGACGGGACCCTTTTCCCCGGGTAGCGCTGAAGGTGCTCCACGGTGCGTCCCGGCTGCTGTCCCCGGGCGCGGCGGGGAACTGTCTCTGCGGAGCGCTGTGTCCCGAGGGGTCCTGCAGAAGCCTCTTCGAAGGCGGTGAAGCCAGCGGGCGAGCGCAGCATCCCCGCCTGTGTCTCGGGGGTTCAGTCACCTTGGACAGGGAATTCAGACCAGTCTGCATAGTTTGTGTCAGGTTTTGAATCTTCCCTACTCTGCTGACGATTCCATTGCTGCAGGGAAGATTTTGCTTTCCCTCTCCGTTTTTTTTGCTTCCAGAACATTTCCTGCATGCTGATTTTTGTCAGCTTTTACGCCTAGATCCCGTGTGGATTTCATTTTAGAAGCTATCATTGTTTTCTCTTAAAATCAGAAGGATTTGTGCATCTGCCTCACGGATGATGTAATTGGATGAGCAATTGATTTCAGCCTGTTGAGAAGGACCCACATGTTTTGAGAGCGGAGAAGGGAGACAGAACAGGAGGAGGGCTGCTCTTTGAAATCATGGCCCAGAGAAAACCAGGTCTCCTTGTCAGGAGGGGAAGCCATCCCTACTACAAACAGACAGAAATATGACCTTTTTCTAAACTTATTGTTTCCAAGCAAACCAGAGGTACAGAGCAGAGGAAAACAGGTCTTGGGGCAAAGGCTTCTGTCATTAATTCTTGCAGAGGGTTTAAATTTCTTTGTCTGTCTTGCATATTCCATGGCTAATACTTTGGTCACTCGAGAGAACTTGTTCAAGTGATGTCCTGTTTCTTTTATCTTGTTGAAGCAGAGGCTTTGAGATGTTGACTCTTAAGGATTGATGGCTGGCCATCCACTGACCAGACTATACTCATGGTTTGTTTGAATTGCTTCTAGTTACCTTGTCTAGAACCTATGTTGGACAGGAAGGAGTCCCCCTTCCCAAAGCACAGCACTCAGAAACTCCTAGATGACTTCACCGTTCTTCCTACAGCTAATTGTGGTGATCTTCCTGCCTGTGGCTATGTAAAAGGGTTGGTTCTTTCCTCTCACAGTTCCACCCAGCAGCAGTGCTGCAGTAATGAGCCCTTCTCCAGGGGCTTACAGTCAAATAGAGTGATCTTAATTTTAAACACAGCAGTGTGTCTTTCTTAAGTCCTGCCTCACATTAACAGGTCCTGTGCAATATAGAAGATGCTGGATTCTCTCTGCCTGTACAGATCATTTTAAACACATGAGTATGTCTGTCTTAAGTCCTGCCTCACGTTAACAGCTTCTGTGCAATATATGCAGTGCTGGATTCTCTCTGCCTGTGCAGAAATAACCAAAACTCTGCTGAAGAAAGTGCTGGTGGAAAGAAACAATTTGAGGACTGAGGCACAGTCCACTGCCTCCTTCATTAAAGAAAAATGTTTAATGTCTCTTAATACAAAAAATGCTTCCCGAAAGACTGTAGCCAGGAATTACTACTTCTTTGTTAATTGATTTGTGAGTACTTAGGAATCATCTGGCATTTCTCTCCTGTACCCCTCTTAGAGATGCAGATAACAATTTTACTTTTGATTAGGCTAGCAAACATGAAATCTGTATGAATCTTTCTAAAGCACTTCACTAGTCAAGGATGTTTTGACAGACCTGAGCCTTTTTTTGGCTATATTTTGAAGACAAATGGTTGGCTTGATAAAATTGTAAAGGAGATTTAGCTGTTATCCTTCCTCACTCCTTTTATTGATATGGGATTTGATGCACTCTGCTAAGGCTTAGACATTTACATTGCTTTTAACTGTATTTCTAATCCTTGGGCCTTCTAAAAGGAGCCTTTTGCCCAAGCTGTAAAGAGAGGAAGTGTGAGGATGCACATTGAATCAAGGACTTCCTGTAGCAAACACTCTAGGACTGCATTATGAGAGAGATGCTTTTACGAGTGCCATTCATTACGCAGAGACTGCTGTGCAGAAGTATGGCATAGCAGGACAGAGCCCTGATGGTAAAACCTGCCCCAGCTGCTAGGGAGATTCAGGCACTCTCAGCAGCCTGCCATACTTGGACCACATTCAAGCCATCCAACATCCATATGTGCCACTGAGAAGGAAGCTTTTTTGAAGCACCCTGCTGTTAGCAGGGTGAAATGTCTTTCAGCAGTAGGTTCTTTGCTTTATCTTTGTGTTCTTAGGGTTCAACTCCTGTGGGAATTCTTCTAGACTCTGCTCCTGCAGGCCAGCCCACTACCAGGGAGAAAGGGGAGTGATGCTGTCTCTGTGCTTGGCTGCTGACCTTGGGGCTCTGAAAGGCAGCGTGGAACAACCTGGTCTTCTCAGTACTGGAGCTGTTTGAGAATTGCACAGTACAGGGGTCTTGGCAAACCTGAGAAGGCAGCACTGCATTGGCTCATCCAGTGCTGTTTACAACCTTTAAAGTGGAGAAGCTGGGCTTACATTTCAGAGAAAAGTAATAAATCTGTTCTCTTTTGAATGGCAAACAATATCTACATCCTTACTTCAGAGATAATGAGGATTTTCTGCTGCAAAAACTGCATGGCAAAATAAATCAGTGGCTCTAAATGCTTCTCTGGAAAATCTAGATTGTTTCCATGTTCTTGTTTTTTCAAAGGCACTTGTGTTCTGGGAAAACTGATAAAGGGGAAGGGCTGATTAGTCTCCTCAATCTTACTCTTAAAAGTGAGTTTTACAGTCACCTGAAAAATGTTGGCTATAAAAAGTCCTCCTCAGCATTGTAATTATAAGCAAAGGATTGCAACGAAGGTCACTGATGATTTCAAATGCTTATCTGTCTTTAGGCCAGAAGAACAACTGCACCTTTGTGGACATGGGTGTGAGTCTCTGTTGAGCACTTCGTGTAGTTATGTAGGAACTGTTCATTGAGTTGGTTTCAGGCATTTCATACATCTCTATAAAGGAAAGATGAAAATGACATGGATTTTTCTTTCAGAGAGAGGTTTTGTTATTCATGGTGTGCAAGCACAGAACACTGATAACTCCAGTCTGAAAGCCAGTGGCTTTTCAGTATTCTTGCACTGACATCCTTGTCTTATCAAACTGATTCCTGAGGTGAGAAACAAGGAAAGAGTTGGCTTTAATTTAAGCAACTCCTAAGCTCCCATTGATTTCAGTGGTAATGAATTTCTCTCCTGTGTCTACACTTTTGCAGTTACCTGTAAAAGTTGATAGCTTTGTCCCCGTATGTTCTTTTTGGTGTGTGGGAGAGTCTTTAATGATCTTGATATTTTGTCTCCTCTAGGGGAGGAGAGGGGATAGAAGTTGCTCTAGCTTCAGCTTTCAACCTTTTGCAGGGAGAAGGATATGAATAGTATGCACAGCTGAAGTTAGACATGTTAAAAGCTGCACGTGTGGAGGGGGCTGACAATTTAAAATGCTTTTAAGTTAGGTCAAATAATTGAAGAGGATAATTGAATCAAATGAAATCCCCCTTCAGCAAGCTAAGCCATCAGTTTGTTTGTGTTACTTAGTCATCCCTCCCTATGTAGCATGATTGTTCATTTGATTCCAACTTCCAGAACAAGGTGTAGCTGTTTTGCAGCAGTCATTAAGTAACGTGGATGTCAGAATTTAAGGCTGCTCAACTCTGATGGGTAACTTCTAACACTAATATGTATCACATCCTCTTCTGTCGATAGGTCAATGTGCTGGTTTGGGTGTCACCTGCCCCCCCACACTTAAGAAAATCACCCAGACTAGACTCAGCAGAGCTGGAAGTTGAATGAAGCTTTGTATTCACAGCTCAGCACAAGATACGGGCAGAGAGTTACAATACCTACAGCTAGAGACAGCAATACACAAGTTAAAAGTGATACAAAAACACAGCAGCCCTCCCAGAAACCTGAGTGCCCGGGAGGGGCTCCCAGCCACCATTCCACCTTCCCCCACCTGTCTGCCTTACCCCAGACTTTGCCTTACATTCAAGGTGAGTTTGGAGGATCAGCCAGGGGAATTAGGAAGCAGACATTAGTTAGGCAGCAAGTTAGAGAGAGAAGTGCATGCAGCCCAGAGCTCAAGAGCAACTCCCTTATCCATGTTTATGTTCTTGTTTTTTTCCATCTCAGCAAGCCTAAGAGTGCAGTAGCCATCACCATTGTTTCCTTTTCACAGCCTGTAATCTAATTCTTCTCACCAAAATATCCCAGCTAGGCTCAGACTAGCACAATCAGTCACAGTGGGACATACAGCATAATGTTCTGGCCAGGCCACTCAGCATATGCACAGCAAGTGCTGACTTGGGTGATATTAGTGTTCAGCAGAGCTTCCAATTTCATCTTGCATCTGTGACATAAGCATCAAGGTCACTTAAGTTCTGAGCTGTACTTTTTCTTTGAACTGCCTTGCATACCACACTGTGCAGTAGCAGTAGGACAGTAAATTGTCAATCTACAACGTGCCACTTACTTTAAACTGCCTGCTTTGTTTACAGATGCTGCCTGCCTTCACATGTGTCGTCCAAAGTTCTTGGGTTTGCATACTCAGTTGTTGGGGTTTTATTGTGAGTTATGGTTCTAGAGTCAGTAGTCCCTGTGGTCTTACAGAAGAGCAAGCTATACCCAGCAGGCTTTTCCTTCTGAGGTAGTTAGAGTCCCTGCCCTTGTGACATAACTTGTCTAGTGCTAAATGGCCAAATACTGTTTGGGTTTATTCCTCTGCATGTCATAGAATCATAGAATCAAGCAGGTTGGAAGAGACCTCCAAGCTCATCCAGTCCAACCTAGCACCCAGCCCTAGCCAAGCAACTACATCATGTCATAGCTCTTCAGGGAGAATTTTGCTCCACAGTTCCAACAGAAGCTGTAGCTTTGCTGGGGTCCACTTAGTGAAGTATCACAGGTGATAGGAGCAAGATGAGCTTCAGACCAGATTGCCTCTGAAGTATCTTTTCAGCTTGGAGCACTGAATAATGAACACAAGACCACGTGAAGGTGCTGAAATGAAGCAGTATTTCTAAACAGAATAGAGCAGGTAGAATGAACAAAGAATCATAGAATCAACCAGGTTGGAAGAGACCTCCAAGATCATCCAGTCCAACCTAGCACCCAGCCTTATCCAGTTAACCAGACCATGGCACTAAGTGCCCCAGCCAGGCTTTTCTTGAACACCTCCAGGGATGGTGCCTACACCACCTCCCTGGGCAGCCCATTCCAATGCCAATCACTCTCTGCCAACAACTTCCTCCTAACCTCCAGCCTAGACCTGCCCTGGCACAACTTCAGACTCTGTCCCCTTCTTCTGTTGCTGGTTGTCTGGGAGAAGAGCCCAACCCCACCTGGCTACAGCCTCCCTTCAGGTAGCTGTAGACAGCAATGAGCTCTGCCCTGAGCCTCCTCTGCTGCAGGCTGCACACCCCCAGCTCCCTCAGCCTCTCCTCACAGGGTTTGTGTTCCAGGCCCCTCCCCAGCCTTGCTGCCCTTCTCTGGACACCTTCCAGCACCTCAACATCTCTCTTGAACTGAGGAGCCCAGAACTGGACACAGTACAAAGCATCAACAACTCAAAAGGAGGTGTAAACCTGAATTCCAAGTGAGCACTGCTGTTCTAAGTGCAACTGCCTGCTCAAACAGTAGTGCTATGTAATAGTCACTATGACACATTACTGCTTCCTCTGCCCTTCAGGGCCTGTGCTGAGACACTCTTATAATGTACAGTGCTCCTCTGGGGAAAGCAATCATTGTGCTGTCCACTGAAGTAGACAGCGTTTTGGATTGTTTCCTTGATGTATGGGTAGTTGGCTTTTCAAAACCTGTTTGTGAAGAGGTTCCAGGGACCATTTGTTAAGCAGTATCCTCAAAACACAGCGTGCTTCTCCCAGTTCTGCTCAGCAGAGAGTGCTGGGGCATGGTAGGAAGCAATTCTACCAAAGTCCTTTTTCCTGGGCTTTTTTTGTTGTTTTTTTGGGGGGGGGTTGTGCTGTGTGGTGGTGTGACTCTGACAGGAGAAGTTATTTGTCCTTCCCTGAACCTGTTTGGACTGCTTGCTGAAAATACCCAAACAATAAATGGGGTAATGATACAGAGAGTGAAGAAGCATGTGTGCTGTGTGCTGGGCTGCAGCAGGAGCAGTGTGGGCAGCAGGGACAGGGAGGGCATTCTGCACCTTGGCTCTGCTCTCCTCACACCCCACCTGCAGTCCTGGGTGCAGTTCTGGAGCCCCCAGCACAAGCAGGACATGGAAGTGTTGGAGCCAGTCCAGAGGAGGGCCATGATGATGCTGAGAGGGCTGCAGCAGCTCTGCTCTGAGGACAGGCTACAAGAGCTGGGGCTCTGCAGCCTGGAGAAGAGAAGGCTTCAAGGAGAGTTTATAGTTGCCTTCCAGTATCTGAAGGGGGCCTACAGGAGGTCTAGGGAGGGACTATTGACAAGGTCTTGTAATGATAGGACGAGGAGGAATGGGTTTAAACTGGCAGAGGGGAGATTGAAACTGGATATTAGGAAAGGGTTCATTGCAGTGAGGGTGGTGAGACACTGGCATAGGTTGCCCAGGGAGGTTGTGGAGCACAGAATCACCCAATGTGATCTTTGATCAAAGATCACATTGGGTGATTCTGTGCTCCACAACCCCCCTGGAAGTGTGCAGTACCAGGTTAGGTGAGGCCTTGATCTGTTGCAGTGGGAGGTGTCCCTGCCTATGGCTGAGCTTCGAGGTCCCTTCCCTTCTGCGATCATGCTTTAGAAAGAAGTGACAGCTGACAAGCAATGTGCAAAACCATCTGAACATCAGAGTGTTAGAAATAGGTTCTGGAGTGTAATTCTTAGGAAAACACTCCCCTTTTAGTAGATCTCCCTCAGGTGTGTGAGCAGGGAGAGAATGGTGGTGTTCTGTGGTACACTGCTGGGCTGGACAGTGAGGGAATTGGGAGCTGCTGTAAGTCAGAGGCATTGTGTTTGTGTTAAAAATAACAGAACCCCAAATAAGAACTAGTAAGGACTGGCAAAGGGGGTGAGCCTCGTGCAATCTGAATACTCTGAGAAGAGCAATTTGTTAATAGGTGTGCACAGGGAGTGTCAGTGCCATCTTTCAGGCAGCATTTCCCTTCCTCTTTGGCTGTGGGTGTCTTTCCAGTGCATGTAAAGATCTGCCAAAGCAGCCTGTTTGAATTGTGCTTGTGACCAGCCCTTAAGGCACACGAAAAATTAATAGTAAGGCATTGTTGTAATGAATTAATTTCATGCTTGCTCAACCACTCAGCATTTAAACATATGGAACTATTTTATGTGTAGGAAGATTCTCATGAAAGAGAGCTGTGTCAGCCTGGTTACTTGAGCTTGCTGGAGCAGAGTTTTTGTCCATAAGAGAAACTGATGTTCTACAGCTGCTTTGACACAAAGAACAAGTTAATTCTCTGAGGTGAATGCTTTGTTTTCTCTTTAGTGTGTGAAGGTACCAAACTATTAGTTTACCTCCCACCAGATATTGATGTATTCTGTAATTAGCATTCCAGAACTAGGTAAGAAATACCTGATTGTAGAGTATATACCTGGGAACCAGTCACCTCTTACTCCTCTTTCAAATTTAGCACATGACTTTGGATGCTAGGATCTTATTGTGGTGGTACCTCAGTTTCTTCCCCTCTAAAAGGAGCAAGTAACCTCATGGTAACCTCTGTTAGCATGAGCAGCAAAGCTTGAACTTGATTTTCTTTTTCAACTTTGGGTTGCAGTCACAGTTTTACTTTAATAAAGAGAAGGTGGAGATCTGAGAATCAGGCATTTCATCTCTCCTGCTAGTAGGTGGTTTTGCTAAGGTATTTGAGTCTCAGATATTTGGGATCATTTACTTCACAGCAGTGTGTACAGTAACTGTAGAACTAAGTTCCATTCAGTGTGTGCAGATACAGATTTGTTTCCTGTCTATCCTATGCTTCACTGAAGAAGTGTATGATTGTAAATCTGCTTTATAGCTGGGTACAAACTGTGGGAAAGGTCCTTTGTTGAGGCTTCAGCTTTGTGGTTTCAGGAGCTATCTGTGTTTCACTAACAGTGATGATTTTTTAGGTGATGTTAGGTATGTGTATAACATTTGTTGCCTCACAGGCTCACAGGACATCAGGGGTTGGAAGGGACCCAAAGAGATCATTGAGTCCAAGCCCCCTGCCAGAGCAGGACCACACAATCTAGCTCAGGGCACACAGGAACACATCCAGACAGCCCTTGAAAGGCTCCAGAGAAGGAGACTCCACAACTTCTCTGGCAGCCTGTGCCAGTGCTCTGGGACCCTTACAGTAAAGAAGTTCCCCCTTGTGTTGAGCTGGAACCTCCTGTGCTGCAGCTTCCATCCATTGCTCCTTGTCCTATCCCAGGGAGCAGTGAGCAGAGCCTATCCTCTGCTCCTGACCCCCAGCCCTCAGATAGTTACAAGCATTGATTCAATCCCCTCTCAGTCTTCTCTTCTGCAGACTAAGCAGCCCCAGGTCCCTCAGCCTCTCCTCATCAGGCAGTGCTGCAGTCCCCTCATCATCCTCATAGCCCTGTGCTATGGACCTCCTCCAGCAGATCCCTGTCCCTCATAACTGGGGATATGACACCGAGATTAGCACAAGAATGACTTGAATATATGAACCTTAACCATAGGGATTGGATAGTTTGTGTCACAAAACAAGGATTTAAAAGTGAAATGAAAACCAAAGGCATGCTGTTAATCAGTGAGGCTTACTAAAACCCTGTGTATCGCTTAGTTTCCAGCCAGCACTTAGATGTGAGTGGCATTATGTAAACTCCATTTGTACTCCTGCCAAAGCAAAGAAGATCAGTAGGTCAGACTTTTGAGCTTGACCTACATTTTTTTCACCTCACAACAGCTAACTTTTTTTCCACTTAGTTTCTTGCTAGTCTTGAAACAAAGTAGAGGGAACCAACTTCTCTTGTCTGCTATAGCACAGCTGCAGCATAGAGGGTTTTCGTCTCACGCAGGACTTCTTCACCTCCTCCTTCAATCCTTTTATAGCAGTGGTTGATACTTGTGGGTTTCTAAAGAAGGTAACTAGAGTGACTTACAGATGAGGAGGAATATTGATCTTGGAAGAGGTTAAATGCTGATATGTCTTAAAATCAAACACAAAGTAATGTTTGGTAGAGCAAACAGAATGTGGAGGGTGGTTTTGTTTCTTGCCCCAAATAATTTGGGGTAGTGGTCTGATTGAAGCTTCCCAGAGACTCAAAAATGTAGCTAACAGGGACAAAACACCCAAAGAATAGTCTTGCTTCCATTTGGAAGTTAAAAGAAAACTTGAATAAATAATGGGTATTGAAGGTAGGGGAGTTACAAAGAGGCTCAGGGAAGGCAAACATGAGAAAAAAATGCATGTACAAGCAGGTTGGTGGCAGTGGATGGAGGCAGTCAGAAAGGGGATGTCCAGCATGTGGTAGAATGGCCACGTTGTAAAACAGGAGCAGCAGGAACAAGGGTGCTGCTGGCAGGCAGGGAGGGCAAAAAGGAACAAGAAAGAGGAAGTTCCTCTCTTTTTCTAGGGGCTAGATGGGAAGCAGGAGTGGGCTAACCACTACACCTGGGATCAGGTTCAGACCACCCCCGGGAGGGTTAACCCTTTGCATTTGGGGAAATGATAAATTGTAGTTTATACACTTTGAAGTTGAAAAATACTCTTATTATCACCTAATGAAGCTGTTGTTGCAGTTCACAGTCCCTGCAGATCTAGTGCTGGACAGAGTCTTCTTTTACTGGAGGGAGAAAGTTCTGTGGTAAATTTGCAGCAGTCCTCTTGCCTTGCTCAATCTCACTTTTCTTCCCCAAGCCTCTGACTGATGGAGATACACACAGATCTGAAAAACTGGAGACATGGCCAAGAAGAGGATCTGTGCAGGGTAGGTGTCTATTTTAAGGAGAGGGGGAGCAAGCTTAGAGCATTTGCCTGGCAAAGCACTCACACTGGCCTAAGTCCATAGGAAGCTCTATGGGATGAACAATCACAGGTTGTATTCTTTCTCAGGGTGCTTTCTTCCTCTTGTACCCTGCTTGATTGCCTCTTTGACGTGTTATCTTGCATCTTGTTGAATGCTGTAAATAGAGCTGATAAGAGTTTGCTCTCCCTTGGCCACCTTAGAAAGCCTGTTCTGCCTGTGGTGGTTTGTCTGTGGGATGAGAGATTCATGTCTGAAGCACTCGCTGATGAGAGTTAGAGGTTCCAAACTGCAGAGTAGGTAGAGTCTAGTTCCTCTCTTGGAGGAAAACATGCTCAGTCTCTTATGTCTGGGTCCTTGGGAGGAACTAAAATGCTCTCTTGTGAAGGCATCAAAAGCCTCCCAGGGCTTTTCTGCTGTCTCAGAAGCCAGCATTTCCTATCCATACAATGGAGTGCGATAAGCAACAGTTGGCTGCTGCTCAAGAGCCTGCCGGTAGCTGCAGTTCTGTGCCATAAATTACAAAGCACTCTGAGCTTGTTAAGGATGACAGTCTCTCAAGGTATCATGACTAATGGCCCACTTAGATGTTTAAATATTTGTCCAGTTGAAGACAGTTCACTTTAGGCCTTGAACTTGACACTGAGCAATTCTTTGTGCAGTTGGTCGGACGCTGCACGAGTACAGCTGAGCTGCCTCTGAGCTGGGTAGGTGGTACATTTATTATCACATCTTGATAACCCCAGAATATAATAGTCAGATGGCAGCACTGACAGGCAGAAAAGCCAAGTACTTCTGTAGTGCTCATTGTTGAACCACTTTGCCACTTGAGCGCTGTGGTTCTTGCTCCCAGGTTTCCTGTTCCCTCCCTCTCCAAGCATTGCCCAGGCCATTCTAGCCTTGTTTCCGCTTCGTGGCTGTGACTGCTTCCAGCTCTTGGCAGCAATGTAATTCAGTTGTATTTAAGGAAGTAGTATGGGGTCAGGACAAAAGAGAAAGGGACAGCTGATTGCTCAGCGTGCCTCACAACGGCTTTGCTGCCAGTGCTTTAGCAAAGCTGCTTTGAGTCTAGACTCCTTGTGCACTCCTCAAGTTGATGGCATATGTGCTGATGTTACTGGCATGTCTCAGCAAAACTGCTTGCTTCCTGCAGTAAAACCTTGGTATACATCTGGAGTGAGGTGGATCCTGACTTCTGTGATAGGCAAGGCAAATGGATCAGTAACGGGGAATGGTTTTATCTGTAACTTCATCTGTAGGAGCTTAATGCGTCAAACATGCACAACTTCTGTTTGGAGTGCTTTTATACCAAGGTCTGTGGGTCTGATTTAGCTGGGGCCCAGATACCTAACAGAACAACACAATGATGGGATGCCTTCCCCTCTCCCCCATTTTGGAAAGAAAGGAATTAGATGTAGAGAGGAAAAAGGGATAAAACACCCAAAGAAAAGTCCTGCTTCGGTTCGGAAGTTAAAAGAAACCTTTAACAATAAACCAAAGGTATTTAAGGTCAGGGGAGTTACAGAAAGGTAGAGGGAAGGAGAACAAGATACAGAACGTATATACAAGCAGACTGATGGCAGGGGATGGAGGCAGACTCAGGAGATGGTTGTCCCACCATGTGGTAGGGTGGCCACGTGGCAAAACAGGAGCAGAAGGCAGCAGGGTGCTGCTGGCAGGCAGGCAGGGAGGAGATCAAAGAGAAAGAGCACCAGGCAGTTCCTCTGCTTTTACTGGGGCTCTAGGCAGGAAGTGGGAGTGGGTTAACCACTGCCCCTGGGTCAGGTTCAGACCACCCCCAGGAGGTTAACCCTTACACAAAGCAAAGTGAAGAAAACGGTTGCAGGGTTGTCATGGACCTCAGCTTCCCTGAAGGTTGACTTTTTGTACAGAAGGTGACTTGTTGGCCTAGAAATTCTGCTTTAACGTTCAGCCTCCTCTGCACAAAGTAAAGCTGTTAAAAAGTGCAGCATTGAGAGGTATCTTTTCCTAAGCATTGACAGTGACCAACAGTATTCCCACCATCAGTGGAAGCATCAGCTCCAGAACTGCCACAGCAGAAGATTCTGCTCTCCTTTCTTCTGAAGGAGAAGCTAAACCTCACATTCTGTGCCTCATTCAATGTGTTGTAGGTGGTCCCCCATGCTGTGGGGAGAAAAGAATTCACAAGGGTGAAGAAAGAACTTTATTTTTCCCCCCTTAGGTTGAATTCCAATCTGAAGCTAATCACACACCTAAATCCATGTGTTCCCGATGGAGTTCTCCACTGTGCAAACTCGTGTGGAAAAAGCAGAGTTCACATTTTTTAAACCAGCACTTCATTTATAAACTGTGCAACGAGATTGTACAGGAAGCCTGAAAAGATTGAATGGCCAAGAATTTCTAATGTGGGCTCATAAATTTCTTGCAGTGGAATATCATTGGGTCACTCAGCAATTACAAGAAGCACCCTGAAGCTTCAGGCATGAGAAATGGTGGAAGAGAGTAGAAGCTCAAAGTAGTAGCTGCTGGTTTACCAACAGACGTCTGTTGATTTATGCCCAACCTAATCTGAAGTAAATGCTCCCTGAGTGTTCAGTGAGATGGAGTTGGTGGTAAAGATGGAGCATTTCTTGGCTCTTTATGTCCAATTTAAAATCAGAGAGAATTCAGTGTCAGAATAACAATTGCATAAAGAGATGTTAACAGATCTCCTGTCTGGAGCACTGTGTAACATCCCATTGCTTTCTGACAGGCACTGCTCATTCAGAAAGGCCTGAGCTCTGCTCCTAAGATAAAGCCATGTTTTATGTGAGTGAAGTGCAGATGTAACTGCTCAGGAATGGTCTGGCTTCTCTTATTCTAACAGGGGGAAAAAATTAGTCTCCAGACTCTCTTTTCAGTCTATTTCTGTAGATGCTGATTTGTGATAAGGAAGAAAGTGTTATCACCACACAGACAGCACCTGGTAATTGCCTAAATAATTCAGGCTTGAATTATGCAGGCTTCTAAAACAAGGACTTGCCTTAGCAAAAGGGATAAGAAAATACAACTTCAGGATAAATCCTGACTATGCATCTTGCCTTCCCCTTCTTTTTTTCATTTTAATGTTTTTGCTGTGATGGAAACAGCAACTAAATGCCTAAACTTGAGATGGTGCAGAAGGAGGTTGGGCAACAGAAGAAGGGGACAGAGTCTCAAGCTGTGCCAGGGGAGGTCTAGGCTGGATGTTAGGAGGGAGTTGTTGGCAGAGAGAGTGATTGGCATTGGAATGGGCTGCCCAGGGAGGTGGTGGAGTCACCATCCCTGAGGGTGTTGAAGCCAAGCCTGGCTGGGGCACTTAGTGCCATGGTCTGGTTGGTTGGGCAGGGCTGGGTGCTAGGGTGGGCTGGATGAGCTTGGAGCTCTCTTCCAACCTGCTTGGTTCTGTGATTCTATGATTCTCTCTATATGTTTTTCCCCCAATTTGCCTGAAAAGTTAAAGCTTCTTTTTATACTTGGAGCTGGTCTGTGTGTGTCTTAAAATGTTAAAGCAGGCAGGGAACTGAGCTTGCTGTCCTTGAGGACAGATTGCATGCAGTTAGGCTGTGTGTCAGTCTGCCTTTCAGCACACCAAGTGTTACTCCTCAAGAGAATACAGTTGTTGTTGGCCAGGTAGCTAATCCCTGTTTCAAGTGCAGTTGAACCTGTATTGCCAGTTGTTGCATGTATGCCATGCACAGATCTGGCAACAGTTAAGAAATGCCTTTAGGAGGAAAAACTCAGGTTAGGCTTTATTCTGCTGTAATGATTGCTCTGGTTGCAGTGAAATGCATCTTGGGGCACTCAGGTGCCGTTCCCCAGCTGACAAAGGCACCTTATGGAATAAAGCAAGTTGAGCAGACAGAGAGAGTATCCTTTACATCCTCACTTAGTAGGGTGAGGGAAGCTTGTGTGTACAAGGCATGGCTTGCAAGGCCAGAAGTGTGCTTCTCTTTCTCCTTATTTCAGTTGCTCTCACCAAAGTTATTGCTTTGACCTGCACCTTTCCCTCCTCGTGTCCTCGTTGCTCTGAACAGACTCCTGACAGCAGTTATGTGATTGAAAGAAATTGCCACCAAACTGTTCATCCTGTTTGCTTTGCTTTTTTGGAGTGCTTTGGGGTTTACTTAGTGAGGCCTGTTGTGCTTTCTGCCAATCTGGGAATAAAATTTGCTGTTAGCAGTGGTCCAGGAGGCCCAGCTGCAAGAAAGCATTCGAGCCCCTGAAGTCCATTTAGGCTGAGTGCTTGCAGAGCAGACAGCTAAGGTTTGCAGACATACTTCTAACCTTATAAAAAGGCATTTGAACACTTCTCTTTGCACCTCACACCACTGGGTTATTCCTGAGGCCATGGAGGAGCCAGGTCATTGAGTATCCTGCCAGCATGCTGGACACAAGCAGCCATTAGTGCAAAACACCACAGAGTATTCAGGTGAAGATGCTTCTTACTCCCCCTGAAGGTTTAAATGCACAACAGAGCCAGAGCCTGAATTTGGTCCCTGCTCTTGAATGCCTTTGCCACTAGGCCAGAGAATTTAGTTTAGACTGTAACCAAGAAGGCTGCCAGTTATTTCTTCTCCATCAATAAGGAGAGGGAGCAATAGAATGCTTCACTTGGTATGATTTGGAGGCTTTGGGTTATCTGTCCTGATCTGCTTGAACATCAATTTGCAAGGTCTTGTAATGACAGGAGGAGGGATAATGGGTTTGAACTGGCAGAGGGGAGATTCAAAGTAGATGTTAGGAAAGGGTTCTTTGCAGGGAGGGTGTTGAGACACTGACACAGGTTGCCCAGGGAGGTTGTGGAGCACAGAATCACCCAATGTGATTAAAGACCACATTGGGTGATTCTGTGCTCCACAACCTCCCTGGAGGTGTTCAGGGCCAGGCTGGATGAGGCCTTGAGTGACCTGTTTTAGTGGGAGGTGTCCCTGCCTATGGCAAGGGGTTGGAACTGGCAGAGCTTTGAGGTCCGTTCCAACCTAAACCATTCTATGACTCTCTGAGTTCAGTTATTGTCACCTTTTAAGACACCTGTATGGAAGGCAATCCACTAAACTGGGAAGAATTTCTGTGTCCTTGCTGGTTGTTTGCACCACACAGCAAACTCTGGTGCTGTCATTACTGACCCAGCCTGGCCACCATTCACCACTGACTCCTGTAGATGATGGCCAGCCTCAAAGAGCCTGCACATCAACTCAGTTCAAGAGAGATGTTCAGGTACTGGAACATGTCCTGAGAAGGGTGACAAAGCTGGTGAGGGGCCTGGAGCACAGCCCTGTGAGGAGAGGCTGAGGGAGCTGGGGGTGTGCAGCCTGCAGCAGAGGAGGCTCAGGGCAGAGCTCATTGCTGTCTGCAGCTACCTGCAGGGAGGCTGTAGCCAGGTGGGGTTGGGCTCTTCTCCCAGGCAACCAGCACTAGAAGAAGGGGACAGAGTCTGAAGTTGTGCCAGGGCAGGTCTAGGCTGGAGGTTAGGAGGAAGTTGTTGTCAGAGAGAGTGATTGGCATTGGAATGGGCTGCCCAGGGAGGTGATGGAGTGGCTGTGCCTGGAGGTGTTGAAGCCAAGCCTGGCTGGGGCACTTAGTGCCATGGTCTGGTTGCTTGGGCAGGGCTGGGTGCTAGGTTGGGCTGGGTGAGCTTGGAGCTCTCTTCCAGCCTGCTTGATTTTATGATTCTGTGTTTCTATGGCTGTAAAGCCATTAGCAGACAATGTCTGAGAAGGCTGGGGCAGGGTCGTGTGGTCTGGTGGCTGGAGAGGGATCATTTTACAGCTCTATCAAGCCAAATCTAACTCTGTTACAAAGAACACAAGCTCATCAGATGTTAAATGGCAGAACAGCTGTAGGTGCCATAGCTTCTGGCTTTCCATGGAACATATGGCCTCAAACTGGTGTTGCTGCTTAGAACATCACTTTTCGATATTGACACTGACCTTGGTCTTTCTTTTCTTTTAGGCAGAGGATTTTGTCAGCTTTGAGTAGCTGGATACTGTGATACTGTGATACTGTGATTTTGGTTGGGGGAAAAAATGAATTAATTATGCTTTTTTGTCCCTTTGTCTTTTTAAGCTAAGTAAGCCACTGAGCTTTCTTTGTTGTTTCTTCGGGCTTGTGTTTGGGTTTTGGGGTTGTTTTTGCTTTCAAGTTCCTTTTTCCTTCTCAAGCCTTCCCCACTTAAGAAACTAAGACCCTGACAACACTATCCTATTGTGATGCTTATAGTGTCATAAAGTCAACAATCACAAGGATGCAACCTATTAGAGATGCTGTTTACCAACATTAATTAAATGTTGTCTTCTGAAGCACCAAAGAATCCTTTCAGCGTGGGCAGTTTTCTTGGCTCTGATACCCGAGAGCACACAGAGCCTTTGTTACATCCTCAGGAGAGCTGCTCCTGCTTTGTTGCCTGAGGATAGCTCTTGCAGCTTGTGGTGGTCCAGCACTTTAAGAAACCAAAAAGCCCAGGAAACCAAAAGGCCAACATTAAACCTCCCCCCAGAATGCACAAGCAGCATGGCAGAGACATTCCTATGTTGGAATTCAGAAATAAATTTGCTTTTTATTGGCCCAAATGTCTGCAATTTAAACATCCTTTACAACTCGTGTATCATGATGACTGTAATAAACGTTTCTAATGTGTGTGTGAGTCATAAGAATCTTTCCCAATAGGTGGCCCCTGGGTTTTTTTCATCTTTTTTTTTCTCCTCTCCTTTGGGGGTGGGAGCAGGGAGAGAGAAGGCTGTAGAGGGAGGATTTGGTTTGAATTAAGCATGATACAAACACTGAATTGAAAACTTTTGAGGCAACTCAGGCACCAGATGGTCTTCAGCAGCATGGCAAGCTTTTCTGCTGATGCACCACAACTCTGTTAACACCAGCTTTAGGCTTTTAATGAGAATTCTTCTGTTTCAAAGCCATTAAGCTCTGGAGTTCTGAAGAGTGCCCAGAATCATAGGATCAGCCAGGTTGGAAGAGACCTCCAAGCTCATGCACTCCAACCTATCACCCAGCCCTGTCCAGTCAGCCAGACCATGGCACTAAGTGCCCCATGCAGGTTTTTTTTTTAACACCTCCAGGGATGGCAACTCTGCAACGTCCCTGGGCAACCTGTGCCAGTGTCTCACCAGCCCTCACTGCAAAGAACCTTTTCCTAACATCCAGTTTCCATCTCCCCTCTGCCAGTTCAAACCCATTCCTCCTCATCTTGTCATTACACGACCTCGTCAGTAGTCCCTCCCCAGCCTTCCTGTAGGCCCTCTTCAGATACTGGAAGGCCACTCCAAGGTCTCCTGGAAGCCTTCTCTTCTCCAGGCTGCAGAGCCCCAACTCTTGTAGCCTGTTCTCATAGGAGGGCTGCTGCAGCCCTCTCAGCATCTTCGTGGCCCTCCTCTAGACTCGCTCCAACAGTTCCATGTCTTTCTTGTGCTGGGGGCTCCAGAACTGCACACAGGACTCCAGGTGGGGTCTTATGAGAGCAGAGTAAAGGGGCAGAATCCCCTCCCTTGCCCTGCTGCCCACAAACTGTTGCTGCAGCCCAGGACATGGTTATAGTCAGCGTGAATATTTTGGAGCAAGTCACCTAGTTCCAAAACAAGGGAACACCCTCTGCATCTCTGGGAAAAGAAGGATGATGCATTTCAAAGTTGGTTGGAAAGGGTGAAAGCATTCTGGTGTCAGAGAAAGTGATAAACAGAGTAGGAGAGAAATAGCAGCTTGTGCAATAATGTGCTCTATCTTGCAATATCGACTTGAATTGCTCACAAAAGATGCACTCTAGATATATGAAGGACCTTGCAAATAAATCTAGGGCTCTACTAAAACTGATCTTCTAACATTGCATAAATACTTTTGAGGTGTTTGCTTCATACCAATAAATATCCAGTAGGCATGTGAATTGCTCTTGCATCCTGTCTGCTTCAAAGTGAGAAACTCCAAAGCTTTTCTTCCAGGGCTGCATTACCTATTAGATGACTTGACAGACAGATCAGAGGGAACACCAGAAAGATCTGGGATACAAAGGACAGGGGAGATAATTCATAATCCCTTTGTTTGAACTCTCCTGTGTTCTGTGCCTTTGCAGGTAATTCTCTGTTGTTCTTTTAAGCCTTTCTCTAGATCATCCTTTAACACTCATAAATCTTATTTTAGTAAGTCTGAACTCGATTGCTTCTTAATCTACTAACTGAACAACATCCTGAAACATCCGCAGTGAAAGAATCAATCTGTCATGCCACATCCTGACTACCCTGCTTGCACAGGAGCCTTGAAGTTCCTTGAGCAGCATCAGTGCTAAAGAGCATCTATCCAAACTGTCCCCATCCCTCACAAAAGAAGCAATCGTTTAGGTAAGGACAGCAATTGACAGATATTCTCATGCCTGACTGGAAACTGGCAGTCGATCCTATCTTAGGTTTTGCTCCTTTGTATACCCTTTATAGTTAATCAGGAGGAATATCCCCATAGATCAGTTCAGGTTAGGGGCTGGCCTGCTGGAAAGCAGCTCTGTGCAAAAAGCCCATAGCATGATGGCCTAAGCACAAAGGGTGGAGGAAAGAGTGGAGCAAAGAGTCTTCAACCTGCTTATGGGGCTGTGCTATTTTGCAGAATGCTCTGGGATGACATTTGAGGCTGCATACATTTAACAATTGCTTGAATGGGTCAGTGATTGAAAATGGTGATGAATGCTAATTACTTTTACAAGTTGTAATTCTGGTCAGCTGTGTCTGAGCTCTGTCTGAGCTCTGTCTGCCAGTAGGCATCATGCAACAGGACCTTGTGTAGAGAGACCCTGCAGTTCTGTGAAACAACATGGACCATGCCCTTAAGAGTCAAGAGATCTGCCCCAGATTTGGTAATCTCCTTTCCTCCCTGCTCTTCAGGTGCTTTGCAGACCAGCAGGGTACTTTATTTTTCCCCTCTTCACCCCAGAGGTGGTGCACATCCTGCAAGATGGTATCTGTACTGCTTACTCTGAGCGTGACTTACCTCCTTGTGACAGAGGGTAGAGGGCCTGATTCCTGGTGGAGTTACACACTGGAATGACTAGAACTAAGTAGACACACTCTGGAGTACCTCCCAGGCTGTGTTAGAGCAGGATCAGCAAAGTCAGTTAGTTCCCTGTAATTTGGGAAAGGCAGAAGGGAGAGCAGTCTCTTTCCAAGGAACTAACACCTGGAATACACAACTGATGGAGATTTCCCCCATAGCAAACTGGATACAGCTAAACCTAACCAAGCCATTCTTTCTTCTCCTTTTGTACAGCAACAGTACTCTTTGCCTGCCCACTGCAGGAAAAGCAAATCCATAGGATGGGAAAGGTCCCACTCAAACTGACAAATTCCTTGGATGACTTGGAACAATTATTTTGGTGGCAATGCCTCCTCCTTGTGTGCTGTTATGGGCAGCTGTGCTGGAACTATTCTTACCGTGCTTTGTTGTTTGTTCCTCTCAGGAATTCCTCGGCTATGCTTCGCTCACTTTGAAAGAGGTCTTCTGTCAGAGAGGCTTGGTTGCAGGCAAGGAGCAGCAGACATGTTAAAGGCAAGGTGGCCAAAGTCAACTTGATGGTTATCCTGAACACTGGCACAGGGAATTAGTCTGCCATGACAAAATCACTGCATTCTCTTTCAACCTCTACAGTTTTCACTTGCATTGGGTAGCACTCTGCAGCCTGTTCCTCCTCTTAGCTGGACCTAGATCTTTGTTCATTCAAGTTTATTGCTTGTATAGAACTTAGAAACTTTTCCAAGAACAACTTCATTTCCTCCTGGCCTTGTCTGTAGCCCAATAAAAGTTCCAGGGAATGGTTTAACTGAGCTGCCCTTATTTTACGTCTGCCATTCCCTGGCATGTGACTGTTACCTAAGCAGCAGCAATGAATGTTTTAGTGTGCTCAAATAACGTAGCTCCATGTACTGCACTCATTACTAAAACATCAAACTCATCAGTGGCCCTGCCACACTCATGGTGCTCTCAGATTTACGTCACCAGCACTTCATTAGGAGCCCTCTAAGCTGTGCTCTTCACTTAGCAAAGATGGTTTAACAAGCCCACAGTTCTCCAAAGAAAAGTATTTTGTTTGAGCAGAAATGGTCTGGCAGTCACAGCTGGAGTTTCTAGCAGAACAACAACATCTCATCAGGAGGAGAAAGTTCTTCACTGAGAGAGTCATTGGACACTGGAATGGGCTGCCCGGGGGGGTGGTGGAGTCGCCGTCCCTGGAGCTGTTCAAGGCAGGATTGGACGTGGCACTTGGTGCCATGGTCTGGCCTTGAGCTCTGTGGTAAAGGGTTGGACTTGATGATCTGTGAGGTCTCTTCCAACCCTGATGATACTGTGATACTGTGTGTGACAGCTGAGGGAGGGAGGGTGAGCAGGCTGTCTGGAAGCAGCTGGGTGTTTTTACCTCCTTGCTAGGCATATTGGTCCATAGTACGTATTAAAGGTTGGTAATGAGCATTTTGCTAAGGGATGTGGTTGCTAGAGAGAAGATTAAAGTGGGGAGGCTGTTGTCAAGGGATATAAAGGACAGCAGAAGCCTTTAAACCCAAGGAATAGCATCTTCTCCAAAATAAGATGAAAGAGTAAAGATGTTTTCAGGTGGGGACAGTAGGGGAGGACAGAGGAGGAGCAGGTACCCTAAGCTGTATGAGCAAGAGCAGCTCTGGGGATTTGTGTGGTTTGAGACAGCATAGTTGCTGAACTCTGTAAGCTTCTAACAACTGAGCATCATGCTTTTACCACATCAGTTGCTTCTTTTTGCTATGGTAAGCTCTCATGGCAGTGGCCCCTTTCCTGTGGCCATCTGGCACGCCTGAGCCCACGAGTTTTGGCAATCCAATAATAGATGAACAGCGAACAGCTAAATGGCTGTTACCATGCTACTGATTTCCAGCCGTGGTATTGCTGTGCCACTGTTAATAATTCAGAAGTGGTGGAGAGGTGGGGGAGTGAAAGGGCTGCAGCAATCTTTGTTTCTCTCCACAGTGTGTGATTTTTCCTTGGTGGCTCTGTAGTTACCAGGGAAACAGGAGTGGGATGGCACAGCACTGGCGGGTCAGACTGGGACTTGTGGGTTGGCTCTGTGGCAGCCACACAAAGGGGAACAATGAGGGCTTGACTCTCTTTGGTTTGCTGCCTTTCCCCCTTTGTGGAAGTTAGTTTTTGACCAAACAGGTGATGCTCCCAAATGTTGGTGTATTTGTTAAAGAGTCTTTTTATTAGTGATTCTAATAAAAATATGTAGTGTCAGAAAACGAGCATCAGTGGTTGTCTGCAAGATTTAGTGGGGTGAGGAAATGCAGGGATATGGTAATGAAATCTCTCACTGGCATAAACTGAAGGGCTGGCTATAGTCAGACTGTCACTACTGGAATGTTGTTGGATCTGTTTGAAATGCAGGAGCACTTTAGGGAATGGATTCACCAGGAAAGACTAAGGACCACTTTGCTGCCATTTGCTCAGTGCAGCCTTCTCTCTCTTGATGGAGGCTGAATCTCAATTTTAGTAATTAGATTATATATCCTAATCACCTCTTGCACAAGCTCTGCTGACCTGCATCATGTCAGTCACAGAAGCCACCGATGGAGAGGCATAGGAGAGAAAGGGAGCAGCCACCTGCATCTCCAGGATGTCATTACAGCTCATGGTGGCTGTGCAGTTTGGGCACTGGCAGGTGGAGGATGGGCAGGTATGATTACTCTGCTGCACACAATTTAGGGCTGTGTCTGTCTTGAAGCTACCTATTCTGCTAGCATTAGCTCTGCTGATTGTGTTACACCTATGTGTTAGGTCCTTGGGTTTTCAGCCATTGTGCCAGGATTGGTGGGAACAATTAGAAACCTCTTCCACCTGGGCATCAGAGTGGAATTTAGACACTAGCTCGAAATGGGGTTGTTGTGCTGCAGCTGTAGGAATGGGGCTGTTGTGCTGTAGAGAGTGTTTGATTCAGTATCTCTGCCTCTCCTTTCAGTGATGGAGTAGGTAAGCTTAGACAAAAATTTCTGTAACAAGTTAGTTGGTTGGCAGATGCCTGTCAGCTGTGTGATTGCTTTAGAATGAGGCCAAAATCAATAAAATACCACATAATCTCACTCTTGTTTTCAGTTTCATGGCAAATAGAACCCCCCACTTGTTTTTCCACACCAGAGACTTCTTTTGAAGTCTTCATCCAACAGGAGATCTGTCACTATGGGACCTTCTGCCCAGTTTACATACACAAGTGAGGCACTCCTGTGAGTCCACCACCTCCCTGGGCAGCCCATTCCAATGCCAATCACTCTCTCTGACAACAACTTCCTCCTAGCATCCAGCCTAGACCTCCCCTGCCACAGCTTCAGACTCTGTCCCCTTGTTCTGTTGCTGGCTGCCTGGCAGCAGAGCCCAACCCCACCTGGCTACAGCCTCCCTGCAGGCAGCTGCAGACAACAATGAGCTCTGCCCTGAGCCTCCTCTGCTGCAGGCTGCACACCCCCAGCTCCCTCAGCCTCTCCTCACAGGGCTGTGCTCCAGGCCCCTCCCCAGCTTTGCTGCCCTTCTCCAAACACCTTCCAGCACCTCAACATCTCTCTTGAATGGAGGAGCCCAGAACTGTGCACAGCACTCAAGCTGTGGCCTGAGCAGTGCTGAGCACAGGGGCAGAATAACCTTCCTTGCCCTGCTGGCCACACTGCTCCTGAGCCAGCCCAGGATGCCTGTGTAATGAACTTAAACATTAACTACACCTACGAGCTTGTAATGAGGTTGTTTCTGGGAGTTCCCTTTGTGAGACCTCTAGAAACAGTCCACAGGCCTCCTTTTGCCCTCCATTTGCCTCCCTAGAGCCTGCAGATTCAAGGTTCAAAACTCTGACTACAGAGTATATCTACTTCAGATCTGTAGTCCACAAAGAAGAGTTAAGAGCAAATACTGAGTGCTGGCCAAAGCATAACCATCAGGTCCCAGTGTCCAAACCCGTAGCTAGGTGGTTGCTGGGTCGTTACCTGTG
The DNA here is from genome assembly GCF_015220805.1 of Pogoniulus pusillus. Lineage (NCBI taxonomy): Eukaryota > Metazoa > Chordata > Aves > Piciformes > Lybiidae > Pogoniulus > Pogoniulus pusillus. The sequence continues at coordinate 30,483,369 of NC_087276.1, read as the reverse complement.
TTCAGGCTTGGTCAGGCAGGGTCAGGCTGCTGGTCACAGGCAAGTCCCCACTTGGGTGGGATGCAAAGTGTGGTGGTACACAAGCAGTAAGACAAACCAAAAGTAGCAGCATCAAACAAGCAGTTTGCAGGGTTTGAAGCTTTTTGGCCAGCGTCTTTGACCAATAGCAACAGGTAAAACCAGCCCTGGAACCAATCCTGAGTCATTGCTCCCACAAAGGAAGCTGCACAGGCCTAGGATCCTGTCCTGTGCCCATCACAAAACAAAGCAAGCTGCAACACAAGGCCAAACATGGGGGCTGTGAGAGACTGAGAGGAGCCAAAGCTTTTGGCTGCTTTCCTGCTTCTGCCACCTGGGGAGATGAAGCAAGAAGGGGGGGGGCAAAATGGGTATTTGGGCAGGTGTTTGGGGCATGTGATGGATATGTGTTCTAGGCATAATTCAGACCTTCCACCACATCAGAGTTGGGAGGGACCACAGGGATCAGCCAGTTCCAACCCCCCTGCCATGGGCAGGGACACCCTACCCTAGATCAGACTGGCCACAGCCTCAGCCAGCCTGGCCTCAAACACCTCCAGCCATGGGGCCTCAACCACCTCCATGGGCAACTCATTCCAGCCTCTCACCACTCTCATGCTCAACAACTTCCTCCTCACCTCCAGCCTCACTCTCCCCACCTCCAGCTTTGCTCTATTCCCCCCAGTCCTGTCACTCCCTGAGAGCCTCAAAAGTCCCTCCCCAGCTTTTTTTGTAGGCCCCCTTCAGATCCTGGAAGGCCACAAGAAGGTCCCCTGGGAGCCTCCTCTCCTTCAGACTGAACAGCCCCAACTCTTTCAGTCTGTGCTCACAGCAGAGCTGCTGCAGCCCTCTGAGCATCCTCCTGGCCCTGCTCTGGGCATGCTCCACCATGTCCACATCCCTCTTGTCATAGGGGCTGCAGAACTGGATGCAGGACTCCAAGTGAGGGGTTCAGATTTTTTTTTTTTAAGAAGTAGATGTTTGAACCAGAAAAACTGCACTGAAAAACAGTAGTTCAAGACTGAAGTTCTCTTCTGCTTCCTCCAGATACGGCAGCACTGGACTTAGCTTTGGTCTGACTTGTTAAAGGGGCTCTTGCTAACTGAAAAATGTCTTCACCCTAAACAGCGAGTTGCACCTGAAAGATCGATTAGCTGTCTCAGGGGAGAGGTTTGGGAATTCCAAAAGCATTAGTGAGGGTGTGATGTCATTCTGATGAGGTCACTCTCTAGATTAGAAGTGCAGTGTAGAAAGAAGTGACTTCTACTGGAAGTGTAGTGAAACTGTTGTTAAAGCCTAGCTTTGCAGAGTGATGAGGCTTCATTTCCTGGTCTGTGCTACTGCAGTGAATAGCCTCTTTATCCCCAAGCTACAGGAAACTGCTTAGTGTTTTGTGTGAGGTTTTCCCATGTGTGTGTTTCAGGGATCTTGACTTTTAAGGAGGCACACACATCTGCCCTCTGCCCCAGCAGCTGATGTAAAATGAACACATTGCAGGCTATGGAAAAGCAGCTGAGAAGCAGTTGATGGTAAAACTGTGCTGGACAGGTATGTGAGCTGTGCAAGATTGCCTTTGTCATTCTGGGTCAGTTTTGTGTGGTCCTGCTGTAGTTGCTGTGTATCTGGAGTAGGAAATGTCAGTTCTGTTGGGTTTGTGACTGACCCTTTCAGAAATTCTTTTACATCAGCTTTCAGCTGAAAATTGAGCTCTGAATCTTCCATGGATGGATATGTAATTACAAAGGAGATATTTCAGTAGGACTAAAAATTCATAGTCTAAACAATGGTTCAACAGAACTGATTCAGTAATGGCTTTGCTCTTGGTTGTCCTCATCCCTTAAGAGTGCATCAGAAGAGCTCCATCTAACAAAACCTGGCATTCTGCCACCTCACCCAGCAGTGCTGAGCTCAGAAGCTAATCCTGCTGGTACTTGCTGTGAAGGTGGAAGCAGACAGGATCTGAACACTTGCAGAAATTGGCTCTGAGGTGCTAGGAGGTGCATGCCAGTGTCTCACCACCCTCACTGCAAATAACTTCTTCCTAACATTTACTTTCAATCTCCCCTCTTCCAGTTTAAACCCATTACCCTTTGTCTTGTCATGACAAGACCTTGTCAGTAGTCCCTCCCCAGCCTTCCTGTAAGTCCCCTTCAGATACTGGAAGGCCACAGTTTTTGCTAAGTTGCCCTCTTTTTACTTCAAACAGGTCAACTATAACAACATTTACTTACACTAATCTGTGGAAGAAGATGTTCACACTGCTGGGTTTTGTTCCCAATTTAGACAAGGGATAATGATGGTTATTTAGGAAAACAATTCAGAAGAAGGGGCAAAAATGAGAAAAGTAGAATTTGATGTAAGACACTGGAAGAAGTTGATTTTAATCCTGCATGCTAATTTTGGGTTAAAAGTTTTCATATAAAGAGAATTTCACTGCTGATTCTTCCTAAAGCTTCTTTATGAGTGTCAAAAGGACTGAAATGGATTTCAAATCAGCTAGGTTATTTTTTAATCATTTAACAGAAAGTGCCTCATTTTGTGTAAAGCCTTCTGGTTCCTGTACCAGTCTGGTCCTTTTTCTGAGATCTTCTAGATACATCTTCTGTTTAGGGATCTGAGGCTGTATGTGTAGTGTTGTCTCTTGGCAGCTGTCAGAAGGACTGACCATTCTCTTGCAGTGTGGGACTCTTTAAGAGTTACTGTCAACAAGTTTTTTGGGGTCTAAAATATTCTTGGTACAAATCAAGTATTTCATCTTTCACATGTGAGGGCCTGATTCACTGTACAACCCAGCCACCACTTCAGCAGATATTATTGGCAGGCTTTATAGGAGTGCTTCATCCCTCTGATTAGATCTTGATTGCCACTCAACAGCCACATACAGCTTGCAGCCATCTCACTTCAACTTGTGCAAGCCTCTGATGAAAGAAGATGTTTAAAGCATGCCCCCTCCCCATCCTCTGTGTTTGAAAAGCTTACTGAGGTTCATCAAAGAATCCCTCCGTACTGGACCGTTCTGAGCTTGGGTCTGCAACTGAGCGCCCCCCAGAGAGGATTTTGAAAGTTTACTTGCCTCTCTGCTATGTGTTTTCAGGTGCTCTCACAGTTGGCCTTGTGCGACAGTGTCAAACCATCCATGGACGTGACAGGACCTGTATTCCTCCACGGCTGCCTCCTGAGTGGGTCACTACGTTATTTTTCATCATTATGGGAATCATTTCACTAACTATCACATGTGGTTTGCTGGTGGCTTCCCACTGGCGAAGAGAAGCTACTAAATATGCCCGCTGGATAGCTTTCACTGGAAGTAAGTGACCTCAACTACACAGTTGACCTGTATGCAGGATAAACTGGTGGAGTCTAAAATAACACCAGAGTGTTGGCAGGAAACAGTGGTTAGGACTCTTACTGTACAAAACATTCCTTCTCTCTAAATGCCATGCCTGGGGGAAAATAAAAGTCTTCCAAAAGCAAGGTGTTGGTATCTTAAGTGACTATAATTGAGAGGGAATAAGAGTCTGTGGGCCCAAAGTGAGAGAAAGGAAAGCCTAACCCCTTCACCTTCCTTGGCCAGGGCCATTAACTAGTCCCAGAAAATGTGCAGAGGTAGGAGAGGTCAGTTCTGAATTGTGTGTCTGATGCTCTTTAATACTGCCCTGCTCCCATATATCCAGGTCTTAATGTCCTAGCAGAATGAGATGACTGAAGATTCCCTCTCTTCCTCTGAGGAGGCAGTTGATACATCTGAGACTTGCTCCAGTCTGAAGCCCATCCTTCCTTCAGGTGTCTCACAAGTACCTCGTTCAGGGTTGATGCTGGTTCAGTCCTGCTTCACGCTCCCAGCGGGTGTTGTATTCAGAACAGCTGCATCCTAATTGGCGATGCAGGAAGATTGCCCACTGCAGAGCATCTGCTCTGCTTCCACCTGTGACACACAGCAGTGCTTTAGCCAGAGGGAGGAGTGCCAGTGCCAGTGTTTTCTGCCTCCCTTGATTCTGAGCACACCAGCAGAGCTCCTCGCAGCTGAGCATTCTCTAGCAGCACAGGGCAACATAACCTATGGCTACTTCAGTGCAAAAGAGAAACACTTCTGATATGTAAAGGGAATCACTGCAAAACTTCCATTTCTTGGGGGGGGTGTGTGTGTGTGTGCTACAGGCTTAGCCCAAGTGTGAAACGGTGCCTTAGCTGTGGGGATGATAGCCTGGGAAAAAATCAAAACCTGAGGGCTTTTAAATTGCCTTGAATTAGGATGTAACCACTGAAGGTGTGTGAGCACTGACTACAAAATGCAAGTTGGTGGTTTTCACAGGCATAAGTAAGGCTTAATGGAACTCTGTGACATCTAATGGTATCTAATATGAATGAGATTTAACCTTGTTTGGGGGAAGGGAATAATGCTAAAAAAGCACTCAGCTTCAGCCAAGGGACTTTGCTGAGGCACTTGTACAATCAAAGCCACCCTTCTGACAACGCTGCTACCTAGCATACTAAATGGGTGGTGCAGCTCTCGCAGGCAGTGCAGCTGTTGGGATGCTGCATCCACTGGGACTGACTTTGATTTTCTGGTAAATGACTGAAACAGCAGACGTGGCTATTGCTGAATATTCCCTCCCAGCTTCTCCAGTGCCCTTGTTTATCCATACATATTTCACCTATATCTAATGTATGCAGGGAGGGTTTTAACTCAAAATGCCATATAAATTAAGGTGCCTACAGCAAGCTGGAGTCAGAGCTCTAAAGAGGGGTTTTGGAGTACTATATATTAATAGTTGATGCCACAATTTATTTACTGAGGGTTTTCTTCTTAATTCAGAGCTTGTATTTTGGGCTTCCAATCATCACATTCCTGCATCTTTAGTTTTCTACAGCTGTGATGGTTAGTTCAGTCAAAAAAGCTGCCATATTAAAGCAGGTTTTGTTCTGTAGGTTTCTCTAGGTTTACACCACATCCATTACTAGAAGTCTAAATATAGAAGGCCATTCTTTTACTTCAGCACTTGCCTTCTTGTTATGAGAAGTTTGATAAAGAAACATACAGGTTTGTTCTTTCCAAAGTCAGAATTATCCATAATTCAATTAATTGCCAAAATTCTGTCATTCCACAGCTTTGACATTCATCTCCAGTACAGACAACTCTGTGACTGTTGCCTTCCTTCTAACAATGCTGATGGGAAATTTTATTGCTTCTCTGTGAGAAAAGTAACTTGTTTGGGGGAAAAAAAAAAGTGAATGGGAGGAGTTCTGTATTTTTCAAAGTTGATGAGTGCTTTTTGTGGTTCATTGCATGGCAAGAGAAATTAGTGACTTGCTTGTAGAGTAGCATTAGGAAACATACAGCCCTGTGGAATCAGCTTGGAATACTGTCAACAGGTCCTTCTTGTGGAGTGTCAGTGCTGTTAGATGAAAACATAGAGAAGAGGCTTTTAAAGAATCACAGTACTCCCACTGATGACTTCTGTCTTGTCTGGCACAGATACTATCAAAGTTATCACTGATGTTTGAGTCCTGTTAACTGTAGTACTAATTTTATACAATATAAAGGAGAGTGGATTCCTTCTTGGTGTTTGTGCACTGTCCAGGGCGTTCTGTTTCTTTGGTGAAGAAGGTGTTGCATATTCCCGTCACTCACAGCTGTCTTCATGTCTTGATAGCAGCCAAAGATCTGATCAGCTTTTCTTCTGCATGGTGTTATTTACCAGTTGCTCAAGTGTGAGCTGACTGCCTGTTACCGTCCCAGCTTCTATACCACTTCATCGCCAATTATGCCCCATGACATAGTGGCATAAGTTGGTAGCAAAAAAGTAACCTGCCTTTGGTTCTGTCCCATGGATCTCTGAAACTGCTCCTTTTTTTCCTAGCCCTGCTTCAAATGTATGCAGACACCTTGCCTGTTCAGGGTGCTGGTTGTGCCGTCTTCTGGTGTACCTGGTGCAGCCCAAAGGTGGTCATTTCCATGATTCTTGCAAGAGATGCTGCTAGGTTCCATAATTAGAAACAATGTCCAGAGCTGCTTCTCTGCAGAGGCCACCTAGGTGGGCTTATGTATAACAGCCTTGGCTATTGCAGGAATTCACAGTTCCCACAAGCTCTGTTCACATCTTACACTGATGCAAGTCTCTTACCATCTGTTACAGCTAGAAAGGGAATTAATTCTGTCTGCTACCTCTGACTTGGTTCTTCTTGGAGATGTATCAAGGGAGGAGATGCTGGACAGGAAAATCATATTTCTGTGTTTTTTCCCAATCTGTTACTCTTTTTCTCTGAGGATTTAAATGTTCAGGCGTATCCTGGACTTGCTTTTTGGAATGCAGGTAAAAATGGGGACAGGGTAATCACATTCTTAACTAACAGCAGTTATCCTGCAAATGTCTGTCTCAGTTCTTCCCTGGTGAATAAAGTGCTGCTGAAGTTCCTAAAGGTTTGTGCCAGGTGTGGCTTCCTGTGTTACACATCTCTGAAGAGACAGCAAGCATCACAGTGAGACTAGAGCACAGCTTTGTCCTGCTTTTAATACACTGAATTAATATCCTGGATTTTTAAAGGTTGTTATTGGATGCTCAAACAGTTTCAGGTTAAAGAATTACAGGAACTAAATCCCTTTTTGACAGTCACCATTCAGAAGCAGAATACAAATGGTTGTGTTTTGTTACCAAAGTATTTTCCTTAACAGAAATGGTAGTCATTAAGTATCTTATCTGCAAATTTTCATACCCAAGGAAAATGTTGAAATCAAAAGCAAGTACTCTTGAGGATGAGAACCTCACTGAGTTGAAACTACCAGAGAGTAACATTTAGGCTGAAGCTTGTAGCAAGAATTCCTATCCTCTACCTTACAAATCTTCTTCCAAACGAACACACACCAAATTAACTGAGTAATTTGGATGTTGGATTTTCTCCTCAGACTTCTTTTTTAACAATAAAATTATGATGCAGTCTTTTCTTCATGACTTCTCAAAACTTTGCTGTAACTCCTTTGCCAGGCTTCCTAATTTGGCAGACTTCAGTGATTCCAGTAGCCTGTGGCGAGCAGGTCTCAGAGACAGGGAGCACTGGCGCATGTGTGCACAGCATGCCTCAAAGCACAGTGCTTTAGTAGAGAAGGGATAAAGATCTTCAGCCATATCCATCAGGCCATCAGAACTTTTCCAGCTGCATAGTTGTGAATGTAATAAAGGAGCCTTAATCTTGAAAGCAGAGGTTGTTTTCAGAATCCTAAAGCTATTTCCTGTGAGTGTGTTGCTGTTAAAATGTAACAGAAGTCTTGTAAATAAGTGGAATGCTTGTCAAGGACAAAGTGGAGGTAATAGGAAGCCTGCTAAGTTATGATAATGTGACTCATCCTCAGAGTATTGTTCAAACTGTTACTAATTGTATGTTGCGTTACAAATCACACATCAAACACTGTCTCCTGGATCACTCTAGTGGAGAGCTCTTCAGAGAGCTCTTCCGTGCTTACAGATCTGCCCGAGAAACACGTACCCAAACTTCCTCTCCTCTGATGGAGCAGCTGTTGGTTAAGATGCAGGGTTAGAAAAGGAACTATTCCTTAAGGATTAGATTGTGTAAAGTGGAATTACACCACAAAATAATTATATATCTTAAAACCTTCTAGATTGTTTAATGTTTAACGTCTGGTTGCTGGCTCTTCGGGTTTAAGAGACAGCCCAGCGATAAAGCACGGAGCAAGCATGTATTGACCTTGCAGCTGCCAGGTGTCTTGTTTGTGCTTTCCCTTCCCCTTCGCAAATGAGCCAGGGGGGTTGCTCCTCTACCGGCGAGACAGCAGCGCCCTCTAGTGGAACCCTTGCGGGTTTCTTGCGCAGCGTTGTCAGTGGGGGAAAGGCTGATCGGCTGCGCTGGACTCCAGATGCTGCGAAAGCGGCTTCGTGTGTTTGGGAGAGCGAGAAGCAGCTGATGTTCTGATGTGGAACACGGTGTATGAAACCCATCTTTTCTGTTTATGCCCAAGTCCTGCTTGAGGTACTGGAATATTTTAGCTCTTCGGTTTGGTCAGAAGACTTTGCTTGCCTTTCTGAACTGCTCTATGAACTGGTAAATGTTTTTGCCTTTAACACAACAGTGACCATTTTTTTTCCCCTTTCTCCTTTCTTTGCAGTGATTCTATTCTGTATGGCAGCCCTAATATTTCCAATAGGATTTTACATCAATGAAGTTGGAGGTCAACCATATAAATTACCCAATAACACAGTGGTTGGGTCTTCATATGTACTGTTTGTCTTATCCATTTTCTTTACAATAGTGGGACTTCTATTTGCTGGCAAAGTTTGTTTACCTGGCTGATGAATGTCTGAACTGCAGGACTTGATTTTGGAAAGACATCAGAATTGCATTCTCAGGAGGATGCCTAGATCAGACTATGAAACACATACTGAAAAGAGGAATGCTTTGACTTGTTCTCACTATGCACTTTGGATGAAAAAAAGGAGAGCCTTTCCTATAACCAAATACAGACAACGCTGACTGATCTCCTGAGCATATTTAATGCAGTCAGGTCTGCACTGTGATAGGAACTAGTGAAGAATGCTTTACACTGAGAAGCATAACACCCCGTGTTACTGTACTGTTCCTGTTTTTAACGTCTAATGATTTGCAAGTCATAAAGTATTTATGAACTTTGTGGTAGACCAGAGGGTTGCAGAGGAATTCAAGTGAGGCTGGCCTCACTGTTTAAGAGATTAGTATTTTACATCTTCCTTCTGATGAGGAAAACCTTTGGCACCAATGTGGATCAATCTTGCATTACTGCACCAAGAAGCCAATAGATCAAACCATTGTCTAGATGTATGTAAAAGCAAGAAAACATACAGCCCCTCCTCCCCAGGAAGCTCTAGAAAAACCCTAAGGAACACTTTAGAGGGGGATTTCTTCCTTATATTTATATAAATATATATATAAATATATATATATTTTGCTGATGCAGTATCCAGTGTGTGTGTATGTATGTACGTGTGTGTGTGTGTGTGTGTGTATACACATATATGTACATATATGTATATACACACAAATGGTTCCTGGAAAAGAACTCAGAACGCTTTGCTAGCAAAACACTGTGGTGTGCAAAACTAGAACTCAATAGAAAAAAGCCATTTCTCTGAAGGCCACATAGCTGAGAGTCTTCAGTTTACCTCATTCTTTGTAGCAGCCCTTGATTTTAACAGTTTTTTGTAACAGGTACAAACGATCCCATGCCTTTCTAGGTGCAATTTTAAGTTAAGCTAAGATTCTTTTTATGGTAATTTATTTGTATATGAGGGTAGGAGGCGAGATCATGTCATACCTTAAAGTTAAAACCCTAATTTTTGGAAACGGACACTATTTAAATTATGAGCAACTGTTGTACAGAAAGTCTCTTTTTTCTACTGCCTTGTTCCATCAGCCTTCGTACATGTCCAAGCACAGCCTTTTACCATAGGGAAGCATTTCTCTAGCACATGTAAGATGCAGTGTTTCAAGTAATGCAAACACCATTCCACTGCAAAGATGGATGAACTTCCTCTCCTTTGAGTATTAATGCATCTTTACAACAAAAAAGCAATATAATTGTTTAAATAATATATGCCTTGCTTACTAAAGTTATTACTTTAAATGTGGATTTAAGGGCCACCCAAATTTGGAGCACATAGTCCTCACCAGTTTCATTTTGTCAGCACAAGCATAAGGCTTTGAATCCACAGTCGCCACCATTCACTACTCAGTCGAACCTCACAGAAAGAACAGAAAGGTGTCCCAGAAAAGCTGCCTGCACTCTCAGTCTTTCTTTTCCAGTTAACACAAGCTCTACCTGAGATTCATTATGAAAACAAAATAACTGTGTGTCTCAAGTGCTGTTTCATTGAGCTTATTAGAAAAGCTGCCTTGCTAACCAGACATCCCCACAGTGTTAGTGGAAGTATTTCAGAATGAGGTTGTTGTTAAAATATATTCAGCAGTTTCCAAAATAATCACCTATCACATAAGCTTAAGTGCTTGAAAAATAAGAAAGGTTTCCCAGTTCTTTTAAACAGGGTGCCATTCAGACCCTGGTGGCTCCCTTTCCAAGGTGTTTTAATACACAAAAGGTTGGTTGGTTGCTGAATTTTTGACATTTTTGATCAGACCTGTCACTGCAGTGTCTATAAAGTGACTTTTTTTATTCCAGTCAGCTCACTCACAGGTAGAAAGGAGTGCTTATGGATCACTAGATTCTCCTAAAGTATACTAATCTGTAAATACAGCCAGGCACCTATTTGGAAGTAATGGTTTAAATATGATTTGGTTCCTCATTTAAGCCTTTATCTGCATGGGTAGTCTGAGGTCCCCAGTGACGTTGGTGGAGATAAAATGCAGCGTTCTGGTGCTGGATGTGTGTCTAGATTTTTGGTATTATCACTGCTGTATCCTAAGATAAAGTATTCACTAAAACTTAGACCATAAATTATGTTGGGGGGGGGAAAAACAGAAGTGTCTTGTTTTTTTCCCCCCAGAAATGTCACCCTTGTAAATACTTGTAAGAAGTTTTTTGTAACTGGAATGTAAGTGGGGGGAAGTTTCTTAGCTGCTAAAATCTCTCCCCTCCCATCTTACTTATTTCAGTTGTAGTAACATCATGTATGCAACAGATTTAGGCTGATCTTGGAGCATAGCTAGACTGTGGCTGGCTGGCTGGAAATGTATCTGATCTGCCAGTGCTATTGCTATGAATTATTAAATGATAGCAGAGATGTAACTAGCAGATCAATGACTAAATATTGGAGCATTTTAAGTCCAGAATTAGATGCAGCCATCTGCATTTTAAAGATCTCCACCCAGTAATTGAAGAGACAACTCTCAACAGTTGCTTTTAATAAGGTCACTCAGTACTATGTAGTACAGCATTAACTTATAGCAGAAAATCATATCTTGTCAACTGTATATAAAACACTGTTTCATGGTGCAATCATTTGTCAAACTTCTGTTCCTTTACTTACAATGTTGTGTGCATTCTTTTTGCACCCAAGAGCATCACTGTAAACTCTGCTGAAGACTATTTATAGGTTTTATTTGCACAAGGTTGTTTTAAACTACGGGAAGATGCCTAAACATCTGTAGACCTTTGTTTTTTTGGTCCATGAAAAGCAAACGTTTCCATCCCTGTCTTCTCCAAAGGTAGTCCTGTATTTGTGTTGAGTGTTTACATGAACTGTGCTGACTCTGCCAGCCCTTCCATTGACCTTTTCGAAGGACAGCTCATTTCATGTGTCACCAGGGATTCTTCATCAGCCTCTTGCTTAAAGATTCCCCCAAAGGTTTGATGTCCCATCGCTCACGTAATTCGTGCACACTTCGTCGTTTATCTGGCTAACAACCTGTAAGATTAGAAACGTCAGATACCGTCGGAAGGCAAACGACTTAATTTGTCTGTACAATTCTTTACTCTTGAGCTCAGCTGAACTAATCACCTGGACCTGGGGAGGTTGTGCTTCCGTGAACACCCCAGGCTAACCGCTGAAGGTCGTTTTCCGTCGTTAATCTTGCTGGCGAGTGCTACCAGGTTCCTGCAGCCGCTGGTAGTTTTGCACCACCACCTGAGCCCGGACCGTGGGCTGAAGCCAAGGCGCCGGATCGGGGCCCTCGTGTCGTTACCTGTGTTTGAGCCGTTGTTTAACCACTTCCGAACACAACTGTAGATTACTGTTTGCCCCAACACACACACACACACACACACACACACACAGCTGTCCTTTGAAACCCTTGTGAAGGATGAAAGCGATGAAGGAAGCGCTGTCCGCAAGCGGGTTGTCCTGCCTGGGCGCCGCGTCGCTCCCCGCCCGAGGCCTGGCCGCCTGCGCCCCCCGCCCCGGCCTTTGCTGAGGATTGTTTTCTAATTGGTTCGAACATTTTTCACTCAATGATTTCCGAACAAATGTTAATACAGACTGTATAAAAGGAACATGATTTTCTTCACTTGTATTTTTGTTATTGAGCGAGTTTATCGAAATAAATTGTCTACTAAAGCCGCTGCCCGCGCCTGCGCTGAGGGAACCGCACCGGCCCTCGCCGCCGCCGCCTCCTCCTGGGGGCCCTCGGGCGGCGGGAAGCGGCGCCAGCTCTGCGTCTCCACCGGCAACGCCGGGACGCGGCCGCTGGGCTGGGACGCGGCCGCTGCTTCCCGCGCTGAGGAGGGCGTGAGGCTGGGCTGCTGCTGGGGTCCCGGGTTAGGGTTAGGGGTCGGGTGAGTGCCGGGAGGTGCCTTGGCCTCAGAGTGTTTGGGCGTTCCTGTCGCTTACCCAGGTGGCTGTCCTTTCGGCGTGTGTCTAGGCTGTAGGGGGCATGGGGCAAGTGAGGGGAACGGGACGGGACGGCGCGGGGTCGGTGGAGCTGAGGGGACGTTCCCGTAAGGTGAGGAGAGTCCCGGAGGGACGGGATGGTGCAGGGTCGGTGGAGCTGAGGGGACGTTCCCGTAAGGTGAGGGGAGTTTCGGGGGACGGTGCGGGGTCGGTGGAGCTGAGGGGACGTTTCCCGCAAGGTGAGGGGAGTCCCGGAGGGACGGGATGGTGCGGGGTCGGTGGAGCTGAGAGGGCGTTTCTCGTAAGGTGAAGAAAGCCTCGGGGCCTGGGACGGTGCGGAGAGAGGGCGCCTTGGACAGCCGCTGGTGAGCAGAGGAACACGGGCGACTGAGGACGGAGCGCGGCGGACAAGCCCAGCCAGGTGGGAGACAGGACTTCGTGGTCGCTTTGGCTTTGGTCTTACCGCGGCCGGACCCGCACACGTCTCCGTCCCGGCCTCGCAGCCCGGCTTGGCTCCGGCTGGCGGCCCTTTGCTCTCGCCGCTGCTCAGGCTGAGCGGCAGCGCTCTGGGTTTTGCTGCAGTTAGTCTTCTTGTCAAGGTGAGCTGTGTAGCTTGTCTCCCAGCAGCTGTATCATGAGCTGCAGGAAATCCCTTCACCAAGAGCTCCCGCAGAATAGTTACTGCTTGTGTTTTCTGTGGGTAGAGAATTGTAGCTTCTCTTTGCACGTGGGACAACAGCAAATTAAAAAGCAGCTGCAATGCAATTGCCATAAAAGTTAGTGACAAAGTTAATATAACTTGTTAACAGTGTATATTCCTGAACATTTAAGCTTTTTATTCTAATAGTTTGTCTTTTTGCTTTAACGAGGCTGGGTCTATCCATGTCATGGCTACACACACCAGGAAAATGGCAGAGTTGTTGGACAATGATCAGTTCTTGGAAAACGTTGGGTAAGGACACTTTAAAAGTCTTGTTGAGACCTCATATGTAGATACAGACTGAATAACTTTACCTCTTATAAACCGTGTGCCATGTCCCTTCAAAATGTTTGTCCTATATTAACTGGACCATGTAAAGAAATGTCAAAGTACAAACCAGTTCCTGCAGAAAAAAACTTGTGCAGACATTATGACAGCACAGGAATATTATGGATAATGAAGTCATCCTATAAATCTCATTGTCTTGTAGGGTGACCACAAAATCCAGACTGCAGGATAATCATTCACCACGGCAAGATTTTGCTGTGCCTCATCTAGGACCAGCTAGAGGTTTGCTGGTAACACATATCAACAAGACACAGGATCTGCTGGTAGGCAAGTTTACCTGCTAAATGGAGCAACTAGAGAAGTAACACAGACTCAGTACAAACACAGAGGGGGAAAAAAGCAAACTGATGGACAAGTGATGTGTTTCCTTCCATACATTTGTATACACACAGAAGTTATTCCTAGATGAAGTCATTAAACTTTGATTCACCTCTGCAGAGAAACTGTGCAACCTGTGAACAAATCAGACAAAACAATAAAGGCAGATTGCATTTTTCTGTAGAAAGGCACAAGACAAAATGTACCACTTCACACTCTGAGGTGGGGTTTGAAAACACTTGATTTTACTTATTGGTAGAAGAGCAGAGGTATGTATCTTTCTATTTTCAGATGTTCTTTGAAGGATCAGGGGTTGAAGGCTTTTGTGGTCACAATATGAAAAAAAATAGATATGATTAGATATTTTGATGTGCACTTTGAATATTATGTCTCAGCCATAGAATCAACCAGATTGGAAGAGAACTCCAAGATCATCCAGTCCAACCTATCACTCAGCCCTGGCCAATCAACTAGACCCATCTGTTGTAAAAGCAAGCTAAGGCCCAAACCTGTAAAGGAGATATTTTGCTTGCTGCTCTCCAAAATGCAGCAAGTTTCATGGACCAAAGAAAATGCATTGAAAAGAGCATTGTACCATGATCACACTGAAAACCTAAGAGGTTCACCAGCCTGACTGTGCACACTCATTTAAATGAAGTTCCAGCAATCCTTCAAGGAAAGAGACACAAACTCCTAGCTTATCCTTGTACTTAGAAAGTAGCTGAAGTCACTCTATGGCTGCTAAACTTCAATGCTAAAAATTCCAGCACTGTTTCACAAATGCAGTTTTGTTGTTAACAGAGTAGTCTGCTCTTTGTCACAACCGCTGTAGGCAGTTGTGTGAGGTGGACAGGTCAGATCTGAAAGAGGGACTGAAGGCTTCCATTGGGTATCTCTGCATATCTGGTCATCTGACCTGAGACATCCCAGGCAGGAGGCAAACTGGTCATCTGTGAATAATAGTTCTGTTTGTCCTCATCCTCCCTGTTTTATATATATATAATTCTTTCATCTGTCTTCCCACCTCATAATTACTAAAGGTCATCTAGAGTACACGTGGGGCAGAGTGGCCAGGAGAGCCAATGGCATCCTGGCCCGGATCAGGAACAGTGTGGCCAGCAGGACAAGGGAGGTTCTTCTGTTCCTGTACTCAGCACTGCTCAGGCCACACTCTGAGTGCTCTGTACAGTTCTGCACCCCTCAATTCAAGAGAGACGTTGAGGTACTGGAAGATGTCCAGAGGAGGGCAGCAAGGCTGGGGAGGGCCCTGGAGCACAGCTGTGTGAGGTGAGGCTGAGGGAGCTGGGGGTGTGCAGCCTGCAGCAGAGGAGGTGAAAAAAAGTTAGGCCAAAACTTGCAAGAGTTTTTCTGTCTTAAACTCTATTTTAGGTTTCCACAGAAGCTGCAAATAGAGCACCTTCCAACTTTGTACCAAAGCCCCCAAAGCAGGAAGGACCATTAGTTCTTCAAACATCATGTGGCCAGGCCCAAACCTCAACAGACTGGTTAAAGACAAATGGATTGAAAGGTAGCACGGAAAGAAAAGCTTAACAGGTACAAAACATGAATTAAAGACAGAGCAAGTGTTTTATTTCATTTCTTTGCTCATTGCCATAGCTAAAAAGTTAAACCTTTATCAAGTTTTGGCTCCCAATGCCTTCTCTCCTGTGGAAGAATTTGTACCTATTCTTAAGAAAACAGTATCATCAACTCTCCATGAGGTAAGTGATAAAGACCTTTTCCTTCTACTGCTATGTTTTTGCTATTAAAGTCAGTACTTAGTGAAAGTCTGTGGCCTCTGACTAGAATTTGAGGCTTGAGAGTTTGAGAGTTGGGACTCTACAGCCTGGAGAAGAGAAGGCTTCAAGGAGACCTTGTAGTAGCCTTTCAGTATCTGAAGGAGGCCTACAGGAGGACTGAAGAGGGACTATTTACAAGGTCTTGTAATGACAGGATGGATCATTATGGGTTTAAACTGGAAGAGGGGATATTTAAACTAGGTGCTAGGAAGAAATTGTTTACAGTGGGGGTGGTGAACCAATGGCACAGATTGCCTAGGGTGGTTGTGGAGCACAGAATCACAGAATGCTAATATTGATCACATTCTGTGATTCTGTGATCCACAACCTCCCTGGAGGTGTTCAAGGCCAGGTTGGATGAGGCCTTGAGCAACCTGTTCTAGTGGGAGGTGTCCCTGCCTATGGCAGGGGGTTGGAACTGGCTGAACTTTGAGGTCCCTTCCAACCTAAACTATTCCATGATTCAATGCCATTCTGAAGAATGATTCAGGAAGGAATTTCATATTAGTGAAGCTTCTATAAGCAGCTGCTGCTTTTATTTCTCCTCCTAGAAAGTGATGGTGCAGTTTGAATGGTATGATGGAACTGTGAAAAATATCCACGTTGACCTGCCAGTATTGTACCACTATCAGGTGAGTTGTCTTTAGTGATGTGGCTTTGCCAGGGCTAGATTGCCATCTAATTGTTCCACATTGTCCTGTTACACAAGGGCTGCAGAGTTTTGCGTCCATGATCTGGTCAGACTTAGGACTCAGATTCTTCCAGTAGTGAGGAGTGAGGCAAAGAGAAAGAGCCCATCAGCGCTGCTATGTGGAAGAATGTGTTTGGATTATTTTATCTATAGACACATGAATCCTTTAGGCCATAGACCAACAAGTTGAAGTACTTCTTACTACATCAGAACTGTCTCATTTCATTGTGGTTTAGTCATTTTTGGGGAAAGATTTGTATTCAATTTCTTTGCAAATCAAGTAAGTTTTAAGAATGTCTGATTGTTACTGGCCAGACCAGGAAAGACTCAGGGCCTAGCAGGAGCTTCCTAAGAAGTAGCATAGGAGCAAGCTGGGATGGTTGCTGCATGACTTGAAAGCTGTTGTGTAAAGGTAAGAAGCAAGAAGAAATGTGAAGAGTTTAGACCTTCATTGTTGTGGGGTTTTTTACCATTGTACATTTCCTCATGGGCTGTATTCTTCTGCCTTTACTAAGAGTGAAATGCTGCTGGCAAAATGAATGAAAACTAGTATTTTTTCATCACTGTGTTGTGATGTCACTTAGTCTTCTATTGCCAAATGCTTAATATATTTAGTTGACTATTTTATTTTTAACTTTCATTTTCTGTATTTTGTTCACAGAAACTCCTTGCTAAGATGGTTAGAGTCTATGAGAGCCGAATTGACTGGCTGTGTTCTGCTAGCAGAAGCATATGGGGAACTGTCTGTGAAAGGAGGTACTGTACTTGCCTGGCCTCTTTTTAGTGATTAGTGATGGTTCTGCTTTGCCAGCTTTTGCTTTGTGTGCAGGTCAGCTCCAAGGATTCAGGGCAGAAAATAGTCAGAGGTAGAGACAGCAGTTGCAGGTTATAGAATCACTGAATGTTAGGAGTTGGAAAGGACCTTAAAAGATCATCTGGTCCAACCCCCTCTGTCAGAGCAAGATGTCTTGGTTCTAGTTTAAATTTCCCACAGATTCAAAATACATATCTAACAGAGCCAATACCATAGGATGCCTTCCTCTCTCCCCATCTTTTGGAAAGAAAAGAATTAGAGGTAGAGAGGAAGAAGGTAAACCACCACACCCAATAAACAGCCTTGCTTCCATTAGGAAGTTAGAATTAAAAAAACTAACTGTAAATAAAAAGTGTTTGAGGTAGGGGAATTGCAAAGGGATCTAGGCAAGGAAAAATATGATACAAAAAAGATATATACAACCAGATTGATGGCAATGGGTGGAGGTGGAATCATTTGTCCACCACGTGGCAGAACAAAAGCAGCCGGAAGGATGAGTGGTGCTCACAGGCAGGGAGGTGGAAGAGAGAAACAAACAGGAAGTTCCTCTGTTTTTATAGGGCTAGACAGAAGTGGGAGTGGGCCAACCACTACACCTGGGGTCAGGTTCAGACCACTGCCCCGGGAAGGAATCTGGAGGATTTGGCGTCAGGTTCAAGACCACCCCCCAGGAGGGTTAACCCTTTATACAGGAACACCTGGGGTAGGCCACAGAGGAATGCATCCAGGCAGGGTTTTTGTGTGTGCTTTGTTGTTGATTTATTTCTTTGTCAATATTTATTACTATTTTAAAATACAGACCCAGTGTTTATACTGTGTTGCTGCATAGCTGGAAGATCCTTCCCCTGGCGAGTTAAGAGCATAGTGAAGATAAGAATATGTAGTTAAATCTGGGTTTTTATTTCTTTTTTGATGAATAACATATTTCCTCTACAGGGTGGTTATACTTGTTGATATATCAATGACAAACTCGAGGTACATCAGCCACATCCAACATTCTTTGCGACTGTTATTCGAGGAACAGCTGTCAGATAAGGATTGCTTCAATGTTCTAGCGTAAGCAGCTGTTTAAGGTGCCTTTAAAATAGTTGTGACACGTTGCAATACAATATTTTATATTTTTTTAATTGTATTTAATGGTTTATGATGAAATAATTGCAAGAGCAGCACTGATTTGCCAGTAGTGGGCCTATGAATAGATGAGATGCATGGAGACCAGGTTAGTAAGTAAAAATCACTGCTCTAGGTGGGGCTCACTGGAGCTGACTTTATTATGCCTGTAACAAACTCTTTTCTTGCAGAGAGAGATTTTTGGTGTCTTTGATACCATATCTGAGAACTCTCTTTAAATTTTACAGTAACTCCAGTATTATTTAAATATATAATAGTACTGAAATTCTGTACTCACCACTGGTGGGCAGAAATGTGTGGTACAGCTGCTGACAGCTGGACAGGCTTCTGACTGACAGGGAAAAGCAGGGGACAGGAGCTGAGAGTTCCAAATCTGGAGTCAGGGCAGAACCCTTACTTCCCAGGAGAGATACAGGCAGCATCTGACAGTTGGGTTTTGGTTTTTTTTGTTGCAGTCCCTCTGAGCTTTTTACCAGCTCACTTAGAATCCTGTGGAGAGAAAAAAAGATATAATCTGGCTCATTACCTTGAAAATCTAACAGCTGCTGAGTGATGGATAAATGGTTTGAAATAAAACATAATAAAGTATCAGGCAATTTTATGTCTCTAATACCCCAAATGATATTTTTACTTTTCAGTGAATCTACTGTTTATGTTTGTCCTAAAGCATAATCTGTCAATTAATTGCTGTTGTCTTTCCATGAAAGATTTGGGAGTGATGTTGTGCCTTGGCAGCTGGAACTAGTTCCTTCTAAACCAGAAAACTTACAAAGTGCTTGGAGGTAGGATCAAATAACTTTCCCAGACAGCTGAATTAAGTGATTAGAGCTACCATGAAACAAATACAACAGAGAAACAGATTGAAGCAGCACAGTGAACCATTTAGAAAATTGGTAGTTTTCTCATATTACAAAAACAGTTTGCCATGAAGTGTTCTCCACTGACTCATGCTGGTTCACTGCAAAATCAGCATTATCAAATTTAGTATATCCTAGAGACTTAGTATTTCATCTGTATAAAGAATATCTATGTGCACAGACAGAGAAATCTAATGCACAGGTGACATGAAGAACTGAAAACTGCTTCTAATGCAGTCGAGGTGTTAAAGTTAACCTATGTTTATTCCACACACACTGAAACAATTCCCAGTTCTGTTTGTGGAGTTGCATCCTCAGTGGTCTCATTATACTTCTGGTTTAATTTTTCTTCCTGTAAGTTCTGCTACATTACAGATTTGTCTATAAGAGAGAATTGTTTCATCTTTGTGCTCTGAATCTTATCTTTAAAACTAGTTTCCCATGGTTGCAGTACCAAAACTAGCATAAATAACCAGAGTTGTTGGACAGCCTGTTCTTTCTGTCTATTGTGTCATCCTTTAGGTGGGTGTTGAACTTGCAGTGCAAAGGGAGTAGAAATTTCATGAGTGCTCTCAGGAGAGCTATGGAAATAGACTTCAAAGACAAAAATAAGCACAAATCACAAGGACTTTACCTGCTGACTACTGGAATACCTGATCAGGAAACAGTAAGTATCAGCACAGGTTTAGCATTCTCAAAGTTTCTATCAGTATTAATCTCAACTTCATTTTTCTCTTCTCAAGGTGGAGTCGCTACACCTTGCTGGCAAAATACTTCTTGTTTACATACCTAAGCCAGCACAACTGTCAGGATCTCACACTTCCACTTCTGCAATCACTATTCCTGTGTTGGAGGGAGCAATTATTAATGTGTGAATCATAGAAAGTTTAAGAGATGGTTTTTGGAATCCTTTCCCACTCCAGCTCTGGCCATCGTTTCACTGCAAATTCCTGAGTTTGACTAAACCAACTCTGGAGTTTTTCATATGTAGTTATTTCCTTATGAGGACAAAGGCACAAACAGTGTCACGGTGCAAATCCACAGTATGCTATGGAGACACAGCTCCTGTTTTTTATAACAACAATCCATTGCTCAGATACACATTCCTAGTACATCTGCTTTGTGGCTCTTAGTCCATGTGCACAGCCTGAGCATCTTGTGATCCAAATGGAATTTTCTTTTTTCCTTTTTTCTTCTTGCAGCACACTCTCAGTGCTTATGTAGCTGAGGTTTGCAGAGGTTTTGATTTGCAGCTTCATGTCTGCCTCTTCAGTGTGATGGAAGAGCCTGACTCCAACAGAATGATGCCAGCCCGCTGTGCTAACCCAACTGAAACTGCCACAGCTTATAAAGAGATAGTCCAGGCAGCCAATGGGAGATTTCATTGGTTTGGAGAGGCAGGTATGTGGAAAGGAAAGTGAGCACGTACTTCTTTTCATTCATTAAATAATACTTCATAATACTTTTTCCCTCCCAGTCGGGTAGTTTATTATTTTTCTGGGTGCAGTAATGCTATATTAGCACACAAGTTAGAGACTGTCAGTACTAATGCAGAATACTATGATGCAGTCAATGCAGGAGTTATGTTTATTATTATTTTGATGTTTTTTCTAGTTGAATTCACTATTTTCTGCTAGGTATTTTAAAGATGCACATAGATCCAGAGTGCCTGGCTTGCAGGAAACAAGGTCTTTTTGGTTCATTTCATTGATAGTACAATTTGTTGCACACTTTGGTATACTTACACCCCACACTGATGAGCCTATATTTGATTAACAGGTATTTTTGAAAGTGATGATATTACTGTTCTTGTGTCTGAAATGGAAAAAGCAAACAGCTACTCCCAGAAGGTAGGTGTTATTTGTATCTTTTAAAGTTAACATTCTCTGTTCAGAAGAAAAGTCAGCAGTGTTTGTTCAGCTGACAGTGCAGACTGGACACAATGAAAATCCTTGTAATTGTGGCCTGGATCAGGAACAGTGTGGCCAGTAGGACGAGGGAGGTTATTCTTTCCCTGTACTCAACACTGGTCAGGCTACACCTTGAGTACTGTGTCCAGTTCTGGGCTCCTCAATTCAAGAGAGATGTTGAGGTGCTGGAAGGTGTCCAGAGAAGGGCAGCAAGGCTGGGGAGGGGCCTGGAACACAAACCCCATGAGGAGAGGCTGAGGGAGCTGGGGGTGTGCAGCCTGCAGAAGAGGAGGCTCAGGGGTGACCTCATTGCTCTCTACAACTACCTGAAGGGAGGCTGTAGCCAGGTGGGGTTGGGCTCTTCTGCCAGACAAGCAGCAACAGAACAAGGGGACAGAGTCTCAAGTTGTGCCAGGGGAAGTATAGGCTGGATGTGAGGAGGAAGTTGTTGTCAGAGAGAGTGATTGGCATTGGAATGGGCTGCCCAGGGAGGTGGTGGAGGCACTGTCCCTGGAGGTGTTCAAGAAAAGACTGGATGAGGCACTTAGTGCCATGATCTGGTTGATTGGCCAGGGCTGGGTGCTAGGTTGGCCTGGATGATCTTGGAGGTCTCTTCCAACCTGGTTGATTCTATGATTCTGTGAAATTTTTCTTTCTTGTGACCAATCCTGTTGTGAATTCTTCTTAACAAGAATTGTTCATTATATTTTTTCTTTTAAAAAATACTTTCTGTGTGTATTATATAACAAATACCTAATATTGTGTTCCTATAAACAGCAGTGGAAGGAGGGATTGTCAGTGACAACAATGCATTTATAAATCCTGAGGTGTACTGGAGGTGTAGAACAAGACTGTAGCTCTCAGTACTACTTACACATGACTTCTTCCAAAATGCTTAGCAGTGACTGAGGCTGTATAGTCAGCCTGGCACTGTAATTAGAAGTGTAATTAGAAAGATCTGTGCAGCAAGAGAGAGACGTATCCAAAGGTTGCCTCATAGAAGTCTCGAGTCACAAAAGTATTTGTGAAAAGAAGAGTTGGTGGATATTCAATGGGGTGTTCAAATATTTTGTTATTTAATAGTTGCAGATACTTGGTTGATGTTCTGTCTGTTCTAATCTTGCTGTGCATAGTGTTGTCTTTTCTTCCAGTATGTTTGCTCAGAGCAAGGACAATTTCCTTCTTATGCATTCCAGCCAGCACAGCACAAAGCAGTTCCTATTCAGTTAGGGGTGTTAAGCACTGCCAGATGAATACATTTCATATTAATTTTGTTATTAAATGTATAAATACAGAATTTTGAAATGTTACCTATTTACATTGCACATAACATGAGTTACTAAACAATGTGCACTTCCATTTCAGTGTGCATTGCTGGTGGAATCCTTAAAGCAGCGTTCAGTAAGTCAGTCTGCTCATCCAGATGTAGCAGAAGGAGACTCAAATGTGCTTGCCAAGAAGGAGAAAAGAAAGCCACAGAAGTTGCCATCTCCTAAACCCACAGCTCTGAGTCTGGCCAGAATGGTTTGAAATGGTCACATTGTTAAGATGCTGTCTTTTTGTTAGAGATCATACCCAGCTATTGTCTAAAGCACTGCTGTCAACACTGAGTTCCCAACAGTCAGTGAAATTCGGAGGAGGAAAGTAGTGCTGCTTCTATAAAACAGTTCCATTATCATACTGGGCTCCTCCTTCAAGTGCCAAAAATGGTCCAGACTTATCTGCCTGCAGATATTAGTCTTTAGTTCTAGGGTAGCGGATTAAATTGACAAGGTAATTAAAATGGAGCAATTAAAGTTGCTTAACCTAGCAAGAAATTGCAAATTAACAAGTCACCGTGGCAACCCGCTGATGTGTTAGAAGAGGCAGAGTAAAACAGGAGCTGGAGAATAGTGAAGGGTACTTCCAATTCTGAATAATGCAATTATGATCCACCTGAAATGCATCTTAATTTTTTTTCCTATAGTATATTAAAGATAACAGTGCAGAGAGAAATGCTTCTTTAAGAGTACTGGCATGGCGTCCTACTAGTGCTAAAGCAGAAATTCCACAAGGTTTGTATGGAGTAGGGGCTGCTTGGCTTCAGTTTCTTTGGATTAAAAGGAAATACTAAATAAGAGTTTGAGTTTTAGAAAGATTTACCATTTTAATCTTTAATCAGACTGATAGGAAACCTTGTAGCTCTTTGGAAATGCCTTCAGTGTGAGTTTTAGCTGAAGTGTATCTGCTTGCTCTCAGGTTGTGAGCAGAAGGAACACTGCACACCTGTATAATTATTTCCAGGTCATATGATTGATTACCCATCCCATATCAAGAAACAAGAAGTGTGTGTGGTGGAAAGTAGAGCACTGCTTTGTCCCAAGCCTGAAGCCATCATTAGAACTTCACTTCTCGTGAATTTCAGTTCATAGTCCCTTTTTTCCTCAAAGGCTTAACAATTCAGAGATTTATTTTGTTACCAGTTCCAATAATATTGGATTCCACTGCAATTAACATGCTGTTCCACTTGATTTATTTATGATCCAGTAATAGAGGGGGCAAAACCTACAAATGTCAGACCATTGGAAATGCTGACTGTGGGCAACTGCGCCTGGTCTATGAAATTACTCTTTAATTCATTCCAGTCACTGTCAGTCCCTTAAATCCAGTTCCTTTCTGATCCATTTTTGTAACTTTCCTGTGTTTTGTTCTTTGTATCTGCTCTAGCATCTGCAACTTACCATATATACATTTTTTGCATTAAGACTAGAGATCTACTGCTTTATTGAAGTGAGGTTGTAGATATGTAGCAGTGTTTACAGACCTGGATTCAGATTGCACTTGAGGTGCTTTGTACAGCATTAATTAGCTTTTCCAGCAAATAATGCTTCTTGTAAACCCCTGATCTTTCCAAAGTATGCCCTCTGACATTCTTCCTGATGGCAGTTTATGAAGGTTTTGGTTCCATTTCTATGTTAGCAGTGTAAGTAGTTCTGTAAGATGGATTTTTCTTAACCAGTAGCTAAGAAAAGTATTGAAAATGCTGCTAATGGGAAATGATGAACTGAAGAGCTGTGTTGCAAGTGGGAGTTTTATCAGGTTGAAGTAAGTCCACCTTGTGGTTTCTTTGTTTTGTTTTTTCAATTGTAGCACCAGCAATGAAAGAATGGCCTCAAGCTGAGAGTAAAAGCAAGCATAAACCAAGGAAGCAGCCAGAGTTTTCTGTGTCACTATTTTATACTGGTAGAGGAAGAGATGTGGGTATGTGTCAGCAGCATATGATGACCAAAGCCTTTTAATTATCAGTGTTCTGACAGAACTGTTAGGATGTTAAGTTGCTGATAATCCTAGAATCAGAGAATGGTCTGAGTGGGAAGAGACTTCCAGAGGTCATCTAGTCCAACTGCCTCTGCAGTAAGCAGATCAGCTAGATAAGATTGAGCCTCTCCTTCAGTATCTCCAGGGATGGGGCCCCAGCCACCTCCCTGAGCAACCTGTTCCAGCGTTCACTAACCTCATGGTATATCAGTGTGCTTTAAATAGAGAGTGGCAGTGACTTTTACTTCCCAAACAGTGGTGGGGTTTTTTTTCAGTTTGATGTTTGGCTTCTTGGAGTTCTTTAAGTTTTGTTGAGGTTTCAGGACTTTTTGTTCTTTTGGATTTTTTTTTTTGCTCAAAGATCCTCTAAGGAAAAATGCTGCTACCATGGTTGAGATGGTTAGAGAAGATTTGTTGTGGAATTTCTTGGAGAAGTGTCTTTTTTTAAAGTACTTTGACATAAAGATACTTTGCATTTTTTTCACAGGTAGGGTTGTCCAGTGCTGATCTGTGAGGCTTTGGGGGCTTGGGGTTTGTTTAATAAACAGTCCTGTGTGATTCAAATGAGCTATATTTTTAACTTAGGGCTTCCTTCTAATGTGACTTTGCTCGTTTTCTAAACTAGGTACAGTGTACCAAAAGTATCCAAAGCCACTGTGCATGAGGCATTCTGTTCCTTGCCTTGCATTGCCAAAAAAAGAGGAAATATGTTCAAGCAGAGAGGTACTTTGCTCCTTACTAATAAATGACCATTTTAGAACTACCCATGTGAATGATTGTGAGCATGGTAACTGATTCTTCACAATGTAGCATTACTTAAACTGTTCTAATGCTTACTGCCAATCAATTGCTCCATTTGTTTGTCTTGCAAGTGGCTGACCAAGTACAGTATTAAAAAGCTTAAACTGGAGTTGCCCAGACTGATGTTTGGTCCAGGCTGTACTCACCAAAAGAAAACTGTGGAGTCTCTGCATAAGGAAGTGTCAGCAAAGTACTGTGCTATCTTCCCTAGTGTTGAAATCAATGTAAGCATTTCCAGTTGCCCTTATCTACAACACCAAAAAGCTTTCTGTTTCTTTAAGAGAATGTATTTGGCCAACATTTGTGCCCTGGTAGTGTGGGGTTTCCTCCTCTGTTCCTTGCTCTTTCTAAGTCATTCTTCTATTAGAAAGCTAGAGAAAAACCTTTGTTCACCACAAAAAATATTTCATCTGGATCCTTTAGAATGCCTGACATTTGCCTCTGCTCATACAGGGAGAGAAAGAATTTTAAAATTTGGAGTTAAACTTTAAAAAATCACATAGGAGTTGAGAGTGGGAAAGTGTTGGATCTTGGTTGGTCTGATTGGTGTAGTGACTGGAGAGAAGCATAACAAATTACATTTAGGATGTTACTGCTCTATTGTATTGACAAAACTGTCAGTAATAATGCAACAGCTGCACCTGTCCAGTCCAATGATAGAATTCTGTTGCTCAGCACAACTGTCTGAGATGAGAACAGGGCAGCAAAGCAGTTATCTACTTGGAATGTATGGTGGCTAACAACATTTGGTGGTGGTTACCAAAATGTTGGTGGCCACCAACATTTTCTCACTCTGTTTTATAGAGGTAAAGACGAAAAACCTAATCTCCCTCATTTCTAGTGCAGACATTGCATGTGTAGCAGCTGAGCAAAAAGCTCCTGTACAAACTGAATTTTAACAGGGGGTTGTGAAGCATCTGCAGATCCCATCTAAGGAACTGGAGAGCTACACTGGACAACTGGAGCAAGTGCTGCAGCGCTACATACAGAGAATACAGTGGCTTCTGTCAGGTACTGCTGTGCAGCTGGTTTTCTAGAGAGCACAGCTTGCACATCAAATCTCCTTATCTACTATTTCTGATAGAATAAATCTGGACCTCAAATATGAAACAGGGTCATCCAGTTTGCATTTCCTGGAAATTTTAAAAGGCATCTTTGTGACAATAAAATAGAAGTACAAGAGAATTCAGCATCTGTGTGGCTGATAAACATCTGCACTGCTGTGAAACAATTAGGGTTGTGATGGATTTGTATGCCCATGTATGTAAGGTTTCTGGTGTCAGCAGCTTTTTGTCAAAGGAACATATGCAATAATATGTACAGGCAAAATTAGTTTTTCTGTTTCTTGTGGTAAAGATGTGCCCTATTTAGAAGTTCAGCATTGTTGCCAGTGAAAAGTGTTTCAAGCCCTCTGTTGCTCATGAAGATCTTTGTTGGGAAACAGTAGTAGTTTTTTATTGGATTTCAAAGTAGGAGCTACAAAAGTGCTTCCTGGAGGTTGCTGCAGTTGGCTTGTAACTAATGTTTGACAGTGCCAGACTGGAAATGGCAGCAGATTTTTCTGTTAGTAACCTTTGAACTGCCTTATTTCCACACAGATTAGAATTGATTATGTATAAATGTGTCCAAAATAATCCCTAAGGGCTGCTGATTTTACAGTATGCTCAATAAAAGAACATGTTCAATAAAATAATGACATTTGGTTTCAATGTTGTGGCCCAGGAAGCAGGAGGTGGTTTGGTACCATTGTAGAAGCAAATGTCTGTCTTATGATTGACACATCTGGTTCCATGGACCCCTATTTGCCACATGTGAAAAAAGAACTTACCTCTCTTATCTGGGAGCAGCTGAGGAAAAATGGAGTCAGGTATGATGAACAGATGAAAGACTGCAATTGGCAGTACTTAGGTTACAGGGTTAATAACTGTTACTAATACTGAAATGCAATGCAAGTAATTCTTATGGTAGATCATAATATGCATATGACATGAACTGCTCTTTCTGTTCTTCTGATTAAACAGCTACTAATTCTGAGCTCTAAGATTTCAGCCTCATTTCCCATAGGCTAATGCTTTTAATTCTCTAGAGTTCAGCATTCCTATGGATTTTCTGCTCCTTCAGGGTGAAATAGGCTTTCTGACTCTTCTACTTTGAAGACCTTAACCCAATAGTAGACTTTTGGTTGGATATTTTGGCTGGGCTTTTTTTGTTGGTTTGGGGATGGGAGGAGTTGTTGCTTTGTTGTTTTTTTTTTCAGTTAGGTTTGTGTTTGGTGGTTGTTTTTTTTTTTAATTGGTAAAAAACAGACTTATGCAAAGTGACTGAGTGTATTGATTAGGGTTAAATGTGGTGGGATATCTTTCTTCTCAGGTTTAACCTGCTGAGGTTTGCAGACAATACAGAGAGTTGGAAGGAGCATCTTGTAGAGGCAAGTGATGAAACCTGTCATGATGCTGTGCAGTGGATGTCCAGATTTCAGGCTCATGGTAATGCCTGCATCCTTATGGCTTTACAGGTCAGTAATCAATGTAGCACATTTTGGAGAAGATATCATGTCTTGTGGTGGTAAAAATCTGAGTGATAGTCTTTTAGGAAAATAAACTTGGTCAAAGTACACAACATTTTGATATGCCAAGCTCTCAAGACAACAGCAGTCAAGCCACTGTCTCTGTCCCTAGGGCTTGCAGATGCTAGAGCTGCTCATAGTGAGTTTAAGAAAAATGTATCAATGGTTGCAATAACATTTGTGTTCAAAGGAACAGAAAATAGCCAGATGCTCAAAATGATGCTTCTGTACAGCTGTGGCTGTCAGAGATTTGTTCTGAAGTAGCCTGAGGTTTCAAAGAAGCAGTGTTGGAATCATCTGACCATTGAGTACAACTCTTGAACATTAGTAACAGACGAAGAAACTTCTTCTCCTTTAAAAATTCTCAGTGTAGAAACCAATAATCTAAAACAGAGACTGAAAGAACTTGCCATTTCATGAGCTGTAGAGCCTGAATCAGAAACGCTGCCTGAAATGAGTGATTCTTCTTGCAGACTCCCTTGCAGAGTCTCCTTAGAGACGTTACGGATTCATAATGAATCCAACCTGTTGAAACTGTGTTACAGAAATGTCCACTGAGTCAAGTCAAGCAGCTTTTCATAATGTGAAAAGCCAGCTCCTAATGAGCTTCATTTTTCAGACTTCAAGCATCTTAAACTCCCACAAAACGTGCTGTAAAAACCTAATGCCAGCAGCTCTCCAAACCAGTTAATTTGCCTTCTCCAGTGAGTCAGGTTTCATTGGTGCCCTGCTTATGGATATATTGCCTTATGCTACAAATTACTTACTTGTGTGTTTTTCACATTTATATCCTTGATCTCTTTCTTATGTGGTGAGAAGGAAAGGATGATAGTAACTTGATGTAGTAAATATAAAACTCTCCACCACTGAAACAGTGTTTTCAGTGTCAAGTGTATCTTTTCTCTGAATGTACTCATTATTTAAGTTTATTTTCTGCTTTTCAGAAGGCTCTCAGTTTCCAAGGTGTAGAGGCAGTGTATGCATTGACTGCTGGAAAAGCAGACACCAGTTGCAGTCTGATTTTGAAAGAAATGGAAAGACTGAGAAAGAAACAAGATATTAAAATCCACACCATTACCTTCAGCTGTACAGACAGGTATATGATACTCTGCAAGAACAACTCAATCTCTTAATGACTCAGTTCTTGTCAAAAGGCTGTTACCAAGATGGGCCACATGCTCAGTACACTGGACATGAGGTTTGAGCTCAGCCTTTGTGCCTGTAGTAACTGGGTGACTCAGGAAACTGCCACGTGGCCTTCATCTCCCACAGCTTGTGTCCCTGTTTTCTCATGCACAGAGAAGAGACAGGCATCACTGCTCTACTGCACTGAGCTGAATCCTGTACTGTTATCATTAGTCTGTCACATTCACATCCCTGTAGAGGCTTGAAAACACCCTGACACACGGACCTGGACTGGAATCAAGACCACTAGGAAGGTGCTAATGGCAGCTAAGGGCTAAATATATATCCCTGATGTTCCTTCTTGGAGATGTGGAGGGCTGGGGACTGCGGGATGCTAACAGAAAGCGTATGCTCCTCTAGATGCTAACTCAGGGCTGCGCCTGTGTGATGCAGGCAGCAGGTATCCAAGCAGACCTTCAGTTCTTCAAGCTTTCTACAATAGGTGCATGTCCATTCTGCCACCTCAGAACACAGCAGTTGTCCCAGCTCTCCAAGAGCTCAGCCTTTCTATTCTTGAATTGAATACAGCATGTCCAAAACCAGCCTGTCTTGGACTTCGTTAGCAATTCACAATTAGAAATGATACAAAAGGTTGCAATGAAGTTCTCCAAATCTTTTTTTCTTTAAGCAGTATTTTTTTAGGAACTCTTAGAAATTATTTTTCTGCTTCTGTTTCTTTCAGGAAAGTAGTTACCCTAAGTAACTTACTACTTTGTTGTTAACAGAGGAGCTACTGAATTTCTGAAGAAGCTTGCTGCCCAAACAGGAGGGCGCTACCACTGCAGTTTTGGAGCTGTGGATGGACTATTAGCAGCACAGAGATTGTTGGCAGAGGGGTTTGATGATGAAGATGTAGGTTAAATTGATTGAATTTGTTGGGTTTGGTTTGGTTTCCTATCAGCTTAGTACCACAGCAGTAGTCAAACTGCATTTAAAAGAGAAAAATCACAAGAAACATTAATACAGGACTCCCCAGAGAGCAGCCAGGCAGAAAGGGACCTGAGGGTGCTGGTAGATAGCAGTTGAACGTGAGCCAGCAGTGTGTCCAAGTGGACAGGAGAGCCAATGGCATCCTGGCCTGGATCAGGAACAGTGTGGCCAGTAGGACAAGGGAGGTTTTTCTGCCCCTGTACTCAGCTCTGCTCAGGCCACACCTTGAGTGCTGTGTCCACTTCTGGGCTGCTCAGTTCAAGAGAGATGTTAGATACTGAAACCTGTCCAGAGAAGGGCAATGAAGCTGGTGATGAGCCTGGAGCACAGCCCTGTGAGGAGAGGCTGAAGGAGCTGGGGGTGTGCAGCCTGGAGGAGACTCAGGGCAGAGCTCATTGCTGTCTACAGCTACCTGAAGGGAGGTTGTAGCCAGGTGGGGTTGGTCTCTTCTGCCAGGCAAGCAGCAACAGAAGAAGGGGACACAGCCTCAAGCTGTGCCAGGGTAATTCTAGGCTGGATGTGAGGAGGAAGTTGTTGTCAGAGAGAGTGATTGGCATTGGAATGGGCTGCCCAGGGAGGTGGTGGAGTGGCTGTGCCTGGAGGTGTTGCAGCCAAGCCTGGCTGGGGCACTTAGTGCCATGGTCTGGTTGACTGGCCAGGGCTGGGTGATAGGTTGGACTGGATGATCTTGGAGGTCTCTTCCAACCTGTTTGATTCTGTGATTCTAAGATAGTTCATGTTGAAACCTACTTGCCTTTTCTCTCTCTGTTGGCTGCCTTGGTCAGGTGACAAAATCCACCAAAAAAAAATATAATGTCTGAAAAAGAAGGAAAAGAAAAAGGAATTTTGGATCTGGGCTCTGTGTTTTTTAAACTACCTTTAGCTTTTAGTGTGTCTTCTGATCCCCACAGTCCTGTATTTCACAATGTCACTGTAAATGAGAGGTCCAGCTGGAGACCTCTGGGATTGCCACAGCAAGAAAATATCTTAGTAAACACAACTGTATTCAAGCCAGACTTGTTCTGCTCTCCACTTGGAAGACCAAAACCTCTGCAAATAAATGGGAGGAGAGAGGTTTAGGCTCAGTTAATTAAGTTGATTGAATTTGAAAATAATAAATAGGTGCAAGTTGATGTAGAATGTTCTAATTCTGTTTTCAGGATCCTGTTTTCCCTTACTTTGAAGGAGATGACTTAAAGAAACTTACACAAGAAGTAGCAAAAGCCAGAAGTTTCTTAAAGCAAGCAAAATCTTTCAGGTGAGTATTTATCAGGAATCTTTCAGTAATTGTTTGGATTCTATTGATTTATTTCATGGAAAGAAGACTATCTGGCTCCTGGGCTCTGCTGTTTAAAAAAGAGTTGGTGTTTCTTTCCTTCTCTTCTAAATTTTGCCTTTTTTGAGGCTTGGAAAATGAGATGCAAGCAAGCTGTCTGCCTCCGAGAGGTTTACTTGGAATAAAAGTAGCTACCATTTTAGTAAAGGATCTGAGCAGATTCTAACAATGTGTTAAACCTCAGGGCTGTTACTTTCACAGTCATGTAACAGGTCACAGGATGATGTGACACCAGGCAGGGCTATCCAAGCAGACTCCAAACCAGTAAAGTCATTTCCCAGAGGCAGCATAGCGCTGCTGGCACTAAATGCCATCTGTAGCTCAGCAGACTGAACTGGCTTGGGTTGCACACCATATAGGCTGGATGTTAGGATGAAGTTCTTTACAGAGAGAGTGATTGGCATTGGAATGGGCTGCTCAGGGAGGTGGTGGAGTCACCATCCCTGCAGGTGTTCAAGAAAAGCCTGGCTGGGGCACTTAGTGCTGTGGTCTAGTTGACTGGATAGGGCTGGGTGCTAGGTTGGCCTGGATGATCTTGGAGGTCTCTTCCAACCTGGTTGATTCTATGATCCTATGATTCTGGTGTCACTCAGAGCTACTTTTCATACCTGCCTAGAACTGAAGTGAAGGGCAGTTCAGCTGTACAGATTCTTAACTTAGTTGTTACACTTCCTGACTACCAAGCCAGAGAGCACCATTTCAGTAGTAAATGCAGCCAGAATTACTTGCAGAGAACTTCAGCATTCACTATACCTCCTGAATGGAAAAAAAATTGTCACACCAGGACATGGCTAAACAAAGACACTAAATGTCTGTGTGAAAAGCTGCTGTTATTCTTGAGGCTTTGTTTCTCTTTCCAACAGGTTACTGCTTCAGAAATGGAATAGAAACCAAAAGGACAATTCTGGCTTTTAAGAAAGTGCTCAGGTAACCAGTCACTACAACAGATCATAGTTTGTATCTAGTTCATGTACTTCAGAGAAAGGATAATATTTCATAAGCCTAAGGTAAATGTATTCATTTCTAGCAATGACTTTTTTCCAAAGTTGAAAAGATTTGTGGTAATTTCAGTTCTGAGCTGAATTAGTCCACAGTGTAACCTCATATTCACAAAGAACAGTTTAAAGAGAGCTACCTTTGAGGTGAAAGGAGCAAGGCAAATATGTATTTGTAGTTATCAGTGGTTTAGCTCTTACTAGGAGCAAACATTTAAGCACATCAGGGATTAGGAGCAGATGTAATGGCTGTAATACCAATTGCTACATAGGCTGCATGATTTGTCAGTGAAATAAACAAGGAAACTGAAAAAAAGACCTCCAGAAATAGTAAAGAGAGCCTCAGCAAACACTGGACTGTTGTCACAAAGTTGTGGGAGAGGCAGCTGGACAAACTAAACCTCTCACAGAGCCAAGCTGCTGCTTTGAATTGGCAGAGCTTACAGAGGAAGAGAAATTGCTGGGCAGAAGGACTTTCTCAGGGGTAGATGAGACAGAATCATTTGTCACAAGAGTTGTTTGAGGCAGGAAAAAGGTGAGCACGCAGGAAACTGCAGAAGTTAAGCCTGCCAAGATGCTCATCAAGGAACTGGTGTAAGGCAGATAGGTAGTGAGGCTGTTTTAAATCCTTCTTTCTGTAGCTGTACCTTGGGGTTTTTGTTTATAAACATTACCTAGGCATTCAAAGAGAAGAAAAAAAATCCAGTCAGACCCACTGGTTCTCAGTGGAGAATGGCAGCTGGAGCCTGGTCAAGTATGTGCAGGATTCAGCCTGGAAGGGCTGATCACTGAGGAGAGGTGCTTGGACAGCAAACGGATACATAACCACCCTGTACTAGCAAGAAGGTTGTTGCAGACATGTAAAGACAGAGGGTAGTGTTCCACAGCCATCTCTCCTTCAGCCTTCCAAGCTAAATGATCTGGGGCCTGCTCTAGGGTAGGGTGTCCCTGCCCATGGCAGGGGGGTTGGAACTAGATGATCCTTGTGGTCGCTTCCAACCCTGACTGATTCTGTGTCTCTAAATGTGGAAGGTGTCGCTCACACAGTGCACAGGAAGACTTCAGAAAGCACATGGCATTGTGGCACCACTGGGCAGAGAAGTAAGGCAGAGTGTAAACTCAAGTTATGTTGCTTTTCCATTGCCATTTTGTGAAGGGTGATGGTGGGCCTGTGCAGCTTGGAAATACTGATTGTATTTTCAGAAGCTATTTATGTGTTTGACTTTTAGGATTTCATTTTGGATGAAGAAAAAATGCTGAAGAGATTTGGAATGGTAACATTAGAATCATAGAATCAACCAGGTTGGAAGAGACTTCCAAGCTCATCCAGTCTAACCTATCACCCAGCCCTAGCCAGTCAACCAGACCATGGCACTAAGTGCCTCAGCCAGTCTTTTCTTGAACTCCTGAGTCCTCTTCTTAGTCCTCTTCTTTTCAAAGTGTGCTTAAAGCTTCATGCAAAAAGAGAGATGCAATCTTTGCTGCCTCTCAGCTTCTGGCATGAGAAGTTACACATAAGTGCTGCTGACATATCACTTCAGGCTTTGTAGGTATTGGTTTAAATCAAGCCCTTAAACTCTCCTATCATTAAACATAAACCAATAATGTAGTTTTGTAGGAATAAGAAAAGAAATTAAACAATAGCACAATGATAAAGTATGTATTTTGTTATTTTACCTGCTGTTTGAACCAGGAGAAAAAGAATATGGATCCAGAGTTTCCTGTAGCCTAATTTTTCAAACTAGAAGAGGGATAAAAGCAGAGAGTTAACAGCTGAGGCTGCCCTCAACCTTCACTGCTTCAACCAGACTCTCCTAGATAGTGAGTATAAGAACTAGCAGTGCTCCTCTCCTAGTTGGCTCATCTACCATTTGCATCAAGAACCTATCATCAGTGCACTGAAGTGACCTCCTGGGCTGTGAAGGGAGGAGGCCTTCCAGCAAATATCTGGGTAGTTAAAATCCCCTCGGAGAGCCAGAGCCTGTCATTGTGAGGCTGCTATCAGCTGCCTGTAAAAGGCCTCATCAACTTTCTCATCCTGATCAGGTGACCCATAATGGACACCCACAACAGTATTACCCATGCTGGTCTGCCCCTTAATTCATACCCACAAACTTGCCCCTCTCCAACCCCTGGACAGAACTCAGTACATTCTAGTTGCTCTCTCATGGAAAGAGCAGCTCCACCACCTCCCCGTGTTGACCTGTCTTTCCTAAACAGGGCACAGCATCCATGTCCACACTCCAGTTGTGAGCTGTCCCACCATGGCTCTGTGGTTGCCACCAGCAACTGGAACAGGCAGCCTCTGATGTTACAGTCTGAACTTCAAGCCCCATAATACTTTACTTCAGCCAGCACTTTTCTTTTGAAGCTGGCATGAGGGCAGCACGGTGCTGAATATGAGCAGCAGATTCAACTCCACTCATGATGATACCTGTGTTTAGCATTTGAGTAGATGAGAAATTAATGTTCTTAAGTTCATAGAATCATAGGTTGGAAGGGACCTCAAAGACCATCCAGTTCTAATGTCCTGCCAGAGGCAGGGACACCTCCCACTAGAACAGATCAAGGCCTCATCTAACCTGGTACTGCACACTTCCAGGGGGGTTGTGGAGCACAGAATCGCCGCTCCACAACCTCCCTGGGCAACCTGTGCCAGTGTCTCACCACCCTCACTGGAAAGAACCCTTTCCTAACATCCAGTTTCCATCTCCCCTCTGCCAGTTCAAACCCATTCCTCCTCACCCTGTCATTACAAGACTTTGTCAAGAGTCCCTCCCCAGCCTTCCTGTAGGCCCCTTTAGATACTGGAAGGCCACTCCAAGGTCTCCTTGAAGAGTTTCCTTTCCCAAATCCAGATCCTGTTATTTCTGGTATTGAAGCAAAATTTTGAAGCACAGGAAGCTTTGAGACATCTAGAGGAGAGTTCCATTGTCTTCCTCTTCTCCATGAATGTTGTAAGACATTCTGGTACAAATGCTCTTCCTGGCATCTCTCACGAGGTGAACACTTCACCACTGCTACTTCTCTCAGCTCCCTGGTGTTTAGGACTCAATCCTCGTTACAAGGATGATTGGGTTTGTAGTCACAAAAAGCTGAAGTACCTTTAGTCAAAACTACTTACATCTTACTACAGATCTGCCCAGACATCCATGGGGTTGCAGAGGAGATCAGCAATTTGGTGTGCTGTCCAAACAAGTCTGGCCATTCTGAGTTCATGTGATCATGTCAGTACATGTGCCGCGGCATCTGGATGTGAACAGGGGCACAAGGAGGTGTTCAGAGACACAGTGAGCCTGAATATCTTTGCTCACTTAGGGCTTAGACATAGAATTTTTAAGAAGTTAAATGAAAAATATTTTTATGCTGCAGTTTTTCAGCAAAATCCTATCCTTAAGGAGAGAACTTTGTGTCTTAAGCTTTTGTGCTGCTCTGCCCTTGAGCACTGCAGAACATCCCATCCTACCTGTGACTCAGGCCAAACATCCGCCTGTCTTTGTAACTCAGATCTCTCTCTACCTCTGCATGCTTTGGTTTTGTCTCTTACTAAGGGCTCCTTCCTGCATAGCATCTCCCACACAATTCACACTCCTCATTCAGGTTCCTGTTACCTCACAGCTGGAGTATTGCTTCTGGACTGTGACCTGAAAATGCAGGCCTGTGAAGTTAATGGGACCTGCTGGATGAAAGAGACAAAGCGCCAGTCCCCACATATCTGTCTCCTAACACCTCCCTGTGGTCCAGTACTGCACTGGTGCCCACAGAATTTGCATGGGGATGAGTGTTCCTTTATACACTGGAAGCATGGAGTGTCTTATCTTTCTTATGCCTTGAGTCCTACTTGCTCTTACTCAATCCTGATTTACCCTTGGATATGTCAGCATGTGATTTGAAACCAGCTTGTGTAAGCTTCCCGATTCCTCTGTGAAACAGGACAGTCATCTTCAGCATTGCTTTACCATCTGGATGTGAGTTTGATAAGATAACAGTCCAGAAATGTGGACATTCTCTGTGTAAATAAATGGGCAAGCTCCTGACACCTTCCAGTTGTTTTTTTATGCAGTTTGAGCTGAATGGATTTAAGAGGAAAAGTAGATAAGGGCAATATAGACTTGCAAGTCATGGCCACAAGAAAGTCTAAGTCTGGCTTCTGTTTCAGAAAGACATAGCAGGAGGCAGTGAACAAAATATGGCCACCCCATTCATTGAAGATAGGAGACTAAGCACAACTGGAAAGGTTCAAAATACCAGTTCTCAAAGCTCATCTGAGCTCTCCTATTGGCTAAGGTGGAACCCAAAGCCAAGCTGAAATACTCTTTGCTGATTTTCACTGAGCAATGAAGAGACTGATGAACTACAACTAAGATGGGCCAGCTCCTGCCACCTGGGGAGGAATTCTGGGCTGGTTCAGGGACAAAAAAGCCATTTTCTTTCTTGGATTAAATTATAAAGGCCACCAGTGCTGTGGACAGCTCAGAACAGACAATTTGTTAATCCTCGGGTTTCTGATCTAAACTGAGTTTATCACTCGTCTGACAACCTGAGAGGTGCAGATTAACTCCAACAGATGAAAACCTTCTAGTTCTAATGCAGACTACATGGACTCAGATACATGAATGTTATGCTACAATGCCTTGGCCTAGGAGTCAGTCTGAGTTCTTGTCAGCACATGAACATTAAATTACATTACATTTGAATTGCAGAATCACCTATGAACTTGAGATGTTTCTAACATGCCAACATTTAAAATTGTAGTCATTTATATTTAGATTTGGGAGTGTTTCTTGAGCATCTTAACAACTGCTTTCAGACCTCGTTTTGGACACACCCAGTTAAAACTGTTGGCTTTGACTTCTCATTGTTGAATTTGCAAAAGCATATGTGACCTCTCAAAACCTTAGGATTCAAAAGCTTTTCTCATTATTAATTACTCTGATTATTAACTACTCATTTTGAATGCATTATTTAATAGTAAATAATCTCTTCCTGTTCTGTTGCATACCAGTTAGTTTGCTGCCTGTACTTCATTTGCATTGGGAGCCATCAAGCAACCCTCCTGCCAACGCTTAAGCCTCTTTGTAAACATCTGATTGGGTTGAGGATGAAGACAGAAAAGTCAGTTTGAAAGTGCTAAGTACCATTGTCAGGCAAGATTTTTGTTCCCTCTCTTCATTCAAATTTAGATTAAAAACTATAGGTAGAAGGGAAAGCTATTTCCACTATTTCCATCCACACTGAGATGTGTCCTACCAGAGTTTCATGCAACTCTGAGAGAGGTTTGCTTTTAAGTGTTACTGCTGATCATTTCTTTACTGTTTTTCTTTAGTAAAGAGCCATCTCCTCTCTATTTTTTTTAAGACAGTGTGAGATACTTCACTAACCTAGTAGAATTTATCCCCAGGGTGGTGGTACCAATAGTACATTTGTGCTGTCTAATATCTTAGCAGTACTTTTACCAGGTAGCAGTAAGATATGCAATCCTGTTCAGAAGGGTTTGTTGTGGAGAAAATACTGAATGCTTTCCTGAAAAGGAACGTAAATTATGTACAAATTAAGCCCTGCCCTTTTCTGGCTCCTAGCCCAGCCACTAGCTACAAAGGAGTAGGAACAGCTAAAGGACCTGAGCACACGTGAACATCTTTGTCTGAGTGTACCTGATGCCCTTGTGCTACTAACTGTCCAGCAAAGAGAAGCCTCACCACCTCACTTGGCCAGGAAGGACTGGGAGAATACCAACAGCCAGGATTCTACCAAGGGTATTTATACTTCTTTAGCTATAAATGTTTGAACTTTTGCTGGGAAGAAATTTCTGCATTTCTCAGAGTTGAAAGGGCAGTAGGGGAGCTGAGAGCAACTCCCTGCGTGCACTGCACGAGATGCAGAATGCATGAATAAATCAGAACAGCTCCTATGAACTCAGAGAAAGAAGAAAGCTGCTCCTTCTGGAAATAAGCATTTCCTTACAGGCAGCTCAAAATGTGCTGCTCATTTGATAACACTTCTCCAGTCCCATGGAGCAGATGCATCCCTTACTCTAGCAGTGCTTTGTAAGGAAGAGTTTTCTAGCCACGTTTTCAAGACTTTTTAATACAATCTCTGGCTCACTTCAGTTTTAAGGAGATTTTAATGACAAGTATCCAAATCCAGACAATGTTTTCAATATGGATTTTCAGCATTTCTTAGTAATAAGCTTGACCTTAGCTCTTACTGCAGTATATAAAAAGATGGTTTCTCACAGAAGTGATTTTCTGTGGCTTAAAGCCTTATCTAGAGATGCAGATCTCAGTCTCCTTGATTGAGCAGGAAAACATACTTGGGTTAGTTTGATGATGCTAGCTCTAGTTTAATTTTTGTTTAGAAATGTGGAAAGTTTTTCATTTTGCTAATACCTGGATAGTTTTTGACATAAGGAGCTTGTGTTTGCCACTGTTACCTCACTCAGGTCACTGAATTTAGTGAGCTGAGAAGCTGTGTGACAGCACAGAGAGCCTGGTGCTGATCTCCCTGTGTCTGAAATCCAAAAAGCAACATAACAAATGAAAAATGAAACAATGGTGGAAATATTCTCTGACTTTGTGTACCATGGGCTGCACCTTCTGTTGCTTTTCTAGTTTAGGGTTTGGGTTTTTTTTGTCACTCTGAAGGTGATGCAGCTGCCAGTTAGCAGTCATGCCCAGTTTCTGCAGAGTCTCTGCTGAACCCTGGTGTAAATGACTGAGCAAACCACGGCTGATTACCTGTGCCCAGCTGGTGGAAGTTGATGTACTGTCATGTGAGGTCAGGTTACTATGGGGATCCACTTCAGCTATGAGAAAACCATAATAATCTGCAGGAAATGGGCCTCTATTCTTACATTAGACCCACAAGCACCCAGTTTGGATCCCACTTCACAATGACTTGTGAGTATGAGGAAATGAGTAAATATTAGAATACAAAAATATTCAGGCTCATTACTCACTGTACATAAAAACCTCATGAGCAAAACGATTGAGTTTATGCATTTTAAAGATGTTAAGATCATATTAAACTTGGGTATAAATAAAAATGGCATAGTCACAAAAGGAGCAGTGGGAGGTGGAAGTTGCTGAAGTGACCCAGGTCTCACAGGATTAGGCAGGAATTTTCAAGATATTTCTATCCTGCAGTCGTAATGCAAGAAGGATCCACAGAAGAGCTCCACAGCAGCCAACCATGTGAAGGCAAACAAAAAGAGCATACTGGACCACTGGTTAACAGAAGCAGAAAGGCACTGGTGACAGGAGGTGGAGGCTACCTGGGATACAATCTGGGATGTGCTCTTGTTCGCTCAGGAATCGCTGTTGTTCTCTTTGACATACGGAAACCTAAAGGGGAAATTCCAAGTGGAGCAGAGTTTTTCAAGGTATGTTGAAATGCCATCTTTAACACCTGTGACATACAAACTGTGAGTGTGGTGAGACAGGCAGGGCTTGACTGTCTACTGTCCTGTCCAGTACAAGGCAGAAGTGCCATCAGATGAAATGAGGAGTCAGTTTGGTACAAAAGGAAGTCATTCTTGTATGCACTGGGTTAAAGGCATAAACAAAGCCTTGCCAAAAACTTAGTGCCATTGAAGGTAGATCAGAAAAATTAGGCTAAAGAAATCTTCTGAATGAAAATATCTGGAGACTGGAAGAGTATTCTGGAAGGAAGTGTCAGGTATACTTGTCCTATGCTTGCTTTTTGTAGGGCACTCATTTGTGTGCATTGATTCATTTTGATTCTTAACAATTCAAGGCATTTATTATGTCTGCCAAAGAGAGGGAATGAAAGAGATCTCAGATATTTGACAGCTCACAGCATTTAGTGCAGGACAGCACCCTTCTCTAATCGTTGAGGTGAGGAGCACCAACTGCTCAGAGCTGCTTCCACCCACTCGTGTTTGGGGATCTGGGTGCACACTAGCACCTTGTGCACACTCCAGCCATCTGGCACAAGTTCTAGCTAGACACAGGGTGTCATCCAGCTGATCTTGTCTGAGCAGCTGGCATAAGAACCCTGACACCATCGTGAGAACTATGAAGTTGATGGCAAAGCTGAAAGTGATCACAGGATCTTTGTCCCAGGGATTATCGAGGTGATGCCACTTTTCCTCCTGGCTACATCACCAGGTGGGATAGGGGGTAAGGAAGTCAAAGTGGAATGCAAGGCACTGCTTGGCATGGCTATGCAGTGGGCAGAATACCAGGCTAAGCAGATCTTTTGTTTGACCTGGGCTGGTTGTTCTTAAGTTCAGATTCATAAGCAGCTTTTAGAGAATATAGAAGAGAGAGAAAGTTTTACTGAGGAACCATTCAAAAACCATAAGCTTGATTTGTTAATGATATAAATCCACATAATTTGATTTAAGCTGATGGATGATGGCAATTTACATTTTCTAAGGGAGACCTGAGTTCTAACAAATGGTCTTCTGAGAACAAAGGGGGGTTATAATTCAGTTTAGAAAGAGTAAGTATTAAAAAGTATTGGCCAGTTACCTAGAAAAGGAAATTACAGACTCCTCATAAATGAAGTCATAAATCACTTCAGAGATCTGAGCCCTGATCAGTGATTTGCTGATACTGTTTCTACTTGATTGAAGGTAGGAAGTGGAAGTCAGATGGGTCTGTGAATTACTTTGGCAACCTCAGAAGAAAAAAAAACTATATTACTGCCAGATATTTCTTTTGTGGTTGTTCTACTGAGTCCATTGCAGTAAGTTAAGCAATACCTAATATTTTGAAATGTAATGCTGGAAAGAAAGATGTTAATGTTTGTCTTGGTATCTGTATGCATATAGAGTATCAGTTCTGTAGT
This sequence comes from Pogoniulus pusillus, assembly GCF_015220805.1. Lineage (NCBI taxonomy): Eukaryota > Metazoa > Chordata > Aves > Piciformes > Lybiidae > Pogoniulus > Pogoniulus pusillus. The sequence goes on along the minus strand of NC_087276.1, from coordinate 30,442,590 downwards.
ATTACATTCTAATGTTCTCAGCAGAGCACTTGATACTAGATAGGGTTTGTTTGTGTGTTTAATGCAGGGTAGTGCATTTCCTGTCGTGCAATTACAATACATTGCTGCGTGTTGATATCCCATCCAGTGTACACTCACTGGCTTTAATCTTGTACAAAACTGCAACTAAATTTATCATGGAGTGTGCATAAAGCAAAGCTTAGATGGGCAAAGAGACGTTTGTCTGCTTTGCACGTGTTGGATCTTCACCTGCTAAGCAAAGGGCCCTTCCTGCTCTGATTTATTGTCCTTGGGGCCTGATTCTCCAGCCCTCAAGCAGGAGCTGCTCCCATTCAAGTCAAACAAGTTTCTCCAGCCTGCAGGCTGCAGGACTAAGTGTGAAAATACGCATTATAATTGAAGACAACAAGAGTCAGATTTGTTTTGCAATAAAATACTGGCAGAATTCTTACTCACAGGTTGTTCTCCATGCTCATAATGTTTTAATGACAGATAAGTGTTGTAAAAATTTGACCATTACTATAGATTTTCCTTAATAAGCATAGTTAATTGTAATTCTTTAGAGCTCCACCAGCCTCAAATCCATTCTTTTCTCCTTTCACAGGGTGATGTGAGGGATTACGACGCAGTGTTCAAAGCCTGTGAAGGAGTTGACTGTGTTTTCCATGTGGCTGCATGTGGAATGTCAGGATTAGAACAAGCAAGTACAGTTCTTCCTAACGTCTCCTGCTGTTATTTTTGTGAAAGCAGAGCTTTGCCCACACGTAGCAAACAACAGATTTATATGATAGCTATGTCAGAAGTTAGTTGTGAAAGTCAGGTCACACTGGCAACAAGGGAGGTATTCCTTCAATAATAAAGCAGGAAACTAATGTGTTACACAAAATACTCTAGACAAATGAGATCATAGATTTAAGAGCTTAGATAAGAAAGCAAATCCTTCTTCCCTGAAGAATTGTGACAATATTGCTCAAGAAGCTAATGTCTGTGGATTTTCTTCTTGTGAACACATAAGTCGTGAAGAAACAGACCAGCAGCTCGATATAGTTACGGTGAATAACATTGATGGTCAGAGAAGATGCTATCAAAACAGTCATGAAACTACTAATTTAATTCCAGGAACCAGGCAGATCACCACTTGAGCAAGAACTTGTGAAAACTTTAAGGCAGCATAATCCCAGTCAATAATTCCTCTTCCTAGATCATGGATTGTTTAGGATGTGACACAAAAATGAAGCACTGTAATTACTTTTCAGATGCATTTTATTAGCTTTCATTTCCCAACTTTATTCACACACTGCTAGAAATCACTGTATGTCAGAAGAGCAGAGCCCTGCAACACCTGCCTCCCCAAAAGGTCACAGCTGGTTTACATCTGGCAGTTTTATCAATGTGATTGTGAATGTGACTTGCTTGATTAATGAGATACTGTGCAAACTCTATTTCTAGCTTCAAAAGAAAGATCAGATTGAATCCATAAATGTTGGAGGCACGAAAATAATAATTGATGGTATGTATTGGGATTTTCTTTCTTCACATCTGAGACAAACATGAATTAAAAGCTCTTCTAATTGGATGATTCCTGTGTTGATAGTAAAATTAGGCTCTTCTCTCACCCCTTGCAGAGTAGGGTATAAAGCTAGAGGTGCAGGTCCTCTAGCAGATTTGCCACTGGATTGTATTTGGGATAGGTTTTCAACCTGGGCTTCATCCTTTGGCAGACCAACTCAAACTCTTCTCCATGTACTGCTTATTTTCCCCCTGTTACTGCATGTAACTTATTGTTCAGTTTGTTGTGTTGTAAACACTTGGTAACAGGAGCCATAAGTGTGTTAAGTTTTCTCTCCTTTCTGATCATCTAACTGTGACTCCAGTTTATTCTATACTTATTTTTAACTACTGCATCTGGAAAATGTTAGTTGATTCTTTTCTATATATTCAGAATAGACAATTTTCTCTCTTTCTGATCATCTAACTGTGACACCAATTTATTATATACTTGTTTTTAACTACTGGAAAATGTTAGTTGATTCTTTTCTGTATATTCAGTTCCAGAAGGAACATTTCAAAGTGTAAATACCAAAGCTGCTTCATCTTTGCTTTTTGCTCAAAAAATAAATGCCCCAAAAAAACCTTTAAAGAAGCAAAGGGGCAAAAGCAGGTTTTATTTAGAGTCATTTTTCTTGCTGCCTGTGGATTATTAATGGCAAAAAAACCAAGCAGAAATAATTATAGTGAAACAGTAGGGGAAGTTGCCACATATTCTCTCCTTTTTGCTCCAACCTCTCAGCCCACAGGAATATCCCATGTCACATCTCCATAGGCTCCCAACAAAGCAAGAATCTGGGAGGAGCATGAACCTGTTAATCTACATTTTTCATAATAGATTTTAGTCTTGCCTTTTGTTCCAATTATTTAGAACACAGTCATGACATTCATTGTTTTCCAAATGAGCCAACTGGACTGTAGATTCTACACATTCCTGACTTTGAGTATTAATTCACTGAAACTTTAGGAGCATTGTTAAATCTAAAGAAAATTTATGTTATTCAAGTTTGCAGTGACATATACGCAGCAGAATTTAGACTTAATGTCTTCATGCCTGACTGGAATCCATAATTAAGACTTTGTTTTGTAACTACTACTAATTTCATTTGTATTTGAGCTACTGATTATAGACTCACAGCCTGTGTTTTCTGCTAGCATGCCATTTGTCACATGAAAGCCTGAGACAAGCACTGTTTTGTCACACACTGGAGAGACCTGGTACATCTTCAGATGCCTTCCAAGAAACTGCCTAGTGCTCACTGCTGAAATAGGCAAAACCTTAGGGCTGCCTTCCAATACCCAAAGGGATCCTACAGGAAGGCTGCAGAGGGACTTTTCATGAGAGTGACTAGGGACAGCACAAGGAGGAATGAGGCAGAGCAGGGTTAGACTGAATCTGAGGAAGTGGCTTTTCAATATGAGGGTGGTGAGACTCTGGAATAAGCTACCCAGTGAGGTTGTGAATGCCTGCTCCTTGGGACTGTTCAAGGCTGGATGTTAGGAAGAAGTTCTTCACAGAGAGAGTGATTTCCCATTGGAATGGGCTGCCCAGGGAGGTGGTGGAGGCACCATCCCTGGAAGTGTTCAGGAAAAGACTGGATAAGGCACTTAGTGCCATGATCTAGTTGACTGGATAGGGCTGGGTGCTAGGTTGGACTGGATGATCTTGGAGGTCTCTTCCAACCTCGTTGATTCGATGATTCTATGATGCATTGAGAATCAGAATCTAGTAGAGAGGCATCAGTGCCCATGGCAGGGAGGTTGGAGTAGATCATCTCTAAGGTCCCTTCAATGATTCTATGAATGGTGGTCCACAGAGAGGCTGCTCTCTACAGAATGAAGCAGGGAGTTCTGAGTTCATGTTACATTTAAAAGATTGGTTCTGCTCTAAAGGTAATGTTTGGTTACAAAAGAAGAAGCTGCTCACGTGTTGTTCCTCACTCTTTGTTTTAAAATTATTTATGTTGCACACCCTTTCAGTCTGCAAACAAAGGAATATCCCTAGGCTGATCTATACCAGCACAGTGAATGTGGTATTTGGAGGGAATCCTATTGAAGAAGGAGATGAAGAAACTGTGCCATATTTTCCACTGGAAAAGGTACTTGATTTGTGTGGTGACATGGCATTTACTGTGCTCTAAAGAACAGCTTCTGTGAGGGCTGTTCTGAGTGCAGAAGCTGTTTTACTACAGATCACATCAAATTCCATTAAGTGACTTTTAATTAAGAAAAAATTACCCCTGATCAGTGAGTAATTGCTCAAACCATAGTGGCTTGTATCTGCTCTATCTAGAGACCTAATAGTGACTGAAAAAAGTGGAATGTGGCACTTAACAAGGGTACTATAAAAGGGCTTTCAGGGGACCCATCTGCTGTGTGAATACTGAATATTGTGGCCCCTGTGAGCCTTGGCATTGAAGGATATTGTTAAACACCAGATTCTACATCTTTATCATACACACCTTTTCTTCCTTTAATTTCTCAGAGCTTGTTTTTGTTCCTGCAGGCCAGGAGTAGTTACAGTCACCTCAAGGCTGCTCTAAGACATTCTTTCTCTCTTTCTTTCTCTCTCTCTTTCTTTCTCTCTCCCTTCCTTCCTTTCTCTTTCTTCCTTTCCTTTTCTCTTTCTTTCTTTCTCCTTCTTTCCTTCTTTCTTTCTTTCTTTCTTTCTTTCTTTCTTTCTTTCTTTCTTTCTTTCTTTCTTTCTTTCTTTCTTTCTTTCTTTCTTTCTTTCTTTCTTTCTTTCTTTCTTTCTTTCTTTCTTTCTTTCCTTCTTTCCTTCCTTCTTTCCTTCCTTCTTTCTTTCTTTCTTTCTTTCCTTCCTTCTTTCCTTCCTTCTTTCCTTCCTTCTTTCCTTCCTTCTTTCCTTCCTTCTTTCCTTCCTTCTTTCCTTCCTTCTTTCCTTCCTTCTTTCCTTCCTTCTTTCCTTCCTTCTTTCCTGTGATCACTTAGGAAATATTTTCTAGTTAAAATCTGAATCTCAGAGCTTTCAGACCACTCTTCCCATTTGGCCTTTCCTGCTCCCAGCACACTGCCTGCAGTTAAAAGCTGTCATTTTTAAACGTATATCCTGTGTCCAGGATACTCTGGCTGCTACTCTGCTGGTGCCTCCCGAGATACTGAGCTAGAGCTGTCACTTCTGCACAGCCTGCACAGTCCCTCAGACTTGTGAGAAAGCATTTAAGCAATTTACAATCAGTTTGCTATGTCTGAGCCCTAACCATATGTGTTGTCTAACGGTTATCATGCAGTGGGAAGCAGCAGAGGTAGAGGTGGCATGAAGAGAGGTGGATGAAACCACCTGAGAGCATAAAAGCTTTCCATGGTGGGATTTTTAGGTGTCTTTTTAAATGTAAAGGCTGGCAGTACAAAATCCAGCAGATACATAAATAGCCTTGTGTGGATGAGTAATCACTAAACCAGCCTGTGGTGACTGTATGCAGAGTTCTGTGGTTTAAACACCTGAGTGCAATGATTAAAGTTAGTACTCGGGGAGGTGGTGGAGTCGTCATCCCTGGAGGTGTTGAAGCAAAGCCTGGATGGGGCACTTAGTGCCATGGTCTGGTTGATTGGATAGGGCTGGGTGATAAGTTGGACTGCCTGAGCCTGGAGGTCTCTTCCAACCTGGTTGATTCTATTCCTATTCTACTCTATTCTAAAAGATGCATCTAGGAGAGCACTCATTATTTATCACTTTTCAAAACAGCTTCAGTAAAAAAGTGAAACATTTTTAGGGAAGTCTGAAATTTTCAATTTCATATTTAACCTATTGCTTTAAAAATCTTTTTCCAATTCAAAGTGGATGTTTTTTCAAAACAAAAATCTGAGCCACCAGAACATTTGGTTTGATATTGGGGGTTTTGTGTGTGTGTGTGCATCCAACACAACAAATGAGTTAGGTAAATACTGGTGGACTTAAATTCACCCTGAAGCTAGACTTGTGCAATTAAAATGTAAACCTGATTTATAGATGTCTATAATATGTCTTTGCCATAGTATATATGTTCTATATATGTGCATCCAGCACAACAAGTGAGTTAAGTAAATACTGGTGGACTTAAATTCACTCTGAAGCTAGACTTGTGCAATTAAAATGTAAACCTGATCTATAGATGTGTATAATATGTAAGTCTTTGCCATAAAGGAAGTATATATGTGCTAGATCTTGTCATTGTTAGATGGTTAGTATATATCTTGTCGTGTTTGGTTTTACTCATCTGATGTCTACAAGCTGGCTAGATTGAAATGTAATCAGATGTAAACAGTAACTCTGCCTTTACAAGTGCAATACTGAGATGAAAATGATCATATTCTGCCTTTCTTTATAGCAATTTAATCATTATTCTAGAACAAAGGCAATTGCAGACCGAATGATTCTTGCTGCTAATGGAACTTTGCTCAAAGGTACATGCAAAACTTTTGGGGTTTTCCTACTGTTAGTGGTGCTAATGGGTATCCTCTTCTCAGGTTACTCATTTCCCAATAAATAGTATATTTAAAATGAACTGAATTGAAGTTAACAATGTTGGTATCAATGCTGTCTGGAAATTACATCTTCTTCTCTCTCCAAGGAGGGGATAAGCTCCACACTTGTGTGCTTCGTCCACCAGGCATATACGGACCAGAAGAGCAGCGGCACCTGCCACGAGTAGCAGTATGTGTTATGTAGTCAGCTCTGGAGGACACTACAAGTAGTTGTAAGGGCATAACACAAGTGGAAGTATCATAATTACAGTTGTTAACAATTCCTCTGGGAAGACTTTTGTGACAGCTTGGTGACAGGGCACGGGATGCAAGACAACAATTAGCCTGAGCACTGCAGAAATGGCAGGGATCGAGCCACACTTTTACAGATTCACAGATTGCATCAAGTTGGAAGGGACTCTTCAAAGGTCATCTTGTCCAACCCTCTCCCAGTGAGCAGGGGCAAAGGCAAAAATGCAAGGCTGAAATGCCATGGCAATGGAAATGTCTTTTAAATGCACACTTAGTTTCATCCAGACACTGTAATGTCGCTGTGTTTTACCACTGCATATCAGCGCAACAGCCCTGCCTTTATGAAACCACCAAGCAGTTGTGTGCTCTTGTAATTATACACAAACACAGCAAACTCTAAGTGTTCATCTTAGCCAAAAATGAGTACATCACTCTGCATCAGAAAGGGGAAATGTAGCTATTTGACATTTTCTGTTTCTCCAGGTAAATATCCAGCGGAGGCTCTTTAACTTCAAGTTTGGCAATCACAAAGTTCAGATGAACTGGGTTCACATAGGAAATCTGGTGCAAGCTCACTTGCTAGCTGCTGAGGCTCTCACCTCTGAGAAGGGTTATGTAGCTGTAAGTAAACAATATGAACAATGTGTGCCAATAGCTTTAGCTCTCAAATAGGTTTAATTTTAGGTGTTTTGAGATCAAAGATTCTCCAGGAGGTCGTGTGCTAACTTCTCCAAAATGGTGTGTAGCTCCACAAGCACATGGACAGTGCAAATGCAAACACATCCTGCTGCTGTATTAGTGCTTTAATGCTGTTTTTTTCTCTTTTGAAAATACAGTATTTCCTGTTTGACTGAGGGGAATACTGTTTTAGTCTCCATACCCAATTGATACATTCACCATCATACAAATCTATGTATTCTGTTATTGTTTCGGAAATAGATTCTGATTCTAAATGCCACAAATTGAGAACAACCATTCTGAGGCATTCCTGAGTTTCATTTTCAGGATTGAAAAATCCTAGAAGAGATCTACAAAATTAATGTGCAGCTTAAGCAGGTTTTTCCTTTTCTTCTACTGATCCTAATCTCAACAACAGCCTGAGGACTGTGAAGCATTACAGAACTGACAGTGTGGTTCCAGCTGCTGCCTTCACAGTTCCTGAAGGCTTCAGCTTCATTTATATTGGTAGGAACATACAGACCACAAATGCAGATAGAGCTGAACATGCCTTTCTGTGCAGTCAGGTGGTTATGTGCTTGGAAGCTACGAGGCTGTTTTAGAATGATGGAATGCCCAGACTCCCAGGGTCTGAGTGGTTGCTCAGGTGTTCAAAGTGCTCCACAGTTGGACAGACTCCTCACCCAGAGCATCAAGTATTGTCTGCACGTTAAAAGGCTGAAAAGAGGCAGCCTGGGAAGCCAAAAGTGTATTTAGGCACTGTGACGTGTCCCATAGAATGCATGTACTGAGTTTGCTTTAATCAGAAAATTAGCCAGAGTTGGAACTTCATCTCAGAATCCTGTGTTTGTTAAATGCCATCAATGCTGCCACTTCTGTTGAACTCAGAAAGTTAATTTCTGTCCCGTGCACATTGTGCCCATGCCCTTAATGCCCAAACAGCTGGATTACTACAGAGTGAACTCAAAGTCTGATCTACCTTGGAATACATACCTTATGAGGAGAGGCTGAGGGACCTGGGGCTGTTTAGTCTGAAGAAGAGGAGATTGAGAGGGGATTTAATCAATGTTCATCAATATCTGAGGGCTGGGGGTCAGGAGCGGGGGACAGGCTCTGCTCACTGCTCCCTGGGATAGGGCAAGCAGCAATGGATGGAAGCTGCAGCACAGGAGGTTCCAGCTCAATACAGGGAGGAACTTCTTGACTGTAAGGGTCCCAGAGCACTGGCACAGGCTGCCCAGAGAGGCTTTGGAGTCTCCTTCTGTGGAGCCTTTCAGGGCCTGTCTGGATGTGTTCCTGTGTGCCCTGAGCTACACTGTATGGTCCTGCGATGGCAGGGGTCGGGCTCGCTGATCTCTTTGGGTCCCTTCCAGCTCCTGGCATCCTGTGAGCTGTGATTACACCACAGCCAACCATGGTTATCTCTACTACCACCACGTGGTCGTTAGCTTGAGGAACGTTTGAGGTCACAGTGGAGTCCAGCGAAGGTTTGCTGAGCTGATTTATGTGCGTTCCCTGGAAGCCTGCTGGTGTCTTACTGACAAAATGCAGACAGATGAGTAGGTGTGAGAGAGAAAGCAAATGCCATGCCGTGTACAGTCTCATCCTAATTGTTCCTCTCTGCTGCTTGCACAGAGCGGGCAGGCGTACTACATCCACGACGGCGAGAACGTCATCTTCTCCGAGTGGATAGTCCCTCTGGTGCGTAGTGCTCCTGCAGCTACCTGTGGCGCACTCTAGGGGCCCCAGGCACAGCCTTATCTAAATGGAATTCGGTGCATGTTGATTACTGAATTATTTAACACTGAAGGCACTCCTGTTCTCCCTGCATATCCTAACGTTCCAGTGGCTTTAAAGGACGATCTGGATATGTGCAACTGGAATTTGGCCCTTACTGTTGTGAGAGAATTTAGCTGGGATGTATAAAAGCAGCTGCAACACAGCAGCATTTCTGTACAACGAGCTTACAGTGCATGAGAAGTTGTACTATTAGCATCTGCTAACCTTTATTGACCATTGTTTATGTCTTTGTTCTGCCATCAAGTGCACTATTAAAGAAAGACCATTTAGAATCATATCTTAAAAGCTTAAAAAGAGGCAACATTTCCCCCCTGCCATTTCATAGCCATTGACACCAAATATTCTGTTATTCTTTCCTTTTATCCCACTTCTAGTTTGAAAAATTAGGCTACAGGAAACCCTGGATCCATATTCCTGTTCTCCTGGTTCATATAGCAGGTAAAAATAATAAAATACATACTTAATCATTGTGTACTAATAGTTTATTTTATTGCTCCTATAAAGCTGTATTATTATTGTTTTATGTAACACAGGGGCTCAACCTGTAGGAGTTGCATAACTTCAAATTGTTCTAATTAATATTAATGTGAAGGGCAAGTGTGAGAAGGACAGAGCCAGGCTCTGATCAGTGATATCCAGTGATAGGGCAAGGGGTGCAAGACGGAGCAGAGGAGGTTCCACGTGAACATGAGGAAAGACTTTTTCACTGTGAGGATGACAGAGCCTTGGAGCAGGCTGCCCAGAGAGGTTGTGGAGTCTCCTTCTCTGGAGACATTCAGAACCCACCTGGATGCATTCCTGTGTGACCTACTCTAGGTGACTGTGCTCTGGCAAAGGGGGTTGGACTGGGTGATATTTTGAGGTCCCTTCCAACCTTTAACATTCTGTGATTCTGTCATGTGTATTAATAATGGCTTATGCCATTTGGCATTAATGACACCAGACAAAAGCTGTTAATAAACTGAGTCCATCAGATGCTTTATAAATTAAACATTGCCTTCTGCCACCTAAAGAGCATCCTCTGGTATCAGTAGGAATTACAGGATGTGCAATGTCAGCATTATCTCAGTTTATTGTTATGCATCAAAGCTGGAGGTGGGTAGATTCAGACTGGCCGTGAGGAGGAAGTTCTTCACCATGAGAGTGGTGAGAGCCTGGAATGGGTTGCCCAGGGAGGTGGTTGAGGCCCCATCCCTGGAGGTGTTTAAGGCCAGGCTGGATGAGGCTGTGGCCAGCCTGACCTAGGGGAGGGTGTCCCTGTCGATGGCAGGGGGGTTGGAACTGGCTGATCCTTGTGGTACCTTCCAACCCTGACTGATTCTATGATTCTGTGATCTGTCTCATTAAGTAACTTTTCTGTTTCACAGCTACTGTGATGGAATATCTGCACCTGATACTAAGGCCAGTTTTTAGCTTTACACCTTTCTTGACAAGGAATGAGGTAAATACATACATATATATATATATTTAGTATATATATTTTTTTTCCATCCAAGTTCTAGAAAATCAGTTATTAAGGTCACTTCTGTAACTGTCCTTTTGGATTTCAGGTGTGGAATATTACTGTAACTCACACTTTCCGAATAGACAAGGCAAGAAACCAGCTTGGTTACAACCCAAAGAAATTCTCCTTTGCTGATTCTGTGGATCATTACCTGAAAACAAGACCTGCTTGCCAAGAAGATCACACACTCCTCAAAGTGATCTTGGCCTTTGGCATTTTGTTAAGTTTGATCATTCTTTCTTTCTTCTAAAACAACTAGCCACCTGTTTGAGGAAACATCATTTTGTTCTGGAGTGTTAATGATCTGGTCGTAGTACATTCCTCAGAAGTGGGACTTTTCCATCATGATGAGGATATCTTTGTGGTCTCATTAAAAGCAACCAAAAAAGCCCCACAAGACTGAAAACACAGGACACATCAGGAAGTTTTCCCAACGGGCAATGCAGTGTCACAAGATCTGAAGAGTTCACTGCCAATGGATGCAGGACTAGTTTCAATGGCTCTTCTTTCATGGATTGCTTCCTGCTGAGAATTATTGTCTTAAAATGATCATTCAGGAGGGTAAGAAATTGGAAGAAGAGGAACCATTTTAGGACTGTAGAGCTGTAACAGCTCCAGTAGCTCCAGTGAAGAAAAAGCTGACTCAGCAATTCCTCTGATGAAGCCACTGTGTGTCAGGATGAGGAATTATGAAGATCAGTGAAACAGCACCAAAGATATGAAACATAAATATGAGTAACAGGTGGTGAGAGAACTGGACATTATCTCTCTGTAAAATACTGTTATCTTCACAAGCTCTGTAAAGATGTAATTAATAAGGTTAAGTGTGTTTGTAAAGTAAATACTATTCTTTCCATGCAATAATAAACAGTAACTGAACCAAACAGTGTTGTTAAGCAGCCAAGGGGATGGGGAAGGGAGGGCACACAAGACCTGGGAGTTCGGCAAGCTGTTTCTGTCACTTTGGCTTGTAAACTGAGGCAAATCCATAACCCTGTAGCAGGCACAGGCACACTGTTTGTCCAGAGAGCTGCCATTTCAGGGGCAGCAGCCACTAAGACCCAAGTGAGGACCCAACCTTTCTCTTCTCCCCTTCAGAAGACTCACATATCTTAGCTGCTTCTTCGGCACATGTGTATTACACATACGTGTGCCACATGTAGCCCAGGTGGGCTTTCGTAAAGCTACCTGTCACAAGGGTTTTCTTAGGGAATCAGAATCATAGAATCAACTAGGTTGGAAGAGACCCCCAAGCTCATCCAGTCCAACCTATCCCCCAGCCCTATCCAGTCAACTAAACCATGGCACCAAGTGCCTCATCCCTCTCTTGCACCTCACGTGGATGAGGAGGAGAGCTGGACTGGCCGGGCTGGGTGACAGAAAAGAGCGATGGAAAAGCTCTGCCTCCTGATTATCTCTAATGTGCCCTTATCTTTTCTCTCTGTTACATTTTACAGGGTCTTTGAGACCAGACTCTTACTGCATTCTTAAATGTGCAGGCTACACAGGAGAGCTACCCCTACAAGGCAAAACATTAGAGGACAACATGCAGCAGTAGGAAAATGTGTGAGCAACCACTGCTACCGCAGCTTACGTGAGCAAAGATTTGTTTCGCTCTGTTTTTCTTTTCCTCTACACAAACAGCTCTGGATTTGCATTTGCAAATTCTCCTTTGTCCATACCAGCTGAGCTCATGCTGTGCATCTTCCCTTCACAGGGGCACTGCTCAGCCCTCTCTCCTATTCCTGACTACCTGTGTTTGGAGAACTTAGAGACACTCAGTATACATGAGCCCTCTCTCCGAGTTGGATTAAAACTAGCCAAGTTCACACTCTAGCAACCCGGAGGTGGAGCTGACCGGCAGGCGGGCAGGCACCACAGGAGGTGCTGCGTAAGCCTTGCTTCTCCAGAAAGGCAGAACAGAAAACCACGAGTGTAAAGTTACTTCCCAGCGCGAGCATTTTAACTGTATGCAAACATTCCATTTGCTTTTAAATGAGTTATTTATGAAGCTTTCATATATTGCTTTTGTCAGGCTAATAGCTGGGGGCGGCATCCCGGATTACAGCAAGGCTTTGCAGAGGAGCTGTCGGGCAGCGGAGTGCAGCCCCGCAGCAGCACAGCCTGTGGCCTTTTGTGGATGCTCCCCGAGAAGGACTAACCAAGGAACGCTCTGGCTCGGCAGGAGTGAGTCCCCACAGAGCCCCACCACTCCCATCCTGTAACAACCCTCTGGTTTGCTCCTTCAGGTAAGATGTTATATGTGCTATAACAGTAGTGGTTAGTACTAAGTGGCTTTGTTAAGTTGATTTCTCTTTATTACAAATGCAGTATTTGAAGCTTTAAGAGAACTTTGGGGCTGGCTCTAGCCAGCTGTCCCCAGTCCTCACTGGCCATTGTTGCAGCTATGCAAGTGTGCCCTTAAGTGATTAAAACTGAATATGAACATTCAGACGTGGCTATAATGGAAGAGAGAAACCTGTTCAGAGTTTCTATGTTTGCCTGGGATGGGTAATTCTGAAATTCTGCAGCTCCTGATGTTTCTCACCTCCTCCCAGGCACAAGAGACACAGACCCGCTGCCGGCTCAGGAGGGCAGGGACCTTAGTGCTTGCTTGTTGGTATTTCCACTCTGGGGACTCTGGCTGTTCTGCAAGGGTGTCTGATGCTCGGCATCTCTCTGAGGCATGTCCTGCCGCCAGCTGTCCAAAGGCTGATCGAGAGATGGTGCTTTTCCTGAGCAACCGGTTCCACAGGTGTCGGTGTGGACGGCACCCTGGCCACTGACAGGATGCTTTCGTGCGCTGCTCACGGCGGGATGAAGGCACAGGGAGGTAAGAGCCACCGTAGGATGCTCTGGGAAACCAGGAATGCTGTGAGTTGCTGTGGGATCCCAGGGATGCTCTGCGAACCCAGGAGTCCTCTGGGATGCTCTGAGATGCTCTGGGACTCCAGGAGTGCCATGGGATTCCGGGAAATACCATGGGATACCAGGGATGCTGTGGGCTCCAAAGGGCGCTGCAGAATGAGTGGGGCTTGAGGCGGCTGTGGGAGGAGCAGAGCCGCCCGGGGTCTGTGGCCCTCGGGAGCGCCGTGGGAGGCCAGCGGTGCTGCGGAACCTCACGGAGCCCGCCGCCACCGTGTGCGGGGTCAGTCGGTGAGGCGGGGACCGGGAAACGGGACCGGCAGCGCAGGCGAGCGCCCCGCGGTGCAGCCGAAAGGCTTGGTGCCGCCGAAAGGCTTGGTGCCGCCGAAAGGCTCGGTGCCGCTTCCCTCACCTCAGCCCGGCCGAGCCCGCAGCCGCCCGACGGCGCTGGCGGGAAGGGAGGCCTGTGTGGGGAACGGCCCCAACGGCCCCGGGCCTGGCGGGACTGGGCCTGGCGGGGCCGGGCCGGCGGTCGGGAGCGCCGGGGCCGCCGAGCGGAGCCCTTGGCGCCCGGCCCCGCGTCCCCCGGGCAGGTTTGCATGGGAGATGCAGGAGCTCGGGTGGCTCTTAATCTTTCATTGCGGCTCAGTGAAGGGCAATGGGTAAGGGAGGAAGCGGCAGCGGCCGCCTCCAGAAGGCCTTGTCTGGCAGCCACCAGCCTTGGCCCCGGCACAGCTGGGACAGCGCCGCCGCGCCCACGGAACAGACGAGGCACCGCTGCTTTCCCTCACGGACTGACCCACCTTTCCTCTCGGATTGACCCACCTTTCCTCTCGGATTGACCCACCTTTCCTCTCGCCTACCAACCGCTGTGTCCCTGTGTCCCTGCAAAGCGAGGGCTCTGGCGCCTGCCCTCTTCTCTGGTGCACCTTCTAGAGTTCTAAGTGTTGGGCATTCCTCTTGCCCTCTGAAACCCTCTTGAATAGCTCAACCCCTTCCATTGCCAATCAACCCACGGTGGGCTCTTCGTGTACACCCAACTCAGGGGCTGGAAATACCACTCTCCTCTGACGCCTCTGATAAGCCAGGAACAAGTGAAGAAGCATTATGTATTTCTTTTGCTCCACGGGACGTTTTGTGCTGCTGCTGTGCTGCTTGGCCCTTCTTGCTCGTTTCTTAAACACAGAAAGTTGAATGCAGTTTGTTCGTCTTGAGTGGTTTTTTTCCTCTTCTTCTCTTTCTCCTTCTCCTTCTTCTCTTTCTTCTTCTTCTTCTTCCTTCAGATTTAGGTGTGGTCCCTGTGTCCCATTTGACACCTAAAGGCCGTTTCTGACACAGGTCAGAATGAATTAATTGAAGGCCAGCATTTCACACAGGCAGCAACCTCTCTTCTGCTAAGAAATATTTGTGCTCTGTACCTTTGTTCTAATTTTGCCCCATCTAAACCAGTATATTAGAAACCCAGACCTGGGGGTCTGGGATGCTGAAAAGCTCAACATGAGCCAGCAGTGTAAGTGCAGCCCAGACAGCAACCCTGTGCTGGGCTGCAGCAAGAGCAGTGTGGGCAGCAGGGCAAGGGAGGGGATTCTGCCCCTTGGCTCTGCTCTCCTCAGACCCCACCTGCAGTCCTGGGTGCAGTTCTGGAGCTCCCAGCACAAGCAGGACATGGAAGTGTTGGAGCCAGTCCAGAGGAGGGCACAAAGATGCTCAGAGGGCTGCAGCAGCTCTGCTATAAGGACAGGCTGAGAGAGTTGGGGCTCTGCAGCCTGGAGAAGAGAAGGCTTGGAGGAGACCTTGGTGTGGCCTTGCAGTATCTGAAGGGGGCTACAGGAAGGCTGGGGAGGGACTATTGACAAGGTCTGGTAATGATAGGACGAGGAGGAATGGGTTTGAAGTGGCACAGGGGAGATTCAAAGTAGATGCTAGGAAAGGGTTGTTTGCAGTGAGGGTGGTGAGACACTGGCACAGGTTGCCCAGGGAGGTTGTGGAGCACAGAATCACTCGTTGTGATTCACATCGGGTGATTCTGTGCTCCACAATGTCTCTGGAGGTGTTCAAGGCCAGGCTGGATGAGACCTTGAGCGACCCAGTCGGAGGTGTCCCTGCTTATGGCAGGAGTTTGGAACTGGCTGATCTCTGAGGTCCCAATCTAAACCATTCTCTGATTCTATGTTCTCTGCATTAGGGACCTTCTTTATCAGATTTCTAGGGGCTTGGCCATGTGTTTTTTTTTTCTTAGGTTTATTATTCTGTTTACCATTCTGCAAACAAATATTTAATCTAAACCACACTGCCTTTGATATTTGTTTTCAGGCTGCTGTACACTTAATAAAGTGTACAGACAAGCATTTGTGCAATGTGAAAAGCACAATTCAACAAATAATTCAGCAGAAAATTTAAATGGGCCTTAGAACATTTCCAGATCTGAAAGATTTCTTTTATAGCTAGTGTTTGGCTTTCCTCTTTCTCTCTCTTAAACAGGACATATTAAAGTAAAGCTTTGCTGCTGTGAATAGGGCTGGTTAACATGAAAGTCACTGGAATTGTCTGCGTCCAGGAGTGCTATGGAGCAGTTCTCAACATGGAGCAGAAATTGTTGCATGTGTTTGACAACAGAAGACAGTATTTCACCGACACGAAACTCGTCGTGAGTGGAGTAGCAACACTCTGGCACCAAACCTCTGACTCCAAAGAGAACAGAAATGGCAGAGCACTGAACGCAAAAAGCATGAGAGCAGTGGTGACAGGAGGTGGAGGCTACTTTGGGTACAAGCTGGGATGCGCTCTTGCCGGCGCAGGAGCTTCGGTTGTTCTGTATGACATACACAAGCCTATCTGGGAAGTTCCTAATGGAATAGTGTGTATCCAGGTATGATAAACTCTTCTCATAACCCTGACCCATTGTCCATTTGCCTTTGCCATAATGTCTTGCTAGTTTTCACCCAATCCAAATACCTAATTGCAAATGATTGCAGATTTCAGTGACCTTCAGTCCCACAGGATTTTTGGTCAACTGATTTTAGTGTACCTGAAATAAGTAAAGCAGTGAAACCTGTAATGTGTAGCCCAGAGCAGCTATTTCGTCTCCATGCCACAAGGTACTTCTCAGGACTCAGCCACCATCCTCATCTGTGCCTCAGTTTAATCAGCTGTAGAATGAACACAGAGGATTTGTGATGTTTAATGAATGTTTTTAAAGTCCTTTGATTTCCATGGAAGGAAAGCAGGATCATCAGCAAGTACTTGAACAGGCCTATTTTTCAGCCTCAAGCTGTACAGTGAGTACAAGTATATGTACACATGGCTCTGTGCTAACACACTGGGTGACAAATGCTAACCTGCACCTTTGCTTTCAAGTTCAGATGTGTTTTCTTGTGTGTTACAGGCAGATGTCAGGGATTATGATGCCATATTTGCAGCCTGTGAAGGGGCTGACTGTGTGTTTCATGTAGCTTCATATGGAATGTCAGGAAGAGAGCAAGTGAGTCCAGATCATTTTTTGGCATGCTGTTTTGGTGAAGTGCTCTATGCAAACTGCTGTGCTAGCAGCTGCAAGCTGCCTGCTTACAGTACTGCTCTCCTAGCTGTGTTTCCTCCCCATTAAAAGCTCCACCAGCCCCCTGGAAGGGTTTCTGAAATTGAAATGCCATTGAAGAGTTCTGAAATAACTCTGAGACAGAAAAGAAAGGCAAGGGAGGCTGGTTTCCTCCAAACCCCTTACGCCTCAGAGTTCCATGTCAAAAGGCAGGATCAAGGAAAAAAACCAAACCTGAACTAAGTGCTAAGTTACTTTATGTAACTAAATTATAACAACAGCTGTGTGCCAGGTCTTACTTGTTTGCTATTAGTGGGTAAAGCTGTAAGGGCATACTTAATGTAGGACTCCACATCACAGGTTTTATTATTAAAGTCCCTCCTTACTGTATTTAATAAAAGGAACTTCACAAATTACCTTAGCTGGGTAGAACAGCTCAGCCAAAGATGTTTGCAGCTGAGCAATGCACCCTTGGAATGGCTCTGGGCAGAGGCAGATGGCCACTGAAGTGCTACTGAAATGTGGATATTTAACATATTGCTGCAAGACCTTTAACAGCTGCAAGTGTATGTTTAGAAGCACTGTGATTCTCTGCTTCATGCAAGACAGTCTGCAAACACAGGAAGAGTGCAGGCATAGTTTAAAAAGGATGACTTGGCTTCTTGAAGGCTGGAGCAGCAAGCAAAGTGCTCTGTTTTGTCATGCAAGCACTAAGCTCATTCCCTTTATTGGGGGACAGCATCCTACTGTTGAATTGAAAAGGGATTATCAATAACAGTTGGCACAATTTCTTTATGCTTCTAGTTGCACAGAGAAGAGATTGAAACTGTAAACATTGATGGAACAAGATTCATCATTGATGGTATGTATCTAACCTGACCATTTGGAAAAGGCCAGTTGGCTTTTTTTTTGGCACAAACTATTTTCTACCAAATACTCTGCATTATTGGCAGAAGGAGAGGAAACATGTTGTTGTTTTCTCCTGTGCCTAGTGAGAGAGCCAGCACTGCAGCTCAGCTTCTTCAGCTTTTCTTAACCATATTTGACCTGGTGTCAGAATTCCCTTTCATACAAGGAGTTCCAGGTGTACTTCATGGCAGCAAGCCTTGCTGCTGTCTCCTAGCTGGTATATAGGCAGCTCTTGAAGCAGATGGACTGCAGCCACCTGCCTGGCTGGAGCTGAAGGCCTTCTCCACAGGCTGGTAGAAGCTGCCTCTAGGGCATAGTGTATCTTCACTATCCAAACCAGGATGTGCTGGGCTGTAAAGCAGTTGGTTCTCCACTGATGTCTTCCTTTCAAATACACGTTGTAAACTGCTCAGCTATAAAACTGAGGGATTTACTCCTCTAAGAGTTGACAGATTCTCAGAAAAAGGTCATATCATTTTTTCCCACATTTTCTCATTTTCTACTAAGCTTCTTTACTTTATACATTGCCACAGCCTGCAAACAAAGGAACATTGCTCGACTGATCTACACCAGTACAGTGAATGTGGTGTTTGGAGGGCTTCCTATTGAGGATGGTGATGAGGAAACTGTGCCATATTTTCCAATTGAAAAGGTATTTTTTTTGGCTGTGTGCTGTTCTCAAGTTTCCTCTTTGCTTACTTCCTTGTTTCCACCAGAATTCATGTACAAGAAAGAACTCCTTACACCCTTTGTAGATGCTGTTCACAAGCCTGACCCATCAGTTTTATGTACACTGTGGTATCTATTTCTTTGTTTCCTACCAAGGCCTTGATTTTGGAAAGTAACTCACATAGTGTGCCATTAGCATTCCTGAAATTCCACCTGGACACTGGGATTGTGTTATGCCTCGGTGCCTCTTAAGCCATTTATTATTTAGATGATTTTTCTGTTTCTCCCTCGTTGAAAATGACCTATAGTCAGTGTAGAGCTGACAGGGAAAAGCAGCTTTTGTTACATTTGTTGTACTTTTGTTACATTTAAGTAAAAAGAGGAAAGTACTTTTGGGTGCTTTGCATATGCAGTTATTTTTGTGCCTCTCCATCGAGTACTTGACAGTCTTTGAAGGAGTAGAGATGGATAGAGAAAATACTGAATGACATTTTAACTGACACATCAAATAATATTTCCTCTCAGACAGTGGCACAGGGAGGTGAACAAGATCATTCAGGCCAACGGTAATGTCTTCAAACGTGACTTTTGACTTTTCCATTACCTGGAAAAGAAATCCAGCTGACAATGCAGTGATCAGTTACAGTCTTGGCAGCATTCAAAGCATACATATATTTATTGCTTCTCAGATGTGCTGAAATTAACTAACTGGATATGCATAAACAAAAATGCTTGCTTACCTGAGCAATATGCATGTCTTTAATCCTAAACTAATACCCCACAGCTTCTGTGTTTTGAGCTGTTTGTTACCATCTACTAAGTAAAACTGGGAGAGATGTTCCTCTGCTCTGTCATTTCAAGAACAGATAAAAACATGTTTGCTTTTCCTCTGCAGCATGTTGACCATTATTCCAGAACCAAATCAATCGCAGAACAAATGGTACTAGCAGCTAATGGAACTCCACTAGCAGGTACTTTTGCATTAACATGAATTCATACCAGAATTTACTCCTTATTCCTCACTAACATCCTATATGCTGCACCTGTCCTTTGTCAACAAGACTGTCCAGCAATTATGAAATCAAGTTGCTTACCTCCCTCCCACCAACTAAAAGCTTTGCACTTAAAAATCACTTCTAACTTTTGTAAGCTCTGTAAGAGCTTTTAGCTTAGTAGCAGTGAGCTCAGTGTTAATTGAAAAGATGAGGACAGCTATAAATTAAACAGAGTGTTTAATGTCATAGTATTATATGCAACATAAGTAAAACATGAATGCTGATTAAAATGTTACCCACCTCCCGAATTATACATTCAAATCTGAAGAAGCCACCTGATACTGCAGCCTGGAATTATTTATTAGTGCTTCCCAAAGTTTTCCATGTTGAGGAAGCCAGTCATACACCTGAATACTTGAGCTCACCTGTGAGATACTATAACTGCCAGTGCAAAACAAATTAATGTAAAGTGCAACATGATTCCATGTGACCAAGTGATACTGAGCTAAATTTAGCCGTAGGCAACTTAGAGCTAAGGCTCTCTTCACTTGATACTTGCAGAGATGTGAAGCCATTGGTGGGCATTCCATTCCTGTAGAATCATTCTGTTTGAAAAATAGAGTCTTTTCTTTCCTTATCTGCTCAGCATCTCCTCACATCAAAGCCCCTCTGAATCTGAGGAGCAATACACAGTGCTGCATTTGTTAATGAAATGAGAACTAGTCAGTGCTCAAACATCCCATTTTATCCTGGGCCATTGCAGGGATGAGTATTTTGCATGCTTTCAGGTATTAAGAGCAGTTATTGGCAGATGGTGAAGCAGCCAACAGATAGACTTGGGAAATGATTGGATTTTTATGATGGTTCTTGCAGAGCATCACAGACATTTTCCCACAGAAATTATCAAAAGCTTCTACAGCAGCTCTAGTGGGAGCTGCCTGTGCCAGATGTTGAGAGTTTTCAGCTCTATTTTGTACTGCTTGCAGGTTGTTGTTTCCCACAGCGATTTTATGTGAAATTAGTTGGTTTCTTTCCACTTTCCTACCAATAACTTGCTCACTTCAGCAAACTCATCACCACAGTTGGCACATTCATTCACTGCTTTGGCACAAAGGACTGGTTAGAAAGAGGTTTGGAAGTATTTGGTCATTTCTAGGAATCCAGCTGCTGGCAGAGCCTCTCTGAATCTTACCTTGGTATGTTGCATGTTCTGATTCTGACAACTTAGTATACAACTATTAATTCAACATCTTGTAGCATGCAGGATGGTGAAGTTAAGATTGAATTGTGCTACCACAATCTTTAGTTCATGTGAAGAATGCTCTAACCTAGTCGTGTTTAAGTCACTGGAGAATGATCTCATCAATTCCAGGAGGTGGAATACTCCATACATGTGTTCTTCGCCCACCAGGGATCTATGGACCAGAAGAGCAAAGACACTTGCCAAGACTAGCAGTATGTATTTGAATGTTTGAGTCAGCAGAACTTTCCTTGATACACAACAGCATCACTTAGTGGTGTTAGAAAGTGACTGACCTTACTGGGCAACAATTCAGCTGTCTGCTGAGCTTTTGTTAGCAGGCACTAGATGACATCTGTAAAGAATGTGCAGTGCATTGAGCCTTTCCTTGATACACAAACACATTATAAAGCCCAGCTTTAATGCCCACTGTAATTATAACATTCAGGCCAGTCTATGATATTTCAAATGTCTGTGTGCATGCAACTTACACCAAATGGTTTAAAATATTGATGAAGAGAGAAGTACAGCAAAATATCTTATTTCCAGTCACAACCATGAACAGCTTTCCTTAGCTGATGAGACAGGTTCTGGAGTCAGAAACACCTTCAGGACAATGGGTTACTAAAGGGAAAATAGCTGAGGTGCTCACTTTTACTCTTTTTCACTTGCTGCCTTTTAAATTGCAGGGTGAGCAGTGCTCAGAGTATCAGCCCCGTAGAGCAGTGAGTCAGAAATCTGAAAAGCATCAGCACAATTATAATCATGGGCACAGCTTTGAGGAACTAATAGATTCAAGCTTACCACATAATAGATATTTCTGTTTTGTGGCTGTGGTGCAGAATGAAACTGAAGCCAGCCACAATATACTTTATTGTGCAGAATGAAATTGAAGCCAGCCACAATATTGACTTCTAAATAAAATCATTTTTAAGAATGGTAAAATGTGATTTGAATTAAATGTGAGATGTTCACTTCACCTTCCTAAATCTATTTAAGAGTTTATTTGATATGTGATAGGGCATTATGCAACTGGCATATTTTGCCATTTCTAGAATGCATGAAATGAAGACTTGGGCACCTTCTGTTCTCTCTCAGCCAAAGCTATTTGCTACATTTGATCCCATTTTGTGGATACTTCTGATCCACTCAGAACTGTACCTTGCCTTTCCATGCAGTACTTTACTTACAACAGACTTTGGTGGTTTGTCAATTCAGGACATACTGTGTTTAATACAAGTCCTTCCTCACCAGCAGTATTTGTAGAGCTCTCTGCACTTCTCTTGCTTCTTTTTAGTTGATTCATGCATTTTCTTAGAGACAAACCTACATTTAGCTGGACAAGAAAGTTCACTGTACCTGATTTTAAACTCCATTTGGCTTTGATGTCATGTTTGTTTATGTCTGCAGAAGAATATTGAGAGAGGGCTACTTAGCTTCAAATTTGGGGATCCTTCTGCTAAAATGAATTGGGTGCACGCAGAGAATCTTGTACAAGCTCAGATTCTAGCCGCTGAAGCGCTCACCCCTGAAAAGAACTACATAGCTGTAAGTAAGCACTGGAAGCACCACAGCTCTCATTTGACAGGGGATCCTGCCACTGTATTTTGCACTGTAGTAACTCCTGTAGTAGCAGTGATCTAAGGTTTGTGTCATACTCCTTTAGCTTAGGTATTTGTGTTTTCAGTTGACAGGTGAAAAGTGTAGGGCCCAGCAGTGTTGGCTGTGCACTTTGTTAAGAGCTGGAATATTCAGTTCTGTAAAAGCATCTCCAACTTTGCCATATTTTGAAATGTATTTGCTATTTCTGCAAGGTGAGCAAAGAATGTTTGTGATGTCAGAAGTGAAACTGGGAGTTGGGCAGATGAGTGCCCTTTTCCCCCTGTGTGTAGGTCCTGATTTAATGCTCTGAAATGTGATAATCAGTTCTTCCCATACCATATGCAAATAAAAGCCTATTTCATTTGAGTTCATTGTTTTCAAAAGTAGTTGCAGCCACTTCCCTCCTTGTAAACACAGTTTTGTATCTGACCTAGAAACAGTACCCTTAAGTGTATTAGAATGATTTTCAAAGGTGATTAAAGGAGAGGCTGAGGGAGCTGGGGGTGTGCAGCCTGCAGAAGAGGAGGCTCAGGGCAGAGCTCATTGCTGTCTACAGCTACATGAAGGGAGGCTGTAGCCAGGTGGGGTTGGGCTCTGCTGCCAGGCAACCAGCAACAGAACAAGGGGACACAGCCTCAAGCTGTGCCAGGGCAGGTCTAGGCTGGATGTTAGGAGGAAGTTGTTGGCAGAGAGAGTGATTGGCATTGGAATGGGCTGCCCAGGGAGGTGGTGGAGTTGCCATGCCTGGAGGTGTTGAAGCCAAGCCTGGCTGGGGCACTTAGTGCCATGGTCTGGTTGATTGGCCAGGGCTGGGTGCTAGGTTGGACTGGATGATGTTGGAGCTCTCTTCCAACCTCGTTGATTCTATGGTTCTATGAAATTTCTGAACCCCGAAAAGAAAAAGATGTAAGTTAGGCCTTGGTTACACAAGATGAAGTCTTACAGGTGTCAGTGAACCTTAAGCAGCCCAAGAGCAGAAGATGTATCACCATTTGGGGGATGTATGTTAACAGCACGAGTCAGGTACACATCTGTGTAGGCACATCTGTAATAGAGCTGATCCCAAGGCAGGCTAATCATGTCAGCCACCTCTGTTTCACTGCCCATGTTAGTGGTCAAAGTGCAGGTAGTTGACTTGTAGGTGTTCCCCGGCGTAGTTTGTGTTGCTGGATTATTTCCAGCCGTTCATAAGGAGCCAAAATATGTGCAGTATTGTTTTTACTAACTTGTCTCTTCTCTCCCCCTTTGACAGAGTGGCCAGGTGTATTTCATTAATGATGGTGAAAAATTCAACCTCTTTGAATGGTTAACTCCACTTGTACGTGCACTGTATACTTCATCTCCAAAGACACTGCTTTCTTTGCCTGTGTACAGCTTCTGTGTGCATCTTGTACCTGCTCTGTTTTTTCTGGGTGTAAGAGTTCCCTTCTGAATGGGGATTGAATTCTTGCTTGAAGCTCAGTGTCATTAGCACTGTAACAAAGCCTACCTAAAATACTTCATTAAAGCAACTGTCTTCACTGAGGCTAAAGGACCATCTAAACCAGAATCTTCTTTTCAGCTGCCACTACCTCCATTTCTTGCCCATGCATCTGCAGCTATTTTGAGGGGACAGATCCCACTTATTAATCTATATCACAGCATCACAGAATGGGCTAGGCTGGAAGGGGCCTCCAAAGGTCATCTAGACCAACTCCCTCTGCAGTAATCAGGGGTGTCCTCAACTAGATCAGGTTGCCCTGAACCCTGTAATGCACCTTGTTTTTAAAAGATCATGCTGTTGTTAGTCATGATAGACTCAAACCCATACATGCTTAACATAACTACATTAACTATATCTTAGCAGAGTTCTGTGCACCTAATTTAACACTGTGACATAGTCAACTATAGTTAACATAAATTAGGTACCAGCACACATCATTGATTGATGATTCTAAACCTTTTTTTTTCTCCTTTAAGACTTCCACTTGAAAAATTACAGTGCCTGCATGTGCTAATAACTGGAATCCCCTGGGGGGGGGGGGGGAGAAGAAAACTCAAGTAGTAACAGCAATGATGAAATTTCTGGTTTATTAGTTAATATTTCCACAAGTATCTTTTGTATTGAAACTTAAAAACTGGGTGTTTTTTTCACTGTCTTTTGTATTTCTTTCAGTTTGAAAGGTTAGGTTGCAGTAAACCACGGATACGTATTCCTACTGCCTTAGTTTATGTGTCAGGTAAAAGTATTTTATCAGCATTTCTCTTTCCTCTCCACACTTCCCTTATTCCTAATTGTAATAGAATATTGGTGGTGTGAGTTTTTTTTCCCCAATTTGCCCAGAGTTTTAATTTCCACGTGTAAAAGTTGTATGCTGTGGGCTCATCTAGTGTGCAGCATTGTGGGGTGAAGTTCAGCTCTGTGAAGTGTAGTGGAAACAGAGCACTCTGTTGTGTAAGTGCCACAAAGCCCCAGGCTCTCTGTAGGACTTAAGGGAGATAGGGTGTAAAGATTCAAACTCTAAACCAGAGGCTTCATGAAATCTGCTGAAGAGTATCTGCTCTGCTGCAGGGCTGAATTCCTTCTCCTGTACCCCATGCTCTCTCCCCATGAGCAGCTACAATCGCGTCCAGCTCTGAGCGTTCTCTTTTTACCGGGGTGTTTCTGAAGTCTGATGATTCTTTCCCTAGCTCTGGCACCAACCTTCTGAGCCCTTTTCACACAAGCACCTAATTCAGGCTGACTGAAGTGTAAAGATTAAATCCAATCCCTCGTGAGCAAGTAGTCCTTTTGCTGCTAATAATGGTGCCCTGACCTCTTAGATATGCGATGACCCTTGGCTATCAGACACTGAGAGAGATGCCCAGGTCATAACTGTGTAGCAATTCACTGTTCTTAAGTAGAACTCTTTTGTTATGCAGCCATGATAATGGAATACCTTCATCTGGTGTTGAAGCCCTTTGTGGAGCTGTCCCCACTGCTGACCAGAAATGAGGTAAAGGCCTTGTTTGTAAACTCCCTTTAGTTCTCATGGGATGCACAGAAGATTCTGCTTGGCAGCTCTTGATACCTCTTTGGGGATTTCAAGAGTCTCCTTCTGAGTGAAGGGTTTTAAAGTAATGTGATGTATGCCAACAGGACACCGACTTAATGCTGGGGGGGGTTTATGTTACATTTCCTTTAGCTGTGTCTTTGCTACCATCTACAGACTTGGTTGAATTTCCTGTTGACTCTTCTGCCCTCCAGGTACAGAACATCTCTACAACTCACACATTTCGAATAGACAAGGCACGGACTCAGCTGGGCTACAGCCCAGAGAAGTTTGCATTTGCTGATTCCGTGGACCATTACATTAAAACCAGACCAGAAACCCCAAATCATCACCTCTTCCTCAAAGTTTTGCTTTCTTTCATTATTAGTGTAAGTTTGATTTTCCTTTCTTTAAGAGTTGATGGCCTTTCAGTTTTGCATTTTTTTAAAGAAACACGACACTGACTGGAATAAACTCAGTTGCAGTGCTGCTACCTGGATTGTCCTCACCTCCACGGCACAGCAAACAGGCACTTATTTAACATCGAAATTGTAACCCCTCAGGAGCTGTACTTGAGAAATTAAAATACAGTAAACAATTACAGCCAGGGCACTGAAACACGGAGTCAGGATTGTTGTCTCTGTTTATTTCACACCCGACTGCCCCCCCGCAACTTTCCAAACTGACTGCTGAAGTAAATGAGCACCTGCAGAAAGAAGAGCTGCAGCCAGCCTGCAGTGCTTCCTCGGTGAAGAAAAAATGCTGACATGAGAAAGATTGGCCGTCCCTGCTGCCACAGCTCACTGCCCTGGGGAACTGAGAACGAATGAAAGGACTGTAAATGACAAAGGATTGCTGTAAATAAGACATGCCAGCCCTGCAGAGCGAATTCACAGTGTGAATTAACTGTATCACCGCATATGAGGTAAAATAAAAGTGTACTTGAAACTTGGCTGCAGCCCGTCCCGTGTTTCTGTGCTCGCTGTTCCAGAGCCGCTCTCGCCCCCTGGGGTGCAGAGCTGTCTCCGGCAGCATCAACTGGCGGTTCGGTGGCGTAAGGGGGGACGCGCGGGTATGGTTTTTCACCAGCTCAAACTGCGCGGTTTAGTTAAATTGGAAGTTAAAGTTCAGGTTATCAGCTGAAGTTTAGGTACAACTGGGTTTGTACCTGATCTCTGTGGTATAGCAGCTGTACTGACCAAAATCCCTGCAGTAGCTTAAGAGGAAAGTGCTTTGGGTGCTGTTCAGCCAAAGTGCCAGGTGTGGGAGGCTCCGCTCCTTCCCATCCACCACCGGCGCTGCTGATTTGTCACAGCAATCTCCCCTCCTGTGCACCTTTCCCAGCCTGTGACATGCGGAGAGAACAATCCAAGAACACGATGTGAGTAGGAAGAGCTTAACAGACAAGACTAGACATGAGACAGGGGATCTGAAAGAGTCGATACTGGGGAGGAAATACCCGCCGATAAGTCTGAGAGTTCTAGAGGACAGGAGAGTGCTTGGGCTGCAGGGCAGGCAGCAGCGGGAGAGTGCTTGGGCTGCAGGGCAGGCAGCAACGGGAGAGTGCTTGGGCTGCAGGGCAGGCAGCAGCGGGAGAGTGCTTGGGCTGCAGGGCAGGCAGCAGCGGGAGAGTGCTTGGGCTGCAGGGCAGGCAGCAGCGGGAGAGTGCTTGGGCTGCAGGGCAGGCAGCAACGGGAGAGTGCTTGGGCTGCAGGGCAGGCAGCAGCGGGAGAGTGCTTGGGCTGCAGGGCAGGCAGCAGCGGGAGAGTGCTTGGGCTGCAGGGCAGGCAGCAGCGGGAGAGTGCTTGGGCTGCAGGGCAGGCAGCAGCGGCCGGATGCCGCCCGGTGGGCAGCACGGGAAGGCAGAACTGCAGAAATGAGCATTCTGATTGTAAGGCAAAAGACAAAGAAGTAACTTTCTGCTGCACCTGCCAAGGCCTTCTTGCTTTTAACGAACAGCACCAGCAGCCTCCAGGCCCCGCACCGCGCTCAAAGCAGCCGCGCCACGCGGTGGCCGGGGGCCCGGCCAGTGGATGCCGAACGGTACCGCGTCCGGGCTGCCCTCGCGGTCTCGCTGGCGAAAAGGAGCCACTGCCCCGGCGACAAAACAACTTTGGCAGCGGTGGGATTCGAACCCACGCCATCGAAATGACTGGAGCCTAAATCCAGCGCCTTAGACCACTCGGCCACGCTACCGCCTGGCTGCTCAGCCGCCCGACAGGGCTCTTTCAGGGGGCGGTGCCGCTGCTCTCCCCACCCCGGTGTGTCGCCCACCGTATCAACGCTACTGCAACGCTCTCCTGCCTGGCCGGCCGGCGCACCCCCTCCCCACAAAACGCCATCACTACGGCGGGCGCAGCTTGCTTCGCTTCCCGGCTCAGAGCCTTGTGGCCGGGACCGTGGCTCACCCCCGCGTCGCCCCAACCAGGCCCCGGGGGCATTCCGCCACCGGGACAGGCAGCACGCGCCCAACAGGTGGCGCCAGTGCCGCGCGCTCGCCGCCGGTTGCCCGCGTGGGCAGCGCCCGCGCTAGCCCCTGAGGCGCTGCCGCCGGCGGAGGCCGAGGCGTGGCCTTCCCGTTCTTCCCGCCCGGGCGCCGTTCTCCGTCTCCGGGACCAGGCCAGTCCTCGAGACTTCGCCCCCTTCTCCCCCGGAGCTCCGGCAGTCGGGCTGCGCCTCACGGCCCTTCGTCCTCGGCAGGCCCGGGCCGGCATCTCGCACGGTGCCTGTTGCCCACGGCAGCAGTGACAGAGCAGCGGCTTGTCCTCGGAGGGGCTTTGCTCGACGCGCAAACCCCCCGTCCCGGGAACGTTCTTCTGTCGCCACCCAGGGGCGAGGGCACTGCTCAGCTGGTGCCTGCTCACTCCCCTTTCTCAGGACAAGGGTCCGGCCTGCCGCACAAGGAGGAACCCCTTTACTTTCTCCCAGCTTCTCTCGGTGAGACGGCAGCCTCCTGGCCTACTGTCCTGTGAGTGCTGCCCACAACGTTGACTCTATGATTCTATGACCTTACCAGCCAGCTGCTCACCTGACATCGCTGTGTGGCTTCAGCTGAACCATTTCTCACCTCAGTGAGTGGCCTCTGGCTGCCCTTATCTCAGTACTACTCAACACGGAGCTACAAAGGCTGGTACAAAGTGCCGCTGGTGGCCAGAGCTGTCCGAACACAGCTCCAGGTTCTGCTGTACTGGTGCTGTGATTGCCTGCCTGGGCCCGGTGTGAGCAAGTGCACTTACAGTCCAGGAGGGAGCTGGGTTAGGTAAGCAGAGCCAGATTGAAGCTGTCAGCGGTGAGTAGAAAAATAAACTCTTACTCTGGCTGGCCTTCAGCAAGAATTTGTAGAATTGCTTTGTAGGCAGACCTGACAACATGCAAGACTAAATGCTGTGCAGTTAAAACAATACCCATAAATTACCATTGCTCTTCTTCCTGGAGGAAGTCATGCACCAGTGCTCCAGGAAGTTTTTATCTGCGTGGTACAGGTACCTTATGCTTGGTTTATGACCAGCTGACTTTACCTTGTAAGAAGGGACTGTCAGAACAGTAGGTTGGGACAAATTGTTCACAGCATTTACAGACCATTTTCAATCTGGACTTCCAAAGGAATGCAGAACAGAATAGCTCTGAAAGTCAGTATCTGGGGTGTAAATTCCTTTGCTTTCAAAAAGTGCAGATTCCTGGAAAAACAATTACTTTGTTTAATTTGAGCATTCTAGAACTTCACAGGCATTGGAGAAAAATCTACATATTCATTGCTGAGCACACTGAATGAAAGAAAAAAGTGCAGGTCACTGAGTTCCTGGCTTGATATTTTACATTTCATTCTTTTTTTTTTTTGAAACAAAGTGAAACTCCCTAAGTGTCAAGGATATAGTAGATAACACCTAGAAAGAAAACAAGACCAGAAGATGCTACATGTCTGGGCTGATACTTAATATGTAATTTTAGTATGCATCCATTGTGTGTTTTTTTAGAGAGCTAACAGAATAAAGCTCTCAAATGAATTGGAGAAAAAAATAGAATTATATTTGGAGAGAGACACACACAAAAGAAATTACAAAGCAGATATAGCATCCATGGTGACCCCCTTGAATTTTCCCTCAACCCAAAAGTAAATCTATAATCCACAGTGCTCCAATTCTCCCCCTCCTCCCCTTCCCCTCCACTGCCTTTCAGGATTAAACCTGAAAGAACACCTTTGCATCAGGATACCAGAGCTAGCTTATTTAAAAGCATGAGAAATGTGTTGCTGGAGGTGGTATAACCTAATTATGCTCCTGAGATAGCAGAAGTCTGTCTGTAAGAATACAGAGCATAGTACAGCTGGATGCCACTGGTACCCTTTTAGCCTAAAACAATGCTGGCTGTTTGCATGAGTTTGAAGTAGTCTTGTTCAGCTGTTACTGGTGTGATGCATGAGCACAATATTCCACCGTTATCAGCAGCCTACCATAGCAGATGGTGAGGTTTGTTTTTAAACCATGATCAATGTATTTTCATGCAGTGGGAACCAGACATCTGTCTTCTGCCAGGCCTTCAGAATTAATTTGCTTTCTTCCCAGGCCCTTCTGTGAGGCATCCCGATGGCACCTCTGCCCTGTGCTGTTCTCCCCGGGGTGCTTAGCTGGGTTGCCCGCAGAATGAGAAACGGGAAGCCTCCATTCTGGTGCTGATGGGGCAATAGCGCTCTGTTTTCAGGAGTCGTTACTATTTACAATAGGGATTTGCAGCTCTAAGACGAATAGGACCTCAGAGGTTTCCCACAAATGTTGTAAATGTGCTTAATTTGAACTTAGACTGCGCAGGAACCTTGAGGCTACCCAGAAATGTGCCTGTAGGAAGCAGCATTAAACAGAGGCTCAGTCAAGTCTCCACATACAGGGGCTGCACCCTCAGCGTAGTGCTGGCAGTTGCTGCCAAGGAACTCACCAGCTGCAGGCAGCATTCCTGCGTGCAGCCCCTCCAGTCCCCAGGCTAACGCTACAGTTTAATTTGTGAGTAATGGGGGTGGTAGGTGGGTGTTCTGGCACAGACAGCATCTGCTCTCTGTGTTTTTAAGTAAATGTTAGTAATCTTCCTCCTAAAATCATAGAATCACCCAGGTTGGAAGAGACCTCCAAGGTCATCCAGTCCAATCTATCACCCAGCCCTATCCAGTCAACCAGACCATGGCACTAAGTGCCCCAGCCAGGCTTGGCTTCAACACCTCCAGCCACGGCCACTCCATCACCTCCCTGGGCAGCCCAATCCAATGCCAGTCACTCTCTCTGCCAACAACTTCCTCCTAACATCCAGCCTAGACCTGCCCTGCCACAGCTTGAGACTGTGTCCCCTTCTGTTGCTGCTTGCCTGGCAGAAGAGACCAACCCCACCTGGCTACAGCCTCCCTTCAGGTAGTTGTAGACAGCAATGAGGTCTGCCCTGAGCCTCCTCTTCTGCAGGCTGCACACCCCCAGCTCCCTCAAGCCTCTCCTCACAGGGCTGTGTTCCAGGCCCCTCCCCAGCCTTGCTGCCCTTCTCTGGACACCTTCCAGCACCTCAACATTTCTCTTGAATTGAGGAGCCCAGAAATGGACACAGCACTCAAAGTGCCTGAGCAGTAGTGAGCACAGGGGCAGAAGAACCTCCTTTGTCCTGCTGCCTACACTGTTCCTGATCCAGGCCAGGGTGTCATTGGCTCTGCTGCCCACCTGGGCACACTGCTGGCTCATCTTCAGCTACTCTCTACCAGCACCCTCAAGTTGCTCTCTTCCTGGCTGCTCTCAGCCACTCTGTTCCCAGCCTGTAGTGCTGCTTGGGGTTGTTGTGGCCTAAGGGTTATGTCAGCACTAGCATTGCAGCAGTGTTTCTCCCTTCTTGGAGAGAGCAGGGATTGTGCATTCTTTTCTGCCCCTGGTGCTGCATGCAGCTGGCATGGAGAACAGATATCATGGTTTCATAAGCCCTACTTATAGTAAAAGGCACTAATGAGGATTACTCACCATGAACACAAGATTCAGTGACAGTAAGAGGGGCAGACTCTTTGCAGGCTGTCAAGTAATACGATTAAGCTAGAACCTATTTACATTATTTTTTGTGTAACCCATGAAAGTATAAAGTTTTGTTTAAATTTCCCCCCCCAAAAAAAAATCTAGCTTGAGGAAAAGCTGAGCCATGGGTGTTTTAACCCAGAAAGGCACAGTGGTTTAGGAGAAAAACAAACGCAGGTGATGGAGGCAATCAGCAGCCGTTGGCAGCTGGAATGCAGTGCATTCTGTTGCCATTTCTCACGAGGAAAAGGAGCGATGTTGAATTTAGTGTAGCTGAAAAAGCCAACTGGAAGAGCATAGAGCCTCTGTAGGCCCCTCGGTCACAGTCTGTCTGCTCCCTGCCTTCATGGGGGGGGGGGGGGGCACCTGCCCAACTTTGGCTCTACACCCAAAGGACGCAGCCACGAAGGAAACTCGGGTGCGGCCCCACGCGGGTTACAGCACAGGCGCGTTCCCCACTGCTCCTCGCCCGGATTTGCCCCGTCTCTAACAGCCAACAGTGCTAACCGCTGGCTTTCTCCGCCGGTTTTCAGCGTACTCCACAGAAAGTGAGCGGAACGCTCCTCCCGTCAGCACCGAGCGAGGCGATGGGCGGGCGGTGAGGGGCGGCCCCGCTGCCCGCCCACGCTCTGCAGAGCGGCTGCGCCGAGGCAGCGCAGCGCTGCGCTTCGCTCCGTTCGGGGCGTCGGGTCTGGCTGCTCTAACCCGGTAGGTGGCTTCGCGGTGCTGGGGCCGACACCGGTGCGGGGACGGGCTTGTGGAGGCTGTCGCTAGGCTGCTCGCAAGCTAAGGGACGGAATGGGCTCTTGCCATTGCAGAAAATGGTGAGCGGCTTCGGCGCTTAGAGCCTGCAAAAAGCCCTCGACCGAGCCGTCAGCTTTTGCGGGGACCTAAAAATAACCTGCTGGTTTTTATGTCGGGCAGCGCTCCTGCACTTAACGCCTGGAGACAGGAGGTTAATCTATGCATTTCCAGGAGAGTGCAATTAATTTTGGGGCACGCCCCGTTTAAAAGCCCCGCAATCCCGCTTCCGAGCGTGGAGGAGACGGGCGGCAGGGAAGGGCTGTCTGAGCCCTCGGTGACAGCCTGCAGTGGCCTTTAGAACTGTTTGTAGTTGGGTAATTTTTCAAACTTCCCAGCCTACGGAGAGCACGAGGTTGGTTAACAGCGCGGAGCGTCGAGCAAATGCCTACAGAAAGTCACTGGTAATTCATTGTTCGGTGTGCTTAAAGGCAGCTGAAATAACAGAGCTGTTAATAGCAGTGCAAGGGCATTTCAAACTGTCTCGGAAGTTCTTTTTCTGCCCTTTTTCACCCTGACTGTATCCTTTTATATTGCTAACATATTGTTTCTTTGCATATTTGGCACAAGGGTAGACTTGACTCGGATCATTTCTGTGCTTTACTGCTTTCAATTCTGAAAGCCATTACTGGTTTTGAAGCAACCATGTTGCCTTGCAAAGAGTTTTGAGTCTCGGATGCTTTGTACTCTTTGCTGGCTCTGGGGAGCTCTTCCATTCACTTCCTGAATTTGCATCAGTGCTCTCTAACATTCTCTGGCTAATGCAATACATTATTCCAGCTGTGCTTGCAGACAAACTGGATTTGATTTGTGCCACGGTGTTTGCAGTAGTGACACACCGAAGAGACCTGAAGTAAAGGTTTCTCATGAGAAGATCTGTACTCGGTAAGACCAGGTTTGTCAAAGGTAGTCAGTGTGTTAAGACACTTTATTTGTTTGTTTGTTTTATCAGAGCTATTACTTTGACTCACTAAACCGGTTTTCTTGCTAGCACCCAGTGCAGATGAAAATATATGTCTGCTTCCCAAGGGCTGGTTATGTGCATGCTAAGTGCAGCAGTTCTATTATGTATTACAGAACATCAGTGTGGTACTGAGGTTGTTCAGGACCACTTTATGTAGCTTGATGTATGTAGTTCATAAAGCTGATAACAATATATTTATTGTAAGGTGCACAGCCTGTATAGTTGTTTAGGTTAGATTTAAAATCTTTGTTTTAAAAGAATGTTTCACTCCTAGAAAACTGCTTGTTACTTTTGCAGG
The DNA here is from genome assembly GCF_015220805.1 of Pogoniulus pusillus. Classification (NCBI taxonomy): domain Eukaryota; kingdom Metazoa; phylum Chordata; class Aves; order Piciformes; family Lybiidae; genus Pogoniulus; species Pogoniulus pusillus. The sequence continues at coordinate 30,409,426 of NC_087276.1, read as the reverse complement.
TATCCTGCTAGATGGCTTTAGCAATGTGGTATTAAACCAAAAGGAGTTTAGTATTGTACCAAGAAGAGCAGGGTCATTTGTAGTTTAATGGCAGGACTTACTCTCTTCCGGGACAGTTTCTGTTCCCCTTGTTCTCTGCTGAAGTAGTGCAGAGGGCTATTTCTGAGCTGGAACCGCCTCTAAGATGCTCCAGTTGTCTGTTCTTTTACTGACTAGAGTAGAGCATTAGCATAGCTGAGCTCTTCAGGAAGAATAAGGACAGGTTTCAGTGTGCAAGGGTCATGCCCAACCAGGAGTGTTTTGTAGCAACGGACACTCTATAAGAAACAAGTAATGTTTTAGCAGCACTGTGATGAGAGCTTTTCCTTGTTTGTGTGCTCGGCAGCGGAGTGGGTAACTCACCTGCTCCTCCTGCTGGTGTGATTCTCGGATATAAAGGCAAGACAGAGAAAAATAGTTCAGGCAAGCATTGGAAAAGCCCCCAAAATAATAGACCTGGGCAGATTTAATAACTGTCTTCATTTTGAATCACATAGTACAAGGCTGAGTTAAAAAAAACCTGAACGCGTTTTCAAAGTAGGTTGGGTTTGGTAGTGTAAATTACAGGTTGTGAGTGATAATGCAGGCTTGCAAGTGAGGTTCAGTGTAGTCTTTGCTGCTTAGCCCTAGGAAGGCTTCTGCAATGGATATTAAAGCCTAAATGATGAAAACATAGCATCAGTAGAAGCAGAAGTTCTAGGTAGTACACATTTATGCTATGATACAGAAGTACAGAATATAGGCCTGTGGATGGAGTTCAGGGGTTCTTGCAGGGCTTTTGGTCAAAGTGTGAGGTTTAGAGCAGTGTTTGTGTAGTTTAAAGTTTGGTTATCGACTTCTGTTTTAAAGCACATGTTCTGTTAGAATGATTTTTAGTAAGTACACTTCCAAAGTAAACACCACCACAAATCTTATGAGAGATACAGTTCCAAGAAAAATGGAGTCTTACAAACACCACTAGCTTTAACTACAAACTGATTTGTGTGACAATGTTCTATTTACACAGCAGGTCACAGAAATCATGAAGTTTGTAATCACTGCTGCATAAACCTGCATTCCTGTTATTGCTATTTCTTGGGCCAACACAGACCTGATGGATCTGCCAATGAGCATTTGGCTGCAGTAACAGAGATGAGTGCAGGACAGCAACTGTGACTGCAGTATATCCTGGAATTAGTCCTGCATCATTTTGCATCTGCTGTTTCTGCTGAGAAGCACTAGAGGCTAACATTCTCAAATATTTCCTAGACTCTAGGAGGATGGTCACAGTAAAAATGGTAGTGGCAGCTGAGGACAGCTTCCCAATACAGTTATGAGTTTGCCTCTTTCTAGGAGTGACAAATGTAACATGGTCTTTGCTAGAAGAGCAGCTTACGTGAGTACTCCAGAGCTGCTTCAGTGCCAAGTCAAGTTGGCTCAGACCTTCTTAAGCAGTGATTTACTGTAGCTGATGCTGCCTGATGCAGGTAGAGTTCTGATGTTATCTGTGCTGCTGGCTGAGTGGTGGGAATGCTGTCTCCATCAGAAAGGCAGTAACAAATGGCATAATGTTGCCAGTGAAAGCTGCCAGCTGGCAGACTTACCTCTGTGAAACTCAGTGCTGGTGTCCTGCTGCCAGTGGCTCTGGACTGTGAAATGCATAAGAGTGGAAATTATTTGAATCTATGTGGTTGCTAATGTGTGCAAGGCACCATACTTGCCTGTGGCTTGGGCCTGTAGGAGATTAATTCTGTTTGCATTCTGCTGAATCATCACAAATTGTCTCTGGGTGGAGGCTGCTGAGCATGTTCTCATTGCAATACCTCTGGAGGTGGAACCTAAGCACCAGGAAGAATAATTCCACGATTCACCTATGTCTTTGTAACACATGTCTGTTGCAGCAGTTAAGCTCTAGAGTGTCTGTGCTCTGCCTGTCTGCAAATGGGGTTGGTAATTTGGAAAAGCTGTGGTAAAACAGGAGACTTGGCAGAGCTGCAGTCTTGAGAGCTACGTGGAAATCCCCATATTGTTTGCTCTGACATTGTTTAATAGAATCATAGAATCAACGAGATTGGACGAGACCTCCAGTCTCATCCAGTCCAACCTAGCACCCAGCCCTGGCCAATCAACCAGACCATGGCATTAAGTGCCCCAGCCAGGCTTGGCTTCAACACCTCCAGGCATGGTGACTCCACCGCCTCCCTGGGCAGCCCATTCCAATGCCAATCACTCTCTCTGCCAACAACTTCCTCCTTACATCCAGCCTAGACCTGCCCTGGCATAGCTTGAGACTGTGTCCCCTTCTTCTGTTGCTGCTTGCCTGGCAGAAGAGACCAACCCCACCTGGCTACAACCTCCCTTCAGGTAGTTGTAGACAGCAATGAGGTCTGCCCTGAGCCGCCTCTTCTGCAGACTGCGCACCCCCAGCTCCCTCAGCCTCTCCTCACAGGGCTGTGCTCCAGGCCTCTCACCAGCATTGTCACCCTTCTCTGGACACCTTCCTGCACCTCAACACCTCTCTTGAATTGAGGAGCCCAGAACTGGACACAGCACTCAAAGTGTGGCCTGAGCAGTGCTGAGCACAGGAGCAGAATAGAAGAATAACCTCCCTTGTCCTGCTGGCCACACTGTTCCTGATCCAGGCCAGGATGCCATTGGCTCTGCTGCCTACCTGGGCACACTGCTGGCTCATCTTCAGCTACTCTCTACCAGCACCCCCTAAGTCGCTCTCTTCCTGGCTGCTCTCAGCCACTCTGTTCCCAGCCTGTAGTGCTGCCTGGGGTTGTTGTGTCCAAAGTGCAGAACCCTGCACTTGGCCTTGTAAATATCATCCTACTGGCTTCTGCCTGCCCATCCAGCCTGGCAAGGTCCCTCTGCAGATCCACACCTGCTCCTAGCTTGGTGTCATCTGCAAAGTTACTGATGCTGGACTTAATCCCTTGGTCCAGATCATCAGAAGCCCTCACTTGAAATATTTATCTTGAACACCACCTTCTGAGTTTTGAAACAGTTAAACAGATTAATAAAAGTTCATATCCTGTCTGCCTTGTACTGGTTTTGCCTTCAATTGGCCTAGTTTAGTTTGGAGTTAGGACATAGGAGAAGCCAAACTTTACCTATTCTGTTCTCCTGGGATCTACAAAGCTACTAAAAAAATTAAATACTCAGTGACAAAATCAACCTTTATGACCTCTTTGAAAAATAACTATTAACCTGGACAAATATTTTTTCCTCTTAGTTCTATGTTTAAAGTGAACAAAGCTCAGAGACTTCATGCTGTTAAGCAAACTGCCACACCTGCTGGCTTTGAAGTTGGGAGAGTGGGACTGATCCAAAGTGAAATTCATTTACAGAGTAGAAAAGATACAAGAGTTGTGATACTCCTTACATCTACCTCCTGTTGTCTAATAATTTTTATAGTGCCATACACAAATGATGTTTGGTTTCTTTCTGCCAGTGTGCTGACATCAGTTTCATGCATTATTATTTAGTAACAACCTGTTACTGTTTCCTTCCCAGCTTCATCCCTCCGTTGGAATAGTGGCTGGTTCAATCATTGCAGGAGCTAAAGCAGGCTGCAGACATGGCAGATGAGGACCTTATTTTTCGTATGGAAGGGATTGATAATGCTAAATCTACTCCAGTGAATGCTGCAAGTTATCTTGATGCTGACAGTGATGATGAAGACAATTATTTTATCTGTCCAATAACTGATGATCCAGTTTCTAACAAGTCTGCCAGTCTCAAAGCTGACAATTACTATATCAACTTAGCAAAAACTGAACACTACAGTTCAAGCTCTTCTCCTAGAAACTCATTTAGCTTTAAGGTAAGTATTGGTTCTGGCCTTCAGTAAAGGTTGGCACGAGAGGTTCTTTACCTGCTTCTGCTGTACTAACACTTTTCTATGAAAAAATGCATCTGTTTTTTCCAGACTTGCATAATTCCCTTAAACTAATAGCCTGACACTGCTGCTGAATTGCTTGCTGTCCCTTTGAGCTCAGTGGGAGTTCTTCATGTACAGAGGCAGCAGATTCCAGGCAAACAATTTGCTGCCATTTTGATCAAGTCATTGAAAAAGCAATAAGTTGTTTGGAATATTAAAAAGAAAGCTAAACTGGGGCCCAGAAGGAAATATTTTATCAAGGATTTTGCCAAGTGAAGTTAGCAACCCATAATTTTTGTTTGGACAAATACAATTGTAATGGTAGGTGTTATAGTTCCTTCTTAGGGAGCTTTTAACTTGTTGACTCTCATGTTTGGGCATGAAGTGTCACACTGGCAGTAATTCCTGATGGTGTCCTCAAGCAGTATCTGACCTTTTAAAACTCAACACCAATCACAGCATTGCAGAAAGGTCAAAGGGGCCATATTTGGTGCTTCCTTGGCAGTGTGTCCTATTCCACTTTGCACAGATCAGGCCAGGCCAAGGAAGATGAACCTGCAGACAACAGAGCCATAGGGACACAAGTGGCATTCACTCTATAGAGTGAATACTCCAAATTTGCACCCTTTGTGGTAGACTGGCATGTCTCTTCGATTTTGTGTAGTCTATAATGTGGTTTTATTAACACATTTCCTGTTACAAATATTAACACATTACTTAATAGATCCTCTAAAATCTTGGTTATGCCTAATGCATGATTTATTCCTGGAGAAATAGTAGAGGGCATATTTCAGGAAGCTGACAAATTAAGTAACACATTAAAAGTGAAACTGTCTTGTTTGCAGTAAGGTTTTTACCACATTAAAAAGTACATATTGCTAAGGAAGGTTAAAAGTTCAGTATAGACAAGGAGACAGATTTTAGTGTATACTGTGCTATGCATAGACCTGACAGGGTTCTCAGTCTTCATTTGTGTGGACATTTTAGCACATGCTAAACACCTGCCTCTGGGTTTGCAGTGTGAGTTCTGAGTCATGTGGGCTGACATAAAACTGATAAGGCCTTAGGAAACTGTAGTTGCCCCCTCCTTCCTAAGCTCTCCTGTTGTTTCTGCAGAATGTACATGCCCATGCTCTGGGCTCTGCAATGTATACTTTGGTGTTTTAACTCCTATCACAGACAAAATGCATCGGTTTGAGATGTGGAGCAAGTAAATCTGTCTGCTGCTTCAGCTGCAGAATTAGCCACTTCCAGCACAGGCTGAAGCAGACCAATGATGTCTGAAACCACCACAACCTGGTCTGATCAGAGTTCACCTTCCAGACCCCATGGCAGACAATGAAATGCAGAGACAGAAGGGTAGTTGTTAAGTCCCTCCCCTTGAAACAGGACTCAGCAATGTTTAATTAGCTAGTTAATAGGCAAGCACCTTTTTATTAATACTTTCCAATAAAAATGTTGCCAACTTACACCAGTAGCTTCCTTCCAAGAATGTGAGTGTCTTAAGTGGATTTTTTTTTTAAATTAACAAAGAGAACAGAGACTCTTTGTCAAAAATCACTTGTCTTACCACTTGTGTTTTCCTACTTCTTTTGTTTCTCATGCATCCTTTAGAATGACACACAGCATCGTTCTAAGCACGGCTCTGTGGTTGACCATAGTCGGGTAGGTTAAAAAGAAAATGTGAACACCATACCTAACAGATGCATTGACAGTTTTGGGTTTATTTGTGTGGGATTTTTTCCCCTTTTTATGGCCCTTTTTCATTCCTGTGTTGCTGTCTGGGAGAACTGTTTCAGTTGCCTCAGTCCGTAGATGTCATCAACTCAAAACTAAGAAAGATACCTATTAAATGAAATCATCCCCATCTTTGGTTCTCTACTCTGAAATATCGCTTCTTTTAGAGCATGTATAGATACACTGTTTTCTACTGTGGACAAGAATGGAATGGCTGTAAAACCTCTTGATCTTTGCATGGTAGCTGCATTCCTGTAGCAGGAGAAAACCGGCACTGTTACAGGCACCATCTCCATGAAGTTCAACTTCTGTTTAAAGATTAGAATGCAGCTTTGTACAAAGCACCTCACAAGATCAAGCAGAAGTAATTAATGTAATTAAATGATTACCTAGCATGGACACAGATCACCTTTTGGAGAGGAACCCTGTTTAAGAATGATAATTGACAGAGCAATTCTGCCTCTTTCTGTCTCTTTTTTTCGTGTATATTCAATATAAAATGTTTTGCATGATCTGAGGCAACTTCATTTTGTTATGAAACATGTAGGAAATCTTTCTCAGCGTGTCTTTTAAACTTATTTATTGTAGCAGAGTGTTTCTTTTGTGACTTTAGTGTCAGGTGAGCATTAAAATTGTTTTCAAGGTATGCAGATTTACAGGTGAAATATATATATATATAATAGAAAAAACAAACATGAACAACTTAAAAGTTCACCTGCTTCAAAAATCTCCTTGATGTCATTGTTGACACCAATTTACACTGTATTTTTTAAAAAGCTTTGACTGGGATTTAAATTGCAAAGAAAAAGAAAATCCAGTATTTTAAAAGCTCCAGTTCTTGCATACTTGAAATTAAGTGAGAGAAGCAGCAAAAAAATTTGAGAGCTCAGTATTTCTTTACTGGCAGGGGGACAGAGGAGCCTTTTTTTCCTGCTCTTCTTGCAGAAGGCCCTTGGCACATCACAGGATTGTATCTTAGTTTCTTGGAACAGTGCAATGTGAAAAGAAGGGGGATTGAAATGTTACAAGAAAAACATCCACACCAGCTGGCACAGAAAGGAATTTTCTGGAATACAGTCTTTGGGTTTTTTTAACTGTTGACTTGGTGGAGATTGAAATAGCTACTTGTCTGGAATTGCTATAATAATCAATTTTTGCAACATGCTAATTGCCTCTTCTTTATGCTAAGCACAATTTGGGAACCCTGGGGTTTACAGAACTTTTTCTTTCCTCCAAATTGCTCTCCTGCTAATGGACTTTTTTATGCTTTATCTGCCAGCATATGTTGTTAGCTATGTAAAGTTGAAAATCAAACCAATAAAAATGAGTTAATATCATGTGTGGCTGAGGTGTGGCTTACCACTGTTTGCAGTGTATGTTAGAGATGTTTGCAAATTACAAGGGGTTTTACAAATTACATTTGGTACATTCTAGACCAGATTACATTCTCAGAAACTTTAGTGCAGTTTGAACTGAAGCCTGACACTTTGTATTTCTGAGCTGTATTTCAGAAGCCATGAAGCTATAAAATGTCAGAGTGGTCTTTTCTGCCCTCTGGTCCCTGGTCTGAATAGTGCTTTGTTGGGAGTGGTTGTAAGTTGTATTTCTTTGTAAAACAGGAATCCTGATGTGGTCTAGAAAAATGCCATTGTTAGGGGCTGCTGCTGATGATTGTAAATAACCTCCAGTTTGTAACTTCTTCAGGAAACCTGGAAACATGCTATTGAGAAAGCTAAGCACATGCCTGATCCATGGGCAGAATTTCATCTTGAGGACATTGAGACAGAACATGCCACTCGTTACAGGTCTGTGGGCATTTCTGCCTTTATAATGCTGCTGTTAAACAGAATGTGCTGGTTTATGCAAGGGCTGTGATTGTGTCACGTAGAATATGTGTAATTACACAGCTGGAGAAGTTTCAGTAGTCCCCAAATGAGTGTGTGTTATCTCAGGAATACCTAAATTCTGCACATCATCAAAAAATAAACATTTCAGCAAGCCAGTGTTACATTCTTTCTTAATAGTATCTGAGTTCCACCATGTCAGCAGGGAACATGGCTGAAAAGTCTTTTCTGGTTGATTTATTAATGCTGTAAGCTTAATCTAATAAGGAAATGTATCTAAATAAAGAGGCCAACAGTCTTAGTTTAAATAGTTTAGAAAAAAAGTAACACTGTGCCTTTCCCAAAATAGCACTTTCACTGTTGCCTGTCCATGCAGCATTGCTGCATGTGGCTGGAATTTAGGTCCTTACAAAGCCCTGAATAACTCATCATGGTGTACGTGCTGGAGCTAAGTTTGTCCCTTGAGCTGTCCTCAGTGCTTTAGAACAGACTTTGCCAAAACATTTACTCTACTGACACAGGTTTCAGGGTGGAAGGAGCAGGAGTTGGAGGCCAGTTAATTGCCATGTGACATCAGTGTTTGGGGAGGCCTCCTTTCCAGTCATGTAGTACTGCTATGCAGTGCTCTCATTCCCCATAGACTGTCTCTGTCCTTGGTCAGCCACACAGTCCTGAAATAGTTTGCATGTTTGAAAGTACAAATAAGTGGTAGCTGGTTTAGAGCTACTCGAATACTCTGTTGAAAAGAAATGGGTCTGGTATTCCCATTTCCACCTCTTTTGTCTGTAGCAAGCTTAGGTAATACAGAACATTTAAGGAGATAGATGGGGCATCTGCATGCATGCAGTACTCTGTGCAGGCTGGGGAAATCAGGCTGGAAACAGTCATGTGTTGGTGACTCAAGCACTGTGGTTCTCTGTTTGACTCTTACTGTGTTTGGGAGTTAAGGGGGTGGGGAGAAATGACAGTCATTCTCGTTGTTATTGTGGGGTTGTGCAGAGACTTGGTGCAGTGTTGGGCAGTTTGTCATGGCTCCACTGCTTTTCACAGCCACAGCTGGTGCTGTGTTGTGCTTGCATGCTCCACAGCTCTGTGACAGATCCCCAGTCAAAAGCAGTTTTATGCAAGCTCAGGGTTGGGGAAGATCACCTGTCTAGTGTGTAGGGCTTGGTAAGGTTCTTTCTGCCTGGGCATCACAGAGGAGATTAGGCTTTGTCTAGTTTGATGTTTGTAGTGCTGCAGAAGTGTAGCTTCTGTAGTGGAATATGTTTGCTCTCAATGGGATGGTCCTCAAAGACTATACCCATTTTTTTCACACTTGAGGTAAAGAAGAGTGGAGCATGGCATGGAGGCAAGAAGTTTCTGTGTTGGGCTGGTGGTAGCACTTTTTAGCAGTCTGCTGGAGATAAGGATAGGCACTGGGGATGGGAGGAATTAGGTTTCCTTTCCATTTTTCTAAGATGCACATCTGATTTTGAAGGTACAATGCAGTTACTGGGAACTGGGTTGAAGATGAAGTCCTCATCAAGATGGCATCACAAGTAAGCTCACACTGTCTATCGTGTTACTAGCAGCCAAATGTATCACTTCCTGTTACTGAACAGTGGCAGCAAGATGTTTTACTTGTGTAATTTTAACAGCTCGATGTCATTATTGTCTCCTACCTCTCTTTTCATTCTGCTCATCTCTCATGTCCTTACAGCCTTTTCTCCCTAGAGCAGAGCAGAATATGGAGTCAGCCCTTCCCCATCAGCAGCATGAGACCTTTCTTCCTTTCCCATGCATCTCCATGGCTGGCAATATTCCTTTTGTGTTTTGTGCTTCTGAATAATTTCTGCCGTTAGGATGAAAACAGACTGAATTTTCAGTATGTCAGGGTAGAAGCTACTGTTGCTTCCCAGTTAAATTATGGGCTTGGTAGTGTGTTGGACTCTCCTTGCTCTGTGCTACTGATGTAGTATCTGAAGTCAAGGCAAGTGGTGCTCTGTTTGGCACATCCTGAATGGAAGCCTAAGCACAGAGTGTGAGGTCTGCAAAGCCAGCTTCTCTAGGCAGTCTGAGCAGATCTGACTTTGAACTGGACAGGTTATCTAAATAGCTGAAGAGATATGTCTGCCCCGTGGGATAGGGAGGGGAGGACTTACCCCCAACGGCAGGTCCCTCCTTTATGTAGCCAGTGAGTTTTCAACTTTCTTTGAGTGATCAGAAAACAGACTGTATAGGGCTTGTTTGTTTCTGCAGTAGGTAAATGGGAAGACATAGCTGTGTCTATTACTGGTTAGAAATTGCATGAGTGGAAAAGGCAGTGCTGGGCTTTTGATTTGTCTTTTCTCTTTTCCCTAGCCTTTTGGCCGCGGAGCAATGCGAGAGTGTTTCAGAACGTGAGTATCTGCTGTCTGTCTTTATTGACCTCCATGCAGTGTGTTCTGTCTGATGACTGGAATGTCACTTAAGTGTGATGGAAATTGTATCAAGTGCAGCTTCCCTTTAGCTCTCTGCTGTGCCTTTTTCTAAGGCATAGTTGAGGAGTTTGTTCTTGTTTGCGTCACTCCAGCTGCAGCACAGGGCCAGATTCAGAAAGCAGAATATTCTCTTAAGGGAATCGTGAGCAAGCATAACACAGGTATGCAGTAAGCTTCCTTTGGGAAGTCAAACCACTGTCTGTGCTGGAACTGCAGTGGAATGTGTAACATGCAGTTGTGCCCAGTTCTAGGAACTTGCAATTAGCAATTCATAAGTTTATGCTATTTCCACCATCTTAAGGAGGCAAAATACTCCTAAATGTACAGAAGCAGCTACTTTGTTTCTGTATTCTTAGTGGGCTAAAATATCTTTGAATCTGATGTGAGGCTGTAGGTGTGTGCAGCTTGCAGGCCAACTTGAGGCCTGTGGTTAGGCAGAGAAAATGGGAAAGAATAGTTGGATGGTGCCATCTCAACCCAGAAAGCTCCCTTGGTGAAGAAGGTTATCATCCCAGAGGTTATTTTGGATCATGTATATCAGAGTAATCCTGTTCTGAGTAAGGCAGAGCTTGAACTCATAGCAGTTACTCTTTCCAGAAGGGTCATGGGTGGGAGAAGACAGAGGAGGAATTTTCCTCTCCTTGGAGTCTGTTAGTAAGCATGGGTGTGGGAATCGGCATCTAGCTATAAATCAGTTCATGGTAGAAAAGTGCTCTACCCTTGCCAGGCTCTGGAAACAAATGTTTCCTAAAAAATATATAAATGTATATTCTTAAGGTTATTTCCCCATCTTTCCAGCTGCAGAATCTAAAGAAATTTGATTTCATGTCTGGTGGCACTTCTGGAAAGAAAGTTGTGAACAACAAAAACATGCACTTGAGCAAAGTAGAGAAAGAGTAATCCCTCGGTCCTCTCAGTATCAGTCTATGCTGGTGGATCTGTCATTGCAAAGCCAGCTAGAGCAGTGAATGGAGCCTGGCAAGTAACAAACCTTAGCCTGCTGACATTGCTCTTAGCTCTTGTTGTTTACCACATTCCTCTTTACACAATATCTTATGCCATACACAACAGACAGACATTTATTTTTGCAGCTTTGCCTTAACCTCTAATGCAAAGAAAATGTAACTTGTGCGTCGGCTTCCTACTGCTGGGTTTTCCATAACTCTCAGTGGTGCTCTGATATTTCCCATCTGGAGCTCTCTCTTCTAGATTTTTGCAACTCAGCAAGGCATTAATTATGACAGTGATGGTATTAGCTGCATTAACTCAATGAAGTGCAGAGAGTATTTGCCTTGGAAGAGTACATGAGCTGGCTTGTGTTATGTAGAGAAATGTGTTTCTTCAGAGAACTGGAAAAGTCTCAAATCCTAGCAGAAATTCTTATCCTGCTTGCTTGTTCCTTCTTTCCAAGACCTCTGTTACAGCAACTGCCTGCCTATCCCTGCAGGACAGCAGACAAAATGAAGTTGCTTTGCCTTTAGAGCGTCCCTTGTACCAAAACCTCTACAACAAGGTCTTAGGAGGGAGAAAGCAAAGGAAGGATGGGGAGGGTTGAGAATTTGAGTGCTGCTATTAGCTTCTCAAAACGTTTGGTTTAGCATGGCACCAAGGAAGATTCAGAGAGCCATTGCTCATTGCTGAGCAGAGTATGGGAACCCCTGGGTGGACAACCAAGTCCTCCTTGGCCACCAAGTCTGGATGCTCTTCATACTCCTTCAAATTGGCTTGACGTGGCTGGGGCCTACTGCTGGCACAGCAGAGGGGTCTCACACCTTTTTTGCTGTCTTAGTTGAAGTTCTCAAGGGGAAGGGTTAAGTGCTTTCACCCATATTCCATGTAAGTGCATGAGGCTGCTCTGGGAAAGGAGACTGTCTGCTTTAGAATTCTTGATAGCTGTGAGTTTTTCCCCATTTGACTCGACTGGTGGCATGCTTTGCAACCACTGCATACCTGCTTAATCTCTTTGTTGGCAGCCAGCAGATTCTCTGTTGTCAAAGTCCCTGTTCCCTCCATCTTGAGAAATCTGTGGATTAAAGATTTACACACAACTAAAATTAAAAGAACTGTCAGGTGCAGTTTTCCTTCTGTGAACATGGTGGGTATTGAGTATTCACCCCTGTGTGTTGAGAAGACAGCAGTCTGGTCTTACAGGAGAGGGTTTTCTCCTCTCAATTCATGTTTGAAAGGCCACCCCCTGTTAATTTCTGCAGAAAATAACCGTTGACATTAGAACAGGGTGTTGAGGTGGTCCCATGCTCTGAGCCTCAAGGGAACAGGAGGGAAAGGAGGAAGTTCAGAGTAGAAGTATCTGAAGTCAAACCAGACAGGCACTTTTCCCCTTGCTCCCTGCTTGTGCTTCATTCTTCAGCCAGACTATCCCATAAATGACTAAGGGTAATTCCAGTCTCAGAGTCTGGGTCTGCAGGCAATGAAATGGGAAAGACTGAATTCATTTTCTGGTTTTCATTCCACCAGTGAATGATTTGTCTTTCAGGAAAAAGCTGTCCAACTTCTTGCACACACAGAACTGGAAAGGTGCCTATAACTATGTTGCCAAGCAATACATAGAGGCCGTGGGCAGGGATGTCTATTTTGAGGACGTCCGACTTCAGATGGAAGCAAAACTCTGGGGAGAAGAGTACAACCGGCACAAGCCACCAAAGCAGGTACAGTCAGAGATCTTGCTAAGGAAAAAATGCACTCTTGGAAACTCAGCTAACAGGAGAACAAGTTAATTTAGAGGGAATCACTTGTTCACATTCCATTAAATTTAATTGCTTGGATAGATGCTTCTGCCCTGCTGTGTTTTCCATGAAATTATAACTATTTTCTCATTAAGTGAATGCACAAATTCTCTTTCCCAGTTTATGGGCTCCGTGTTTGTGAATGTCTGACTGTTCTCAGCCGTTCTCTGCAGGCCAAAATACAATGATGTTTGGATTGCTCTGTTTGATATTTGCCCAGCTGCCTTTGAGATAATGGGAGATGTCACAGGATTTATTTCCAGCAGCTGTCTCAGCAAGCACTTAACTGTTTAGTGCTCCAGAAAGGTAGATGCTTATAAACCAGTCTAACCACCTAACTAGCACTGGGTTTTAGGAAGACTTAGATAGCTGAATAACTTTACAAAGCTACTCAAAGACAGACTTCTGAGGACCAGACAATACTTTTATTTTAAATGAAGATACTTTGGGTTTGTTTCCTCTGTGTCTCAGTGGCAATACTGGCACATTGCATTAAATGCAAAGTTTTAAGATGTGTTAAACTTCTGGGTGGAGGCAACATCAGACTAGACATTCCCATCATCTGTGCTAGAGATCTTCATAAACACACAGTATGCAGGAAGAGGTGGTGTGTTTCTGAGGCTGGGATCATTCTATACATTCTGTACAACCAACACAGCTGTGTGCTTTTCCATGCTTGTTAAGTTGGATGGCTGCTGGCCAACACTGGCCATTGAATCCTCAACAAAAGCACTTCCAGCAGCAATCAGCTTGTTAAAAGACAGGAAACAAAAGTGCAGGGATGAAGGACTGCAACTGTTACAGCCAGTAGCTCTCTTTTGTTGAGTATGTCCACGGTATGTATCATAGATATGTGACTTGAAACGGGTGGAAGGGGCAGCTTGTAGGAAGGATACCGTATGTGCACTGTGGTATCTTGATTCCTGCTCTTGGCTGTACCACAGACTGTGTGTGACAGTGACAAAATGCTTGAGTTGAGAAGTATGACTTAGCGTGGGGGCCTTAATGATTTTATAGCCAAAATGAGCTGTTCTGCTTGCAGACTATGTGCCTTGCCTCCTGTGTGGGTTTGCCTCCTAACGGCAAGGTGAGGTATAGAGTGAAGTACACAGATGGCAATCTAGAAATCTTAGACATTTTATATGCTGTGTGTGGGAAATATGTAAGCAAGGGAGAGCTGTGGTGGCTCCTCCCTTCTCCTAGGACAGAGGGAAGAGGTGAGGCAGGTTGTAGAAGCAGCTGCGTGGCAGACAGATTCAGTTGTTCTCTGAAAAGGCAGCATGGTGGTAGTTGTACGTTTTGCTCTCTGGGTGTAGACTCTTTGCAGTGTGCTCGTAAGAGACCCACAAAAATGAAATAGAAAGCCAACACATGGGTTTTTTTCAGAGGGATTTGTTGCAGGAGTGAGCAGTTTTGAAGTGACTGCTATTCATGTGTGGAATTCCTCCAGTAACCTAAGAAGCACATGACTCTTCCCCCACCCCCTTGTTAAACAGGCAGACCTGTGCAATTGTTCCGCTGCCTTCACGGGACAGGTTTTCACAGCTGGAGGATTCACACACACCTTGATCTGAAGACTATATTCTGTTAGTCACTGTTTATCTTCTTTCCCTCCCCAGGTGGATATTGTACAGACCTGTATTATTGAAATGAAGGACAGACCTGGAAAGCCTCTGTTTCACCTGGAACATTACATTGAGGGCAAATATATCAAATACAACTCCAATTCTGGATTTGTGCGAGATGACAACATTCGTCTTACTCCGCAAGTGAGCTTTTGTGTAGTGCTTTCCAGAGGCTGCTGCAGGGAATTCCTTGGCTCGGTCCAGAAGTCTTAATTGCAGTTTCCCTTCCTGGCAGCAGGCTTTCCAGTGCAATGCCAGGTTCATTTCCCTTTTTTAGTATGTCTGCCTTTTATTTAGGACCTGCTCGTTCGAGTGCCGAGAGCTTCTGTATTGCGTTGCAGTGTCTGTTGATCTTAGTTGAGTTGAGCATGGTTAATGCCCTCTGACTTGGGTTGTAATTGCAGGTGTCAACATATTTCAAACTTCAAATTAAGGCAGGAAGGAAGACCTCTCCTGTGCTATGTACTAGTAGTCTTTTGGTGCCTTATGTAATAAGGAGAAGAGGTGACAGGTACCCAGCTCATGTCTATTTGCATATAAAAAGCTATTTTTTTTCAGCTACAGACTTTGAGTAGGTGACTCTGAGCTTGTGTATAGAAATACAAGTATAGGTTTCAAGTGATTCTTGGATCTCCTAAAAGAATTTACTGATGAAAAATGCAAAGTGATCAGCATAGCAGAGGAATGTTCTACTGGGGCTTGAGGATTTTGTTCTCATCAGTTATTTCCCCTCCCTTGTTCTTAGTGTATTTGCCATGATGCTTAGTGTAACCAGAGGCTTTATATTCTGGGCTGTCTTTTGTACACTGAATCAGTGCTGTGCTTTCACATGTGGGAAACAAAATGTTCTGTGAGGTTTGCTGCGGTTAAAATGTTTGTCTGTCACCACCATTCAACTCCCCTAGGCCTGACGGTGCTTTTTTGGAGGCCTTCCCAGAAGGTTCATATGTCTGAGCTTTATGCCAAAAAGAAGTGGGGTTTATACTTGGTTTTTTAAATGCTACATTTAGAGTAGAAGATGCATTTCCTTACCACAGACATGAGTGTAGAGTCAGATCAGCTATTTGAGTAGCCTCCCAGAGGATATAGTAGGGGAAGGAGAATTTTGGGGGATACTCATTTTTTTACTTTTTTATTCCTCTAGTATGGTAGAACTTTGCCTGTTGGTAGAAGGAAACAATGCTCCAGTGCTACAGAGCTTGGCAATCCACAGGCACAGCCAGGGTGTCTATGCAGGAGTTATTCTGCACTGGCTTTGGAGCCTCTTGTTCCCTTCCCATTTACTTTGCTTGCCAGGCAGCACCCCACTTCTTTAGGTGAAGACTGTGATGGAGACCAGAATCTCCAGTACAGGAAGGGGGAATAAAGCAATCTCCTCTCCCCTGCATCTTTCCACTGCTGGTTTTCACCCTTGCTCTTCTAACCCATCTCTGAATGGGGACTGATTTGAGAAGCAATGTACTACATGCTTGTAGTTTCTCACTGCTTACGTCATGAGGTTTATACCAGTTAAATTTCATCACTAGACTTATCAGACTTCTAGAAGAGGTGAACATGTTACTGTTCTGAGTAGATCAAGGAAGAGTTTCCTCAGATGTCTTCTATGGTTCTTCCCAGGCCTTTAGTCACTTCACCTTTGAGCGCTCAGGACACCAACTCATTATTGTTGACATCCAAGGAGTTGGAGACCTCTACACGGACCCTCAGATTCATACAGAGAGTGGTACAGATTTTGGAGATGGCAATCTAGGTAAGTTCAGTGATCCTTTTATTTGTGCCGATGGATGCTTGTTTTCTCTTCCCAGCTGCCACTAGAGGTCTGAGTGAGCAGGCATGTTTCTGAGGGTCTTGCAAACAGCCGGGGAAGTCCTGCTGTAAGGAGGTGGACAGCTGTCACACAAGGGCAGATTTAAAATGAGAGCTGATCTTGGCTGATGTCTTCTGGCCTACTTTACACTGAACCAAGTAATGGAATTAGGGAGCTTCCTACAATGTCATAGCAATAACCATGGCCTTTAGCTTCTTTGCTGCATTGCAGTAGTGGATACAGCTGAATGTGGGGAGATGAGCCTTGCATGTTTTTTAAGCCCCAAGTGTTCATATATGAAGTTGTTCATGAGACACAGCCAGTTTTTTAATCTATGTCAAATCTAGGTATGTTTCTCAATGACACAGCCAGAGGAATCTGTTATCCTGTGCATTTGTAACAAGACCCTAAACTTGTTAAAATAAAGTAGAAAAAAGTTGAGCCATGTGTGCTACAATGCACTTTGTCCTTTTCCTTCTCTTCTGACATTTTGGAAGATGCTTCAGGACTTCACACTTTTAACAAGTCAATCATCTTAAACTTCTACTAAACCCTTTCTTCACTTTCATTTAATGCCATAGGTGTTCGAGGTATGGCCTTGTTCTTTCATTCTCATTTCTGCAACAAGATCTGCAAAAGCATGGGGCTTGCACCATTTGATCTTTCATCCAAAGAGAGAGAAGCCTTGGATTATAATAAAAAATTGCTTGTAAGTGCCTGATTAACTAAGTGGTATAGCTGGTTTATTCTAATGCTGAAAGCCCTCTAAATAACACTGAAATATGCTATTTACATGACAAACTTTTATCATTAATGTTGCAGTTTAAAATACAGCAATTTAAAGCTGACTTGTCTCCAATTTAATGCTGTAACTTTAATAGGGAACTTCATGACATGTATATTTAGGACCAAGTGCAGCTTTAAATGCTGAAATCATTAAGTTTTGTGTCTCACAAACCTGATTTGGGGAGAAGAACAGAACTGCTTGTCTTTAACTGATAGCGGTCTCAACTGATTCTGTTGTGAATGAAATTTGATTAAATACTTGGAATGAAAATCAGTTCTAAAGAGAACACACTACAGCAATGCCAGGGCTTGATAGTCGTTTGGAGTGTAAAATGTTCACAGCAAATAGTGACACATACACATGTGTGGTTATACTTCTCCTTTTATAGAGGAGACTCTAGTAAATACTCATGTTGGCTTCTGCAGTGTGCTTGGAATAGAGGAAAGCAGGATTCATGGGGCTTTCTTGTTAATCCATCAAGGAATCTGCTCAAACAATTCTCCGTGGCACAGAGGAGAAATGTGGCAGCAGCCGGGTGAGAACAGTGTCTGGCAGTCGACCTCCTCTGCTCTTCCGCCTGTCTGAAAACTCTGGAGATGAAAGCATGAGCGACGTAGCATTTGACTCTCTACCCTGCTCCCCTTCCTCAGCAACCCCTCACAGCCAGAAGATGGACATGCTGAGTAAGTGAGCCTCAGACATAACTTCCTTGGGGGGGTTCCCAAACGTTTGACAGTGACTTGTTTTATGTTGTTAGTTTTAAACATGACAGCATGTTGTATTGAGTCCAGGATACTTGTCTCTAGCATTCTTCTTTGGGCAGAAATAAACCCAGAAGTACTTTTATGTAGAAAATTAATACAGAGATGATTCTGTGAAAAAACAGAGGTGAAGCAATGTTTTCTGGAGCTTTCTGCTGAAGCATGGTATCCCTACAATAAGAAGCAAATATTTTTCTTCCTAGATTGGCCTGTGTTCAATGAAGTAGATAATTTGGTTCACAAAGACTATGATCAGCTTGATAACCAAAGGGTGAGTGTCTTTCCAGCAGAAAATGAGATTGTAATTTCTTAATGAGTGTCTTTAAAGGGCTGCCTGAAGGCTTTGTTCAGCAAAAGCACATAAAGTTGCCCTGCCTGCCTTCACTGTTGCAGGTCATGTTACCTGCAGGCACTTTTAGTTGGTTTTGGCTTTTTGTTTGGGGGTTTTGTTGTTGTTGGGTCCTCCAGAAATGTAGTTGCATCTGGTGTACTTCAGCAGATAATTTAAGCCTCTGCCTGTGTCTTTGGCTCTCATGCTAGCTGTGGTGGTATGAAAGCTAACCAGAACCCCCACTGATTAGGTTCCTGCAAATGCCAGTACTATGAGATGCTAGAGAACCTCGCCTGGGGGGGAATGCAATAGGTTTGCAATGAGAATTTTTCATCTACTACTGAAAACTGTATTAAGTGGACTCCTGGTTTGATAAGGTGTGCGAGTCCTTGGTTTTATTTGGGTTTTTTAATGTATGGACAGTACTTTCTGGGTCATTATGTCCTGTTCTGCCTCTCAGAGGCAGCACAATGTAAAATCATTTTTCATCAAGTGTATCCATCCAACATACCTCACTGATGCAGCAGAAGGTTTTCTCTGTGGGAAATGCCAAACTGAGATCCTTATAAAGGGTAGTGCTAATGCTGTGATGTTCTCTTCTGTAGGATTTTGAAAATGGTGGGGACAGTGGATATCCCAGTGAAAAGAGAAGTGAACTAGAGGATGTGGATCATAGAGAGAAGGTGAGAACCTCACTCTGGAATGAAGAGAGTTGGGCCTGTTTATACTTGAGTAGCCTTATTTTTTTATCCTTCTTAACCTAGGCTTTGTAAAGAGACAAAATAGTTGGAAAGAAATTCCCTCATGTTGCAAAATTACATCTTCACCTTGGGCAAGTTGATGACACTGTTAAGGGGGAAAAGGCTATTTATGATGCAGAGCTTATTTTCAAACGCTGCATTGCATTGCATAGTTGTGGGATGTGTATTGCAGTTGAGGAATGTAGGCACCTTCTTGTCATACAGAATCCAGGAGTACAATCTGCTTCCAGACTCCTGCCTTCCCTGCTCTCTCTGGCTTGCTGGTGTTGGCTGTTAACAATATGCAACTTCAGAATTCCTTTGGGTTACTTGATTAAAATACAAACTTTTTAGTAAATGTTTTTTGACATGAAGATCTTAAGTAGGTGTCTAATGAGAGGAAGAAAAGGAGAACACTACTCCCAAAGACACCGTGAATTTTATCACCTCTGAAATGGCAAAGTATTTGACGTGGGGTATCCAGTTTACAGGATTAAAGCCCTGGATATGCCATATTCTTTACTGTTTCAGCATGCTTGTTTTTATACTGTGATATCACCAAGACAAAGGATCCAGTGGAAACTTATTTTGCTCATTGTCACTGTTAATTTTGCCATAAGAAATAGGAATGGTCTAAAGTGATAACTGGCACAAATCAGCTGCTGCAAATTAAATGATGCACATCTTTACGCTAACGTAGGGCCATTCAAACAACAACCGAAGACACGAATCGGATGAAGACAGTTTGGGAAGCTCTGCAAGGGTAAATAGAGCAGAATTGTTTGCAACTCTGCTTGCCCATTTTGCCAGTCATCTAACTTCACACTACTAAATCACTTTTGCATCCTTTTCAGCTACAGAATATATTTATTAATAATCAACTTACTCCTCCATGCTGTTTCCTTTTCTGCTTTGTCTTCATTTTCTAGGTAAGGAAGTACTGTTACAAACAAATTTTTGCCTCTGAAACTGCCTCTGACATAAATTAGCAATTATTTGTCATAGAATCAACCAGGTTGGAAGAGACCTCCAAGATCATCCAGTCCAAGATATCGCCCAGCCCTATCCAGTCAACCAGACCATGGCACTAAGTGCCTCATCCAGTCTTTTCTTGAACACTTCCAGGGACAGTGACTCCACCACCTCCCTGGGCAGCCCATTCCAATGCCAATCACTCTCTCTGTGAAGAACTTCCTCCTAACATCCAGCCTATACTTCCCCCAGCACAGCTTGAGACTGTGTCCCCTTGTTCTATTGCTGGTTGTCTGGGAGAAGAGACCAACCCCCACCTGCCTACAGGTGCCTAGCTGGATTCTGTTTCCTTTCTACACTTTATTTGATTTTTTTCCAAACAGGTAGCATTTGAAATATGTGACAATAGGAATCTGTGTATCTGAGCTAGGGAAGAACAAACCTTCTTAGATGTTTTTGTAGATGATCTGTGATAACGAGCTGAACAAATAACTCTGTTCTGCAGGGAAAGACGAGCAGAGCTCTGACAAGAACAAGTCACTTAATTAGATACTCTTTTCAGACTTTCCTGCAGTCATATGTAGTGCTTTCAGAAATGGAAATAGCTTTCACAGGCTGAAGTTCTGTTCCAATAACCTCCCCTCTTGCATTTCCCCTGTGTGCATCCAGAAGCTTTCATTTTGATGGGATTATTTTTAGCTCTTATTATTCCCTGTCCACCCTTTAGATTGAAAAGTTGGGGGTGTTTTTCATTTGTGCTGGACATCCTGAGAAACAGCAATGCATGTATCTGCCTAGCATCTGCTGCATTGGTGCTCTGCATTTTTCTACAGTTGTGGAATGCAAGCAGCATTTCAAATGTTTGGAACCAAAATTCTAACTATAAAAGCATGAGTTTGATCTTTCTTTTGTGTATGGATAACCTTAGTGCTTGCAGTGTGACTCTTCAGGTGCTTCTTTGCTGATTCAGAGCTTAAAGATAATGCTTTGCTTGCTGTCATTTATTGAAGACACTTTCTATTGAGATTATAAATAATCTGTTTCTTTAATGAAGAATAGCAATTTTTTAAGCTACTAACATGACTTCTGAAAGCTGTGTCTTAAATTCCAGTATTTACTACTAAGTAATAACAGAAGATTTGACTTCTGTATGACAATCCATGTGGATAGTATGGAAATTTTAATCTTGGATACAAATCATAGTATGTTCTCTATTTCAGATCAGTGTGGAGAAATGGAATCTTTACAACTCTTCCAGAGTCCACATCCACAGGCCATCCTGTGTTGCCCAGGAAATTCAGAGGCTTAATGCTCTAGAACTTGAAAAGAAAATTGGAAAGTCAGTTCTTGGAAAGGTAGGATGGGTTTAGTTATCCTGTTCTTTCCAACAGGAAAGGGACATCTTGTTTTTATTACTTAGGAGTGTTGCCCTGCAGAAGTTATTTGTGCAGATGAAAATAAACAATACGTTTATAGCTTTTTGTTGCATAATCATGACTTATACAGGACATCTAAGCTTAGGAATTCCATGCTTTTGGACATTTGGGCTCTTTTAGGAAGGACTTTGTTGGCTCATCTGCCTTTCCAGAGGTATCACACGGAGAAGTGCAATAGATAAGGTGTGCTTGACCCACATACCTTGCAAAGAGCAAGGTTGGGCTCCCAAATAATGGTAGTATGGACCAACTGCTTTTAATCCAGACCATCTGTAACTGTGTTATCTGGGATAAAGTTTGGGTTTATGCATGGCCTTAAGTCCACACTCAAAACATACAGTGTAGATCTTCCTGAATGTCCTGAGAGCCTCAGGTATTCTCAGAACATTCACTTGGAGAAGAAACCTGCTTTTCCTCTGGGCAAAGGAGAAAAAAATTGTCCCAGATATGCCAGGACATGCCCCTAAGGCCTAGTGCTCTGATGTGGCAGGCTGCTGGAGAATACTGCTCAGGGCACCCTGATGTGGAAAGATTTTGTGGCAGCTACTGTCTGGCTGAATTAAGTCTTTCATCTCTAGTAGTCAACTTTATAAAGCTTTGTGTCTAAGCATACAGAACTGGAGAGGCAGCCTTGCTGTGTGTAGCCATTGAGTCTTGCTTGTTTTATATATTCAGGCACAAATCAAGCTTCAAGTCTCTGTTACCAAAGTAGGCTTCTGCTCAGTCAGAGGTACACAATTAACTTCTAAGTGGTCACCTCAGAGAGGGACTTTTGTGCCTCGGTATGGGCACAGGGCTGCATTTCATACTTGCGTCTCTTTCTGGTATGATTCTGTGCTAGGTCCATTTGGCCTTGGTTCGCTATCATGAAGCTGGGCGTTTCTGTGAGAAAGACAAGGACTGGGATCAGGAGTCAGCCCTGTTTCACCTGGAGCATGCTGCAGACTGTGGGGAGCTGGAAGCCATCGTCGGGTTAGGACTCATGTACTCTCAGCTGCCACATCACATTCTTTCCGAGGTCACTCTGGAGGTAAACAGAAAGACCAAAGAAAGTGTGAAGCAGCAGCATTGTGCTGCTCTGGAAAAACAGCATAAGAATAGCAGGAAATGGAGACAAAACAATAACCATAGTGAGGTGTTCTGTTCCTCTGTCTTCAGAGAGAACAGGTAACTTTGAAATTAAGGACTTGGACAAAGCAGCAAAAATTACTGCTTGTTTCTGGTTTTGCCAGCAAATGCTTGCATACCTTTGGGAAGCTTTTAAAGTGATCTTTGCTTTGGGCTTCTTAATTTCTTGTGACTGGGCCTGCCCCACAGAATCCTAAACACACAGAACTGTTACTGACTTGAAGAAACTGTATTTTGTTTTAGAGGAAGGGATGGGTTTTCTGAGAACAAAAATGCATTGTAAAGGTTTTGGTTGTTTTACTAGGACACAAAGGAGAACAGAAATAAAGGATTTGACTACTTAGTGAGAGCAGCAGAGGCTGGAGACCGATCTTCCATGATTCTGGTAGCAAGAGCATATGATACAGGTGTAAATCTTGGTTCAGACAGGTACTGTGCATGACTGAGTAACTTGGTATTTCAGTGGGAGGGGGTAGGGAGGGATAGGATCAGCACTGTGTCTGAAACTAAATTGCGATTTGCCAAAGGACTATGCAGTATAGATGAGTGGACAAATAGTCCTTTCCTTAAGTACCAAGTATAGTGGGTGATGATAGTGACTTTTCTGTCTTTGTTTTGTACCATGTAATTGTTACTGAAATGAGTTTTCTGTTTTGCACAGCAGTGAAACTCTTAGCAATGGTGAACCTTCAAATAATGTTAAACTTCTCGTTGAAATGCACTGAACACAGTGTGACAATTGCTCATTTTAAAGCAACTTCAGGTTGCTTCTAAATCAGTTGTCTTCACAAATATAAATGCCAGACTGAAACCATGCCACTAGTAAGGAAGTTCAAGCTCTGGAGTTAAGCAGGACACTTCAGTCTGATACTTTCTCCTCTGTAATTATTGCATAGAGTGAGTCCCACCTCATTTTGATGCAGTGACCTGATGCTGCTTTGCATGCACAGCGAATGAGACTCCATGAGAACAACATTTGCTTTCTTGGCTATGAGAAGCTAGTGCAAAGTTGAATTCTGAATCTCCAATGCTAAGTACATTTGTTTCCTAAAGTAACCATCCTCAAAAATTACTTTGGGCTTCAGAGTACAGGACTGGAAGGAGGCACTGCACTGGTACAATGCTGCGCTGAACATGACCGACTGTGATGAGGGAGGTGAATATGATGGCACTCAGGATGAGCCCCGGTATCTGCTCCTGGCCAGGGAAGCAGAGATGTTAATGACGGGAGGCTTCCAGCTGAGTAAGGATCCACAGAGATCAGGTGAGGCCTCATTTTGTTTCTGTAATCAGTAATCTTGCTTTTCCTTCTCTTTCCCCCCACCATGTACCCCAAAATACATTCTGTGTTTCAGCTGTTATAAAGCATACAGAGGGTCAATACCCTCAGATTTGTGGATGAAGCTGTAATGATGCAGGGTGATAGAAGGCTGTAAACAGACAAATGAGATCTTGCTTATGACAGGCACAGTGGGTGCTAGCAGATCCATTCCTGTGACACACTGAGTCATTAGCAAGCAACCTTCACTCCCTGTGAGGCCACTGAACTGCAGACTGCTGCTTGCTTTTTGAGTTACTCCTGGGCACTATGCGGCACTGTCTTAATTATGAAATCTATATATCAGGCATCTTAGAGTCCTCTTGGAGGATCCTACTGGCTGGGCCCATTTCCATTCCTTCCAAATATATTGAAGGAACGGGAATATATATATCAACAGCCAGTTCTGTGACTTTCAAGTTGAAGAGGAAGAAGCCAAATTCCTGGCTGATGGAGCTCTGTTGACACTATTAGAATATATCCTGTAGTTTGGCCTCAGATTCTCTTTTTTTTGTCCATTAGATGAAAAGCTGTGGTTGCCTTTACCCTGTAACTGATGGTATTTCCTTCTCCAGGAGAGCTCTACACAGAAGCAGCAGAAGCAGCAATGGAAGCCATGAAAGGCAGACTGGCAAATCAGTACTATCAAAAAGCAGAAGAGGCTTGGGCAATGATGGAAGAATAACTCTGCAATAAGCAGTTCTTGTATATAACTTTTTGTATAGACTTGCTGCATTTGCAGCTAAAAAGTTATATTTTTATGTGCTGTTACCAAGGGGTTTTTGTATTTCCATTTTCTATTTTTTGAGGGGGGAAATCCAAATTGCATCTACCCTGTGGAGGGTACCACACCAAACTTCTGCTGGTGTTTTTAAGCTGTAATGCAGACACCTGACATTTTGGATGTTTTTTAAACTGTTGGAACTGAGGAACATAGCTTTTCGGATGAAAAATGAAGCTGAGGTTTGTTTGGGTTTCACATGTTCTGGGTTTTTTTATGCAGCAAATGATCTGTGTTTACATTTTTCTTCTCCTCCCTACATGCAGAAAAATATTTTGGTAAATTCTCAGCATTTCTTCGTTTTTGGTGTATCTCACCAAATCTGCATGTGATTGTCAATTTCCAGTTTAAGCATGCAGCTGCTCGTCTTGTTAAGTGATGCCATTCTGTTATGCTAGTGTTACCAGGCACTTCACTTATCCTCTCAAATTCCAGATCAAATCCTAGCAACCTGAGGAAGATCAGGAAAGATGCTTCAGATTGGCAGTGAGGATATTCAGGGTGGAATATGTTTCATTCATGACCAGCATTGCATATTTAAGCATCAGAAACTCAACTGATGCACCTGATGAGTTGAGGCATCCAGCTACCTCCCTCATTTTCACGTTTTGCACCATGTAAGAACCTCATTATATGGAGTCCTACTGACCTTACCTGATGTTTGTGTGACAACCTGTAATATATGGATAATTTGAAGTTATTTGGACAGTGACATCTCAACTCTCAGTGAAACTATATCATTTCACTTAAAAATGAGAATACACTTTCCACCATTTCCAGAGGGATGACTGAAAAGGTTAGAGGATGTTGATTCACTTATTTCTAGTACAGAAAATAATTTATCTAGTTTAAATAGCTTTTATCTGCAGATGTTTCAAACACCAGTTAGAGAAAATCGATGGTTAAAGAGAGGAAACAGTGTGTTGTCCCCAAACACTTGAATTTCTGTGTCCTGTTTGCATAATCCTAACCAGTAACGGGAGGACAAATGCATGGTGGTTGTTGCGTTACCATTGCATAGAGATAAGTTTCTTCTAAAGCCAGTATTTATTCCAAAGCTGCAGTGCCAGCTATATGGGTAGTAGAGAAGCTGTACTGTGCTTGTGGTTACTGGTCATTTTGCAGCAAGACAAAGATGGAAGCGTTTTTGTCTTCTTGGCCTTGCAGTCTCTTGAGGATGTAAGTCGGTATGAATCAGGAGCAACCCCTGTGAAGTGTTTGCTAGCCTTGCTTTAGCCAAGCTTTCAAAAGTATGCTTAAAACTAAGCAGGCTGCTAGATGATGCTGTTGGTTTCACTGAGACTTCCTGCATGTACAGCCAAGTATACTGATGTCTTGTAAAATGTTGCTCTTTCGCTGCGCAAGTGCCTGTTGCTGGGCTCTGAAGTTGTGCTCCCCACTTGCTCCGTCTGGCACGTGCACCTTGAGTTGTTTAATCAATATCTAAGCATGACATCAGTAACAACTGCAACTGTCTGAAAGAGGTGTCCTGGTGGTTAAGGAGGTGAGATGGGAAGATTTAAGTCCTAAGAGACAATGAAAAGTTACCTCTAGATGGCCTACTTATGGGTACTTACCAGGACCACCAGGTAGTTGTGGTGTTGCAATACACGGCTGCATCTTCATGCTGTGTAATGCAGGAGATGTGGGAAATTAGTGCATGTGGCCTGTTTGCTTCAGTTTCTGTTTTAAGAGCAAAGGTGAAGCTCTTCTGCCATTAATGGAGGAATGCTTAATTTCTAGATCTCTGTTTGGCTTAGGTAGATGTTAAGCTAGGTACTAAAATAACCAAGGTTTTAGACCTAATATGCTGAGCTAGAACATGTTTGTAAGATTGCAAGTCGGATGGATGCTTTAAGTACCTATCCAAACTTCTGCTTTAGGTGCCTAAAGCCTCTTCTGGATGTGGCCTTTTTGCTATTTTCAGTTCATAGCATTAAAATATCACTCTCAGTGGAAGGTGAATGTGCTTCTCACCATTGAGGTCAGCTGAAGAGTGTTTTGTGCAATGTAGGCACTATAACAAACTCGGTCAAAATGATTTGGTTTCCTCACAAGGTGTCAGTGCCAAGTCTTTTGGGATTTTCCCTGAAGGAAGCATGTGTAACAACACCACCCATTCAGGGAGCTGGGGAGATTGAGCATGCTCACCCAAAATGTGTACCTGAGGGATGTATTGACATTGTTGGTGTAGTTCAATCTGCTAAGTTCAGTAGTTGCTGAAGCTGCTGACAGTCCTCTCTAGATCTGGTATGTAAGTGTGCATGCAGCTCAGTGGGGAAAGTTCTGATTCTTTTCCTGCAAATACTGTTCTTTTAAGTGCTATAGATTACCTTCTATCCTAAGGTGATACCCTGTTGTTTAGCTCCACTAACTAGAACTGTCAATAATTTGAAACCAGAAATCGTTTACAGAAATATGCACAACTTGTACCATGCCCTTCTTTTGAGGATACTTTTTGGATGATACTGCCACATGCTGTATTTTTGATTTTTTTTTTCACAATGAATAAATAAAAATCTGTATTTTTAAAACATGTGAAAAGAAATCTGAGGCTCAACCTGCTGGAACTTAGCCTGGGTTCAGTGTTTCCAGATGTCAGCGGGAATACCTCATCACTTGGTCCTCTCATTCACTTCAGTTTCATTCTGGCTGTCAATAAAGTTGTTCTTGTCATTTTTCTCAACAGACTTTTAGTCATTGCATGTTGGGGTTTGCTTTTGTTGTTGGTTTGGGGGTTTTTTGGTATTATAATTGGCCAAAGTTTGATCCATTTACTGCAAGGTTCCAGAAATCCTCTGTGATGTTTTCATTGTTCTGTACCTACTTTCATTCACATCCAACAGTCAGAAGTTAACTGAGGGATTGACTGGATTTGTTCCAACAAAACCTATTTTCCTCAAGAAAACTAAATGGTTGATGTGCTCTTTTATTTGCATTCAGTAACACCTGTGGTGTTTGTAACTTAATATGGGAGAAGATGTAAGGACAGAAGTGCAAGACTGCTACAGAGGCATCTTTGTGCCTTCAGTCTTTGCTTACTCCTCAGAAATGTAAATACCTGGCCTCTGATCTGAAGTGTCAGTTTTTTGTAATGGCTGTCATCTTCAGGATGATTCATTCCCCTTTTTCTTTGAGAATAAACTGTCTGATACTAGCCCTTTACAAATGTTATAAATGGAGCTCTTATTCTTCCATGTTTATTGCTTCATTTAGGCAGATATCATTTATTATACCTGTATAGTTTAAGCAATATGAAACCATTCCTGTACAGTTTAAACAATATGAGATTGTTCTCTAGCAAAGGCACTTCGAAATGGCAGAATCTCTTAAACTAAACAAACAGCAGAGCTTCTGTCAGATGGTGTCACTAAGATGAAAAATGGTGAAATTTGGCATTGCAAGTCTTGTGTAGCTATAGCTGCAGTCACAGCAGGAGTGTTTGGCAGGTGTAACAAAGTGGGGATGGCATCCATCAGAAGGCACAGAGGCAGGCAACACTTGGAGCTTATAGGGTAGAATATGGACTGTTTCTTACATTACTGGTCTGTAGGACTGATCTGCATCTCATTCTTTTCCCCACAGGTATAATTTCACTTCTGAATAGAGTGACTACTGCCAGACACAGTGTAGTTTAGCTGGTCCAAATCAGAACTTCTCTTCTGAATTTTAAGGAGGATTGGATTCAGGGCCAGTGCTTCTAGTGGTGAGTCAGGGTGTTTTCAGGTTTTATTTTAGGGGCATCTCTTGTGCCTCCCAGTGCTGGGGCCTGGAACAGTTCCTGGGGACAGCTTCGAGATTGGTGAGGGCTGACTGTTGGGTCCTTGCTCTTCTCTGGCCAGCTGTTGTGCCAGGAAAGCAATATATAATGAGCCTTGAGAGCTTGTGTCATATTTTGAGTTTTCCTTCAGTTTTCATATTAAAAGAAAGTCCCACAGTCATCATCTTACCTTGCAGTGGTAAAAGGAGAAACATGGTGACCCAGATGCCAGCCCTGGCGGGCAACCTTTGCTCTCACGCTGCAACTGTCACATGTGGCTGATGTGAACAATCTTCAGTACGCAGGCTTCCCTCAGTGTGCCGAAGTGCCTCTGGCCAGGCACACAAACATTTTGGAGGCAGAGGCTGAGCTCACTCATAGCACGGTAGAAAAGTACTTCTTTGGGCAAAAGCAGCTGTGGGGTCAAGCAGCCCTTGTAGTGAGAAAACCATGAGCAAGATGTACTCCATGCAGCCTTTCACACACCCCAACACTGAATATGCAGTGCTGTGGGTGGTATGCCCTGTTCACTGTTAGAGACTGCTAAACCAGACTCTTCCCCTAAACTTTTCTGCCTGAGCAAGTTAAAAGTGATTTTCAATGTGAAGCCAAATCAGGTATGCCTAGCCTCAATCCTCATTGAACCTCTCCTGTTTTCCTGCAAAGTCAGGGCCGTAGGAGGGCTGTCAGCTCTGTGTTCTGGAAAACCCAGCAGCCTGCTTGAAAAGGCACTGAACTCAGGGTGTGAAATTGCACCAGTGCTGAAGAAGGATCCCATTCACACTTAGACGTGTCTGCTGTTCCTCATTTCTTGTAGGCAGTGAATGAAGTTTTTAGCAAGACTGCAGAGCTGAAGCCTCCTGCCAGAATTACGTCCGGCAGCTCCTTGGAAGAGAGGCAACACCACAGGGTGCTGCAGGGACAGGCAGGCTGTAGGAGAGGCTGGGGAAGGTAGGTGCACAGAGGCTGTCACTAGGACTCCAGTGTGTTTATCCCCTTTAAATGAACCACTGTAATTACAGCTTCTCATCAGCTGTGGTGAGACTTTGTAGCCTTACCCTAGAAAAACTGGAATTTTTCTCCAACCATTCTGCTCTAGTTAAAGAATGAGAATAGCGTTAAGACTCCATGAAAACATTGCAGAATTTCAGGCTGAATGTCAACAGAGACTCCCAAGGGCTCATTCGGGGGCCCCCAGGCAGTGAAAAAGGTGCTACTACCCTTTTCCTCAAGAGCTGTACTGACCAGTGCTGCTGCT
Organism: Pogoniulus pusillus; assembly: GCF_015220805.1. Lineage (NCBI taxonomy): Eukaryota > Metazoa > Chordata > Aves > Piciformes > Lybiidae > Pogoniulus > Pogoniulus pusillus. The sequence goes on along the minus strand of NC_087276.1, from coordinate 30,380,031 downwards.
ACTACAGCCTAGCACGGTGCAAGCAAACCTCCCCGCCAACGTGCGCAGACTTTTCACTTTGCTGATTCAGTGAGTTGTGGCTTCGCAACAGAAAATTCAATGCGGTTTTTAGATACTTTATTTACATTTTTGGAGGAGGGGCCCAGGGGATGGTCCCACTTGCCGCAGAGACGCAGGGGGCTGCTGCGTGGCGCCCACGTGGCAGTGGAGCGGCAACTTCGGCGGCAGACTCCGCTCAGCCCTGCCTGCTGCTGCGCTGTGCCCGGGTCCCCGCGGTGTGGGGGTGCGCAGGGCGCCGCTCCCCCGAGCCCAGCTTGAGCGCACCGCATCGCTGTGAGTGCAATTGCTTGAAATGGGAGTAAAACCACTTCACGGTACTTTTTTTTTTTTTTTTTTTTTTTTTTTAATGTTATTTTATTTTATTTTATTCTTTATTTGCAAGGTGGAATACGTGTGCGGTGAGAGCGGTTGCTGGGACTGGGACGCAGACTGAGGGGTGTGAAGCGCAGAAGGGAGGAAAGGGGGAAAAGGTGGGACGAACAGACATGCACTAAAGGTAGCATTGCGAAGAGTACTGTCGCGGCGGTAGCGTGGCCGAGCGGTCTAAGGCGCTGGATTAAGGCTCCAGTCTCTTCGGGGGCGTGGGTTCGAATCCCACCGCTGCCAGCAGCTTCGTTTTTGTCTTGCTGCGCGGCTCCGCTGCAGTGCCCTCTGGCGGCCAAGCCGCTCTGCAGAGCACTGTGGGTAGGAGGAGGGCCGCGTCCCCACGTGCCGGCCAGAGTGACACCAACATGGCCGCTGCCTGAACGCTGCCCGCCCGCCGCGCACCGCCACCGGGGAGCCGGCGGCCGCGCTGCCCGCGCCGGCGCTCCGCCAGGTGAGAGGTTTGCGGCGCTGCTTTTGCTCTTCCCGGGCCCAAACGAACGGTGGGAACCTTGAGGGCGGTGGAAGCGGAAGAACGCGGCTTGGGCTGAGGTGGGATTCGACTGTCGGGGCAGGGCGGTGGATGCCAGACTCTCGGAGGACTTGACACGGCGGCGAGTGCCGGGAGCACGGTGCCGCGGCCGTCCGGGCGGGGCTCTGACAGGAGCTGGCATAGGCCGGGGTCGCCGTGCTTGGCCCCTGAAGGGAGCGGGTGGAGGTCTGGTCACAGGCCGTGGCCTCTCGCCTCCCATCACCGGCGAGCGAGCCACAGAGTGCTGGCCTATGCTCCCGGGACTGTACAGCGGCGTTACTGACCAGTCTGGGGCCCCTCACCTTGGGGTGGCAGCCCTGCACCTCCCGCCCTGAAAGGGCGCAGCCCTTGCGCGAAAAACGGGGTCAGCAGCCCTTGCCCAAGCATCGGCTCTGCGGGGGCTGCAGCAGAGCCCTGCGCGCCCGGGACCAGGCGCCCGCTCCCTCCTGCGCCGCGCTCGCTTCGGCCTCGCCTTGTGTTCGGGTTTGGGCGATTGGCCGTGGCCTCCCTCCTCATGTGTCCCCCTCCCTGCGCTCCCCCTCTGCCGCCAGGCTGCTGTGTCAGGAGAAAGTTGCCAGAAATGAAGCAGCCCCTGGCAGCCGGGGGCGTCGGGGTGCGCAGGGTGAGCGAGGTGGAGCAGTGCCAGCGTGGAAGATGGGCTTGGCACGGCCACCGCCACGCTCCGGGGCTGCCCCTGTGAGTTAGCACACAGCAGCGAGCACCTCCGGCACTGCGTCTGGCAGAACAGGCCTAGCGCTCGGCTCCTTAAATGAGGTGTTAGAGAAAGATTCACGCTTCATGCGAGATCTCTTCAATTCTGAAGATGTGCTTCAGTGACATCGCCCCCGAGAGAGCTCCTGGTGCAGAGGAACCAGGGCTTACTTGGAGAAGGTGAACCGTGCAAAGCTGCTTGCAGATGAACAAAACAAGGAGAAAATTAAGCGAATAATGGGGTCGGATTTGTAGTTATCATCAATGTTTGGAAAGTGCTTCAGCTGTTTTTCGCAGCTTCGATTTTGCTGTATGCCAGGGGCCACCTTCAGCGTGAGGACTGCTCCTAGTGCTGGGCTGAGAGAGCCCCTGCAGAAGAAAGTCAGGAGAAAGTGCCAGAGAAAATTATGGGGGTGATTCCCACTTTGCTGGCTTGTTAGCTATACTTGAAGGCACTGATGCAGCAGGAGTTCCTGGCCTTCCCTGCACTGCATAATTAGGTGTGAAGAATATTTCCAGTTTCAGTGTAGGCACTTCAGGGGTCCGTGATTGCTGACAAGTTTAGGTATCAGCAAAATGCTGGAGCGTTTCTTGCAGGCCTGGCCAAAAGTCTGTGTATGTGAGATGGCACAGGTTTGCAGTTTCTCCCTTTACAGCTACATTGGGACGTTTATGGCAATTAAAAAAAAGATAGTTCTAGTACCCAAATAATCTTCTAAGCTCAGACTTAGAGGTGGATTCAGTTCCTTCATCACTGATTTTTGTAGTTGTTCAACCAGTCTTCATTGGTTCTGAATTGGTGATGTTATGGGCACCTAATAAATGGATTTCACTGGCCTTAGCTGTGGGCCCATTGCAAAAGAAATGAGATGATTTACATTCCTTCTCCTCCTGCAATCTGTTCTAAAGTTGATGATTCATACAAATAACCTGCATTGTATTTTGATGAGTGGTGAATATTGCATTGGGACACACTGCTTCCTATTTATAGACCTGTCATTCTGATACTCCAGTAAAAGGGTGGCTATGTTTTATCCTTAGATGAATAAATGAAAACATAATCTCTATGATTTTCCTTCAGTTTGAGTACTGACAGCTGGGTTCACAAAGAGATTTCATGTGTAATTATGTAAGCAACATTAAATGAGTGACTGGAGATCAGGTCCTTTAGGCTAAGTTTCTCTTTCTCCTCTTAGCTCAGGGAATCCTAATTTTTCTTCTGGAGAGAGAGAATAACTTAGCCCATACCTGACACTCATGCTGTCAAGAAGGTGATTCTCAGTTGTCTTAGCGGGGCAAAGAAGGAGGGTTTGGGCTCGAGTCTCCCACCCTCTGGGTGTTACAACACATTCTTACACTCTTGGGCGTCCTCCCATCATCAGCTCTGTTCTGCATGAAAACTGCAGTTGTTCCATTTTGTGCAGAGCTGTCAGGCCAGCTTTACGTGAGCCTGCTGTGTTGGGCCATCCAGGGGACATGAGCAGGAAAGGCAGAACTGGAAGTGACAGATCTCCTTTCCTTAAAAGAGCATATTCATGCCCATGCTTCTGGAGGGAACTCGGTGCCTGACGGCGAATACTCTGATGTTGCTCAGACATCACATGGTGATGTGGTCACAGCACCAGCCCAGGGTAGGATACTGGCATCTTGCTGTGAAGATTGTGCATTTCTGCATTTTTACTTTTTTTTTCCTAATGCCAAACTGTTGTTAAGGAGATTCATATTTCTGGGTCGAATGACAGAAAGCATGTAAATAAAGCAGAAATTGTGCCTGAATGGAAGGTTGGCTGTGAAGTGATGTTCACAACACACTCCTCTGTTAAAACTTTTCCTTGCTCAGTTTGTGAGAGTTACTTTTTTCTTTTATACCTGTTTTACCAGCACTGTCTTCATGGTGTTTTAAATGATCTGGGCTAATTAACATTGCTGTAATGACATCCCAAGTAGTTGGTAGGTCCTTTTGTTTCGTTTCAGCAGGGAAGAGCTATGGTCATTTAACTGCGGGGTCATTTTTCATTCCGAGGTCAGAACCAGGCATGACACTGACTTCAGCACTGGATTCAGCACGATGAGTCATTGTTCTAGAGCACCAGTCCTCAGTTCACCTCAGCTGTTTTCTTTGAAGCTGGTGTAGTTAGGAAGTCAGATCTGTTCTGGTGATTCCCAAGTGCCCTGCGAGAGGTCAAGGAGTGTATTTTGGAGCTCTCATTTAGCGTCTGAAGAGTGGTAGGTCAGAAAACAAGTGGGCAAAGCGTTAGGTAGGCAAAATCAAGATCAGCACATTCCTAGATAGGACTGTTGTCTGGTGCCAAGCACAGGGGTTTTCTTCTCCCACCTGGCAGCTTTCTCTGATACCTGCTCTCAGCGAGTTGCTCTGAGCAGGGAAGCTGTGATGCGCGTGGTACTGGCCTTAGTGACTACAGGGACTGCTGCACTGGCAGTTCCAGAGCTCACACATGCCAGCTGACCAGCCAGTGCCCTGCAGGTGTGCCTGTGGTACAGTTGCACAGTGCATAAAAGATAAAGTTAATGCAGGTGCAAGAGGCCTCACCTCTCCTCCACAAAGCAGTGTTTGGTGCTCTCTCACCTATCCGTGGCTTTCAGAAAAGTTAAAAGAACTTAACCTATTTTCAATGCATTTTCTTGTCTCTTAAATGTGGTGGCAGTCAGTGGAGACTGCAGAGCATTAGGGACCTGGTTGTGCTAACACATACATTCCTCTGAAAGGCTGAACAGATTGACACTGAAAGGAACCAAGTTAACTTGAACAAATACTCCAGGCTACGTGGCACAGATGTAGTGACTCATATGACATTTCTGTTTTCTTTCAGGTTGTGCCAAGCAGTAAGCCAGGAGAAAGGTTTCTGTATCCTAGCATGGCAAATGAAGAAGATGATCCAATTTTACAAGAGGTAGAAGAGCATTGTGGCAGCACTGACTGTACATGAGACTCTTTTTGATTATTATAGTTCCCAGAGTTCTTACATTGCTGAAACAATGTGTCATAAACTTCAGTGGTTGTCTGATAGCCAATGCCTTGCTCTGTGCAAGTCAGTAGGTTGTGTGGGCCAGATACATGTTTTGCCAAAGCAGTGGTGTCCATGTTGGTAGATTCAGCTCAGGTGTTTCACCCTTTTTCAGCCTTCCCATGTCAGAAAAGGAACACAAGTGAAGAATTTGCTTCTACCACTGTGTGTGCCCAACGACTTTGTTGCATGTCTCAGAGCTGCAAAAAATTGGGATGACATCAGTGAGTTAATAACTGTTCAATATGAAACTAAAATGTTTCATGCCTTCTTGCTAGAACAAGCAGTTGTGTTCTGATTCTGGACTTCTTTAAAGAACTGTTAAATCCCAAGGAGCAGCCACTGTGTCCTGCTCACTTTATGTCTGAATTTACACACCAGAAATACAGGCAAGGACAAGCTCATGAGAAAAGGAGTGGGGATTGTCAAGAGTGTATCTAAAATGGTGACTTCCCTATGTGTTATTCATGAAAGAGCTGTGGATTTTCACTAGTGGTGATAAAGGGCTAATATTGAACCAGATTTGGGGTGTGGGTGTCTCTTGTCTGATGTAGAAAGATTTTGGGACAAAATACTAGTAAGGAAGTTACCTTTCAGTCATGCTGCTGAAGAGAGGGCTTCCTCCTTTTTCTGTCATTGTAATAACAGATTCACTTCAGCCCCTTGGAAGAAAATTCCTCTGGCATTTCAGATTGGGTTGCCAAGTTTGGTTAGAGAATAAAAACACAGCTAGAGCCACTGTATGCTGCCTCATCTTAGTGGATTTTGTTTGCTTTTTTAGAAAGGCCAGTTGCAGAATTTCATGTCAAAACTGGCAGAAAGGAGACCTTTGACAGAGTCATGAATGTGTGTTATCTTGGAGTTTGTAATGGGAAGCTAAAATTGTCAGTGGTTGAGCTCTAGGGATTGTGCTTCTGTCTGAGGCTCCATCAGTCACAGCTGACATCTGATGAACGTTGTTTGCTTTGCATTTTAGATTGACGTGTTCCTGGCCAGAAGTCTACTGGAGAAGCTGTATCTGTTTCAGGTATTTTATGTTTGAAATTAAATGTAAAGCTTCGTAACCCCAAGCAGCGCAACAGTCTGGGGACAGAGTGGCTGGGAGTAGCCAGGAAGAAAGGGAGCTGGGGGTGCTGGTAGAGAGTAGCTGAAGGTGAGCCAGCAGTGTGCCCAGGTGGGCAGCAGAGCCAGTGGCATCCTGGCCTGGATCAGGATCAGTGTGGCCAGCAGGACGAGGGAGGTGGTTCTGCCCCTGTGCTCAGCACTGCTCAGGCCACAGCTTGAGTGCTGTGTCCAGTTCTGGGCTCCTCCATTCAAGAGAGATGTTGAGATGCTGGAAGGTGTCCAGAGAAGGGCAACGAAGCTGGTGAGGGACCTGGAGCACAGCCCTGTGAGGAGAGGCTGAGGGAGCTGGGGGTGTGCAGGCTGGAGAAGAAGAGGAGGCTCAGGGCAGACCTCATTGCTGTCTACAACTACCTGAAGGGAGGCTGCAGCCAGGTGGGGTTGGTCTCTTCTGCCAGGCAATCAGCAACAGAATAAGGGGACAGAGTCTCAAGTTGTGCCAGGGGAGGTCTAGGCTGGATGTTAGGAGGAAGTTGTTGTCAGAGAGAGTGATTGGCATTGGAATGGGCTGCCCAGGGAGGTGGTGGAGTCTCTGTCCCTGGAGGTGTTGAAGCAAAGCCTGGCTGGGGCATGGTCTGATTGACTGGACAGGGCTGGGTGATTGGCCTGGATGATCTTGGAGATCTCTTCCAACCTGATTGACTCTATGATTCTGTGATTCTGTTAACATTCCTTACTACTTCAGCCTGCCAAGATGTTGAGTATAGGCAAGCCTCTTTGGCTTTCAGTCAGTTGAGGAGTGTCATTTATGGCACTGACTTGTCATTAAATCACTTCCTTTAACCACCATAAGGGAGTGCTTGGGGCAGGTAATGTCATTTTGTCATGGTTTGGAACATGTTCAGTCTCCTGACCATCTTCTGTCCTCACTGATTTCTGCCATATTTACTAAAACATTTCTTTAGGGCTGGCCTTGTTTAACTCCTTGTTGTTATTTGTAATTAGTGTGAGTCATCCTAAGACCTCCCCACTTGTGTTGTGGAGATAAAGGTTTAGAGGCAGTGACTGAAGGTGGAAATAGGCCAGGAAGGTGGAGGTCTGTGGTTTCCATCTGCCACTGAGTTGCTCTAATCATTTTATCCTTGTGGTTCACTTTTGCCATCTTCACCATGTGAAGTGTTTTGAAGCTGTTAGATGAAATGCTCATTATAAAGCAGCGATGCCCACTGCCTCCTGTACAGAACCTCTGCATGACATGTGCCAGCAGAGCGTCGTGCCTTGCAGCCTTGCCTCTCAGCTACTCACAGTTACCCCGTGTCAGGAGAGAGCATTGCCTGGGAGTGTTCTGGAGAAAGGGCAGCTCTGAGCAGGATGCTGCCGTTGCTGGAAGATTTCACTTGACTACCACACTGTCCTCTTGACATTCCCAAGTGGTTGAGAAGAGAGACCCACATGGCTAAACCTGGGTCTGGTGTCCTGACTAGGCACACGTGGCCCATGTCCTGTAAGCTAACTGTGCTTCTGTAAACCCATAACTATTTTGCTTTTAGATAACAAAAATGCAGCAAGGTGATGCTGAAGGGTGGCATTTAATTGTTTCTAGCACTTTTTTTTTAACAGACTAAGGTATGGTACCATTTTATGGTGCTGGGGAGGTGGTGGAGTTGCCATCCCTGCAGGTGTTCAAAACAATGACTGGATGGGGCACTTAGTGCCATGGTCTAATTGATTGGACAGGGCTGGATGATAGGTTGGACTCTTGGAGGTCTCTTCCAACCTGGTTGATTCTATGGTTCTATGATTTTTCTCTGTTACAGCTTACTGTGGCTTGTGAGGGGAGGAAGGGGGTTGTGCTGGATGTTAGGAGGGAGTTGTTGGCAGAGGGCTAAGGGGAAAGAAATAAGTTTCCCAGGTTGTGCTCCCAGATCTGTCGATGACTCACACGTCAGTCAAGTAATTTCTTTTCTTGATGTCTTGTATTTGTCTGGCAAGTGGCTCTACATGCAAGGGGACAGGAAAGACTGAGTTAACTTCTGTGAAGTCTTTTGGCCTTTACATGAAGATTGCTTTGTTTTCCAGTACCCTATTCGTCCAGCTTCTATGACGTACGATGATGTTACCCATTTGTCAGCGAAGATAAAACCGAAGCAGCAAAAGGTTAGTCATCATTTGAGCCTAGTCTGTAAAAGCTGCTCTCTGTTGTGCAGAATGCACTTGAGAAAAGCCTGAAGAACACTTGTTCTCTACTGCCATTTTTTTTACACGGGAGTTTGTGTCTCCAGCTTGTTGTTAAAACATCACAAAAATAAAAGCAAAGCTCAGCTTTAAGCGTGAGGCTTGCCCTGTGGATGTGTGTGCTAGTTTGAAGCTAGCTAGGATGTTTTGGTGAGAAGGGTTAGATCACAGGCTGTGAAAGAGAAACAAGGGTGACGTCTACTTCACTCATAGGCTTGCCGAGATGTATAAGAGCAAGAGTATAAACATAGATAAGGCAATTCGGGCACAGCCTGGGCTTTTGAGCTGCATTTCTCTCTAACCTCACCCTCCGTCTCTCTGATTAATCCACCTGCTTCCTAACCCCCCTTGGGGCACAAGGCAAAGTCTGGGGTAAGGTTGAGGGGTGGGAGAAGGTGGAAGGGTGGTTGGGAGCCCCTCCTGGGGACTCAGGTTTCTGGGAGGGCTGCTGTGTTTCTGTATTACGTTTTACCTTGTATATTTCTGTCTACAACTGTATATGTTACAACTATCTGCTTGTATCTTGTGCTAAGCTGTAAATATAAGCTTCATTCAACTTCCAGAGCTGGCTGAGTCTAGTCTGGGTGATTTCCAAAGTGGGGGGGGACAGGTAACACCCAAACCACCACAGTGTGATTGATGTATTTCAGAGTGCGGTAAACCTAGGGAAGTGTTAGCCAGTGTGGCACTGAACTGTCCCTGGTGTCAGTGTGGTTCTGCCATGGTAATGAACTCTCTTGTCACATCGTTTAGGTTGAACTGGAAATGGCCATTGACACGCTGAACCCCAACTACTGCCGCAGCAAGGGAGAGCAGATTGCTCTCAACGTCGATGGCACGTGTGCGGATGAAACAAGTACCTATTCCTCGTAGGTGTCCTCTCTGCCTTCCTTTCCGTTTGTGGCGAGCCTGGATGTATGTTGCCCAGCAGGGACTGGGGAAGGCTGAGAACGAGGGTTTGCACAGCCTTGGGCTGTGCTGTGAACAGCTACATAATGACCTTTTCTCGGAGGTAACCTCCTTGCTGGTGTGCTTTAGGGCTCTTGCGTTGCTAAGAAAAAGATGAGAACACATATTTGATGCAGTTGTTGATACTCCATGTTGAGAACTGATGGTTTCAGGCCCTTAACCTCTGTGTCCCACATTGCCTGTAGATTACAATCTGACAGCATTCATCTCTCTGCAGGAAGCTGATGGACAAGCAAACTTTCTGCTCTTCGCAAGCTGCGAGTAACGTCTCCCGCTATGCAGCTGCTGTTTATAGGAAAGGTACCCTTCTTTTGCTTCCTCCTCACCTGAGTGGAACGCACTCATTTCAGGGTTAAAATAGGACCTCTTTGTCACATGTTTTTCAGCCTAGGTTTTAGTTAATTGATCTGCCTTCAAAGGAACTTTTTTCCTTAGAGATGTCCCCTGAATGCTTCAGAAGGTCTAGCAAAGTTGTAAATATCACTTAAGGAGACTGTGGGTTTCTAAATGCCTCCAGGATCTTAGTAGTGCAGGGTAGCCTGAAGACACATTTGTAACAGAAATTTATCCCTGCTGTCTCCATCTAATTGTGTTTGTCTCATTTTCATGTTCAACACTTTTTTTGTCCTTCTCTCATTTCCTAATGTCATCACAAAGATTTGTTATGATGAGATGTCAGATAGTCACCACTGAAGACAATCTGTGTGTTCTCTAGGAGTCTCCTGAACTGTAGGTCAGTTCTGAGTCAGTCTGCAGCTCACTTTGAGGTCTGCTTTGAAGACAAAAAAGAAGGCAACAGAAATAGTTCTTGGTCTTTCATACTCCTTTGATATCTTGAGTGCTGGATACATTTTTTACTTTAGGCTTTACTGCATTAAATATTGATGTGTAGTTGAAACTATGCCTGACAGAGATGGAGAGATCATAAGAAGTGCTTGCTTTGTGCTGTGAGAAAAAAAATCCCTAATTTAGCCACTATTAATTCACTTTTTCAGGTGAACTTCACCTGACTCCACTACATGGAATTCTTCAGCTGAGGCCAAGCTTCACCTACTTAGACAAGGCTGATGCAAAACACCGAGAAAGAGAAGCTGCTACTGAAGGTAAATGCTTCATGAGTTGTTTTTTCTTCTGGGAGATGAGATGGAAGTTCTTGCTGTAATTGTACTGCCAAGAGTTTTTACCTTCTGAAGGTATTACAGGCCTCTTGTCAGATTGTTTCATGGATCTTACTTCAGTGTAGTTGCTTAAATGCTTTTGTGGGCAGAGTCTGGGGGACTCCCAAAGGGTGGTGGATTGTGTTGAAGGGCAGGAGCAGGGAGTGTGTCAGCACTGCTGCTGAAGAGTTGCCCATGGAAGTAGTGACATCTATCACAGGGGCAGTGTGGCACTGTTACATGGTCTGGCAAGCTGGAATTGCATTCATGAGTACGTAGTTGCTAGTGGTGCTTTCTTCCTGCATGGGCCTCCAAATAGTTACAGGCTGGATTAGGCTGCTTTACTGCAGTGCTGTGTTGATGGTGTTGTGTTTTTTTGGCAGGTGGTGATTCATCCCAGGATGAAGCTGAAGATGATGTTAAGCAAATTACTGTACGTCCAACTTTCCCTTGTGTGATAGTTGAGGGAACAGTCCACAGGAAAGCATGACAATGCACACCTAAATGAAAGGGCAGGAAAACTCAGTTAGTCCCAGTGACCCAGGGCTTGGGACGGGGGAGACAAGGTGGACTTGCCCTTATTCCACAACCATAAAGATGGCACTGAGAGCAAGGAGTGATTTATTTGAGCTCGGGCCCCTAGCTGCTGTTACTTGTGTACCAAAGAAGTAGTGCAGGTGTTTTGTTCAGAGGGTTTCCAGACCAACTTTAACAGTGCCCAAATCTCGCAGGTCCGATTCTCCCGCCCTGAGACTGAGCAAGCTCGCCAGCGGCGCGTGCAGTCCTACGAGTTCCTGCAGAAGAGGCAAGCAGAAGAGCAGTGGGTTCATCTTCATTACTATGGCTTGAAGGTAGGTATATTGAGTGCCATCACACAGCACATACACCATGGCCAAGAGATCAGGCCCAGCCAGCATGGGTTTAGGAAGGGCAGGCCCTGCCTGACCAACCTGATCTCCTTTTATGATCAGGTTACCTGCCTGGTGAATGTGGGGCAGGCTGTGGATGGAGTCTGCCTGGACTGCAGCAAAGCCTTTGTCTGCCACAACAAGCTCCTGGCAAAGCTGGCAGCTCGTGGCTTGGACAGATTCACTCTGAAATGGGTCAAGAACTGGCTGGAGGGCCAGGCCCAGAGAGTGGGCCCAGTTGGCAGCTGTCACTAGTGGTGTTCCCCAAGGATCAGTGCTGGGCCTGTTCAATGTCTTTATTGATGATCTGGACCAGGAGATTGAGTCCAGCATCAGTAAGTTTGCAGATGACACCAAGCTAGGAGCAGCTGTGGAGCTGTTGGAGGGTAGAAGAGCCCTGCAGAGGGACCTGGCCAGGCTGTGTGGGTGGGCAGAGGCCAATGGGATGAGACTGAACAAGGCCAAGTGCAGGGTTTTACACTTTGGCCACAACAACCCCAAGCACCACTGCAGGCTGATGCCAGAGTAGCTGAGAGCAGCCAGGCAGAGTGGGACCTTGGACTGTTGGTAGATAGTAGCTGAAGATGAGGCAGCAGTGTGCCCAGGTGGGCAGCAGAGCCAATGGCGTCCTGGTTTGGCTCAGAAACTGTGGCCAGCAGGACAAGGGAAATTATTCTGCCCCTGTACTGAGCGCTGCTCCAGGGAGGTGGTGGAGTCTCTGTCCCTGGAGGTGTTGAAGCAAAGTCTGGCTGGGGCACTTAGTGCCTTGATCTGGTTGATTGGCTAGGGCTGGATGATAGGTTGGACTGGATGAGACTGGAGGTCTCTTCCAACCTGGTTCATTCTGTAATTCTATGATATGCTGGCTGCTGCTGAGCAGCCTGTTTGGGCCTGAAGGGTCAGTCAAGACTAGGCCTGTTTTCAAATCAGGGAATTCTGAAAAGATAATGAAAAGAAGGCTTATAGGCTTGAACAGGCCTGCAGTGCTCTGAAGCTCCTCTGCTGGAGGGTAACGTTTTGTGGGCAAACATAAAGGAGGCATTTGAGAACAAGGATCACTAAAATTTTGGCTTCTGATCTGAAAAGCTTGGGGACCTCAGTCAGCTGAGTGTCAGGAATCCTGTTTGACCCACATGTGTGTCTGTCAGGAGCTTTCAGAGCCAGAGTAACAGAAATGTTCCCACACCACTTGAGCATCGTTCAAGAAAAGTGAAAGCAGAACATGGGTTAATGAGGTGGAACCCTTGGATGGTGCAGAGAGGGGAGAGGAGTCCAGCTCTGGCCCTTGGTGTGTTTTCAGTGTGTGGTTGTGACTCTCTTCTTCCCCGTCTCCAGGACAGCCGTTCTGAACACGAGCGCCAGTATTTATTCAGTCAGGGGCACGGCCTTGCTGAGAACACAGAACTCATTAAGTCTCCCAGGTGAGGATCTGATGGGTTTCTCTAGAAACTATGATAATTTGGGGGGGTTCTTTTCAGAGTATTAAGCAGCTATATTCCTTAAAAGCTTGCTCTGTGCTAATTCTGTTCTTGATAAAAGCTGTATTTAAAAAATACAGAAACAAACTGGACTTCAGCTTAGCCAGGTGGCTTCCTTTGTTTCCCTGTCCTCTGAGATTAAAACTAGTTGCTTTCAGTGGGAATTGCAACCTGTTGTACATTGTCACAGCCTCATATCACTGGAAACGCAGGCACTGTAAAGGAAAAGTAAAACAAAAGGTCCTTTTGGTTATATAAATTAAACCTCTGAGGTGAATAACTTACACTGTTAGCAAATCTGAGCTTTAAAAAGCTTATAAAGCTTTTTTGGTTGGGTTTTTTTTTGTGATTTGTGGGAGACCTGAAACTTCTTTGGTTTTGTTTCTTGGTGACTGCAGCTATGCAGGAGTCCTGCCATGTCGCAGTCGGGAGTAATGCTTTGCTATAATCTGATATAGCCATGGCCCAAGCACTAGGATGTGGCAGGCTCTGTTTAATGGTGTGGATGTGTTCTTCTTAACAGTGCAACAGTGCTAGACAGGTATTCTGACAAGGCTTTTGGGTTGGATTCGTTCCTCACAGAGAGTGGTAGTTACGTGGCTGGGGAAGACTTTTGCTTGTTGCTGGCCTGGTGATCTGCAGGACTTCGCATGAGCTCTCTTAGCTGCGTTGGAGCATCTGTGTTTAATGTGTTTACTCTTGCAGTTCTTACCTCTTCAGTACAGGAGAACTGGGATTCTGATCCCTGTTTCTTAACTTCTGTTTGGGCAGATGAATGTCAATAAGTTGTAGTGAATTTGTAGAAGAAGGGAGAGGAAAGAGGAGAGCTTTCTTCAGGCTAATGTTTGTTTTGTGGATTCAGACAAGTAGGATTGCTCTGAGCAAGAAATAACTACTTAAACCTGGAAAGTCCCAAGAGAAACGTTTTAAGGATGTGTTTTCTTTTCTTCTAGTGAATATTTAATGATGCTGATGCCTCCAAGCATAGAGGAAGAGAAGTAAGTGTTTGTGCAGAATGTTCAAAGTCTGTGCTGGTTGGATGCTTTTTCTCATGGGCCACAAATCTGCTTGTTTATCTGCAGTGACAAACCAGTGGCTCCAAGCAATGTGCTTTCTATGGCCCAGCTGAGAACTTTACCCCTTGCTGATCAGATTAAGATCCTGATGAAGAATGGTTTGTAGCTTTTGTTACACATTTGCTTTATGACCCATAATTGCCTCAGATAAGGTACATTTCCTAGCAGTACAGTTCTATCTGCTCTCCAGGCAGTCTTTCTGATTCTGTGAAGAATGCAAACCCAGGCTTTTCCTTTAGGAGACTTGTTGTGCAGAGAAGAGCAGTAACAACAGATCTGACTGCTCATCTATATGTTTGCAGTCAGCTTACTTCTAGAATGGTTTCCAACTGATGATAGAACAAGAAGGACATAGAACTGTTGGAGTGAGTCCAGCGGAGGGCCATGAAGATGCTCAAAGGGCTGCAGCAGCTCTGCTATGAGAACAGGCTGAGAGAGTTGGGGCTCTGCAGCCTGGAGCAGAGAAGGCTTTGAGGAAACTTTTTAATGGCCTTCCGATGTCTGAAGGGGACCTACAGGAGGGCTGGGGAGGGGCTCCTGACAAGGTCTTGTAGTGACAGGATGGGTTTAAACTGTCAGAGGGGAGATTTAAAGTGGATATGAGAAAGAAGTTCTTTAGAGTGAGGGTGGTGAGACACTGGCACAGGTTGCCTAGGGAGGTTGTGGAGCACAGAGTCCCTGGAGGTGTTCAAGACCAGGTTGGATGAGTCCTTGCGTGACCTGTTCTAGTGGGAGGTGCCCCTGCCTATGGCAGGAGATTGGAACTGGCTGAGCTTTGAGATCCCTTCCAACCTAAACCATCCTGTGATTCTGTAGCTTTCTGGGTGCCTCTGTTTCAGCAGGTTTGTGCTGGAATGTGGGGTCTGAGCAGGAATCGTATGTTGAAAGCTAATGCAGAAAGCTGCACTTTGGCATCTTCTGGGACACTTTCAGTAATGCACACATGATGAGTGTCACCCAGGAATTTTATTCTGGCTCTTCAGAGTTACTATCTGGTGAGAGTTAAGTCCTGAGGACTTTTGCCTTGGGAGCTTCATGTCTTGTCAGCTATTTCTCTTTCCAAATCTTGCCAAAGGAGGTTTTTATTGTTTAATTTTAGTAATGCATCAGTCTGGGACCAGTTAAGCTAATCAACTTTGGTGCAACGCTAGCAGGTATTTTCAGAATAGATGACTGTGGTGCAAAGGGCAACTTAGTGGAACTTACTTTAGAAACACATGAAAACCTAAAGCTTTGACTGTGAATTTCTGCAAAAATAGGTTTATAAATCTGTGTATGGTGTGCGCTGGACAAGCTTTAACCTGCTCTGTGTGTTGCCTTTCAGTGAAGGTGATGCCCTTTGCAAACCTGATGAGTTTGCTAGGCTCTGGGACAGACTCTACAGCAGTTCTCCGCTGTATACAGCAGGTGGCAATGCTGGTGCAGGGAAACTGGGTGGTGAAGAGGTATGGCTCCTCTTTGTTACTGGGACATGGTTTTCTGCTTTAAGGAGGGGATCAGAACAATGGGTTTTACATGCTCGTCTTCCTTCTGTCCCAAAGTAGCCATCTTGATTTAGCGTTTGCTGCTTTTTAGTGCAGTCAGATACTGGGAATTTGAAGGGCTGATGTTAAAGGATAGTACCTTAGTACCTACCCCAGCTAAAATTGTGGCTAATGATGTGATCTAAATTTGTATTTGAGTTAAGCCATTTTTTTATATCCTCTTGTTTGTCTTTTTCCTTTTTTTGAGAGGATTGTTCTGAATAATTTCAGAGATTTTCGTGTCTAATATAAACAAAGGAAATGGAGCCAGCATCAGCTATAGTATTTCTTACCTCAGTTCAGTCAAAGAAAGGTCTTTGTGCACTCACCCTGCTGTTCGTCAGTGGATGCTGCTTGTCAGCTGACAGATACCTTCTAGAAGGTATTGCCTGCTTAATAAGTCAATCATGGGGTATTGAGTGTACCAGGTGAAGTGGATTCTTTATCAGCCTACTATTTATTAGGATAAAGCATCCCACTGGGAATTGAGCTCTAAAGTGCAGTGTGATGTTTTTACCTGGGTGGAGCACTGTGTGCAGAGAATTACAGTCTCTGGAACAGCTCTGTGTTGAGATGAGTGGCACCAGTCAGCAGTCCATCTGTTAGCAGGATGTGTTGCAGCTATAGTGATTCAGCCCTGGTAGCAACATGATCAGTTTTTACAGCAGCCCTTGCTGTCCCTCCAGCCATTCCATGCCATCCTTCTAGCCAGTCCAGAAGGAGGCTGGAAGCACATTACAAGACAGCACATTAGCATTCCGATTGGTTTTGTTATAGCTGATTCTTTGCTGGTAGTCCAAGAGGATGCCTGTATCTCTGGTAGATGTGGTGTATTTGGAATGGTTTGGCACAGAGCAACATTCACATGTTGGAGCTTTAAACAGAGAAGGGACCCATTTCTTTAGCCTGGGTAGGCTCAAGACTGTGAACCTGGATTACCTTGAGGCTTTGGAGAGCATGCTGACAAATGTCATCCAGTTGGTCTTGCAGGTAGACAAGGACTCAGGGTAGTGCTGGTCTCAGGGCTGTTTTTGTTGATGTGGGACATTTTGTAGTTGCTTAAGCCCTTGATTGCTGGGAAGGAAATTAACCCCCCTCATGCTGCCTTGGAGGCAGTGTGCCAGATTAGCCTGAGCATTTCCTGGGATCATTCTGGTCTTGTTTATACCCAGCCAGGGGAGGACAGGCTTTGCAAGAACAAAGCAGAGCTTGTACCTGTGTTGCACACACCTGCTGGCCACAAGGCTGTGCTTTGCTGGTGTAAGCCTTTTTGCACTAGTGTAATTGCAGTGGTATAATTACACCAGTATTAATTCCTTTAATGAAAGCTGCTTTGGATGAAGGTATAATTTAACTGCAGAACAGGGAGGACATGTTTGTTGTGTGGTTTTCTGGAGCACTTGGTAACTAATCCATCTTCCTTTTTCATTACAGTGATGTACTGTACCCAAAAGATACATCTAGCCCATATAGTGGAGTCCCTGCAGAAGTGCTCTGTAGAGGAAGAGATTTTGTTGTAAGTATAACAGTTGGGTTGTTTTTAAAGGCAAACACAAGTGAAGTTGGCCTGCAAGGCCATGGCACTGCAAAACTCTACTGCCATTAGGTGTTTCCTCCAAACATTATTTGTGCTTCAGTCCTGAAGGTGCTGTTAGGAGTCTGTCAGGGCAGTGTCAGTGCAGATGGACGTGGTGGCTGGCTGGCAGGTGCAGATCATCTGTCATTAACAATACTCATCCTTTCCTAATGTACTGTAGAGCCACTATCACATAACCCTCTCAGTGTGGGGCATTAGAAGAGCCAGAACCAGATAATAGAGTTCTTGTTTCTCCAGATATACTTCCAAGGGCTCAGGACTGTGAGGTCTCAGGAAGGCAGTGTGGGTAAGCCTGTGCTCCCTGAGCATGCATGCTGATCTTTAGAAAGGACTTTATTCCCCAGAGCTGTTAATCAGTGAAAGGACTTTGTTCCCAAGCACCTTTTGTGAGCAGTGGCTGCCCATGGAAGTTGAAATGAATACAGGTCTTGTAAACACACACGTAACCACAGCAGAGGGGAACAGCCTCTGCATTGTGTTTATTTTTGCTAACCATTGAAAGAATTAAGTTCCTGAGTGGTTTCTAAGTTCATAGTGCACCATTGAAGAGAAGCTGAGAACTGCTCTCCTTTTTTTTTTCAGTTAGACCTGACTGCTCCCCTTGTCCGTAAAGTTTGTTTGTGAGATTTAGCTCTGAATTGGGGCATGCTGTGCAAGAGGCTAAGAATATTGCAGTACTAGTATAAGATAAAACTGATGGTGATTGAAACAGGCTGTTTGTGTTTTGATGTCTGCCCGGGATACTGCCATATGGAGACCTGGATTCAGGTGTGACCCAGTGACATAAGTCTTTAGGACGCGGCAGATTAGGTGACAGATCGTACGTAAAGTTCTAGGGACCAGGAGTAGTTATGCTCAGTTAAGTAAGCAGCAGTGGTTTAGCAGCTAAAGTGTCAATTATTTTCATCTGAACTATGTCAGATATTGCATGAGAAATAAGGTTAAAAATTATTTATGGCTGCCAGTGACTTTTGGTGTCTACCTGTTGCATGCTGTGCTTTGGGGAGGATGAAAAGTAACTTCTTGTTGTTGGGATCTTTTTGTGAAGGCTTCTGTTTATTCCTCAGACTCTCAAATAGTAAGTTCAGAGAATGTGAGTACCATTGGCTCTAGCTGAGGTGGAAGGGCTTAGTGGGACATAGCTGCCTCAGTTACATGCAAGGAGAGCTGTGTGATCTGCTTCCTTTAAACACCAGAAATATCCTGTGCCCTGAAGCAAGTGTGGTGAGTTTGTGTGTTTGTGGGCTGGGAGAAGCTGAATCAGAGAGAAGGATGCAAAGATGACATTGTAGGGCAGAAGAAGTTGGCAGTAATGAGATTTTGAATTCTCTACAACGTCATTACTGTACACAGTCTAGACGAAATTGTAGTCTATTTAAATGGAGATGGGAAGCAATCAGGTCATGTTCAGATAGTGTTCTGCCCTGACTCCTCATGTATCCTGTTAGTCTGCTCTCAGCAGCTGCCTCTCTGATTGGCTTGAGGAGTTGCTCTGCAGGGTTCCCAGCTTTTCCATTAACTGGGGACGAGTATGTGAGTGACAGGCTGTCTTGTAAGTGACTGTAATGTGCATTGGAGAAGGGAATAGGCTGTGTGCTGGAGAAAGGCAACAGTCATCAGCCTTTACAGGCCCCTACATTGACAGAAGTGGTGAATCACAGAAGGCTTTCTCTAGGTTGATGATTAGGTATGTGAGAGGCCAAGCCTCAGGTGTGATGTCTGGAGTCCCAGCATCACTGTAGTAGATCTTCTTTGGTTTTGTTCCTTTTTGGAAGCTAGATGGATTTTGAGTTCAGGAGATTTTTCACAGGTTCACCAAGGCAAGCTCAGGAGGCTTTTGACACTGTGTTCATGGCCATTCGAAGACAGAAGAGGCTAGAAAGTGTTTTCACCCTACCTGGCTGAACATCAGCTTCTTGAAAGGAGCAGGGTTTCCATTTTTCTGGTAACATCCTTGAACAACGGGGTCATTACTACAGTAAAGCCAACTGCTTAATCCAGTTACTAGGATTTTTCCTTTTCCTTCCTAGATGTGGAAGTTCACACAAGACCGTTGGGTTGTGAGAAAGGAAGTGGCAGCAGTCACAAAAGTGAGTGATTTTGGGGTTGTCTTCCAATATGAGAATGTGTTGGGCATTGCCTGCGTGCCAGTGGTGGGTGCTGCTTTCTCTCAGGTTCACAGCATCTGCCTTCCTGTTGACTTGCAGTGTTGCTCCCCAGGCATTCCTTCACTTTGGAGCAGCTGTAGATACATGCTTTCAGCTCCCACAGGTATCCCTGCTCCAGAGGATATGGCTGGCTTATGGCTGAGCCACTTGGATGTGTCTTGTCCTCTCAGCTGGACACATTTGAATTAAGCTGACTGTGGTGCACCAAAGTAGATGGGTGCTTGTGCAGTCCACAGAGCTCTGCTCTGAGTGTGTTACGAAAGAGCAACTTCTCTGTCAGCGTTTGCCAGTTGTGGCATAAAGGCCTCAAAGAAAAGCAGACACTAGAAGATTCTGTTAAAGCTGGCAAATGGATGAGATCCGTTAAGCAGAGGGGACAAAAAGTAGTTTCTGTGAAGTGGTAAAACTCTATACTCACTTCACGCACAAACCATCTGGTTGGGGAATCTGAGATGCAGTGCAGCTTAAAAGCTGTGCATGTGTAGGTGCAGCAGTCTGACCTGCAGCTCCAGAATAAGGTAAACATGGTAGAATGTGCTTCTCGTCACATTAGAGTCTTTTCATCTCAGTTTGGAAACTCCCTTTCTTTCATAAGGCATGCCAGGACCTATTTGACTGTCAGATGATTCACCACAGTGATCACCACTGTTCTCTGAAGTCTTGTGCTTTTAATCCTGTGTGAAAGTGTCAGTGCTGCAGAGGAGGATGAATGTCTGTGGCTGAGCTGGGTGTGGATCCATGGAGGTACCCCATATATACCAAGTCAGCCCAACTCTTCCTGTCTCATGGAGCAATGCCCATTGCTGCACACGCCCTGTGTAAACTCACTTCCATACTATTTATGCTTTTTCTTCTAGCTTTGTCCAGAGGATGTGAAAGACTTCCTAGAGCATATGTCTGTGGCAAGAATAAACAAAGGTTGGGAGTTCATGCTCCCTTATGATGAAGACTTCGTTAAGAAGCATCCGGATATAGTTCAGAGGCAACATATGCTGTGGATGGGCATTCAGGCCAAGTAAATGACTTGTTCTGTTTTGGGGAATAAGCTAAAACCAGACAACTCCATAGTACAAAGTTTCTGCAGACGTCGATTGACTATTTGATTTGTGCTGCCTTGAAGTTATGAGGTCCTGGAGCAGTTCCTGAGTAGGGCAGCAAAGCTGTTGAAGGGTCTGGAGAACAGGCCTTGTAAGAATTGGCCAAGAGAATGGGGATTGTTTAGTCTGGAGACTGAGGGGAGAGGGGAGACAGGAGAGCTTCTCATTTACAGCTATCTGAAAGGTGGTTGTAGCAAGATAGGCGTTTGTCTAACGGTCTCAGCTTATACCAATAGAGGTTTAGGTTGGGTATTAGGAGAAAACTTGTCACTAGAAGCATTATAAGATACTGGGCCAGGCTTCCCAGGGAGGTGACTGAATCCCCATCCGGGGAGGTGTTTAAAAGAAGCCGAGATGGAGTGCTAAGGGACATGGTTTAGTGCCAGACTTGCTAGGGTTGATCTTGAAGATATTTTTCAGCCAAAACCATTTTGTGATTCTGTGAAGTTTTTGCCCTCACAGTCACCAGGCTGGTGAAGAGTTGTTACTGCATCATTCAAGTCATTCCTGTTCCCTGACTCCCTGGAGAAATTGACTGTTCTAGCTGATGGCTAAAGCAGGCATGGCTGCATGGAGGCATGACAACTGAAAGTGTCCTGCTGTGTTTTGTCTTTCAGATTAGAAAAGGTCTATAGTCTCTTAAAGGAGCACTTGACACCAAAGAAACAAGAGGCACAATCAGGTAAATGAAGTTGTGCTTGGGTCAGCTTGCAGCACATGCTTCCTCCCGTCTTCCTGGGTGATCTTTTGAACTTCCTCTCTGGTTTTGAAGGTGGTGGGGACCAGTCCTGTTTTATTTAATGTCTTCATTTCTGCAGTTTCCTCTGGATTATTTGTGACAGCTCTTGGTTGGTACTGACATCACTGATGCTGAGGTGACACAAGCTCGCTGTAGAGTCCTTGTGGCAGAGTAGGCACAGGGAGCTTGCTGTTTGATAGTGTAAAGTCAGCTGGTTCTGTCACTCACTTCCACTGAAGGCAGCGTGCTTGGTGTGAGGGTCTGAGCACTCACTAGAGAAGACTGGGCCAGTGCACAAGTAACTCTCACCTCTCACTCCAAGAGCTAATGTGCATGAGGTGATTTTTTTCTTTCCTCTGATTTGCACATTTGTGGTGTGGTTGAGGGCTGAGCAATTAATAGAGAATGAAGGGGGCTGCAAGGAGGTGTGAAGCCCTCTCCTTTTGCCATCCTTCTCCACCATGACTGCCAGTGAGAATACTGAAGTAGCTGCTCCATAATCCTAAAAGATTGTGCAAACTTGAGATTCCAGGGAGTTTAAACCTGGCATTTGGTTCTGTGCCAGACTCTGCAGCCAATGAAGAGTCTAAGCAGAGCTGACAAATGAGCATATGAGTCCATTTGAATACTGTCTGATCTGCTTGGAAGGATTTGGTGCTGGGTTATTAGGGCAGGATTAGCAAGCCTAGCAGCAGAGAAGATAATGTATGCTGGGCCTGCTTTCCTTAAACATAGCACTTCTTACTTTGGCATTGAGACTGGATTCCTCTGCTGCCAGCATGCCCCTTACTTTCAGCTTTGGGTATGGAGAGGACAGGAGAAGAGGTGCAGGGTTCTATAGGAAGGGATTCCCTCTTGTCCCTTTCTTCCTGTCACTGGGTAGTAATAAGAAGAAGATGGTCTTGGACTTTTCATATTGTGCAGCTCTTGCTAAAGGAGTGTTCAGGCTGTGTAAGCCTCTTCACTCTTCTCACTGTACCTGTAGGACATCCTTCTGCTGGCTCTGACAGTTGCTGCAGCAGGCCCCACCAACCACTACCTACTCCTGAAACACAGACAAATTACAAAAGAACAACAAAAATTGTTGGGCAAAGAAGTGTTTGTGACAAGTAAAGAGGTCAGAACATCTGCATCCTGGTTTCTTGCTGTGCAGGAAAGGTCCTAGTGAGTGACCCAAGTGCATGTGTCTTTGATTCAGCTTCCTTAACTGGAACACCCTTCCCCAAGATCAGGCTTACAACCACACACAGACAACCCCCAAAACACCCCAGCCAACCACAAAAAAAACAAATTAAGTAAAATCTAACCAACAAGCTGGGTTCTTGCCTTAGGTGTTTCACAAGCAGATGTTTCCTGCTTGTATTTCACTGTGAGCCCTCCAAGAAGTGCTCTACCAGCCTGGAGCGCTGGCTGTGGTGATATTGATGATGCCTTTTGTGTCTTCCTAGCTCATCCACTGCTGGTCTCTGGGGAGCAAAGGGTCAACATAGCGAAAGCAAAAGTCAAGCAGAACTATGGGCAGCTGGAAAAGGCGTTCCAGAAGCAAAAGGCAGAGGTGAAATCAAGTGACAGCTCAGCCAGGATGGACGTGTCCCATGTCCGCGTTAAAGAGGAGCCTGCGAGCGACGAGGAGCCGATGGAGGCCTCTGCTTGCGAGGCTGTGAACGGCCTGGCCAACGGCCTCCACGCCGAGGAGGACTCCACGGACTCTCTGAACGGCCACTTGCCTGGGGGCTGCACGGACAGGGTGGCCCAGGAACTGAAGGCCTTTGTGTCCTCAACGTTTAAGAAACAATTTGTTCTCACCCTGAGTGAGCTTAAACGGTTATTTAACCTTCACCTCGCCAGTCTGCCTCCGGGACATACCCTGTTCAGTGGCATTTCAGACAAAATGTTACAGGACATGGTGCTGGACACTGGCTGCAAACAGATTTTGGTGCCTGTAAGTATGTTTGCTTCCATTTGTATACTCTGGGGAGGAGGGACTGGGATGCAGTTAAATGTCTGAGCTGTGAAACGTTTGTGTCCTGTGCTACTGGACTGGAAGAGCAGATGTGCTCTGAGTGACTGTCCTGGACTGGGTATGTTGAAGCTGCTGGAGGTTTGTCTCGTGTCCTCTGTCTGGCAGACCCTCTGCTCTGCTTTCTTTGCTCTGTGCTATGCTGCACAGCTTGGTTGTCTTTGAGACCCTATTTACACATCCAAGCTGTTGGGCAGTGCTGACTCTTCATCCCAGCTTGCTCCTGCTAACATGACCTAAGACAGCTCCAGATTCCTGTCAGCTCTCCTGGAGCTGCACAAGCTCCTTCTCTCAAGGACAGGGACAGAGCTGGAGTAGGAAAGGTGGCACTGGCTGCTTGGGAGCAGCACGGCACACCCAGCAGAGCTCCCTGGGAAGCGACAAACCATATCTGCAGCAGGTCTTGTTGGTCAGATCTTTTCCTCCTAGACTGTGCAGAGGTGTCTTTGTTCCTTTGTCTTTATGGAAATGACATCTGTGATTGCGTGAGACAGAGCAGGTTTGTATGACAGCAAATCGCTTAGGAAAGGAAAAGGAATTTTGCATCATGGGAAAGAGCCTAAAAGGAAATTAATTTTATGAGACATCTGGCAGTGCTGATTGGGTTGCAACCAGAAAGAGCTTGGGAGCTGCCTTTGGGGAGAGAAGAAAAGAGATGTGTGAACTGCTTGAAAGAGCAGAGAGCAAACAGGCTGATGAGAGAGAGCCTGGAGCATGGGAGTTGAAACTCAGCTAAGGAGTAGGGTTGCTACAAGGGGGCAAAACCGACGTGTTCAGTCGTGTGCAGAGTATGTGGAGTGTCTACCTGAGAACCAAGTAACAGGCTTGAAATGCCACCAGGGAGACCACCACGTTCAGTGCTTTCTGCTTCTCTCCTGACAGCTTCTGAGTCCTGGACCTGCTTCTTGATGCTGGCTGTGCTTTCCTTTGTGTGTGTGCTTGCTGTGCAAGTGGTAAATAGCTGAGGTTGTTGCTGCTGTAGTACTTGGGCCTGGGACTTGTTTGCTTTGGAAATTCTAGGATGTGGGAAGCGATCCCACCCATACTTTGCTTAAAGGCTAGGAGGAGTGACAGTGGAATAGTTCTTTTTTTCAAGAAAGAACCAAAATAGAATTTTCCTGAAGAGAGGTGGTTGGGAACTTCCTTCTGTCTGGAAAACCCTGGTACAGGAGACCTACAGAGATGCAAAGGGAGTCACTAGAACACCTCTTGCTGAAGGTCTGCTGTAACTTCTGGTTCTGCTGACCCAGAGTTTGCTGCAAAACTTGGGATCTTCTACAGGAGTCTGTACCAGCAGTGTAAAGTTACCGCTGTGCCTGCCACCGATGCTCTGTGCAGGTGGCAAAGGTGCTGTGGCTGGTTTTTCTCTTTGCATGGGCTCATACACTTGGCTGTTTCTTGACTGTTCCCCTGGACAATTTTGTCAGAAGCTGATGAAGGCTCCTGAGCTCAGGGAAGGGCTGAAGGGTTGTTTAGCATGGGATTTCATAGTTGCTCATTAGTTTTCTGTAAATGAAAGTGCTTTGATGATACAAATCAATGATCTGAGGTAATTAAAATGATGTTCTGTGGAGGGTGAAGGCAGCCTTGGTCTGCATGCTGCCCTATCATAGAGAGCACCTTGCTGAAAACAGCAATTGAAACCTTACCAGAGGAGTGCAGGATTTGTTATAAAGCTGCCTGAGTGCACCCAGGGCATAGCCTGGGTGTGTTTGTGGGGAGGCTGGGGAGCTGCCATTACACCGCCAGTGAGGCCGTGGGGGCACCTATAGGGTGCTTTGCTTGCCTGTATTTGTAGTGTTGTCAGGTAAAGAAACTGAATCTTGGACAGGTGCACCCAAGGGCTGCTGCTGCTGTGAGGGAGAGCAAGGAGAGAGACCTGCAGCTGGCTCCGTGTGTGCCTGGGGCTTGTGCAGGCTGAGCCTGCGTCCAGCCCCACAGAAACGGCTGCACAGGCATCTACCCTCCTGAGTACCTGCACACTGGTTAGGGGTGCTTGGGGGGTGGCTGACTCCTGCCTTCTTCCTTACCGTGGTCCATGGAGTGGCAAGGTTCTGCCAAATCCTGAGGATGTTTTTGAGGCCTGAGGAAATGATGTAACCATCCTGACTGCCCCGGGTAGCAGGAGCGGAACGCAGCCCTGCGCTTGCATTGAGCCTTCTTGGGCCAGCGCTGGTGCCAGGCTTCTGGAGAGGAAGGCTCAGCAGTTTACTTCTAGCTGATAAGTGCTTTCTGGCAGGCTCAGACCTTTTCACTCTGGTTCAGCCACAGTGCAAGGCTGCCTGGCAGTGGGTGTATATAGGGCGTGCTCAGTGCTTTAGCGAGACACATCCCAAAGCCAAGGGCTCCTCCCTGGGAGCTTCCGTTTTAACGTGGCAGCCCTGGGGTCCCGGGGCAGCAGTGCATCCCCTGAAAGTCCTGCACTAGTAGCTCTGGGAGCTTAGACAGGGGAGGGACACAGGACAAATGGATTAAAGAAGTATTTTGAGGCAGTGGAGAGCTGTTGGGAGATGAAGCAGTAGAGATTAAGATGATGAGTGTAAAATGGGAAGGGGCCAGTGGATGGCAAGGCAGTAAAGCTGTTTGGACAGAGCAACATGTCTCTGAAGAGTCACTGCTCCCGCGGCAGGCTGTGTGACAGCAGAGGGCAAGCAGGGTGCTGTTGGCAGCAGTGTTTGTAGCAGTTTGCAGAGTAAGGCTGGATGGCAGGAGGAGATTCTGTGGGTTTTTCTTCCCAACTAAGTACTGTATTGGTTTGCAAGCTGTTTCCTCACACAGTGGCCAAACACAGCTGTGTTTCGGACGTGGCTGAGGCAGGAGCACTTTGCTCTCTAGGTCTGTGTCCAGTGACTTCCCCAGAGCAAGGCAGCTTGTGCCAGCTGCTCCTGGTCCCCTGCGTTTTGCCTTTCCTGCTGCAGCTGTTTTCTGGAGGAAAGCTAAAGGATTTGATTCTGTCTGTGCTGAAGGCATACAGAAGATACTATTCCTCAGGAGTGCCCTTATGAGAAGAGAATTTTTATGTCAGATGTTGCAACCCCAATAAAACTGAATCCTGGCCCTAAATCAGGTGTAAAAGGTTGTTGTGGTCCAGTGTGGGAGCCAAAGCTGCCAATCTCACCGGGCAGTTCCCTCTGGACAGAGCTCTTGCCCTTTGCAGTAAAATCAGAAGCAAAGTGTGAAAAGAAAAGCTGATCTCTCACTCTGCACTGCACAAGTCATTTGGTGCTCTGGGGGAAGCTGGGAAGAAAGGGTTTGGTTTGTACCAGCAGTTAGGATTGAGAGGTACTGGAACAATCAGAACTGACTCCTTAGCTTTTCATAGGTGATTGATTTAGGTTGTCTGGGCAGTTAGCAAGGAATAAATTGTTAGTGACAGACAGGAAGAGGCATGCCAGGAGTGAAGGCATATTCCAGCATTGCTCATTACTTACTGTTCCGGAGGGAAATGCTAGGGCAAGTGGATCAGATTTAATATTTTTAGGAGTTGGGGCATGGAAAGGAGGCAGTTGTGTTCCTGCCTGTGTGCAGGGATGTGAGGCTTCTGCCTTAGAAAAAAGCAGATGTGTTTCTCTAGCTTGGGAAGGGAATGAGAGAAGTCAAAACCTCTCGTTTTGAGAGGCTAAAGTGAGCAAGTGGCTGGATTGCTGTCCATCAGCATTTGGTCTTTGGAGTTCTGTAGTCTGCCCCAAAAAAGCAGTGACAGGTAGGTCAGAAGGGCAGTACTTGTCAGTAAACCTGCCTTGGGCTCAGTGAAGCAGGTAGAGTCTGAATCTCTAAAGCCTGCCACTGTAAATGTAAAAGCGTCCAGAAAGATCCGGCGGTGCACTTGGTGCTCTCATCGAGTGCTGCTTTGGATGGTCTGGAAGGGAATGCTGCTGACAGGAAAAGTCCAGACATCTTGTTGTGAAATACCAGCTGAGCTCCAAGCCCTAGGATTGTACTGCTATGTGGTGGTTGCCCTTCCAACAGTTAGAAATTGCTCTCATGCAGAATGTATGTGATCCCAGTATGCCCAGCAGTTCTCTTCTGAAGCCCTGGGCCCACTGTATGGGTTACCCTACCATGGCCAGAAACATCAGTCAGGCATGGCTGGGGCACGTGGAGGTACATGCTGGGGTGCTGGGGTGCTCCTCCTTTCCCCTGGGCCAGAGTTAGTCTCTCGCTGATTCAGGGCCTGTGTGCTGTAGGATGACCTATCAGGATGGGTTTGGTACAGATGAGCTGCTGTGGAAGTTGTCAGGCCTGCAAGCAGGTGGCTGCCCTGTGGCTGCAGGCCAGGCCATGCCAAAGTGGGCACAGGGGCTGCCAAAGCAAGGTTTGAGCATGGAGTGCTCTGCCCCATGCAGAGATACAAGCTAGGGTCGGAGTGGCTGGAGAGCAGCCAGACAGAGAGGGATCTGGGGGTGCTGATTGATACCTGCCTGAACATGAGCCAGCAGTGTGCCCAGGTGGCCAAGAGAGCCAGTGGCATCCTGGCCTGCATCAGGAATGGTGTGGCCAGCAGGAGCAGGGAGGTCATTCTGCCCCTGTACTCTGCACTGGTTAGACCACACCTTGAGTCCTGTGTTCAGTTCTGGGCCCCCCAGTTTAGAAGGGACATTGAGATGCTTGAGCGTGTCCAGAGAAGGGCAACGAGGCTGGGGAGAGGCCTTGAGCACAGCCCTACGAGGAGAGGCTGAGGGAGCTGGGATTGGTTAGCCTGGAGAAGAGGAGGCTCAGGGGTGACCTTATTGCTGTCTGCAACTACCTGAGGGGTGGTTGTGGCCAGGAGGAGGTTGCTCTCTTCTCTCAGGTGGCCAGCACCAGAACGAGAGGACACAGCCTCAGGCTGTGCCAGGGGAGATTTAGGCTGGAGGTGAGGAGAAAGTTCTTCCCTGAGAGAGTCATTGGACACTGGAATGGGCTGCCCGGGGAGGTGGTGGAGTCGCCGTCCCTGGGGCAGTTCAAGGCAGGGCTGGACGTGGCACTTGGTGCCATGGTCTGGCCTTGAGCTCTGTGGTAAAAGGTTGGACTTGATGATCTATGAGGTCTCTTCCAACCCTGATGATACTGGGATACTGTGACACTGAGTGAGAGAGCAGCTTACGTTGGCTCAGCAGGTCTCACTGCGTGGCAGCAGCACTTTTTATTAACTAAGAGGTGTCCAGGGATCCTGCCTCACAGAATCATTAAGCAGAACTCATGAAGTAGATGGTTATTTTTAACAGTCTCTTGTTGTCAGTTTCCTCCACAGACTGCTGCTTCACCAGATGAGCTAAAGGTCTATGCACTTTGGGAAGCTGGGGACACTTACGATCAGGTACGTTGAAAAAGACGAGACATGGCCAGCATGTGTCTGTGGGGCGCTGGGCGTTGTGTGTCTTCCTGGAACTGGTGCAGCAGGTAGTTAATGTCTGCTGAGGTGCCTGGTGTCCAGGACATGCTGTGTTGGTAACGTGTCAGCACCTAGCTCAGTGGAATACAGGTAATTTTGAACACTCAAGGAGCCAGGGCTCCTCTGATGCAGGCCTCGCACCAGGATCCTGTCCAATTATTTTTTCCTGTGGTAGCAATGCAACACTAACCAGAGATGAAATTATGATGTTACCTGGTGTGTCTGTTTGTAGTTAAACCAGGGGATTCTTGCAGCATGTGTGAGCATCTCCTGAGTTTTAATTCCTATCAGAGTAGAATCATAGAATCAGTCAGAGTTGGAAGGGACCACAAGGATCATCTAGTTTCAACTCCCCTGCCATGGGCAGGGACACCCTACCCTAGATCAGGCTGGCCAGAGCCCCAGATGAAGTGAAAGTGC
The DNA here is from genome assembly GCF_015220805.1 of Pogoniulus pusillus. Lineage (NCBI taxonomy): Eukaryota > Metazoa > Chordata > Aves > Piciformes > Lybiidae > Pogoniulus > Pogoniulus pusillus. The sequence goes on along the minus strand of NC_087276.1, from coordinate 30,351,516 downwards.
CTAGAAAGGTGTAGATGGACAAAGTAACTCCTGTGTGCATGATCTAAATAAATCTTTATAGGAGAGAATCGAGCAGTATGCAACCTCCTGGCTGGACTGGACCACATGAACTCCTGTGGAAGCGTTTGAGAGGAATATATTGCAGCTCCTTCTTCAGCATGTTCTTGTACTGCTGGAGGTGCCTCAGGTCACAGGACAGGTGTAGGTCCGGTTCTGCATTATGGAGAGATCCTTGCAGAGCCATCAGAGGCAAAGGGCACTGCTAGAGAGCAGAGTTGTATGGGACAGGTCCAGGATTACAAAGCAAGCGTCCTCAGATGTAGTTCAGCATGTGTTTTGTCCAGGCCAGGGCAGGTGCAGGACTGATGTGCAGACAGCCAGAAGTAGCTGTTCCTCACTGGGTGTTTCTGACACGTTTTCTGTCCCAGCATCGCCAGGTTTTGCTGGAGCTCTTCTCGAAGAACTACCGCGTGCGCAGGAACGTCATCCAGAGCCAGCTGAGCCAGGAGTGTGGAGAGGATCTCAACAAGCAGGAGGTGGACAGGGTGCTCAAGGTCAGTTCCTCTTCTGCTGTGGGTTTGATCCAATTAATGCATGAGTTTTTAATGCTTGGCTTGAGCAAAGGATCATATTTTACCTTGAACGGAAGGTAACAGAACAGTTGCTGGGATGTAGATCAAAGCCTCTTCTTTGGCTTGCTTTTGTCAGAATGTTCTTGTCTCATTTTGCCTCCTTTCACCCTCTGGAGTGGTGATTTCAACTTGTGTGGGTGTTTTTGTATCACTGCAATAAATCTTTGTCGTCTGGCCCCAGCAGTGAGCAGAGTGTAGTAAAGGTGATACTTGAGCACTCTTTAAAAGTGATGTGGAGTTCAGTAGGAAGGAGGTGGGAGGTTCTGCAGTGTTCTCAGCTTACCAGCAGGCTGTTGTTGGTCAGTGCTGGAGAGCACAAATTGTCACACACTGAGAAGGAAATGCATTTCATTCTGTAGCAGGACATGCAGCAGTGTGTGGAGCAGTACTCTGGCCAAAACAAGCAGGCAAAGTAGTAGCTAAAAGACATTTCCTTGTGAGTGTTTATTTGAACCCTTTCATCTCTGGCTTTGAAGGTGCACCATTTGCTTGCTAAGGCAGTTTGCAGTGTAAAGTAGGGACCACACGAGCCATGACTGACAAGCTTTAAAAGCTATGCAACGTGGCTAAGTAGAAAGTTGCCAACTGCTCTAATACTTCAATCATTGCTGCTGGGCCTTTGCTCACTGTCACCCACTTCAATAAGAAAAGTGCTTAAGTACTTCATTACACTGGGATCTGAAAACAGAATAATAGTGGCTGTGGAAAATGACAGATCAGTTAGTGTGGTACTAAGCACACTGGTCTTGCTTCAGAGAACCTGATCTTAGCATTAAAATAAGCTCAGACATTTCTGCCTGTTGGACACTTTCCTGTGGCTTGCCTGTGCTGGGAGATTGGTCAGGCAACTAGATGGGCTCAAGTATCAGCTCTCCTGGAACATCCAGACAATGTCCTGGCATTAGTTTTTCGTGATGTTGTTGCTCTTTAACAGATAAGCTATTTCTAGGAAAAAATACCTCCCCTAAAGAACTGAGTACTGCTTTTATCTAAGTCATCGTGCAACTAGCCTTGTGTCATGTCATGCTTCTTTGCCTTTAAGTCCTGCACTTGCAGATCCAGTCTCATCTCCACACCTTATTTCTTGTTATTGTGATGTGCAAGTCCCAAGACTTCAGAAGAAAAGATACTTCTTCCTTTTTAAGCTGCACAGCACCAGCTCTGTAGCAGGACTTAAGCCTGTGTTGAATTACTAAGTGGGAGGGTGGGAGCAAAAGGAAAAGAAGCCTTTAGCTGGGAACTCCAGAGGTTTGGTGCTTGTCTAATAAGAAAATGAGCTACAAGAAAACCCTCTCTGTGAACTCCTTTGCTTAGCTGCTGTAAGCTTAGCAGACCTGTGGTCAGAATACCAAAGCACAGCTCTGAGGTTTGACGGTTCATGATCAGAGAACTTTGTGTCTAGAAAGGCTTCAGATCTGGCCATTGCTTTCACACTCCAGCCCATTCCTGCTGCCACCAAAGCTTCAGCCTCTTTACCCTTTGGTGCCCCTTGTCTCCTCACCCTCCCTGCAGTCTTTCCTAAGCTGGCTTCTGCATGATCCCCATTTCTCTCCCCAAAAAATAGTTTCTTGCTGCTATTGCATTGTTTGCCCTCCCTGTGGACTCTCAACCCTTGCTCCTCTTATGTTTGTCATTTAAGCTCCATGGTCTTCAGGGCAGAGCTAAGCTGCTGCTCTGCTCTCATGTTCTCTTGTGCTCTGGAGAGGGCACTTTTGTGATTGATCACATTTGCTGTCTCAAAGACAGACAAGAGTCTCCAAGACCTCATGGGCTTTCCCTCTCTCTCCAGGACTGCTGTGTGAGCTATGGGGGAATGTGGTATCTTAAGGGGACGGTGCAGTCATGACAGCGGTGGTAGCGGTTTCAAGTGATCTCCAGGACGAAAGAGGAAACCTGCAGCAGGCGGCACAGACCAAGTAATGCCGTGGCCTCGGGAGTGTGGGGCAGGATCTGACCTACTTTGGGGCACGTTGGGCATTGCAGGCACTCTCTGCCATCCCAGCACACTCACACGTGTGTTTGCATGGCTGCCTAGGTGCAAGAGCAGCTAGGAAGACAACGTGGGAGCCTGTGTGCAGCTTGATTAATCTGGGATCTCTGATGTATTCCAATTCTCGTTCTGTTTTGTTATGAAACAATAAAACCACATACTGACACAGACGTGATGGGAAATCATGGTCTAATATTTTATTTTGTAAGTAATGCCAATAAATTGTTTACAAACATCCCAGGTTTTGTTAAGAGGCTCTTACTGTGAGCACTGGCCTTGCAGCCCTCTCTCCAAAGAGAGCAGTCATGTTCATGGAAATATCAGGCTGAGGAGGGGAAGCAAACTCACTGTCCTTGAACTCTGTACTCCATAGCAACTCTTCTCACCTCTTGTCTGTGAAATGAGTTATTTGAGAAGGAACCTACATTCAAAACAGACGTGGAACAGCTACTGGTTTTCTTTTGCCGCTGTGGGGTTTGAGGGTTTTTTTTGTGATTGTATGCAAATACAGTGAGGTAAGTAACCAAGTGCACCTTCTGGAAGGCATCCAGCTCTAGTTACCACACAGCAACAATGTAAACCCTCTATTTTGTGTAATTTTTGTAATAAAATCTTTTCTTGAAGGTCAGTTCTCCCCGGCCTTGTGTTTGTCCAAGGAGCAATGGAAACTGCACCCACTCCTTTTGTAGCCTGAAGGCTGATGGTGGAAGGAACGGTCAGGAGTGTTTTAGTGATGTTAGAGGTAGTGAGCTGCTTCACATCCTGTTCTTCGGGGAGGAGCCAGAGGGAGCTGTCAAGCCCTGGGCCTGCTACACAAGGTACAGTACCAGCTCTTTGTCACAGGTTTGTCACTGAAGCCTACCTGCACTAGGTAAAGCAGTGTACTCCTGTAAGCATTGTAGAACTTGCTTCCTTTACTAGTCCTGTTCTTTGCTGTAATTTCCATCACATGAGATGTTCAAGGAGGTTCTATTAATTTCATCTACTTACACTCAGAAAAGTCATGAGTGGAGTTGTTGACTGAAATAAGCAGATTAAGGTAGTTAATCCAGATAAGACTGGCTAAGAATATTGTTACCATGCTTACAGCATTTCACATTTCTGTGGAAAATAGCTATTTTTAAACTGCTAAAATCTACCATAATAAACTACACTAGCCTACTCATTAAGTACATCACTGTAAGTGGGAGGTGTTTCAAGTTCAGGCAGCTTCTGCAGCCTTTGTCCTGCTCTGTGGCACTTGCCAAGCACAGCCCCATTGCCACAGCAATACCTGTGGCTGCCTCTCTGGGAGAGCCAGTCTGAGAGAAGTTATGAAAGAAGAAGCCAGCCTTGAAGTCTTTTATTGCACAGAATGTACAGTTAAGTGTTCAAGTACAGTACAGGCAGATCTTAGCATGGCACAGGTAGCCAAGGGAAAAGTGATGTTATGGAAGAATCAAGCAGTTCTGTGGATATTTGCTATTTTTAAAGCATAAAAATTGTATATACAAAAGTGCTCTGCATTAACCAACAGTTAGCAAACCACTGAAGATCACCTACTTAACAAACAATTGTAATTGTTTTTACAAGTCTTCTGATGCAGCAGGTGTGGATCCTGCTTCCCCCTGAAGTGGTGAGGAATCACTTGTGACCAACAGCAGTGTGCTGTTCTCAATTAAGGTTACTGCTTTCCAGTGTCTGAACTGGGGCAGACTTCCAGGTGATTAAGGATCCAAGTGGTAGGGAAACAATAGGAGACAATGCAGTTAACCTGAGAGCAGAACAGAAACTTCTCTGCCTTTTTGTTTCCCCCCTCCTTTTTTTATAAAGTACTGACAAATACCACAGGAGTGAGGAGAAACTATTTAGTTTCTTCTAGAGACAGACTTATCCCTCTCCATGTACCATAACCTTGCTAAAATACAAGTTTAATGGCCTTTCCAGCTGAGCTATGTACACAAGAGGGCAAGATTAGATAACTTGGGTGCCATCTGCACCAAGGTCACTGTTTCTCAAGTGGCACAGATAATTCCTAGTTACACAGGTAGCTTGACTGGCTTATCCATTTGCTTAGAAAAATACTCCCACAAGAGTCAGATTCCCATTTTAAATAATTTTCAGAATACAACACACGTTTCAGAGAAACTCCCACAACACAGACTTTTAATACTGCAACTGAAAGACAACTATACACGAGCTGAACAGGGTACAACATAAGGCAGATAGAACTGCAACAGCAGCAGCTGAACTAAAGCTGAGAAACTGTCAACATTCTGTGTCAGCTGTTTGGTCTATCGCAGCAACTCGGGCAACAAGTTGATTCCCAAGAACAAATGACCAAATTCAGCTGTAAGACCCCTTTGTAAGGAAAAGGCCATCACTATCACTGTGCCTTCCCCACCCCCTGAATCGCTTAGCTTTTGTTTTCTTCACACTGAAGCAGTTTTAAAGAACATACTTCTCATGTTCTTTGTTTTCCAGGCTTGGAATACATATTATGAATTAATAGGGATTGGAGGAAGAGAGGACAAACAGCATGGTCCCCTGTTCGCAGCCAAATGTGTTCTGGCAGAATTGTGTCTATCCTCCCAACCTGCAGGCAGCCTGAAAGAAGCCGACGTGGGAAGCAATAGACAAAACAGTAAGATAAGGTTTTACCTGGCCCATCTCTCTCCTTCAAGCACTTGGAGCTTGTGGTATGTAAGATTAAAAGCTATTCCACTACATCAATGCTACTACTAAGTTTAAATAGCTAAACTGCAACGTTCTATCTTACCAAATACACATTAAGATGTACTTTGCAGACATTCCACCGGAGAACAGTAGGTCCCAAACAACATACACAATCAATTCACAGTATCCTGCCTTAAGACAAAGTGCCCTACATAAGAAACCATACCTAAAAAGCCACACAAACTTTACATCAAGTCTTTTCTTAGTAGGAAGATACTTACACTAATCCATGGGACAGCTTAGTGCGTGGTATTGGCTTAAACCAAACACATCACAGGCCACAGTGCCAGCTCTCTACCTCCCTGCCACAGCAAATTCAGCAGGCCTGCTAACTTCATTCTTGAGAAACCAGGACAAGCTGCCCGTGATACTGGCTGGGGCTTTGGTTTGTTGATTTCCTGCACAGGTGTAGTTACAGGGCTAGAGCATTGCTGTGAACTAAAGGAAGCTTCAGCCTGGCTCCTGTGCAAAATACAGTACTGATTTCTTTGCGCTCTTCTTTTTGAAGTGGACTGAGGAAAGCAGTGTCAGTTCCTGCTCTGGCTAGAGATTTAGTGTGAAATAGTAGTGTAGTATTACGTTATGATGCTTGCTTGCTTTATAACCACTAGTTTGTGTGACAGGGCTAAAGAACATTCAATCTATTGCTACACAGGTACAGACTAGCTGTCGACTAACTAGCTTGTTAACTACAAGTCTACAAGCCAATTCAAAACATTCAGTTCTGAGTGCTGAAGAAATACATCCGTGTAAGAGAACCTGCTGACATTTGAATCGAGTTTTCCCCCTTCTTGTCTAACAAATCAGTCATCAACAGAAAGCGAGTCCTCAGCAAGTTCAGTACTATGGCTGAGAGGAGAGAGACTTGTACTTAGCTCTGTGTTCATCTATTTCTTCCTTTGTCTTCCTGATACAGCTAAAAATCTCCTTGAAGAGTGCTTTATATTCAGGAAGAGCATTTGTGGGAGTCTCGTTTAACGCCACATTTGTGAACTCAGGATTGCTAGCTGAAAGGTCATACTGGGGATTCCCCACGTTTAGGTCTTTGGAATACTGCTTCAGCGTTTGTACTGCTTTGTGTTTCAAGGAATCTTCATCCATTTGACACTTCTTCAGAAGTTCCTCGTACTTCACTTTCAGAGCATTGTACTGAGCGTCAACTTCGTTAAGCACAGAGATTCCTCGCTGCTTCACAGCTTCAGCTCTCCTAATACACGTTTCCTCGTGGCCTCTTAGAATGTCTCCCCCTGCAGCACTGCTTAGGAAGTTCTCGCTGCTGCTCCGTTTCAGCGCCTTCTTCTCAAGCTCCGATAAGGTCAGAAGTCCATCATCTGGGCTCTGAGCAAGCTCTCTTTCTAAAGATTCCTTGAATGAAATGAAAAAGGATTCTGGCACCAATTTTTCTGCATTATGGATTGTGTTTTCAGACTGCAGCATCTGTCGCATTTCAGCTACTTCCACTTCCAGTTCTTCCGCACGAGCCCTATACAAGTCACTATCAACAAGTCTCTGCTCAAGGTCACAGTTTTCTTTCACCATGAGACTGTATTCTTCTTCCATTGTTACCCTCTTCTCTCTTTCTAGGTTAAGTTGGGCTTGTAGAACTGTAACTGCCTTTTTTAAGTTCTCATTTTCTTCTTCTAGAGGACTTAGCTCACTATCCATCGAAGTAATCTTTTCTGCAAACACATGATCATAAACAAAATACCTGCAGAAATAAAAGCTGTATTAACAAATGCACAAGTACAGCTGATCACACACAAAGAAATACTTGGGTTTAGGAGGTACAGATCCGTTCTACACTCCTGCCTCCCTGTAGTGCTGAAGTGCAGGCACAAATGCCTGTTTTGCTGTCTGTAGAGGTGCTTCACTTATGGAATCACCCTCTAGGATTGAAGCTAGTCTGAGCTTTTACCCAGGTGATGGTCCTGATGGGCCACAAGGCAGTTCAGCTGGATAAAACTGCTCTCAATTATAAAGCAGCCCAGACCTCCAGGCACCATTTTACCAGGTTAAGCATTACTTTAACCAGTTCAGGAGAGCCATTGTCAGGATGCTGCCCTCCTCAAAAAGAAAGTGACCATTCCTTGGATGTCTGTGGATAATTACAGAAAGTATTTTGCATTTCAGATGTTTGTGTTTGAGATTATCTGTGTGAGTGCTCTCTGATTGAAAAAAACATGGGGTGCAGGCTTTAGAGGTTACAATTTGATACAGTTGGAGACTTTGGCAGAGAATAAGAAGTGGAACCTGCACGTTCCAGCAGCAGTGGCAACTCCAGAGTGCAGGACTGTGCAGGTATTTTGCATGTTGAGAAAATTCTGCTAGCTTGTTTCTCTCTGTTTTCAAAGCTTTGCTTAAAATTATTTCAGTATTGACTTTACTGTGCAAGGTAAAATGTCTTACTGGCGAAGGTCATACAGCTCCTTCAGACATGAGAAGCTATGCATTGATCTTGGCTGGTCAGCTCTCTCGTGGCTCATTCGGCCTCGTCCAGTCTTTTTTAGTTCTTCTACCTGGCGTTGCAGGTCATCTATGTGTGTTTGCAGATTTTCAATAGTCTCTGTCAAACTAAAAGGTGAAAAACTGTTGTTAAGAACATTTGGGTGGTTTAGTCAAGGATATGGGAATTTCCCACATCCTCAGACTAGTTCCTTCTCCAAAGGCTGCTCTTTGGTCCCACAGGACCTCTATTTAAAAGCTGGGGAGGGTGGATCTAGTACAAGGTTTTTACCTCAATATTTTTTGTTGTGAGGCTCTGCTTTCTGCAACTAGTTTTTGATTAGTGTCTTCTAGTTCTCTTGCTGTCACATCCAGCTGTTCGTAGACTTTCGCATGTTGATCATTCATCTGACGCAGGAGCTCCACTTGCTTTGTGAGGTACTGCAAAACAGGACTGCTGTTACTAGTTAACACTTGACACAAAGAGTCCTCTTTGTTTCCTCTGAGCTCCCCTGTGGCTTTATGTGCATTTATAAGCTACTGAGCTTCAGAAATACAGATTCCAGTGGTTGCTTTGATAAGTGTTTGGCTGAGAAGGTACTAGCAACAACTCGGATAATGAACTTGCCTTGGTCATGGCAGTCAACCCAGGCCGATCAACCAGCCTTTTATGCAGGGTTTGGTTGCACAAGCGACACTTACCTCTCCTTGCTCCAGCCTGGCTTTTGCCAGTACCCAACCCCTGGCTGGGTTAGGCTGTACTGCACTTGCCGCTGATACAGCCTTGAATCCAGACCTTAACACAGCCTTTAGCGATCTACTGTGTTCTCCTAGTGGGCCCCAGTAGAAATCTTCTAACAGCGTTGATCCAACGATTTTCTTAGCATTAAAACTGAAATATTGAGTAGCACCATCTGTCATTAAATTTCTTTTCAGCTGACCTAAGTTCTTTCAGTCTGAAGCAGCATTGGAGTCAGCAGAACAGAATTCAGGTTGTGGTGACACTTACGACAGTATGTGGGCTACTATGTGTCAGGAAGTATAATCTAATTATTGAATGCAATCTTTACTTACCCACAGGGAGCTATTCCAGTTACTGAAATCTCAAATAAAGGTCTCCTGCCTTTTTTTTTTAATAAAACTCCACCCTAAGTATTATCATGAGAATTAGTTTTACAATTAACAAGACTGTTTTGTTTCAAGAAAATGTTATGAAACTTCAACTTCTCAGTCTAAGAGCAGTTGACAGTCACCTAAGGCTCTTAATACAAGTATTTTATGCTATCTCATCTATGACAGGACCTTTCCAGTCCTATAAATCCACACCAGAGTTTGCATCAAAGACTTGAACAAAACCCCTAACTTTTTAGATCTGAAATACTTCCGTCTTAAACTGAGTATATTTCTTACAACATGCTGCTCACTGAAGAGGACACCTCAAGTAGGAACATCCAGCAGGCTCTAGGCATTATTCACTTTAGATAGGCCTGTTACATACTCAAAACTTCTAATATTCTACTTAACCTTTTACCTCATTAAAAGATTGATGGGTTTACATTTTAGGCAATTTAAGAACAGATAATAAGTTAATCTAGGACTAGTACCTGCTCCATACAGACTTGGAGAAGATCAGCATGCTAGCAATTGGCTGGATCCTTTTGTAGCCTGTGCGCACATGACAGGATTTACACAGAAATAGTACATGGATTAGCCACAGAATCTCAATGTGACCCATTTCAGATTAACTTTCCCTATTGGTTACTCTCAGAAGGGGCTGAAGATCTTCAGGTTTCCTTCAGCAATATGAGCAGGGTTAAGCACAGAAACAAAGACTTTGGTGTTTCCACTTACTACAGTGAGCTTTTGCAGAAGTTTTAGGTGACTGGAAAAGGTGAAGCACCATTTTCTCCACCTTGTGTGTCTTCAGTACTGGGGTCAAGTTATACTGGGGTGTAACCAGGCCACCAAAACAAACTACAGATGGGGTAATAAGTTCACGTTTATTCCACCTGCCCTGCAACCAAGCACTTCACCTGAAGCAGCGGTTGAGACTTCTTGCATTCTGTCACAGAAATGCAAGTGTTAGTATTTCAAGTTGCAGAACCAAGAACAGATGCAGATAGAATAAAGCTGCCCTTTCAGTTCAGCTTTTATTACCTCTACAGTGATTAGTTGGTGGCACACGTGGCAGCACAGAGGTCAGATATAATGATCCAAGGCTGTAAAACGCTTAATATGTTAGCATTTAATATATTAGATGTAATCTTAAGCATCCCAAAGCCTTTGACCCTTCCTTTTCAGTGCAGACAATGTAGTATCATATTTCAATTTTAGACTTTGTTACCCATAAGATGTGAATTAATAGGAAAAAAACCACCACAAATACTTAAACTTCTGTTGCACTGAAAATGCCAGTCAAAAACACAGTGGAGTAAGCTACAGGAACAGCTGAATGACCACCTTTAGGTTACAGAGGCCGGCACTTGAACAGTCAAGCATAGAGACTGGCTGTGCCACTTGGACACGTATCCTGTGCAAAAGGGCATCTTGCATTCCCACAGAAGAGAGAAATACAGGGACGAAAATAAGTGACTCAGCTGCTTTTACCAGCTGAAGAGTACTGCACCTTCTTATGCTAACTTCATTCCCTTTTGTTTCAGTGAACTCTTGTAATAGTCCCTTGTGCCATTAAGCTAATACATTCAGTTTCTCCACCTTGAGGTTCTCTCTGGGGATTTGAAGGGGAGGTTCCTTTGATTTTTCCCTTTACTACCAGAAACCCAGATGCAAAAGACTTTAGAGGAAAAAAAAGTCTTGAGTTGCTATTACACTTTTAAAGTGCACTGAGAAGACAGAAGATTTAGACAGGTGGTAGAACTGAGAAGACAGTATGTTGTTACGGCAGGCATGAATAAAGCTGGCAAGTTCTTTGACTTAAAACAGCCAGTTGGGCAAATAAAGGTGCAGGCACTACTTATCTGCCAGGAGCATCACAAAAACTGTTCTCTCACCATTCTCCCTTTACCTCTTGGAGGGAACTATTAGGACAACCCAGTATACACTCATACCCTTGCTGGGGGAAGAAGAGCAAAGAGGAGAAAGAAGTATCAGATAAGGCCTTCGAAAAGTATTATTGCACAAGTCTTGATTTGTTTGGTTCTGGGGTTTTTTGGTGGTTGTTTTTGTTGTTTTTTAAAATCGGCTGAGCAAAGCAAGGTATTCAGAGAATAAATTAATCTGTCACTGTCTGAACATATTTGGCCCTGTAACACACCAACTACATACATCACTGTTGGAAGGATACTTCTGACTACTTCTGGTGCTAAAGCTCCCTTATAAGGTCAATGAACACTACCCTACAAAAAAGCTTAGCAAATAACCTGGCTTAAACCAACAGGATATTACATCCTTAATGGCACTAGGCTATTTTTAAGATTAATGTAGCTTAGCAATAATGTATCTTCCATATTTCAAGATAGCATTAAAACTCAGTTGCCTTTTAAGTAGCTATGCTCAGTGAGCCAGGTTGGTTAGTTAACACAAAAGCTATGCTGTGTTGTTTCAAAAGGTGTGTTGTACTCGCATTAAACACTTCTTTAATCATGGTTGCTCAGGCAGGTGCTGAACCTTAAGTAGAACACTGTATATAGCACCTTGAAGTGTTTGTCCTCTCTAGATCTTAAATCTTTTTATAAAAGCCATCTGTGGCAATGAATTGAGTCTCTGCAGAAGTAAACGCATTTTTTGTAATGCTATTGCCCTAATATAATTATCAGCCACTCCAACCCCTGTATCACCAAATAACAAAGATGACATTCAGCATAACGTGGAGAAAAAATGTATTAAGTCTAAAACTGAAGTAGCTTATAAAGTAACAAAATGAAAATACCCAAAGCAAACCCAGGAATTGTGCATCACAATAGAACTGCTGCATTTGTGTTAATATGACATGTTTAAAGACACATATACTAAGCTATATGTTTTGAAGTGTTACACTTAGAATCTTTCATATTACCTGCTATCACTACAGTGATAAATATTTTAGGTCGCAGACTGCAGCTGTACAAAATCTACACACACCCCTAACTGCCTAATTACTGCTTGCACAAAGGAACTCAGATTTTGTTAAAATCTGATGTATACCAGTCACAGCCTGTTCTCTGTGACTCGTACTAGAACCAAACTGAAATACTGACTATTTCCAATAGGCTGTCAGTCAAAGTGCTGAATATTTAATAATTTAATTAGAGACCATGCATTTCCCTCTAATAGCTGGAAAAATTCATTCTGCTGACAAGGGCTAGGTCTGCAAGAGCATGAGTGATACTAAAAGAGGAAAAAAAAGAGACAGACATGGCTGAAAATAGCCAGGTTTTTCCACCAAGTAACACAAAGATGGGTGGATTTGAAATGGAGCTTATGATTCACACACACCTCAAAAATAGAGAGCAATATATCTACTAGATCCTGTATTTAGGTACTACTTGGGTTTTGCCTTTTTTTTTTTCTCTCCCCCCCACCCCACTTTTTGTTTCCTTTTGAACTGAAATAGGCTTTAGCTCTCTTTACCACAGCTCTGATTTTACTTAGATTTCTCTCCTGCATTTATTAGCATTTAAATTCCAGTGTGGTAACCACTCACATTATCATATAATTTCAATGATTAATTTACTCTTCATATCATTTAACGTGATTTTACCTGGGCAAGGTCAGCAAAGCTTAGCAATGAAGTAACTGAACTTTTCTGTGTGAAACAAAATGCCAATCATTTGTCATCAAACAAGCCAAATTCAACGTGAAGTTCAATGGCACAAAACTTCCACTAATCAGAGAAACAGTTCTAACTATGATGAAGCTTAGGCAGGTTCTCAGTATTTTTCTTTAAGGTGCCCATCAGACATTAAACAAATTCAGATCTCAGTTTATGTGCTCTTATATTTTCAGTCTTGATGCTTTAATATTTGCATCCCTTAAATATTTACCTCTATCTCCTGCAGCTGCTCTTGATTTGTTGCACACATTTGCTGTAAAGATTCTTCTAGTTCAGTGTTACGGTCCAGTAGTGTCTTCCCAAGCTCAGCAGCAAGGTGAAGATCTAAACAAAGAAATCATGTTTGCACTTAAAATTAGAGAGAGAGAAATATAATCTATTTTAAAAGCATGTCAATACATACTTGAGGTGTTTTTTTATTGTTGTAGCTACTCTAAAGTAATTTCCATCGCCCAAAAAGAAAATTAGCTTATGCCCAAATAGAACATCTATAAACCACAATGCAAACCAGTCCTGAAACCCAGAAGATGCTCTTGTTTCAGGAAGCTTCCTTAGTTCCTCCTTTGGTTCTTCAGCCACAGGTCAGACCCATCCAGGCACCTTCTCTTCACTTTGCACTATGTACCTAGCATTGCACCAGCGTCTCTACCCACGGTGTCTGTCAGCTACACTTCACCATATTTACAGCAGTCATCTCACAGAACAAGCATTAAAGATTCTGTAAATGTTCAGTAGGCTAGACCCAGGTCAAAGCTGACTGCACTCTTTGCTTTTCTTCCTCATTACCCTTTCACCAGGGGGCTCAGGTCATACAGGATCCAAATGCTAAATGAAAGTTTCAGATGCTTTTTGTGGTAGAACAGTATTTTTTAAATGCAGTTGCTCTGCTTTTCTAGCTCATAAACCCAGGAGACAAGAATTGGTTTATGTGCTCCAAACCAGAATTTTATGTCATTTAATCTCAGATACTTAATTTCACTTCAGTCATCTTCAATCACTTTCAGGGTGCTGTGACTGTATTGGTTTCAAATTAAAAGTAAGTCATCTGAACATTCAGTTCCTTTCTAAAGGGAAGCCTGTTATCTTTTCAGTATCAGTAGTGCTAGATAATTCTGTGTTCAAAGACACATGGAACTTAAAATGCTACCACAAAGAAATCCATCTCAGTGCCACTGCTAAAACTGTAATTACACTGCGCAGGGTCTTACATGTTAAGAATCCAACATATTTCTAAGAATCTCACATCTCTTTCCCATCCCCTGGACCACGACCAGGTTGTTTCTCCTCCATGTGTGCAATACAGTCAGCTAGTTTTCACACCGAGCTAGTATCACTAGTGTCAAAAAAAACAGAGAAGTCAAGAAAATCTTGATTGTCTTCAAGAAGACTTAATGTACACTAGACATGTATTGCTTCATCTGTAGGTGCAGATAGAAAAGAAGCATGTTCAATTTTCACTTGATGCAGGTGCCCTTGGTTTAACATGTTATCTTAGCTCTTTCCTGCCCTTTGGCAGTTACCTTATCAGCTGGTCGCTGTACTAGACAGCACATTGTTCCAAGATTGTTTTGTGCTAGCCTTCGGTTTGGCAGCCCGTCCAAAAGGATTACTCCATCTACATACATAAACCAAAGACTGAACGCAGACTTAGGAGGACAAGTGAGTAGGAGTGTTTCTCTAGTAAGCTGTAAATGTCCAGTTCTGGCAAACAGCAGCTCTGGTGTTCTTGGCACATGCTTTATAGCTACAGTGCACTGATTCCGACCTTAGGGTCAGATTCTTACAATAAATGCTACAAAAATTACTGGGGGAGGGGGTGTGTGTTTTTAAAAAAATAAATCACACTACATAGAAGTTCTTCAAAATTTCAAAAGACACATGTCTAGAAGAGACATGGCATTCTGATCTGTACTTAGGAGTTGATCCTCACATAGCTTTTCCATTGTAACACCACTTCCTAGGAAGGACAGCCTGTTCTAGAGCTGGGGTTTAAAGTATTTGGATAAGGAAACCTTAAGGCGTCCTGCTTAAGTTTTTCCTATTTTTAAACAGAGATTGTACATTGTTTACCCATGGACAGGAAAACTCAAGCACCAAGCTGTTTGTTTTACCACATGAGAGAACGCTGTCATCTTCAAATCCAGTCAGTCTGTCCTACCTAAAATTGAGTCCTGATCCACAAGTCTCATACAACACAAATCTTTACTAGGAGCCGCAATCTTTAAAGCCAGTCATCAATACTGGCATCACTCAAGGCAAAGACTAAACAGTCCATTCTTTTATTTTAATAGAGTAGAATAAGAGCTTTAGAGCGGATTTAGGATTATGGTAAAGACGCATCATGCATAATGGAATTACCTGCTGCCATTTCCCTTCCCAAAGTGAAAGTTTGTTTTGATGTTTAAGTACATTTAAGAGTTCATAGTTGAATTAATGCCCCCTCATGTACTAAATCAAGTAGCACATACCACACACAGTACTTTGAATACCACATGAGTAATAGAATTCATGTCATTCTATTTACACAGTCATTCTGCTCATTAGAATGGCAGAAGCACAAATGAGTTACTATGGGAGAAGCATGCTATTCTGTCACTACAGCAGTTTGTTTCTGAGGGGGAGAAGTGGAAAAGCTCAGGAGCATGCAATGAAACCTAACTTCTGCCCCTAGAAAACACAAGAACTGAAGCAATTTCACCTCTTCTAAAATAAAGAATTCACTTTGCATCCATTTTTCTACATGAAAGTACTTACAAGCCCTATAAAGAACAACTTTGAAGAGCGAGACATGCAACACATGCTCCAGACAGAGAGGAAAACAATTAATTTACATTTCTTTTGGAGAGTTACTGTACAACACTAGAAGAACACTGCATTTTCTGTTGTAAATTGATGTAAGGTAACACCTAAGTTCTGCCACAGACACATTTTTCCTTTCTACCATGAAGATGTAAGCAGAGAGGTTTTTAATAATGCAAACTGCATACGTGCAGGTCTTCAGATCTTCATTTTAGTAAATCTGATCTGTTGTACTGGTGTCTAAAAGTCCCATCAGAAATCTCTAAACTAAAACATCAATGATAGGTCTTCTGTGATGTTAAACAGCCTTTGCTTACCAGCACTTCTCCACAGTCTCTTCTGACAGTATTATTATAATGGAGAAAAAGACAGAAAAATTCTCATAACACACCTAACAAAATGATTCAGAGATTTTTAAATCTACAAAGCAAGCCTGTTCTTCTCAACAACAAAAGGCAATAGTAGTGAAAGACATATATAAGGAAGCCTGGTTGAAGTTTAGTTAAGTGGAAAATTAAACCCTTTTACTTAGCTCCCTATTTCCTACTCCATGTTCAGCTTTCCGTCTGTTCTGTTGAAGTGAGTAACAGCAAGATGTAAAAAGAGCAGTCATATAAAAGAATTTTTTCAAAGGTCAGCATACTGCAGCACAACATAGACATTACAGAAGGAAGGAGAGCTGTTCCCATCCTTAAAAGAATTCCATGAGCATTCTGTTTTCATGAACTGCATGCCAGAAAAGGCCACCTCCATTGTCAAGGCAAAAGCTTTTGGTGCGTACAAAGACTGTCGAAGTTTTTCCAAAATCCTACCCTAATTCTCCATTTCAAAGATTACAAGTTTGTTTCACAGTGCTGTCTGGTGTTTTACAACCTAGGTTTTCTCATAAATTACTCCTCAGCTTTTAAATATGCATTGATTGTTTGGATTGTGAAAAGTTTGAAGAGCCCTCGGTAAGCAATCTTACTACTCTGTTTACATACGTTGGCATTGCTTAGTCTTAGGAGAAGGAGGGAGTATCTTTCAGGCTTCAGGAATGAAGCGTCACACAGAACATTTTAGGAAACATTCCTGTAAGGAATCTTTTCTTTGCATTTTCAACTTGCCCATCACTTTATTTTCCTCCTTTCCCTTTTGGCAAGGCTATCAGTCACTTTTGTTTAGGCTTGCAAAGAGATACTTCCCAGAAAAAGATTGTTCGACTGTTGAGAACACTGATCAACCCCTCAAAGCACACGAACTTCTAGAGGGGAATACTGCTTCTTAAAAGCTCACAGCACGGAGCCAAACGGTGAACATTTCACCCATTTTAGTTAAAAAGTAAAATTCAAGAAACATCAATAAGGAAAGAAGTCAGTTGCTATACATTTTGACATCTCCTTGTAGGTCTTTTACTGCATAAAAGCTGACATAGTGACAAACATTGCTAAGCCACAGCCTTCAAATTTTCAGCTCTCATCCCTTTGACAGCAAAACTCTGATTTCAGGATCTTAAATGGATTGATTTATATCCTAGAGCCATGAAAACATCTATTTTGAGTGAGGAGCAACTAAATAGAGCTTTCAAGCAGTTATTTCATAGTTAAAGCATGCAATTAGAACTATTTCCAACTCAAGAAGTTTCTACCATCAGACGCCTGATGTTAGTGTGAAACCTGCTTGGCTAGGAAGAGCTTTCAGCAGCCTCTCTCTATGGTTTAGAGTACAGCGGCACCTATCTATCCCAAGATTTAATATACTTCAATGTAAAAGTCAAAAGCACAAGGCTGGAGCGGGTTTGCAGGAAACCACTTCACAGCTTTGAGCTGGCCTTTTAAAACGCTCACGATTAATAACGAAAAAATAGAACCAAGTAAATACCAGTCGTAAATGCCACTAAGCTCTTAAGGAAATGGCACATTCTTTCCATATCATGTCTGCAAAAGCTTTTTAGTCCAATTATACTTTGTGTATTCCTGTGACTCCTTCCTCATCTGTTGAATGAGAAAACCATTCCTGCACGCAGTGTTCAAGCCCTATTGACAGGCTGACACACAGGAGCTGGACGCATATAATTCTGATGCACAGTGGAATTATTTGCATATTTTAAGAAGAAAGCCTGTAAAGATTTTAACAATGGACCTACAATTTATTGAACACAGCTACGTTTACAACTTCAGCGACTGGAAGACCCTGTAAGAAGAGCTCCAAAAGGCACAAAACGGCAACCCACGCCGATACTTCCACCGCCCGCTATTTCCAGCGCCTACCCCGAACATCTGCTTGACCTACTGTCAAGGTGTAACTTTTCGGAGCCGTTCCCCTCCCTCGTGGGCGGAGAGGAACCCAGGCACAATTCAATTCAGCAGCAGCAGCAGCCCCTTCCGTCAAACAAAGCCGGCCACAATCTTTATCGATAACGGCGATTCTTCTGCCTGCGCGCCAAGGCGGCGGGAAGCGTGGCCGTGAGGGGACCCCCGGCTCCCAGCTGCGACAGTCAGGCGGCAGCACAAGCCCCGTTCCAGCCACCCCGCGACCCTCGCTAGGGGCTTCGACCCCCTCACGCCCTTCCCGGCACCCCGCCCGAGCACCCGGCGCCCCTCCGGGCTCCGCACCGCCGCCGTGGTGGCTACCTTGCTCCCGCCGCCCTCTTCCCTCACATGCCGTCCTCACTACGGCCCCTTTCCTCACACGCCTTCCTGGCAGCACCCTGCGGCCCCCTCCCTCACACGCCCTCCTCGATACACCCCCTTTTTTTTCTCACGCGCCCCCCGCGGCAGCTTCTGGCCCCTTTTCTCCAGTGCCTTCCTCACTACAGCCCCTTCCCTCACACGCCCTCCTCGCCGCAACCCCTGCCCTCACACGCCCCCCGCGGCGGCGGCTCCCCACTGTCCGCCACCGCCTCTCTCTCTCCCCCACCCGCCTCACCTTGCTGCAGGTCCTGCTGGTCGTACCAGGGCTCATCCTCGCGGATCTCGAACTCCTCCACCAGGCTGTCGGCCAGCATCGCGCCCCTTCCCCTCACGGCGCGACGGCAGGACTAGGCGGCAGCGGCCACGCCGAGTCCCCTCGCGCCGAGCGACGGCGGGGCAGGGCAAGCCGGCAGTCGCTCCGCTCCTTAAAAGCCGCCTCCGGCCATTGCCGAGCGTTTCCGGACTTTGCCGAACCTCTCCCCCTTCTGGTCGGACTGCGCGGAGCTGCCGGCGGCAACGTGGCAAGCCAGAACCACCCACCCCCAGTCTCCCCGCGATTCAAACACAACACCCTCACCTCCCCAGCAGACAGCCAATGGGGATCGGCCCGCCGAGCAGATCGAAAGGAGCCTGCACCAATAGCAAAGCTAATTCCTATCAAGGTGCCAATGAGAGCGAAGAGGAGGTTGGCCCAGACTAATGATACCCCACCCAAAGGCAGCTGCGCAACCTCCCGTCAGAGGAGGTGGGTTAGTGGGTTTTGGCGGGGCGGTGGTTGCTTGGGCTGTGAGGGGTTAGTGGCGGGGAGTGGTTTCTGAGGGGTGTTGCGGTGGGTCTGCGGCGGAGCAGAGTGGGCACAGCGTGACTGACCGTATAGAGCGGGGTATTTGTTAGTTGTCCTGTGCTGGGAGCCCCTAGGGAATGCTGAGGGAACAGTCTCTGGAGGATTCGGCCCCCGAGTTGCGACTCTTCACCGGCGTCGCTTACAGGTGTGGGCCGCGTTCCTGTCGCCTCCCGTGGGAGCCTTGGCGCTGGAGCGCGGAAGGGGAGGGAGAGTGTGGCCCCGCTGGAGCATGCAGCGTGGCAGATGCCGTCACGTCTGAAAAGGGCCGTGTCCATCCCCGCGTTTCGCGTGTCGCCCGGGCGGTCACCGCTCGCCGTTGCCCCTTTTCCTTACATGGAAAAGGCAGCTGCGTCCCGTATGTGGGGAGCTGTCGAGGGAAAAGCAGCTTGATCTTCCCACCTGTAGCAGATTGCACCCCCACCCTTCGGCCCCTGAAGTTTCCGGAGTCCACCTGCCTTCCAGGGCTCAGCTTCACAGCGCTTGGGCGGCCGCACCAGCGCGGGGTTGGCGGGGCCGCGGCGCTGAGCCGGCGTCAGTCGTCCTCCGGGTGCTGCTCCCAGCGCTTTCTGTTTGCGTCTCCCGTCGCTTTCTGCAGCCTTTCCCTTTGGTACTACCCCTCAGGACCAGGAAAGCGTTTATTCTTACTTAATGTGGTTCAAGTCATGGAAGAAAGATGAGGAAGGTACCTGTGGCCGACCAGTTTGTCTGGACTGTGAGCATTAAACTGCAGTCTGGGGCACAGCACAGCATGATGACAGCTGCTGTTTTTCCTGTTAAATCTCTCCAGAATCTGCTTTTCTCCTGTAAACTCACATTCTAATTTCTTCTAAGTGGTTGTGATGGAGCTCTGGGAGGATAGATGCAATGCTATCCTGTGTCTCACTGGATCAGTCTGTTCTTTTGGCTCATCTCTGTTACCATAGTGGTAACCACTAGGCATTTCTGAAACTCATTTGCCTTCTGTGAGTCACAAAATGTCAACACCTGTGCTTTAACATACTCACTGTAAAGGCAGAGTATTAAGACGAAGGAAGGGATACTCATGCATGATTTCATTGTAGTACAATTAAAGAGCACATCTGGGAAGGGAAGTGTGGTACCTCAACTTCTGGTTGAACCTACTTCATACACAAGGTACAGGGCTGGATGTACCAATTAGGGTGAAGAGTTGTGTCAGATCCTGCCAATTAGTCATGCTACTAGGGGCCTGTTTACACATGGTTAGAAGGGCTTTGCTGAAGACATTTGAATTTCTTCTTATTTTAAAATTTGCTGAAGCTGGGAGACTTTGTGTGTGTAGGAAGGAATTGGAGCAAGCAGGATTTCAGAAACGACTGTTCGTTTGCTGGCAATGTTTTTGGTGGTCAGAGAATCCTAGAGAGAGTGTCCCAATTCTCCACTTGCAAACTCAGGCAGTGGGCTCTAGGAACACACAGATCAAATGTCTACCTTTCCAAGTCTCTAGTAAAGCACTTAATCATTAAGTGTATTTGTGAAGGCTTCAACTTGCATTTCTTGTCAATAACATACTTCAAGGACTTCCACAGTTAGTAATGTCAGACTGATTTTTAACAATAAACGTTTCAAATGGGCATTTCTTCAGCATCCTTCCTTTAGGTTTTGGGTTTCTCAGCAAAAGTTTGTAAAGCCAATCTTGAAACAGACATGCAAAATTCCATTACCTGAAAATGCAAGTGTCTGTAGCACTGTAAAATACAACCTCGAACATGCATATCACAATCATCTTCAAGCACCTGAAAATTGACTCAGGCTCTGACAAATAAGTTTGCTTTAGGAAAAATTCATTCAAGTAGTTTGTCAGTTTGGGCTTTTTTCTTACCTGTAAAGTGAAGTTAGTGAAGTTACCAACTCCACACACTTTCATATTAGAGCATCTTAAATACATACACAAAATGCATTTGTGTTTTAGTTGCTCTTCAAGGGTTTGTTTCCTGTGTTGGGGGAGAAGGTGTGTGCAGAAAAGTGTTGTTCCATTATCTGCCTTAGGCAGGATAGATGCTTCTCAAGCCCTTACCTGTTTTTGGCTTCTGCCTGGCCCTCACCTGGCGATTAGGAACTTGCCATCCTCCCTCACTGCAGCTTGTCTTCAGCCCCTTGGTAAACCACAGGAAGGCTGGAAACAGTCTTGGGTTTCATTTCCTGTTTCTTCCATGGTCATTGTTATGAGGAGTTCAGGCAGCTGCTTACAGGTCTGCTTATCAACCTGAACAAGCAGATATTCAAACAGTATCTTGATGGATGTTTGAAATTTGTGTTTAGGATAACATTTTTAATATGCAGAGGAGCAAAGTGTGAGCTATTGACAAAAAGCAGGTTGCAAAGCTCTGGAGCTCAGTGTGAGTAGCAAAGCTGAAATTTGAACCAGAAAGATGTAAGGATTAATAAAGCCTCAACTAAAAGCAGATACTTGGGGAAAATATATTTGGCTTATAGAATCGAGCTGACAGGACTATCTCTAGGTAGCCACTACTGTGCTTTAGAAGGCAGAAGTGTCATGATACTAGCTATTTTGTGGACTAATTTATACCAGACATGCTTAATTTAATTGCTAGATAGATGGGAAAAGTCAGCATCTTAAAATTGTTGGCTGTTTGGTATATTAAATGTCTCTATGTTCTTCGGCTACATCTCTCTTACTTGGGCATAGTTAAGATGCTGTACATGTGTAACTTGATAGATTTTACTCACAGTCTTCTATACAATTAAAATGTGTAAAGTATGAAAAGGCATTTTGATTGTTCTGTGCCTTCTACTCATTAATTTATTAGGTGAAAGTATTACTTCCATGGCTTAGTGACAATGAACATTGAAAACAGAAGGAGAAAACTTGGTACTTGTTTGAAAGAAATATTAATCTAAATGCATACTGCATTTGACATTCATAGCCACAGAATATGTAAGGATATGAATTGAGTCACTTAATTCCTACACAGTCCATAATTTTAAAACTATGTAGCTACTAAGAAAAATGTCAGATGCATGCAATTACTTAGAACTCTGCACCAAGACTAATATTTGTAGTAGCAGATTTTTACATTGAGTCTGTGCACCAGTTAAGAAGATTTCCTCTCATATTAAGAGATTCCTCTAATATTTTTTTCTACATATTCCATAGAATTTTAAGCAGTGCTTATATTTAGTATTGGCACTGACTTCTTAATGTTTTGCATCTATTCAGTTTTGTGCTCAGTATTGAATGACTCAGTAAAATCCATCTCTCTTCTCTTTACAAATAGAAGTAAGAATGAGGATATCTTCCTTCAAGAATCAATTTCTGCACCTTTGAGACAATCCCATCTCTTTTTAATTTGGAACGTTATTCTGCCAACTGTTGCCATTCTCTTTTGTTAACTTGCAGAAGTGGAGAGTTGTTCTTGTGGAAGATGAAGTTTGTTTGGGGAATTCATCCTAATGCTCTGGCATATTCCATGACTACGTTAGGTGCTGGGATGCTGAACAGTATCTTTAATTTCTACTACGTTAAGCTTTTCCTGAACCGATACAAAATTTCAGAGGCAGCATTTCATCAAGCACAGGTACTGTACACTGGAATACTCTGCTTATCCTGCTGTGCCCCATGTCTCTGTTACCATAACAGTGTCATTCCTTTTGCTTGCACATTAATTTTGGATGCATTGCACATAGTTATACCATAAAATAATTTTGAATTGAGTGAATCCATAAGCAGTTGATGGCACATGTAAAGCACATCCTCTACAGCCTTTAGACAAAATCTCCCAAAATGTAATGGCTGGGAAGGTTTTTACCTTTGATAGCTTGAAATAATGTTCTAAAGGAATCTTCCACCTGAGCTCTGCAGATGTGCTTGACATTAGTGCTTTCTGATGGACTGGTTAAGTACTTAAATACTGCCTTTATTCTGCAAGTCATTATCCACGTGAGCAACTCCTGTTGTAAACGGTCTCCTGGAAGTAATGGATCAGCTCATGTCTTGAATTACTTGCTGTGAAAATAATAGCTGGGCTTTGCAAGATGAAACCCCAGATACATAAGCTTCTTGAAAGAGTAAAGTCTTAGAGATGGTGAGTTATTTCACATGTAGTTGGGCATGTGCCTACTGTAAACCTCTAAATACCTTGGAAAAACTTGCTCTGGAGTCTGTTTTGACCTGAGAAGATTTTGTCTGTCTTTATTCTCTGCAGAGGAATCAGAGTGATGCTGAATTCTGTTGTGTTTCTTCCTTGCTTGCCACAGGTTGTGTTTCTGATATGGAATGCCATTAATGATCCTCTCTTTGGGTACATTCAGGATAACTCCAAGTTCACGTGCTGCTCGAGACGCCAAGTTTCAATTTTATATGGAGCTCCACTATATGCTTTAGCCTTTTTGCTGCCTTGGTTTCCTTGGAAACGTTATGAAGAAGGTGAGTGGCTAAGTGGCCTTCACCTCATTGTTGCCCTGTGTGCCTTTGACGGTTTGCTTACTTTTGTGCTTCTAGCGCAGTGTGCGCTCTTTGCAGAGATCTCAACAAGGCATGAAAGCAGACTTCAACTCATTAGATATAACCAAGTAGCAACGTTAATTGGATCAACAAGCATTCTCTTTTGTGGCCTCGTATCAGAGAACATGGAAAATTTTGCCTGTTTTCAGGCTTTTACTGTTTTGATCGCAGCGTTAGCAACAGCCTGTATGTGTTACACAGGCAAATACAGTACAAGTCAATACGAGCAGAGAGGGATTTGTACAGACAAGAGTCATCTGGAAAATGGTGATGGAGCTCTTTCCTGGTCCTCAGTAATTTCATTGACCAAACAGATTTTGACAGAGAAAAACTTCCTGTTTTTTGTAACTATGAACTTCTTCCAAGTCTTCCACTTAGCCTTCTGCAACAATTTTATGATGATCTTTGCGGATAATCTTATTCCTAAGGATGTCCTTTCCTCCTCCATAAGAAGTATCATGTATGGGGCGAGCTTTATCTGTCCTCAGGTAGGCAGTTACACTTCTTGTATTTCAAAAGATGCAAACGTGGTGTTTTGCTACTTTTCATTAGTTTAAGGTGTCCATTTTACATTGTTTATTGAAAAAATGCTGTATCCAGCATAAGCCATTGGCCATACTGAGAAAGAAATCTGGCTCACCAGTGCTCTGGCCAGCCAAGTCTAAGGGTAGGCTAGAGAGAACAGACAGGCAGGCTGGTAGGGTGTCTGTTGACAAGAATGTGAGATGCCAAGTATGCAAGGAGGTGAATGGTTTGTATCCTGCAGGGGCTGTAATACCTAACTATAGAGGAATGAAAAACATGGTCAAGATAAAAAGTTTCTAAACTTCTGAATTCTTTTCTCTTTGCTTTTGTTTTGTAACACATGAGTAAAGAATAATCTCTTCTTCAGGAGACATAAACTGCACAAAACACCAGAAAACTTAGTAGGTATTAAAAGTGTTGTCAAAATATGTGATATCTCAGTCATGGGAACCAAACAAAACTCTAAATATCTTCTTGTGGAGAATAATACAGTCCCATTTGTTTTGTTCTTTGCTGTCTTGGTCAACCACATCTACTGGGTAGAGAAAGATGTACTTTCAAGATCCCAAACAGGAACTGGGGGAGAAGTAATGAACTGGAAAAAAGGAAGAGATCCTAAATGAGTAATGTGTGGGAACAAGAAAATCAGCAAAAGCATGTTCCACACAATGTACTTATTTACATGGAATAAAATATGAATCCTGTTCATTCCTTCCTAACATCCACTGCTGAACCTTTAAGACTTTGGCTGCATTTACTTGTTGGATGATAGAATTCAGGATGCTCAAACTTTGAGTATTCTGACTTTCATCACAGGTGCTCTGATACTATCCAGAGTTTCTGAAAATCAGGCTGTTACATTCATCAAATTGTAATTAAGAAAAGACTGGATGAGGCACGTGGTGCCATGGTCTGGTTGACTGGATAGGGCTGGGTGCTAGGTTGGACTGGATGATTTTGGAGGTCTCTTCCAACCTGGTTGATTCTATGATTCTGTGATCCCCTTAATGTATTGACAAGGGGCGTCAAGTGGTGAAAAGTTACAGAGTGCCAAAGTATTTCAGTAATGGTTTTCAGTAAGTAAGATATAGAAGATACAAGAAAGTGCAACTAGAATTCACAGCTCAATTTCAGTTTCATTTTGGCATTTGCATACATAGTACACAAATCCCAAACATATCTTCTTTGTCCCATAGCTCCTAAATATCTGCAGCTTCAATTTCTATCCATACAGTGGGCTAATTCCTCCCCCCACCCTGTCACTTAAAGAGTTATCTGATCAACTTGGGAAATAAATTCAGAAACTAGAGAAGTTAGGAAAGGTGAAATAACTTTACACTCAATATACAGCAGTCACTTTTGTTGATTCCAGTCAGTGTGACAGTGTGAAGCAAATGATCTTTCAGAAAATGCATCTTGCTCTGCTCCCCAGAGACTCTTTGTCTCGAAGGTCACTGAACCGTGGAGAGTTTGCTGTGACCTTATTTTTCTCAGGTTTTGTCCTTCTGAGCTCAAGAATTCTCTGGTGGCAATGTCCTGAACTTCACTTACTGGAAAAGCACCCAACTCATGTCAAATAAAGCCCCGTGTTAGGAAGTGTGCTTCAGTAGCCTGTACTAACCTAGACTTCAGCTGCTGTCTTAGGTTTCCTTTAGTAGTGGGTCTGAAGAATAAGACCTGCTCACAAGGAAAATCTTGTTGCTGATACATAGGCAAACAAAATTAAATTTACTTCATTTATTATTTTGTTTCTAGAAATATGCAGTCTTAGAAACATGCAGGTAATGAAGAACTTTTCACATCATAAGTACTCCTTAGACAGTTATTTCTCAGTTATAAGGGAGACAAGGTCATGTTTTTTTTCCTAGCAGTCATTACATAATGCTTTCTGTTCCTAGTGTAAACACTTTGCTGCAAAATGCCTGAAAAGAACCAAGGGAGGAGAATGCTTAAGTTTCTTACAAACATTTTTTTTCTTCTATCAGCTTTCCACGTTTGTTTTACCTCCCTGATCATTGGTTTAAGTAGAAAACTTGAGCTTCTTTCAGCTAGGAAGTCTTTGTCTGACGGCAGCATCCCAGTTTTACTTGTTATGTTAAAACATTTAAACGTGGGAACAAATGTGCGAGGAGAATTCTTCATCTGAATATTACACTGCTCATCTCTGTAACACAGAAGGAAGGAGCAAATGTGTATCTGTGTTGAGCTTGTGAGTATTGTGTGTGACAGTGGTGAGAACCACAGACATGCAGACGGTGACACAGGCTCATGTAACAAAAAGAACATAATGCGTTGCAAAAGGTCCTATTGAAAGTGGAAAGTGAGGAACTATACAGGACAGTTTACACTTTGCTCACACTATAATCAGCACTTAGTACCATTTTCACGAGTTTGCATTTCGCTTGCTTCTTGTGTGGACTGCTGCTTGCTAAGATTGGTGGAATTAAAGTGCAGTCATACACACTGGCCAGTAGCATCTGTCTTTCTCTGCTTGCTGCTGGTGTCTCTTAACTGGCTTAGGTCAGCTGCCTTGGTGAGCTTGCTTTAACAACTTAAAAGTCATGCTTAATTTCTATAGATGTCAGTGAAAATAGTAATATTAATGGAAAATCAATTATTGAAAGTATTTTTGATCAGCAGTTAACATTCAAATGGCAAGACAGTTAAAATAGTGCATAGTTCTTTAAGGGATGTCAAGCATGAGCTCATGAACAGTAAGTGATAGTTGGGCAATGCAGGAAAGTGTTTTTCTCAGGATATAGTAGTTCTGGTTTTGAGTGAAAGGAGATCATTCTTACCTGTTAGGGGTATGATGGAATGAGCCAGTAGACACTTCTTTCTGTGCAGTGTCTTATGTTTTTATTTGGATTGAACTTTTTAGAAAGCATTGGGTTTGAGGTTTTTCCTTAAGTGGGTAGTAATAATGTATGTTTGGTCTGTGTTTTATAGCTTTCCTAAGGCTGAGGTATTGTACTACATGTTTTCATCATATATGTGTTTATTATCTTTCCAGTGCCTTGTTCTTCTCAGTCATGCTTCACTGAAGAAGTTGGGTTATTACAGAATCATCTTGTTTTCCTTTTACTTTGAAGGAGTAGCTGCTGCTGTTATGTTTGTTCTAGGGCCAGAACACTATTATCTGTTGGCATTTTATCTCACAACAAACATGTAAGTAAATACACTTCCCTACTCATAAGATTTTGCCACTGCTTTTGTGCTTTGCTTTTTCTTCTGTTTTACTTGTTAGAAAAGTTGAAACTCAAGGTCACTATTTCTCCTAGATTAGATTTTATTCTGATTCAGTTTTGAATTTGTTTCAAAAACAACCCCCCCAAAGCAGTAATTAAGGTTTGCAACCACTTTCCTCCAGCCACTTAACCTGCTTTAACAAAGGAAGCAGAATCTCTCCTCATCCACACAGACACAGAAGATCTCAGTAGAGGAACTCTTCAGAGACTGCTTGCTGGGAAAGCTCAGGCTTCTTTTTCTGTTGCATGAATGCTCATGTGTTGCTTTGCACAACAAAGTAGCACTAAGTCAGGACAACCATTACCAAGTCACATTTTCAGGGGTACTGGGTAAACAGGATGCCAAGAAGTAGTGTTTTTACAGAAGAACATTATGATACATGGAAAACCTTACTTTATTTTAAAGACCTGCTTGTATCAGAATATTCTTACAGCAGTTCATTGTTATTTCTTCATTTTCTATTCCATTGCTTCCTTTCTGTAAGTTCTTTACTACTGTTTTTTTCTTCATCTTCTTCTTTTTTCCCTCCCTATTATCACTTTTATTTTCAGTATTTCAGTCACGGGCTACTGTAACACTGAACTGTGTGAACAATAAATTGAATTTCATTACCTGCATGCATTAAATCATGAAGATACATTTTGATTTCCACAGGAAAAAATATTCTAAGGTACCTAAAGTCTGTATGTTTAATGTGCTAATTGTTCATAGCCTCTTGTAAGTAAAAGCTAATCATTCCCAAAATGTAATAGA
This sequence comes from Pogoniulus pusillus, assembly GCF_015220805.1. Lineage (NCBI taxonomy): Eukaryota > Metazoa > Chordata > Aves > Piciformes > Lybiidae > Pogoniulus > Pogoniulus pusillus. The sequence goes on along the minus strand of NC_087276.1, from coordinate 30,323,641 downwards.
AGATAGAAATCATAATAATTATCATTTCACTTAGCAGTTTGTTAGAATCCAGCTTTATGTCTGTGTATACAGAAGCATATATATTCAAGAAAAGACTGGCTGAGGCACTTAGTGCCATGGTCGAGTTGACTGGATAGGGCTGGGTGCTAGGTTGGACTGGATGATCTTTGAGGTCTCTTCCAGCCTGGTTGATTCTATGGTCATCTATGATCATCAATGTAAATACATACATAGGAATGCATATAAACTCTTACAGTGTTCTAATTCTTCCACTTTAAAGCCAGTCTTCTGTGTAGTTTTTCCAGTACTGCTCATGTCCTTTTCAGAATCCAGGAGGAACTTTTCAGTTTCTTTTTCCTCAGAGGTGTTTGTTTTCCCCATGTCCTTACAAATGCTGTTTTCTCATAATCTCAAGCAAATATTTCTGACCTTTTGCACCAGTCTCCAGGAAGAAAGCACCCACCTTTCAGGTTTGCACATCCATTTCTAATTAGCAAATAAGAACAGATCTAACAATGCTGTTCAAACAGATAAATAACCACCTTTTAAAGAACATCTTAGCTTTGTGTCTTCACAGACATATCACTGTTGGGATGTACTTATTAGAATGTCAGTTACAATTTCATTACAGAAGTATAAATAGGAACTATGAGCCACTAAAATCTATTGTCTTTCTTTAGGGTAATCGTCCAAGCTTCATTTAGTTTGTTCAATTTGCCTTTGGCAGACATTGTGGATGCAGATGTAATAAAGCACCAGCGGAGGTATGTCAGTAATTTGTTCTCCAAAGATCTGTTTGCCATGCTGCTCTCTTGTGAGTTAGATTATGCCACAGGAAAGACAATAAATGATCTTAGATCCTTGAAATGGAACACTTTGGGTAGGAACAATTCAGTGTAAAATAAGAACTTGAAGAAAGTTTCCCACTCTTTGTCACTAGAGTAATTGAAACAGATTATTAAGTAATTTTTTGTTTAATTATGCTACAGAGTAAGCCAAGTCCTCCAGTTTTCTCTGCCTTTATTTTTGTTAGCTTCAAATGAGTTATTTTGTAGCAATAGATACCTGCTGTCATTTAGACCATTTTCTGAACGTGGCCTTTCTAACATGGCAAAGGCAAAGAAAGGGTAGAAAGTTTTGCCTACGCCACTTTGGGTGCAAATTTCAAAGTCTAACAGGTTGCTTTTATGTCTCTGAAATAAAAGCTGATAAAACCTGCTGTGACATAGCATATTGGATTTTTATCGAGGTGCACATAAATTCCTTTTGCTTCTATTGGTGTTTATAAAGTACAGATTCAGTCCTAGCCACTGTATTAAAGGACTTGCTCCTCAAAAGTGAGAGCCATTGCTTTCATGAAGACAAAAAGCCTCCCTTTCTGGCCTTATGCATGTAAAGTCTTCAGCATTCTCCATGCACTGTTCAGTCTGCATTACCTTCAGCAGTTACTCAACGTGCACAAAGGTGGACTTGTACTCAAGTTATTTCAGAGCTGGAGCCAACCTCTGTGTGTACCCCAAAGGTTTATTACCTTTTTGCCCCACAATATTTAAATGTCACTGTGATAACTGATTTCTTTCTACAAGGTGTGAACTACAGAAGGCTAAGGATTGTCTTAGATTGCATTTGCATATTATCAGGATCTTTAAAATCACTCTTGTAATAATTGACTTAGTAGTTTCTGGTTTGCATTCATTTGGGTATTTTTCCCCCTACATATTTTAGATCACCCCTTTCCTCCATGGTTTTTGGTACCAATGCCTTATTTACCAAGCCTGCCCAATCTTTGGCTCCAATGCTTGTGGTTACAATTCTAAATCAATTTGGATACGAGAACCTGAATAATAAAGTTGCTCAACCTGATTCAAGGTGAGTTCAAAAGGAGTACTTTGAATCACAGAAGTAAATATGGAATCATCCTGTTACATAAAAGGCAAATTAACCTGCAATTAGTTTGCATCAACTGCATTTCAAAAATGAGGGCTTTGAAACTGTTTTCCAGATGTTTTTTTACCTGTGTAGAAATATTTTTCCAATACTAAGTTGTGTATTAAACAATGCACTTAAGGATCTCCAGCCACTTACAAAGAACAAATGATGGATTTCAGTAGGATAGATTTCAGTAGTTGACCATCTCCTGTTCTAGTGGAATAAAGTAAAAAATATTTGAAGCTACCTAATATCACTTAAGAGAAATGTTACCCTGGCTTCTGATTTATCTCATTAATGTACTTCCTTAAATATACAATCCTAGCATGCTTGCATTTGAGATACAGTTTTGTTTGAGAACAAGCAATATAATTACTGGAGGGAGGGAATTTGCTTCAAGTAGATGTGTAATTTTGTCTTCAAAACTACTTAACACTCTGATGCTAATGATTTCATTGCAGTCCCTGGAGACCTTAACACACAGTGTAAAGCTGTGGTTGCCAGTTAGCACATGGGAAATGTGGACTTCTATAAAACCCACTGAGCAGGGAGCCAGTACATTGAAAGGGTCACAGGCCACTTAACTTCTGACCACAGGAGGAAGTGGCAACCTAAGGAACAACTGAAGTCAGGACTAAAAGGCAAAAATCAGTCCTGATTAGGATTTGAGAGAACAACCTGAATAATCCTTAGAACAGATCACCCAAGTTTTGAGTAGAAACCTTAAAAAATAGATGGAAGACAACTGTATAGGAACTTTTGTGGACTGTTTGTGTCTCCTTGGGCTAGGAGAAGGTGTTGTGTTTGAGGAATTTTCTAAAATGAATGCCTGAGGAAAAGAATGACATAAAAGGACAAGAGATGATCTTCAGAAAAGCATCCTGGCACAAGCTGTGTGTGAGAATAGTCAATTTTATTGTAATGCATTTTGTGGATAGCCAGCCAGTGAGATGATGTGAAGAGGACATAAACATCATCATTATGTCAAATAAGATGAGTGATTTTTTTGCAAAACAGTGGTAGGTTGAATTGGATGTGGATATGAGAGGGATGAATATATTTATCTTGATGATTTAGAGAAATTCATATTTGAAACAAAACCTGCAGTTCTGATCCCTTTCAGTCAGAGAAATCACCCCTTTGGGAATGGATTTTAAATCACAGTAGTTATAAATACTTGTCTTCCCCCAGTAAGTAGCCTCTGGTCTGTATCAATAATAAATTTATTGCATGTAGAACTGAAATACTTTGAATGCTCAATCTCTAAAACCTCTATTTTCACTTGAGTCATGAGGAAATTTGATTTATTTTGCTAGGGCAAGGAGCAGCACAAAGGTACAAAGCTGAGGTCAGTTAATCAAAGAGCACCTGAAACATGCTACATATTTCTTTTGCCTATCCCTTCAAACATTTACTTTTGTCTCAGTGTGATTTCTTAGTCACAGCAATTTGGTTCCTTAGGAGCAATCCAGTTATCTCTTGCTTTTGCCTGTGGCATCAAAACTGAAGCTTGACTTCTACTATGAACAGAGTATCTCTCTTCCTGAAGTTGTCTTGCTTTTTGGTGTGACCTTTTTCTCACGTGAGGCCAGCCTATGAACTGTACACAATTCCATATGAGTCACACATGATTCTGTATGCACTAACATACACATTGTAGCCCATTTCTAGGGAATGTGGTCACTACAGATCAGTTAGGCATTTCATAGTGGAAGTTAGCTTAAGCATTTTTTAATATCCTTGAAATCCAAGCAATAGCTTGCAGAATGGAGTGGTCTGGGTTTGTTGTTGGAAGAGTTTTTCTCGTCTGGTCCATCATCTTAGCAGAGCATTACCTGCCTCTTATGGCTTGGCTTGGGTTTTTTGGGGGGGGGGGTTGTGATTCTCTGGTTTGCGTTGGTTCGGTTTTGGTTGTTTCCAGTCTGGTGCTGGCTTTTTGCTATGCTAAAGATACCTAGTTCCAAACCGCCCTCTTGTGGAGAGACACCGCAACTACAGCTAAATTCCTTCCGAGTGAAGTTATTGGACAGCAACCCTTCATTATTCATTGAAGGCATTTTAATCGCTTAATGCTTTCGTTTTCATCTTGAATTACTGGACTACATCACATTCTGCTCAGGGCACTGTTGGGGCTGTTCAGTGGCAGACTGCATGTTTTATTCCTGCCTGTGCAAAAAATACAGGTATGGAAATTTCTGAAGTTACTAGTTCAGCTGCTATTATAATGAAATCTGAGCTCTGCTCTTGATTTATCCCAGTCCCTTAATGAAATATTTTGCTATTCCATGTTTTGTGCTCTGTAGATATTTTTTATAACTCCTGCAGTAACTCAAGGTTTTACAGTACACTAGGTAATATTATTTTCTTAAACCAATATTGTTGCAGTGAAACCAGACCAGAATTGTACCAGTGTGAGTGATTCGTCACATGTTCTTTCTTCTTGTGTCCTTCCTGAAGTCCATGTACAGACTAAATAATTTCAGTTTTGAAAACTCTGATAGTCTTTAGTGTGCAGGCCAGGCCAAGTACAAACCCCAACAGTCCTCCTGTTAACTCTGTCTTAGTCCTGTTTTCATCCTTTGGTAAATAAGTAATTTGTCTGTGGCATCCCTGCTGACACTGCTTGTGCAGTTAACTCTTCTGATGGTGCGCATGATGTAGACCCTCATTTACTTGCAGGTGGATTGAAAGTGGAATTGAACACAGGCCAGTCAACAACACTCCAGTGGTAAAATACCGTTGCTGTCAATAATCAGCTGTGGACCAGTGACCTGCTAGTGACCACTTCCCCTCTTAAATGCAATTGCCCAAGTGATGAAGTAATTCACTTGGAAGCCTGTGCTTTCTGCTTTCTTGTGGAGCGTTAGTGTGTACATGACTTGAGACAAACTGTGGTCGCTCTGTGAGTCTGTGTACCTACTAAGGAACAAATCTGGGCTGTGTTGGAGGCTGCAGGCATTTTTCCTGTTAAATGCAGTGAGACATGAGTTGATTCTCTTCATTCAGAAAAAAAATCTTCGGTTTTATTCTAAAGCCTGCTTATGTTAATAAGAGGTTTTTTTCCCCACAGATTTCAAGGGTTTTGAATCATGTCCATAGCTGTTCTGTGAGTCTCCTATCTCATCCTTGAGTGCTAAAGGAAAAAAAAGTAGAAAATAACATAAACTGCCTCATGGAGAGAGAGTTCACTTAGGGGCTGTTTCTCAGCTTGAGTTGACTTTCCTGAGATTTAAGTAATTAGAATCCAATAATTGACAGAATGCCAGTAGATGATTCTAGCTGCTAGATGAGTGCATAAATGTATGCCTTGAGCTGTCAGAAACCATACTGTTCATAAAACAGAACTCTGTTAGCTCCTCTCTTTTCTTTTTTGAATCATATTTGGTGATGCTTTTATCTCTTGTTCCTTAGAGAAGTTTTAGATGAGGAAATGCCATGCATCACTGTGATGTACAGTGTTAAGAAGAGTGTTAACTTCACATGCATTCTTTGTATGCCTTATAGTATCTTGTAATCATTTCTTTTAAAACAAGGCTCGATATTTCAAGCAGCCCTTTGCACCATACCTGAATTTTGTGCATTAACAATGACTTCCACCTAGCACCCAGCAACTCTAACAGCACACTAGTGGATAGCTAGTAGCACAGATTTTACATTGGCCAAAATCATTTCCTAGGAGAATGTTTGCTTACAGTTTCTGCTTTTATTTCGCTCCCAGATTTTTAAGTCCTACTCAACCTGCTTTGTTCTGTAATTGAATTATATTGCTTAAATTCATTTCTACATTACATAATGCAGGCATGTACTAAAGTAGTGAGCAGGGGTTCTTAGAGTATTAAAATTAACTTTGTGTGCTAATTAGCTAATTTCCTTCCAGCTATTATGAAAGGAAAATAGGTAGTTGTATTTAGAACTGAAAATCAAACTGAAGTATATTTGATATCTATTTCTTTTCTTTAGAATTGCATGTGCACAGTGACATTTTATGTGTGTATCATGTGAGTGCTTCTGGAAGAATTTGTTGTGAGTTGACCACAAAAGTTAAGCTTCTTCATGGTGAAAGCTGTGTTTTCATCTTCTGTACCAGTTTGTTTTCAGGTCTTCATGATGCCATGTTCTATTTGGTCTGCCTGGTTCCACTTTGCGTTGCAGTCATACAGATCCTGGCCTGGACTCCCTTTTCAATCCAGAACAGCCATCTGACAGCTGTGCACTAACTACCTAACAGCTGGCCAGCAAATCTGCTGAACTGTACCACAGAAGAGTTACTGTATTGCCATGTGAAAAGTCAAAACTGCATTAACTGGACATTAAATCAAGCACAGTCTGAGCCATTCGAAACGAAGTTGCATTCTTCAGTCTCTATAGACTGTAACACAGATCATATTCAGCCTTTATGCTGAGCCTACACAGACTTCAGTTGTTTGCCTTGAATGGGCTTCATTCTTAATTACTAAATAAAGTCATTTCTAGTATATACTGATCACTGTTAACTCTTCTGAAGAATGGATATGGCAGATGGCATGGAGGAATCCCAACCCAGCACCTGGAATGCAAAGGAACTGTACTTTCTTAAGCTTGCTGAGAGACGGTGGATTAACTGTGCCATTCTGATGGCAGATCTCTGAAGTCAATTTTGAAGAGCCCGGTGGACATCCCTCATGGATGGCAGGGAGATGGAGTGAAAAATTTAGTTGGTGTCTAGCTGAACAATATCAAGACAAACCTGACAGCTACCACAGGAAGAGCCAGGAGTAATTAACTAATCTCTAGAAGTCAGTGTAAGGCTAAAGAAGAATATTTCAGAACTGTTCCAAATAAAGTGTTGCTGGATATGGACAAAAGCCACATGTGTCCTCACAGGCTTCCCAGTGTCTCTCCTTGGTGGTAGGTAGGTGCAGTTTTTGGCATTAAAAGGGAAAAATATTTCAAAAGTACCACATTGTACTAAGTGGCTAAGTGCAGGGTTCTGCACTTTGGCCACAACAACCCCAAGCAGCAATACAGGCTGGGGACAGAGTGGCTGGAGGGCAGCCAGGAAGAAAGGGACCTGGGGTGCTGGTAGAGAGCAGCTGGAGATGAGCCAGCAGTGTGCCCAGGTGGCCAGGAGAGCCAGTGGCATCCTGGCTTGGATCATGAACAGTGTGGCCAGTAGGATATGGGAGGTTATTCTTCCCCTCTACTCAGCACTGGTCAGGCCACACCTTGAGTGCTGTGTCCAGTTCTGGGCTCCTCAATTTAAGAGAGATGCTGATATACTGCAACCTGTCCAGAGAAGGGCAACAAAGTTGATGAGGGGCCTGGAACACAAACCCTATGAGGAGAGGCTGAGGGAGCTGGGGGTGTGCAGCCTGCAGAAGAGGAGGCTTCATTGCTGTCTATAATTACCTGAAAGGAGGTTGTAGCCAGGTGGGGATCAGATTCTTCTTCCAGGCAACCAGGAACAGAACAAGGGGATATAGTCCGAAGACGTACCAGGGGAGGTCTAAGTTGGATGTCAGGAGGAAGTTGTTGGCAGAGAGAGTGATTGGCATTGGAATGAGCTGCCCAGGGAGGTGGTGGAGTCACCATCCCTGGAGGTGCTCAAGAAAAGACTGGATGGGATACTTAGTGCCATGATCTAGTTGATAGGTTGGACTGGATAGTCTTGGAAGTCTCTTCCAATCTGTTTGATTCTGTGATTGTTAGTGCTTCATACATTGTGATAAGAGAAGTGTTCAGTTACTTGGACAATCCTAAGCACACACCATTAAATCAAACTCTTGCCTTGTTTAGTAGGGTTGCATTGGTGAACTCATTTTGTGTGCTGAGAGCTGAATTCCTGATTAATTCTTACCAAGATCCTTTCAGTCAAGCTTTTAAATGGATCCTGTGGTTTTCATATTTTTTTCTGACACAATTTCAGAAATGCTGAATCCTTTATTTACATGCAACACGCTGCAACAACACGTTAGCATGTTTACAGCACTCCTCTTTAATAAATACTTACTCCTCCAGAGTATCCAGCATGCCATTGTGTAATGGTAGATAGCTTATGTGTGACATAATCACGGCATTTTTGTTCCTTGTTTTGCCTGAGCAAACACAATTTTAGAAGCACCTTTCTTTCAGAGTGCCAGTCACTTGATAGTATGCAGTCTCAAGTTGTGCCAGGGGAAGTATAGGCTGGATGTTAGGAGGAAGTTCTTCACAGAGAGAGTGATTGGCATTGGAATGGGCTGCCCAGGGAGGTGGTGGAGGCACCATCCCTGGAGGTGTTCAAGAGAAGGCTGGATGAGGCACTTGGTGCCATGGTGTAGCTGACTGGATAGGGCTGGGTGCTAGGTTGGACTGGATGATCTTGGAGGTCTCTTCCAACCTGGTTGATTCTATGATTCTGTAAGAAGATGAACCACATGTATCCCAGGTTTAACATGGTGAGCAAGCTCAAGTCAAAGGCTCTGCATGTATGTGTAACCTGGAAAAGAAAAGAGTGCAAGAAGTTGCCCTGCATTTTGGTGGACACTGGCAAAATGTAATAAAGAGGACGGAGTTTTGAATTACTGATGTTGAAAAAAGTCTTTTTTGCCTCCATTTTTAAGTTAGCAGAGAAAAAAACAACCTCTTTTCCTTGCCTTTTTTGAGGTACAAAATGCTTTCAAAGTGATGAGTGAAAGAGTTGGATACAGTTGTTAAATATTTAGAAATCCAAACGAACTCTTTGATAGGAATATGAAGATTTATGTTAAAAAGTAAGCAGCCAGAAGTGTGATGAAGTTCTAAGTTGTGTTATCTGGTTTTTATCTCTGTTTTGTCAGAGATACCATTATTCATTTGCATTGTACATGCTAATAACATTAAGTACACATACTGGTGTCACTTATATTTACACAGCCAGAGAGTATTTACACAAATAGCAGAACAGATTTGGCCTCTGTGTTTAGATTCTGAATTTTAAAAGATTTGCTGTATTGTATGTATGAATTGTGTGCCTGGAAGGCAAAAGCAGCAGAAGCTAAAGGAATTTAACATAATCTTTAATTCAATTTAACTTTTTTGTTCTCTAGGAAATGTTTGGTAAAAATACCATTTAATTTTCCAAATAAGAAGGGAGAAAGGAGTGATATAGCTGCAGGCACAGTTTGAAATAGCCTCTTTAGAATTCAGAAAGGAAAAGTAACCAGTCAAAGGATTTCTAAACAAGACAGCCTTAAGCTTTGGGAGGTTAACTGTGGAGAATAAACTAGTTTAAGAGAATAAGTCTGACCCATCCAATACAAATTATTTCATATGTAAAATATTAATAATGTTGCACATTTATTATTTATTCTTTTCCCATTTGGCTGTCCCATTTCTCTTGCTTGGAAGAGTGGGGAAGAAAGTGTCTTTCATCACACCAATTGTCAATTCAAAAAGAGAACTGGAAAACTGCTTTAAATTCAGGTGGTAATCGTAGCACAAGAATATTGTTGGCGGTATGTGATGATTGACATTGCTTATTCTCCCTTTCTCTGACACCCACTAAACTTTGTTATCCTCTGCTAAACCTCCATGATTTGTTTTGGCCATGAATCAAGTAAAAGATGATCAAAGGCAAAAGTTCAGTGTCTTGCAACAGCTGGTTTGGCTGCTTTCTCTCCTTGTTAGCTAATAGTATCTGAGCCTGGAGTCCTGCTGCTGGAAAAATGCCCCAATTTAATCTTGATAATTTAAGAGTGGCTAAAATAATCTCATGACTGATAGAGAGAATTTAAGTGTATAGATAATATAAAATAGGAAATGCTGTGATAGCTTCAGAGAACAAGAAATTTGATGCTTGAATTCCATTCTTGGTCTCTATAAATTCTGTGAATGTAGATTTTAATAGACTGAATGAATTGTACTTATGGAAAATCAATAGGTAAAAAGTGCCTGCTAGACTTGAAAGGATGCTATCGAGTAGACACTGAAGAAGGTTAGCCAGATACAATAATATATGGTTAGTTACAGAGTGAAGACATGGAATAAATGACAACAAAGCATTTTGAGTAGGAAAAACATATTTACATCTTGCAGAGCTTACAGGCCTGCCTCTGTTCTCATCTTGTACAAAATGACCTCCCTAGTCTCCTGCTGTGCTGACTTTGGAACTGCTTAGTAATTTATGAAGGTACTCTGTTGACATGGCGAGTAGGATGTTTACATTTGAATACGGTTGTACAGCTTAATGGCTGCTGTCAGGAAAGTAAAGCAGGAAGGGGAAGAAACAGTTAAGATAAGTCACAGATACTTCTGAGCTCTTTCTTACAGAATGAAGCCAGCGGAGGAGGAGGCTCTGTAGTAGAGCAGTGCCTACAGTCAAAAGAATTCTAGCTGGCTTTGTATAGGAACATACAGCTGAGACTGGAGGGGAGTTGTCTTAGAGACCTGGCCTGACCCATAGCTGGGCTTCCTGGGTTGCCTTTAGGGCAGAGGATTTTAGATAGGTATCTATATTTATCCTAAAGGTATTTATCTGAAAGACTTCTTTCTGGTAAAAACTCTTTAACTACTGTTTAAATAACAGAAAGGAAAGTTGGGGTTTTGCTGTACTCAGCTGGGGAAGTGCAGATTTACATGTCAGAATGTGAGCCCTGCTCCAGAAGACCAAGCTCCTTGTGATCACCACAAAGCAAATGTTGGCTGTTAAAATCCTCAGGTATGTTTTGGAGCTTTTGGCCTTGGGTTTTCAATTGATGATAGAAATTTTCCATCAAGAGAAAGAAGAAATACAATCTAAATAGTTGAGGAGAAAACAGGGAAAAAAGGTTGTGTTTTTTTTTTTTTTCTGGGAATCCTCTTCCAGTACAGGAATTGCTGAGAACAAAGTAAGCATACACTTACACTGAGATTGCCCAGAAGTTGGTTACAGTTCCACCAGCCTATATGCAAATGACAATACATCAAAATTAATACCTGAATATGCATGGATTGTGTCTTCTTTGCAGCCTGTCAAGAGAAAAATCTGCTTAGTATACAACTACTACAGCAGAATATTAATGACAAATGCAATACTGGGCAGGAACTCTGAAAAATGTCATTAAAATGTCTCCAGGTTGTATACTAACAATGCAAAGACAAAAGCTGGCCTGTTTATGAGTTTGGGGTTTTTTGGTATGCAATTCATTATCTGTGTTTCACATGTAAGAAAATGAAGACATGTTTTCCTGTGAATGTGTAACTAACCTGAAGCAATTGGCATACATGTTGTAGGCAGGTGGCTGTTCTGAAAGCAGCAAATTCAGCTTTTGTCATTTTGGATTTTGATTATAAAGCTGACTTATTCCTTGAGGGGGGGGGGGGGGGAAGCTAATCTATCTTTACAGACAAGATCATACATAGAAAGAAGAGTCTTAATCTCAAACCAAATAAAAATAGACCAAAAAGGCATCTTAGCCCATCTAGCTATTGCAGGGAAAAAAATACCTCCATGTGGAAAACTGTCTAGAGCTCTTGTGTCAAAAACTTTCCTCAAGGGGGTTAAACATCAGGGAGTATTAACTGAACAGAAAAATCCTCTGGCAATACTCTGTTGTCGCTCTGGTTTTGCTGATTTGCTATGATAAGCAGGGTTGGATGTGAGTAGTGTTTGATGAGAAGATCTTCCAGGTAGAAGCCAGGGTCCTGTGGTGGTCTGACTTCTAACTGTCGTCCTTACTAAGAGATGCAGGGGTTAGACTCCAACCTTTCCAGTCTGATCAGAAGGAAAGGTACCAATTGCTTGTGGCTGTTAAGAAACATTTTTTTAAGATTAGAACTGGTAGCCCTGCTGCCATATGCTCAGCTGGAAGTTGATCAATGAAATAGGCTTTGTCTGTATTTTCTTTCCGTATTATACAGTATTCCTCGCCACAAACTGCCACAAACAATCTATGTGTGCTACAACTGTAGTGCCTAACCCAAACCCACAGCAACTACAGCTTTTGCTCTGGCAAAAGCAAATGCCAAAAGATGCTTATTCAGTTGACCTGTCCCAGATTAAAATATTTTGATAATCTCTTATCTGTTCATAGAATCAGCCAGGTTGGAAGAGACCTCCAAGCTCATCCAGCCCAACCTAGCACCCAGCCCTGGCCAACCAACCAGACCATGGCACTAAGTGCCTCATCCAGGCTTGGCTTCAACACCTCCAGGGATGGCAACTCCGCCACCTCCCTGGGCAGCCCATTCCAATGCCAATCACTCTTCTCTGACAACAACTTCCTCCTAACATCCAGCCTAGACCTCCCCTGGCACAGCTTGAGACTCTCTCCCCTTCTTCTGTTGCTGCTTGCCTGGCAGAAGAGCCCAACTCCACCTGGCTACAGCCTCCCTGCAGGTAGTTGTAGACAGCAGTGAGGTCCCCCCTGAGCCTCCTCTTCTGCAGGCTGCACACCCCCAGCTCCCTCAGCCTCTCCTCACAGGGTTTGTGCTCCAGGCCCCTCCCCAGCCTTGCTGCCCTTCTCTGGACACCTTCCAGCACCTCAACATCTCTCTTGAATTGAGGAGCCCAGAACTGGACACAGCACTCAAGGTGTGGCCTGATATGTGACTCAGTGTGATGTGGCTGAGGGAGCTGGGGTTGTTTAGCCCGGAGGAGGCTCAGGTTGTAGCCTTCCTCTGTACAGTTTTAGTTGTGTTAATGACACTGTGCTAACATCCGGTTTTGATCTCCCCTCTGCCAGTTCACACCCACTACTCCTCACGGTCATTACGAGACCTTGTCAATAGTCCCTCCCCAGCTTTCCTGCTTGTGTTTTTCTTTATTTTACTGATCTCGGCACCACCTCCATGCTCGCTGACCTCCAGTGCCTGTGTACTTGTAAGACCTCGCTAGTGCTAACGTCGCTCGCGTTGAGTGAACTGCTTTCGCCTCGCAGCGTTCACAGCGCTAGCAGCCGAGAAAGCATCGAACTGCGGAACTCCTCCCAGCCTCTTGAGCCATAGTTAAGGGCCAGGTACAAAGGCTTGGGCGCTCCTCCGGGCTGACACACAGCCGAACCGCCAGGGCGGCGCCACCGAGGCTCTGGGGCAGCTCTGGGGCAGCGCCGCCGCCAGCGCCGCCTCCCCCGCAGCCCCGCGCGCAGGGCGGCCGCGCACGCGCAGCCCGGGTGACAGGGCGGCGCCGGGCACGTGCGCGCCCTGAGGGAGCCGGCGCGAGCCCCCGTGAGGGGGGTGCCGCTGCCTGCCCCCTCACGCACCAGCGGCCGCCGGCGGCCGGAGCGCGAAGGACGGAGGCGCTCGACGCTGCCGCCCTGTCCTCTCCGGGTTTGAAAGCAGCGCCCGGCGGGGCGGCCCGTGCCGCGCCATGGCCCCGCCCGCCCTGGGATTGGCGAGAGAAAGGGAGGGAGCGGGGACGCGCTAGGCCCCGGCGTGTCGCAGCGGAGCCGTCCGGCCGGCCCCAGCTGCCGCGGTGCCGCGCGTTCCGCCCTGAGCCTCTGTGCGGGCCCCGGAGGGAAGCCGAACTGAGCGAGTTGCGTGCTGCCGGCGCCGCTGCTGCCATGGAGAGGAGAGGCGGCGGCATTGGGAGGGGGTAACTCCGTGCCTCTTCCCCCGATGAGACTGTGGCTGGGCTGGCTGGGCTACTACACTCTGTTCCTGTGGGTGCTAAGGTGGAGGATGTGGTCTGGCCCTGCCAGGTACCTGAGGAGTCCTTTATCCAGGTCCCTCTACGCGAATATGATGGGCAGCCACAGCCAGCCAGCCCCGGGCGCCAGGGAGAACCATCAGGTACAGCCCCAGAGCCAGCCGTCCTTCCCGCCCCTCCCCTCCCCCACCTCGCCTGCTTTCCCCGTGCGCGGCGGGGCCGAGCGGGGGCTTCCCGGCGCTGGCAGGCACGGAGGCTCCCTCTTTCGCGGGGACAGTGGGCGGGGGGTATGTGTGTATGGTGTCCTCGTCCCGAGACGCTCCGAGGTTACTGGCCGCCGCGGAGGAGAGGGGAGTGGGGAACCATGGTTCGGGCTGAGGGGGGCACCGGGCCGGGCAGCGCCAGACAAAGAGAGGGAGCAGCTCGGTCCTCCCGGTGAGAAAGTTGACGCGTGCCCTCCGTGTGAAATACGTCCGGGAGCCTGCTGGGGAGGTAAGGTGAGGTACAGGGGCTGGAGAGCCGCAGGGGAAAGGTAGTCGGGATTGGATGCCGGCGAAGAGTGATGTGTGCTTGGGTGTTCGCCGCGGGAGGGTCACTGAAGCAAGTCCCGCGGTGACGGCAGGTTGGGGAACTAGCGCGGTGTCCCGAGAGCGATGAGGCATCGGGTTAGGTGTCAGCTTCTGAGAGATGGAGACCTTCCCTTCGCGGTTTGCCTGGTGAGCTCTCTGAGTACACTTGTATTAAGTTTTCAGGCGGTGTTGCATGGGATGGGTTTGTAATCACAGGCGTTTTAAGGCAATACTGAAGTGTTTAGAGGGAAATAAAAAGAAGAAGAGTAACTGTGAAACTGAAGCTCACAGGCCTTGGAGCAGTAGTAGACGGCAAACTGGAAATGAGTTTGCAATGTGATATGACTGCAGTAAAAGGTTAGTGCTGTATTTGGGCAGTGTAGGCACGTGGATGCCACTTTGTGGAGAAGTTGGGGACTATAGCCATGCAAAACATGAGTTATGTGATGTGTTTGCATTTGGAATCTGTTCAAATCTGCGTTTTACCAAAGTCTGACAGGGATTCAGGAGGGCCAATGACAGCTCTTACTGATGGAGAAAGATTCTAAGTAACATGTAGAGAACCAAGTTAATGAAGATGTAGCATAAATACTTGAGTACTGCTGTACCAAAGAACATAATCATCCACCATAATTCTTTCCGCTGATCCATTGCTGGAGCTGTTTTAGTGCGCGGAGTGGACACTGACACCCAGAATCTTGCTAATGGATGAATGTGTTACTGGTGTTTCCTGAATGTTGGCTGCTCTTTGGATCATTCAGTACTTAAGTACAAAGAGCAGCAGACTTTACCTTTACAGAAAGAACTTCTGGCAAACAAAGAAAATCTGAAAGTCTCCTGTGCTGTTAAAAGCTGTAGTAGAAAGACCAGGGAAGGGTGTTATAGAGATGATTAAGGTGGATGGTCTGCAGCGAATGCTCTCCGTTTCTGGTTTCTTTGATCTAGATTTTTAAGCCAAAAGAATTAATTATTTAGTAAGTTCAGTAAGATTTATGAATATGGAGTTCGTGGAGCTACTTAGAAGTAAGGATTGTGTATTGAGGCCCCTGGCATTTTCACTCGGTGGTTTTACTGACTTCATTAGTTTTACACAATTTAAAAGAACATTTTTTCCTTTCACTAGAATTAAGTAAGAGTTATCAGTAATTAATTTTTTTATTAAAACAAAAGTATTTTCATATTTTTGTTCTATAGTTTTTCTATTGTTGTGCTGTAGGAGATTGGTGTGCTCTGTCATGAAACTGAAAAGGGCACTTCATATATTGTATATGGAGGAAAACAAAAGCAGTTTCTGTTCTGAGCAAATAGTTCCAGAATTAAGCTGATTTTCACCAGTTTTGTCATTTGAAATTTAGATTGGTTTTATCCTGTGTTGCTGCTTGCTGTTTGTTGTGGTTTGTTTTCTTTTTTTCCCTGTGGTTTGTTAGCATGTCAGTTATTCACTAGTGTTATATAGATTGTTTCCATTAGTCTTTCTGGAAGCAAGCCTCTCAGTGTTCACCATCATCATTCTACCAATGCTTATGCCAGGATTTGAAAGCCTTAAAGGCAAGACTTGTAGGACTATAGGTTTCTATGGCCATATCCTGAAACGACAGGTGACAGTTCAGTGCAGAAGTGAGAGATGTAAGCTCGGGTACAGCATATGTGTAGTCATATTGTTTGTGAAACAAAGCCTGTGTTTCCCAAAGCTTTGATACAGTTTGGATGGGTACATTTTCTTCTGTCAGATCATGTAAGCCACTCCAGATCTGTCCAGTGTAGTGTGACAGCAGCCTCATGAATGAACCTGAGACGTGCCCCAGCCTACTTCTCAGATCCTTGGGATTGTTTGCTTCTGCCAGGCTCCTGAAATTGACTTATTACATATATGGACGACGTACAAAGGTAGCTGCTGTAGTCGTTTTTAAAGACTTACTGAGGAGTTGTTTTGGGAGTCACTGGGCTATGCTGATTTATTTAACTAGCACTGTACTGCAGTGAGGAAAGTCCTAAACTGGTAAAAAAATAGTCTTGGGTATCCCTGTGCCAGGCTCCATGGTGTGGTACAGACTTGCACAAGGTTTGATTTTTAGAGGAAGGGGTCACTTGTGCTACCTATGGGTGTGTTTGGCAGAGCCTAGTTCTGCCCAGTGTGCAAGTAGTGTTTAGAATAAAACTAAAGAGGCATGTGTTTGTTTCTTACCTGAAGGGTCATGACATCCCTTGCTGCTTTGTGTCAGTGTTTGCTGGAATCCCTGTGTACGAATCTGACATAGTGATCTTGGTGCAGCAGTCTGCTCCCCTCTGCCTGTTTGCACTGTTACTGTGCAGCAGCGGGACACCAGAGTAAGAATCTTGTCCTGTTATTTGTGTTCCAGTAGCGACTGGAAATCCCATTGTGCTGAATAGTGTGTAAACATGCAGTAAGTGATGGTGCCAAATGTCAAAGGATCAGGATATGAATATACATTTTGCCTAGTGTGTCTGTCGAGTGGATCTTAGCTGTTCAGTTACCCAGCTGATCATTTATTGTCCTTCTGCATGCATTTTTACAAGATTCCTTTAAAAACTCAGTTTTTCTTGTAATGTGTTTGTACCTCCCTCTTTGCCCAATACATGTATGGAGTCAGGTTAAGGAGCATTATTGCAAAATCTAAGGGAGAGACAGAGAATATTAGCTGTGAGGGATAATTCTTGATGTTAGAAAGCAGATGCAAAGACTTTAGAGATTCAAAGGGCTGACATAAGTGTAAGAGTAAAAAATAAAACCCAAGTTTTTTGTAAGTTCTGCATACTGTGTGGCCGTTTTAGCTTGACTCTGCAGCCTAACAATGAGCAACCTTCTGAATTTTTTTGTCATTGCTGACATTCCAGAATGCTGGAGCACTAGAGTGTTAAAGAAGGAGTTTAGATATGCCTTACATATGGATAATAAAGCATTGTAGGTTATTGTATAGTTTGGTACTTTTCTGGATAGATTTGATATCAGAAAGTAGTTTTTGTTTTCTTCATTCTCAGTTGAACAATAGCTTGCATATCAGAGTGAGTTTAGTTTGTGCAAGAGTTCTTGTTAGCAGATAACACAAGGTGGAAGGAATCATTCACCTGTTTTAGCTCAGGTGTTGGGTCCTAGCAATACAAAATTGCAGAACTGCTTTTCAGTGGATACTGATGACTTTTAGGTGTGGGAACCTGCTCCTTTGTTCAGTAGAGATGCCGGGAGGCAGCTTCATAGGCATAACTGTTTCAGAGGACTTGTGGACCTGCTTGTTGGTGTTGTTAAATGGAGAAATATAGTTTGGCATTGCTGTAAAACAGCCAAACTGTGGTCTAACATATTGACTGGATTCTTTATTTCCTTTCCTGGAAAAGTACTACAAATGCCTTTTTTGGTTTCTTTTCAGAGGATGCCTAGAGAAACGTTGAGAGTGAGTTGGGAGGCGGAAAACAATGCTCTCTCACTTCATACTGTTTTATCAGTGTGGTGCTGTTCCAAAAAGGACCCGTGTTAGCTTTCTAGAGAATGTACTTTGTGGAATTCTTCAAAGTACAGGGTAATCATTAAGAGAAAAAAAGGAAAAGCATTATTTCTTGGCTAGTAATTTGTTCTCACTCAATTACAATTCACATCTAAGTTAAATTAATCCTGAAATTTGTTGAAAAGACTGTAGTAAAAACTGAGTGTTTATAGTTACAGAAACTGCTAACAGCCCTCCATGTACTCAGTTTGTTTTGACTAATGCTGATTTTATTTTGCTGAGCTTTTTAATAATTCTTTATCTCTTTCTCTAGTGGTATGTCTGCAACACAGAACAGTTGTCTGAATCCCTTCAGCCTATTTTTGTCCAGAGTTACCTTGACCAAGGAACACAGATCTTCTTAAACAACAGCATTGAGAAATCAGGCTGGCTGTTTATCCAGCTCTATCACTCTTTTGTGTCCTCAATTTTCAGCCTCTTTATGTCTAGAACATCTATCAATGGGTAAGTGAAGGGTCAATCTTATGTAAGTTAAATACAGTTTGGATTTGAAGTTTTCGCATGTTCAGCCCTACCCCTTGATCTTGAGCTTTTCTTAAGTGCGTAGTTTTCCCTTCCCCAGTCTGAACAGATCTGAAATGCCCTTCTGTGCTCCTCATGCTCAGCCCTCTTAATTGAAGAACACCATTTCCAGTAGGGGGGGGGACAGAGGAGGTAATTGTGCTTAATAAGAGACAATTAGTGGACTCTAATTGTATTTTATAACCATTACTTGGATTAAGTTCCTTCTGTAAGAGCATGTTCTCTGTGTGTTAGACAATGTATCTCTCTGCTTTCTTCCCCTGCCCTGCCCTTGCATCTTGTTACACTTACCTGATTTGTCCACCACCCTCACCTCTAAACGTACTTTCTACTTCTGCAGAGTCTAATGTGAGGATAATAGCTGCCTACTAAGGGTAGAAAAGTAATTTTCCCCCCCTTAGTTTCTAACCAGATGACTTTATGTGCTTCCCTGTGGTGTTCTTAGTTACTTTTAGCTTTATATAAAGGTCCCTTTGGTCTCCTCGTCTTCCTTTCACTTCCATTTTTTTCAAAGGCTCTCCAGTGCTTTGAATAACATCTCACAGTGCTGTTAGGAATAATGGATATGAGCCAATTATACAGCGTGGACTGACACAAGTGTGCTGCAAGGGGGCTTTACTTAAATTGACTGTATTCTGTTTGCTTTTATACCTTTAATATCCTGCTTTAGTTTCTTTTGTCGTCGCTTTGTATATCCTGTCCTTATTGTTTGTTTGTTTGTTTGTTGCCCTTTTTTCCCCTAGTATAGTCAGTCTTTCCTAGACTGCCTTCTTTTCACACTATTTTATTCTTTCCTTCTTTTTATCTTTGTTTACCTTTTTTTTTTTCTCCTGGAACATAAAATATTTCTGTTCGTTGTCTTTAATTTTAACGTGCTATCCAGCATCAGTTTCAAGAACGGTATTTGTCTGCCTTCAGTCTATTACTGACCAGTTCTTTTTCCTCTGCTTGTTTTCCTAATTCTTTCATCTTTGGAATTCTGCAGTGACAGCTGAAATCTGTCACTGTGTAGTCTTCAAACAGTTACGGGCGGGTATGTCACTGACTTGAGCCATAAGGAATCCCACTGTCACCTCTACCCAATTCCTTAATGAGTTGCCTATTTTCTATTCCACAGCTCTTCATGTTGAATGCAGGACAGCAACAAAAGCCCTTGTAACATACAACTGAAAAAATCTCGTTTGCTTCTCCAGCAGTGTTACCCTCATCCTTTTTTAAAGAATCCGTTCCCTGGCTTCCCTTCTAGCTCCACATCCTATTCCTTGTTCATTGTGCAGATTTCCCTGTTTGCAGCCATTTTATTTCTTTTGGTATTTTATCCCCCGTTTATTTTTTTTAAGATAGGTGTCAGAGATACAAATCTGCAAATATGACAAGTAAGATTTGGCCTTTATCTTTTTCTCTTTCTCTCCTCCTCCTCCCCCCCTTTTTTTTTAATGACATATTTTTCTTGAGCTGCACCCCACGAGCTCTTCCTTACCTAATCAAATTGCTCCTAAGTCCTAACCACCATAACTGCGTGGTGCTATGTGGGTTTGATCTCTGACAAGTGCAAGGCAAGTTGAACTGGATTTAAAATTTATCTGAGCAGTGACCTTGTCTACCTTTGTGTGTGACTGGTTGCTGCCAAAGCATGTTCTAAATGACTTCATTGTCCTTCTGTTTGTATAAAACTGGCCATTTCTCATTTTTACGTTTCAGACTGCTGGGAAGGGGCTCAATGTTTGTGTTTTCCCCAGAACAATTTCAAAGACTGCTTAAAATTAACCCAGAATGGAAATCCCACAGACTTCTCGATTTAGGGGCTGGGGATGGAGAAGTCACTAAAGTCATGAGTCCTCACTTTGAAGAAATCTATGCCACTGAATTGTCTGAAACTATGATATGGCAGCTTCAGAAGAAGAAATACAGGTATTGTACTGAATCCTTCCTACATCCTTTATATCAGATGTTACAGCAAAGTAATCTGTTTGTAATATGTAATGAAACTTCAGTGTATTCGGTCACTTCCTCTATCATTTGGTCGTTATGGAAAAGGTTAACCCTTACAAAAGCAGGAAAACAATCACATCTGATGTTCCCTTTTACCAGTGCTTTAGTTATGTGGCTGTGCCTTGTTATTACCAGTTAAGACAAAATTAGCAACAGCCTATTTGTCCAAGAAGTCTCAACTAATGAAGTGTTTTTCTTCATAGCTTGCATAAATTGCTTTGATGAAAGGAGTCAGGAAGATGAAATTCAGATGAGTGGTCTAATTGAACAGTCCAAAATTGTAAGACGAAGACACTGGTACTGCAGAGAAAGCAAACTGAATTCTGGCAATAGGGATACCCTGATAGTTTGTCTGTCTAATTCCACCATACAGGTGACTGTGTAAGGATTCTTTTGCTCTTGCTCCTGCTGTTGAAATTGAATAATATTCAGTAACAAAAACCTCAGTACTTCCAGATCTTTGCTCTTAATGTCATGATAGCTCCTGGATGTTCTTGCAGGCTGCAGATCCAGTCTTGTTGAGTAATAGTATTTTAGTTGCTGTATCCCTAGAGTTCAACCCAAAGGATGAAGTAACTGAATCTCTGTCCTTCACCTATCTTTAAGTGGAAGCATAACAGCTACTTTGCAATCTAGGTTCGTATGCTGGTAAATCAGCATGGATAGAACACAGCAAGCCATTAATCCTGTTTCAGCTTTGTGGTTCCATAAGAAGTATCTTCAGTTTTGTTCTAGGGTGACATGTTTTTTTAGTACTTGTGGGTTTTATTTCCTTCATTTGGGGATTATAAGGCAGTATAAAGGTTTGTATGGCTGGAAATGCAGCCATGCCCATTGCTGATTGATTTTTTTTCTTTTCTGAAAGACCAGCTTATGTTTAACAAACATATATTCTGAACTCGGCTTCTGTTTAGCCAGCTGCATCTCTTTCTCTCCATTTTAGGGTGCTTGGTATAAATGAATGGCAAAACATAGGATTTCAATATGATGTTATCAGCTGTTTGAATTTGCTGGATCGCTGTGATCAACCACTGACTGTATTAAAAGATATTAGAAGTGTACTGGAGCCAACTAGAGGCAGAGTCATTCTAGCACTAGTTCTGCCATTTCACCCCTATGTGGAAAATGGTAAGTACACAGATTCATGGCTTTTTAGGCAGGTGAAAAATAGTTTTTGTGGCTTCCTTCCTCTTAGGAAAAATCTTTAGCATTCCAAATACCAGCAGTGTCTTTCAAGTCTTTCACTGGCATATTAGAAGCAGAAATAGAGAAATCTTTTGTGTGGCTTTTTTGTTTGTGTGCCTGTGTCACTGAGTTTTGCAATAGCTGTATAGCTGCACCCACCATCTACTTCTCTGTTTCTTGTTGGGTAATGACATGGCAGATCACGTGCACCTTCCTGGCTCAGCTGGGGGTAGATAAATTAAGGAAGAAACTGCTCGAAGTCTGCTTGTATCCTTCACCATTAATCTCCTACAGTATGCTGGGAGGAGAAGAGATCATTACATTTATGAATCTCAAGGGACTTGAAACCTGTTCTGTGATTGTTGAACTCAGTCATTCCTACTTGTTGAAAGTTGAAATCTATTGCAAGATGTCTTGTAAACCAAACATCTTGTTTATGGTGGTGACTTGCAGATTAGTCACTTTTAAAGCAGTTTTGTTTCCTTAACATGTTCCAAAACTTAAATGTATTCAGTTTGTCTGTTTACCACTATCATGGATATGGGTCCATATAAACATCTCCAAAATAAGGAAGCTATCTGTCATTCCACTGAAACTTTCTCAGTTGGAATCTACTTAACTGTAGTCTAAAGAAATAGACAGCAATCTGCCAGACTGCCCCCATGATATACAAATGATGTTAGATTTTCAGTGCTTTCATGATGCACTTTTTAAAGTGTGAGGTATGCACATATATAAAGTGTACTTGGAACATTCGAAGAGGAGAACATTTCAGGACTCGGGTAACTTCTTGTAGCAGTTGATTAAAAAAATAGTTTGGACCTATTTAGAGAAATTTTTGAACTTTAGAGGAAAGTAAGGTGTTTGAGCAGTGTATTGATCAGCTCCCAGAAATGGAGGCATTTCAGTCAAAACTAGGTATTTGGATTATTACACTAATGTAGCAGGAGGCTAATTGTGGAAATTATGTGAACAACATTAAATTTGCTGTAAAGAGGGCAGACAAAGCAAGGTGGAGAAGGTAAAATCTATTTCTATGCTTACTGTTTCTGGCGCTACAGTGACACCTAGAGTCCAAAAAAGCTTCATCAGAGATTCATTCTAGGGCTGTTCAGTTTAATCAACACACACATTGTATATGTCTAGATTTGGCAAGTAAGGTGTTAGACTAGTCACGTCAGAACATGTTAACATGAGTAAAACCAGAACTGCACCTATGAAATAGGTTTATTTTTAGTTGCTGCTAATTATCATACATCTTTCACAAATGCTCAATTGATGTAAATTCATGTAAGAAGAAAGACACAGAATTAAATCTAAACTGAAACACAAAACTTCTGTGAAGCATCAACAGTTATCTTGTGAAAGATGAAGCCTTTCCCCACAGTTCTTACTCCGTTTTTCAGTCTGAGAGAATATATAACATAGATGTAATGTACAATGTGCTTGGGCTTGGTGATTTGTTGAGAAAATACTCTCAATGAACACTGTCTTTCAAGGTTTCCCCTTCACTTTTTAAAGTAAGGAGGTCTGTGACGAAGCGTGACTTCTTCACGTGCCCCTTTGCTGGCATGAGAAACATTGAACAAATCAACTGCTGCACGTGCTCATCTGTTCTGATAAACAGTGTTATCAGTGTCATCTTCCACATCATCCTAGGAGAAAAATGTCAAAGTATTTCATTACTGATGCGATTTTTATTTTATTTTTTATTTCCTTTTTGAGGCAAACTCCATCCCTTTACTGTTTCAGTAAACTATTCTCAGCAGTTTTTCAGTTGCTTTTGTCCATGAGAACATCTACAGGATTCAAAACCTACTTCTTTTCCTCTTGGCTTTTCCTAATCTCCAGAAAGCACAGAGGCAGTAAAACACCCCTCATTTTCATTTTGTTCATATCTGATGCTCAAACTGTGGACCAGGTCATGTCAGCAGGGACTTGAAGTCTTTAAAAGGATAATTACAGAGGAAAAATATTGGGGCTGTATGGAAATAAAAGAAATAAAAACGTGTAGAGGAGAAGTATTTGACTTTGTTCTACGTTTCTTTGGGTTTCTCCTTTCATCTTTGAAGTGGTACAGTCCGTGCTCAGAATAGGAAAGAATTTTTACTGTTTCTTAAGAAAAGCAACATTTTTGAAGCAGATTTTTATGTCCTTTTCTTTGCTTGCAACTACAAATGACTTTGTAAAGTTGGGCTTTGGGTTTGGTTTTTTTTTTGTGACTTGACATATGCAAAACATGTCCTGTGGTCACATAAGACCTACTGGTATAAATCTGTAATGGTGAAGTAAGTTGTATGGCTTTGCTCAGTCATGTTGAATGTTTAGCTTAGACTCTGTAAGTTGAAGGAGGGAGAAGAATCAGTAAGAATGTTGTGGAGCTCTTAGAGCAGTTTTGGTGTGTTTCTGTCACAAAGCTGTCTTGGACTAAGGGAGCAAGAGGAGCTACAATAGAAATGTTATTCAAAAATGAACTCCTAATGGCTCTATGCATTTACCAACCAATTTGGGACCACTTGTTGAGACCTCTTCTTGGCAAAATACAAATTTCTGCACATCTTAGTTTTAAAGGTACTTACATACATTCTATAAGGTATATACTACCATATATATATCTATATGTATCATCATTTAGAGTGCTTCTCAGTGTCCAAATGCTTTCTTTAGACCTTTGTTTTAAAAAGTACTCTTAAAAACTGTCAGATCCTCTTTTCCCCAGACATTTCAGTACTCGTAGACAGATACTTACAGGCTGCCAATGCTCAGCATACCTCTGCTTTTGAAGTTCTTGGGCAATTGCTTGAAAAATTTTCCGCCCGCTCCTGATTTTCTGTCAATTATTTAAAATGCTTTAAGTCAGTGTTACACATGAAGTTGGGGGAAGCACATTTGTCTACCTTTTATAATTCTGTTGTTTGAGTTTTTCCCCTTGGATGTGTTTGGGAATGCTACTCAACACTTTAATAAACATATGGTTTGGCAGGCAGAAGGGTTTTAAATTATGCTAATATTGCAACTCTCAACATAACTCCCTTATTTAATGGATAGTTAAAGATATTCTGATTTTTTTTTTAATTCAAAGATACTTGGTGATTGATGTTCTTAACAGACTTGTTTTAAACACCAGAGCTTACCCAAATGCACCAATTAAACAAAATTACTAGAAAAACTTACTCTTTTTCTAAGTTCCAATGAAATTTGCTTTAAAATCTAAAAGAATCTGTACATTAGAGATGGTCTTTACTTCATTCTGTATCAAACTTGTTAAAAATAAATTAACTTAATAATTAACAAGTTTTGTACTAACGAAGCCTTAACAGCTCTGAAGGTCTCTTTAACTGAAACATCAATTAGCCGTAAAATCAATGCCCAGCATACTTAATGATAGGGGAAAAAAAGGCAAGCAAAGTGATAACATACACAGTCCTCTGTTCCTGAGTTTTCATTCCCACTTTTCTTTAGCAGCTTTGGTTTTAGCTGGAGGGAAGGATAATAAGAAAATATTAAAACAAGATTAGCAACTAAGTGCTGAGATAGCAGAATAGTTAAAAGTGTTTTGCTTTTATAACATACAACAGCTTGTAGATGGAAGTCTTCCATTAGATCAGCTTCTACCATTAGAAAAGACAGATTTTTAGGCATGTAAGGGCCTTTTACAGCTTCCTGTAGTTGATGTTGCAGGTATTTTTAGCTTTCAGTATGGTGGGGCCTGCCTGAACCACTACCCAATGGCATCATAGAGGGCAGTTTTTCACCTGAAAGCTTGATTAATTTTTCCCATTATACTTCTTCACCCAGTTTAAAGAAAAGCAAAAATCAAAGACAGTGTCCTGTGCTTATGCTTAGACAGTGATTGTTACAGCAAAGAACTGTTTTACCATACCACTCAGGACTGTGAAGTCCTTGTTCTCGTGTCAAATCTCATTATTATGGAAGGACTCCAGTTGCAGTTTGGGGTGTTTGTTTTTTACTAAACATTAATTTTGGCCTATATTTTTAAAAGCCCAATAGTTAGGTAATTTTTATCCAGTACATATTAATGTGTTTGCTTTCTATAAGCATGACAATTCTTAGTCATTCTTCTGTCCACGTATCAAATACGAATAGGATTTCATTACACAAGCCAAGCCAGTCCGCAGTAACTTTACTGCAGCTCACAAATACTTTGACATTAGTTTCCAGTAAAAGTAATTTAAATTTAATCTATAAAGTTCATGCCTTAGAATGGTAATTCCTAGTTTTATTTTTTGAGTGTACCTAGATCATCCCCAACTTGCTGGTTAATAATTTTTTATGATTTTGACTTTTAAACACTTTTTCTGTTAAGCAGTTTACTGAAAAATAGAAACTGGTTGCTATTGAGAATACAGGTATGTGCCACACATGTGTGCAGCATATGAACTTCAGCCAGCCACCTCTTAAAACCTTAAGCATAAAAGTTGAGGAATTGAAGAATGTGGCTTTATTCTCCTTACGGAGATGATAAAAATGGCTTAGATGTACGAAATGAACAAAATCAGAAAAATCACTTTGAGCCTACCTTGTAGACTACAAAGAATGTGAATACAGTAGTGCTGTATAGAAACAGTGAGGAGGAGATGATGATCATGAAGATGAAGGTGAGCTTTCCATTGCTTTGCTGCTCCTCTGTTCCTTTATTAAAAGTGAGTGTTCATTAGAATAAAGGACAGTTCTTCCAATTCACATAATTTTCCTGAAGATTCTCAACTCCAGCCCCTTTCCTCTGAGGAATTAAAAGACTTGACACCCAGCAATATTTTCTGGTTCATTTTCAGCCTACATTCCATAGTGAGATTAATTTTCTCTTCTTTCCCTGAATGTTTTCAAGGGCAATAGAGACTTGTTATTTGTGACTGTGAACCCTTCCCTTAGGGGTAGACAGCAATAAGAGTCCAATTTTCTGCCCTTATAAAGGGGTACCTGAATAAAATTTACAAGGTTTGGTTCAGAAGCGCAGTTAGATAGGAAGAAAGGAATATGGGGAAGTAGTAATCCAGCTAAGTTGTGGGGATCTTAATCTGAAATGTAGCTAAATGAAGTATCACTGCTTTCTTAACTAGAAGGCAAACTGGAACTAAAACTTTGCTCTCAAGTTGGCACAGTGAATCCCTGATTCTGAGGCCTATGTACTCTGTGGCTTCTATTTCCACTCAATGTCAGTTTCTGTACTTCTCATTTTTCTGGTGATACTTCCTTTCTGATAGCCACCAAAGTCCTTATGCAAGAGGATGTAGACTATGGTCAGATAACTTGAGTACAACAATTATTTCTTTTTTACAATTCTAGTCTCACTTGTGTCATGTGACAGACCATTCTAATTAGCAAACAAGATTAAGAAGCTTATTTGTAGAATCCTTCCATGCTTTAACTATTAATATTTTAATACAGTCATATTACTCCTAACTGTTTTGTGGGTCTCTCCATCTGTTTACACTCCTGAGTGTGTAAACAAAGACAATAGTTAGGAAATATAATTTCTTTCAAGATGCTTCATTAAGAAGGAATGATGAACTGACCTCTTTTTGTGAGTAGTGTTCCACCTCCTGTTTGTTTAGAATAGGGTGAACTTGAATCTGCAAATGCTACTCCACAGATATAAACGGCATTGTCGTATACAGACAGATCATTGATCTGAAGAGAAATGTTATTTTTTGATGAAAAATGTACTTTGTACTTCTGATGATCTCTGCACCCAGGAGTACACAGATCCTCATGTTTATTAGTTAAAAAGCGAAACCATAGAACTTGGGGCAGGGATGAGGAGCATCCAGAGGTGGAGAAGGTACACATTAGGAACGCAGTGTGCGTGGTGGAGTCAGCTTCCTGAGATCTGGGTTGTGTTACAGTGACTTGGCAGATGTCTACGCCTGTTGAGAATAAAGAATTGGTGATGTGAGGAACAGTTAAGAAGCAAGGCACCATCTGAAAACAAAATAAGCTACTTCTGGTTTGTTTGGGAAAAGGTGGCAGGAGAGAAGGAAAATAACTGTTTCAGACCTGCAATTTTTAAGACCGTTTCCAGCAGGCTTTTCTTTAGGTTAATTCCTACAGCTTGCTCAGGAGTTCATGTTTTACTGTGTAGTAACATGCTTAGGTTGCTATTTTCAAAGAAAGGTTCATATGTCTAAAATAAAGTGAATGTCTCCTCAGGCACTGGAGAAGTGTCTGATGGCAGGCAGTGGAAATGTCATAAATGGAGACATTTATAATTTAGCAATTTCATAACATTGATTAGAATTCCTAATAGTTCCTAGACATTCTTCTCTGTCATCACATATATTGAATCTGGGTTTCTAAGGGTAATAATATTGCTTGTTAGTTCTGACATTTAGCAATGTGTGCAGAGAAAACAGGAAGGTTAATCAGAGAAGAGAATTCTAATTAAGGAACTGAAATGTAAGATTCAATATGACTGGATTGAGAGATTTTTCTTAAGTCCTTATTGAGATACATAATTTAAATACTGGTTTAGTATATTTAGAACTATAGAATCATTAAGCCTCCAAGATGCTGAGTCCAAACATTTAATTTTATTCAAATGAAATGCTTATTTATTTAAACAATGGAACTGAAGCTATTGCAGTGAAAAGAGAGGTGGTAGCTTAACAGTATCCCTGCCTGCTTTCTAGATGAAAACCCAACAAACTGAAATCTCTTAACCTGCTGCTGATACACAGTTTATATGCCTGACCATGGTGGGCAGTTGGTGATGTCCCTTCATTTTTCTTACTGTTCTGTCGACTGAATCCAAATAGATACGGTTGTCTGTTCCTTCTACAGGAATAAAAGGCACTTCTGCTTCTGTGTCAGATTGACACCAAAGCTGCTGTATAGCAGCTACAGCAGTCTGAAGGTTGTAGTAATACTGGTGCACATGCACACTGCGTGGTGGAAGATGGTAGCTTTTGCTTCTGCAGTTGATCCCCATTTCTTTTCCACCCTGCTCCAGGGCTCTGGGTGGCCCTGTAGAGCAGAGCACAGCTCCATGGCTTCAGTTCATGTAAACACTGTCTGCTGAACTTCCCAAGCCTTCCTCTCAAACACGCTGTGCTGAAACCGTGTTGCTGCTGTCAGAGCATTCTTTGCAGGGAAATGCAGTAGGGTTTGAGGCAGAAGCCACTGGTTACAGGAGCATTTCAGGCTTTTGGAAGAAAAAGCACTTGCTAACAATTGTTTAATTTGTAAGTTGTATGAAGGCAGCAGAAATTAGCTCAGCAAAAGTTTTTACTGCTCTTGTTTTGTAGCTCTGTCACCAATCATAACCACAACATTTTCTGCCTCAGCTGATATTACTTGGGAAAATGTAAGAAGCTTTAGAAGGTCTTACCTGCACTGTACAGAATCCACTCGAATGCCAGCATTAGAATGTTTTTTAAGTTGCTGGAAGCTGCCATTTCTTATATCTCTCTGGAAATGATTCTGCTCAAAGGAAGAGGAACTTAGGAAATCTCTGAAATTGCAGAATGCTCTGAGTCACAAGATTTAGAACTTCCTATTTAGAGGGGTGTTTACTGTTGCATTTACATTATTTCATTGGATCTAACAAGCCACAACACATTTTCCAGATGGCTGCAAGCATTCAGCTTCTTAATTTTATATGACCTTAAGCTGTCTTTTACTATATCAGCTAGTAGGTGGCTTCTGGAGGAACAAAGATTCTGTAGCCATCCATTATGATGTGGTGCTCTGCTGATGGAAGAGTCACAGCAAATCATAATTTTCAACTTTCTGGCTCTATTTACTGTACTAGTTAGAGGCCAGCTTTCACCAGAGAATTTTGTAATGCTAGAAAAGCATTTTATAAAGCTAGAAAAGATCTTCCCTAGTCTGTCCATGTCTGTTGAACACCAGTCTCACCAGTGGAAGTTACTTTTCAGCTAGTCTTGAAAGTCCTAGTTAAAAATTTAACCAAAGGCAACCTTAAAAAGGAGCTGCTTCTGAACAGGAGGCAGAAACTGGAACAGATCTTGCAACAGCACTACGAATGGCTTATCAACAACCTGCTTGGAGTGGACCATAATCTGTGTAACTTGCTTTCAGTAAGAAAATGCAACTCAGTGTAAGTTTTCTGTATGATCTAAGCAAAACTGTTTTGTTTTCTCAGTAGGTGGCAAGTGGGAAAAGCCCTCAGAAGTTTTGGAAATCAAAGGGCACACTTGGGAAGAACAGGTGAATAGCCTGCCAGAAGTTTTCAGTAAAGCTGGGTTTGCCATAGAGGCTTTCACCAGACTGCCATACCTATGTGAAGGTGATATGTATAATGACTACTATGTACTAGATGATGCTGTCTTCGTCCTCAAGCCAGTGTAAGTGTGTATGAAGTACATCTCCACAGTCTAACCCAAGAAGCAGCCTCTGAAAGAGGAGCTTGATTTATGGTTACTTAAAGGGTGGGAGTTTGGGAGTTGCCATGCTTAAATAAATACCATGTAAGAAATTTAAAGGCCAAAACACTAATGTATTTCTTTGTAGTGTGATTAGGAAAAGAAGGGTTGTTTTTTAAATGGACTCTTAAGTTGAGAATTTCTTTTTTACCAGCTCTTAAACCAACAACAGATTCTCCAGTCTGGCAGTAATGGGGGATTTTTTTTATGCTTACCTGCAACAGGGATCAGATGCAAACAAAAGCAATAGTCCTAATAATGATGAAGCTGATACAGTGTGAACTGTTGTTAAAGACATCAAATGAAATCTGGCAATAAAGTTATCCATTCAGTTCAAGCCTGTTGAATATAAGCTGTTGAAATGGATATTCTTCCATGCTAAATTACTTTCTTACTGTCATTCTTCACATGTTTTTAATCATGCTAATAAACTTTTTTTGAGATGACTTTTTGCATTAACTTTTGTGTTCATTGTTTGGAACCATAGCCATGCTTGCCTGCAGCAGCAGCTGTGTTGTGAATCAAACTCTTAGTAGCAGCCAACCTTGTATTTATTTAAGCAGCATTTAAGTATTGTTTAAAGAGATAACAGTCCACAAAAAATGTACAGCTTTTGGTTGGGTTTCCTTCACATTCCTCTCAAAGCCTCATCAATCCTTCTAGCTTGTGCATATGCCATTTTCCAGCTGAAGGAGTTGCAGCAGCACTTGCCAAAGCTGCACTTTAACCGATGGGTTTGATAACAAACTTTCTAAGCAAGCTGTTCTCAGAAGTGTTCTACTTAAAAGACTTGGTAGCAGTTTCTTGCAAATGTTGTGAGTCAAACTGCCCCCGAGGGTGGGGATCTGATTTAAAAAGTTTTGCTAGCTTGTGATAGTTTATTTTCTTCAGGAACACTAAATAAATGCTGTTTCTTTTAAGATGTTTTGCTTAGAAAACTGTGTAATATGGACAAGTTGTACTTACTGGTGGCATTGTCAGTACAGACCTGGCAGGCGGATGCTTTGCACATCAGCTTGTGTATCAGCCCTTCTACCACAGGGGCTTTAGCTGTTTGGCCTGTCTGACTGCAGCACATATTTCACACTCATGGATTACCTGTGCAGTAGTGTCCATGGTTAAGTCTACCCCTTGATCTCAAACCCATCTCAGTGTCATACCCCTTGCTTGATGGCTTGGTGTGGGCCCACCAGGCTAGAAATCATTCACCCTTACATTTGCAGTCCACATCCACGTGCAGCTTGATCTACTTGCTGGTTGTTGTGATATTCTTCAGTGGTTCAACTCTTAGATACATGGGTGTTCGGAGGACATACCCTGACCACCAACTTCTCTACTCAAGCAGCACTGTCTTGCCACAATTTGGCTGCCCAGATGGGTTTACCTCTGCAATGCCAGCTGTTTTCCTTCCATTGCTGCAGCCACCTCCACAAAGCATTTGCCATCATCCAGGAGTCTGTACATTGGACACTTTTCTTGCTCAGCACTATCTAAGCCAGTTGGATGCTTTCACCTCTGCAAACTGACTCAGTTCACCTTCTCCCTCAGCAGCACGTGGGACTCCATACAGCAGCCTTCCACCTGCTGTGCTTTCCCACAGTGGGGCAGGACCTGACAGTGAACAGGGCAGATCATTTTTCAGTATCTGGCAATTTGTTTTGTGGGGGAGCCTCCTCAGCACATGTCACCTCCACTTCCTCTGGTGATATCCCAATCTCTCTGGCAGCCTTCTGGCCAATTTGTGATGACTTCTAAGATTCCTGGATGGTTGAGGCTCCCTGTCTGAGTCTGTTGCATTATCCTTGTGATTCACTTACTCCACATAGCATCAGTTGTGTGATGGGTAGAGAAACTTCTACCCTTGAACATCCAGCCCAGCACTGGCAGTCAGGGTGCTAGGAGGAGCTGTGTTTCAGTACCAATCACCTCTGAGACATACCACTTCATGGCCTTTGACTACAGCTTGTTACTGGAGCTCCATCTCAAACCCAACCCAAGCAGTAACCCTCACCCTAAATCTAACTGTAATATAAGCCTGGTAGCCCTAACCCAAACCCTAATGCTAACCACCCCAAATCCTAAGCATAAGCATAACCCCTAACTCTGACACTAAGCCTAACACTATCCCCTAACTAACCCTTGATCCTAACCCTAAGCATTAAGAGTGTGTTTATGAGTAGTTAGTGTCTACTTGTACAGCTCATGCAGAGAAACTTGAGTCCAGTACTTGATTAAATTGCCTGAAATGCTTTTAAGATGTCATCCCAGGGGACAGGTGCTTATTGCAAATCCAGTGTCCAGATTCATTAGTGCAGGGCTTGGGGCACCTGCTTTGCCCCTCTGTTGTCCCTGTTCTGCTGTGGCTGGCACTGTGAAAGTTGCACCTTGGTGTTCTTAGTGACGAGTAGTACTTTGCCCTGGAGAGTAACTAAACTATCTGTTCTGTCGAGGTGGCACTGGATGTGTTTCGTCACAGGAAAAGAGAGATGCTGTTGCAAAGGGATGATTTAGTTGGAAACTTTCAAAGTTGGAACAACATCTCACAGAAACCGCAGCCCCTTTTGCTGGGTATCCCAGGTACAGTCGGTTCCTATTCCACCCCGAAGAGTCTATGGCCACCTGCCCGTGCTCAGGTGGGGACATGGGGGCAGCAGGGTGCTGTGCAGCACCAGCCCGGCCCTCTGTGTTTCCCCAGGCAACTCACTGAGCTGTCTTCACCTCTGGAGGAGAAGCATCGGATTCTGCCTGCTGCGAGCGTCCCTCAGCCCTGGGCCCCTCAGCAGAGAAGACTTCCCTCCCCCTGGCCGGAGGCTGGGTTTTGCTGGGCAGACACCCGAGGCTGTGGGGCGGTGCTGGCCCCAGTCCCTGCCCCTGCTCTGGGGTCCCTGGCTGGAGCCGCCCAGCGCACTGCACTGCACTGCAAGCACGGGGAAGGAGGCGCACGGCAGAGGCAGGTAAAAGGCTGTGGGGTCCTGGCTGTGCGCAGGAACCACCATCTCTTCTCTTCTGCCCCCTCCTTGTTTCCCTCTCCTTTGGCAGCCTGAACTCTCAACCTGAGGGTTCCCTCACTGCATGTAGGGCTTTTGTTGAGAGATGCTGAGAACCCAGCTGCAAGGGGGAGGATGGGCACTGGCAGTGCAAGGGTTTATCAGCAAGACTTCTGATTAGAGGGTTAGCTTTCTGGTTATCAAGCTTCAGATAAGGCCGCGGCTGCGTCGGGGCAAGTGATCAAATGTCTAGGATTTCTGTAGGTGGAAGAGTGGCTCTTTAGGGAGCAAGAGGAGAAGGCAATCTAGTTCCTCATAACGGGAAAGCTCTGCAAGGGTGACAGATCTGAGCACAGCATGTGCTGCCATGGTGCAAGGAACCAGGGATATCCTGGATGGAATCTGCAAGAAATCTCCATAGGGTGATTCTGGGTTGTCTAAAAGCTTCAGTTAATGTGTGCAAGCAGTCTAGTTCCACTGCAAAAGGAGCTGCTTCATCCTGCAGATCATTTTATCAAGCAAGGCTGTTTCATAGCAAACTTTTTCTGCACCTGCTCATTGTCCACTGGGGATGGTCAGGTGAAGAAGGCACTTCCTCAGCACTTAATCTCCTTATATGTTAATGTAGGATGCTGTAATTAAAATACACTCCCTAATCAAAGTGAGTGAGTTGGAAGAAATAATTCAGGATTGACACTGGTAGCATGATTTAAACTGTGCAGAGTAATGAACTCTTACTGCAAAGTTAATGGGACAAAGGCAGAAACAAACAAGAAAGTTCATTGTCTAGGAAATCAGATACGTCTGAATGAGAGACTCCCAAAAGAGCAGCTGAAAAGGGTTTCAGGGCGTGTGAGAGCAGGACAGAGGAGATAGATTGTTAAAGGTTAATGTTTAAATTTTTCATCATCTGTCAGTTTGAGTCACTTGTGGTACAAGACTGAAGTTAAGTGTTTGTGATAGACTGAAGTACTGCTGGGCACTGTTGAAAGATGTTTTCATGAAAGGCTACCTTGCTGATACATGAGATTACACAGTCTGGAAAAGGCATTTGTATTTATCAAGTGTTCAGATCTGGAGCTCAAGCCATGGCAGGGAGCTTTAAAAAAAAAAAAAAAGGAGGTGTGAGAAGGGGAAGGGAAGAAAAGCAGAGCGAGACTGGGTCTTAATTCAACCAGAGAGACTGAAAACCTAACAAAGTCATCTCGGTGTCAGAGTGAGGTTGGTCAACAGGGCCCTCAGTGTCATTTGTTAAAATCTGGCACTAATCCTGGTGCAAGATGCTGCAATCTGTAGAGCAGGACATTGTCTAGCATCTCAGAGTAATGAATTGTTTTACCGGTGGGGATGGTGATTGTCACAGCTGGGCTGAGGGCCAGGCCGAGAGTGCAGGGGCAGGAAATCCTCTGCAGTAAATTTGATGCAATGTCAGTGGAGGTAGCTTATGGTCCTCAGCACAGTGAAGGGGACATGGCTGCAGAAGCACCTCGGTGAGCAAGACCTGCTCAGTCTCTGCTTTCTTTCCATCCCATTGCACTATTACAGTGTGTATCCTTCTCCTTCAGGAGCTAGACTGAAAGCAGCACATTAACTTCACATAGGATAGCTGTGAGAGTGTTTTTTCTGGTGAGGAGTGGTGACAAGCTCCAAGTGTCCTGCTACTGCCCTCCCTGTTAATTTGTCTGTTAAGAGACCTTTATGCCACATAGCACAGGGCAGCAGGGACATCAAGAGCTGCTGTGCACTTGCAGCCCAGAGGGCAAACCAGAGCCTGGGCTGCATCAGGAGGAGTGTGGCCAGCAGGGCCAAGGAGGTGATTCTCCCCCTCTACTCTGCTCTGGTGAGACCCCACCTGGAGTACTGCATCCAGCTCTGGAGCCCCCATTACAAGAAGGAAGTGGATGTGCAGGAGTGTGTCCAGAGCAGGGCCATGAGGATGCTCAGAGGGCTGCAGCAGCTCTGCTGTGAGCACAGACTGAAAGAGTTGGGGCTGTGCAGGCTGGAGCAGAAGGGGCTCCCAGGTGACCTTCTTGTGGCCTTCCAGGATCTGAAGGGGGCCTACAAAAAGATGGGGAAGGACTTTTGAGGATATCAGGGAGTGACAGGATTGGGGGGAATGGAGCAAAGCTGGAGGTGAGTAGGTTCAGTCTGGACATGAGGAGGAAGTTGTTGAGCATGAGAGTGGTGAGAGGCTGGAATGGGTTGCCCAGGGAGGTGGTTGAGGCCCCATCCCTGGAAGTGTTTAAGGCCAGGCTGGCTGAGGCTGTGTGCAGCCTGCTCTAGGGTAGGGTGTCCCTGGCCATGGCAGGGGGGTTGGAACTGGCTGATGCTTGTGGTCCCTTCCCACCCTGACTGATTCTATGAGTGTGATTCTGCGCTAACACATGTTTCTGGAGAAGCAGCTAATGGAACGCTTCTCCTGAGTACAAAGAGCACAGCTTTGATCTGTCTAAATGGAGTGACGTGATCTTGGACTCTGTATCCCAAATGTGTCACTTACCTTCTGCTTCAGAAGGACACAGAGACATTTCCCCCTGTTTTGCAGAGTGACAGCAGCAGGTGAGGGGAGCACAACTTCACCCTCTCTGCCTGGAGCACCCTGCACTGGCACAGGGCAAGCAAAAGGGCCCAGCCCTCTGATGTTGTGAGTTCAAACACGTACAAATAGGGCCCCAAACCTATTCTGCATTAAACTTGCAGGCAGCTTAATGAGCTAGAAAATCTTAGGGTTTACTTGAGCATCTTTACTATTTCCCTGTTGTCTTTTCTAGTTTAGCTGAGTTTAAAAGACTTCATTTTGTTTGCTTTTACAAAACTGCACTTAAGTCGCACTCAGGTGGAATGTGGCTTGGTAAATAAGCAGTGTTCCTAGGAAGAAGATTCAAACAGCTACTTTAGTAAAAGGGGAATAAATCTGGCTGCATATGCACACTTGGACTTCAGTTTGCATCATATTTGTATCTCCTGGAAAAAATGTCTGAATTAAAAGCTTGGAAGAAAGCACTTCTAGATCCTTCTGGTCTCTATCTGTACTCCATAGCTTAGGCTGTTTCAGATTTATAGCTATGAAGTTTTGGGAGAATGTTGCCTTTTGACTCCATTCTTTTCATTTTCCTTTCCCATTGAAATACCTGCTGGTTCTAATGGACACTGGAAGAAATGGCCAGACTTTTGATGATCTGGCTCTTACTGGTGTCTGTGATTCATGCTCAGATTACTCACAGTCAAAACTCTGAAGGTAAGACCAGAGCTTCTATCTGTGGGACGTGTTTTGTGTGAATGGGAAAAGCTCCATGTAGTAAAATAGGTGTAGTGCTGTTCAGTAACTAGGACCACATTCTCTGCTCTCTTAACATCATGGAGCTATGCCAGCAAATAATTGAACCAGGATTGCTTGCTATGTAATAACCTTTTCTTTCCATTGTTTGTCTGGAAATACATTTCATGCAAACTGCATCAAATGTGTGTGTGTAGTTTTGATCACTGCAATCAGTAGGTGTACTTGTGGATAACAAGAGCTGAGTGGTGAAACTTACATCAACTTCTACTAATGGGATAATCTTTTACAGATTTGCCTCCGTTATTACACAAAGCTGTGGTCAGTATTTTTATTTGATCTCTCTACTAACATTTTATATCATAATCCAAAAGTAATAATTGCTTACATAGATGGATATTTTCTTCTTTAGGAGGAAGTAATAACTGGGAAATATCTGAATGGTAATGTACAAAATTGTTCTCTCTTCTGCTTCTTAAAGGAACCTAAACTCAGTATCACACCATAACTTTTTATGTTCCATTTTTCATGTGCAGCCCTCCTTGATCTACTTCGTTTTCAAAGGTAATGTGTTACTCTCACCACCCTGATTTTTCAGTAGTGCCTTGCACTTCAGATATGATCTGCTTCACTTCCACAGAAATGGGTACATTATGGATAGAGTGAAATTGGCACACATGATTACTTTGATTTAGATCTCCTGTGAGGGTTATTTCCTCTTAACAAGGAAAAGCTGGTTTTCATGATAAAGCAAAACCATGCAGAGAATGAGGCTCAGAATAAACTACCTGCTACAGGGTTTTTTTAATGTAATTAACTTTGTTTCCTAAGTTTTAGAGTGGTTTCTTAAGGAAACCAGGTGCACTTCCAGCTTTCTGTCCATCTCCCTCTTCCAGTCCTGCTTTATCCGCCTTCCATCCTGCTTCCTCCAGCTCCTGGCAACTTTTAAATTTGACAGAGCAGTTATAAACTTCAAAGGCAATTCCAATCCTACATATTTTGGGAAAATCAATGTGTGTGTAAAGAGGACACAGTGAAATTAATGACTCTGCTGAGGAAAAGGCAGCAGGCATTAGTCATTGTGCTTTCTTCCCACAAGCAGATCACAACAGGCATAATGGGGTGCCAGGAAGCACACCTATAGCTCTGGACTAGGCACAGCACAGCTTGTCTCTTGCCTGCAGATGGTACTAATGGCAATACATAAACTGAGATTATTTTGGGTGGTTGTGGAGTTAGATGAAATAACCATGACTGATTCAATCCATTACTCACTGGACCATGTGTTTTTAGTGCATTAAATAGATGAGCTATTAGTTTGCCTGGGCCAGAAAGCTGAATACTCATGTCATGGTATTAACAGCAGTGTTTGTTTTTCTCATGCTTCTTTTGTCTTGCAATCTATTATTTTACCTGTCACATTATTTTACTGTGCTTTTGCTCCTGTTTTCTGTTACAGTTCTAATGTCTGGACAGCAGATATGCTTACAAAAGTCATGGCATATTTTCATGCCCAGGAAGTTACAGTTACTCTTAGCAGCATGCAGGTTTGTGCCATTTAAAATGCATGAGAATGTTTATTTATAAGAGAATTAAAAAGCAAGCTAACTCTGTATCCAAACTACCTTGTCAATAATGGAGATCACTAATAGATCTGCAGTGTGGCAGGTAAGTAGGAATAGGTTTTTGATTGTCTTTTTCCTCTAAGATTGCAGGAGTATGCAGGGCAGAATAATAATAAAGAAGATCTTTCTGCTTTTGCTCTGATGGAAAGCAGCAATTGCAGTTTTCAGTGATTGTTTCTGAGCTGAGTGTATCCAGGTGCTGTCATGCCAGAAAATGGCAGGCTTCTCCTGTATTTTGACTGTGACTGTAGTTTGCACTGTTCCTGGTGAAAGGCTCCAGAGCATCTTACAAAGCATGGCCACCCTTTAAATCTCTGTACTCTGGTTTTGTAAAGTATCAGTGTGAAAGTGATAGACAAAGAAGTTGTTGTTCTTTATGCCTGGTCATTATGATTAGTTAGGGGCTGGTTTAAGTGGAGCCTGCTAATCAAAACCTGACCTCCCTCCCCCCTCCCCACACACACACTGAAAAAGGAAAATGTCAAATGTGTCATCTCTGAACCCCAGGCATTCCCAGAAGCTCATGGCCATGTAGCTCCACAGCACTTCTTCCAAGCTCCATTTCACTCCCACAGCACATCCCAGCCCACAGGACGCTGACTCTGCCCCATCCCATTTGGTTACATTTTTTGACAGGCCTAGGCCTGGGCTGCAGACAGCATGGACCTATGTTAGCATTTGTTGGTGCCCATTCAAGCAAAGCAAAGGCAACAAAGAGCAGCTTCAATTTAGAGTCCAAACCAATTCCGAAAGAGTTCTGTCAGGAATTAAACAGCAGTTTGCCCCAGTCTGGTGCTAATGAGCATTATAGTGCTTGCTGTTCTGAGGCTATCATTCCCTCCAGGTTTTCAAAGCAGGCATGATAAGATCGTTAGCTGGTAATGATGTCTGATGTGAGAGAGAACGTTTTTGCCATACAACCCTATACAGACTTCTCCTCCCATCTAATTGCAGGTTTCTTTCCTTCTTTAAAGTAATAACATGCACATGACACCTGCTTGTTCAGCTTTTCCAGAGTTTAATTTTCACAGTTCTGCTTCATGAAGCAGGAAAAAACATGATTCCTCTTGTTTTTGAAGTGAGAAACTGAGGCACTGGAGGAGTCACTGAAGAGGACCCACTAAGGATGCCAAGAACAGGATCTGTCTATCAGAACTGCATGAATATTACTTTTGTTTGCAGTTTGTGTTGAGTGTAGTTGTTGTAGTCATTGAAAACATAGCCAGTACAGGAGCTGGGCTCTTGTCTCTCCATAAGCAGAGCTGTTCAGGGAGGAAAAGATGCCTCTAGTACAACAGTCCAAGCTTTCTGTACATTATGCATGTTTTTCTCTGCTTCAGGCATCCATAAAAAGTTACCTGAAGAACCTTTTGTACCAGCCTAGGCAACTGTTAATTGAATTTCAACAGCTTGATCAGCAGCAGTTCCAAACTGCACTGAAGTATCTCTTCACCAGCAGAAAGGACCATCTTGTGAGTAACTTAGCACTTGTGAAAAATAGAAGTTGCTGTCAGTGGTTTAGATAAATGGGAAAGGTTTCTCTCTAATCAGTGAGAGAAAGGCGTCTCCAGAGAAGGATTCAGCTTCCCATGCCACCAGCTAAGGTAGGGGGGACCAGCAGTTCTCTGGGACTCTCTGCTTCTCTTCAGTGAGATAACTAAAGAAGGTGAAACTAGTCAGCCTGTGGTGTGTTCCCTAACATAATAGCCTTGCTCAAAGTCAGTGAGTCCCACCTGGTGAGGACCATCCCTGCAGAGAGGATCTCCACTGCAGGGGTGGGACCACAGCCTGAGGTATGAGCACATTTGGCATCTTCCCTGTTGGGAGGGCCTCCAGCGTGGGTATTGCTGAGTGGGTGGAGATTAATCTGGGAAAAAGGGAGAGCGTTTCCCCAGGGACATGAGGTGACTGTCCAGAACAAAGAGTGTTTACTCCACTGTTCAAACACTGGTGCTGCAGCTCCTGCTGCCAAAGCACACAGGACAGGTGTGCAGCATGCAGGGGGAGCCAGAGCAGGAGAGCATAAACCCTTTCAACCAAGTGTAGATTCATCTTCTCCAACAGCACACCCAGTTCTTCCAAGACTGCCTGAACAAGTCACCAAGCCTGGGATTAACAGCGCTGAACAGCCTGCCCTGGACATGTTGGCTTGTGAGACAGAGCCCCAACTAGAGTGGCTTTATTCTCTAGGCTTGGCTCTTTGATTTTGGCCCATCTTGTGAAGGGGATATTTGTGGTAATGGCTGCAAGAAGTACTGCATGGGAAAAAGTCTATTCTAGAGTATCTATATATTAAAATATGTATGAAGTAGTACCCCTTCAGTTATCATTTCATTTTCCAAGTAATTAATTCTTTCATGAGAGCACAGACTGTAACCTCAGCTATTTGGATTACTTTGCTGGGTTTCATTTTGATTTTTGTCAGAAGATACAGGTTGGTCTTTGGCTGATGCCAGAAAGGAATTATCTGAAATAATGCAACCAGAAAGTATTTTGCAGCTATTTTTTCTGAGAACAGAACCATATTTTTTTGTGGAGTGCTTTCTGTTAGGCCTCCAAAGTAGCAATATATTCACAGGCTCACAGGATGTTAGGGGTTGGAAGAGACCCAAGGAGATCATCGAGTCCAACTCCCCTGCCAGAGGAGGACAATACTACCTAACACAGATCACAGAGGAACACATCCAGACAGGCCTTGAAAGTCTCTATAGAAGGAGACTCCACAACCTCTCTGGGTAGCCTGTGCCAGTGCTCTGTGACCCTTCCAGTAAAGAAGCTCCCCTTTGTGTTGAGGCAGAACCTCCTGTGCTGCAATTTACACCCATTGCTCCTTGTCCTATCCCAGGAGCAGTGAGCAGAGCCTGTCCCCCCCTCCTGGCAGCCTTCAGATACTTATAAGCATTTATCAAATATCCTCTCAGTCTTCTCTTCTCCATACTAAGCAGCCCCAGGTCCCTCAGCCTCTCCTCATCAGCCATGCCCTCCACTCCCCTAATCATCCTTGTAGCCATCCACTGGATCCTCTGCAGCAGATTCCTGTCCCTCTTCAACTGGGGAGCCCAAAACTGAACACAGTATTGAAGATGAGGTCTCACCTCATTTTCAGATTATTGAATTAAAGAGATGTTCTTTTAACCTTTTGTTGCTTGCAGGAAATTGGAAATATTATTCTGGATTGGGACAAGACTAGAGAGAAAATCTTTCAAAGCCCAGGAGTAAACAGGACCTTGTTCCTTATAACACTGGACAGATGTTTTGTGGCCCTGAATGCTCTGGACTGTGTGGATATCCTAAGCCAGCTTTTGCGTGTGTCAGCAGCGAGCTACCTCCAACCTGGTATCGTTGGGAGCCTCCCAGACTTTCTGCTGGAGGATGCTTTCAGGAACCTGTAAGCCTTTCCTCACCTAGACACAATGAATGCTATGTAGTGTTTGCTGACTACAGAGACCTTTGCAAAGAGGTCACTCTATGGTCTGAGCCTGTTTTCCAGGTACAGCTTTCTGCTTGCATCACTGCTTCTCAAAGCATTTCTCCACGTGTATGATTTAAACAGTTCATTCATTAGTGAACTAACGTGAGCATGCCTTTGTGTCACTTAGGTCAGCAGTGTTCAAGGACCTCTATGATCAAACCTCAGCAAATGCACAGAGAGCTCTCTATGGCTGGATGAAGCAGATGCTGCAGAAATCCCATAACACGAGCGGTACGTTCGGTACAAAGGATCTTTGCTGGCTAATTGTAAGATTGAAACAATTCTCAGCTGAAGGCCTATCCATTGTACTGAATTGTCTCCTAGATTTAACACAGGCCCATTTAAAAGCAGCTGCCTTGAATACCTTTTCTCCAGAATACAGAAAGCATAATGCATTTGGTTTTCACAGCTAAGAGTTCCCCGAGGATGCTTGCTTTTCGTCTCGTCTGCAGAGAGCTGTGCTCAAGTCTTGTTTTGTAAGACTTAAATAGGATACAATTGTGAGGTGCTC
Organism: Pogoniulus pusillus; assembly: GCF_015220805.1. Lineage (NCBI taxonomy): Eukaryota > Metazoa > Chordata > Aves > Piciformes > Lybiidae > Pogoniulus > Pogoniulus pusillus. The sequence continues at coordinate 30,282,083 of NC_087276.1, read as the reverse complement.
TGCACAGGCATGTTGTTCACTTCACTTCTGCACTCCTATCCAGGCTGGAAAAAGAGACCTCAGAAGCTATCAGCCAATGCACCGTTTAAAAAGGCAAAACAAATGCAGAGTGTTGTGGAAGTTTTACTGCCCGTGGCACTGACTCACTCAGGAAAGGGACAAAACTTTAATTAATTCTGGGGTGTATGCATTTTACCCACATCTGTTTGCTTTGTTAATGACTCTTAAACAGATGTGCCGCAGCTGGGACAATGCAGAAGAGGCTCCACGAGGGGGCTGTAAAGTGGCAGCAGCAGCAGCAGCAGCAGCAGCAGAGTCAGCGCTCGGGTTTCACCGAGCACCCCAGCAGTGCTGTCGGGGGAACGGTTTGCTTTTAGATGGATCACTTCTTCCTCTTTCCCGGGAAATCAAAAGCAAAATGTCCTCTTGCCTCGGTGGAGCTAAATTTGGCTTCTGGGCCTTCTGCTGGTTCAAAATATTAGAGTAACTCATGGAGTGGTAAAGGGGAAGCTGTTGATAATGCTTTGGGTGGTATTACTGCCCATGCCTTACTGGGGGAGCAGAGATGCAGACCTTGCCTGATGATACTCGGTAGTCCCGGGAAAATCTCCGAGCATCAGACATCCTGGGCTGTGTCTGAAACATCAGTGAGCTCACAGCTCATGAAAGACCACCCAGCTCGGGAGGGTCTGAGAATCACCGTGTCTTGCCTCCTGGTTGCTGCTTCAGGTGCAAAGCATTGCAGATACGGTGAGGCCACTCCCGAAAGCATTGGGCGTGGACTGATTACCAGCTAGTTCTGGTTACATGAGCTGCAGAGCCCATCAGCCCTGAGCAGGCACAGTTGGACTGCTACCTGTATCCAAGTTGGCAAGTCTAAAGCTCTCAGGTATGTCTGTGCACCACGTGTCACAGCACAGAGCATGGGACAGCAGAGGAGTCCTGCAGTGGCCTGAGTTAGTCACTTTAACTTTGCATGTGAGTAGCACTGGGCTCACCTGAGGTGGGGATCAGCCCACTGCAGGGGCAGCATCTTCCTCACTGTAGCTCAGCAGAAAAGAAACGTGAAAGGAGCTCAAATTCATGGTGCTTCTGGGGTCACCTTGACACATTTTTGTTAATACTGGTGACAGCTTGTCACTGTGCTCTGCTGTGCCTGCACAAGTGCAGGGGGCTCTTCCATCGTCCTGCATCTCCCTGCTGTGCCAGGCAGCCCCTGCAGCTGGCTTGCTTGGTGAGCAGGAGATGACATGTGGCTTCTGTCTCTTAGAGTCGAGCTTTTAAAGGAATTTCTTTATCTCTCAGCCAGTTATCACATTTCATATGTTAAAAACATTGAGTTATGCAGAAACCATAGAATAAACCAGATTGGTATCATCAGTAATGACACGTGAGAGGCAGAAAGTGTTATGAGGTATTGTGTCTTCTTGCTGTCCCTAAATAATATATTTCATAGATTAGATTAGGAAAGCTGAATGCAAAAAAAAATGCTGCTCTGATGGTTTAATTTTTCCTGTCCCACACTTGGTCTGTTTCCTATTTTGACAACAGAAAGCATGAATCTTTTTCATGTGGAAACACTTGAGACATTTGAAACACTGTTTCATTTTCATTAAAACAAAAAAAAAAAGATGTATGGGCTCATAAAAAGGTAGTGCTGAAATCTAGCAAATGGAGGGGCCCTGACTCTCTGCTAAGGGTTTCTCTGATTTGCAGATGCATTGTTTTAAATTAGTTACCACTCAGAATATACTGGGGACAGCAGGTTTGAGAAAGAATGACTGCCTTTAATATTGTAGTGTTTGTTTTGTACAAAACAGAGCTCAATGAATCCACATCCTGGGTGAGTGCAGAAAGTTTATGGATTTTGGGAAGATACATGGTCCATCTCCCACTGGAAGAAATCCTGAAAATTAATCTCAATGAAGTGAGTAGCAAAATGTGGTTAGATAGATCATTGTTAAGCTTCATCTATCTGTCATTGGAACTGAAACCCCAAAATATATGACACTAATAAACCCCTCTAAGACTCTAAGCTACTCTAAGACCAAAGCTACTTGATAAATATATAAACAGAGATGGCTTAAGAAACAAAGAATCACAGAGTGTTAGGGGCTGGAAGAGACCTCCAGAGACCATCTAGTCCAACTCCCCTGCCAGGGCAGGATCACCTAAATCATAGAACCAACCAGGTTGGAAGACACCTCCAGGCTCATCCAGCCCAACCTAGCACCCAGCCCTAGCCAATCAACCAGACCATGGCACTAAGTGCCCCAGCCAGGCTTTTCCTGAACACCTCCAGGGACAGCAACTCCACCACCTCCCTGGGCAGCCCATTCCAATGCCAATCACTCTGCCAGCAACTTCCTCCTAACATCCAGCCTGAACCTCCCCTGGCACAACTTGAGACTGTGTCCCCTTGTTCTGTTGCTGGTTGCCTGGCAGAAGAGCCCAACCCCACCTGGCTACAGCCTTCCTGCAGGTAGTTGTAGACAGCAATGAGGTCTGCCCTGAGCCTCCTCTTCTCCAGGCTGCACACCCCCAGCTCCCTCAGCCTCTCCTTACAGGGCTGTGCTCCAGGCCCCCCTCCAGCTTTGTTGCACTTCTCTGGACACCTTCCAGCACCTCAACATCTCTCTTGAATTGAGGAGCCCAGAACTGGACACAGCACTCAAGCTGTGGCCTGAGCAGTGCTGAGCACAGGGGCAGAAGAACCTCCCTTGTCCTGCTGGCCACACTGCTCCTAATCCAGGCCAGGATGCCATTGGCTCTGCTGCTCACCTGGGCACTACTGCCTCATCTTCAGCTACTCTCTACCAGCACACCCAGGTCTCTTTCTTCCTGGCTTCTCTCAGTCACTCTGTCCCCAGCCTGTAGCACTGCTTGAGGTTGTTGTGGCCAAAGTGTAGAACCCTGCACTTCTCAATCTCATCCCATTGCAGTGATGGCAACTGCAAACAACATGCACACAATTGCAAACTAGATGAATGCAACTGCAAACTTAAACATGAAAAAGAAGTTGCTATGTTTTAATTATAGTGTTGTCAGCCATTTGGCATTCCTCTGCTTATGGAGTCTGAAAGTGCCTATTGTTAATATGTAATTATTATCTGTGTCTTCTGTGACTTTTGCTGAAAGAGAGGAACTAATAATTGACCTTCAGTTATTTGATAGAGAATTGCTTACTCAGCTTTGCCTTCCAAAATGCTCTATTATCTCAATCTGTCTACTTACTCTGTCTGCAAGTCAATTATTTTAGTGTCAAACATATACTCCACTGAATGTGACTGATGGATGATTTTGTTTGTGCTGGTCAGATAAGGCTGTTCCTTAGCTATGACAATGCAACAAAGCAGTTGGACACAGTGTATGATATCACACCAGAGCTTGCACAAGCTTTCCTGGAAAGAATCAACTCATCAGGATTTGATATGAGAAACACTTCCACTATCTACAGGCAAGACTGCTTTTCTCTTTCTTTTATGGAGAGAATGAATAAGGAGGAAAGAGAGGAACACTAAGTAGCTGCTGATATTGTTGATGTGGCATATCTTTTTCCTTCCAGCAGAAAAATCTAGGCTGAAATCCAACTCTGTTTAGCAACAATGAAGAATTGCTCCTTTATGAATTGTTGGAGGTGTGCCTAATCAGCTAATGCTTTGTCTCCTGCTCCACAGCAAGGAGTTGTCTGTAGTATTAGTAGGAGGCCTACTGTAGTGCCTGGGGGACCCAGCCAAGGCTCCATCACATTGTGCAGTACAGCAATAAAATAAATTGAGGTAGCTGCACATGAGTTGCCTTGGCTGTTTGAATCACAGAGGATGGGGGTGTTCTGTGGAAGTCATGTTACAGGTAGGACTGAAGGAAGAAATCTTAGTTCCTGCCAAGCAGGACTGGAAGTGTATTTTAACTGGTGTGGGTGTCACCAAAGAGGTCACAAAGTAAAGAGGTATAAAGCCCATCCTGCTGTGCTCTTTAGGTTCTGCAAGGTTTGAATGCATCTGACTGTTCTATGTGTGAGCAGGGAACTGCATTTTCAAGGCTATCAAACTGGCACTGGACTTGCTTTAATAATGATAAAAGAGTAAGCAAAAGAAACTGCTCTTACTTGTAAATACGCAGTGAGCTACCTGTGAGAAACTGCTCTACTCCACGTTCACATTTACAGTCATGTAGATGGATGTATTTAGTCCCAAGACACCACTGCCTGAACTTATTTGTAGTCTCCTTGGGGGATACCTTGGAGTTTTAAAGTAATGGGGAGTATGTTTTATGTCTTCAGAGCTCCTGTCATTGTTGCAGTCTAACTCCCTGCCTCCCCTGAAGTACTGCTGCTTGTCGGAGATGTAAGCGAGAGAAGATTTGTGCCCACACTCTACATTTCAGTGTCAGGAGTCTCAATAATCATTTTGCCACTCATGAGAGGTGCCAGGTGCTCACAGATGAGTGGAATGTCATGCTGCATAGTCCTTAACATACTCCATTTTTTCAGCACACTTATTTTATATGACTCCCTTTAAACATACTGATGATTTAAATGCGCTTTTAAGAAGTAGTAGTGTTCATTGCCGCTGATCCCAAAGGAGACGAAGAGCTCTTGGTGGCTGTGTGATAATGCATCAGAGGGTAATTATTTGTTATAAAAAATGCAGTTACAGATGTTTCTTTGATTTGTGTGTCAGTTGGAAGATGTCCCATGAATTCAGATGGGCTGCTGAAGCAGTGTTTTGTTGTACTGCTAGGCAGGCTGTTGTTGAGGGACTGGATGAACTAAATGCTAAGCCTTTCTGCGCTGCGGGATTTCACTGAGCTTGTGGCAGTGCTGCAGCATTGCCTGCTCTTGATTTAGTCCACCTCTGGACTTTATTGCCCAGACTCTGCCCATACCTTGCACCACTGAAATGCTAAAAAGCAGAGACTGTGTCAGGAGGGCTGGGCTGTGTAGGTTCTCGTCCTGCCAGGACTAGTTGTTTGCAGGGCCAGGGGATTGTTACAGGCTTCCCACACACGAATTCGCCACCGTGGCGATGAAGGTTGAAGTCCAGAGAGAGAGATGAACAACTCAGACCTTCTGTGCCAGGCTGCAGGGAATGGCAGCAAATAGGCACAGGGCCTAAGTCCAAATGCTGCCTACAGCAGGTGCCTACACCCAACAGTGTGACTGCTTCTGTCCACCTGCCGTGGTGTGGTTGCAGTTTGCAGAGGTTAATGGAAATGCTGACTCCAACATCAGTGCGCAGGTGCCGTGAAGAAAACAGCTCTGCTCCTGGCTCACAACACTGCCTCGCAAGCTGCTGTGCTGGCACAGCTGGGACTGAGCCGCGGCAGTGCCTCCTGGGCAGTGCTGAACGAGACCCGCCTCCGCCCGTCGGCCAGTCGTGCGCTTGGTGTGCAGCGCAGCAGCAGCTCTTCAAACCCAAAACGACGCAGGCTGACTGCTGCTCTGGCGCAGGAATGAGATCCGCTGCAAGTGAAAGCCAAGCAGGGGTTAGAACTCAAAACACCCACTCCAGATAAGAACTCAGCAAGCCACTCCTAGAGACTGCTTTAACCTTGCATCCTTTTCAAAGCAGAGCTTATACTGCGAATTGTGCCGAGGGGGACTAGAGTTGTTATCTGGGAAAATCCACCTGTGGACAAATGGAATCAGGAAAGTGACATTTCTGACGGCACAAGCAACCTGGGTAGAGTTCAGCTGAACAGAGAACCATGCATGTGTCTTATGGGCCAGTTTCAGGCCATGTGGAGTTGTAAAGATTACAGTTTAAGGCAGTAGCAACAGCAGTGATTCAGTTTTGGAGCACAAGTAGGCTATGCCATATTCTTTTCCAGCTTCCTGAGGATGACACCTTTTATGTCAAAAGTTAGTTGATGTGTTTTCATCTACACAGGCTAGGCTTACTGGTTTGCTTTTGTGATGACGTGGAGCAGATGGATGCTGCTGTGGCTCGGGCTTTACTTCATCAAATGATGAAATGCAATCAATTGAGAGGCTTCCAGGCTGAGGTTCAGAAGGTGGGTACAGTACTCATTCTTCTTGGCTAATCTAATCCTGAAAACAGAGGAAAAAGAACTTTCTTGCTGCATTTGGAAGGAAAAGAGTGAAAAATGACTGGGATCTAAGAAAAAGGTGGAAATAACTTTTGGTCATGTAATGCAAAGTGTGAAAGACATTTTTGGTGCTCATTCTTTTCTCTCTGTTTCCTCCTACTCCATATTTGATGACATTTTTGGATTTCTATGAAGTGTGTGGTCACTAAATGGTTGCCACTGCCTACTGCAGAAACTCAAGTCGAAGTTTTCAGTGGTAATGAAAATCAGTTCTTGGCAGATTTCTGTTCCCCACCTGCTTTTATTGTTTTCTTTAGCTCAGATCTCAACTCCTGAAGATCGCCACGCAAAACCAGACGCTGAATGATGTCCTTGGAGCTCTCTCAGGTGCTGTGGTTGGAGTAACTTCAAGTCAGCTGGAATCTCTGTCACCTGAAGCAGTACATAATGCTATTGCAACATTAAACCAAGTCTCTGGGTGGGCAAAGAGTCAAGTTATGATTTTATCCAGTAAATACCTCTCTTATGAAAAGGTACCTCTGCTAATAGCTTTCTTACCTTGTGGTTTCAAAAGTGGAATGACTCTTCTAAATGAGGAATGGCTTTTCTAAATGAGCAATGGCTCTTCTAAATGAGGAATGGCTTTTCTAAAAGACAGCTGCAGAATTTGCAAAGTTTACTAGGAGACTTCTGAAAATGTTGTTCCAGTCAAATAAAAACATCTAAGACTGCACCTCCCAAATTAATTCAACAGTAACAGGGAGAATGACCATTTGAATCTGGCACTTATATATATAATTTTGTCTGTGTCACTGCCCTGAGCAGAATTGGCATGATCAAATGTATTCAAATATACTGCAGTGGAAGGAATCAAGATCCTCTCTGTAATCTGGGGGGGAGGGGAAAGGACCCTCTGAGAAAACTGTTGGATTTATTCCCTGTCTGAATGGAAAGATGTCTGCGTGGAGTGCATCCCCAAGCAAGAAATGTGATTAAGTATGCAACAATAACAGTTTTGATTTCTTTATTAACTTCTGCTTTTAAATAGACATGCTGCCAGAAAACTTGGTTTGTTTGTGCTGTTGTCTCTGCAGGTTTTATCATCCTATAATGTTAGCCAGATGGGCACACTGGTAGCTGGTGTTAGCACCCAGGCGTTCTACAGCATGAACCCCAAGGAGCTTTCTCAGATGATTCGCGGCACAGCGTCCCAGTACTTATCTGACTTATCACCTGTGCAGCAGCAAGGGATCCTCAGGAAGGTGATTATAAAGTTGAGCATGTAGCAGGTTCTCTCTGTACAAGAGCACATTTAAAATGTTGTCACAGAGATGTCTGTTCTAGCTCACTGGGTAATGTTTCCAGTGGGTTTTCCACACACCGAGTGTATTTTGAAGGCTCTCTACTGCTTAGTCCTGTGCCATTTTTAACGCTGGCATGTTTTTACTTTTATCCTCTTAGGAGAAATATTACACAGAATAGAAGGAAGGGCAAATCCTGTAAATCTAAGCATCAGTTCTGAAATGCCATGTATTTATCTGTTCCTCCTTTTAGATAACTGCATCTGGAGACTTTTCTTCCTCAGTCAAAGATATACAAGGAGCTTTCTTTAGAGAAATCTCTCTTTCTGATCTATGGAAGCAGACTGGGTATAATTCTTCAATGATCAAAGTAAAAGAACTAAGGAGTAGCCAGGTAAAAATTATTGTGCAGTTCCCACTCCACTGCAATTTAGTGTGACTGGAGCATTGTAATACACATATTCAAGGAGCATAGGTAAAATAAATTAACTGCCACAAATATCTTGTTAAAAGCAACCAGAGGTCACCTAGAGCCTGGCCATTAAGAGACAATGGTATGTAAAGGAAAGCACTGATATGCAGCATTTAGAAGTCTTCAATATTCTGAGCATAGATGTTCTATTTCCATTACTTTATAGGAGAGATTTGCATCTACAGTCAACCCTCTCTATCCAGAGAGATACAAGGTTGGACCAGATGATCCTTTCAAACCTAAACGATTCTGTGGCTGCATGCCATGGACGTGTTTAACATCATCCCATGGTGCCAGTCAGTTATGTCTTGTGAGAAGTGAATTCAGCACTGGATGTCAAACCTTTTGGTTGGCCAGGCTGGACTGTAGAAATGCCTTTAGAGTACATAAGAGAAGTTAAGCATACAAAAACCTTAGAGTAGTTATTGCACCTTGCAATTGAATTACTAAGCTTAACCTTAAATCTATTGGTTTTTGTTCCAGGCTTTGTATCTGTATGAATCACTGTCTAAGGAAAGCTCTCCTGTTGATCTTCTCAGGTATGGGTATCAGTCTCTCTGGAAATGGGGTTGAAGCCCACAAAGTTTTGTGATGAGTGACTGAGGTAAAGGTAAGATAGCACAAAATAACCACATAGTGCTTATGCTTATTGATACCAGAGGGTAGTTCTCCTTCCTCATTAAAAAGAGTCTTAAAATATACAAATGTTAAGGCTTAGTCAGTAGCTTTAAATTAGATTACATTTTAACCTCCAGTAGCTTCTCAATTTCAAGAAGCAGGTCAAGAGAGGTGGTCAAGAAAGTGTATCTTAGGACATGATTGTGGGGAGTAAGGACTAGATCCTGCTTAAGTATTCCAGAGATTGAACTTTGCTTTTCCTATCAGCACAGGACAGCTTGTGAAAGGAGTAACTTGTCAGCTCATTGAAAGTATGGGCACAGAGATGTTTCTGAGCAGTTTTAAATTCTTTGAGAACAATCTTCAGCTGCTTTCTCCATATCAGGTAAAATCCAAATAAGATTTTGTGTGCATGAACCACTCCATAGCCAAACAGTGCATAAATTAGAATCATAGAATCAGTCAGGGTTGGAAGGGACCACAAGGATCATCTTAGTTCCAACCCCCCTGCCATGGCAGGGACACCCTATCCTTGATCAGTCTGGCCAGAGGCTTATCCTGCCTGGCCTTAAACACCTCCAGGGATGGGGCCTCAACCACCTCCTGGGCAACCCATTCCAGCCTCTCACCACTCTCATGCTCAACTTCCTCCTCACATCCAGTCTGAATCTCCCCATCTCCAGCTTTGCTCCAGTCCCCCTAGTCCTGTCACTACCTGATAGCCTGAAAAGTCCCTCCCCAGCTTTTTTGTAAGCCCCCTTCAGAGAGATTAATCAAATTAGGATTTGGTTAACTCTGTTTTCACTTTTGCAAAGCCTTAGATGTCTGAACTTGTCTGTTAACGTGTCTCATTTAGATCTTTGACCTGTGAGTTTGCCTGTTATACTTCATTGTGATCACTTCATTTGTCACTTAAGAATGGCATGAAATTCCTTCTAACCTTCTAACTTGGTAATTTGTGAGTAATCTCTTTGGAAATACACAGGATTTTTGAAGGCATGCAAATGCTCTCCTGCACACAAATAATAGGCTGCTTTATCTCTTGACAGCTACAGAGAAGAAAACTCTCTGCTACTTAAAAAGAGCCAAAGAAAATGCTTTCTGAGGAGTTTTATATATCCTGATTTATAACTGTATTTTCTTCTTCAAAAGATCCAGATGCCTAAGATCTTAATTTTTTCTTGCTTTTAGATTAATTGTTTGGCTTGGAAGTTTTGGGAAGTCTCCAATGCATCTATTCCTCCCTTCCTCTTAATGGCTCTCCCGTAAGTTACATCTTACTACACCTTAAGTTCCTGCATTTGTAGCAGTACAGAGTAATCCCTCTGAGCACTCCTCAATAACCTCCTCAGTCCTAAGAAAGCAGATGATTCCTGCAGATGGTGGTTTATAGCAAGTGCTCACTGACTGCAGCCAAAGTCTGTGCTGAGTGACAGCTGCTAATCAAGAAAAGCCTGGGTGAGGCACTTAGTGCCATGGTCTAGTTGACTGGATAGGGCTGGGTGCTTGGTTGGACTGGATGAGCTTGGAGGTCTCTTCCAACCTGGTTGATTCTATGATTCTACCTGATGGCTTTTAATACAGCTCATTTTTGTCACAGTTGTGGATTCCTTTGATTTTTGAAACCAGTCCCTCTTGAAGTGCTCTGTGTGCCAGCTGAATCATGATGGAGTGGTGAGGCAGCAATGACAGAGTTTGTAATGTTGCTGCTTTGTGCTGTTGCTGATGGCAGCACTTCTCTGGCCTGGCTGGTTTATAGTTTTTGAAGTCTAGGCTTGTCTCTGAATTTTTCTGTCATCACAGATTTGATGGGTGTGGTTGTGGGTGTACAAAGGTCAGGCTCTGATCAGGTTCTGACACTGTTTGAATTCTTTCTGCAGGTCTGAGTACCTAGAGTATGTTTCAGACCCTTTGTGTGTCCCTTTTATTGAAAGTCTGGGGAAGACTGAGCTGGACCTTTTGAATCCAGGCCTTTACAAAGAGAACACTGTCCTGCAAAAAGTGCAGGAGTGCTTGGTAGGTATGGCCAAGAGGGGTCAGCAGTGGTGGGAAGCTGCTACCAACGAATCTGTAAGTAGCTACTAACAGTTCTGAAGTAAGTGTAGTGCTGGGTTAGTTTTCTTTCTCTTTATTGTCACCTGGTGGATCACCAAGTTATCTTGCCTGCTTGTGCTCTCATTCTGCATGCACACACTCATGGTCTCCTCTATACAGACAGCAACCTGAGACACAGACCACCCTGCTCTGTGTGTGCAGTGAAACCACAGCTGGGGAGCTCTGGGAGCCCAAAAGCCAATAACTCAGCATGCTCATTTCTTCATCCTCACAAGCAACAGCAGCTTAGGCTCATTCAGCTCAGACAAGTTCTTAGTGCCAGGGTCCCAGACAACTTGCTGTGGCTGACCTGCTTTGAGTAGGGGCATGGCCTGGGTGACCTCCAGAGGGCCCTTCCAAATTCAGCCATTCTGGGACTCTGGTTGCACATATATATTCCTGTCCTGCATTTCATATAGTGATGTCAGTCACCATCTATGTAAGTTCTTCACTTACCTCATCTCTGTTCTTATGCTTTTTTAATTTGAGACTGAGCAAGGCCAAGTGCAGGGTTCTGCACTTTGGCCACAACAATCCCAAGCAACACTACAGGCTGGGGACAGAGTAGCTGAGAGCAGCCAGGCAGAGAGAGACCTGGGGGTGCTGGTAGAGAGTAGCTGAACAGGAGGCAGCAGTGTGCCCAGGTGGCCAAGAGAGCCAATGGCATCCTGGGCTGGCTCAGGAGCAGTGTGGCCAGCAGGACAAGGGAGGTTATTCTTCCCTAGTACTCAGCACTGGTCAGGCCACACCTTGAGTGTTGTGCCCAGTTCTGGGCTTCTCAGTTCAAGAGAGATGTTGAGGTACTGGAAGGTGTCCAGAGAAGGGCAACGAAGCTGGGGAGGGGCCTGGAACACAAACCCTGTGAGGAGAGGCTGAGGGAGCTGGGGGTGTGCAGCCTGGAGAAGAGGAGGCTCAGGGCAGAGCTCATTGCTGTCTACAACTCCCTGAAGGGAGGCTGTAGCCAGGTGGGGTTGGGCTCTTCTGCCAGGCAACCAGCAACAGAACAAGGGGACAGAGTCTCAAGTTGTGGCAGGGCAGGTCTAGGCTGGATGTTGTTAGGAAGTTGTTGTCAGAGAGAGTGATTGGCATTGGAATGGGCTGCCCAGGGAGGTGGTGGAGTCGCCGTGCCTGGAGGTGTTCATGAAAAGCCTGGCTGGGGCACTTAGTGCCATGGTGTGGTGGATTGGCCAGGGCTGGGTGCTAGCTTGGGCTGGATGAGCTTGGAGCTCTCTTCCAACCTGATTGACTGTGTTCTATGATTCTATTCTATACTGTTTTGATTTTATTGTTCCTTGCCTAAGGAAACCTTTTTATAGCTTCCTTAATAATTTTTCCTTGGCTTCATTTGTATGACAAATTCTTCTCATGGAATGTGGTTGCTGACCACAGTCAGCTGGCCTGGAGCTGACCCAGTTGCACCTGGAGCTGTTCCCCCTTGGTCCAAGCCATGCTGGTCTGTAGAGCTGTGGGTGGCACAGGAAGCACTGTGGGAGAGGTGGTGGTACCAAGAGAATTATGTAACCTCTGCTGCCTGGGAGCTGCAGCATTTGCTGGTTTTTAAGGGAGAGTAGTTGACATAGCTGTGAATATTCATGTCCTTATACATAGTAACTGGCTGTATAATCCTGACTGTTTTGACACCTGCCTTGGGAAGGAGAAACTCTTCAGAGCTAAGCCTTCTGAGAGCAAGAACATGAGGTCCTGTTGCCACAAGGGCCTCATGAGGAGTCTACATGCTGCACCACCTCTGCAGGCATTGGATGGTCACCTGGATAGAGAGATTGAGGCAGGAGGTGGGGTTGTAAATACTTGTTAAGTGTGCTTCAATATGGAATGAGGAATACACTGAAAATTCTGACAAGGGCTTATTGAATACCACCAGTTGCACTAGGAAAAGCAAAAAAGGATAAAGTAGTCTCTGCAAAAACCAGAGATTAAATTGCCAGTGAAAACTGTTGTGGCTTTGTTCCTTAAAGGGTCACAGAGCTTAAAAGGGTTGTGGTGCAGTTGAGCAATAACAGGGCAAGAGCCAAGATTAACTCTGCCAACAAGGTAAATGCTTCTTGTTTCAGAATAACTCCATCACTGATGAATATGATGTTGACCTACTTGGAAATCTAATCTGCCACTTACCTCCAGCCTTTCTACATGGCAGAATGTCCCTGAGGGCAATGGCAACAGCCCTTGGTCAATTCAAACTCTGCCAACACCTCAGCCATGAGCAGAAGACTGAAATTAAATACAAACTCCTCGAGTTATATGGGTAAGGTATTAGATATATCTCCTTGTTTATGCTGATGGTTAAGCCATGCATATGCCAGCTGTTTGCTTTGCCCAGGTACAGCTGCAGTGGAAACAACACAAAGCATCTTCTGTCACTGGCTGAGCTTGCGATCTCTGTCCACTAGAATGACATTTCTGTTCTTGTGTGATAAATAGAACTAAATGCACACATGACCTAAGTGCCAGAGAAAAAGGAGCAAATGTTTAATGTTGGAGGAATGGCAGGCAAACAGACTCTGGCATGGCAAGAGAAAGGATATTACAAGCAGAGAATGGTGCAGGAATGCAAAGAACAGGAAAATGGTAGTGGGGTGGTGAGTGTGCAGGTATGAGTAGAGAAATAAAGGCTGCAAGCACCTGTGACAGTGAGAGCCAGCCAGAGGGCAAAGCACCGTCTGGATAAGATGGCCCAGCACCCTTTCCAGCTGGATCTGAGAAGTTCCAGTGTTAGGGACTCCTCCACTTCCCTGTGGGAGATACTTCAATAGCTGATTGTCCTTGTGAAAATCTTTCCTCTTGTGTCTAATCAGAATCTCCCCAGGAGGAACTTGTGCCCAGTACACATTTTCCAGGTGTCCTTTGATAATAAGGGAGTCTCCATCTTCTTTACAGCCACAGTAGAATTTTGATTGCAAGCTAATTGAATTTTCCAAACTGTTTCATCAGCTCCCCAAACAACTGGACAGCTGAAACAACATTAGATGTTGGACCGTTCCTATCCCTGCTGTCAAAGGGGGAGCTAAATGTCCTTGCTGAAAAGGTATGCTTTTGTTATGATTTTTAACTGTTAAGAACATAATGTTAGTAGAATTTGGCTTTGTGGCTGTCATAAAGCAGTGGAAATTATGTAACCTGAATGCTAAACCAGGTAGGCAATTCTCTGGCAAGGAGCCCTGTGTAAATGTCTCACACATTCTTGACTCCACCAACACTTCTGAGATTTCTTCTTGCAAGTAATGCTACTACAGACAATTATTTGCATATACACAGGGAAAACTGCACAGTGTCAGGCAGAGAATTTGAACAAGGTGCATTTAGAGTGGTCAGACTCAGACATTTCTAGTACTTTACACTTGCAGTGTTGTTTCCTCCATTGCCCTAACTCACAACCTTGACAGTTATGTTTCTTATCCTGTTAATAATGGGACCATGCTAGTCAAATTAACATTTACTCATGTAGCACTTTGCCCTAGGGCCAGTGTAGCACATGTTAACAATAACTGATAGCCTTAGCATTGCACTTTGTAGTTTCTTTGCTCTCCTTTGTTCTTATAATCTTGATTTTTTTATGTGCAGAAGTAAACTGTACTGGAATGAAGAATTCATTGCTCATCAGAAATAGGCAAGCATGATCAACAAACTTTTCCTCAGGAAATCATCTCTAAAATTGACCAAATAGAATAGGAGTCTTTAACTGAGAGGAAGGTGTTTAGCAGGGTGGAGGAGAGGTGAAAACGAGCCTGAAGTAATGAATGAGTTGAAGTTATGTCACATAATTTTAATTGGATCCCTGTGCTCAATTCTTGCACTTATCTGGCAAATTTCAGACAAACAAAATAAAGTAGTTGCCTTACTGCACAGACTAAAGTGGTGGAACTCATTGCGACAGGAGGATCTGATCACAGACTCCTACCAGGCAGTGCTTGGGTGTCAGCAGAAGCTGAGAGGGCATACAAGAGGGAGTATCACTCAGAATTTGGTTTGTTTCTGATTTTTCCCCCTCCCAGACACGTGCATTTGACCTTTCAGTAGCAGCAAGTTTACTTTCCTTTTCTGAAGCATCTGCACAAAAAGGAAGGGGCTGTGCTGCTACTAACCCCTACTTTGCTGAGCTCTGCACAAGTCTTTCTCTGCAAATTAACTTGTTTTAAAAGGAAGAAAGATGTCTTATTTATTCTTTCTTTCCTTTGGAAGTACCCAGATATCATTTTGCAAATAGCAAAGACAACAGGACCAATTTCTTCAGCTGAAGAGCTTCTATCAACTGTATTTGAATCCGTTGCCAATGCCACTGCCAACACTGACTCATCTCTCACCAGACCTGGTCAGTATTTCACCCAATACCTGTGCAGAGTGCCTGATTTACAATGGTACCATTTGGGGCTGGGAGCATGTAGTACAAAAAGACTTTTTTCCCCCTCCTTGGTCATCAAATGTGTTCTGGGAAGCCAGACAGTAAAAAGTCAAACATCAAGCACCTTAGAAGTGCAGACTGTGGCAGAAAACAGCCAGAGTCTTCGTTCTATTGCCTGTGGTTGTCTGACACATCAAGCAGTTGCTGAAACAATTTCATAACAGGATTGCATGGTTAAGCATCTCTTGGAATGTTCCTGAATGCACAAAGTAAACAACCAACCAACCATTAATTATTTGAATTGGAGGTTTTGTTTATTTTTCCTTTTTGGTTTGTTTTTATTTTCCTCTGCAATCTTAAGTGAAAATCCTTGCATTGAAAACCTGTGAAGGTGACAAGTTACTGCTGTGCCAGAGGATTGCACATGGTTAATCCTTTGCCAGACAGGAGCGTATGTTGACTGCTTTTAAATCTGACGTTGCTGGCACTGTGTTCTGTCTGTCGAAATGGACAAAGGGTTTATAATCTGAAAGGTATTCTAATTAGCAACCTAACTAATTATTAGCATCTCTGATGAAAAATGGATTATTCTTTTTGTATAATGTATCATAGAATCAACCAAGTTGGAAGAGACCTCCAAGCTCATCAAGCCCAACCTAGCACCCAGCCTTAGCCAATCAACCAGACCATGGCACTAAGTGCCTCATGCAGACTTTTTCTAAACACCTCCAGGCATGGTGACTCCACCACCTCCCTGGGCAGCCCATTCCAATGCCAATCACTCTCTCTCTGTATGTTAACTGTATTCTATTATTAAAATATAACTTTCTCTCACCTGAAGTTGACCCAAGCAGAATTTGTAAGCTGTGGCATCCTGCGCCACAGAAAACAACCTTTCTGTGGGAGAGGCTTTGAAAAGTGCTGCTGGGAACTGATACCCCAGCAATTTCAAGGAGTTTGGTAGTTTGCCTTTATGGCTTTGAAAGTCTCCTTCTTGGTTCTCTGCCTAACAAAATACAGGTCCAAGCTCTCAGCAAGCCCTCAGCCACCACAGAGATCCATCTGCTGGTGTAACAGCAGCTCCAAATGGTGACTGTTTGTACCTGGGAATTAATTTGCTCATGGTAGTGCTGTATTCCTATACAGAGAGATGCAGAGGGTGTTCTACAGAGATGTGTTTTCACACAGCCTGAAAAATCCCCATGCCCTCTGTTGATCATAGCAGTCACTGCACAATTACCATGCTCTAAGAGGGCAGAACTGAGCTGGTGGAAGAGCAGACCATTAGTCCCTCTGTGTGCACTTCTTGATCAAGGAAACAATCAGAGCATAAACTGGCCACAGGACAGAAGGTTTAGCACAAGGTGTTTCAGTGTGCTTGTGCTTTACATGTGCTTTTCTAGGCCTGGGTCACAACAGTGTGAACCACAAAGACAGAACAGCCCACATTCAGTGCCGTTCCAGAGCTGTCTCATCTGCATTCCAAGACCAGTATCAATCTGCCAGTGAAGCTCATGATCTTTGTCAAAGGCTTTGGCTCCAAGGCTGTGGAGGCTTCCCCTTCTTCAGCTCAGCTGCAGGGGAGTCTGTGAGGTGAAAAACTGAAGGATTGGTTCTGTTGCTAAACACAATCTTTCCAACTCCACACAACTCACTCGGTGGTTTCAACAAGGAGTGAAGTTTTATGGCCGATTTGCTGGTCATTAGGAAGATGATTCTAGACCACCCTAATGTTATTCATGCTACCAGCCTCCTCTTTTACATCTCTTATGGTCCAGTTGTGGGCTAATACCAGTAACAGAAGCAGTTACCAGCAACAGAGTTCTTGCATTTGTAGCTGTATCAAGACAAAAACAAAGGTGGTGATGAAGGCAGGGTGGAACATTTAAGGCAAAACTCTGGGATATGTGTCTAAAGTGCTACCACAAAGTAGTGGCAGTGCTGGAAAAAGAATTCAAGCTGCTTACTTAAAGCACTGAGATGTTATAGCATCATAGAATCATAGAATTAACCAGGTTGGAAGCGACCTCCAAGCTCATCCAGTCCAACCTAGCACCCAGCCCTATCCAGTCACTTAGACCATGGCACTAAGTGCCTCATCGAGTTATGTATGTTACATATAAAAGTTATTCTTCATCAGACTAAATGTGATGCTGCAACAAAATGAAGAGTGAAGTAGCCTGAGGTACAGGAAGCAAAGTCAGAAGCCCTGATTAGTGTTTCCGCCTCTGCAATGGTGCAGTGTATCTGCTGTGGTACCCATAAGAAAATCAATGTTGTTTTTCCAAGAACACAGAAATATTGGATTTTCGTGGCTTGGAGAAGGGCACTGCATTGTGTCTGGACGAGTAGTATTTACATGACAAAGGCTGACCTTTCTCGACAGGGAAAAGTGAAACAATGCAGCTTCACAAGAGGGCGGTGGAAAGGGAGAGCAGAACATCAGCTGGTACAGTGGAAGCTGAACAACGTTTTCGTTTGCTCGACAGATTCAATCTTTTCAGTGTTCTACCCACTCCTGCAGCTTCCTGTGATGCCAGTAAATCCCTCCTCTGCTCCTTTCAAAGCACAGATCTACTCTGTACGTTCTTGCTTTATTTATCTGGAGGAGCTTAGCTTAGGCACAGCATCTGTGAAATTCTTGCTTTTTGCTGGCTATGACCATGTCTGAGGACATGGAGGGACTGTTTGGTGGAGATAATTATTTGATAAGGGTTCCCTAAATTAGCCACAAGGGAGAGAGCAGTAAGCAACCATATTAGGATTCTAATTTCTGCTTTGTGTCAATATTAGAGGTGGGTTATGCCAACAAAGACCAGCATTTGGTAGAAGAGTGGAAAGTGTCTCATTTGATCATGCATAGGGCCAGAACTCGAGCAGTAAAAAGATTTTGAAATGGAGTTTGTCTGTCCAAACAGTTCTGTTGTAAGGGAACAGCTCACTCTAGATCCTGACATTTTAACAACAGGCTTGACATAAAGAGCAAGCACTGTGCCTCTCTGACACATCCAGCTTCTGTCTGCACCTTGTTTAAATGTCAGGCAAGTCTTACAAGACATACGTCTTTGTCAGCCTGGTTCAGAGGGAGAGAACCTCACACGTCTGTTACTTTCCAGTCTGGGCTCCCATGTGCTGCTCAAAAGTGAAGTTCATTCAGCTGCACCCTTTTTTGGGGGGGAACAATGACATAGCTGTATGGAGACTTCTACCAAGGTCATCCCAAAGATTCACATTTTCTTCTTACCCAGTGTATGATGGTTTTACCTCAGAATGAGCCCTTGCCTGAGTTTTGATGCCTTTAGGGAATAAGACTTGAAAGAAGCTTGCAGGATATTGGTCACCTTTATTGCACTCATCCAGAGTTTAATGTTGCTGTGGCATCCTATATTGTAACTGTTTGGAAATCTGTCTGCTCCTATTGTCTTTTCCAGCATGCACTGGCTTTGGAGGACAAAGAATATAACATGGTAGGAGGACAAAGAATATAACATGGCAGGAGGAAGTTGTTGCCAGAGTGATTGGCATTGCAATGGGCTGCCCAGGGAGGTGGTGGAGTTGCCATCCCTGGTGGTGTTCAAGAAAAGACTGGATGAGGCACTTAGTGCTATGGTCTCGTTGACTGGCTAGGGCTGGGTGCTAGGTTGGACTGGATGAGCTTGGAGGTCTCTTTCAACCTGGTTGATTCTATGATTCTATGAACACTTCTTGCAAGTGAGACAAATTCTATGCTTTTATCCAGGCTGTTAATGTAGATACTTAAAGAAATTATTTCATTGCAAGGTAATGTAATTTATCCATACCACATCAGCTGCAGCTCATTCACCATCTGTCACTCAGATCTCTCTATTGCTTTGATTTGTTTTTCAGTCTCCTTGAAGAAAACTCTTGCTCTTTGGCTTTTTTTTTCCAGATTGCCTGGGAACCAGAGTGCCTTCTTCAGAAGAAATTATTAAACTAGAAGAAGCAAACATGTTTTGGTCAGTTCAGGAACTGAGATGCATGGACACAGGCACTTTTGACAAAAACGTGGATCTTCTCGGGACTGTCTCAGGTTTTAATAGATCCCAGCTTATTGCCTTGAAGGAAAGAGCCAAGCAGGTAACTATCCTGTCTGTGAAGGAAAATTAAATCCATTATTTGATTTGCTTTTATTGAACTATGTACTTCTAAGATTACTGTGCTGTGGCAGTGTCACTACTGCTGCAAGAACATCTATTGTTTGTTGGAAGAACAATGTGGGGTGGTGATAGTGCAGGGTTCTGCACTTTGGCCACAACAACCCCAAGCAGCGCTACAGGCTGGGAACAGAGTGGCTGAGAGCAGCCAGGAAGAAAGGGACCTGGGGGTACTGATAGATAGTAGGCTGAAGATGAGGCAGCAGTGTGCCCAGGTGGCCAAGAGGGCCAATGGCATCCTGGCCTGGATCAGGAGCAGTGTGGCCAGTAGGATAAGGGAGGTTCTTCTGCCCCTGTGCTCAGCACTGCTCAGGCCACACCTTGAGTGCTGTGCCCAGTTCTGGTCCCCTCAATTCAAGAGAGATGTTGAGGTGCTGGAGCATGTCCAGAGAAGGGAGGCAAAGCTGGTGAAGGGCCTGGAACACAAATCCTATGAGGAGAGGCTGAGGGAGCTGGGGGTGTGCAGCCTAGAGAAGAGGAGGCTCAGGGGAGACCTCATTGCTGTCTACAACTACCTGCAGGGAGGCTGTAGCCAGGTGGGGTTGGGCTCTGCTGCCAGGCAAGCACCGACAGAACAAGGGGACAGAGTCTCAAGTTGTGCCAGGGCAGGTCTAGGCTGGATGTTAGGAGGAAGTTGTTGGCAGAGAGAGTGATTGGCATTGGAATGGGCTGCTCAGGGAGGTGGTGGAGTTGCCACGCCTGGAGGTGTTCAAGAAAAGCCTGGATGAGGCATTTGGTGCCATGGTCTGGTTGTTTGGATAGGGCTGGGTGCTAGGTTGGACTGGCTGAGCTTGGACGTCTCTTCCAACCTGGTTGGTTCTATGATTCTATGATAGAGGACTGTTGGCCTTGCTTTGGGCAAGCAGTTCTAAGCTACTGGCAGATGAAAAACTTCAGTATTTTTATTTTTGAATTGCTGTTCTGTTGCTTGCTTCTCACTTTTCTTTCCTAAAAGGAGAATCAGCAAGCACTGCTGTAGGCTGTTGATTGGCCTGCTGAGAATTAAGCTCGGAGTGTTAAACTATCTGCACTGACATTAAATATAGTTTATAGATTACAGTGGTGTAAAATCAGACTGACTGAAAAAGACTGTTATTAGTTGAATAAAGGTTCTTCTCCCACCTTCCTGTCACAGGCAGGGACAAACCCATCAACAGGAAATTTTAGAGAGGAGAAATAAACACATGCATGTAGTCTGCCTGGACCAAGGTGGCACTGGTGAGTGCACATCACAGAAACACAGCAGAGAGAAGACCTCTGTATTTGCCAGGATGTAGATTCATGGAGAGGTACAGGACTGGAGTCTCAGCTCTCTACCACTCTTGCAACATCTCCTTCTCTGCAGAAATGCAGCTCCACTTGAGCTCCTCAGAGAGGTCTCTGCCCTAGGCTCAGCTCATGCGATGCCCATGCTGCTGCAGCAGCAGTGCAGGAGGGCAGAACTAAAGACTTTTCCCATCCTACCCTGCAGCACAAGGATCTGTGCCAGGATACTCAGAGCAGTGTGTTGTGCTGGGTCCAGTTCAGCATTCTGTCTCTGGGGTGGAGCATCAGCATAGTGTCTGGGCTAAGTTGTGCTACCTTGGCCACGTGTGGGCTAGGAGAGAAGCCAGACCTTATTCCATCCCTGTTGTTGGTGTTGCCACTCTTCCCCAGGGGGTGACTTCTTGATGCTTGATGGCTGCCTGCACACAGGTAGTGTCCCAAAGGGCTGCTTCAGCAAGGAAAAGCTGTAGGGCACAGTAAAGCAAGTTGTTTTGGCTGCAGCAAACCCAGAGGTGAAGAGATTGCCATGTCTAACCTGTCTTTTAACTTCCTGTCACCAGCATCTGCAGGTTATCTGCTCTCTGCTTCCATCTCCACATGACTAGCTACTCTGTAATCTTGTTCTGTCAAAGTGATCCAATATATTAAAAGTCCCTTTTAGGCTCCATCAGATCATTCTGACAGAATGAGGTTAGGAAGCATTTAGAAGTGCAGTTGGCTCCAAGTAGTACAAGCTCAGATGCTTGGAGATGAAGATTGTGACCTCTGGAGGGAAGCAGAAGCAGTGGAATAGGTGGGCCTGGATAGCATCTTCTGAGAGCAGCAGTTGCAGCCAGAGTAGTTGATCTAACCATGAATTTTGGGTAGATTGGGCAAACAGTGGAGTTTTTAGCAGTGAAGCTCAGTTTTAAAAACTTCTGAAGTGCAGCTACTCAGAGAAGTGGCACTAACCACAGTTCCAAAAGCAGATGGTGACTGTCAGCAGTCCTATCTCTACTGCCTTGTTGCAGCAGGACAACAGTCCACTGCATCAAATGCATTCTTCCCAAGACAGCTTCCCTCTGTCAGCACAAAGGCATGTGGGTTGGAAAAAGGAACAAAACTCACAATCCTAGAAGAAAATAAAACAGTGCTCACCTGAGGTGGTCTCATCAGTCCTGTGTGCACTTCTGGAGCTCCCAACACAAGAAGGACATGGAACTGTTAGAGTGAGTCCGGTGGAGGGCCACGAACATGCTCAGAGGGCTGCAGCAGCTCTGCTATGAAGACAGAGTTGGGGCTCTTCAGCCTGGAGAAGGTTTCAAGGAGACCTTATAATAGCCTTTCAGTATCTGAAGGGGGTCTACAGGAAGGCTAGGGAGTGACTATTGACAAGGTCTTGTAATGACAGGACAAGAGGTAATGGGTTTAAACTGGCAGAGGGGAGATTCAAACTAGGAAAGGGTTAGGAAAGGATTCTTTGCAGTGAGGGTGGTGAGACACTGGCACAGGTTGCTCAGGGAGGTGTTCAAGACCAGGTTGGATGAGGCCTTGAGTGACCTGTTCTAGTGGGAGGTATCCTTGCCTGTGGCAGGGAGTTGGAACTGGATGATCTTTGAGGTCCCCTCCAACCTAAACCATTCTGTGGTTCTGTGATTTTGCAGCAGTGCTTACAAAGTGCCTACACTCCTGTCCCAGCTGTATCCACTGTAAAGACACCCAGATCTGCAGTGCAGTGAATGAAAGTATATTCTGTGTGTGAGTGTTTGTAAGACAGATTGCTGCCAGGCAAAGGCAGGCTTCCTATATATTCATTTGGAAAATACAACATAGTGTTAGGCTCAACATGAAGCTGGAGGACTCAGCCAGTGCAGGCAGAGCCCTTTGAGATGATGTGCATAACATGCTGTTATGTCATTAACTAAAGGGCATCTTTAATTAAAAGTCTGATTAAGCCAGCTTTAATTTCTTCTAAATTGATTGATTTCCCCTAAAAGAAGCAGTGTACTACTCGTGGTCCCAAACTAATTCCCAAAGTCTGGTTATCAGATTGTGTTGTAATGGAAGTAAGAAGCTTAGCTCACTTGCCTCCAAGCTCTGCAATAGTGGCAGATGTATGCATCTGTAGTCTCTAGGTGAGGGAGGACAGAGTTTTAGTGTCATGTGTTGAGTTATTTATGTCCTTATGTCTGAGGTTTCATCCAGCACTGTCAGGTAATGCTATTTATGAAGTACTTCAGATTCTGTAGTTCATGGCCTAGATCAGGAAATGGACACACAGTGTTTTAGCTGCCTGTGTTTCACAGATCTCTTAAGCTAGAGAATGAAATGCTTTCAAATTTGGCTAATGCTTTTTACTAGCTCTTTTCTTTGGAAAAGACAGAAATTTCCCAGGCTTAGATGCTTTCTCTCTTTCTTTATGGCATCATAAAACCAACATAAAAGGTCCAGTGGAAACTCAGTCTGGAGGTGCAAGTCCAGCAAGGCATCTTTTAAACAAATCCTTAACCTGAAGGTCAGTTGAGAGAACAGCCCAGCAGTCCTGAGGCTGCTCACTGTTGCACAGACCACAGCTCTGTGTAAGGAGTATCTCATTCCACAGGTCTGGCCTTTTTCTCTTGTTCTGTGCTTGTTGCACAGCTTTGTATATACCTGAAGTTAAAACACTGTTTGTAGGCAACTGCAGAGATATTAGAATCAAAGAATCATAGAATCAAGCAGGTTGGAAGAGACCTCCAAGCTCAGCCAGTCCAGCCTAGCATCCAGCCCTGTCCAACCAACCAGACCATGGCACTAAGTGCCTCATCCAGGCATTGCTTCAACACCTCCAGGGACAGAGACTCCACCACCTCCCTGAGCAGCCCATTCCAATGCCAATCACTCTCTCTGCCAGGAACTTCCTCCTCACATCCAGCCTAGACCTCCCCTGACACAGCTTGAGACTCTGTCCCCTTCTTCTGTTGCTGGTTGCCTGGCAGAAGAGTCCAACCCCACCTGGCTACAGCCTCCCTTCAGGGAGTTGTAGACAGCAATAAGGTCACCCCTGAGCCTCCTCTTCTGCAGGCTGCACACCCCCAAGCTCCCTCAGCCTCTCCTCACAGGGCTGTGCTCCAGGCCCCTCCCCAGCCTTGCTGCCCTTCTCTGGACACCTTCCAGCACCTCAACATCTCTCTTGAATGGAGGAGGCCAGAACTGGACTCAGCACTCAAGGTGTGGCCTGATCAGTGTTGAGTAGAGGGGCAGAAGAACCTCCCTTGTCCTGCTGGCCACACTGCTCCTGAGCCAGCCCAGGAATACTTCATACAGGTCCTTCTGCTTTGACCTTTTCAGTTTTCTGGACAGGAGTTGAATGGTAACAATCCTTTTGTGTGCAAAGAGGCATGTTTTGGGTACTGGGACTTTTAAAATCAAGGAGTTTCAGAATGGTGTGTACATAGAAGGATACATAATGGTCTAACAGACATTAATGAACCTCTTCTAAAGGTTTGGGGATCACTGCAGCACTGGAAAGGTTACCATATTGCTTCCCTGGGCCGCATTGCCCTGGCACTCACTGAACGTGAAATCCCAGAGCTGGATTTGCATTCTATTGACACCATTTCTGTGCTCAGTCAGCAAACAGAGTGGACTCCTACCCAGGTGAGTATGTTCTGGAATGTACTCCTGGTAAAAGGCACAGGATTCACACCCTTTGGGACTGACGTCCTGGAATTGCCTGGGAAACAGATACAGCAATCCACACTACTTCCTCCAGCTGTTCAGTGCCTCTGAGCCCAGGGAGAGTGAGCAAGTAGGTCTGCACTGATGTCTGCCCAGCTGTTGGCTTCCTTGGTGAGGTGACCAGGATGACATCAGCCACTGTTAACTGTGGTGGTGATGAGTGTACTCTTTAGAGCTCACCCACTAAGTCATAGAAAGGATTTAGCTGCTTCTCACACTGGCCTCAGAGCAGACACTACTGTTAGGAAATACTATCCCTCCCTGACTAAGAGTAGTCACTGAAGGGGTACTATGCCCCCTAGCTCTCCCTGACTAGGAGTAGTCACTGAAGGGGTAGTTTGCCCCCTAGCCCTCCCTGACTGAGAGTAGTCACTGAAGGGGTAGTTTGCCCCCTAGCCCTCCCTGACTAGGAGTAGTCACTGAAGGGGTACTATGCCCCCTAGCCCTCCCTGACTAAGTGTAGTCACTGAAGGGGTAGTTTGCCCCCTAGCCCTCCCTGACTAGGAGTAGTCACTGAAGGGGTAGTTTGCCCCCTAGCCCTCCCTGATGAAGATTCATCACCAAAGGGGTAGTATGCTCCCCAACCTCAGCATGCATTGTCCTAGAAGCCTAAGTTACTAGCAAAATACTCCAGGATACTCCTTTCATCTTCCCTCCCTTGAATAACTTCTAGTTATGTCAGTGGAAGTTGCATAGTAAGAGTCAGGAGCTTGTACTCCTGCGTGCAGTGGCACTGTGTTTCTGGTTCTGTGACCCACACTGTGGCAGCTCCTTGCTTGCACAGATGCTGGCATGGTGGCAGCCAGCTTTGGCAGAAGATCCCAAATCTGTTTGATAGGTTCCTGTTATGAAGAGCACCAGCAGAAGGAAGCACTTGGGAGGATTTTGTGCTTGGCTTGTGTGGTTTGCTGCTGTCAGTAATAGCAGCTAGTTAAAAGCAATTCATCCTGCCTGACTTTGGTTGTCTTAAATTCAGAGAGCTAGTTTAAGCTAGTCATCTGGGGCTCAGCTTTGTGGATAGATGAGGAAGTCTTGGGAGGTGCTTGTTTCTGTCACTGACTTTGGAGGATGCCTTCGTGGCAGGCTTTAGCTAGACAAGTTGTTTCTAGATGGTTAGTTTAGGCTGAGTAGCATCCTAGATGACGTAGGCTTGCAAAGGCACTTTGGTACCTGTGTCCCATTCACATGTGGAAATTAACCCTGAAGACAGGTCACCACCTATGCAAGAGGTGTAAATAAGGCAGGACAGCCTGAGCATTACAAAGCCTGAACAACTCATACGGATCCCCTCGAGTGGCTTTTGTTTCTTCTGGCAATGTCACTGAACTGGACAGGTCTAAGGGTGATGCAGCACCCCTCTCTTCTGGCGAAGTGTTTCCTTGTGACCCAGTAGAAGAGGTACAGAGTGCTTTCAAATCGCTTGCTCTTGCCAGGTGGCTGTCTGTCAGTGCCCTGTTTAAGTGTCACATACAGGTGGTGACAGTGCTCCTCCCGAAGGCCGTGCCACAACTCCAGTTCGTTACCCTGGGGAGGCTCAGAATTCCATACTGCCCCTAGCTCCTGGTGAGATCCTGAGCTAGCAGCAAACCCTTCAGTTGTGCTTAACACCTTACTGCCTTTGCAGGCAAGAGCCATTCTGCAGGGTTTTCTACGAGACTCTGGCCAGACAATCAGTACACTGAAAAGCTTTGATTTGGTTGGCCTGGGAGCTACCCTCTGTGCTTTGAACTCTACAGAAATCCTGTCCATAAGGGCTGCTGAATTCAGGTACTGTGCTTAATACCTGAGGAAATATTTGTCAGTATCTCTATTGACAGAATGTATTGTTTGCTTTCAATATTTCTGGAGCCTGCAAGATACCTTTTAACATCTTAAATGCTTTTGGAAAGGCAGTAGTGTTATGGAAGGTGTAGACCAGCTGCTTAAAATAGGTTTCCTCTGCCATTTGTATTCCACCATCTAAGTATTGTATTGAGAAAACCTGTTCTAGTGGGAGGTGTCCCTGCCTATGGCAGGGGGTTGGAACTGGACGATCTTTGAGGTCCCTTCCAACCTAAGCCATTCTGTGATTCTAAATCCAGGGTTTTGCTCAAAGCAGTAAACATTTGTATGCAATTTCAATTGAAAATAGGTTTAGAGTCTTCTTACAGCAGGCTAAATATATTCCAGGCATGTTTAGCATTGCATGTGATCACAGCATGCCTTCTTAACCTTGTTGCCTTTTGCAGTGCTGCTGTTGCAAGAGTTGGCCTGTTGTTTTGTAGCACCTCTGTTCTCAGGCAGTTTAAGAAGATGACAGAATCTGTCTTTGGTACTACTACCAGTTGGAATGGCTCTGTTTTACAGGAAATTGGCACTATAGCAGGTAACAAAATTCAGGCTCCAGGTGGTGATGGTTCTGAAGCATTGTTATTAAGAGATGGGTTCACATAATAGTACATTTTTCTAGACTGGTAAAAGAGCCCTGGGTGCAGTTCTGGAGCCCCCAGCACAAGCAGGACATAGAACTGTTGGAGCAAGTCTAGAGGAGGCCATGAAGATGCTCAGAGGGCTGCAGCAGCTCTGCTGTGAGGACAGGCTACAAGAGCTGGGGCTCTGCAGCCTGGAGAAGAGAAGGCTTTGAGGAGACATTGGAGTGGCCTTCCAATATCTGAGGTGGGCTACAGGAAGGCTGGGGAGGGACTATTAACAAAGTCTTGTAATGACAAGATGAGGGGTAATGGCTCTAAACTGGCAGAGGGGAGATTCAAACTAGGAAGGGGTTAGGAAAGGGTTGTTTGCAGTGAGGGTGGTGAGACACTGGCACAGGTTGCTCAGGGAGGTTGTGGCTGCTCCCTCCCTGGAGGTGTTCAAGGCCAGGTTGGACGAGGCCTTAAGCAACCTGTTCTAGTGGGAGGTGTCCCTGCCTATGGCAGGGGGTTGGAACTGGATGAGCTTTGAAGTCCCTTCCAACCTAAACCATTCTATGATTTTATGATTTCTTTTAGAGAAGAGTCCCCTGCAGGGATGAACATCCAGAAATTGCATTGCCATCAAGGAAAAGCTGTGGTATGCTCCATAAGGTTCTTTGAATCTGCTCAAACCAACCTAGGGGACCACAGACTGAAGTTATTTGGGTCCTGCAAGTTTGAAAGGAGGGCAAAACCAGTGAGGATTTCAGACCCACTCAGTATTTTCAACCAGTGCTGCTACAAGAGTGGCTGTATTTAGTTGGAGCAGTGCTATCACTGACCAAGCACCCTGCCTCCCAGCAGTGTAAAGAATGGGCTGCTCAGGGGAGAGTGAAAGAGCAGGATTAGGCTGGTGTGGTACTTCTCCAGAGTGCTTTCACAGCCTCAGAGACTTCCTGAGCCAGAGGCCACACACAGTTTTGTTCATGGATTTTTTTTCCCTGTGATCGTTTAACTGCACATTGAACTCTCATAAATTTTAGCATCCCTGATGCCTACAGCAATGATTCAACACTGTAAGTACCTAATGAGTGAAGAGGTAGTTCCCACTGCATGCTTCTGCTGCCTAACCTTTCATTAGGAGAGGCTATGAACCAGCATTTCCTAATAACTTTGCTTATGATTGTATTGATTTGGATCATTGTCTCTTTCCCAAGATAAAGTAATTAGGTAGAGGACTTTCCACAGCAGTGGTTAAAGTAATGCTGGGATACAGTGAAACAAAACAGGAAAAGGACCACTGTCCCTCTCCTTTGCACACAGCAGGAAACATTTGCTAGGTGTTTTGTACAAATGCTTAAAAGTGTGAATTTAGTTAAACAAAAAACATCTTAGTTTTGTTCCTGTTGGCTTTTTATTTGGTTTTTGTTTTTTAGGTGGTTTGAGTGAGGATGAATTAAAAGCTTTTGATAAAAACTTGATGCCCTATTTCCAGCCAAGAGCAATCAGAGTTATACCTCCTGAAATTTTCCAAGTAAGAGCTCAGTTAATGAAGAAGTAACTGAATGTCTATTGATGTTACTCGACTGTAAAGAAACAGCAGTGTTGATCTGTATTTTGATTGTGAGTTTCAACAAGAATTTTTCTATGGTTTGTGAAGTGAGAAGCACTCAAGGATCTGAAACATTAAATTTCAGCTTTCATCTGTATTTGTGATATCCATACAATATGCTAGACAAGCTTTATTTATTCTTCAGAATGCAACCCAAGGCAAAAACAAAGATCTCACTGTCATAGAATCATAGAATCAACCAGGTTGGAAGAGACCTCCAAGATCATCCAGTCCAACCTAGCACCCAGCCCTGTCCAGTCAACCAGACCATGGCACTAAGTCAAGAAGCAGGGAATGGACTCTCCTCTTCCAACACTATGCTGGGATCTGAGTTTTCTTCTGTCTTTGTTAGCATTTGCAAGGATGCTATCCTAGCTATGAATTTCTTTACTGACTATGTAAGGGATTTTTTATTATCCCAATATCTGGCAACATTCTCCTGAGTTAGCTCTGGAAAACAGATTGTTCAGGGAGATACAGATCGGAAAGGAATTGCATCTGATTACAGCAGCTCTGGATGCAGACCAGGAATTGAAATGTGAATCTTGAGATCATTGCCCCAGACTTTATTTGACTTAGTGACAAGATTAATATTCTGCCTTGGCTGGTCTCTTTCAGGTGCTCGGGCAAGAATTGTGCTTACAGACAGATGAGCTAAACAGATAGTTAACTGTGGCAGCTCCCATAAAAGAGAAAGCCTCCTCCAACGCTAACTGTTCTTCACAGCACCACTGACAGTTTAGATAAGCCTGAAAGGCCCTTAGTGAAACGATTTATTTGCAAACCAGGCAGAACTGCCAATCTGCAGCATCTTGTACCACTACTTTCCCACAGCAAATGTTTTTGTTAGGAAGAATAGCAACAGTACTACGAAATGTGCTCAACAAATAACAGGAAGAGTCGTCTGTGTTTGAAAGATTCAAAGCCCATTTGGGTTTTACATGGGGTCTGTAGAGCTTCACTTTGCAGCTGTGTACATTATTGCAGTTGTGAGCTGTGAAGAATTGTCACTGAGTTAAGAAGAAGCTCAGTTCAACATTTCTAGGCCTGCAGGCATTCAGGTGAGCTTTCTCCTTTGAAAAGATCATGCCATCTGCGAGACAATGAAAGGTTTGGAAGGGTTTGCTCCATTCTCTGACCTACTTGGAAGGGGAATTGAGCCTTTCTGAAGCAGAACCTGCATGCAGAACTCTTGCAGCAAAAAGGCTCCTTGTGTAGGAGGGCTAAAATTCTTGTGACTGCAGAACCAAAGTAATCCAGCACGCCCAACAGTGCAGGCTTTACAAACTGCCTAACTGCTGTGTGATAGAAGATAAATAACCTAAGATTATGACTGTCAAGCCTTATTTTTAAACACAAGGTTTAGTATGATCACACTTGAAGGATTTTTCATTCTAACAGAGAACTTACATAATGAGATTAAAGCATGGGAGGTTTTCATCTCATTGCTCAACTGCAACTGCAGTCAGAGGTCAAACGGTTCAAGGTAGGCTGAAGATGAGGCAGCAGTGTGCCCAGGTGGCCAAGAGAGCCAATGGCATCCTGGGCTGGCTCAGGAGCAGTGTGGCCAGCACAACAAGGGAGGTTCTTCTGCCCCTGTGCTCAGCACTGCTCAGGCCACAGCTTGAGTGCTGTGTCCAGTTCTGGGCTCCTCAATTCAAGAGAGATGTTGAGATGCTGGAAGGTGTCCAGAGAAGGGCAGCAAGGCTGGGGAGGGGCCTGGAGCACAAATCCTGTGAGGAGAGGCTGAGGGAGCTGGGGGTGTGCAGCCTGCAGCAGAGGCTCAGGGCAGAGCTCATTGCTGTCTACAGCTCCTTGAAGGAGTGGGGTTGGTCTCTTCTGCCAGGCAAGCAGCAACAGAAGAAGGGGACAGAGTCTCAAGTTGTGCCAGGGGAGGTTCAGGCTGGATGTTAGGAGGAAGTTGTTGTCAGAGAGAATGATTGGCATTGGAATGGGCTGCCCAGGGAGGTGGTGGAGTCACCATTCCTGGAGGTGTTGAAGCAAAGCCTGGATGAGGCACTTAGTGCCATGGTCTGGTTGACTGGCCAGGGCTGGGTGCTAGGTTGGACTGGCTGAGCTTCGAGGTGTCTTCCAACCTGGTTGATTCTATGATTCTGAGTGAGGCTGCTTAGGAGCAGATGTAAGAGGAAGTAAATGAAAACACAAGAGGATGTACAATGTCATCAGTCTTTGAACAAATCAGAAAAGAAATGGATGGAAAATCATCCTGATCTAGGGTAGGGTGTCCCTGCCCATGGCAGGGGGGTTGGAACTAGATGATCCTTGTGGTCCCTTCCAACCCTGACTGATTCTATGATTCTATGCTAAAATTCAAGTCCAATGATGTACTGAAGAAGTGTCCAATGGAATGCTGGCATAGAAAGCTTCTCAAGCTGTCAGATCCCAGCAGCAAAGAGAAGGGTGCAGGACAGGTGAAAGGTCAGAGAAGAACAGGAACACAGGGCATTTTTTTAAGCTCTGTTGGAGCTCTTTTATAGCAACTTGTTGTTGAAGGCTACTTCATTCTAAGTGCAAGACAGTGCTGCCTTTGGATTCCTTACCTGCCTTGTATAATTGACAGTCTAAACCAATTTCTCTGGCTGCTATTCCTCCTAGGCATTGTCTCCAGAACAGATAGCAAACCTGGGCCCTGGGAATGCCGCCATGGTTACCAGGCTGCAGCGTGAGCTGCTGAGTGCAGCACAGCTCCAGAGCCTCCAGCTGGCACTGGATGGAGCCAGGACAAGCACCCCAGAGGCACCAAATGGAGCAAGCACGACCCAGGAGGTGCAAACCCCAGCTCCAAGCGGTGAGTAGAGTCACTCCCTGCTGCTGAGAGGGGAGGGACACAGCCACCAGTGGGGTGTGCAGTCTCACAGCATCCACCAGCATCAGACCTGTACTTTGAAGGTGGGTTACAGCTTTGTAGCTCGTGCTTCACATGGCAGGCCTGACCAAGACAAACAGCAAGGGTAAGGGCAGATGGTGAGACAGCGTTAGCAGCTCTGTGCTGCCAGTAGCATTACACTGTGATAAGTACTGTCTGGTGTCTGAAACAATGAGCTTTTCTCTCTCCTTCTTTCCCATGTGCTTAGCCTGTATTTAAGGCAGGGCAGTTCATCTCTGGACCCTCAGATCATGACCATTTTCTGCAGCAGAACCTTGTGTGCAGAGCTGCATGTGGGAAAGGAGGTTATACTGGGGCAGATCTTTGTCCAGACTAGGAACCATTGAATGTTTTTTCACAGACTCATAGAATCAACCAGGTTGGAAGTGACCTCCAAGGTCCAATCTATCACCCAGCCCTATCCAATCACTTAGACCACAGCACTAAGTGCCCCATCCAGGCTTTGCTTGAACATCTCCAGGGATGGCAACTCCACCACCTCCCTGGGCAGCCCATTCCAATACCAATCACCCTCCCCTGCCACAACTTGAGACTGTGTCCCCTTGTTCTGTTGCTGCTTGCCTGGCAGCAGAGCCCAACCACACCTGGCTGCAGCCTCCCTTCAGGTAGTTGTAAACAGCAATGAGGTCTGTCCTGAGCCTCCTCTGCTGCAGGCTGCACACCCCCAGCTCCCTCAGCCTCTCCTCACAGGGCTGTGCTCCAGGCCCCTCCCCAGCCTTGCTGCCCTTCTCTGGACACCTTCCAGCACCTCAGCATCTCTCTTGAATTCAGGAGCCCAGAACTGGGCACAGCACTCAAGCTGTGGCCTGAGCAGTGCTGAGCAGAGGGGCAGAAGAACCTCCCTTGTCCTGCTTCCCACACTGCTCCTGAGCCAGCCCAGGATGCCATTGGCTCTCTTGGCCACCTGGGCACACTGCTGCCTCATCTTCAGCTCCTCTCTACCAGCACTCCCAGGTCTCTCTCTGCCTGCCTGCTCTCAGCCGCTCTGTCCCCAGCCTGTAGTGCTGCTTGGGGTTGTTGTGGCCAAAGTGTAGAACCCTGCACTTGGCCTTGTTCAGTCTCATCCCATTGGCCTCTGCCCACCCATCCAGCCTGGCCAGGTCCCTCTGCAGGGCTCTCCTACCCTCCAACAGCTCCACAGCTGCTCCTAGCTTGGTGTCACCTGCAAACTTACTGATGCTGGACTCAATGCCCTCATCCAGATCATCAGTAAAGATATTGAACAGGACTGGGCCCATCACGGATCCTTGGGGAACACCACTGGTGACAGCTGCCAACAGGATGTGGCATCATTCACCATCACTCTCTGGGCCTAGCCCTGCAACCAGTTTTTGACCCAGCACAGAGTGAATCTGTCCAAGCCATGAGCTGCCAGCTTGGCCAGGAGCTTGTGGTGGCAGACAGTGTCAAAGGCTTTGCTGCAGTCCAGGTAGACTACATGCACAGCCTGCCCCACATTCACCAGGCAGGTAACCTGATCATAAAAGGAGCTCAGGTTGGTCAGGCAGGATCTGCCCTTCTGCTTTGTGATGGCACTCAAGATGACCTGTTCCATGAGCTTGCCTGGCACTGAGGTCAGGCTGACAGGTCTGTAGTTTTCTGGCTCCTCCTTCTGGCCCTGCTTGTGGATGGGGTCACATTGGCAGCTTCCAGTCTTTGGGTACCTCTCCAGTGAGCCAGGACTGTTGATAAATGATGGAGAGTGACTTGGCCAGCTCAGCTGCCAGCTCTCTCAGCACTTATCCCATCTGGTCCCCTGGACTTGTGAGGATCCAAGTAACTCAGGACATCCTTTACTGCTTCCTCCTGGATTACAGGGAAATTCCTGCTGTTCTCACCCTGTTTGGAGTCAAAGCCTATTGGTACCTAGGCTGCAGTGTTTTACCATTGTGCTTCTCCATATTACAGTTTATACTGAGCAAGTTATGCTGGCAAATATGTCAACAGACATTTTACAATGAGGGAGAATTTGTGCCGAGTCAAGCCAGCATTAAGAACTTCCTTCTATGAGAGAGCATTCCATTGAGACCAGAGAGACACAGGACATTGAAGGAGAGAGAAGGATACTGAGATGCCAAAAGAGGAGTGGGGAGGGCTAAATTGCTATGATGCCCTTTCTGGAATCAGAGCAGACCTTGCCAGAAGCACCTGAGCAGTGCTCTCAGCCCAGCTCCCTCGTGTGCCAGCTGCTCCCTCTGCAGATACGCCAGAGGAGGAGTCTCCTGGGTAAACATCACCAGCGTTCTTGAGCTTCTCACTCATTGTTTCTGTCTCTGAGTACCACCCCCATGAAGTGCTTCGTTTAAGAGCTGTGTCTGTTAAGCTGGAAATTGCCATTCCGATGCTCAAAAGGCATCTTTTGAGCAGCTGGATGTGACTATCCAGGTGCTGGAATTTGCTGCACTGCCTTCAGGTGGGGCAGATGAGATTGTGCTGGACCCGAACTGTATCATGACACAAAGACATAATGCTTTCTGTTTTTCAGGTGTTCCTTGTTTGAGTGGCTTTGGCATCTGTTTGTGTGCTGTGTTCATGCTGCACCTGCCTTTCTGAGCCCATGGTTGTTAAGATGGAGTAAGTTACAATTTCAGTAAGCTATATAACAGAAGCACAGTTCACCTGTGGCAGTGGTGGCTTAGCAGGAGCAACACAGGGTGAAGGACCGTGGGACCTTCTCCCTGTTTTGAATACAGACACAGTAATTTCTGAATGCTGGTTGTGTGTTACAAAGGTGTGTGGTTGCTCTTAGAACCTAACCAGGGGGAAAGCACTTTATCTTTACTCAAAAGCCAACCTTATCTAAAGTGTATTTGAAATTCCATGTAGCACCAATCCATTGCTGCACTGTTATTTAGAATGTGTTCATTTGTATTTTGCCTCTTCCAGTCCATTGATAAGATTTTATTCCACAAACACTTTGATAATCTCCACTTAAAAGAATGTTTCCACTGCTTGTTAGGGGATGTTACCATTTTGACAGGCTAAAATCCAAGGGGAGAGCTGATGGGCTGAAGGTATAAGTTCTAATTAAACAAACCAAACGTTTAAGCTTAGGACTGCAAGTCAAGCTATGTCAAAAGACTACATATGCTTTGCTTTTTTGTTTTTCAGAGTCCTGGAGCTTGCAAAGGAGATGCTGAAGACCTGCAGCTCAGCCTGAATCAAGGCTCTGAGATGCCTGAGCACAAACTGGATAATTTATTTAAAGGAACACCTTCGTCTGCCATCGTGATGTGAAGTATCCTCCTTCCCTACTTTTACCATTAACAACCAGCACAGGATCCCTCCAAGTCCTTCAGAGAGATGTTAAAAGTGGAAATGGCTTATCTGTCTATGAGAAAATCCCTGGAAGATATGCTTATGTGCTAGAGACCCAGGGGACAGGTGGCAGCTGTTTGGAGGCTGCTGCACTGTCCCTGGGCTGTTTGCACTGGCCGAGTGGGTCAGACTTTTATATCCAGCTGGTGGCTTTTCTTCTCAAGCTTTGAGTGTACATTCCTCTGGACAGGGGCTTGCCTGTGTGAGGTAGTAGGAACCAGATTAAAAGTTACTGCTCTTGCAATAAAATAACTTCACCTCTGGGCTTCTGGTTTAAATCCTGCTCAGATAAGAAGTAGTGACGTGTTCTTATAATTCAAGCAGCTGTATAAAATGTAGTTCCCCATGGCTGTATGTACTCAACACAGAACTGTTGACACAGAGGGCATTGCCAGTGCTGTTAGGGTTTCATGTGACAAGATGCACCATGGAAACCTGCTTATGTTCATCAGGAGTTAGTCCCTTCACTTTGGGCAGGGTCCAAGTGTACATCTGGGAATCAAAAGGAGAAAGTGGTCACTGGATCTACCTACTCCTAGGATTGCCCATCCAATACTTTCCACAGCTCCATCTGAACTATACACCAGAAATACTGCCATGTGTTCTATCAATGCATGGCTTACATGTCTCATGGTTTCCATGCCATACCTCAGCATTTTAAACAGCAGAAATAAAACCACCAGATACTGAAAAGCTTCTGCACGTGAACATACAACTTGACGCCATTCAACATGACTTTATGCTAAGAACACATGGTCTAGTTTTCCATCTTGCCATTGCAGAAGTCTTTATCTCTTCTAGACTGAAAAAGGCAATGTGTAGATTTAAAAGGTGAGCTTTTTCATGTAGATCTGTGTTGTGCTAAGTGCCTTTCAAACTTCTATTTCTATTTTTTTTCTGGCTTCTCAGCACTGGAAGAATTGAAACTTTGTCGCCTATGGAGAAGCAGTAAGAGTGGGGCTGGTGGGGAGAGCTGGAGGGAAGAGGCTTGCTGCTGGGGAAGGGTGAATGTTAGCTGCTGCAGCTGTTGCAGTAACAGCTCCCACCGCAGTCCCATATAATCTGTGCTTCCTGCAGCAGGAGCCAACCTGATTTTCAGGGCTTTGTAGCTGGTAAAGTAAGCAGTGAGAGCATAGCCACTCTTTACCCCCTCCTGTTCCCTCTCCCCCTTTAGCAATCCCTTTAGCTCAGGGAACTGCTTTGCCTATAGCTAACCTTGGCAAGTGTGACATGACATTACAGAGAATCCTGCCTGCTTTAGTTTTGCCTTTTATGAGCAAAGAACCACTGCTGCAAACTGCCTTGCATCTTCCTCTCTCATGCTAACAATAAGATACCAAGTTCTGCCTCTGCTTCCTTAACCTGAGGTTGTAGACAGGTCTGCCTAATTCAAATGACACTCACAAATAAGCAAGGGATCAGATAGTCACCTGGAATGTGTCACTTGAGCACTGTAGCATTGGCCGTAGTGTGCTTGCTACTGTTCTGGCTCTTCCTGTGCTGTGGTTACGGACAGCTGACGCTGCTGCCAAGCATGCACACAGCCAGTGGCCACTGGCATTCCTATCAGTCGAGGAGCAGTAACTCACTACAGGAGGTACCTCAGGCCCTTGTCACAGGCCATGTTACTTAGGAGGAGAAATCATCTTTCAAATAATCTCTTTATTTTTCCTGTCAAAAGGGCTGATATTCTGTGTTGCTGTACAGCTCTTGGCAGTGTGGTCTCTTCATCTCAGTGAAAATGATGTGTGTGGGTTTGGTGGGGTTTTGGAAAGGAAAATCTGCAGATACATGCATCTGAGGAGGGCAAAGAACCTTATTTTACTTCCTTATGGTCCTGATTTGTACAGTATTCTCCTCTGTGTCATATAATGTGGGACGGCCTTATGGACTGCTTACTCCACTCCTGTTGAGGTGAGGGATTGGACTTTCCTTTCCAGTAAGGCAGGATAGAAAAGACAAATCTGCAAAGAATAAACCCAAAGTTCAATGTAAATCAAATAGTGGTACCCCAGAACACCTGAAATTTGTCTTCAGGAACAGTATTTTGTGCAATTATACAGCATGCTCTTGAAAGTGCAGAGAAATGTCAGACTTTCAGAGAACATAGTGAATGTGTGTCTCATACAGGTACCCATAACTTCCTATTTTGCTGATGTCTGATCTATCACCAGACTGTGTTTCCATATCTCTCTACTCATTTCCTAAACAGAGATACTGTGAGACTAGCTCACACAGCCCACCTGACCTTGCCTGGTATCAGGACCTGGAGCAATTTTGAACCATAGGTTATTTTTATCAAAAATCACATCTGGTTCTTTAATTGTACCCAGAAATAGATAATCTGGCAATGCATTACATTTGTTCTGCAGTGAGTGGCAGGCATCTAATGTCCATCTGTCTCTTCCTGCCCTTTCCTATTCAGCATCAGTCTGCTTTTCCTATCTGGATTAATGAGAGGATTTGCCTACCCTCATGATGCAGGGACACAAGGCATGGTCAGGGCTTACAATCCAGTGACTACACACTGGAATATTAAATGGAGGAACTGTGATTGCTGGATTTCTTGCTTCACTGGCAACAGGGTAACATTTATCTTCTAATGTTTTAGAAGATTGTTAATTAGCCTTTAAAATACTTAACAGCATCTCACATATTATCTGTGATCTTCTCTTTGGGGGACAAGGATTAAACTCCTGGAGGGGAAGTATGAAAATAGTGGAAAATGCTAATCTGTCACAAACACAGCAGGATAGCATTTGCTGGTAGGCAGTAATTTGTAACCATTGTACAGAAAAGAATTGTATTGATTTATCACAGAGTAGCCTTTGCTTTAGTTAAAATCACGTGTTGGCTTGATGCACAGGCTAAAGCTGCCCTAGGTCATCTTTAACTGGGGCCTGACAAGTTTTGATGCCAGAAAACAATTGAGACTGCAAACAAGTTCTGAATACATCCTGCATGAACTGAGACAGGAGTTGAGAGAGATGTCAGCTCTCTGTCTTTGATACATCGATTAAAACAGATTCCAGATAGGCATCTGCCCATGTTTTTATTAGCTGCTTCTGTTCCAGTATTCATCCTTTCAGAAGTGTTTACATGTAACACAATCAATGTACAAATCATAGTCAAGCTTGTGTCAGCTATTCTGGATAGCTCAGCTGGTGCCGGGGCAGACACTGCACTTGTTATGCCTGTGCTCGGTGACAGATGTGCCACAGCACTGCAACCACGGAGCTTGTATTTCTGTAGCAGCACTTTCCCCTGCACTGCCGTGGTCTACACCAGTGGACCTTGGCAATTCTGCCACTCTTGTCTTCAGCACAAATTCTCCAACTACTGAACCTGTGTTCTTAACCTGTCCTCGAGTCAACTTACCGGTAATGGCATCAAACATGACTTGATGCTGAAAGTTATTAATCTGTTTAAAACAATTAGCCTGTTAGAGTTAAAATCTATTACACTTCTAAAATGCAACATTTAACCTCTTCTGTAAGGGCGTAACAAGTGCAAGACAAGAGGTAGTATGGAGCTTGTAGACTTTGTGCTGCTTGTAAACACGGTTTGAGAACGCAAGCTTTGATTTCTAACCTCTGGAAATAAGTGCATTTCTTTCTGTCCCACTGTGGGTGCACATTAAAGAAAGGAAACTTGCTGTGTTTTCTTTCAGGGAAGATGCAAAGCCCTTTAAAGGATTTTAATGCTGTTGCTGCTGTGGGGCTGTCCCCGTTTTTCTGTGTTAGTGAGGTTTTTACACCGAACCTTGCAGAGTTATTAGAGAGCTACCTAAGAGGAAGTATCTCTTTGAACTGGGCGGCTACAGTGGTGATGCCCTCCTTCAGATTTAGGGTTCAGGGCTGCAAAGTGCTAACTCGTGAAGCCTTATCGTTGCGAGGGATAATTCCTGCCTTATTCCTTGGAAGGTCCGCATACACTCTTGCACTACTAAACATGAATCAAGCCATTGTTCGTTTACACAGAACAGGACAGTAGCTGTTAAGTATCAGCTGCTGAACTTGCCAAACGCCTGATGGCTGAATCACACGGCAGCTTCTCTCCCCCGTTCATTCGAGGTACTCGTTCCGCGGACAGGCAGCCGCTAGGCGCATGGGCCCGGGAGGCGCCGCTGGCCGCACGGCTCCGTTCTCTCCTTACTGCCAGATAACAAAGAATCTCCATTTCATTCATATAAAAGGGCTTCTGAAGAGTTCGGGGCAAAACAGGGAGCGTAGCCTGCACCGCCCTCCGTAACAGCCACCCTGCACGGGACCCGATGCCGCGACCTGGCTGCTCAGGGAGCGGTGGGAGCCAGGCCCCACCGATACGGGCCCAGCCCTACCAGGTCAGCGGTTCGGACAGGAGGGCCGAGTGCGGCCGGAGGGTCCCGGTGTGCGCGTCCGCAGCCGTGCGGCCAGCAGCAGCTCCGGCGGCGCTCTCCGCTCCGCGCAGGGGCGGGGCGCCGCTCCGCTTTCCCAGCGTGCACCGGGCGGCGGCTGGCTGGCCACGTCCCCGGGCCACGTCGCTCGGTGCCCGCTGAGCTTGCGCCATCTTCCCTCCCCGGCTCCGGGCTGCGCTGCTGCCTCTGCCGCCGCCATGAACATCTTCCGCCTCACCGGGGACTTGTCCCACCTGGCGGCCATCATCATCTTGCTGCTCAAGATCTGGAAGAGCCGCTCCTGCGCGGGTGCGTGCGGGAGGCCGCCGGGCGGCCGAGGGGAGGGTGGCGGGACCAGCCGGGCGGCTCTGGGCCGCAGTGCCAGAAGGGAGCCTCGCCGGGGGCTAGGCGAGGTCGCCGCATTCGCGCCGCGACGAGAGGGTGCTGCGATCGCTTCTGCCGCGCTTCAGGCACCGCTCCGTGGGGAAAGCTCGGCTGCGTCAGTGGGGTCCGCGGGGCAGTATGGAGGGGTCTCGGTTACCCCGCTTGGCCCGGGAGGCGGCCCTGGTGAAGTGGGGAAAGACGAGGGAAAGGGGGATTGTTCCACTCGGAAGCACCCGCTGAAGAGTCCCCTGGCGGGAGGGCAGAGCTCGCCCCGAACAGGGGAAAAGGGACCATCGCTCGGTGTAGAGAAGAGGGGGCTCAGCTCTTGTCCTGACCGGCCTCCTGCTTAGCTCAGCCTCCTCCAGAGCCAGGGTGTGGGGAAGCGGGCGGGCAGCCGGGGGGAGGAAAGGGGAGCCGCTTGCCTCCCAGGTTGGGAGTGTACTTGTGGGAGCTGCGATTCTATTAGAGGTTGCCATTATTTGTACTTTAATCCCTGGGCACCGCCACCTCTGCTGTCCCCGGGAGGGTCGCTCCTTCCTTATGTAACTGCCCGGTGGCGAGCGAATGAATGGGGAGGCAGGTTTGGAGAAGGGGAGGAGGGAGGAATGCGTCCCCCGCGGGGCGGGCAGCCTCCCTCCCTTCTCTGCGCCCGGCCGCTTCGGGAAGGGAGATGGAGCTTGATTCTCTCCTTCCCTGGCAGCGCACAGCCTTCCGTCTGCCTCGCTGCTTGGCAGCTTTAAGCGCCGTTTTGGTGCAGCGCTGGGAATACTGACTTGCAGTTTGCAGATCCTGAAGTTTCTCTCGCTCCCTCCCTTTTTCCCTCCGCACTGGTGTGCGTTCGCGGCCGACTCACGGGCCCGCTTCTTGCCCTTTGTTTTCACCCTCGCTGCAGTAAGAATCGTGGTTC
Source organism: Pogoniulus pusillus (assembly GCF_015220805.1). Taxonomy (NCBI): domain Eukaryota; kingdom Metazoa; phylum Chordata; class Aves; order Piciformes; family Lybiidae; genus Pogoniulus; species Pogoniulus pusillus. Next base: position 30,242,156 of record NC_087276.1, on the reverse strand, counting down.
GTGCCGGTTTTAAGGGACCAGTGGTGTTTTCTTCGTGGCATGACCAGCTGCAGTGGGAAGCTGTGGCAGAGAGATGCCGAGCTGGAGTGAATAGGCTTTCAGTGGAGATCCTGGCCTGGTCTGACGTGGCAGCGGGAGAGGTGTGGCGGGGAGGGAGCTGTGTCCCGGCCGCCCTCCGGGCTGGGCGCCGGGAGAAGCCCCACTCCTGCGGCTCCCCTGCCAGCTCGGGTGGGAAACGCTGCTGCTTCCTCCCGTGTTCTGTACGTGCTTGCTCGAATTCCCTGTGATGTGGTTTGCCTTTTCTCTCCTAGTGTACGGTGTGGTGGTTGGAGGGAATTGCAAGCATCTCTTAAAGCTGCAGAATAGCTGATTTCTTTCAGAGGCTAGGAATTGCTGTAAGTCAAAATGAGCGGTTCAGTGCTCGGCCTGTTACCTGGATCCAGAGCACCTACCCTGGGAATACCATTTTTGCTATGGACTGGGGTTTGACTGTGAGCTTAGCTTTGCCTTCTCTCTAGTGAGCTTCTCCTTCATTAGTAACAGTCTCCTTCGTTAGCTGAAATCAGCTTGCCATGTGTTGACATTCAGATACTGCCTTAATGCTGTTGATCAGATGTATGTGTAAATTATTCAGTTAAAAGTATGAATAATTAGCTTAAGCTGTGATCTGAAAGAACTGGGAATGGGGAAATGAAAGAGATTTGCTCTACAGGTAAGAGGAGGTACAAGTTCTGCATGTTTGACTTCTGGTTGCTTTTTGCTAATCACTTGATAGCACAAAAGAAAAAAGTACAGTGAATGAATAGCTTTGGTTTTTAACACATGTAAAGTAAAAACTGTTCTTAACTTCACAAAAGAGTTTAAGTAAATGAGTCCGTGGACTGAGTGCAGTGGTAGCACAGAGCTATTGTTTATAAGGTCATGAAGCACAGGAACCTTCCTGGCTCAAGGTTTAATGGATCAGTCTGTCTGGATCTGGGAGGAGAGAGCCTGGTCTTCTCCAGCTATTCTGTAGAGTTTTGTCCTCTCTCTTACTTAAGAAGGACAGTGAAGATTATCAACAAAACAGAGGTAATGATCCAAAAGCTAAGTATCTCTTGCTGTCTGAAAAGAAAACGAGGAATTCTAGTGCAAAGATAAAACTCAAGTAGGATTTTAGCCAAGAGATTAAGTGACCTTTGGACATGAGATTATTTACCCAGCATAGTACAATGTAATCTAGTCCCATCTTTCTGCCTAAAAAATGATCTGATGTTGTTTTCCTCCAGCGAGTGGTGATTGAGGATCCCTGTTATTAGGGATTTGTTCATAAAAAAGTAGACTCGTACCAATCATTGTCTTTGGTACTGCATTCTCCAGCACAGAAAGGTCAATGGACCAGTTTATCTAAGGCACTCAGCTCTTCCCTTCGCCAAACTGGCCAGTGTCCCTGAGCATGAACATCCATGCACGGACCCTTTCAGAAGGAAATGTCTGCTTTTAATTTTCCAGAGAGGAACAAATGAAACATGGATGTGTTTCTGTGGGATTGCTCTTCACTATCTTCCAGTTCTGCCTGAATCCGTGGGAGTAAATAGAGATCCATGTTACTTCTGTGAGATAAGTGGCTGAGACCTAACAAGTTTGTCTAGAATGAGAAGCAGCACCTCAGAGGGGCATGGAATTTTATTTTTGGGGCTCGATCCTTTTCCTTGTAGTGGTTTGTTGTCATTGGTTGTGGTTTCTACTAATAAAAACTTCATAAATATATATAGTAGCATAAAATATGTTTGTAATGCCAGACAATAATAACAACCACCCGAGTGTTACCCGTGGAGCAGCTGCTAAAAGCCTGCTGTTGGCGGCTTTCTGAGATTGCTTTGCATTGCTCGTTAGAGCAGTTAATACGTTCAATAAGCACATGTACCTCACGCGTACTGGTGGCTAGAGAAGGGGGGTAGGCCAGCCAGCTGCTGCTTGAACTGCACCTCTGAGGCAGCAGAAGCTTAACAAACAAATAAAGGCTTCTAGCTGATTGCTGAGCTGTAGGGCTGTGATCCATGAAGAGCTGGCAAACCACATGGTGCCGACTCCTCTCTTCTGCTTGCCTCTGTGTGTGTCTGAGGCCTTTGTTCCAAGAGGAGCTCCGAGGCCTGCAGAGGCAGCCGAAAGGAGAGGAGACAGCCTGTGTACCTCTGCTGCAACCTGCTGTTTTCTGGTGACACATCAGCCCCTGCTTTTGTGCTGGGAGAAGGCACTCCTCTAACTGAGGAAAGAGGCGAGGCTATCTGCATTTTGAAGCACTCCTGTTTCCTTGTTTTCGGTCTTTGACACGCTTTTTTCCCCCCTAATTTAGTCAATATGTTAAAAAGGGAAGAGGGGAAGGCAAATCACGGCGTGATTTCAGAGCTGGCAGGGAAGCAATTTTTTGCATGACTGATTTGAGTTTCCAGATTTAGAGTTTGGAAGAATGTTTGTCTCTTCAAATAACAGCTCAGAAATAATTACTAGAAGCTGTGGAGAATGTAGCAGGTAACTCCATTATAGACTTTGTGTCCTAATTAGGGAATTCATGAGACTTGAAGAATCTTGTGCTTCCCAGCGTTGTCATGTTCAGACTGTGTTTTCTGATCCACTCCAAGTCAAAGGAGGTTGTTTGCGCTGAATTGCTGCCTGAAAATTGATTTGCTTTTCTCGGTGTCATTTGTCAAGTGATAAAGGTGACCTGCAGTTGCAGGGCTGTCAAATGATGTGCTTAACACTCTAAAGTAGTGTGCATAGTAAATATGTAATACTTTTGCTAGGGAATGTAGCTTGTCTGTTAGAATTGTGTTTATGTATCTACTATGGACCAGATCAGATGCTGTGTTGAAACTCGAGGCTGTGCTTTGCCACAGACTGTTGCTGCTTTGTCTTTCCTCAAAAAATGCTGCTTTAGGTAGGTTTGGAGTTTCTTATCCCTCTTTGAAGGAGAATTTTGCTTTTCTCAGTTGTCAGATTTGTGTTTAGTGCTGGGTTGATGTTTTTATTTACTTAAATGTTTTTACTTGAAAGTGCAGAATTCATAATGTTAGTATTTTAATAACAGAATCCAAGGAGTTGTGGGTCTGTGGCTGATGTGGACTTCAGACTGTAGGAAGCTACTTTTTTCAAATGCTTCCAAGAGTCTATGAAGTTTCCATGACAAAGTATGGATTGCTTTTGCCTTGGGAAAACTTCCAGTTGTAGATGTTATGATCTGCAGTTCATAGTAAGTAGTGTACATACTTCACAGTTAGGCTACCAGCTACTGCCTGTTGCTCTTTACCTGACTCACAATATCAAAAGTAAGTTAGATGAGAAAGGACTACAGTTTCAGCTCTGCTGACCTCCTTGGCTCTGAAAATCAGCTGAGCTTTTGAATTAAAGTTTCATGCTGTTTTAGCCAAGCTAGGGTGCAGAAGTCGAAGGAGTTTTTCCATGAATGGAATTGAAACCAAAATGAGAGATTTGAGTCCTTGAAACTTGAGCCCAGAGCTTGGGAAAAAGAAATTTAAAAAGGTGTTTATGTAGCTCAAGAACGAAGTAATGTTTGTGGCTGTCAAAGGACAGGGAGAAGGATGCGAATAAGGTTAAGGTCAGTCTCAGTAACCATAAGGTGAGTGCTGTGGCAGGAGTACAGGTGTCTGCCCTAAAGCTTTGAGTTGTGTCCCATTGGTACACAATTGATTACTTGGTTCCTACCCCTGCCGTGGTATGGATCTTGCTTTCTCCCAGTTTTCCTGTTTCTCTGTAGGTCTGTGGTTTCAGATTTGCCTAATCTAGCCTACTTAGTGTGACTATTAGTTTAAACTTGGCTTTAGGGTCTGTTCCAAGAGCGTTTGACTATTCTGAGGATTAAAAATTCAGTGTAAATTATGAAAGTCATAATAAATGACAGCTTTTAGGTTGTGAGGGGAAGGTGAAGCTGACAAGGGCTTAGAGGACTTTGTCAAGTGTATTACTTGTATTTATGTGACGATACTCTCAGATGCAAATTTATAGCATTATCAATAATTAGTGTCTTAGGACTTCTTTGCTGTTCACAATTGCTTGCTAAAGGATATCATGCTGAATAATTGAATGTAACTATATGCTGTGGTGTGATGCTGGACTGTAATCTGTGCAGGTAGATTACTTTGCCCTGTAGGTTCCGACCTTAGGACAGTGCTTCTTGCTGAGAGCTTTTGTTGGCCTGAGAGAGGGCTGCAGCAAGAGCTGTAATGTCAGTGAGCACACCGGGGATGCAGCTGAGAGACCTGCTGCTGCTTTTGCAGTGTAGTTCTACTCTAAGAAATGCCAAATAATGGTGTTGGGTTTTCCTTAGTCTTTGGGAAGTGTTTTGCTTTCGTTTTGGGGGGTTGAGGTGTTGTTGTTAGCATGGGGTCACTATAATACATGCAGCTTTGGTTTGTGGTTTCACAGCCTGCATAACTGTAAGGTTTGAGGCATTTGCTGTTTCCTGTACTGCAGGTGGTACTTCAGGCTCACCCCAGAGACGTTTCACTTACGAAAGCTGCAGACAAAAGTTCCTGAGTTGTTTCGGCCGTTCCTGTACTTGATGTATAAAGTCCCTTCATCCGGGGCAGGTGCTCAGTGTGTTTCTTAAGCCAGAGTGACAAGGCAGTTGGTAGCCATAGCAGATAGCCTTCCTCCTGATTGCTTTATGGCACTGTTAATAAAAGCCTTTCTTGGCAGTATCTCAGTGTAAGGGGACAAGGATTTTCAGCCTCGTGTCTTAACTCTGCCATAGACAATATTTTTTTTCCCCTCTCGTTTTTTGAACCTTATTTCCATGCTTAGCTGAACAGAGCCAAATATTTTCACCCTGGATGACTGAAGACAAAAATAATTGGAATAACAAGAGGGAGGCACAGGCTAGGCTGTTTTGTCCCCCCACTGTGACACACCATCAGTATTACAGAGCAATGTCTCACTTCAATTTTCAGAAGCTTTTAGTGACTGACTGTGCAAAGCTTTTATGCTTCTAACTCTGCTGTGGTGGCTGAAGTGAAATACACATTTTGATGCTGGGACTTCAGCCTAAAATCAGAAGTTACCTTGAAAATGCAGTGCAGCTGGCTGTCATTTTAGCTCCCTTACCTCGGTCTGAATTTTGTTACAGTACGTAGTACCAGCTGGTTTTGTCAGTTTGATGTTTTTTCTGCCCTCTTCCGTGTTGTTGGTTAAGTTTCTGAACTGAATTACCTTAGATTTTGAAATCAGTGTATTCTCTAAAATCACGTTGGTGCTGCACGCTTTGTGATTATCACTGGATCTGTAGTATCTATTGCCCTTGTACCTTTCCAGCTATTCAGCACCTAAAGAATGTACTTAGGCATGTGACAGCACTCTCAGAATTGAAAGCTAATGCAGCCTTGCTGCTGAGTGACCAATGATAATGCAGGACAGACAGTGTCATCTGCAGAAACACCTCCTGCAAGTTGTGTTCTATGAGTAACTCCTAAATCTTGTGTAGTGCAGGGGTACTTCACTGCTGCTGGGATACATGAACTAGCAGTGCTGTTTGTACAGCTTGGAAGCCTGGGTTTCATCCTTATTTTGTAATCAGCTTGCTTACAAATAAAGGGTATGTCCTTTCTCATCCTTGGCATCAAGTGTTTTAAAGCACACCATCACCTTTTGAGTAATGAATTATTTCCTTTATCACTTTAGGTATTTCTGGGAAAAGCCAGCTTCTGTTTGCAGTGGTCTTCACTACCCGTTACCTGGACCTCTTCACTTCATTCATTTCATTGTATAACACATCTATGAAGGTAGAGTATGCTGCTGAGTCAGAAAAGCTGGTAATGTTGCATGCAGGGTGGATAATCTAATTGATAAAAGCCTCTTTAAGGGCTCACTGCACAGTTATTGCAAAATAAATTCTAGACAGGTTTTGGATAAAGAGTGTGGAGAATGGACTCAAAACCTTACTTTCTTTTTACATTTTACATGCAGGGTTGAAAACTGTTAATGTGGGGAGTGTGACCCTTAGAACAAATGCCATTTGGGTTACTGAAAAGAAAAGCTTTTGGGGGGAAGTGGTTGAAATACATCTTCTTTCTCAACTGAGACATGAGAGCTTAAGTAAATCTCTTTTTAGCCACGACAAGCTAAATTAGTATTCAGAATGCATTGCCAGAATGGCATCTAGTGTCTGGTCAGAGGCTGATTGAAAGTTGACAGGAGAACGCTTTCAGGAATGCAGCTTCCATCAGATTATACCCATTCACTGCCCACCCAGTGTCAGCAAGCACAACTTTGGTTTCTTTATTTTTTTTAATCCTGCAATTTCTGACGCAGAGCACAGGAAAATAAAGCAGTAGACTGGGAAAATGCAGTGTGTTCGTGGCCCCAGTGCAAGCTAATGCATTTGAGGCGCTAGAGCAGACACCTTTTCAATCCTGTGCTCTTGGTGCTCTTCAGTTGTAGTTCAAAGGGTAGTAGTATATCTTTGCCAGGAGGAAAGGCTAGGTAATCAGTACTGCAAAACTTACTGAAGAGTAATACTGCAACAATAAAATTGCAGCTCTTAAACCCACTCATGCTGCTGTCTCTAACCAAATCAAATGTGCATGTTTAAACTTTAATACTAACAGTCTAGATGAACTGTGGATTAAGGAGAATATTTTTCAATCAGAAGCTTTTTGCCTCTGAGTGCTGAGAATTTTGAGAGGTTTTGTTGGTTCCACTAAAGGAGCAGCAAGGGTTTTTGGCCATTTCTTTGTTGGTTATGGTTCAGGGTCTGCTCTGCAGCCCTCCTTCCCAGAGAGGGAGTGAATATGGGAAATGACAGCTGTGATATTCAACTTCATACTAAACTGTCCACTATTGAGGGATCGGTCCTCTGTTCAAATCCAGTATTCACTTGCAAAATGGAAGCCTGTATTACAGTTTAAAGGTTAATGCTTGGAGAGACTGCTTGATAATAGTTGTCTTATCAGTTCTATTTAGTAACACAAATGAGTTTATCCAGAGCATTGCTATATAAACTTCCTAACTTGAGAAAAATGCTATAGTCAATAGCAAAAAAAAGTTTTTTTCTTTAGAGTTACTATCTTCTTCTGTGTTTTTAAAGAAGTACTAAACTACAGTTGCTAACTCAGTGTATTTGTCTGGTGGTGATCATCAGTTATTCAGGAAGATGAGTTTCCTCTGTCTTCCAGGAGTACATGCAGAAGTCCACACACAGGCACTAACTGCCCTTCTTAATAATGACACTCATATTTGAGATTTGTAGCATTCTGTATCTTGGTTTCTTTTTCATGGTACCTGTATCTGAGTATTGGATGCATTTCTGCTGCTGCACTCTGCAGACATTTCTCTATCATTGCTTTATTGTGGTATCTTTAAAAATTAAAACTTTTTCAGTGTCCAAAACCACACTGTAGTTCTTTAACAAGGAGCTGGGGTTCTTTCACATTTTCTTAGTGTCCTCTGTGACCATACCAGTTAGGATTAGTTTTGGCTTGTAGTAGGATTTCCCTGTGTTAGATATACCTTGCTCTGGCCCTTTATTCTCAGTCAGCCAAAGTGCTAGTGTGGTAGTCTTTGGCTTCTGAGCTCCTGAGCATGGTATTTGCAGCATATTTTAATCTGTGAGCAGCACTTCCAATGAAGAGTATCATCTGCAAACGCTGTGGTTTTAGTCTGTTACAACTGAAAAGTAAAGAAGCTACGTTTAGTGCTGTAAGTAGTTTGCAGTATTTAATCTTTACTGTAAAACTGAGGCAGAAGCTGAGCTATTTGTCTAGTCTCTACTGTGTTTTGTTGTCTGCAGGACAGTGTGAGCTCTGTCCTGATGATGGCAGACTGACTTTTAGAGTCAGGTATTGGCTCTGGTTCTGTTCTCTCTGCAAAAGAAGGTTGTTGGCCTGTTCTGATTGTTATGGCACAGTAGACTCTGTAGCTGTTCCCCATGGAAGCGATAATGGTGGACATCATGAAATTGAAACTGGCTTCTGGTTGAGTGCTTCCAGCAGTCATAGTTTTGCACTTTTTATGGTTGGTGGGGAATGTTGGCCTCTTGCCCCTTCTCAGAGTTTAGAGCTGTTTAAATACGGAAATCAGATTGGCTACCTTGTGGTGTGTTAAGTGACTTCAATCCAAATGGGGTGTACTGAAGAGGGGTTTAATTGCCACATGAGCCACACCACTCCCAGGCTTTGTGCATGTGAGCAGACTTCTTCCATCATTATTACCTGTATGCACTTGCACATTGTTCAGGTGAATGGTTTAGTTTAGGTCAGTGCCTCCCCTGCAGCAGCAGAAGGGCTTAGTCCTTCTACAGTCAGTTACTTAGTTCTGTCTGCTTGGGAAAGCATCTTCAGAGAAACTTTCAGACAGTCCCTTCAGCCAGAGACAAGGTGATGTTTTTAAAGCAACACCACCACCACAGCCCAGTGTCGCTCAGTTGGAGTTACTACTCTGCTGGGAAGTTAAACATCACCATGTAGCCTGGAGTTGCACAAGCATGTAAGTAAACAATACAGGCAACCAAAAACTGCTTATTCCTCTTAGTGTATTGGGAGGAGTGTTTGGTGAGTTTGAGCTAATCCTGTAACCTCTGTGCTTTGTTTTGTGTTTTCATTCCTTGCTCTTTAGCTCATCTACATTGCTTGCTCATATGCCACTGTGTACCTGATCTACATGAAATTTAAGGCCACCTATGATGGGAACCATGACACATTCAGAGTGGAATTTCTGATAGTTCCTGTTGGTGGACTCTCATTTCTTGTCAATCATGACTTCTCTCCTCTGGAGGTGAGTTGACTGTGGGCAGGAGGTTATACACTTCTTTCTCTAAAATATTTATAACATGAAGATTTTGAGGCTGGCAGAAGAACGCTTAGTAGGTTCAGGCTAATCCTGTTTCCTTAATGCACCTTTACAGGGTAGATTCCTGTGAAAATGTAATGCACTTCAGGACATTAGCATTGTTATTAGCATTGATTGTTTTGTCAAGCAGATGATGGTCTTTTCCCAGGTACACCCTGATGGTTACATGAATTCAAAAGTATCCTTCCTTTTGTGTTTGTTCAGATGCTCCAGAATGTAATCTGTAACTAGCTGGTGCCACCTGGTGAAAATGAAAGGAACGAAAATACTTCTTGAGTTTGTGGAATTGCAAATGACCTGCAGAGTGTTAGAAAGAATTGGGCTGGATTTGGAATGCAGCTGTGTTTTCCTATCAGAAAAAAAAAACCAACTCAACGTTAAAAATTTAATTACAGAATTCAAACCCACAAAATAGAGAATAAATTCAGATGCTTATTTGAAGTCTGCTGAACCACAGTTTTATATTTTGAGTTTCAAAGCTTTTTATTAGAAGGTGAAAGAATTTTAATTGCAGCACTTTGAGGCATTATTTTACATTTTGCTCTGTATTGACTCCTGCTTTAAGCCAATAGATTTTGAAAGTTGGAATTGCGTAGAAAGAAAGGACTCCATCTCCTCTGCACCATTTCACAGCTCTGCAAGGTGTATTGCAGGATCAACACATCTTAAGCGTGGACTGATGGATGCACATAAGACTACTCAGAATTAAACCTACCAGCTGCTATACCTGCCAGCTCACCAGACAGCTGGTTTGCAGAGCCTTTTTTCAGCCAAGAGTTTCGTTGTATCCTCTTGTGGTTGATTGTGAAGCTTTCACTTTTTTCCTCTTGCATAAGGCCTTGAACAGCCACGTCTAGTGAGGCACTCCTGCCCATGCTGTGTAGGTTGGAGTAGATGATCTCTAAGGTCCCTTCCAAGCCATTCTGTGATTGATAATGTTTTGGAGTCAAGGCAAATGCCTTTTGTGCTTCCATTAGCAGTAAAACAGTTGAATGTACCTGTGGGTTTTGTCTGTTTTTTTTCCTTTCAGATACTGTGGACCTTCTCCATCTATCTTGAATCGGTTGCTATTCTCCCTCAACTTTTTATGATCAGCAAAACTGGGGAAGCAGAGACCATCACTACTCACTATCTGTTCTTCTTGGGTCTGTACCGTGCCTTGTACTTAGTCAACTGGATTTGGCGCTACTATTTTGAGGGATTTTTTGACCTCATAGCCGTTGTTGCTGGCGTGGTCCAGACTGTTCTGTACTGTGACTTCTTCTATTTGTATGTTACAAAAGGTAAGTAACATTGTCACTTCTGGCTTCACCTTGGGGAATGTAACAGCTAACACCTTCACCGGGATGTGTTGCATTGATGTTGCTAGGTGGTTAATGCTGTGTGCAGATGCTTGATCGATCTATCAGTTACACTCCCTGCTAGTGCAGGGCGTTTCTGAGGACTGGTTTTGAGTGTCCATAGGAAATAGATGCGTGAGTTGTCTAATTAACTGGTATTTAACATGCTTATATAAAGTTTATGTTCCTGACAACATAGAGAGTTTTGTGTGGATTACGTGCTTACAGACCCCTTTCTCAGTGTTTTTAGTAGCTTAAGAGTCCAAAGGACTTTGTGTGTTTATGCAGCCCATTTCTGATGAGTGCATGAGCAGTTCTGCTCTCGCATTCCAGCTTCCATCATGTTAACTACAAGTGTTGTTACTCTAAGAAACTGTGGTCCTAGGCTGGAATGTGCTACAAGGATGAAAAATGAGTATTCAGGGTGCCATGAGGGAGCAGGACTGGAATGGTTGTCAAGTCATGTCTGCTTTACCAGGATGTGTGGAAGAGAGGGAGAGAGGCAAACTTGAGAGGGCTGTCTGCAGGGCACCCATTTTGTAACAGAGTGACCACATGACAGGTTTTGGTCCCTTTGGAGTGTTAATTATGTGTTTCTCCTAGATCCCATCTCTGTTTTGCTAACTGCTCTCTTTCCTGTTTTTCCTTACAGTACTCAAGGGAAAGAAGCTCAGTTTGCCAGCGTAAGTGCCAAAAAAACCATCACCAGCATCTGTCCTTTTGGATGCTTGGACAGAACAATCCTTATCACAAGCAAAGGTGAAGATGCTTGAGACAGAAAGTCAGAAACAGCTCTTTATAGTGCAGGTAGTCATCAGCGGCTCTGTAAGAACAGAGGAAAAACAACCAGCAGATTTCTGTTTGATGCATCTTGCCTTTATCTTTTTTATTACTATGTATAAAGATTTTTTACATAAAGAAACTTATACTGTATTAATAAATTCAGTGTATGGTTTCAATTGGAATCGTTCCAAAAGTGAGATTTTGGTGAGATTGTTTATGACCAGGAACAAGTGCAAACTTTTTTTTGTTTTAATTTTCAAGAATTTCTTTGAAATGACTGATTTATTTTTGGTTTTTTTTCCCAGTGCACAGCTGTGTGCATCCTTGATGGATGGTAGTCATCTGTTCTTTCCCTTTGATTCGATTTTCATTCCACTATATTTATTTTTTTTCCAAAAGGTGAATATATGTCAACTCTGACTCTGAAACCACCAATGTTAGATGTGTTGTGCTGGTGCCCAGTCTTTGTGCCATCTGCTGACATGGAGTTCCTTATATACAATACCTGCGTGGTGCCCGAAGGGGAGCACTCGCGGTCCGTAGTTGTTCCCCTTCTTAAACAGGCTGACAGCAAGCACAGCGTGAAGAAATCTGTTGAGGCTGCAAGGATGGGCCCTTTGCTGTCTTGGCACGGTGTTTGGGAAGGCTGTCCCGATGACGAAAGCACTTGGCAGTGCAGGTTGTGCAGGGGAAGAGCCGCGGCTGTGGTGCGTCGTGGTGAATACTCGTGGCTGTGTTCTTCCTTCAGGAGAAGGTGGTTAAACATCTTGAATGTCCAGCCCTGCTGCCCATTGCAGAAATGGGAGACTTGCAACTTGTTGATTACAGTAATCTGTAGGTGACCGTTTTAAACAGCATTTACTTTACCTTTTAATGGATGCTTTATAAGCAACTGCCATGTTCAGCTTCGAGTGGTTTTTGATGTCACTTTTGGACAATATATTTTTTTTTTTATAAACTTCTCAAAATCAACAGCACCAGTTACCATTCTTTATCCTTTAAATGATTCCCTTTTTTTACTGAGCTGTTGCATGATTTATCCTGTGTTACCATCCTCAATAAACACTTTATGAAATGGTGAAAATCTTGGGCTTTTCTTTATTTTACATTTGCCAATTCAAGCTTTCTGGTAGCCTGAGACCAGCTGAAAAGTTGTTGCAAGGAGGCATTGCTTGGTGTCTGTGTTTGCTTTACTGAAATAGGAAGTTTTGTGAGGATGTGAGGGACATTATCACCGAATGCAGCAGCGGTAACAAGATCTGCTTGTTTAAGAGCATAGTTTCCAGCCCAGTGCTGTTAAGAATTCGGTGCTTTGTGGTTTTAGCCCTTGGGGATCTGGGTAAGTTGTTTGCTTTCCTGTTGTCAGCTTTTTCTTCGTTACGGCTGCAGACTGTCCCTCTAGGCTGTGCTGTCTCACTCTGTAGGAGCACAGGGGCCTGCGGGAGAAGGCGGCAGGGCTGTGGTGATGAAAGTCAGCAGCAGGGATTCGGTGCGACGGCCGTAGCGCCGCCCAGCTCCTAGGTGCCCGTCCAGCCGTGTTTCTGGTGACCTTCGGAGGCCGAGATGCTTGGCATCCCTCAGCGTGCCAAGAGCAGGCGGCTGGGGCGCTGCCGTGCGCAGGTGCTCTGGGCAGGGTGCGTTGCTTAGCCGGGGACCGTCACGCTCGCGGCGCGGCAGGGGCGGTGTGGCGGCGCTCTGCGCATGCGCCGGCGGGGGGCGGGCTGCCCGGACCCCCCCGCTGCCCGGACCCCCCCGCTGCCCGGACGCCCCCGCTGCCCGGACCCCCCCGCTGCCCGGACGCCCCCGCTGCCCGGACCCCCCCGCTGCCCCTGCCCCGCCCTCCGCGGGCGCAGCTCAGCCTAACGGGGGGGGGGGGGGGGGGGGGAGGAAACGGCCGTGGGGCGCCGCGCCCTGCGTCATGACGTCCGTCGCCGTGCGCGGCGCGTGCCCGCGGGAGCGCTGTGGCCTGCGGCGGCGGAGCGGCGGCGCCGGCCGTGGGCGAGGGCCTGGCGCAGGCGCTTGGGCGCCCGTGAGGGAGCGGCTGCAGCGGCGCGGCCCGCAGGATGCCGGGGCTGGTGGTGTTCGGCAGGCGGTGGGCTATCGGCAGCGATGACTTCGTCCTCCCGGGGGCCTTTGAGCTCTTCGTCAGACTGGTGTGGTAAGGCGGCCCCGGGGGCCGAGACCTGCGCCTGGGACGGGACAGGCCGATTCTGCTTCCTGGCTCTGGGGCCGCTCCTGGTGCGGCTGCGGTTGGCCGCCGGCCTCTGCGGCTGGCAGGCGGGAGGTACGCTCCGCCGGCGGGCGGCTGGCTTGCCCGGCGGCGGCGTTCCCTTGGCTGACAGCGCAGCGTTGCACCTGTGGCCTGAGGCGCTGCACAGCTGGGGAGAGAAGCGGCGGGTCTGTAACTAGAGCCCCTGGACCTGCGTAGTCACACGGCCTGGTTTTACTGCGCTGTCTGCGCGGCGCCGTCATCGCCTGCTGGTGCTTAGCCGCTGGCTGCTCCTGCCGTGGTTTCACTACGTTACGTTAAGAATGAGTGCGGCGGTTCCTTCGCTGAGATCAGCCGAGGTTCTCTGGGACCTGTGACGATGAGTAGCGCCGCAGAGGGACGCCGTGACTCGGTCCGCAAACGACTTGGTGCTGAGTGCTGCCGTGTGTTCGGGCGGTCCCTTCGTTCTGACGGGTGCTTCAGGCGACCACTCCCTTTGTAGTAATCGTAGTAGGATACTTTAATTAAGACGAGAGGTGTTTATCAGGTGATCGCTTTGCAGTATGCACTTTCACCTTCCAACTATAACTTTTCTTATCTCGCTTTCCTATAGGTGGATTGGAATTCTTGCTCTGTACGCAGCTCACAAGGGGCAGTTTAACTGTCCCGGGGGAGGATTACTGCACAGCTACTTGCTTGTCCTCCTCATTCTCCTGGCTTCTATAATATGTGCATTATCTGCTCTTGTATACGTCAGTATGCAAGGTAAATAGTTCTTATTTTGTATCTGTCTAGCAAGGTTTTAATGTGTATGTTCGTCTGGAGCTGGCAGTAAGAGGAGGTAGCAAAATCCAAGTGCATTATTGGTCGGCAGCTCTGAGAAACTGTCAGCATTAAGACATTTGGTTTGAGAGTATTGCCTCAGTTACTCATTGCCCTCAGTTAGGGATCTGAGATGGTGAATAGACACAGTGGCTTAATGCAGCTAATGGTGGCATGCTGACTGCCATCAGAGCATCTTGAAAACTTCCTCCTGTGTTCCCCAGTCGTACATCACCTCATGGAATTCCATTCAGCCACTCTGACAGGAACTTAGGGGAATTTATCCAAAATCAATTTCCTCTCTAAAGAATCATGTTTGCTTTGTTTTGTATAGGCAGATTTAGTCCTGTCTTTTGAAAGCTCTCTAGCTGCACATAGGGTCTGTATAGATGTCATAGCAAAGGCAGTGCAGTAAGTGCTGCTACACAGAACAGGACTTACAGCTTCAAGTGAATGGCTAAACAGGATTAAGGACACCAATGCTACTTGCAGTCATCTATAGAAAGGGTTCACTTAGGGTTAAAAAATGCTAGGAAAGCTTTGCTTCTGGTGAGGCATCTCATTGTCAAAAGTCATTAGTTTGAAGTGTGTTTGTGGTCTCTGGAGTAAGAGATTTCTAATATATTAATTCTACCTACACTGTGAATGAGAGAGCATTTAAATTACTTAAGTGGAAAGAAGCATGAAGAGGAACTACAGCAGAGAAGAGATGTGGATAATAATCTTGGCCTTGAATCTGGCCATTCGTTTTCATAGTTTCCAGAGGAGGGAAAGGAGGGTGAGCCAAGTTATGCTGTTTATGTTTATGTCAAAGTTAAAGAGGTGAGAGATGTAACTAAATAGCAGGGAGTGAAGAGCCTTGTTTGGTATGAAAGTGCAGCTGCAAGGCCACCATAACTAAGAGATTTGTTATTATGAGGCTGGATTTCCAAGAAGATTAATGGTGAGATGTGTTGGGCTGTGGCTACAATGTGTGTGTGGAAGCAATGGTTCTTAAGCCACCCCTTGCACTGTACCGACATAGGCGTTAGTGATGCCAGTGGTGAACCTCACTGGAGAACTTGTGCAGTGGCTTGCGGTGCTGGGAAAGGAAAGGAGTTGTTCTCAGGAACCACAGTTCCATCTGCTTGCATCTGTGCTAGCAACCATGCTGCTGCAGTGTGGGCTACCACTTGGGAATGGCAGTGAGGGATCAAGAGCTTTCCAGGCAGCTCTGTCACTGGGTGCAAACCACAGCCTTGCAACTGGGGCACAGCTTCCACAGTTGTTTTTTGTTCTGCAGTGTCTTAAACCTTTACGAATTACCCTGCCTACGCACTAGCATGCACACCCTACTGCCTCACTGCACTGCCATCAGCAAACTGGTTTAAGGAGATGAGCTGGCCAAGCCTTGCTCCCCCTTTTATTGCCTCAGAGTGCTACATGGAAGAGATTACGAATGAGCTACAGTGCAGAAAATAGTCTAAGAAGTATTTGTCCTGGTAATACTTTTGTTCTCTTAAGTAAAAGGGTGAATTAACTTATTATTCAGTGACTCCATACTTCATTGTAGCCCAGCAAAGTAGCACCTGAAAATGAAATACACAGCCAACTAAAAGCTGAATAGGCAGCAGCGCCCCAGTATACTGGTTTGGCTTATGCTGGGCACAGCACTACTGCCTCCAGTTCACTGCAGGACTGCCTTTGACTAGAGGATGATTTTGGGTATTAGGAGAGCAGAGGCTAAGACTGACAGCTGTCAACCTATCATGGGGTTTCTTAAGCTTCACTAAGAGCTTTCTATGAGAATACTTTATAGTTTCAATTTAGTTCTTTACCTTCTGTAAAGCTCAGGAAGTTTGTGTACCCAGGTGGGATTTTATGTACTTAAGATGTATTCATAAACAGTTCTTGGTTTAAATTTTCCCTGTCCTTTCAGGAACAATTTCTAATCCAGGCCCAAGAAAATCACTTCCCAAGCTCCTCTATATTCGCCTGCTTCTCTGTTTGCCTGAATTCATCTGGGCTGTGGTGGGAGCGGTGTGGGTGTCGGACAGCAGCGTGCACTGCGAGAGGACTGTGGTGAATGCCATCGTTGTGACTGTTGTTGCAAGGTAATGGTGGTGCTCTTCCTCCCTGCTGGACGTGGTAGTGACATGCAACATACTGCTGGCTGCTTTTGGGCCGTGATCATTGAAGGTTTTTCCAGCAGTTAGAGACTTGGATACTGCTTAGGAATTGTGGTTTCTCACAGAGGGGTTTGCATTGTGAGAGGATAAGAGTTTGAGATCTGGCCAGCTCGAAGGAGCTCAGAACCTTTCCTGAGCAAGCCTTAGCTGTTGCCTGGAGAGAGCTCACACGCTAGAATGAAGGGGAGGAGATGAAGCTGGGAAGTGGTAAGAGGGATGGATGAGAGTGTAGAAAACTGGATAAATGTGAAGAGGATAGTAACTAGATTACTTCACTGCTAGTGCAGAAAGGATCCTTCACACCTCTGGGATGCTGTTTCCAAGGCACAGGGTAGCAGTTTTCAGTTTGGTGCCTATGAAATGAGCTGACAGCCTTGTTCATCTGCTTAGTGGGTTGAAAGCCAAACAACAAAACATGCACCCTTAAGACAGTGACAGGTGGTGCTCATATCTGACTTTGTTTTCTGTCTGTCAAGATCTATAATTGTGTTTTCTTGCATGCTCATCAGAAGTCCCTAGTCTCATGGCCTGTTTATCCCACTCCCATCTGTTCTGCAGCTGGGTTATCATCATCTTTACCATCATTGGAGTTGTAATTGTCTTTGATCCACTTGGGGGGAAGAAGACCTTTTACCTCACTGATGGTGTCAGTCGGAACCTGGAAAGCAGTCAGTCTGGGCAGCTGCTGTATAACGTGAAGAGCACTGCCACCAGAGTCTGGGAGAAGAGGATCAGGTTACTCTGTTGCTGTATTGTGCAAGACGACGATCATCGAGTGGCGTTCACAAGTATCGCGGAGCTTTTCCGCACCTACTTCTCAGTAAGAGGCAAAGTTTCTCTTACCTTTTGACTAACTCCGAATTTGCAGATACTGCAGCACAGATGTACAGCCACAGCTTCCTGCTACCCCATCCCTTGAAATCAGGTTTTGAATCTGCCAAGTTCAGAATTCTCATACAGGTGCACGACACTGATTTGTGATTCCCTTTAACAAAGATGTCTCTCCCTTCACAAGTGTGAAGGGCTGTGAGAAAACAGTGCTCTTGGGTGAGTATCTAGTCAGGAGAGCAAGGGTGGGGTTCTTCTCCTCACTGTGTGAAGATCGAGGCATGTTTCCTGCTCAAGATGAGTAAGCAGTCACGCCCATAGCAAAGACTGGCTACTTTCTGACTGTTACAGAAGCAATCCCTGCAGGAGGTGAAGGCAGCTGGCCGTTCTGAGCCTGGAGCCTGCACAGGCAGGCAGCTGCTTTCTGGAAGCAGGCAGCGTCTGCCACATCAGAGTCTGTCTCCCTTGCTGCATAGTTCGGTGCTCAGGACTTAAGACAAGTTCTCATTTATCAAGCGTTACCTGGGCAAGCTGACTTCCTGCTGCAGCCTCCTCGGTGGTGTGTAGGGCAGAGGGTGCCACTGGTGCAGAGGGTGTCACTCATGCAGAGGGTGTCACTCATACAGAGACATGACTGACCCAGGTAATTGATTAAAAACTCTTCAATGTAAAATCCTTTTGTGTTGCTCTCAGTGCAGAGGACTCCTCGCACACAGCTTTTCAGATAGTAGTGCAGAACAGTGATAACAAAGCCTGGATGAGTGTTTGCTGTGTGGCTGAGCAGATCCTGTTGGATATTGTGGTGTGATGACATTGATGTGGAGAGTTGTCCACAGCCTCGTTGAGGAAAGCATTCAGTATGCATGGAAGGGGCAGCAGGTTAGATGCTGCTGTGACCTGTTTCTCCAGGGTGAAACATTTTTATGTAGACTGGGCAGTTCCTCGTGCATTTGCTGACGAGAGCCTTGCTGTGCTGAGCTGTGGGGTGGGTTTAAATGCTTGCTTTTTCCATTTCTTTGTACAGGACACTGATCTGGTGCCAAGTGACATAGCAGCTGGCTTGACTCTGCTCCATCAAGAGCAAGACAAAATGGAAAGTTGCCCAAAAGAACCTGAAGAAGTCTTGTGTCATTCTCCATCATCTCCTGTGGTAAGATAGGCTTGATGCAGTTACTCTAGACAGTGCCAGGTCCAACTGACATGCAGAAAGGTTTTGGGGTTTGTTGTTTGAGTTTTTTGACAAGATTAAACACTTAAAAATTCTCAGCAATGTATATTATCAATGCATGCAGTGGAAATGTCTTGGTGAGTTTGCAGGTAAAATGTTTGTCTGCTTGTGTGTAAAACTTGTGTATGAATGGGGAATTGAGTACAAAAAGGACCCAGTTAGGATATCTGATCATTACTGAGTTGTTGGGAGAAAAAGAACAGAGGGAAAATGAGTATTTAGTTCTATTTGCACAGAACTGAAAAGTCAGTCTTTGGCACTGTGATCTGTTTACATGATCTGCTCCAGATACCCAGGGGACAGTTCACTGGTTGGCTTCTGCTGGTCTCCTGTGCCTTTGTAAATGATTTGACCTTCTTTTGACCTGTGTTTCATGGAAGTGCACAGTTGAGCTTCAACCAGTTTCTATCAAAATCCTTTTGAATGCAGCCAGTATGATGAGGAGAGACTCTTTAGCTATTCCTTTGACATCCTTAAGTAACATACTTGGACTGAATGTTGTTTTCAGCACTGAGCTTTTCAGTGCATACATATTGGAAGAAGGTAAGGAGAGGTTTTCAAGATTCTCCAGCTGCGTAGCTATGTAAATAGAGACTTTTCCCTGGAACATGAGTGGCTGGTTTTAGTTCCTTTTAAACAGAACCACAGAAACATCCAGGTTGGAAAAGCCCCTCAGGATCACCAAGTCCAACCTAGAACCCTACTCTACAAGATTCATCTAAGCACCACATCCAAATGACCCTTAAACCCACCCAGGGTTGGTGATTCCACCACCTCCCTGGGCAGCTCATAACCCTCAGGTTTTGCTTAGGAATAGTGCATCTTTCATCTGGTCTGTGTTCAGCTTTTATTCCAGCACTGCCTTACTTCTCACTCTTTTCTCTTTTCTTTCCCTGTGTCACTTCAGACAGATGATTTGGATATTGAACTGGAGAATGCTGCTCACTACATGCTGTTTGCTGCAGCTGCTTATGGCTGGCCCTACTACATATACACCAACCCCTTTACTGCACTCTGTAAGCTCAATGGTGACTGGTAGGTTCAACCCAGAGCTTAAACCCACACAGCTTCTAATCTTAGCAGGAGTAAAATAGCTTCAATAGTGGTATTTCTGTTGCACTAAATTATTTCACTCTTTCATACATGAGCTCAACTGCTAGAACTGTCTTTCACATATATATCAATTTTAGACAGAATTCCACCATTTTTCCACCCTCAGGTTAGGTTTTGTTTCTTAAGAAAAGTTTATGATTGATATAAAGAAAACTCATTTAGCAAAATGGCAAAGGAAGAACTGGAATGAAGCCAAACATGTTTTAAAATGAGGCTCTTTTGAACACCTTTGCAGGTCTAGAACATCCAATAATTCTACCTGCTAAAGCATACATGACTCAGAAAACAGCCCAGTGGGTAAACATGAGATCAGCCTGCTGTACAGAAGCTGGGTTGAATTCCCTCTTTTGCTTGTGTTTATTTTCTGTCATTGGCCTGTACTCTTAAGAGTTCTTTCCTTACTGCCTTGTTTGCTCTGCTAGTAGTCCTGCAGCAGGTGTAGTAGCCAGTCCCTGAACTGCAAGCACATGGCATGCTGGGCAGAGGTCACAACAGCTCCTGCCAGCCTGCTGGTGCTGTTAGTTAAAAACAGTGAACCACAAAAGAGCACTTGAGTCCTGGCAGGAATCTTTTGCAAATGTAACTGAGTTTGATTCTTTGAAAGCAAACCTAAAAAAAAGGGAACCTGGTTTTTTTCTCTTCTGTTTGCCAGTTGCAGAAATAGAGCAGCAGAGTCTGACATAACTGGCAGTGATCATCATAACTTTCACTTCGGATCCATCCTGAGAATAACAGGACTGCAGTACAGAGACTTCATTCATATCAGTTTTCATAACAAGGTAAGCAATCTGGACAGGCATTCAGCAAAAAAACAGAGTGATGAACTCAGTCAAAGCAAGGAATGAAGCTTCACTTCATGCCTTCTGCATTTATCATGTGCAGGATGCAAACCCAAATGAATCCAGGCCCTGAAATGTTCTGTTTTGTCTCAATATTGCAATAAAGTTGCTTAAAGTAACTTGATAAGAAAATAATTCATCTTTTTTCCATAACATAATAAAGAGAGCTTGAGTAAGAGAACTTGCAGAAGGTGAGAGCAAATCCTTGCTCTCATAAGGAGCTGGTGACTTTACTGGTTGCTTTTTTTCCCTTACAGATTTATGAGATTCCATTTTATGTTGCTTTGGATCACAAAAAAGAAGCTATTGTGGTTGCAGTGAGAGGAACTTTGTCTTTTGAGGTATCATTAGCTTTTACAGAAATGGGTGAAGTCCTTGTATGTAGAGGAAATTGTATTACATGAAAACAACTCACCGACAGGTAGGAGTCTTAACAGGCCTACCTGGTAAGGCCTCCCATCCTTGGATGGCCACTGGAAGAGAGTGCAGAGGGTGGGCTGTGGGAGTTCCCTTTCAGTGTGAGTGCAGGGGCATGTGTGGTGTTCGTGACTGCACTTGGAAGTAGTTGCTGAAAGCAGAGTTGATTGCTCTGTGTGTTTGCTTGGGTGGTGGTTTATGGTGGGCAGTGTTTGCTTGGAAGTCTGCTTGATGATGTTCTTGTGGCAAAATGGAGTAGCAGAGGCCACAAAGCCCTGCAGAGAGGCCTGACAAAAGCCATCTTGTTTACAGGACATTCTCACTGACCTGTCAGCAGACTGTGAAGACTTGACACTGGAGGATGTTCTGGAGAATGGCTTTGTGCATAAGGTGTGTGCAGTCTAAGTCATCTCAGCAGTAAGAGAGCTACCTGGGATCCTTTAGTTAAACAGAACAGAGCTCTCCTTGTCAGCCAGATTGCACAGATGATTTCAGTGACTGGGTGGTCACACCAGACACTGGCTCTGTGTCTGCAAGGTAGCATTTGTAGCCCTCTTGTCAGAATTTATGTCCCTATTAAACACCCAACTCCCCTTTTTCACCATTGCGTACAAGGCCCTTTGGTTACCCCTGGAGCAGGAACAGGTTGGAGGCAAAGAGCAGTTTGCAGAAAGAAAAGGGTTCCGTGGTGGTGTTGCATTTCAGGTGTGCAGCTGTCACAGCAGCCTCAGATGCACCCTTCTCTTCTGACTTCACATGCTCTCTTCCAGGGAATTACTCAAGCTGCAAACTACATCTATCGGAAGCTAATAAACGATGGGATTTTAAACCAGGCTTTCACAATTGCTCCAGTAAGTTCCCTTCCAAACCGCTTCTTGGGCCAGGCAAATTACACAGAGCTTTTTCTTTGCCACTCCTTCAGTCTCCTCTTCCTGTCTGCAGGAATATAAACTTGTGATAGTTGGTCACAGCTTGGGTGGTGGAACAGCTTCTATACTGGCAATCATGCTCAGGAACTCGTTCCCAACGTTGAGGTGCTATGCCTTCTCTCCTCCAGGAGGACTGCTAAGGTAGGCGACTCCTGGCTTTGTCTGATAGGAAACATCTTAAGTTTATGTTAGCTGGCAACTCTGGGCTGTGGTGAGAGTTTGGTTATAGATTTCCCACTAGAATTCACTTGCTCCATCTCAAGTTACAGGCAGCTTCTCAGGGGAGTGGTACAGAATGAATATATTTAGCCAGTTCTGTCAGATACTATAATTAGAATCATAGGAATGGTGATGGTGAGTGCAGTTTGGGATGCAAATGCTGGAATTGCTGGCAGGCAGGGATTAAAATAAATGGGTTTGGAGATAAAATGCTCACCTGGCTGCTGCAGCTTGGCCTCATCAGTATCTCCACGCACCACTGCGGTCAGCATTGAAGTTACTCCCTCATCTGGAGCAGATCTGAAAGTCTGCTGAAGAGCTGACTGTGAATGCTGCTGCTGTTGCCACAAGTTTGTGTTTCTCTTGAGTGAGAGCAATGGTAAAACTGAAGCTGGGCATCTCTTTCCTGTGTCTAAAGGGCTTCTCTTCTCTTTCCCTCTTAAGCAAATCACTTGCAGATTACACAAAGCGCTTCATCGTTTCAGTCATTGTGGGAAAGGACCTTGTTGCCAGGTGAGATGAAATGGTTTGGATTGTTCCTTCTGGGATGTGTTAGACTGCAGAGAACAGGAGACCTCACTTCGTTCTGTGTGTTTCAACAGGTTAAGTATGCCCAACATGGAGGATTTAAAGAGGAGAATAGTGAGAATTGTAGCAAACTGCAACAGACCCAAGGTAAGTAAATGCAGTTCTCTGTTAAAGGTCAGTGTAGTTGGTAGGTGGGTTAGGCCCCAGCTTGATGAAGTGACAGCTGGTGCCTGTATTTCTGATCCTTACGAGGAGAGTTCCAGTCGTGCAGGGAACAGAAGTGTCTGCTTCTGCCTGTGTGACATTTCTGTTGGTCTCTGATCCTGTCAGGCTGTCTGTTGGGGTGAAAAAAGCGAAACAGATGTTTCAGCAAGGCTTGGCAGATGACTGCGCACAGCACCCAAGACCTGAAATTATCCTTTAGGTTTGCTGATAAAGGAAATTATTAAAAAGGCAAAAGTGAAGAAAAAAAACCCCAGCTAAAATTACAAAAAATCAATAGGATTATTTTAATGATCATTTAGTATCAGTAAATAAAGTAATGAGTTGTTTTCCTGCAGTTTCACCCTCAGAACTCATTTGGAAAGCAAATTATGTCTCTGTTACAGAGTTAATTGCTTACCTTGGTTGGTAAAAACAGTTTTGAAAGTGCTGTAACAGTGTTGGTGTCAGGCAGGATGTTACTGAAGATGTAGGGAGTGGCTCCAACCACAGAATCCCGGATGAAGATTAAAGTGAAAGATTCAAACCTGACGTTTCTGAGCGTTGCTAAAGCTCACTCAGCTGTACCCACACAACTCCCATGCAGCGCCAGGATCAGGAGTCATGTAGCAGGCCTGGGGGACATCACAAATGCAGAGTAACAGCCAGAAGTTATAGCTGCAAGGAAACTTCAACCTGCAGAGCAGACTCCAGCGTTGCTGATGGCTTGAGTTAGAGGCTGGTGAAATCGGTATTGCTGTGGGGAAGGTGCAGTGAGGAGGTTCTGTCAAACACGAGTTTGGGCTGCGGTTGTTTTTCATCTCCTCACTGTAGTTTGCAGTGTTGTGCCTGCAAGCACACGACTGGAATGAGCTACCTGGGGATGCCAGACCTCAGTCTGGTTTTTTCCTTTCTGAATTCAGTACCAGATTTTGCTGCGTGGGTGTTGGTATGAGGTGTTTGGAGGAGATCCAGATAACTTCCCAACGGAGCTGGATGGTAGAAACCAAGACGCCCTCAGCCAGCCGCTTCTCGCTGAGGAGAGTTTAATGGTGCAGCGGTCACCTTCGTACAGCGCTCTCGAGGATGGGTCTCACTCAGGTTCACCGCTGCAGTATCCTCGTCTGTATCTCCCTGGGAAGATCATCCACATTGTGGAAGAATCCAGCTCTAGGAGGTGAGTAGAATGGGGAATGCCACTGGCCTGTTTTCCTAAAATCCACTTAAAGCTGCTTCCCACTTTCAAAGTAGGTTTCCAGCTCTACATCTCCAGTGCCCCTCTTGGGTTATTCACACATCAGGCAGCCCCTGTGCTTCCCTGCTTCTTTCTGGTTAAGTCTGAGCTCTGGAGACTCTTTCTCTTGCTGTTCCACCCATGTGCTCAAGGGATGCTTTTAACTGAGACTTTAAATCTGAGGTTTGGCAAGCTGTGGTTCCTACCTGAGACTGCAGTCTTGAGTCCTGGTAGCAATGAAGTGATAAACCAAGTGCAGAGTTGCTGAGTAGTCACATGAATAATGGTGATGAGAAGAGGCAAGAGACTGCCCGGAATGCCAGCCTGGCTGGACTGGAGAGGCCCAGTAGCCAGACTGCCCATGCAGTTCCAGTTTCCTGTCCTTTGCTCTTGTTTTATGGCCCCAGGAGGGTGAGACACAAAGACAACAGAAAAGCTGAAACTGCAGGGGGGATGAGGATTGTGGTTTTGGTGGGGCAGAGTTGTTGTGTTTAGGGCTTTTGTTTGTATTTTGTTGATGTTGGGGTTTCATTTGGACAAAACCACCTAAGCAACCCACAAGCTTACATAGTCCTTGATGCCCTCTTCCATTCAGGAACAGATATGAGAGCATCTCCAACTTGCCTAAGACCATCTTACAGAAGGAAAATTTAAATCTATCCCTTACAGAAGAGGGAAGAGAAGGGATGGAGAAGAAATGCACTTTTTTCCTCCCGTGCCCTGGATTTATATTTCATTTAAGCTTCTCATTTTTAACATGTGAGAGTTTTAATCCTGTGTTCACAAGTTCACTGCTTTAAGCACCTGTGACCTGGCAGGCTTTGCTGATGGCTACTCTTGTTTTCATTCTGTTATTTCTTTTCCTTCATTTACTCCCCAGCACAGCAATTAATCAGGTTTTTTTCTTAGCTGGACTAGTGCATGAGTCCACTTCAGGCTCTGTCACAAATAATTCCAAGCACATCACATGTGCTTATTCTTCTCCTGGTACTGATGGCTTACTCCCTAAATGTGATGGGAAGCTTGTGAATGGCAGCACCCAACTCCTCACCCTGCTTTGCTCAGACTGTTCTGTGCATTTTTTGACAGGTTGAGAAAGTTCCAGTTCCTCCCTGAGCAAGGTTTGAAGGCTCAGGGGTGACCTCATTGCTGTCTACAACTACCTGAAGTGGGGTTGTAGCCAGGTGGGAGTCAGTCTCTTCTGCCAGGCAACCAGCAACAGAACAAATGGACACAGCCTCAAGCTGTGCCAGGGGAGGTCTAGGCTGGATGATGGGAGGAAGTTTTTGGCAGAGAGAGTGATTGGCATTGGAATGGGCTGCCCAGGGAGGTGGTGGAGTCATCATGCCTGGAGGTGTTGAAGCAAAGCCTGGATGGGGCACTTAGTGCCATGGTCTGGTTGATTGGACAGGGCTGGGTGCTAGGTTGGGCTGGATGATCTTGGCGGTCTCTTCCAACCTGGTCTGGTCTATTCTATTTTGGTGCTGACCAGCAGTGCTGACAGTCTGAGCCACTGTGTTTGTGCTGTGCTCTTTCCTAGGTTGTGCTCGTCAGAGATTAAATACTCGGCGCGGTGGTCAAACGAAACAGCCTTCAGCAGCATTTTGATAAGTCCCAAGATGATAACTGACCACATGCCAGATGTGGTGCTCAAAGCTCTGAACAGTTTGTCTCAGGAACACAACTCATGTGTTTCGTGTCGAACACGAGAGTGTAACACCAACGTGGCGTAGCCGGAGCTGGGGGAGCAGCTGTGGGGGTTTTATTGCAGGTCTCAAGCATTCAGGACCCATCCCACTTCCATAGCAAGTGGGTTTTGGTACTTCTCGCATAGTGCAAGGGAAACAAGGGCCTTGGTGCCCTTGCTCTGCAGCGACCTCAAGTCATGGCCTGCTGCTTACAGCAGAGGTTCTGGGTGGATGCTGAAGGTTGGTTGAGCTTTTACCTCCTAGCTAAGCCTGTGGACACTGGCACACAGGAGCCGAAGCAGCAGCTCAATCCTTGACCAAAGCGACCGTGTGCGAGGACAGTGCAGCCCACACATTACAGCAGAGCTCTGCCAGACCTTACAACTTCAGAGTCACTTCATGATGCTGTCTTAGTGTCCTGTGCCCAACCCTTGCAGAGCCTGGAGAGCATCACAGGAAATGAAGGCCCTGAAAGCGACGCCCTGCAGGGTGAGTGGCTGGAGTGGGGTAAGTGAGCAGGGCTGTGGCAGGGCAGGCACAGTGTGCAAGCGGCAGTGCACTGGGTTGGCACAGGGCGGTTCTGAGCCATTGCACTATTACTGCAGGTTGTGGTAGTCTCCTGGGAGTGTTGTGGTGAAATGCTGCTTGGGCATACATGTGCAATATTCTTTACTCAACCTGATACTTGCTGAGCCACATGACTACTTTTATTGATTTTAAGCTGAACTAATCTTGTTAACCATTTGATGAGGAGACCAAATCTCTTCATGCCCTCCCATCATCTTAATTTCCAGCTCAGAGCACCAGTCCACTTCTGCCAAAATATCTAAACGGTTGTGATTTTTAAAAGTGGGTTCCTTGTACCTAGTGTGCAGCTGACTTTAAGTTCAGGGTTTTTTTAAAAGACTCAGCAGCATTTCTTATTAAAAAACAATTACAGAAATAAGTTCTGTGATGTGGTTGAGAGTAACAACTGTGTGGATGTTGTTGCTGTGATGCTTAATACGGAGACAAAATAAAATGCACTCTAAAAACCTTTTGTCTTCTGTTCAGGTGTGCTGGCTGCAAGACAAAAGTTACTGGTGGCTGGCAAGAGCTAGATGCTGTGCAGTGAGGAAGGTCAGTCAATGCCAAAGGCCTAGCACATGCTGCTTCTTCAGGGAGGTGGCAGGGGGGGAGCTGACAAGCATACAGCACAGCTCTAACATTAGAAGGCTAAAATCTGAGACATTTTAGCTCAACTAATGCTGCATCAGAGCCTTTATTTACAAACCACTAAAGCAGTACCAGTTTGTGTAAGCACTTCTGTTTGCCTAGCATGAAACAGGTATTTTATTCCCCCCCCAGCCCGGGTTGGCAGCAGCTTTAAGTTGTTGCATAAGCAGCAGGAGGAGCTAGTAATCACTTAATAATGTGAGGGCTCTGGAGAAATGCTGCCAAGTTCCTTATTGTGTGGTAGTTCTTAACATCAGGGCACCATTGGAAGCCTGTGGTCAGCACACATACACACCCTCCCCAGAGGAGCCAAGTGCCCCAGGCTGCTGTTGGCAGCAGCAGAACACTCACTCAGGAGAACACTTGCTCAGAAACTCAAACATTATCACCACGCCTGTGATTCAAGGATTTATTAAGTCATACATGCAAAAAACATACTGCTAATTGCATTAGCAAAAGATCAATGTAAAAACTTCACAAGTCTGCAACTTTGCTTTTTAAATTCTGCTTTAGTGGTCGGAAGGTTGGAGTCCAACATTGTATTCCTGCCAGTTTAGAATGTACAGAACATCAGCACTAATTCACAGAACCTCACAGACCCAAGTTACCATTACTCAACCTATGCTGCACATGTACATGTAGTGACATTGAGAACACTTGTCTGCATTAGTACTGTTACAGTGGCGGGGACACCTGGCAAATAGTGAGAGTCGAGAGGGGTCAGAGTTCAGAGAGGTTTAAAATAGAAAGAAAAACAATTACTAAAATGTGTAAAGCTACTTCACAGGATTTTTACACCTATAGACTAAAAGCTCCTCAGAAAGCATAACTTACTGGGTCAGAAGTAACAGGGAAATTAGAAGGCTATGTTTGAACACACTACTCTACCAAAAAGGAAAACAAAAAAAGGCAAATTTCTACTGTCAGAAAGGTTTCAAGGTACAAGTTATATTGCTTAGGAAAGAGAGCCTACAAGAAAAGCATTTACTACACAAAAGTTGTGGGAATGACTGGTTCAGAACTGTACCTAAATGAATGCCCTGCTTGAAATTCAAAGGAATTCACCGATGAACGCCAGCCTCTCCTCCACTACTGCACCTCGAGGAAAATGGTCCCTGATTTTAACCTGCAGGAAGAGTCACTTCAGCTTCAGCTACTCTGGCAGTGTAGTGTAAGTCAGCTGTACAGTGTAAAAATACTGTCTGGCACTATCAGTTGATGCAAGTTTCATTTCTCCATCACAATACAATGCTGTCAAAAGGACTAGATACACTTCAGTAAGAACAGGTATTTATTTTGTTTAAATCACAGCAGCAAGAACTAGATTGCAACCAAGCCCTCACCAAGGAGAAAGCATTTTACACTACGACTCACCGTCGAAGATTTAGGGTCATTACACACCACTATGCAATGACTGTGGGCCGAGAGAACATTTTGTCAGAGACGCTGGAGTGCAGTGTTCTGCTGATTACACTGTGAAAAACTAGAAAGGTTTTGCACTTCCTACCAGAAATTAGAGTTGTCTCCAAGAAAAATCTTTAAAAAACAGTTTAGTGCTTAGTGTTGGTAGCACAACAATGCAACTTAGTTCAGCAGATAGTTTGGCAACACTTAGCAAGAACAGGATTTTAAAAATAAGGCTTTACATAGGTTTGTCTTGTCAGGAGTTTGAGAAGAATGCAAGGTAACTTTAACCAAAGGAAACCATGGAGTTGTTGACTGGTTGGAGAATTGATGGAAGAGAACTAATTTAAAACAGAAAAACTTGGCATTGAGTGTGAATGCTCCATTGTTCTGAGCAAAGCACGGGCTTGGGACGGGGCTGGGGGAGGGGAAGGTTTACAGCAGCAGACATTTTCTCTTCCTCTTCTTTACCGGAGGGGGGCACAGAACTGCTCGGATAGCTTCATCAAACACTGTCTTGAGGCCTCGCTGCGTAAGCGCGGAGCACTCTAGGTATTTCACTGCACCTGTGGAAGGCAAGCAGGCAGTTACAGAGCAGTTCTCAGTTCCAGCAGCACTGCTTCTAGCCAACGCCACAACAGAAGCCAGGCATTTAGTGTGATTAAGGTGCAACACCTTCCCAGACTTAGATCAACGATAACCCCACTGCCATCATACCAATCTCTTTCGCCATGGCAAGGCCCTGTGGGTAGGTGATAGGAGTCAGTTTCTTCTCCTTCAGCTTCTCGATAGTATCCTTGTCATCCCGGAGGTCGAGTTTGGTACCCACTAAAATGATGGGAGTGTTGGGGCAATGGTGCCGCACCTCAGGATACCACTGCAAGAGAACAGCACAGGCTGTGTGGCGGCAGATTGCCACAGGGGCTCTCCAACATTAGGACTGAAAGTCCACGACACTTGCAAGAGTTAAAGAGTAAGGGGAGCTCACAAGACCCCCATTAAGGCAGTGTTAAAAGAACATAGAATGGCAAAACATTTCCCTGCAGCCAGATGGTGTTTCTGTAGAACTTAAAAGTTTCCTCTATTAAGGGCTGCATTTTCCCCACGTGCCAGAACAGCCCTGATCTGCACTTGCCCCACCCAAGTGCTATGAACCTCATTCTTACATACAGGTGAGTTTCCTTCTTTACACAGCACTAAAAGGAAAGCTCCTGTTTGCAACCCTAGAAATTGAAGGGTTTTCAGACAGTGAGGTATTGTTACCCTATCAAGGAACAATTCATACTTAAGAGTGTTCTATGAACACTGAACTTTGTGACCTAAGTTAGGCAATTGGATTTCTGCCTTTTCACACCACACTTCACATTGCTTGGAAAAAGAAAAACCCCTCTTAACACATTTCTGGAGACTGCTGTAACCCACCCTTAGAGTGCTACCAGCTTGCACTTACCTTAGCACGGACATTTTCAAAGGAAGCAGGACTGACAAGTGAAAAGCAGATTAAGAAGACATCCTACAAAACAAGTTGAAAGAAGTTAGCCCAACAGAGCAACCATTGCAGAATCTCATCTCTGAACAAGCCAGCGTCGCAGCACCTACATCACTCTGTTACCTGTATCACATTTGCAAAAGGTAAGGGGGATGACACAGCTGCACATAATCAGAGGTAGCTTTCCCAGTGGGAAATCCATCCCCAGGCAGCTACAAGCAGACACAAAGGGCAGGGGGAACCAACAACTAGATCATAGTCAGCTGGATATCATCAGCTATTGCAGTAGCCATCAGCTAAAACCACTGAAACTACCACCGCACTGCATGCTTTTATTTCATAAATGTCACTCCTTCTCCCTCACTGACAGAAAAAACCCAAGAAACCAAAATGAACCAATACTTCAGATCCCTGACAAACACAAGCAAAGATGAATCATTAGACCAGCTTCTAAACTGAGGCTGGATGCTCTCTGCAGATCTCTCTAAGTGATTGAAGCCTCGAAAGATACATAACTCATCAGCATAGGATGTTGCAACCTGTTAGCTGTTGGCATCAGATGTTAAAATACTAATATACTGTTAATATGCTACCCTAATTAGTCTTAAATGCAAAGTATACAGTCTTAAAAAAATCCAATTTTAACTTCTCCAATTACTGCCTCTATGCCCAAATCAGAAGGATCTTGCAGAACTGTCACTGCTATGACATGGCAGTATAAAATATTTCAGAATGTCTTCCTTCTTCCCACTGTAAATAATACACATCTCACTTTGCAGTGGAAGGCAAAAGAAAGGTTGTGACAGCAAGTAAAATCATTCCAGAGCACACTACAGACCTCAAAACCCGAGGAGCTTCACAGCTGACACACTGTAGTCTCTAAGTGTTCAGAGTAAGCACAAAATGTCTCTTGACCTGAACTGGTAAGACTGTAATCCTGCTGTGTGACTTGCAACTCAAAAAGCATCTTCTAACAAGCCCAGCTTTCCCCAACCTACCTCTGCATCGGCCCTCAGTGCGGTACCAACTGTGCTAGAGAATCAGGCATTTCAGATTGTTAGTTGATTGTGCTGCATTTCATGGCACTTTGTTAGGTCAGCAGCTGACACCTGCACTGCTAAGCACTTGCAGCCCAGTTGTTCATGCATCACCCCAACGAGTTTCCATAGCAGCGTCCCAGAAGAAGAAACACCACCAAATCATGTGATACTATGGCCACTACTTCTGTTCTCCAATTCTGCAGCTTTGTGGTGACTGAAGCTCTGCACATTATGCAGACTCTCTCCTTGGCTGGCTCCAGAGAGCAGAAAAATCCAGTGTAACCGTAAGGAATTCTGTGGAGATTTCAAGGGTCTTGCACAACACCAATCTTAACAATTAGGAAGAAAAGCTATTTATTTGCAAGAGAACTTTTAGCAACTCAGAGGAAGATTTGGTAACGGAGTCCTCACTTGGATAGTTCCAAGAAAGTTGTTTATAAAATAGGGGCCAATTTATCACTGTGGTAAGCAAGACAAGAGGGCAGAACCTGGAACTGAAGTGAAGGTTTTACATACGGCAATAGGTTGATCTGTCAGACTGGAAGATCTACTCTTACCATTGCTTCCTCCAACCTAATAACAGTGGGAGATAAAGTTACTCCTTAAATGGATTTAAGGGAAAGATGTTCTCTCAGTCAGATTTGTACTCACAACATGACTTTTCTTCTCAAGAGAGACACTGCCCTGTATTCAGCACAACCAACTGCCTGCACCCAGAACAGACCACCAGACTTGCCCCAGAACTGTACATGTTTGTCTGCACTGGAAGGAGACACCTGTGAGAGCAAACCTCTGGTGACAAGCACCTTCCTCACACAACTTTCATTTTGGACTGGTCACCTGAGGAAACAAAGTTGACTACCTGTTCTCTTCCAACTTCTTCCTTCCCCAAATACTTAAAAATAATGGTAGATTTCAAATACATTCAGAAGAAACTTCCCAATTTCTGTGTATTTTAAGGAAAAAATATAAATAAGGGGAAAAGTACAAATGAATGCCTCAGCTACAGCAAAGTCCTCACTGTGAAGAGCTGCTGAACTGCTGGGTAGCCACCCAGCTAATCAAGGTACACCTACTGGCCAAGGAATCTGTCACCTTGCCCAGAAGCTCAGGTGCATGCACTGGGAAATAGGCCACAAGAATATGCGAGGGGTGAGTTTTAAATAGCACAGGGAAGGAAGCAGAAGGCTGAATGCAGATCCTTAAGAAGTCAGGCTTTAGCAACTCCACTTCCTCTCTGCTTTTTGGTTAGTGTTGTGGGTACCCTTAAGTGATGATGGTTCTTACATATTGCACAAGGCTAAAATCTGAAGACCACTTCCTAAGAAGTTCAAGACCAACCACCCTGCTTCACTTTCTGCTGCATGCGAAATCTTTATATAACAGATACACAAGCTTGTGCAGAAGAGATTCTCTTCCCCAAAAGTATGTTTAGATGGATTTCTTTTGCAGTCTGAAAGCCAAAGTTATTTA
This sequence comes from Pogoniulus pusillus, assembly GCF_015220805.1. Lineage (NCBI taxonomy): Eukaryota > Metazoa > Chordata > Aves > Piciformes > Lybiidae > Pogoniulus > Pogoniulus pusillus. The sequence goes on along the minus strand of NC_087276.1, from coordinate 30,210,151 downwards.
GCAGGCAGAAGATATGCACATGCATTCTGTCCTCTGCCACAGAGGAGGGACGATACACTCCCTTACAACTCTGCTTTCTCATACTATTGACTGATCTTTCCACATACCTTTTTCTACCCTGAGATACTTCATGAAAATGGCTAAGAAAATCCTATGTTCTAAATATTCCTATAAATATTAGATAAAACCAGCTTTCCATTATCTCTTTTCCTAGAAAGGATAGATACTTCTGGCATTTCTTCTGCCATTGCCTACAGTCAGCACGTTCACCTCCGTCTTGGGTATGGTGTGGGCATCAGTGGGAAAACCTAATTGTCTAAGTTACTGAGTAGTGAATTAAAGACTCTGCTAGTTTGAGCCTAGCTAGAATGTTTTGGTGAGAAGAATTAGGTTACAGGCTCTGGAAAGGAAACAATGGTGATGTCTACTTCACTCATAAGCTTGCTGAGATGTCTAAGAACAAGAACATAAATACAGATAACAGAGTTGCTCTCTCTGGGGCTGAACCTCTCTCTCTAACCTAACCTGCCATCTGTGTGACTAATTCATCTGCTTCCTAACCCCCCTGGCCAACCCTCCAAGCTACCTTGAGCATAAGGCAAAGTCTTGAGTAAGGTAGAGGGGTGGAAGGAAGGTGGGAAGGGTTGGGAGCCCCCCTCCTGAGGACTCTGATTTCTGGGAGGGCAGTTGTGTTTCTGTATTACCCTTTAACTTGTGTTTTTCTGTATATAATTGTATATATTGTAACTTTCTTCCTGAATCTTGTGCTAAGCTGTAAATATAAAGCTTCATTCAATTTCCAGAGCCTCTGAGTCTAGTCTGGGTGATTTTCCAAAGTGTGTGTGGGGGGGGGCGGGTAACAGAATCCATTAAATAATATCTATATTATTCTGCTGTGAACGGCACCATTTGACAGTTAACAGCAACAGTCATCAATACCCAATAAACCTGCAAATGACCCTCTTCCTTTACTTACAGCACAGTTCCACCAGCTAAAAGGAATTGCTTTACAGAGACTAGAAAATGGGCCTCTACAGAGGTAACTGTCACTGAAGTTGCACAGGGAAAAGCACAGCAGATTACTTCAGCCTTTTCCTTACACAAAGAAAGATGCAGCCTGCAGACAGGACTTAACCAGTTGCAAGCATGGAAGACAGAAGCACATTTGTATCGATGTTATAGCACCAACTACAGCAAGTTATAAAATAGCCACAGCCTTAAGTACGTTAGAAAGCTCCAACGCAGCCTCTGTCAATACCAATAATATCTTCATTCAGCACTGCCTCCTTTACATTTAGAACATCTTCAGAGACTAAACAATATCAAGTGCTTAGCAGTGACAGTGTCAGGTTGCAGCCAAACAGCACGCCTGAAAACGAAAACAAGCCCTGCTTTTGGCAGGCAGCTAACCTTAAAATCAATAGACCAGCTGAGGGGACTATTCATTAAGGGGTTTTTGGTTTTGTTCTGGGGTGGGTTTTGTTTGGGTTTTTTATCTCGTTTTAAATCAAGCATTCTAGTTGATTCTGAGGCTGCAATTAACAAAAGGCAACAAGTATGGGTGCAGGCAAATACGCAAGCATGAATGTGATAGCATTTGTACAACAGTACACACATCAAAGACCATACAATTACAGCTACAGCGTGTAGGATGAAGGAAGGTGGCTTGCAATGAGTCACTGTTGCTAAGAAACACAACTCCAGATGACATGAAGCTTCTGCTCAAAAAGTAAACCCTTTCATGTTTGACAAAGCTTGTACAGGTCTGGTTTGGTTTTATGCTTTAGTTCTTACTGTTTGTGGATAGGAGAGTGGACGTAGTCTGTCATAGTCCTCTTGACCAGCTGTATCCCACAGACCCAGGTTGACTGGTTTTCCATCAACCATTACATTAGCAGAGTAGTTGTCAAAACTGAAATAAAAATAAAGGAAGAGTTAGCTACATAAGCTTGCACTAAAACAGGGAGCCCAAAGACTGCTAGAGCCCTCACTGGGAACACTATGAAACATTTTTATTGCATCCTTTGTTCCTCAGAAACAGTAACATTGTTCTTTAAATATTGAACCTTGCCTTGGGTAATGGAAGGAAGAACAGGCACAACAGACTTGGTCCAGTCTGAGCAGAAGTAATCTTTCTCACTGCTCCTCCAAAGGAAGCATTAATCTCGGTAAGCACAGGAAAGCAGGTGATGTGCTTAGCAAGCACTTTCCAGTCTTACTGGGACACTCAGCAAGTTAATCTGCCTCATTTTGTAAGATTTAGAATAGAAGATACGTAAGCAACAACCCAGAAACCCTTCATGGTAGCAGTAGGCAACCCCCCCCAAACTTATTAACCCTGCTAATGAAAAAAAAACCTCCAATGAAATACCAGAAGTTAATAACCATGTGCCAGTAGAGACTCATTTTTTATCTTATCGTTACTGTAGGCACAAAGGTTTTAATGACTTAAGAGTCACTCAGTTCACTGGAAACACAAGCATACCGCAATGCAAAAATCTGAATTTTAGCCCAGAAAAAGAAATAGGAACAATTAAGATAAGAGGGCTTCTGAAAGGTTACTGAAGCCATCTGTAAACGTCATTAGAATGTATTTGATCTGAAAAGCTCACTAATGCCTACAGAGAAGACAGATAAAAAGATAGATAACTGAAAACGGCAAAAAGCTGCTTAAGACACCTCCCTCCAACAGGCCCTCAAAAAGGGAACTACAGTAACACTGATACTGACAAATTCTTAACATGCAAGCAAACGGGAAGCACCAAAATAAATGAGTCCCCACAGTCTTGCCTGAGGAGGCAGAGAGCTGTGGCTGGCTCAGAGGATAAGCAGCAGGGCAAAATGTGGAAGAAGAAGTGAAAAGAAGTCTCTAGTTGCGTAAACTATTTCTGATTTAGATGAGACGTGTTACAAGCTGTTCAGCCTTGAGACTGCTTATTAGGGGTGACATTACAGACAGAAATAATACATTAATTTAGAAGAGAGTAGCACTGATAACATGTCAGTAAATATTAGTCCCTAATAACTAGGCCTACAGGGCAGACAGAAGCTAAGGTGCCAGCGCATGAACAAGCACAGGTATGACTGTGCTCAGCAGTAAAAGCCCAAAATGCTTCTCCTTGCACATACCTAGACACTGAGAGGTGCTGGAAGCCAATTCAAACAATTCCAGTAAGGAATCTGGAATGGCAGTAAGTACAGAGAGGTTGACAGAACTGAGTTTTGAGCATTTTCGAGGTACTTACACAGTGGGTATATATTCTCCAGGAAATGCGTTGGTTGTGTAACTGATGAGTAGGCATGTTTTACCTACAGCACTGCAAAAGAGAGTTCACATGTAAAACACATTCATCTTCAACACTGGGAAATAACACTTGTTTTAGGAAAGAAGAGCTATTACATCCAGCCATCCAAGGAACAGACAAGTGTCAGCAGCCACTGTTGTGCAGGAAAACAGCTGTCAGACTATAGCTTTAAGACTATTGCCAATTAAAACACATTTAATACGACCATCCACCACATGAAGTGGTAAATTAACAAATTGTGTTAATCTTTAGACAAAAAAAAAAAAGAAAAATCCACAAATATTAAGACTACTACCATCTGCTAGGCTCACAACTGGATACTTACCAAGGCAGCCTTACCCAACTCCCTGAAATTAAAAGAACCCTGAAAAGTATTTCCAGATACCCTTTACCCAACTCCAAAACTCTGCTCTTTTCTACTAAACGGTCAATTTTCACATAAGCCTCTGAAGTGTACTCTCACCACATTGTTACTTTGGAGTATTTGAGGAACAAGTATAAAATTATAATGCTCACAACATCTGTCTCTATCACAAAATTACTCTCCACATGCAGTTGTCAACTATTCAAACATTTTGTAAACTGATTTATAGACAGATTACATTCCAATATTGGAACCACTTCCCACCCATCTCATGCTGAACAGCTTCAGCTGGGACCAGGGCAAGGCTCTATTGCAGGTTTCCTTCAAAACTCTGGCAGCCAGCTCCTTCCCTGTCAACCATCCTCACACCTTATCTAGAGTCAAACACTAAATCAACATCACCACTGAATTTTTGTTACCGTTTCAATTAAAGGGTTGAAAAATCAGAAATTGGAGCATATCTCTGTGCTACTTTGAAGTGGGGGGCAGGGTACATCCAAACCATCACAATCTCTTTCAAAGAATTAAGACTCTGCAAAGAGTGTTTTTCTGGCACTGCAGACTGGTTCCCATGCTGGCTTCTCACTTTAAGTGCATAATCCTTTAAGAGTATGAGACATCCCAGAGGGGAGTGTGTAACTAGTTGACCAAAAGCAATAATGCCCAAACAGACTTACAATTCTCCCCCATCATTCTTCTCAAATGGACAAACTCCCATGCAAGGAAAACTACACTGCCTTGCAGATGTTTCATCACTACAACGGTCTGCACAAAGCAAGTCAGAAGTAACTTTGAAACCTTACTGCACTGAAACCTAGACTCTTGCCCCGAGTTTGACTTGTGAGCTTTCTAAGTAAAGCTTTTATCAGCTGAGGAAATCACTGAAGTTTTAGTCTGGAACTACAGTTAATATTAAAAAAAGAAAACCAAAACCACAAACAAACCCAACCCAAGAACCAAATGCTGTTGCTAAAAATATCCTATTATCCCTTAGCTTCTGCAGATGAAAAGAAAATAACTCAGAGAAACAAGCTTTAGTGAAGGGCTTACTTAGCTCTCCAGCTGCAAACATTTTGAGGCATTCACATACGAATTTTGCTCTCTATCTTCCACTTAAATCACCACACCACTTCTCTTGGTTTGGCAGCATGTGTACTGCCCCTTAGCTTAGCAAAGGCCATCTTCAAAACATTGTTTAAAAATTATTTAGTGCTCAACATTAACCAGCCTTACATCCTGACTCACAATTAAGGTAAGCTAAGTAAACCTTGAGCTTTTTCAGAATCCTAAATTACCATTTCATGTTGCAGCTCAATCTGTACCAAGTCTCTCAATTAAACTTTAGGCAGTGCATTAGCCCAAGTTATTTGATAGCAGCATGATATTACCTCAAACACTTGAGATGTGAAAGAGTACAAAGTGTAGAAAATGACTTAGGATTTTGTCCCCCACACCCATTTTTTAATTGTAATTTTGTGTTTGACACCTAGCATAACATTCCAGCTGCCCTAACTCTCTCTCAGCATACCATGCAGTTTTCCACACTGCTTTTCACACCTGCTTCTATGGAAACAAGATGCCAGCTCAATCTAAGGTTATTTGCACAATCTGAGTTTGTTTATTTTTTACCAAGCTATAACAACAAAAGAGAGGTCACTTAATTCTCTTCTGTAGGAGTGTAAGATCTCAACATTTTCCAGTAGTAACAGGCTTGAGATATGCTGCAAAGCAGGAGAGGGGTTCACCCTTCAAAAACTTCTGTGGGAAAGAATCAGGGAGCAGTACTACAACGCAGGTAGCTAATGTAAGAGCTGCCAGAAGAGCAGATCCCATCTTATCTCCTGCACTAGCACGCACTGCCTCTGGAACAAGCCAGAACAAGGAGTTAAGGGAAGCTATTAACCCTGCCTCCCCCACTAGGACAACTTCAGCTCCCTGAGCTATCAGTAAGATCAGCTTGAATATACTGCTGAATTGCACTCACAGCACTACAAAGCAGGCTACACCGGTCCAGTTTCAAGAAGACAAATGTGAAAACCTTCAGAATACTAAGAGAAGCAAAAGCCATTTTCTTTGGAAAACTTCCTGAAGCACAGAGGCTACGTGTTCTCATGCTTCTAGAACCTGTTTGGTCTGATGCCTCATTTTCCAGTAAGTTCATTACACAGAGCTTAATCTTCTAACAAATTAATGTTAAACTCAACATTTTCAGCAGCAGACAAAGAATTTTTTTCTGCACTCAGGCTTCTTTGCTTGCCTTGCACTTAAACTGGTCAGTCTGCTCTGGCTAATCAAAACAGCATAGGAAGGAGGTGGTGAGAGATTTCATTCCAAGCCTAGAAATGCCTGTGGAGTGTTTCTCCAGCACCAATCAGCCAGCGTCACTTAAACAAGAAAAAACACGTCCAACAACCCTGTTTCAGACTTGCTCCATCTAGGTTTCCTGCTTTCCTTGCCTTTTGGCTCACTGCCCTATGAATCAGATCGTTATGGTCACCAGTCTTAAAAATAAACACTAAAGCCTCCCCTTACAAATAAGATACAAGCTTTATCAACTTACACTACCAACTTTTTTAGACTTCAAACTTCTGTATTAAAGCAGCTCTCCTAAAGAGAATTCTGTTTGGCAAAACAAAAATCCTTGCACATAAAGGCTGAGACCAAGAAACTAACGCTGAACCAAGATTAGTCATAGCAAGATTTCTAGCAACTGCTTAATCATAGTCCTGTCCACCCACTATTACATAAATGAAACTAGTAACATTTGACTGTCATTAAAAACATGGCCTACAGAAATCTGGTCTTTTAACCACTAAACAGCAAGTGAAAGACTTAGAAAAGACAGCACTGGGTCCCCTATTGCTTCCAGGTACCATCCAGGAATTGAAGTATTTATGTAATGACATGGGCATTCATTCCTCAAAATGAAACAGGCCAGCTCTTGCCTTTTTGAAGCTTCCCCATTGTGTTAGAGCCGCTTGGAGTGCTGTTACATGACATTGACTGAAAATGCTGCTGGAGGACCTGCACCATCTCTTCCACTCTAAAGTCACCAGAGTTGTGTAGATGGCTGAGAGTTTCCTGGTTTGCTGCAACCAAAGACTACTGCTAAGAATTCAGTTCCCATTTACAGCCACAGCAATAGAGGCCAGCTGAAGGACTTAACTGGGTTAAGTCCAGAAACACTGGTATCTGCAAACAGGTGGCAGCCTTCAGGAAAAGCTTTGACTATCTCCTTTCTTTCTCTGATCCACATAACTACTTCCCTAGCAGACATGATCCACAACAGCCCAGGTTTTCACTCAAACATTAAAAAGTACCTGCAATTTCTCTGGTATCATCCACAGATCAAAAGTTCAGTACTTTTGCTATGGCTCTGACAGATCAGCTGCTTTTACTCACTGTAACACACCCTCCCCCCGGTACACTGCATGGTACCTACAATACTAGTACATTTTTTAACGTTAAGAGTTCAGTGACACAACTAACCACAGGACAGATTGCATTGGAGGGATCCAGGGTGTTCAGTATCCTACACCAACACTGCCCTACACAGTAAGATGCACTTACCCTACAAATCCTCTCTCGATAAGCAATCAAATGAAATACCGCATGGCTTTAGCAGATAAGACCTCCAATTAAGCAGAATTCCCAACAGAGACTCTTAATTCACTGCTCTTGTTCTTACAGTATTTCTACAACTTAAAAAATGCCTACAAAGGAGCATGAAGTGTGACCAATTCTACTGCATGTAAGAAATCATTTCTCCAATATGCAGAACTTCCTCTAACGTGTTACACACCACCACTGGAGACTTCATACCACTTAACAGCTGCTTTTTTAGAGTGAAAACAAAAGCTGATAAAAATAACTCAGACCACTGCTTTTTCTCAAGTGTCAATCAACAGCAATTCCTGCAGTTACTCAAGGGTAGTGCTCTTCATCTGTCCTCCACATTCCTGCTGCTCTGTATCATCGAGAAGGCAGAGCAACAGTTGCCATTCTTTTCTCCCAGCAATCCTCACAGCCAGTTAAAAAACGGACAGAATAGGACAGCACAGCAAGTATGCATGCCGTGTTTTCCTAGTCAAAACTGTTATCCAAACAGATACTAGCCAAAGCACTAAGAACATGAGTTACATATGACCAACAGCCTGCTCATTTCCAATTTAAAAATTAATCACTCTAGAGGTACTTCTACACCTTTGCTACTTTTGTTCCTAGCAGATCTTTGTGGAGGGTACATAAGACGGTACCTAACGTTTTATAGCACACAAGCAAATCTCTGGGTTGCATTGTTTCATAGAAACACAAAAGCTTTTAGCCTTATCTAAGCCAAACATCACACATTTCCTACAATACCTCTAAAGCCTGTTGCTGCTTCAAAAGTTCAGCACAGAGAAACACATTTAGTTAAATGTTTGGGTTTTTATACACTGGATGGAGAATGATATAAAACCACCAGAAATGAGTAACACTACCTGAATGCAACCTTAAGAGACTTGTTTCTAATTTGTTTTCTTGCTGGGAAACAAGTTCAACTCCTGCAGTTTGTTCATACATTAAGCACAACATTCAACTAGACTTAACACCACTTTGACTTCCAAGACATGCACAATAAACATGTTAAGAAGCAGGACAGTTTAGAGAGCAAGTGACAAAAAACTGTTTTGTTATCACAGTATCATCAGGGTTGGAAGAGACCTCACAGATCATCAAGTCCAACCCTAATCAAATGAACATGTTGAATCAATTGAACATGTTGAACATGATAGTTTGTGCTGGTTTGTTCTCAAATCTAATGGAGGAAGCAGACTGATTTTTCCCCCCACTCAAACATGATGCATCACATTAACTTACACCATTGCCACAGGTAACAGTTTAGGTGAATTTAAGAAATTATAGAATAGAAAAAGGAAAATGCTGCATTTAAAAATCAATATAACCAGAAGAACAGTCCACAGTTGTCCTACCAAAGAACCACATTACTATGAAAAGCCTTAGTTTGTCAGAATACCACTTTCATGTTCGTATTGCTCAAAATCTTGCTCAGCAAGTCAAAATATACTTGTTGCACAGAGTAACTTTATATTTCAACCATACTTAGCTGCATTTTTACAGATCAAAGATCTTTTAAAAAGCAGCTTGAAGATCAAGCCACCAGAGGAAACTACAGACAGTTGTCTGACTACTTGGCTATACTTCCCTCCTGTCATCTACACAAGCTTGCTGTGAAACCAATTCTCATCAGCCTCTACTAGGATTTTTGTTCCTCCTAAAGAAAACACGACCTTTCAAACTGCATAAGATAAGCCTTGTTTTGCAGCTAGCCTGTGATGCTCCCCTGAGCTCTAACATCTAGCCAAAGAAAGAATGCCTCAAAACTCCTGGAAATAGCATCATTGAGAATATCCTAAAGCAGCAAATACAAACTTTCACCATCACAATTTCAGCATTTCTCACACTGAAATCCAACAGCTAATCTTAAAGAGTTAACCCGACGCTGAAAAGCATCCTCAAGTTGTTTCACCTATGACTAATACCATATTAGAATGTTGGAGGCGTAGCACTTCTTTACCAACAAGTGTATCATTAATGATTTTTAGAGTGCTTTATCAGTCTCCTTCAGATAAGTACCTTTATAAAGCCAGATGTACACACGCAGAACAAAAGTTCCTGTTCACAAGCGTTTATGATCTGCTTAAGAGTCTTGAGGCTTTCACTTAGCTTTACAGCAAGAATCGAATGTCAAAAATCGAGCTATAAGCACGAATAAGTTTGTTACTGCCACAAGAGACATTTCGAATCAACATTAAATTCTTCATATCGCTAAGAGCACTGTAACTTCTTTTTTTTTTAACATATTTTGATACTTCGGTGTGTCTAGTGACAGACGAAACACCAAAAAGAAGAGGCTGCTCCCCGGGTGAGCGGACGGGCACGGCCCACCTCTGCCACAACAAACCCGAAGCGCACGCCCTCCTGTACCGAGGCAGGCAAAAGCTACTTCTGTCGGCACCACTATGAATTATTCAGCCTCCACTACAGCACTTATCCCAGCAGCACCTTCCCCAAGAGCGATCCAGGGCTCGGAAAGGAAGCCAGCGCCGCAGACACCCACCGTTTGCTAATACCCCTGCAGAAATCTCGCTCTCCCGCTCTCGACGCAGCCACCATTTGCTCGCAGCAGTCACAGCCTTGCCCCACGCTTCCCTCCCCTCCCCCGCCACCAGCAGGAAGCCGCGGCCATCACCCACCCCCTACCCACCCACTGTCTCGGTACGGCCACCCTCGCAACGGCCACCCCCGGCCACGGCCAGCCCCCGCACAGCCCAGAGGCGGCAGGGCCGCGCCCGGGCCCCGCGCCCGGAGCGCCCAGAACTTGCGGCGGGGCCCCAGCGGCCCACGCCGCTCCCCGCCCAACGGGCGGACACCCTCCTCCTTCTCCCCTACCCGAGGCCGGCCGCGCTCTCCAAGGCCAGGGCCCGACGGAGGGGTCCCATCAGACTTACCCGTCGCCCACCACCACACACTTGATGGCCTGCATTGGGGCTGCGCCTCGGCGGCGGGTCCTGCTGCTGAGCGGGGCGTGGAAGGCCGCGCAAGAAGGGTGCCGGCGGCGGTCTCCGCACCAGGTCGCAGCCGCCTCCGCCCTGTGTCTGGAAGCCGGGACGAGGCTGCGGCCACCACCCAAGGCGGGGAGAGGGAGGACTGCGGGGAAACAGGAAGCGAGAGCTCCACTCACATCCGGCCGGGCTGCGCTCGGCCCCCGCGGCCCCGCCTTCGAGCCCGCCCGGCGACACTCCGCCCTCACGGGGAGCCGAGTCGGCGCCGCCGCTTCGGGCCTCTTCGCCCGGGCGGCGCCCGGAACCTAGCGGGCTTCGGACCGCTTCGGCAGAGTTCGGCTTTCTCCGTCACGCCAGAGGGCTTCGGGTGCGATCGGCAGCTCTCGGCAGCGCCGCGCGGGAGCCGCCGCCATGCTTGTGCTACTAACCCAGTCAGGGAGCGGGCGGGTCCTTAGCGTTCCGCTACTCCCTCTGCCTCACAACCAGGGCTTGGCCTTTCCCCTTTGATCATTCAGAGCCGTACTGAAATGTGATTTCATGTACCAGCACTGCTGAAACAAGCAGGCGCCCTGGTGCTGCGAGAAAGCTGGCAGCTATCCGCAGACCGGGGAGGCTGCGCCGCCGGCTTCAGCTATCGCATCATGGACACGAGTAGGTGCATCGTTCCACACCAGCTCTGTCCACATCGCTGCTCGTGTCTCTACCTGGCAGCCACACCATGACAAACCCCTCTCCAAGAAAAAGCTGCCTTCTGACACCACTTTCGATCCTATCTTTTGTTGCTGACAGTCCGACGCGATCTAGCACCTGTTCGCGGCCAGGACCTCACACACCAATCTCATTGTTCACATCTCATGAAGCATGGTAATGTGACCTCATGTTTACCCTACCGACGTACTGTATGGGTGTGACTCCAGTTCCCGGACAGCTTCAGCCAACTTGGAACGTTCCTGATGCAGATACAGGTGTGGCTTGTTTTCCCCGACAGTCTCATGCCAGCACAGTGCAGAGCCAGAACATGTCCCTTCATCAATGGTTCCTCACACCACCCTCGATCCTCCTGATGTGCTATGGCATTCATCAGCTCCACTGGCAAGTTGGAGGCCAGGCCAGTGCACATTTAGTTGTCATGAAGATGGCACAGCCCAGGAACTGTCAGGCTACACAGCACCTTGGGCATCTTTTTTCCCCAGTTATTTTCAGGGGGAAAAGAAAAAGTCAAGCAGAGCATGTCCAGTCATCCCCGCAGTCTTTTCGGTCTCTCCTAAGTTCTCGCTGTAATTCTGCTTGGCAGAGGAGCTTCTGGTTGCACTGTGAGGCTTGACAGGGCTCTGGGCACCCTGATCTAGTTGAGGATGCCCCTGCTTACTGCACAGGGGGTTGGATTAGATGAGCTTCAGTGGTCCAGTCCAACCCAGATCATGCTATGATTCTATGATGCACACAACTGCTATGCCTTATGCGTTGCCATCCATTCCTTGAAGAATGTATGGGGAAAGGGCTCATGCACATGTTGCTTCTGTGAAGTGATGATGAACTCACTGAAACTGATACCAGTGGGTGGTTTTCTAGTGATTTGATCTATTAATTTCAGAATATAGAATCATAGAATCATAGAATCAACCAGGTTGGAAGAGACCTCCAAGATCATCCAGTCCAACCTATCACCCAGCCCTATCCAGTCAACTAGACCATGGCACTAAGTGCCTCATCCAGGCTTTGCTTGAAGACCCCCAGGGACGGTGCCTCCACCCCCTCCCTGGGCAGCCCATTCCAACGGGAAATCACTCTCTCTGTGAAGAACTTCCTCCTAATATCCAGCCTATACCTACCCCGGCACAACCTGAGACTGTGTCCCCTTGTTCTATTGCTGGTTGCCTGGGAGAAGAGACCAACCCCACCTGGCTACAGCCTCCCTTCAGGTAGTTGTAGACAGCAATGAGGTCCCCCTGAGCCTCCTCTATTTCTATATTATTTTTATGCCACTTCAGTGGACAGAGCATTCCATGTTTACTGTCTCCCATTTCGCTTTTACTGACCAAAAATACTTCTCAGATATTTCACATCAGTGAGGAAAACATCATAAGTATCGCTGTGAAATGGAAGGCTATTTTTGCAACACTTGTATGTCCATGTTCCCTCATACAGATGGAAGCTGAAATGCCTTGATATTTAAGCTGAATATCCTTAAAGCCAAGACTCCACTGCAGCCAGTGACCTGGCAACTGTTCCCTACCCAGCAGCCAGGAGCTGCGGAAGAGAGGCGTGGGCAGTATTGCAGTGCGCCTGCTGTTCTTGGCTGCTACAGCAGATTTTGGGGCACAGCAGATTTTTTGGGCACAGAAATAGAGCAGACATGAAGACTGTCTAATTTATATCATGGTTCTGGGGAGACCCAAAACAGAGGAAGATTCAAATCTGCTTCTGATTTTTCCACTGCCTACCTATTGCTCCACTGGTTCTTACTGTCGAGTGTAAAATGGATGATTAGAGTTTTTCCACATGGAAAAAAAAAAGGTGCAACAAAATTTACAGAGTAATTATAAAACAGCATAGAAAGACAAGGATGAAGGCATTAGAAGGAATTGCTTTTATGATCCTGCTGTAAGACAAGCAATATCTTTTAAAATATCATCTTTTCAGTGCTCCTCCATTCTATTCTTTTGGGATCAATTGTTTTGCATCATCAAAATAACACTGAGTTTGTTCAAACACAGGGTATGCTTCGTGTATGTTTTGAATTGACAATTTCATGTCCAGCTGGGGATATAATTGCCAACACTAGAAAATACCACACAGTTCAGACAGGCGATGACAGTAATGGATTTATGCAGGTTTTTTCCCCCACACATTTGTAAATCCTGATTTCCTGAAATAGGATCAAAAAGGACCCTTTTGGATTTTTTTGTATTTGAAGCTGTAGTAGTTACTACTTCTCTTTGGGTTTTTGCCCTGGAAGATAAATTGCAAATTGCCTGTACGTTCCTTATAATACATGATGTGTTTATTAGTCTATGATTGAACTTTGCAATCTTTTAGCTACGCTTGAGCATGTCCAGAGAAGGGCGACGAGGCTGGAGAGAGGCCTTGAGCACAGCCCTACGAGGAGAGGCTGAGGGAGCTGGGATTGGTTAGCCTGGAGAAGAGGAGGCTCAGGGGAGACCTTATTGCTGTCTGCAACTACCTGAGGGGAGGTTGTGGCCAGGGGGAGGTTGCTCTCTTCTCTCAGGTGGCCAGCACCAGAACGAGAGGACACAGCCTCAGGATACGCCAGGGGAGATTTAGGCTGGAGGTGAGGAGAAAGTTCTTCACTGAGAGAGTCGTTGGACACTGGAATGGGCTGCCCGGGGAGGTGGTGGAGTCGCCATCCCTGGAGCTGTTCAAGGCAGGATTGGACGTGGCACTTGGTGCCATGGTCTAGCCTTGAGCTCTGTGGTAAAGGGTTGGACTTGATGATCTATGAGGTCTCTTCCAACCTTGGTGACACTGTGATACTGTGATTTTACTTTATTCTTGCATCTTTCTTTGTTTAATTAGTATGTAGCATATTTGCTTTTAAAGAGGAGCATATAATGTGGTGCTACAAATGGTTACCACTCTTTGTCAGTATGTTTTTTTCCCTGAGAGAAGAGACCAATAAAGAGAACATACCGTAATGTTAGTTTGGCAAAATAAAAGGAACTTAAGGGAACAATATGAAAGACAGGGCAACTGAATGAGCAGTTAATAACAAAGAGCATAACAGAAAAACTATTAGTTTGACAGACACAACTGCAGTGCTGAGTTGTACATAAAATAGTTACAAATGAGTTACACAGAATGTGTAGAAAAAAAACACTGAATGTCACTAACAGTAACCGATTATAACTCTTCCCATAGTTCTAATAAGGTCGTGAATCACAAATTGAGGTTTCGATCAGTGATATTCCACAAGCTATCACCTTGTCTTCTCTTATCCAGTGCAATTATTGAAAGTCTTTTTCTTAGACATGAAGAGGAGATGATTATTTAAAATTGTTTTGGCTGCTGTCTGAATGTGCACATTGTGTATGTGCTGGCAGTGAAGGAGGATTATTCTTTGTGGATGGGGAGTGGCAGGGTAATCATGCTGATGCAATACTGGAAAGTTCTGCTCACCCTGACACAGACCAGCAGCACTATGGAGACAATAATTATTTGCGTCTTTATAGTATCTTTCATCCCAAACTATTACTAAGTGCTTTTACATGTTAGTTCATTAATAAAGCCACAAAGGAATGCACAGAGAAGCTGAGAAGTATCAATGTACACACCGAACATACAGGGAAACACGGCAGCGAAGCAAGCAGAGCACCTAAGAGTGATTCATAGGTGTATTCTCTCACTCCTAGATGACACTTCCTGCTGACATCACTTCTGTTCAGATGAAAGGAAACAGCATTCTACAATATCTAGGTCAAAAGTAAAAGCCTGTCCAGTGGCATAAAAAAGTGGTTTAGGGATGAAAACCTGTAATTGTGGTTCACAGTCACTTCAACCCGGGGGTTGGACTGAAGTGCAAGAGCCAATTTGACATGAAGAAAACATGCTACCCCAAAGTGTCAGAGGGCAGAATAAGGTTTTCAGCATATTGCACTCTTGTCTCTCTAGATATTTGTATTAAAATCAGGAGGAAAAAGAGTTGGTGGTAGAAGTCAGGTAGTTAATGATGTAGTATCAGGGATATAGTAACTTGTAGAAAGAAATATCTTCCTGGATTCCTTCAGTGTTTTCTTTCCTGTGGTGTTATCTGCCTAAGTGGCTCTCCCACTCACAAATTAGGACAGTGGCACTATTTAAGCTGTTTCAACAGCAGCTAAAATCTTAGAGAGTCACACCTAGCAGTGCCCGAGATTCTGAAGTATTTTGCTTGATGATCTTTGAAGTCTTATTATGTGCCTTCATCAAGCTAAAAGAGCACATGTTTTCAATTAGGAAAGTGACACTATGGATGTGGCTGAAATCTTTATGGAACTTCGAGAGATCCTGTGGCATAAAATTCATCTTAGAATTAATGTAACTCACAGGTAACAGCCTGCAATTTCTAGATAGTCCAGACAGACTTTTTTTGGCATGACTAGTGTCTTGAGTGTTGAAAAAAACGTGTACTAACATGTGACATGCATGCTGGTCAAATATAGTACGCAGTCTGCTCTGGAGAAACTCAAGCCAGCAATGAAAAGGGAACCACACTTTTATATGTCAGCATTTGCTACACCAGAGAGAACAGATCAAACGAGTGGAAAAATAAAATGTTAGTCTATAAATCTCTATGTCGATAATAAAGCATTGTAAAATAAATGCATCACATTCACGTGACACCAGCACAGATGATTTGGCTGGTATAAATACAAGAGAAACAAGTCCTGTATTTTCTTCAGGTAGCTTCTGATAAATATCTCTTCTGTTAAGAGTTTCAGTTATAAAAACCACATAAGGCTTTGCATTCATTCATGTCTGCCCTCAGGTTTAGCAAGCAGTAAGGGACAGTGCTTACTGCAGTGAGAACTACTGTTGAAGGCAGTGGGTCTCTATACAGTAATCCCTGTATGTGGCTGAATGAGGAATAAAGACATCATTATATAATTTTATATAAGGACCTGAGATTTCTTGGTGCCTCCCCAAGCAGAACTACAGGAATAAGCTATTTTCTAACTGTAAGCATGACATCACTCCCTGAGGTGAGGCACTGTTGCAGTACACAGCTGTGCAAGCTGCAAGTTCTCAACTTCTGCCTCTCTGGATAACAAGCATTTTGCAAAACTGAGACTTAAAATATTAAGAAAAATGAGAAAAGTTGAGTAACTGATAATTCTGCTTAATTCTGCATTTGAGTGATTGATAATTCTGGTTAGTTAGGTGTTTTGATTCAATGTTAGAACATGCCTTTATTAAACTGATGAAAAATACCTGCTCCAGTAAGGTCTTGTGCTTTTGTAATGCTGCCTGTGTTGGAGTACCAGTGCTTCTCGGTGCAAGCTGTGTGCAACACTGTGTTAGAACACAACAGCTTCTGCAAGAGCTGTTTATTCTGTCAGTAGCCTTCCATGTGTCAAGCTGTAACTAGCCAGCATTGTGTTGGCAGAGTGCAGTGTGTTCTACACTTAATTTTCTGGAAGATTTTGGTGGGAGGGGGTTCTGAACTCAACATCATCACAAAACAAAGGACTAGACTGAATGTTTTTGTCAGCAGGAACAATAAATTCTCTGAGAAGTGCCTGGGATTCCAAAGTGGCAGAGTAGATAGCTGCTGGGGAAGGAAACATGGCATCAGCAAACAGGCTACCAGAGATGGTGACAAGTTTCCTTGCAGTCCTAAAAAACTCACTCACAGGGGGGTTTGTTAGGAGCCATCTGGCTTTTTTAAAGCTGAAATTTCAGTTCAAAAAAAGATGGAAGATCACAGGAACTTCAGAGAACAAAATGTTTTATTGTTTAAAATATTTCACTCTTACCCTTTTTCAAGTGTCTGTTGTGATCTTGGTCTTTTGCAATCATTTTATCCATCATTTAATGTGATTTTTGCATAGATATAAAAAGGCAGCATACAGAGAGAACTGCAAGCATAAATGCCCCCAGACTCTGTTTTGCTTAAATACTAAGTGTTTGTGGTTTATCTGGTACCAATTCTTACAGAGAGATGATCAGAAGCATGAAGATTGATCTGTGTCATGCTCCAGAGGGAAGAGCCTTTCCAAAGAGGGTGTCTCCTAAGGACAGAGAAGACAAGACAGAGTTAAACGGGAATGCAGTTAAATAGTACTGGTCTATGGAGTGGGCATAGCAAGGGCCTAATTTTCTAATTTTTCTTTTTCTTTTTTAATACAGTAACTTAAGAGCCTTGAAGGAGAATAATCCCTGCAGAAATCTACAAGGAACTACTTCCAAACACAATAGAAATATGCTGAGAAAAGCATAAGAGGACATTTTGAAAATGTAAAAAAAGTCAGTAATGTTGACTAACAACATTTTTTCTTTCAACTAAGGAATATTTGAATAGCTGAGAATAAATTTTAGGTAAAATCAAATAAAACATTAAAATACTTGAAAATATAAGGATGTGCCTGTCTGATACAACAGAGAAACCAAGTCAGGATTAGGAAGCAAAAATGGCATTAAAGTGAGCCCTATGAGGAGAGGCTGAGGGAGCTGGGGTTGTTTAGACTGGAGAAGAGAAGGCTCAGGGATGACCTCATTGCTGGCTACAGCTACCTGAAGTGAGGCTGTAGCCAGGTGGAGTTTGTCTCTTCTGCCAGGCAACCAGCAACAGAACAAGGGGACACAATCTCAGACTGTGCCAGAGGAGGTCTAGGCTGGATGTTAGGAGGAAGTTCTTCACAGAGAGAGTGATTGGCATTGGAATGGGCTGCCCAGGGAGGTGGTGGAGGCACAGTCCCTGGAAGTGCTCAAGCAAAGCCTGAATGAGGCACTTAGTGCCATGGTCTGGTTGACTGGATAGGGCTGGGTGCTAGGTTGGCCTGGATGATCTTGGAAGTCTCTTGCAACCTGGTTGATTCTATGATTCTGTGATGGAAAACGATCTCTGCAGCCATCAGCCACAAACTGCTTATCAATAGTTTTGAACTTATGCATATTAATCAGAGTTCTAGAGAAGTTGAAAATTACCACCACGACAGAGCTGAAATCAAAGGAGGAAGTGTGGGAAGGTTCTGAGGTTTGTTTTCACTGTCAACATAGCTAATTTCCAAATCTCTATGTGACAAAATCCAGTGAATCTATTCAAGTGGTTTTCAGCTGCATTATCCACTAATTTCCTTGCTGGAAAGCTTAACAGTGTTTTATCAATCTCACTATTTAATTAAAGAATTAGATTCAAATCCACACTGATTGCTAGCTTGTTATTATGACCTAATGAATTCATTATATTGCCTATTTTAGTGTGGAAAGTAATTTATGGTTAATCAGAATTTTAAAATTGATACTGTATCACATCTGTTTTGATGTGCAACATGAGCCAGAACTAATGAGAACCTGGCAGATATCTAGGGATAAATGTAAAAGTTAATCAGCTTCCCGATTTAACCTTTGTGTATCACACTGCATTCCAGTTTAATCGTGGAAAGCTGCTAATTGTCCTGCGGCAGCTAAATCACATTTGTGCTTAGCTGTTGAGAAGATGGTCTTAGGGCACATAACAGAGAAAGGAATGAAGACAATAGGGAATTTGAATGACCTTGGAATTCCAGTGTAGGGTTTTGGCACATTTCAGTTCCTGTGCCTCCAGTGCTTCTTGTACTAAAGGGGTTATTACCAATTTCAGATGAGGAGGAAACAAGTCACACAATTGTATTCACTAGCCAGACACAGAAGGGAGGAGGATGGGGACACCACACACCACACCAAGGTAAAAGCACTGCTCTGTACATTACTTTCTTGCTTTCAGAAGCACAATATCTGCCTTTGGAAAATTGTGGCAGAGGTTAAGACACTGTGGAACTGGAAGTTGTTGCATTACCTTTACAGATAATGTATCTAACTTCTGGCTCCTGCCTTCTTTTTCTTGTGTAGCTTGATGTACTAATAACAACCCGAGGGATAGTTTTGGAATGTGCTCTTGGGGAGAGTGAGAGCTATTATTTCAGGTTCTCTGAAATGGAAACACATAAGTCCTCTGAAATTTTCACTCTTTGGAATTGTACAGATAGACTTGAGGCCACCAGGCACATGAAAAAGACAAAACTGTAGATCAGTTCTGGCCTCAGAGGAGACAATTCATTTTTGATTACAGCAGTGGCAGAAATTTATGGCAAAAGAAGGACCTAAAGATCTTTGAATCTGCTAGGATGCCTTGTGCAAGATGGACAAGTTCCTGAAAAATGATAACTCCGAGACAACTTTTCAACTCCACAGGCTGAAATTCAGCCAGAACTACTCAGAAGACAGCAGTGATCTGTGGCTGTCCAGAATTGAAGAATGGGGGGTGTAGGTCAGGGATTTTCATGCTAAGAAGGACCTGAGATCCAAATGGGTTCCTTTGAGTCTGTTCAGAAGCTGGTTGGTGTTAAAAATAGCACTAAAGGCATCTTCAGTCACTGGTTCTGCCATTTAAAATCATGCTCTGCCACAGCAGCCACAGGCCAGGCTGGGGGGGCCTGCAGTACCTCACCCCTAAGACTGTTCTCAGAACACCTCATATCCTTAAAACAGTCCAATTCACAGGCTCACAGGATGTCAGGGGTTGGAAGGGACCCAGAGAGATCATCAAGTCCAAGCCCCCTACCAGAGCAGGACCACACAATCTAGCTCAGGTCACACAAGCACACATCCAGACAGGCCTTGAAAGGCTCCAGAGAAGGAGACTCTACAGCCTCTCTGAGGAGCCTGTTCTGGGACCCTTACAGTAAAGAAGTTCCCCCTTGTGTTGAGCTGGAACCTCCTGTGCTGCAGCTTCCATCCATTGCTCCTTGTCCTATCCCAGGGAGCAGTGAGCAGAGCCTGTCCCCCCACCCCAGTCCTGACCCCCAGCCCTCAGATAGTTACAAGCATTGATTCAATCCCCTTTCAGTCTTCTCTTCTCCAGACTAAGCAGCCCCAGGTCCCTCAGCCTCTCCTCATCAGGCAGTGCTGCAGTCCCCTAATCACCCTCACAGCCCTCTGCTGGACCTTCTCCGGCAGATCCCTGTCCTTAAACTGGGGAGCCCTTTCTCAGAACACCTCACATCCTTACAGCAGTCCCGTTGCCAGCACACGCTGTAAGCTTACAGCAGTCCCACTCCTGAGAGCACAAGCCAATGCCTGCAGTTCCCTTCACTGAACTGTTCAGAGCTTCCAGACACACACAGGCTCTTCCACTCTTATGCAACTGATGGATTACAGACAAAGGGATGGCAGACAAACCTGGAAAGATGTCCATTTTTGACCTGGAATTATTCTTTCTCTGTACACCATAATGATTCAGTGGCAGTAAAATAGCTCTTTAAAGGGATTTTAGATCAATATATGGATTTTCCTGTTTCACTTTGGAGTTACTAAAAGCTGATTGAATGGGAACTGCACGGAACTGTTCTGGTAGGAAAGAAAGGAACCACCTTCATAAATGGTATCTTTTGGGGCAATCTTCTCTTCCCACAAACCAATTGTCAGGATGACAATTTATCCCCCCCCCCCCCCAAAAAAAAAGCTTCCTACGAAATGCTTGCAGAATGTTTGCCAACCGTAATGTAACCCATACTTGAGCACTCGATTTTAAACTCAGATGAGAACTGAAGTGTGGATTTTAAAGCTATAGGAAGTATTTCCTGGTGAAAAAAAGCTGGCTCGCAGAATTGAGCATCTAATTGCACGAACAAAACAACCCCTCCGCACCCAGACATCCTACTCAGTATCGATGGGTAAAGGCTTCAGACCTCTCCTTCACAGCCGAGGGGCGCTAAGCTGGAGACAGAGCTTAGAACCCCCCGCGGGCTCTCCGTATGCCTTCCACGGCGGCGGAACCCGACGAGCGGCTGAGCGGAGGCGGTGAGCGCAGGCAGCCGGCGGTGGGGGCAGGCAGCCCGCGGTGGGGGCAGGCAGCCCGCGGTGGGGGCAGGCAGCCCGCGGTGGGGGCAGGCAGCCGGCGGTGGGGGCAGGCAGCCGGCGGTGAGCGCAGGCAGCCCGCGGTGGGGGCAGGCAGGGGCAGGCAGCCGGCGGTGGGGGCAGGCAGCCGGCGGTGGGGGCAGGCAGCCGGCGGTGGGGGCAGGCAGCCGGCGGTGGGGGCAGGCAGCCCGCGGTGGGGGCAGGCAGCCCGCGGTGGGGGCAGGCAGCCCGCGGTGGGGGCAGGCAGCCGGCGGTGGGGGCAGGCAGCCGGCGGTGAGCGCAGGCAGCCCGCGGTGGGGGCAGGCAGGGGCAGGCAGCCGGCGGTGGGGGCAGGCAGCCGGCGGTGGGGGCAGGCAGCCGGCGGTGGGGGCAGGCAGCCCGCGGTGGGGGCAGGCAGCCCGCGGTGGGGGCAGGCAGGGGCAGGCAGCCCGCGGTGGGGGCAGGCAGGGGCAGGCAGCCGGCGGTGGGGGCAGGCAGCCGGCGGTGGGGGCAGGCAGCCGGCGGTGGGGGCAGGCAGCCGGCGGTGGGGGCAGGCAGCCGGCGGTGAGCGCAGGCAGCCCGCGGTGGGGGCAGGCAGGGGCAGGCAGCCCGCGCCGCTCCCCGCGCGCCGCCCGCGGCCAGCCGTGACGAGAGGCGCTGAGGGAGCCCCGCGCGCTGCGGCACGACCGCGGGCACCGCCCCGACGCACGGCGTCAACTGACGCACGTCCGCGCGTCGCCGGCGGAGGACTCCTCCCCGCTGGCGACACCCAGCGCCGGGTGCGGGGAGGGGGCGGTTGCGGAGCCCGGGCGGCGCGGCACGGCCGCTGCAGCGGGTATATGGCGGCGGTTCTGTCCGCCCTGGCTGCCAGGCTCTCCCAGTCGGCCGCGGCCAGGTCCTACGGGGTGTTCTGCAAGGGGCTGACTAGGACCCTGCTCATCTTCTTCGACCTGGCCTGGAAGCTCCGCATTAACTTCCCTTACCTCTACATCGTCGCCTCCATGATGCTTAACGTGCGGCTGCAGGTGGGCAGCGGCGGCGGCGCGGGGAGTGGGGGGGGCTAGCGGTGCTCGACGTGGGGTTGGTATGCCAAGTTTTAGCTCCGTGGTGCCGCCGCTGGGCAGCGGAAACCGCTGGATGCCAGAGGCAGCAGCGGCTTTGCATCCCCTGTCCTTTCACCCCGACTAACTAACTGTAAAGTGCTGTCGGCCGCGTTCCGTGCCCTGAAGAAGGGCCGCGGGGGGCATTGCACTCCCTTGTGTCCCCAGGGGAAATGTCGCTTGGGTTTTGCACGGCTGCAGTCAGCTGCAGAGACCTGCCTTTGCCGGGGTTTAGGTGTAGGTACCCCGTTACGCTGCTTGCTCTGGATGTTGGCAGCAAAGGCGCTGCCTTCGCAAGTTTGTCCATGTTACTAAGTCGTAGCTCCCTTAAAAACCACACCATAAACTGCCAATATATGTACTTTAGTAGTACGTTGCTGATAATCTGGGAGGAGCTAAGAAAATGATTTCTTTTCAGGTGGTTGGTTGGTTTATTTTTAAACACTTTATCGTTGTTGTTTGTGGGGTTTTGTTGTTGTTTACTTAAGAACAACCAGAGCAGGGAAAATGGAGAGGTAGGCTTAAATGATAATGTCATTGCATGAAAATGAAAGTTCGTGTTTGATTTTTTTATCTCTTCTGTCTGGAGCCTCTTTGTACACAACACAGAAGTCCCTAAAAAATGGTTGACCTAAAGAGGAGCTCCTGCTCTGCAGAGTTTAATTGTCGTTGGTTTTCCGATTAAATGACCGCTATTAACTGGCAACAGGATCAAGCTGTGGAGTATCACAACAAACATCTGTCCTTTAGATACTTTGAGACGCTTTATTTTGCCTCATAAACATCGCTGTGAGGAGAGGTTTGACACCCGGCTAGCAGCCAAGTGCTGAAAGACAAGTCTGGTTCTAGTCTGTGACTTGTGAGAGGTAAACTGAAGTGGGATCTCGTGTTTTTATTTTTGGGGCTGCAGTTCTGAGGCTTGAAATCGAGCCGTGCTGCCAGCAGTTGTACACGTAGCTGGCTAACCTTGGTGGTTAAAAATGCCTTGCCTTTGCTTGTTATCTGTGTTGGTACACGATAGTGCTCTTGTAACAACATCAGCTTGTCATTTGACAACGTTGTAGCCCTCTTAAGCGTGCTGGTTTGGCCAGTCTGACCAGTTCCTTTTGGGAAGCTGTGCATGGTACCTTTTTGATTCCCAGTGTTGTATGTCTGATTTCTGCTTATAGGAAGGTTACTATTTGCCTTCAGTGTCAAGCTACTAATCAGTTACAGTCTGTATTCCTACTGGTTAAGGAAAATGGTAGTTAGGCAGAGAATCTTGAGCTGCTCATTTGCTGACTCACTTTGATGCTTGTTATCAAGAGTTTGTAGCAGATTAAACTGAAACTAGAGAAGAAAAAATATATTTGGATGTATTTCCTTCCTCTTTGGATGTGTTCTGGCAGCCTGCAGGGAGACATGTCTGCTTGAGCTAATCTTATTCTGTGCACTTGGGCTATTCTTTAAAGTTTTGGTGGTTTTTTTTTTCTGTATACAGGGCACAAAAAAAAATGGTGTTTTAGTATAATAACTTTCTGCATTCCTTCCCTTTAGGTCCATATTGAGATCCACTGACTTGGGACTTGGTGTGCTGCTTGCACTGTATGCTGGAACTAGAATCAGTCTCTTCAAACTCAGCCTGCCGTGAAACAGCAAAACTATGCTTGTCTTCTCCAGCCCTACAAAGAAACCAGTATGTGAGCATGGCCCAGCTCATCACAAGGCAGCAGCTCACCTGACACACATGCATTCCACGTTGAACAATTCTCAGAATCATAGTAGCAGTTTACAAGAACTATTTTATTTTAACACCGGGAACTGTTCTCTCTTTAATACTATACCTCTGCCTTCTACTGGCAAGGAAATGCCTCTGACTTTGAGTGAATCAGCAGGGAGGAACTCAAGTGCAGCTGCTCTGTGGAAGGATTCATTTCATCTGCACTTTTCTTCTGGGAAGGACAGTCTTGACAGGGTTTATAGCTGCATTAGTAGCATTTCAGTAATGGGCTGGCTGCAGGCAGCTTGTAGTTTTGCTGGAGACTTTAGCTCATGCCATCCAGGAGATAACTTTGTATGTTTTGCACACTTCTGGCTGGGAAATTTGCAGTATAATACAACCCTGCAGTTTCTGGAATTAGAAATGAGTGGTAGCAGAGAGACCAGATCACAGCTTACATTTCTAAAAGAGTTGGAGCTCAGTGGACTTGCTGATCTTGAGTCTATCCCAGTTGCCTCACTGAAGGAACATGCTCTGGGACTCTTGAACAACCAGAAAACATGTTTTTTCCTCTGTTACTTAATCCTTGTATCTTCAGAGCAAACACTTGGATACAATCAAATGCTTTCAAATGTACAATATGTGACTAATAATTTTCATGTCCTACAGCTAGTAATTTCTGTGCTAGCTTTTGCACTAGCAGGTCTCTGGTGTGCAGTAGTGAAGGTAAAAAGAGTACTAAGATTTTAGCAATTACTATTTTTAACAATCATAGAAAGCCACCTGAATAACAGAGACAAGGTTACAGTTCAGGTTTTAGTGAGGAGGAGACAGATGAAGTAAAAAAAATATATTTGTACAGTTGCTAACAAAACTGGCTGGAAGAATAGCAACTTTTTTATATTTGTCAAGGTGTATCTGCATCTGAGTGGAGAGAACTTAATCTCAGAATTCTTTGTGACTTTTGCAGGTCTGCCATTTATACTAGGCTGGAACTCAATCTGATGGTTTAGCACAGATCCTCTGCTTTCTTTAGGGTTTCTATCAGCAGAGTGTTCTGGCTACTTTTTATAACCATTTCCAGTGAAATTGTTCCTTACAGAATTGAATTCCTGCTCTGAATCCAACAGTAAGGAAAATAGTCCTCAAAACACTTTGATTGGGAAAGCTGTTGGGAGGATGGTCTTCAATACAGCATAATTCTCAGCAGTGTTCCTTTTCAAGGGTGGTTGCTGCTCTAATCAAAACAGTATCTCATGAGCTTTATTGTGCTACAATAGACACTAAAGAATTTTTTGAAAGAATGTTGCCTTTCCTTGAGAAAAAGTGATTGTTATCACTGAAGCCTGGTAATCACTTCTGGGCCTGTTGACTTTGGCTTTGTGACAGACTTTTGACAACAGGGCTTGGCAAAGAATGGAGCAACAACGTTGGAATCAATAGACCAGCTTGGGAATAAGAACTCGCAGGAGTAGGCTCCCATGGGCTCTTAGATGGAGAAACTCATTGTGCAGTAGGTCAAAGTTTGAACTCGTGTCCAAAATTCTCAGCAAGGGAGTTGGTGTAGGTGAGATAAATATGCTCTAGGGACTTGCCTAAAAAGGGAGGTGTTGATACAGTTAAACTGTGTTTTCAGCTCACCCTTTACTCTCAAAGTGAGGACTTGATGCAAAGCAAGTGGTTTGCACACCAATTATCCTTTCTGCTAGCTGTCTTACTTCACTTCGGAAGGAGAATGAGTGATGTTGCATTTAGTCTGAGAAGAATTCATCTGGAAAGCCAGTAGAGTTTCTGATGTGCTGTTTGGGGTGTTAGCACACCTGTGTGGAGAAGTCCTTGACTGTGAAGATGAGATGCTGGTTATCAGTGTTACAGGGAGAAATGTTGCATTTTTTTAACCTTATGAGTGCTGAAAGTAAGATATATTACTTTTTATGTTAAGTGATACATGCTTTTATTTTCTCCATTGGTTGGCTATTTCTTCAGGATGTTACTTTAATTTAGAAAACATTTCCCTCCCCTGTTATGTAGTTTTGTTATTTATCCTCTAGACTTTTGGTCACAGGATAACCTGTTACAAAATTACCAAAACCTCTCCAATTATTAATGGCTGACATATTGTAAGTCATGGACAGCAAATAGTCCAGCCACTCATGCTACTCCTTCCCAGCTGCACTGCTGCAATTTATCACCCTTGCAGTGGTATTAACACAAGTGTTTGTGGATCAAGATTGCTGAAGCAATGTGGACCTGAAACCACAAAACCCCAGAAGCAAAGACACTTCTCCACAAGCCTGTGGCTTATTCGAGTTAGTGTTAGGCTGCTGTCTGCGTACATCTTGACCCAAAAAAACACTTGGCAGAGCTGAAGGTAGAGGAATGAAGGTGGGAAGGGAGTGGAGCCTGTTTAAGCTGGCTTGGTTGCTAAAGAAAATATTGTGCAACTAGTTTTTTAAGGTGGTGTTTTGTGTTTGTTTTTGTTTTTTTTTTCTTTTAAAGTTGCATCCACAACTGAGTGCTTGAACTTCCTGTATCAAGAACTGATTGGTGTATAGTTGGATCTGGAGTTGCTTCTTGAGACCTTGTGTGTACAGCTTGAAGGGTTTGGCCTGGAAGATTCTCTAAACATGTAATTTGGGAACCATAGGTGTATACAGCAAAAACTCGGGAGGTGATACTATTGGGGTAACAGGCAAGAGGAGTAGCTAAAGGCATAAAAGCATTAATCTGTTTTTTAACACACCTATTCTTCATGGTCATTTTAATACAGAGAGGTGGGAGGGGACACCAAAACATTAGAAATCACCCATAAATGAGAATCTAAATTTGTGGAAAGCAGAGTGCCCATGAGTTGTCTCTTTATTGATGACAAGTCTATGCAGGGGTGGCATCTTGGAAGTTTGAATCATGTTGTGCATCACAGTCTAGCTAATACAGTCCTGTTTTAAACAAAACTTGCTTTGAGTGGCCTTTAATCACTTATTACAGATCACTTTAAATAGATACAATACAGCTAAGCAAAATTACTGATTTTTTTGGGGTGTATCATATGTATATAGAACATAAGATATAAAGAATATGTCTTAATGCAGTGGATTTAATCCATTTTAAAATAGTTTATGTACTTTGCCTTGGATTTTATTGTTTAAAACCTGAAAGGTAACTTTCTAACTTGAACATTCCTTCTGAAATTCAAATAAAGGACAGTTTGGTATGTTAAAATCTCATGTAATGTACTGCACTTTAAGCTAGAGCAGGCCATTAATCAGAAGTGCTGTTCTTGCACTAATAGAATTGTTGGACTGGCAGTGACAACGCTCAAATGGCTTTTACTGTCTGGGGGGAGAATAGTGAACCAGAAGGATTACTGCAGGCCTTTGAAACTACAGATAAGGCAAACACTATGTGATTTAGGCCACTCTTCTCTTCCTACAGATGTTTTTGTATTAACTCATCTCGAAAGATGGAAGGTCTCTCAGCTAAGAACCAGATTGTATGGAGTTGTGTTGCTTCAGTAAGTCAGATGTGGAAAGCTTTCTCTGAGTAAATGTGTTGTGAGGGCTGAGACTGTTTTGGATGATTATTATAGTACAGAAGAGTAACATTTTTAGTACAGACAAGGGACCTTTATACTGAACCAGGAGTTGCCTTCTTATTTCCAATTCCTCTCTCATCTTGCTCTTCTGTTGCTGATGGAAAGAGGTATTTTGAAGCAAAATGTCAGGATTCTACTAAACAACTCGTGTTTTCTAGAATTTCTTTTATCAATGTCCAGATCCTTCCTGCACTACATAGCAGAGTTCTATTTCTGCCATTAGAAAACAAATCAAGAAAGAAAATACTCAATATTTAGACAGTTGCTTAGTAGTTTCCCACAAATGTACACTGGAGAGGAAATTTACTGTACTGCTTTAAAAAAGAACCCAGGCTTCTAAATGTCTGCACACAGAGCTCTGCATGGAGATAAGTGTTTTAGCACAGTGTGATGTTGGAATGCTTATGCAAATGCTCATTTACTTTCTGCCATGACCATGCAAAATGCAGTAGAGGTGGTGGTGTACTTCTCAGTGTGATAGCAGCTAGTGCAATCTTGGCAATCCTGTGTACGTCGTCATGCACCAGGAGGCAGTTTTTATCTGTAGACATTTTTTAGCCTTTTGCCTTTTCAGTGTTGGGTGGTTTGGTTGGTTGCCTGTTTGTTTGTGGGGTTTTGTTTGTTGTTGTTTGGGGCATGGGGGTGGTTAGTTGACTTCTTCATTTTTCTTGGATTTTCTAGGACTCTGAAGACTGCACTTTCTTAAACTTTACCAAAGTTTGCTTTCTTTCTCCTTTTCTCCTCACTTGCCCTTCCTGATAAGTGTACACACTCAATTTTTGGAAGAAGCAAGCCTGTACATACTCTGCTAATACATTATTGTCCAGTTGTTCCTTTTGTTGTTATGGCCTGGTGTTATCTGTATTTTCTGCCTTCACCATCAAATCTCATCGTAAGCATATGCTGATATTCCATTTCAGAAACACTGCCCTGTAATTAATTATAAGTAGCAAACTGACAGAAACATGTAGAGATGTAAGCATCTATAGTCTGTCATTAGGGTGTATCTGACACAATATGTTTTCAGTGTGAACACATTTCTGCTGTTTAAAAGGAGCCACTTTGATTAAAATCTAATCTTTAATTTGAATTTGTAGTACCTCTGTCAGCTGAGAATTGCAGCTAGAATTGGGCTTCTCAAATATATCAATGTCAAAATGTAATAAACAGGCTAGCTTAAATACTTTTTTAGGTTTTGAAGGTACAATATTCTGAAAACTGACATGAATGTACTCCTAATATTTTTGAAACGTTTTTTCCCTTAGAGTGCATAGACTAGAATGTGTTCTGATACTTGTTTTTGTGATACAAAGTCAATAACTTGGGGGGTGGGTGGGTGTAGAGGAAACCTGAAGGATTAAAAAACTTGTAAGGAATCTCTTTGCTGTTCCTCAAGGAAGAGCTGGGTTCCACAGAACTTTCAAGTAACTTGCTGCTAATGAAAATACTAATTTATGGTCAGCTTGCATACTTAAATACGAGGACACTTGGGTATCAACCTGCTCATGGTGTGAAAACATGAGTAACATGGAAGTGCTAGAATAATGCTGTCCTTCACCACCCTGCATTAAGGAGATCCTGTTGGTGTGTACTTTGAGATTAATCCTATATGACATCTCAATTATCTTAGTCTTCTTGCAATTGATAGTAAAAGATTCGGACCGAGTAGGTGGTTAATTGTTAATGAGGACATCAATTTAAACACTACATAGTTTAAGAAAATGACTGAAGAGACTTCCAGAAAGAAAATCTGCCTTGAAAAGATTCAGTTTACTTCTGTGATCTCAATCTCTTTAGAGTGTTTTTTGCAAATCTCTTCTTTGTGAAAGATCTGTAGAAACCTGATAGCAAAAATGGTTAAAATGCAAACTTGTAAAGCATTGCTGTTGTTTGATTTTCTGTTTGTAGCTAACGTTACCTATAAGCAAATACAGAAATACCTAGATGTAATTTAAGCTTTTGTTCTTAAAGTAGGTAAATCTAATGCTTAGTGCCTGATTGATCACTTCCAAGTCCAGTGTTCCATCAACTTTCTTGAGAATGGACTCTACTACCTGCTGGTGACTAATTTTAAATGCTGACAGTGCTGCCTGTAAACTGTGATGTTATCCATGCAGAGCAATTGTAGTCTTTGGCCCTAATGTTTTGGTTGTTTTTTCCTTTTGAACCGCAGCGTGGGAGATGGAGAAGGCTGGCACAAACTCTTTCTGTTTGTTCCAGAGAAAGATGTTTACAACTTTGTATATATATTTTAGGAATTCACTGTAACACTTTTTAACTTGTGACAGGAGCTTCTGTAGCTAACTCCAAATCTGTTGTCTTTATGAGGTGAATGCAGACTCTTGAGTTAGTGTTGTCTAGGCTCCCAGAAGCTGTTGCTGCTCGCTTACACCACAGGAGGGAGTTAAACATCAGTCTTTTGAGTATTTCCAGTTACAGCATTTTTTTTTCTTAGTACATTTCAGTTTATGCTGACTTTGAGTTGTACAAAATCAATACATGGTGGTGATGTATTGTAACTGTTTACAGTTGAACTCTGAGTATCAGTTGATGGGTTTTATCAAGCTATTTAAAAACAAATAAAAACCTTTTTCAAAATGGCCTTTTGTCTGTGCTCAATGAAGAGCTCCTCTTAGCTAACACCTCCTTCCACTTTTGCACTGTGTAAATTGCACAGACGTACTTGGAGGAGGTCACGTTTCGGACAATAGGATGTCAGATAGTGAATGGCTTTTTCAGAGACACAATTTGAGATGTGTGTACTGAATACCAAACACATTTTTTAAAACTTTGTGAGAAGAAAAGTGCTAAATGCCTTACACTTGTCCTTGGAAGCTTGCTGTATGAGCTCTAGGCTAGCTTAAGCAGGTTAGCCACCAATATGCACTCAGGGTTAAAATCGCCGTAGTGTTAAGAGCTATGTTAGTCCTTTTTACTGAATGAAATACATTAAAGAGTAGAATAAACATTTATCTTCTGCTTCATGGTGATTGTTTAAAAAGAAAAAAGGCAGAAGAGAGAGCCCTCACTTTTCAGACAGCTCTTCTGGAAGTATCATTTGATTTTCTGATCCTAGACCCCAAAGGCTTAACCTACAGGTTTTACTTGGTTTCAGGGTTTCTATATGCTGCAAGTGATACATTTTGAGGAAGAATGTTATGTACTGTATTTCTTCTGAAAAGAAATGGTATTGACAGCTCTAGACATATTAAAATATTAATCTTTAATCTCATAATTTAAACAAAAAAACCCTCAACCAAAGCCATACACATTATGAAATTCTTCCAAATGTTACACACTGTTAAAAGTATCTCCAGGGATGGAGGACCATAACCAACACAAGTCAAATGCCCACCTCTTGCTCATTGAAAACACACAAAGATGCCAGCAGCAATGACAAGCAGAATGTTTTCAATGCATTTCTTTTCCTTATCTAGTGACTCAAGCTCTTCATCACACTTTTCACAATTAGCCCCTCTGAGCTCAGCAATCCTGTCTTGTTTTATCGAATTTCTATTTTTTTAAACCTTGTTTTCTACAGCAGAGATTGCTAAATTGCCTTGCAGGACGTGGCCTTGTAGTGCAAGTATTGCACACTGACTACAAGCACTGACAACCCGCTCCAGAGTTAGGATAGCTAGCAGTTTTCCAATTCTGGTCTTTGTCCCCCCTCTTCAATATAAAAGAATTTAAAGAAGTATTTCTGTGATACTCTGTAGTACCTTTGTACCTTTCTAAGGGCTTGCTTG
The DNA here is from genome assembly GCF_015220805.1 of Pogoniulus pusillus. Taxonomy (NCBI): domain Eukaryota; kingdom Metazoa; phylum Chordata; class Aves; order Piciformes; family Lybiidae; genus Pogoniulus; species Pogoniulus pusillus. The sequence continues at coordinate 30,179,240 of NC_087276.1, read as the reverse complement.
TACACCTTCAGGTGTCTGTCATTTTAAGTCAGGTTTGTAGATGACTTTCTACCAGGCTGAAAATCCGAGACTAGCACAAAAATGTGATCTACTTGTCAAGACAGAGTGAAAATGCAAACATTTCTCACAGCTGGACAGCCTTTTCTGCTCCCTCTAGCTGCTTTTTGAGTGAGAACATCTGTACAGACTAGAGCAGGTTCTTCACTTTTATAAATAATGTGTTCCAATAAGCTGTTGGTTAAGAAACAAACACAAAAGCTAGCTGGCTGTGTTGTCACTGTCAAAGACAGTTTTCAGAGCTCTTCCTCACATTTTCTTACTGGTTATAATAATTTGCAGCTGACAACTGTTATCTTCTGTTTTCCTTCTGTTTAGTTAAACTACTTGCTTACCAACACCAACAAGCTAGAAGTCTGCAGATTTTCATCACTGGATATTTTGTTATGGTCAGTTCCTCTTTGCTACTTGCTCAATTTAAGGTTCTCATTAAGTATCCATAAGGCATTGTAGATGTTCCTGAATGCATTATTTAGCAGTTTCTCTTCCCTCATGTAGGAAGTGTTTTTTCTGAAGACCTCTATTGAAACAACACTGTCCAAAGGTTTGATTCCATTTTGGATACTGCTACTGTTACTATAGTTGGTATAAAAGAATGCTTTTATCAGTAAGAAATGCCTCTGGTAAATCTTTGTTACTCACATGTGCTTGTTAAGTCCAGCAGCTGATGTGCCTGGGAGGGAACCACACTAGCAAATATTCTAACTGTGAGAGATAATGACATACACAGGATGACTCTTGTCAACCTAACATACAAAACCTGAGAGATAAGGAATAAACTCAGCAGGAGCACAGGGGGAGAAACCAAGCATGAAAAAAAGGAGTGCTTTGAACATATTCTTTGTTTAATTGTGATAGGTCATTTTGCCAGAAATACAGGATGAAAAGATGTGAATTACAACTTGAGACAAAAAGCAGCACAGATACGATCTGATTTTCCTTTATAACAGGAACTCTGTCACATAGTTCAGATTCCATAGAGGGGGTGGAGTTAAGTAAGGACTGGAAATGGGTTCAGAGGAAATAAAAAATCCACACAAGTATTTTACATCTGCTTTACTGAAAATTACACTTTCACTGGCTTTCCCCAAGAGTTAGTTCTGTTATCCTTCTAGTCCTACATACACCTTAAGATAATGCAGAGCTAGAAGGTGAAGTAGTCCATTAAAAATTTGGAGCAAGTAAGCAAAGTTTGGGGATTGGTGTTTTTCTGGTTTCGTTTTTCACTTCAGAAAGTGTAATCAATAAGAAATTTGATAGTAGGATTTATCTAAGCAACTTAAAGTGGTTTTAGTAGGACAAATCACTGCTTCAATCCTGTAATCCAATCACATAAGATCAGTATTCATGTCTTGCCTTGCTGACTTAATGAAAGCTCTGTATGCAAGAGGATCTCCTTAAGTGAGCCAAACTACAAGGTCTGGACTTCAGTGTTTTACTGGGATATCATTAAATGGAGCCCAGGTTAAAAATCCAGGTGTACTGACAGTAAAGCAAATGTGCTTCTTCCTAGCAATACAAGAGTTCTGAAAAAGCTTTAAGTATTTTAGCTGAAGAATATGAAGACAAATTTACCTCTTTTTAACTCTTTTCTGTATGACTTAACCTTTACTAAAACGGAACGAAATATAACATAGATAGAAAGGAGAGCTCTGTACAAATGATGCAAACAGTTCAGAGCACTTCAGGAAGCAACAGTTAAAGTAATGCTGCCAGTGTAATCTTCATAAAAAGGACACCTAAAAATACCTGCTGGAACGATTTAATCTATGAAGGAGATAACCATTCTCATCAACAAATCAAACAAGGTTTTCATTGTGAGAGAACGAGACATTACTTAAGAATAGTGCCCAGATAACAGTCTATTTATTTTGCAAATGTGCTGAAGACGTTGAAAAAAGTTCTCTCTTTGTTTAATTGCAGTTATCTGCCATCTTGTTTTTCAGGTTTGGAGTCTTCCATGCATACAGACTTCTGGAATAGCCTTCCAGATGGGCATAAAAAGCAGGGGTGCTGTTTTGTTAGTCATAGGAGTTTAGCTGTGTTAAACTATTCTACTGTGTATCCCTCTTCTACTGAAATGGTTTCTTTGGAAGCAATACCAAGATGCAACAAGCCTTACCAGGCCAGAGAGGAGAAAACATCTTTGCGTTAAAGAGTGCATCTGTTCTCAGCTGGTACAACAGAACTAAACATCCTAGTTTCTCATGCTTTTGAACAGCAGGTTTCAGGGAAAAGTTTTTCAAGTATAAATGTGCTTTTATTTCTTAAAGCTTCATTTTCCCCCCACAAACATATAAGCAAATGGAGAAGATATCTCTTAAATATATATATTCGTTGTCCACTGTGAAAATGTTGAGCAGTGTATGTTTACTTGAGGAGCTTGGTGGATTCAAATTGTGCATGTGAAACATGCAGATAATTTTTCTATAAAAGGTGCTTTAGTAGGTTACCACCTTTGTTTCATGTTGGCTCTTTTGGGAATTTGCTGCAACCTGCTGAATAACACACCTGATGCAGACATCTTTATTGCCGTGAGCTTGCATGTGGAGAGATGAGATTTCTGGTATCTGAGAATCATAGAATCAACCAGGTTGGAAGAGACCTCCAAGATCATCCAGTCCAACCTAGCACCCAGCCCACCAGACCATGGCACTAAGTACCTCATCCAGTCTTGAACACCTCCAGGGACGGCGACTCCACCACCTCCCTGGGCAGCCCATTCCAATGCCAATCACTCTCTCTGACAACAACTTCCTCCTAACATCCACCCTAGACCTTCCCTGGCACAGCTTGAGACTCTGTCCCCTCCTCTTGCTGGTTGCCTTGGAGAAGAGACCAACCCCCACTTGGCTACAACCTCCCTTCAGGTAGTTGCAGACAGCAGTGAGGTCACCCCTGAGCCTCCTCTTCTCTAGGCTAAACACCCCCAGCTCCCTCAGCCTCTCCTCATAGGGTTTGTGTTCCAGGCCCTTCACCAGCCTAGTTGCCCTTCTCTGGACACGTTCCAGCACCGCAACATCTCTGTTGAATTGAGGGGACCAGAACTGGACACAGTACTCAAGGTGTGGCCTGACCAGTGCTGAGCACAAGGGCAGAATAACCTCCCTCATCCTACTGGCCACAATGTTCCTGATCCAGGCCAGAATGCCATTGGCTCTCTTGGCCACCTGGGCACACTGCTGCCTCATCTTCAGCCTACTATCTATCAGAACCCCCAGGTCCCTTTCCTCCTGGCTGCTTTCCAGCCTCTCTGTCCCCAGCCTCTAGTGCTGCTTGGGGTTGTTGTGGCCAAAGTGCAGAACCCTGCACTTGGCCTTGTTCAATCTCATCCCACTGGCCTCTGCCCACCCATCCAGCCTGGCCAGGTCCTTCTGCAGGGCTCTCCCATCTTCCAACAGATCAACACCTGCTCCTAGCTTGGTGTCATCTGCAACAGAATGAAACTTTTAAAGATAATATAAAAAATGTGCAGTTGAAGTACTTCGTAGGACATTAGTTTTTCAAAGATGTCTGCTGTATTTTGTACACTAAGTAATTTTTTTTTTCACATTACATCGCCTGTTTTATCTGAATCAGGCAATTTGCCAACCTTAGCTTTTCATGATAAATTCTGCTATACAAAGCAAAAGTTTTTATATCTGAGGCCACTTCCTTCTGCTATTCTATCATCTTCCTGGTTTTGTCTGTTTGCAATAAATGCCTTTGTATTTTCACATCTTTTAGATGCATGTATACACAGATCCTTTCCTCTGTATTAAAACTAATAGCTGCAAATTGTTAAGGATGAAAAAGCCAGACCGTTGGCTTCCATTTCATCACACTAATGTATACATGGTTGCTTTTATATTACAGTATTAAAAGATCTTAACATATAGATATTAAAAGTATTTCCTGAACGTCCTGTTTTATAACAAGGTTTTAAAATGGAAATACTCTCTGGGTACAGCTATATTTGAGCACTACAGATTGACACACGGAGGCTGGGTACTCACTGTGAAAATGTGTTATTTAAAAGCATCTCAAATTTAAGTACACTGAAATTTGAAATCTAAAAAGAAATTATAAGGGAGGCCAAACATTTCTCTTTTATCTGTCCCAAGAAGTAGAATATTTTGGCCTGAGGAGAAGAATCTAGAAAACTCAGCAGTAAGGAGAAGCCGCAGAGATCCCTGTGCCCATAGTGGAACCCAAAGAAACATGAGGAGACAAGGGGAACTGTGGTCAGGGGTAAACAAAGAGATTGGAGGAAAAAAGTTAAAGTTGCAATGCAGCAAACTGGAGAAAAGTTTTTGGAACCTGCAAGAAAAAGAAGCTGCCCCTGATGTCACTGCCCCGTTTAGCACTCTGCCATGAATTCCTCTTTCCCACAGAAAACTAAGGATGTAAGCTGCAAATCATCATGTACTAATCTTTTAATGAAGCTGGGTTTGTTGTTGTTCTGTAGACTTATTGTTCCTTTACAACTCTATTAGCAGACTAAAAATAACAAAGGCAGTTCTATCAGTTAAGAGTACTGTGCTGACTGAGATCACAGCAATCCTTTGCTGACCACAGAGGTACAAATTTATCCTTCACGTAACTGCACTAGGGTTAACTGGAGTTACATAAGGAATTAATTTGACCTGTCTCCTCCATTTCCTTGGAAAAATTCTTTGTTTTGGTGCTTGCCAAGTTTTAACTTTGACTCTCTCTTGCTTAACATCTTCTTGTACTTAGAGACTGTTTTTCTTTCTTTCAGACTATAAAGAGAAATACAGGAGAAAGATAATTAAGGTGAAGGTCTGTTCTTCTAAGTTGGAAGTACACTTCCACTATGGCAAGAAAATGCCAGAATCTTTTTGTGTTGGTAGAGAAGTGTATGTGGTTATTCTCACACCCATGAGAATATGAAAGGAATAAAACAGTAGTATGTATAGGCATGACAGGGAAAGGATATAAGCGATGTTTTCTGCCTCAGACCTGGATGAGTCACTTAGTGCCATGGTCTAGTTGACTGGGTAGGGCTGGGTGATAGGTTGGACTTGGATGACCTTGGATGTCTCTTCCAACCTGGTTGATTCTACAGTTCTTGGCCAGAGACAGTAGGAATTTAAAGTACTACATACTACCTTTTACAAAGAATCACTTCCCTTTATCACCTGCACTCAACAAGAGCTATATATTAAACAATAACCTACAAGAGAAGCTAAAGGCATACTTCATACTCTTGCCAGTATATAATTTCACAACACAATATATTTAGGTTTTGGATGGTGACACAGCACAAAACTGTGCAAGGTCAACCCACCAGTACAAAGTTATTTAAGAAACAGACCTCTTGCAAAACCAGGTGTGGAGAGTGGTTTTACTCCTGGTGGGTTTACATTAGAGTTGGTATTATCTACCTTCCTGCTGCTAAACCAGGATAAAGCTTGGTCTCAGCACTGTAACTCACATTTGGCTAATCTTAAGAAGAATGCTCCTATGTGATCTTGATCAATTTATTACCATTCAATGATCTAGTATTGCACAGATCAGACATTAACAAGTATATTAAGCCTGACTACAGGCACAGTTTGAGAAGGGCTGAGCAGGAGGGATCAGAAACTGAAATTGATGGAGATACTCTGTGGGTCAGAATAAGGTTAGAATTCTGCAGGGTTATTGGCCATAACATAATGATGCAGCAGCCTGCCTTCTTTTCACACCACCTGTGTGAATGCTGCAGTCTTGCCAATGCAACTGCTGTGGGACCAGAGTGTGAACTTATCAATGGAATAATTCTGGTTAAAAATGATTACTTTAGACAGAACTTTTAAAATCTGCTTTGAGTGATCTGATTTACAGTGTGGCTTCACAAACACTTGCAGTAATAGCTGAGAGAGCACTAAAAGTCACAACCAGTAGTTGCCAGTTCCTGCTCCTGTCGAAATTTATGGTTCCGTGTTTATTAAACCCAGATTTGTGCACTGTGGACTTAGCCAGCAGCAAAATTTGAGCCAGCTCACGTGGAGATATGCAATTGCATTTCAGATGCTCACTGATGAACCAACAGGACCACCTGGTCTAATCCTGTAACACTGAATGTCATGAGTGAGTCCAGCTTGTTACTTGGCTGCTGTATGTACCACGGGATGCCAGCCCTGGTTACACTGTGGAGCTGTTTAAGAAAGCTGCTCTGGCTGAGGAGGAAGGAACTGTGGGGGCCTCCACTGTTTCCAGCGCTACTACAGTAAATCCCTCAACTGCTGCCACATGCATGCAGCTAGTGCAGAGCTTGTGTGGTTTTTGCAGCCCAGGTACAGCACTCAGCATAGGATGATGTAGGAATTTTGGATTCCCAGACACTGGAGAGGCTGCAGAGTGTTATGTGATGACACACTTAACCATCCCAAACAGGAGATAGCCAGGAGAGGTGAATTCCCAGACTTCCCATCAGTGTGCTCTCCTTTCATAATTATTTTACATCAAGCTCTTTGTAATTTTCCTGAGATAGAAAAAAAACCCCAAACCATTCAAGCTTCATGCAAAATTCCACTGTTTCAGCTGTTTCAGCTCAGGTTCTTTGAATCCAAGTCCTCTTTTACTGTTATTTTAGGCCCAGCTTTCATCCTAGAAAGCATCCTGCTTGTGTCTAGTACTGTGCATAATTAATACAGGTAGAACAAGTTCTAATGCAAAGTATATTTCAGATCACAACCCTCATAGAATTGGTGGACCTCCACAATTTTTAATGCATTTGGTTTTCCTGACTGGGATATCCTGGTGTTCTTTACTCAATGACTCACCAGTAGCCCTATCAGTGTTACACAATGGAAACACACAGTGACTTCCAAAACAAGTAACATTTGATGCTAAGAGTAGATTAAGCTGATTTAGAAGCCTTTTAAAACCAACAGCCTCAAAATACAGCTAGAATTGGAATTAGCTGCAAATAAAATACAGACTATGATTTAATAAGCTGCAAATAAAATACAGACTATGATTTAAAAGTTCATCTTTGCATGGAGACTCATGCAAAGTTCTCAGAAGAGAGGCATCTTTTAACATTAGGGGGTTTGACTATTTGAAGATATTGAGCTTCCTATCCACACAGAAAAGCATTCATAGAAGATGTTTGACTTGCTAAGCTTCAGCTTTGATGTTTCCCAAAGCAATATAAAATGCTTCCATGCAATTTTCTTTTTGCACTAAATGAAAGGTGTAAGCACTTTTGGAACTGTTAAGACAACCAGCAAACAGGATTTTCTGTGAATGTGTTTTTCCAGCTGAGACAAATATGGTATGTATGACAGTATAAACATTTTAAGAAACAATACATGGCTGTGAACTGTTTGCCAGACAGAGGAAGTCAAAGAGTTTGCCTTAAGGGTTTAAGAATACCAGATTATTCAAGAACTGATAAATTAAAAAACGACAAAAAAAGGTAAAAAGAAGATATGATGATGGACAAAGACCTTCCTGTCTGGAATCTGCTTGGCAATGCTTCTTGAAACACAAAATTGGCTGGTCTAGATTAGAAATAAAAGTATTCTTTAAAACAAAGGCTGAGTATTGATGGTAGTGACTCTGACTATCAATTACCATCTCAGGAAAAGGAAAGCTTACACCATTTTTCTAAAACTGTGAGCAAGTGGAAAAAGCAATCAAGCAATTCTAGTTTACAAACTGTTGCACAAAGTCTATATTCTTTAGGATGTATCTGTATGCTTCTGAGATGTATCTATATTCTTGAAAAATGTGTTCTTAAAACCACAGATGTTCTTGTCTCTAAGACTAACTGTTCTCCTTCAGGGTAATTGCAAGAGTCTTCTAGCAAATCTAACAAAAGTAACAAGCCAGACTTGCAAATTAACAGCCTGAACACATTAAAGAGGAAAACCTGCATGCAGGATGACTACTTCCTTAAATAGAATTCCAAAGATTCTTTCTTCCTACCAATGGTAAGGTGCACTGTTCCATCTCCCTGTGTGTGACACTGGTGGCTATTCTGATGGCACAAAGGCAGTACACAAGATCACAGGCTCACAGGATGTCAGGGACTGGAAGGGAGCCAAGAGATCATCTAGTCCAACCCCCCTGCCAGAGCAGGACCATACAATCACACAGGAACACATCCAGATAAGCCTTGAAAGTCTCCAGAGAAGGAGACTCCACAACCTCTCTGGGCAACCTGTTCCAGTGCTTTGTGACCCTTACAGTAAAGAAGTTCCCCCTTGAGTTGAGGTTGAACCTCCTGTGCTGCAGCTTACATCCATTGCTCCTTGTCCTATCCTAAGGAGCAAGTGAGCAGAGCCTGTCCCCCCCACTCCTGACCCCCAGCCCTCACATAGTTACAAACATTGATTAAATCCCCTCTCAGTCTTCTCTTCTCCAGACAAACAGCCCCAGGTCTCTCAGCCTCTCCTCATCAGGCAGTGCTCCAGTCCCGTAATCATCCTTGTAGCCCTCCACTGGACCCTTTCCAGCAGATCCCTGTCCCTCTTAAACTGGAGAGCTCAAAACTGAAGGCAGTACTCAAGATGAGGTCTCACCAGGGCAGAATAGAGGCGGGGGAGAACCTCCCTTGATCTGCTGGACACACTCCTCCTCTTTCACCCCAGGATCCCACTGGCCTTCCTGGCCAGTTATTTTATTACTCCACTGAGAAAATTCAGAATTGCCTTTGTCTTTGAATGCAATGATACTACCTGCTTCCCAGTTATAATCACTGTAATGAACATCATCATAGCTCCTGGTTTTGATTGGAAATATGAAGTTTACAAATCTGTCATCATAAAGTAGAATTTTACATCATGGAAGTATTTACTTTAGTGAAAAAGGGAATGTAGCAAAGTAAGATTAAGCTCATTTCATTGTATGAGTAAAATGGATACTGAAAACATTTTATCAGAATTTCCATTAATCAATTAGAAGCAACATAGAAAAAAGGGAATCCACTGTTGCTGAGGAAGGGCTCTGATAACCAACAGGGCTTTCCTACTCTTGAATACTTCATTTTAAAAAAAAGGGAGGGTGTTTAAAGAGTAACTTTAATTCACTGCTACTTGGAATCTGGTTCAAATTGAAGTGCAGAGAAATGGCTTAACATTGAATCAGCCTTGTAGACCGCAAAAATGTGATGCAAGGGATTCAGTTGTCTCAACTGGCTCTGTGTATAGGGACATAGGTCATAAGAAAGGTTCTCCTGACCCATTAAAATGAAAGACTACAGGACAGATTACTACCTAGTACAAACTGAATCAAACCAGATACTAAACTGTCCCAAGAGGAAAAAAAAAGACAATTATTCACATGAGTAGGACAGTAATGTGTCCTAAAATTTGCTGGGATTAAAACCTGTCTTGTTGGTTAAGAAAGCAGCCAGTATTCAATGACAGTGCTATTGTTACTGTTGAATTACCAAAAGCTCTAGAGCAGTTCTGCTACAGCAGAACTACTATGGCTACTGTGCAGAACTATGACTGTAAATCTTTAGTTGATTTTGTGTTGATTTCAAAAAATCTATTCCTGACCTATTAAGGTTTGATAGCCAGACATGAGACTTATTTTATACACAGGAAAACAAGACAAAGTAAAAGGTTTAATCTTAAAAGTTTCTATCACACATCTCACCTGAAGATCAAACAGCTTTGTCCAGTAGGCACCTTGTATGCAGAAGTTTTAGAACACCTGTAGCATCGAGCCCATCCAACCAGTCTTTTTACCATAGAGACAGGATGAATGAAAACACCATGTTTGAAAGAATATCTGTCAGCATTTCAGAGACAGCCTTCAAGAACCCACTATAATCTCAGTACTCTTTTGTACTATGTATCATTAATAAGTCACAATCAACTGAAAAGGGACAGGAAAGAACAGTTTCCTTGAGAGGGTGTTGAATGACATACATTTCAAAGTTTCCACAGAGTAAGGTAAAATAATGCAAAATACTGAAAATGTAACTCTTTGCTCAAGCTAATATTGATGCTAGAATAAAGAATATTCTGTTTGCAATTGTCTGATGTCACCGTGAAGCCCCTCAATTCAAGAAAGATGTTGAGGTGGTGGAACATGTCCAGAGAAGGGCAACAAAGCTGGTGAGGGGCCTGGAGCACAAATCCTATGAGGAGAGGTTGAGGGAGCTGGGCCTGTTTAGCCTGCAGAAGAGGAGGCTCAGGGGTGATCTTATTACTGTCTACAACGACCTGAAGGGGCATTGTAGCCAGGTGGGGGGTGGCCTCTTCTCCCAGGCAACCAGCAATAGAACAAGGGGACACAGTCTCAAGTTGTGCCAGGGTAGGTATAGGCTGGATGTTAGGAAGAAGTTCTTCACAGAGAGAGTGATTTCCCATTGGAATGGGCTGCCCAGGGAGGTGGTGGAGGCACCGTCCCTGGGGGTCTTCAAGAAAAGACTGGATGAGGCACTTAGTGCCATGGTCTGGTTGATTGGTTAGGGCTGGGTGATAGGTTGGCCTGGATGATCTTGAAGGTCTCTTCCAACCTGTCTGATTCTATGATTCTATGTATCCCAACTTTTGACTAGGACTGAGAGACTTTTTTTTCATATCCTGTTTGTATCAGGGAATCATTTTTATCTCTGCTGTTCATTTGGAGAATTTTAAAACCTAGTACTGCTTCCATTTAATCCACAGGAATTTTGCACTGAACTGGAAGAAGGAGGAGTGCTCTCCACAGCTCACTGTTCTGTGTTACTAGAATTAGTGACTCAGCTTGCTTTTGTTTTGCACTGTAATTTTCCTTATAAGAAAAGGGAGGGAGGGAGGAAGGAAAGTGACAAAAAGAACAAAGTAAGGTTTAAAACAACACAGAGAAAACAAAAGCAAACAATCTGTGATCAATTACAAAATTGCATTTTTGTCCTCTCCTAAGCTCTCTTACATAAATTAAGTTTGCTCAGTGTGCAAAAACGTTCAAAGCCCACTGCCACTTCATCTGCATTCAGACCTATTTGAAAACCATCCTATTATTGCACATTTCAAAACACATCTCTTACCAAGGTAAAACTTCTGGTTTATGCTATTATATCCTTCTTATACACAAACTTAGTAGATTATAACAATGTTTAATTAAAAAAATTAAACACAGAAGAGTATTTGAAAGGTTTGTGATATTTATGCTTTGCAGATGAGGTAAAATGCTTTATCATCAGAGCAGCTGTCAGAGGCAAACCTCAGCTCTCAGCAAAATGTGCTGTAATAACCACCTATTAGCCGCTGTGTCAAGAGGTGAGTGCTCTCCACACAGCTCTATGCCAGCCTGCGGGAGGAAAATGAAAAACCCGATATCTTCCTGTTGGCTGACCCTTTCCTCCCGCAGCTTCCTTTCTCAATAAAAAATTTACACCAAAGGTTTTTCAAAAATAAAGAGGGGTCGTGCCAAGCAAGGAAGGAAGGAAGGAAGAGTGGTCGGTGCCAGCACACTTTTGCTTACCTTTAGAGACTTTGGAGGATGCTGATATCCCGACTCCTGTGGTATCTCACCAAAGATCTTTACTGAGGAGCTAAGAAATCCCACAGATAGCTTGACTCCTAGGGCAGTAAGAAGGCAAATCCTTTTGGTTACCAATACAGAGAAAACGCACCAAAGCAAAAGCCACTGCTGCACAGAGTCCCATTTACACACAAGGTTCTTTATGACCCCTGCGCCAGGGGAAGCACTCAGCACTCTTGCCCTGGGCCGGACCCGAGGACAAGGAGCAAGCGCGAATCAACAGAAAACACGCTGGAACATCGCATGTCTCAGGCTCCTTTTCAGAAACCTCAACCCACCTCATGCCCTTCCTCAGGAAGATGCTTCAGGCCAGCTCGGCCCTCGCCTTCCCGTCACCTCCCCGTGCTATCTCCCCTCCCTTTTTAGACTCCTGGAAGGGTCACTGGTTCTGCACTTTCTGGCTACCCCAAAGGTCAACCTCCGACGACACAAGCCCAGCTGAGTCCATAGCTCCCCTCGGCCCCTCTTGCCTCTGCCCTCAGGCTTGCTCCCCAGCTGGTACCCTGCAAACCAGGCTCCTCCCGCTCCCAGTCGCCGCCCTCGACCCCCTCCCGCCATGGCCTCTGACAAGCCACGGGAAAGTCAGTTTACGGCCCTCAACGCCTCCAGGCCGCGCCGTGCGGAGCCTGCTGCGGCGGGAACGCGGAAAAGCAGAGGCAGGAGGCTCCTTGCTTCGCTCTCCCTTCGCCGCAGGGCTGCCGCCCCCTGAGGGGAGGAGGCGGTACGGCGCTGGCCGGCGACCCTGTGGCGGCGGGGGTGGCGGCACAGGGCCGGCCGGGCCTGCCTTCCCCCTCCGCCCCTACACGGGTCACATGAGAGGGGCGGGCGGCTCGGCCGAGGCGGCGGCGCCTGCTGCCGGGGCTGAGGCAGGGGTGGGCGGAGAGGGACTGGGCAGAGGAGCTCAGAGGCACAGCGTGACGGAGGTGGAGGAGAAGGGGCCGCGAGGCGCGGAGCGCCGCGAAAGAGGTGCCGAGTGAGTGGAGCGAGTCCAGGGCCTCTCTCAGCCGCGGCCGTCGCGGAGCGTCCTGCTTGCGGCCCCAACATGGACGAAGAGGGCGGCGGAGGTGGCGGCGGTGAGTGGCGGGACTTGCGCGGGAGGGGCCGCGGCCCGTACCTGTCGCCGGGAGCGTGAGGAAGGCGCGCCTGCCGTCGGGGCGCCCTGCTCCCGGGAAGGGGGCCGCGGCTGCCCCGCCTCTGAGGCCGTGACATTTGCTCATGCCGCTGCGGCCCCGCCGCTCCCTTCCCCTCGGCACGAAGCACTCCGCCGGTACTGTGCCGTCTCCCTCGAGAGCTGAGGGGCCAACCCGAGCAGAGTGACTGCAGCAGCGAGTGCCGAGCAGCGCCCGGGAGCGGGGGAGCGGCGCGGGCTGGCCTCGTAGCCGGCGGCCACAATGGGGGCTCTGTGCCCCGCGGCGGCCGCCCCCGCTCCCGGGAAGGGTCAGGCGCGGGGCGGGGGGACATGGGCTTGAGCAGGCATGGCGGGTTCAGGCACAACAGGGGGCGGCAGGGCCGGGAAGGGCAGGCGAGTCCCGGTCCTTTCGCCGCGGTGACAGCCCCGCGACGCTGCTGCGCTCCCTGCGTACAGCTGCGCTTCTGATGGGAGAGGGGAAGGGGGAAAAAAGTATGCGTGTTACAGTGGGGAAAACAATTAAGCTCTGCGAGGGCACTGTGTGTGTGATCCCGATGGAGGTTGGGTGATAATCACGGGGCGGTTGCTCCAGTTTAAACAGGGCGAACTGTTTCTCAAGGCAGCGGCGTTGATGTTGCCAGTTTCTACTTTTGGAAAATCCGGACCTGCGTCTTGGGAAGCTTTGAGTTTTAATTTTTATCTTTTGGATGCCGGCTTGCTCGCTTGTCCCAGTTTAAGGCGCTACAGACTTGCAACACGCTCCCCTCCTTTAATTTCTAATGTGTGTGGTGAGTGCGTGTGTAAAGCTGCTGCCTGAAATAACCAGTTCTTGTGTATCATCAGCGATAATGGTGGCTGAGGAGTAGCTGCTAATCCTGCCTTGGGGCAAAGGGATCGACTGAATGGGCTGTCCTATATTCGCTGTGTCTGTGTCTCTGGTGCCGGTACAGAATGAAGCGATGATGATAGACTTTAAAGAAAATGCTAGGCAAGACTGCGTTTGAATGCATTGGCTGATTTCTAAATAGGTAAAGTAAGGACTAAGCCTTGTATGATTAATAGTTGCGCGGTGCTTGCTAATTCTAAATATAATTACCCAGAACTCGGAAATCAAGTGGGTGTGGTGTTTGTTTTGACAACTTGGAAAGAAAAATACTATGATGAATCAGAAAAATAATTCTTCAAGCAGTTGTCTGAAAATGTGGCCGCTTCTCAGCAGGCATTCCTGCTCATTTTGTCAGTGATAGACTTAACTCTTCATCAGAAATCTTAAAAAGGGACATAAAAGCCAGTTCTGAAAAGGTATTATTCAAAGCAGTTGAGCGCTGTAATTGTAAAGAACAGAAAGCTCATTCAACTCAAAATGTGTTATTTTCGCAGTATTATGGACTTGCAGCTGTAGTTAAGGGAAATTAACGCGCTCGGTTTTGGCGCTGACCCTGTGTAATGTAGTATTAGAGTTGTAAACTGGAAAGGGGATGTATTGCTGAATCGGTCTTATATAAGGTGTTAAACATTTCAAAGCTGGATTTACATGGGGGGGGAATAATATTCAGGATCAGTGGGGGAGACAGTCTGTATTTAGCTAAAGACTGGTTCTGTAGGTAAAGTCAGAGTTTTTTACCTAGCATGCAAGTGGAGCTAGTATTTATCACATCAATAAGCGTGTTGCTTTCTTTAGGTTGAATGATAGTATAATTCGTGTTGTTTGGTACTTGGCTTCGTTGTAAGAGAAGCTGTAGACTAACACAGCAAAACTGACTTCTTGTAATCAGCGTCTTTGACATTTTACACGGGTTTCTTGTGAGTATTGCACTTCTTTCTTGATTAGAGATGTGTTATGACTTTTTCTTATGGACCTCTGTCAATTTGGAACACTAAGATTAGTTAGATCCTTTTCAACTGATGAATTGTTACTTCGAACTGAAAGGGATTATTTTTGTCCTTTTTTTAACTAATGGAAAACATCTAGAAAGTGTAGATTTGATAGCAAATTTTAAAATCCTTTGTTGCTGTTGAGTATTAAGACTCTTATGATGCTGGGGAAGTCTGAGCAGGGCAGTCTGGTATTTTGAACCTCTGCAGAACATCTGCAATCCTCAAAAAGTTTACCTTATTGAGTGGGGAAACTCAGAGAGATAAGCATATCACTGTGCACAAGTACTTTAGAAAGTATGCAAAATTATTTGAGGACTGCACACAATTCACCCTAATTAGAGGCTTGAACTAGATAATCGTCTGAATATCTAGGACATTAAACTGTGATTCAGAAGGTAAGCTGCTATTCCCAGTTCAGTTCTGCCTACTGCCCTGCTCTTCAGTTTAATTTCCATCCTATTCTTCAGTTCCCTTCTTTGTCAAATGGAGTCAGTTGTTTTACTGTCTTTGACAAAAACCCAAACCTGTGAATGAAATCAGAGCTGTTTAAAGTTAGGATTTACTTTTTTACAAGCATTTGATGGAAGAGAGATGTTAATTAAGGGAATTGTTCTTAGCACTGCTTTCTCTTTTGTGCGTGAAGCCCTAAATAGGGACATGCATTTGTATTATACAATCCACTTTGACACAAGCCTCCCATTGATTTCAGCAGAGGCTCTGTGCGTGGATTATTGATGCGATATGATCCGAGTCAGTTGGTGTTTGTCTCAACCTTCTTTTGTGTTCTGATTAAAATATCTCTGTGGTTCACTTAATCCAGAAAATCCCTCCTCCTCAGCTGATTTAGAACCACGTCTTTTGCGATATGACTGAGGCTTTTCTTATGTGCTTACTGTTATGTGGTAGTGGTGGTACCAGTGAACTGAGCTCCTCACGGTGGATAGTGCTGTTGGCAGCAGGTGGTATGGTCGAGTACTGCTAAGCAGTAAGTGATCTTCTGTGTAACGTCGAGATATAAAACAGTCATTGCTGGAGGCTCAGAATAGTAGTACTTTGTTTTTCTGAATTTGGATCCAGACATGCAGAAGCTCTGTAGTCCCCTGAATTCAACTCCGTGCTCTTGGAAAAGACTCCAAGATTGAGGACTTGCTAGCTGCATGTATGTGTGTTTGTTTTAAGCTGTCTTCACAAAGGACTCTAAACAGGCATGCCAAAAGGTTAAAATCCTGCTTCAGCCTGACAAATAGATCAGATTAATAGCACTAATAACAGCATTTAGGTTTCCATACTGGTTTATTTCTGAATTTTGAAGCTTTTTTCGGGAGAGAGCAATTCAGTTGCCAAGCTCTGTTAGTTGTTGGCTGTAGTTGCTAGCGATGGTGCCAGGTAGCAAGTTAATTGTGTTATGTAGACAGCCGTTGACAAGGAACTAGACCAAAAGACAAGGTCATTGCAGAAAGGACTCAAAAGAATGGATCTGCTGTCAAATCAGGTCTAGCAAGATGACTTCTGTTCATCTACAGGGCAAAGCAGTTATCTGTTTATAGGTAAAAGCTGTTAAACATAACAACCCCCTCAGATTTTTCTTAGAAAAAGGTGTTTTCTATTTTATGAAATACATATCCTGCTCTCACTTTGAGACATGAGCAGCCTAATTGCTTCTGTTCTTTCCATGGTGTAGTATCTTTCAAAAGCAGACATTAAAGATGTGAGCTCCTTATGGTTATAGGCATTTACACTGCAGTTAAGACTACATCTGTGTGGTTTGTTTATAATAAAAGAAGCTTGTAAAATAGCAAATGTATTTTAACACAGGAGAACGTTCATCATGTTTCACTCCCTACTTGTCAAGGTGGGTAACTTGTAGCAATAGTTTTAAAACATTGCTCCCAAAAGTTCTTTAAAGAAAGGTTTGTAGTTTTAAATGGCACTGCAGGGAAATGCCAAGAATATAAAAGCACACCTACGTGTTTGACTGCACAATTCAATTCTAGGGAGAGGAAGAGAGCAGATAGAGACAACACAAAAAACTCAATGACATAAATAGGACTTGTATAAGCCAGCAGAGCTCCACACTGTCTACTTATGCTAGATAAATATTTCTGCAAGCTACACTAATCTCATATTTGTGCAGATTACCTGTCAGATCAGTAATATTTTATTTTTTAATCTGTTACCACTCTAATAAAAAAGAGCTGTAATAAAAGATTAATAATTATGTTGTAAATATTAGTTATTTCTTGTGATACCAGAAAATAGACTTGTTAATTGCAGTCGCATTAAGCCTTTTCCTAGCCTAGTGCTTGGTGTTTTTAGCTCTGACTTGGAAGAACACTTTTTTAATATGATTTCTAGAAGTTGCCAAACTTACTCTATTGTCATATAATAGCATTTAGTGACTTGTGCTCAGCAATGTAAGCAGGCCATGGATTTAGGAGAACATTATGCTTATAACATAGCGCCTGTGTGTGCTGTTACATCTAGGAATGAAAGCTGTAGCATTTACTTGTTGGGTCAGAGTGTACATTACAAAACAATGTCTGGGAATCACAGGAATAGCTATGTGATAGTGACCTCCCCATGTACTCTTACTGAGTGAATATTGCAGTTCTTCAATGTCACTGGAGTTATAAGAGCTGTTACCCGTTGAGAGAGAAGGTAGATCTTGAGGCAAAGCAATCTTCCAAGATCTAGTCTGCAATTCACGTTGAACTTCTCAATCTCCTCATATTTATTTCCTCTCCTTCTTTATAGAATTTTGAACACTTTTTCAACAGGAAAACAAATGAAATGCACTGTGGCTTTCCTCTGGTTTCTTCTGCTTGCTGTCTTTTTATCCTGTAAGTCTTTCCTTTCCTGGTACAGCAGAAAGGTTTTAAAAGCTTTAACTAGTTTTGCTTATACTGTACTGTATCTCCATTTTATCTGCGGCTGTCTTCTGCTCCCTTCCTTTCCCTCCCAATGTGGACATGCTTTAGTCTGTTTCTTTTTACAGTCCGCCTTTGGCCCTATTTACTTTTTGAACTACTGCTCCTTTTCCTTTTAATGTTGAAAGTAATTGAGTGAGCTGTTTGCTGTCACTGCCTGAAGAGTATCTCTTCTAGGTTCATCCTAGATCCTTTCCACACTTGTCCTGACCCTTTGTACTCGGTACATTCCCTTCCTTCTCTTTGTCCTGCCAGCTACCTCTAGTACTGTTTACTATACTTCTCTTTTAGAAGCCTTGTTCTTTTTCTTGGCTTTTCCAGACTATTCTTGTTCTTCTGTCTTGTTAATTGTGTTTTCCCGTGGAAGATGATCTTTCTGCTTCCAGGTTTTTTTTTGGTGAAGATTTGCAGGACCCTGTGCTTGGTTTAATGCTCTCTTCCTCTCTACATCTTGTTTCAGGAGAATCAAATTTGCAAATATAATGGAACTATCGTATTTAAACTGATGACTCACAGCATGTACTGTGTGCTCTGGATCTAGTACCATCTGTCCCAGCTAATGTTGGCTTGTTTGACATCTTAAGGTTGTGTAATTGTCATCTTAAGCTTAATTAGTCTAAAACAGAGCTCTTAATATCGTTTACACCCACTTCTTTTTTTTTTTTTGATGTTAGTGAATGTGCACTGGCATCCCAAGTGGTTATTGACAAATAAATAGCAAGATGTTTTAATTTGTTCTTAAAATAAGCTGTGGAAAAGTTGTAATAAAGAGAGCAATGCAAGAGTATTGGAACCCTTTTGTGACCTGAAAGTTATGAAATAAGTTATGTTCTTCTGTGCAATATTAATTTTCCCATTTAAATGCACAAATAGACTTGATCAGGTTGTGGGGTCGTATGTGACACTTTCTGCAGGCTTGTGCATGGAACTAGCCACTGGCATGTGGGATGGTGTTTTGTAATGATATAATCAACTTCCATGGGTTTTTTTGCCCCTCCTTTTTAAAGTAAAGTGATAGTTGATGATGCCTGCTTTGCTTTTTCTCCTGTAGTTCATGAGTACTTAAGCATGAATGGAAGGATTGCACTTGTTTTCGTGAAGAGTTTGGACACATTGACCATATTCTTCATTCACAGGATTGAAAAAAAAACAAAGTACTTAACAGCTGTTTTGTTAGAAAAACCTGACAACTTACAGAAGTGTAAGGCAGGAATCCCGTGGAGGTGAAGGGCATGTGATTTTTGCTTGAAGATTTACAGAAGCAAAGAAAAAGTTGTGTGAACAGACATGATGCTGGCCTTCCTGCCTTCACTGTGCATCTTTGTAGAGCAGTGTGTTGTGTAGGGAAGGTGTGTGACTCAGGTAGTAAAAGCGAACTTAATCACACCTAGCAAATTGCTTTTAATTGCCTACAACTTCCTTCTCTTAATTCCAACAATTTCATGGGAAAACTTAGTATTGCAGATTTTTTGGACAGCAGCATTTCCTCTTAGTGGGATAGACACACAAAATGCACTAGAAAACCATGTGTTTTGTGGTCCTCTGAGACTTGCCTGAAGAAGGAAATGGCTTGACCTATTTGGTTGCTATGAACTAAAAACATTCTTGGATTTTGTTTTTTTTTTCTGTGAACATCTGTGTCACATTTATTTCATTACTTTCTGAGGTTCTTTAAAGCCATTATTTGGCAATATTAAGTTTTATTCAAGGAAAATAAACTGATGCATAAATACATAAGTGCTTCCATGATTTCATTGAAGTGATGATATTTCCTTATACATATTTATTGGAAAACCTACTCAATTATATCATAAAAGTTGACATGTTAAAAGGCAAAGACAAATATTGTCTAGTATTTCCTTGAGGAAAAAAAGAGAGCAAAAAATGCAGTAGGATCTCATGGAGTTAACAGGAAATGTTGCATGCTGGAAGCTTGTGAAATCTAAATCAGAATCTCAGCTGGGGTATGGAGTAGTGAAGGTCTTTGATGTAATTTTTCAACAGGTTGGACTTCTTGGTGTGGTTTTACTAATTAGCCCTCATTTTTTTTAGATTATGTGTTTATTATAAAAGAAGTAGTTACCTTATGCCAGGTGTATGGAAGAAATGTGATTTAGCCACCCGATGGAAATTGTACCAACAAGGACAGATCTGACTGCAAGAATACTAACTAATGGTTTTTTTCTGAATTCCATAAGAAAATTCCTCAACAGCAATTGAAGATCAATTAATTTGTAAAAGCTGAATTAGAATTTAAGTCAGGCTTCACTATCATGTCCATTGACTCAGCTGGATTGATGTTAGGAAGAAGTTCTTCATGGAAGGAGTGATTGACTATTGGAACGGGTGAGGTGGTGGAGTCACCCTGCCTGGAGGTGTTTAAAAGGAGGCTGGATGAGGCACTTAGTGCCATGATTTAGTTGATTAGAAGGGTTAGGTGGTAGGTTGGACTGGATGATCTTGGAGATCTTTTCCAACCTGATTAATTCTGCAATTCTTTGATTTTGAGCAGCTGCTGCTGTTTTTGCAGATGTGGGTCCTTAATACAAGAGGAGAAACTGTTCTTGGTTTTAGGGTAAAATATCCTGATTTTCTTAACAAAGAAGCTGCGTGAAAACAGTGAAATGAGTCTGCTGATTCCCAGGGCATGGAAGAGACTGAACAGTAACTGTGGGAATTAATTTTAGTGTCTCTTCTACTCAGCTACCAATTCTCACACAGCTTGAAAGAATATCTACTCCTCAGTCAAATCAGATTGAAATTGAGTGCTACGCTAGGTGTACTTTGGCAGGAGTTGATGGGTAAGAAATATGTCTAGTCTCTCTTGTGCTCACTCATTCTCACATGCATGCACACATGAGAAAAGGCTGAAAAAATTGGCATGTGCAACTAAGGGAACTGCCTCTTGCTGTTTTCTCTAAGAGGCACTGTGGGATGTAGTCATTTAATGAGTCACCTCTACGTTTTTCTGCTGCTGCCTCGCTGTAATACTGAAGTGTTACTCCTAGCATGGAGATGTGTAGCTTTTTTATTTTTCCTGATCTGATTCATACTGCAGAATCCCATTCAGGTTGTTTTCTTGTTTATTTCCAAGCATTCAAGGGTCTTTATTTGCTGTTCCATTTTTGCTTTCCTGTGCTGTAGATAATCATGTTCCTTAATAAGATCCTTGTTTAAGTCGAAAGCAGCGTTGCCTGTAGGGTCAGATAAACAGACCTTGTTGCCTTGCTATGAGGGAGAGGATTGTGAAAAGGGACATTTCTAATTGCATTAATATTATAAAATAAGGAATTATATTCAGTAGTCAGATTCCAAATAAGTGTTTTTTTTTTTTTCTTTCTTGCTCATCTAAGTTTGGACTAATGAACTTCCTGCCTAGTCATTCTAATACACTGAGGAGGAATTTTCCCACCAGGCTGCATTTTCTGTCTGAGTACAGCTTTCACCACTTGCAAATGCAATTTTTGAATTTGTAAAGCTGCTGCATGTTTTTGGTTCAGTATTTTCCCAGGAAGTGGAGGTTAAATGAAGTGGTTGTGAGAAGTGATGATGGTTCTGTTATGGAGAAACTCCATTCCTTGGGAAGGACCTTGCAAGTTGCATGCATTCTTTGACCATGAAACTCCTAATGTACACTGGGCAGGGATTTGGTTCTCCATAGGACCATTTTGAGAAGATCAAATGGACCTGCCCCCTTTATTGTACATACAAAGTGCTCATCTGTTCCTGAGTGCCCACACAGGAGCTCCTGTATACAAATTGTGCAGGCTGATGGTCCCTTATAATAGATCTATGGGCTTTGTTACATGGGGTAGGTGAGTGTGGGTCTGTGTTTTGTTTTGTGGTTCTCTTTTTTTCTACATAGTTTTGGTTCTATTTTATTTTTTTATTTCTTTTAACTGAAAAGGGTTCTGCTTGGGACCCACCCACAACAAACAGTATTTCATAGAATAGAATCATGGAATCAGTCAGAGTTGTAAGGGACCACAAGGTTCATCTAGTTCCAACCCCCCTGCCATGTCCAGGGACACCCTACCCTAGATCAGGCTGCCCAGAGCCTACTCCAGCCCAGCCTTAAACACCTTCAGGGATGGAGCCTCAACCACCATCCTGGGCAACCCCTTCTAGGCTCTCACCACTCTCATAGGGAGGAATTTCCTCCTCATGTCCAGTCTGTATCTCCCCATCTCCAGCTTTGCTCCATTCTCCCTCGTCCTGTCACTACGTAAATCTCAGGAGTAAGTCTTCAAGAGCCTCTATCAAACTGAAGAATTAGTTGATTTAGTCATGCATTTTGTAACCCAAGTATATACTAATTGAAGAAGATTCATTTTGTGTGTGGCATCTGTCACGTAACTGCCTAAGTGGTAGTCTGTGTTATGAAAATCTACCTTTATAGTCTCGAAAATATCTTTTATTTTATAGAGCTTTGTTATTATTTAACTTGCTCTTCTGCAAGTCACTTTTGATCTACTGTAACACCCTTTCAGTTATTCAAATCACCGTATCAGGTACTTGCAACATTTTAAAGCAGCACCTAGTATTCATCTGGGGACAAGAATATCCATGCTTGCTTTCCCACCATCTCTTGTCATTTGTGCTGCTGTTCCTGAATTGCAGTTTGTATAGAAACTGTGTCCAAAGCAGAAACTGATCGGCAAGGTCTGTCAGGGGCAAAGTTTAGAGAAATGGCTGTTGCCTATAAAAACATTTGGAGCCCCAGAGTGGAGAGATGAAAAGGTTTCAGATTTGTGACTAGTTCTGTTCATGTAGGTGTTGCTGGTTACTTCTGTTGCCTGGGCTCCAGACTGGGTCTTAAGCCAAGCTTCTATGAATTACATAAGGTCAACCTTTGTAGGCAGCGTGTGACATTTCAGTTTGCTGTAGATGTTTTTGCAAGGACAGATAAATGAAGCATATGGAGGTGATTATTTTTTTGGCTAGGGAAAGTGGATTTTTGTGCATTAAATATAGTAACTTTTTAAATATCTGAGAGGAAGCTTCCCCACCCCCAGTGACTTAAAAAAAATCAAAATCAAAATACATGTAGCGCTCCTCACTCTCATTTTATGCAGTATAAGTTGGAAAGACTGCAGTATTTAGTCTTGGTCTTGTACCAATGAATGATGTAGTATCACATGAATGTTTTCAAAGATTAGGTGATATTTAAGAAGAGAAGACCAGCTAGTTTGTAAAGTTTAAATCCTCCTGCTGTGAATCTACTGATGTCCAAAGTAAAGAGATTATACATTATGTTACTCTTTATATTTTGCTGAGAGCTTGCTTTCCTTTTTGTCTCTTCTACCTGCTTTGTAAGCCTGTGAAAGAACCATGTTAGGAAGAGGAAAGGTTGGGTGACATTGGTAATCCAAATAATACTCTGCAGTTTATGGAGCCTGTGGGTGGGTGGACTTGGCAGATAGACCCATTGTGGTATGTTAGACTTGAAAGACCATCTGGAGATGATTATTTTCTGGCATTTTGTAGTAAAGGTTTTTGGACAAGGAATTTTCTTACATTTATTTTTTTTAATGAAAGGGATGAGAAGAATGAAGAATAACTTCAGTTTGCATTGAGCACTGAAGTAGTTTGTTGTAGTAGCATATGGAAAACCAATTTATTCAAAGGTAAACTGCTAAAAGAACTTCTACTGTTTTCCTATTGGCCCTCTTGTTTTCTGAAGGCAGCCAAAGATCCTGTGCAGCTGGGACTAATACAGGATCCAGCTGTAACTTTTTTATTGTTGTTCAGATGTCCGGTGATGGTCAAATCTAAGTTATTGTGTGGAAATTCAGCAAAGGAAAAGGGTAGGGTGGGAAAAAAGTGACTCTCTATAAAAATATTCCAGTAAAAGCAACAGGAACTAGGAGGATCCATTTCAGAACTCTGCCATAAATCCCAGCCTGAAATACTTAAACGCCTTCAGATTTTGGTGTAGACTTTAAGTCATCTATGAGCTCTTGGTTTATTTTTTAAACAGAAGTGAAGTTAACAGCCACCTTCACACTCCAACCAGTTCTCCTAGATTACTTATGGAAGAAGATAGCAGTTTCTCATTCATAATACAAGGATTCAGTTAAATTTCTTCACTCTCTGAAGTGTTGGTACAATATGTAATGCTACAACACAGAATATATCTCAGTATCACCAAGGCTGGAAGAGACCTCATAGATCATCAAGTCCAACCCTTTACCACAGAGCTCAAGGCCAGACCATGGCACCAAGTGCCACGTCCAATCCTGCCTTGAACAGCTCCAGGGACGGCGACTCCACCACCTCCCTGGGCAGCCCATTCCAGTGTCCAATGACTCTCTCAGTGCAGAACTTTCTCCTCACCTCAAGCCTAAATTTCCCCTGGTGTAGCTTGAGGCTGTGTCCTCTTGTTCTGGTGCTGGCCACCTGAGAGAAGAGAGCAACCTCCTCCTGGCTACAACCTCCCCCCAGGTAGCTGTAGACAGCAATAAGGTCACCCCTGAGCCTCCTCTTCTCCAGGCTAACCAATCCCAGCTCCCTCAGCCTCTCCTCATAGGGCTGTGCTCAAGGCCTCTCCCCAGCCTCGTCGCCCTTCTCTGGACACGCTCAAGCATCTCAATGTCCCTCCTAAATCAAGCAGTTTTGATTTTACTAACTTAATTGTGCTGTGTATTGCTAGTTTTTGTTTTACAGAGCTTAAATATGTAGGGAGGGGAGCAGCCTAGGCTCTTTCTGCAGAGTTTAGTTCACCCTTGGTACATTTGGTGCTTTCAATCCAAGGCATCATTAGAGTCAGAGTTAAACAAAAAAGTGAAGCTCGCAGGTATATGGAATGATGGAAATGCTTGATGATAATCAACGTAATGCATCCTTTTTTCTTTCAAAACAGGGCTTTTCTGTTTGGTGTGCTGGTTTGAGGCTAACTGGAATGTTTTAATAAGGGAAATTAGATTATAGGCTGTGAAAAGGAAACAGGGGTGATGTCTACTTCACTCATAGGCTTGCTGAGAGGTATAAAAACAAGGACACAAACACAAATGAGACAGTCTCTGTCTGTTGGAGTTGCTGCCTGTGTTTTCTCCCTGGACTTCTGCTGTTCTGCTTGGATCTATCTAACCCAACTAATCCTTCTGCTTCTAACCCCCCTTGCCGATCCTCCAACTCACCTTGCACATAAGGCAGACTCTGGGATAAGGTGGAAGGGTGGTTGGGAGCCCCTCCTGGGGAATCTGATTTCTGGGATGGGCATTGTGTTTCTGTATTACTTTTAACTTGTATATTTCTGCATATAGCTGTAAATATTTGTAATACATTGTAACTCTCTGCTTGTATCTTGTGCTGAGCTGTGAATATAAAGCTTCATTCCTTAACTTCCAGATGGCTGAGTCTAGTCTGGGTGGTTTCATTGTGTTTGTGTGGGCAACTCTCAAGCCATCACAGGAGGGTTTTGGTTATGTTGGGGTGTGTTTTGCTTTGGTTATTTTTCTCTCCTTGTTAAAAAGCTTGTATTGCTCAGGTTTCTTTGTAACTAGCCTGTCATCCTGCTTGTTAGTTGCAGTGATTCTAGTGTAGAAATAAAAATGTTCAGGTTTCTGCTTCCTTCCCAAACCTTCTCTCCAAACTTTGCCTGTGGAATCCATCAAATGGCTACCTGAATTTCAGAATTCTTCTCCTCTGTATGTTGTTCCTCAGTCAGTTTGTCATTATGCTAGTCTAATTTAATAAGTTTGGTAACAATATTATACAATTGGAAGCCCTAATTGCCTGAAAGAGCTAGCTTGAAATACTGCAAGTTGTTTCCATTACTAGTGACAGTGAAAGGAGTTTTAAAACAGAACTACTGTCTCAAGCATAATCAGAGAATGGTTTACGTTGGAAGAGACCTCAAAGCTCATCCAGTTCCAGCCCCCTGCCATAGGCAGGGACACCTCCCACTTGAACAGGTCGCTCAAGGCCTCATCCAGCCTGGCCTTGAACACCTCCAGGGAGGGAGCAGCCACAACCTCCCTGGGCAAACTTTTCGGGCGTCTCACCACCCTCACTGCAAAGATCCCTTTCCTAACATCTAGTTTGAATCTCCCCTTTTCCAGTTTAAACCCATTACCCCTTGTCCTGTCATTACAAGACCTTGTCAACAGTCCCTTCCCAGCCTTCCTGTAGCCCCCTTCAGATACTGGGAGGCTACTATAAGGTCCCCTTGAAGCCTTCTCTTCTCCAGGCTGCAGAGCCCCAGCTCTTGTAGCCTGTACTCATAGCAGAGCTGCTGCAGCCCTCTGATTATCTTCATGCCCTTTCTCTGGACTGGCTCCAACAGTTCCATGTCCTGCTTGTGCTGGGGGCTCCAGAACTGCACCCAGGACTGCAGGTGGGTTGTGAGGAGAGCAGAGCCAAGGGGCAGAATCCCCTCCCTTGCCCTGCTGCCCACACTGCTCTTGCTGCAACCCAGCGCAGGGTTGTGTCTGGGCTGCACTCACACTGCAGGCTCCTGTTGAGCTTTTCAGCACCCCACACCCCCAGGTCCTTTTCCTCAGGGTTACTCTCAGCCATTCCCCACCCTGTGCTTGGGATTGCGCCGACTCAGGTGCAGGACCTTACACTTGGCCTTGTTGAATGCCATGAGGTTGGCCTGGACTCACCTCCGCAGTCTCTCCAGGTCCCTCTGGATGGATCCCTGCCCTCTAGCAAGTTGGTTGTGCCACATATATAAACACGGACAGTGTTTGTGCATTCCTTTCCAGCCACCTTAACTGGTTGGTGATACTAATTTTTTAATGGAGGAGGGAGAAGATGAAAAAAGGATGAACTGAGAAGGGTTGGTGGTTGGTGTGCTGGCTGCTGGGCAGCCTGGCCTTTTGCCTCACACTGCTAGAACATAACAGCAACAACAATTTCATTTTCCTTCCTGAGCTAGTAGGAGCTCATCTGTGACTTCAAAGTGGCCAGAAAGCTGCTTTGCAGGCAGAACACTTGTATCACAAATCAGCTGCACTGCAGAAATGCCTGTGATTTCCATATAGCACGGGAAAGTGGAAGCGTTTGGGGAATTCTTGAACATGGCACCAGTAGCAGATAGAAAAATGAAGAGGTTTTGTTTTAGTGGCAGGACTGCTGCAGTCTATGCATGGGTGATTAAAAACAGTTGATGCTGTTTATATGGTGTCTGAAAGAAGTCACTGTCAAAGTGTTTTGTAAATCTGCAACCAAATCTGCTTCATTTTGGTTTTTAAATTAAGGAGTTTTTCTTCTTCAATTTAATTAAGCAAATGGTGATGCTGATTTTGCTCTATTGCTGCATTGAGTGATATATGTTGTGTACCTGTGTTTGGGCTTTGGTCATGTTGTTGCCTCTCCCAAACACTCTTGTATTTGCTCTCTTATTTTCTTTTTAATACAACTATGGAAATAAATACCAGACAAAGAATTTGTGCTCTCTGCTGATTCTTTTTCATAGAATCAGCCAGATTGGAAGAGAGCTGCAAGCTCATCCAGTCCAACCTAGCACCCAGCCCTATCCAATCAGCTAGACCATGGCACTAAGTGCCTCACCCAGTCTTTTTTTCTTCCCATAGTAGTAGCTCCATGAGCAGCAATACTTTATTTTTTAAAGTTTTGAATAACTGGTAGTCAGAATTCTTCAAGTTGTTAAAGGTTGTGATGTTTATTTGAATTGTGAAGAGCCTAAAAGAATCTCTCAGCTCAATAATTTTCTTGAGGTGCAGGTCAGCTTACAGTGCACTTGGAGAAGTGGGTTGCATGTAGACTCTGTCCATGTCACAGACCATTAAAATGGAGCAACTAGTATAAGGAACTTTGCTTACAGGTTTGCTTTATCTGTATCCATCAGCTATTTTAAGGCAATTTCAGAAAAAAATGGTGACTTGAGAATAAAATCTGCCAGCTACGTTGAAGAAAGTAGTATGATCATATCTTTTATCTTGGAGAGAGTGAGCACAGCATTTCAACTGTGACTGCATTGGATTTGGGACTCAGATGGTCTTATAGATTATTCTCCGATGTGACAAGATAACATCAAAAGGTCCTTTTCAGATTTGAGAAATAGTAGCATGACAATTCTAGCAAAGTTTTAGCTTTTCACTACCCCATTTTACGTTTTGAAGAGGTTTCCTGCTGAACAAACACATGTTAGCCTGATAGCATTTCCTGTTTGAATTGTGAACAGTCAAATGACTCCAAAAAATTTATGTTACAGTAGATAGAGGGTTTCAACATGGAATATGTGCATACAATAAATCTATTCAACTGCTTCCTTTCCCTCCCACCTCCTTGCAGCTGGGAGTTCATCAGCTTCTCTGCTATATCTGGCTTCCTCTAGAGACTTTCTGGGATAGAGAGGTGGCAGGCCTTGATGAACAATGTCATGATTATATTCTGTGGGTCTGTATAAGTTGTCATTTTCCATTGCTACTCTTTCTCATGGAAACTACATCATCCGTTTAGCACAAGCACATCACGTATGCCATGCGGCGTTGCGTGCTGCAGGGTTTGCTGAAGGCTTGTACATCATCATTACATCCACAGAAAATATTTCTGGTGGCCAACCTGACACTTAACATGGGAAATTTTAAATATTTTTATTTTCATAAGGTTCTTAGCTAGGATAATGTTGGTTTGTCTTTCATTGGTAGTTCAGAATTACACTATATATATACACTATGCTATATATATTGGGGGCTGGACCAGATGATCGTTTGAGGTCCCTTCCAGCCTCTGATATTCTATGATACTTTGAGATACTTTGGCATGTGCTTTTTTTTTTCTTATGGTAGAGCTGTGGAAGAATTCAGGAAAGAGAAAAAAGAAATGCTTCTATTTGTTTAAGTCATGAGCTTTCATGATAAAATGCTTGCTGTGAGCTCTAATGAAATCTAACAGCCTGATTAAAAATTACTTGTCTAACTTGATTTTTGGTGACCTTTTTTATTTAAGGGATCAAAACTAGCTTCTGGACATTTAGAGAGACACTGGCTGAATGCCTGCAGCTTCAGTGCAGGTGTTCTCGTGGAGTTTGAAACACTTCAGCAATGTTTTAAGGTCTAATTTATAAACACATTGAAGAGATGGGAGGACAAATCTTATAACTGAATAATCTTTAAGAACTATTTTTTGTATGATTTTCACAGTGTCACCAAGGTTGGAAGAGACCTCATAGATCATCAAGTCCAACCTGTTACCACAGAGCTCAAGGCTGTAGGCTGTTGCCTGTCTACATGTATGCTGTCAGGATTAGGTGGTTGTGGATGACGCAAATCTATGCTTAACCACTTTTAT
This sequence comes from Pogoniulus pusillus, assembly GCF_015220805.1. NCBI lineage: Eukaryota > Metazoa > Chordata > Aves > Piciformes > Lybiidae > Pogoniulus > Pogoniulus pusillus. The sequence continues at coordinate 30,150,512 of NC_087276.1, read as the reverse complement.
TACCAGGCAACTTTCTCAGTGATCAAGAAATGTGACAGCAAAGAGCTTATCTGTGAGTGGTATCCTCTGGGTGTTTTGTATTCATGGCTGCATCGTCTGTGCTTGTGAAATAGGAAAGAATCTCTGAACTGCATTAACAAGTTTTCTCACTGCATGTAACAGAAGTTAAAACTTGGTATTTCTGCTTGCCCTGAGGCAAGTGCAGAAGGATTGCAAGTATATTAATGTGAGACAGATCTTTTTCAGTCGTTTATAAAGTATGCCTTTGTATAATGAAAGCTCTGCTCCTAAGAGCAGACTCCTCCTCTAGAAATGTGCTACATCTAACCACACTGTCCATGAAGCTGGTGTCTGGAGGTAAAGAATTGATAACTTGCTCTAGGTTGTCTACATGTAGGAAGTGGTATCTCTGATTTCTGCCTTTTGTGTCATGTTCAGGGGCAGCAGAACTAAAGCATTTGGTCCCACTCAATTGTTTCCCATTCAACGAAACTGTTTCCTATTTGAGCATGGCAGGATGAAGTGGGAATCTGAGAAAGAATGTTTATTAATAGGAGCAGCAGGAGCTGGTGGATTTAAAAAGAGGTTGAGGGTTGAATGCCTGTTAGTTGCTTGAAGATTTTAAATCTTTATTCACTTTCAGGGAAAATGCTGAATTTTATGTGCTGTAAATCAGAGATGTTGAGAGTAATAAAGCTAAATTGCTTCCAGCTTTGAAGTTGTAAGAATATTATAATTTTTTAAAGTACTTAGTTGAGAAAAGGTTTTTAAATTATTTGAAAACAAAGTACAAAAGATTATATATTCAGATTATTTTTCACTGATCTCTGGAAGGAATGTAGTGATTTTTGCCAGTGTCAGGCAGAGAAAACAGCTTAGAAAGGGCAGTGTAGTATTTTGGCAGATCTGGCTGAAACTGAGGGAGAGATTAAATAGGAGAAGTTTATTTCTTTAAATGAGTTTTTGCTCGGAATGCTAGAAGGTATGCTTGGAGTATGAAAAAAATCTTTCTTTTTGTAACCTAGAACTTGTGTCTGCACTTAGAAGGATTCAGACATATGCCAAATGTGCTCTGTTTTGGGAGGGCAGTGAGCCAGATGTGGTATGAACTGCTGAGGTTTTTTTGCCAAGCAAAGAATGGGAGAGCAGGGGTTTGACCTTACTGTAAGAGCAAACTTATCAGTGGGCTGGATAAAAAACCCTTTTATGTCTGGATTAGTGAGCTGTCAAGCTAATTGTTTCATGGTGTGATGGCAACCAACAATTCACAAAGGCTAAATGTACTCTTTTCTGTGGAACCTGAACTGCTTTATAGTCTTAAACTAAGCCTTACTATTCCTTCACTAATAAATCTGAATACATTCCTGACTTCTCCTAGTGCCCTCTTAGGCTACAGAGCATGTGGCCAGTGAGCCTGCTGATTCAGTAGCAAGGAGGTGGAGCAATTCAAGCTAAGATGGCCAAGAAGCACAACACTGCGTTGCCCACAGAGTGGTTCACTGCAAGTACTGTGGCTCAGTGCTTTCCATAGCAGGTAGCTGGATTAATTTTTTTTGAGTAGACTGCAGGAATGTCTAAGACATTTGTCTTGGGCAAAGGTAAATGCTGCTTGAGCAGTTATTTGATAGGTGAGCAGTCCTATATGGTTGCTTTCGGAGACTCTTCAGTGAATGGAGATTGTGTTCAAATCTGGCAGTTGCTTCATCTCCTTCAGTGTGCAACTGATCTTGGAAAGTGAATACATAGAAAGCTTCTGCAATAAATACTGCTTCTGAAATCTAATTCCAGAGCTGTATTATGAAGGGAGGGGGAAGGGGAGAGATGAACTTTGCCTTTCTTTCTGGAAACCGGATTTTTGTGCTTTAGAGACAGCCAGCTAAGTAACTGGCTAATGCTGTCTGCTAGTGACTGAAGTACAGTGAGCACCTTTCTTATTGCCAAGAGTAGATGTTACTGGAAACTTGTGACAAAGGCTTCCTGAGCCCCGATTGTCTTGTTGGAAACATGGTAGCTCTGATGAGCTGTGCCTGAATCTTGAGCAGGATTCAAGGGTATTGCTGGCAGGCAGACACGGGGCCTGGGCTCCAGGATCCCCCTGCAGCTGCTCAGCGACATTCCTGTCAGTTTTCCATGCTGTTACTCAAAATGGATCTGACAGGAATGTCTGCTCCTACTCTGATGTGTTTGCTCTTTGAGTCTTTTTTCCAAGGTCTATCCTAGGAAAAAATGTAGGTGTGTGCCAGCCAACTATTTCCCCTTCCCAGTAACTGGCGGCGCTGTGGGTAGCACTGATTGTGTAAGGACACAGCTGAAGCATATTGCTACAATTATTTTTTTCTTTTCCTATTTTTTCCTCCCTTCTCATAACATTTCAAAAGCTGAAGGGATCAGTGTGTTCTTGTTTGCCTCTTTCTCGCCCAAGAGATGATGAAATGATCTCTGCCTTCAGAAGAAATTGTCCCATTCTTGGTCCAAGATGCTTGGATCCTGGAGCCGAAAGCAATCTAGACTGGCAGCAGGACATTTGTGGTTAGTCCAGTTTTTCACAAGGACTACTGGGAGCTGTATACCAGTGGGAGATGAAATATTCCTGATTTCCTTTTCATCCATAGGTTCTTCTTGGGACTGCTAGGAGAGAAAAAAAGAGTGTCCTGGGAGAAGGAATCAGGAGAGGAGGATTTGCTGTTCTGTCAGTAGTTTAAGCGTTGCCTAAGACTCCACAGAGGTTCTAGGAATTACCCCAACCCCTCGAAAGTGAACACAGAACTAAATCCTGGTCAGTGGCAGCAGTAGTTCAAACTGCACAGCTTTCCAGCCTATGTGGGCTTTCACATCGTCAAACTGTTCTCTATTGACAGTCCGTGCTGATGACACTTCCTGCTGGTGAGCTGAAGAGCATGTGCAGGGCCACTTTCACTCCCTTAGAGGAGAGAAACTTCAGTGACGGTTGATGTACTGGATGTAGTCCAGTGCTGACCATGTCCCATCTTACATGAAAAGGGAATGTGGTGTGCATCTCAAAGGTAAATTATCTTTGCCAGCTTTCTGATCTGGATTTGAGGTAGCTAATGTATTGATGTAGTACAGCATCATCTCAATCTGTTGCAGGCTTAGTGGAAATTTGTTGAAGCTTCCTTACTTTTGTCACCTTACAGTTGTTTGAAACTAAAGTGATTTTTAATTATTGCCAGGGTGGCCTGTATGCCTGACTCAATCTGAAGTGACCTGCACTAGGCTGTGAAGTCTTGAGCCTGTCCACTCCTTTTCCATCTCAATTTTGTGTAATTCTGTCTAGCAATACTTCATTTTTCTGTTGGCCAAAATCATGAATGCCCCAAGTTAAAAGGTACGTACTACTTCTATTCTATGGCTTGAAGATCTTGCTCCTGAAAAGCCATTGCACCTACACTTCTTAACTTCAGAGGTTTTTCTTCCTACTGCAGGCGTGCAAAATCCACTGCTCTTCTGCTGCCCTTTCTTTGCACTGTAATGAAGGAAGGCTTTCAGTTTAATACATGATATCTGTAATGTGTCACTGAGCTATGCTGTGCATACTTGGCATGGTGTTCTGTTCCTTTCACCTCCAAGATAATGCTTAGAGGGAGCCCACATTTCTTTCCCAAGACTCCCACTTAAAAGATACATTTGCTGTCAGCTGTTAACCTTGGAGTCTCTCAGCATTATTGCTGGATGGTTCTCTCACTCTGAGGTACTAAAGTTTCCTGTGACTTGGGTCTTGTTATGAAAGTGCACAAAAGAAATTCAGAATTTGAAGGCCTCTACTCTTTATAGAGCAAATTTTGTGTTAATGCTTGCTGCAATGTAAGCACAGGCTCTAAAATGCAACCATTAAAGAATGTCTGTGATTTCAGCTGTGGCACTAAGTAACCTACCTGTTTGTTCCTCCTGGTCTGCAGATGTGCTAGTTTGAGGCTAACTGGAATGTTTTAGTGAGAAGAATTAGATGATAGGCTGTGAAAAGGAAACAGTGGTGATGTCTACTTCACTCATAGGCTTGCTGAGAGGTATAAAAACAAGAATGCAAACCATAGATAAGATAGTATGTGTGTGTGTCTCCATCAGAGCCTGTGCTTCCTCCCTGGGCTGCTTTCTCTGTAACTAATCCCTGCTTTCTAACCCCCCTTGCCAATCCTTCAACCTCACCTTACATGTAAAGCAAACTCTGGAATAAGGTAGAGGGGTGGAAAGAAGGTGGAAGGGTGGTTGGGAGCCCCTCCTGGGCACTCTGATTTCTGGGAGGGCTGCTGTGTTTCCGTATTACCTTTAACTTGTCTATTGCTGTCCCTAGCTGTAAATATTATAACTCTCTGCTTGTATCTTGTGCTGAGCTGTGAATATAAAGCTTCATTCCCTAACTTCGAGCTTGGCTGGGTCTAGTCTGGGTGATTTCATAAGGGGGTGAGAGGTGTGGCAGGTAACTACCAAACCATCCCAGCATCTGTGGGGGCTCCATAAGGAGAAAATTATTATGGAGTTCTCTCAGAATTATTTAGCTGTGAGACTCTGCCTTGCAGCACACAGATTGCAGGGCAGGGGCAAAGCAAGCTGATTCTGTTTGGCAGTATTTTGTTGATCTAATTCAGTGTAAAGAAAAGGCTTGAGACTACTTATTTTTGGAAAGGCAGCATCTGTATTTATGCTGGTAGTGTTACTGCACCAAGCTGATTCTGGTCACCCTTTCCCCATTCTGGACTGCAGTCATTTTGTTAAAAGGCTGAAAGCTGAGTAAGAAAAGGTAACAGGAATGCACCACTGTTCCTAAAAAGGCAAGACAGTGCAGGACTGAGGATTTTTAGTTATGGTGCTTGGCACTCTGTTGCATTTGTCCCACATTTACTTTGATGGCACTGATTTCCCTGTGGGAGGAGGACCGTAGTGTTAAGATGATGGTGTAAGTGACAGTGTGTAGCTGTACCACTGTAATCAGAATGGCACTGCACCGGGTTCCCTGAACAGTAATTAGTAAGTGATGCTAATGAGGGTACTGTTTATCTTGGGTGGCATTTCCTGTATCTGTGCTCATCTGTCCTTAGCCCTCCTCCAAATGCATACCACAGTGGTGTGGGCAGCATCTCCCTCTATCATTTCCGCATTAGTGAGCATCATTTTTTCCCTGCACTCCTTTAAATATGCATGGCCATGCATATTTTAACACTTTATATTATTAATGCAAGTATTAATGTGTTTGGGTAAGAAACTTAGAATGCAAAGTTAAATTCAGCTTTCTTCTTATACTCAATAATTTGTATTTACATATTTTAGAAAGAAAAGTTGACCCAGAAGCATCTTCTGATCTTGATGCAAGAGTAGAGCAACTTCAAAAGAAAAATGCCCCTAAAAGGAAACCCACACTTATCAATTTTTAATATCAGGTTGAACTACTTTTAGGATGTAGAGAATACAGCCTGTAAGGGTAGGGTTTGGAGGCTGAGATTAGCTGTTTTTTTGGCTGGCTGATGTCAAGGGGGTTGCTGCATTGCTGTTCCCTGTGCCTACCTTGCTGCCCGGGCTTTCTGCTATGCCTGTTGTGTTGGCATCCTCAGTGGAACCATTTGGCCTGCTAAACTGGCAAAAGACAAACCCAGAAGAAACAGGGTCCAGGCAGGATTGTGTATCTAGGAGCAACAACTGGCAGAGTGATGCAGGAACATGGGGGAGCCAGTACCAACTTGCTGCATGTGAACTCTTCCTCGGAGCCTGATGCCTGTGTGGTTTTTCTTCTTTCTCCCCAAGTGATTTTCCCTTATTTTCTTGGAATAGGTTCTTCTGTGTTGTTGCAAAGTACTTGGCTTCCTGCTGGAAATAGATCAAAATGCTGAAATAATACCCACTATTGAGTATAAGCTGTAAAGGAGGTAAACAGAATGTGATTGTGGCCTTCAGTGCTGCCTGTTCACATTGATAAAAATAACATCCTGGACTGAAATCAATACAAATACCTGTCTCAATAATTCAGGATTCAAAACCCAGGTAGGTGTCTCTCCAGTTCTGTCAGTGGGTATTTTTACCTAGCAAGATGAGGATTTGGAAGCTGTTGTTAAGTACCTGTTTGTGCTTCAGCGCCATTAAGAGCGGCAACAGATAGCAGCACATGCAGCTATGAAAAGCCTTTGTAGTCTTTTCTTCCACTTGGCAGCTGTTGTTACTGGTGTTGTCTACACTCATTTGTAAACATACACATACTGCAGTGTTTGCTGCAAACTCTGTTGCACCAAGTTCAAGAAGCACATCTACTGTGGTTTACATGGTATAGGCAGAAGCATATTTGCAGGCAGCACGGTAAGGCAGCACTTTCCTGTGTATGGCAGCTGAAAGCTGATGCTTTTTGGGTGGCAGGTAAAATATATGGGTTGAAATGAAAAAAATCTTTTTTTCTCCCCCTCCAAGTCATAGAATCATAGAATCAACCAGGTTGGAAGAGACCTCCAAGATCATCCAGTCCAACCTATCACCCAGCCCTAACCAATCAACTAGACCATGGCACTAAGTGCCTCATCCAGTCTTTTCTTGAAGACCCCCAGGGATGGTGCCTCCACTACCTCCCTGGGCAGCCCATTCCAATGGGAAATCACTCTCTCTGTGAAGAACTTCTTCCTAATATCCAGTATTGTTTGGACCTCATTCTGCAGTGTTTTGGAACTGCCTAGCTTTCTGCTTGACTGGGGATGTTAATGCTACTTAAATTCTACTTGGCTATTTCTGATCAGGACAAAAACATAATCCTGACTTTTTGGGAGTAATTGTTACAGATTATAATAAATACTACTTATTTTGTACAAGGAACTACCTCACACTTGGCAGTGCACTTATTTAACCTGCTGTATTTTTCCATATAGAATAAAAAATGTGTTTCATATTTACAGTTTTTTATGCTTTTGGCCTTAAAAAAGGGAATGAATGTGAGTCAGTGGTGTAATTAAACATACCTTGCAGTGGAAGTAAAGAAAACAACAACTTAGATTTAGTGATCTTAGATCTAGTGGGTCATAATAGAGGGAAACTCTCTCAATTGCTGAAAGTATGTTTTTATGTAGTAATAAGATGAATATCTCCATGCTGTTTCCCCCTCACATGTTATAAGCCAAATTACAACTTGCCTGTGAAGTATTTCCTTATTCTACAGGGAAAAATATTTTCAGGAACATCTTGTAATGGTGTGATTTCCAGCAGCTAAACAATGAGGATGATGGATGTGAGTTTGAGATTCTTTTCTGGGTTTGGACACTAATGTGCTTTCTGGCCACAGTGTCCCTCATGACTGAAAACTCTCAAAATAACTCTGCAAGCCATGGACTCGATGCTAAACTCTTCATACCGCTGGTTGGTAAGGTTTTTGTGTGTGAAAAGATAGTGTGTACAGGATTATTTCTCCTCTGTGCTAGGACATGTTCAGCAGTGACTAAATAGCAAAGATGAATACAGTAAGGTTTTACTGATTGATTTTAGTGCAGATACAGTTTGGGTTTGTGCTGCGAAATAAATGTGTTCAGGAGGATGTCCTCCTACAAAAACTTCTATGGAATTTTTAATAGCCACAAGTGGTCACAGCTTTGTTTACACATCTTGTCTGAAAGCTGGAATATGTTCCTATAATTAAGTTTAGAGAAAAGGAGCACGTAGGGGGAAAGGGGAGAGAAAATAGCCTGAGAATATCCGTCGAGGCAAATGTCCTGAGACAATCAGATTTGTTCTCAGAGCTGAATGTGTATTATTTTAAAGACCAGAAGAAACATGTCTACCCATTCTGTGCACCATTGAGGATAGGTTTGTTTAAAGCCTTGCATTGTGTGAGTATCCTTACACTTGCAAGATGTTTCAGTTGCAGCAAAATTAAATTCCATCCAATTGTTCTTTGCTTGGAACGGAAATGCTTAGTACCAGCAGATGGGGGCTGACATGGAAGAAGAAAAATACTGGGCTGTGTGAAACCAAAAAGTCAGTTGAACAGTAAGTGAGGGAGCTGTGCTGCTTCTTGAGTGAAGATGCAGGATTAGCATTTTGTCTGTTGGTAGGTGTTTGCTTTCTGCTGGCTGTGCAGTGTTTCACTGTGCCCGCTTGAGGCTGAACTCTGAACTGAGTTGGAAGTGGTGGGGCAAGATCGTTTGATACCTTGACTGCTGATCAGAAGGGTAATAGGTTGTAAATAAAAAGGTAAACTCGGGGATCTGGGTTCATATCATACCATTTGAGAGCTGGAAATTATTTAATTTTTGCTACTGAAAAAGAGAATTACTGAGTCCTTTTGGGTTGGAAGGAACCTTTAAAGGTCGGCTAGTCCGATCCTTCGACAGTGAGCAGAGGTGTCTGTAGATGAGTCCTCTCTAACTTGACCTTGAATGTTTCTAGAGATGGCAATCTTACCAAGATGAAGGTATCAGAGGTGTGGACTTGCAAAGGACTAAATTTCTGTCTTCTGTTACAGGATTTGCTCCTTATTTTCACTAACTTGTGGTACTTCCTTTGTAAGCTGATCTGTTGCAATTCTTTCTCGGTGAGGAAGAGACCTTTCTTCAGTGCCTGTTTGCTCAAAAATACTTTTTATGTTTCATAAGTCAGACCTCTGGGCTAAGGCTTTTGTTTGTGTACTGAACTTTGGTTTTCAGTAGTGGAAAATCATTTAACAACAATTTAACAACGGGGTGGACAAGACAGGACAAGGCTACAGGCTACAGAGTTTGCCACAGAAATCAAACACAGTTTGTTTTTTGTCTGGGTTTTGTGTTTAGAAGAAAAGCCAAAGCAGAGTAGACACACCTGTATTAAAAGTGTGTATTCCAACACAGGAAATCCACTTCAGTACATTTAGACCAGTTACAGTGGGAAGGCTGGGATGGAATATATGAATTTTCTTTCATTATTCTTAGTTGTTTTTTGTCTGTTTGTTGTTTTTTTTCTGTTGGCAGTCAGAAGGGGAGTAGTACCAACATACATGGTGCTTTGTTTTCATCTTGCTGCTTGGCCAAGAGTAGAATTTGTTCTTTCAGCAATTCTGTTGCTATTCAGCGTTAGTGTGTATGTTAACATTTCATTCTCTGGTAGCTGAAAGGCTGAAGGTTTTTAAGGAGAAACCCTCTGTGTTTCACACAAATGACTTGCACTAGAACATCCTCTTCAGTTAAAGCTTAGAAGATAGCATGAAAGAATCATAGAATCAACCAGGTTGGAAGAGACCTCCAAGATCAGCCAGTCCAACCTAGCACCCAGCCCTATCCAGTCAACCAGACCATGGCACTAAATGTCTCATCCAGGCTTTTCTTGAACACCTCCAGGGACGGTGCCTCCACCACCAATCCAATGCCAATCACTCTCTCTGTGAAGAACTTCCTCCTAACATCCAGCCTGTACTTTCCCTGGCTCAACTTGAGACTGTGTCCCCTTCTTCTATTGCTGGTTGCCTGGGAGAAAGTGTACTGCAGCTGTAGTTTGTTCCCTGCACTGAAATGCTTTTGGTCTTTTTTAATATTTAAGTGTTCATGCTAACTCCTCCCATCCTGTCTGCTTTGTGTTTAGATTGGTGAAAGACAAAAATCTTGGAAGTGACTCAGAGAGGACAGCTAGAAAATTTGTCTTACAGAACAAATATGTAGTATGTGCTCCATGAGGATTATGTGAACACAAGGTTGGAGAAACCACACATGTTCTAGCTGCTGAAACTAAAAAGCTGGCTTATGGAAGAGGTCTTGCCAGGGCAAATCATCACTTGTCATTTCTCTGCACTGTTTGCTTAGGACTGTGAAGATGTTTTAATGCCCTGTTATTTATCAGCCAGTTTTGGTCCCCTCTTAGCTTGCTCTGAGCCAAACCTCAGCCTTGACTGTACCCAGAAGTACTGTAACCCCTTCTCAGCTGTGCCTGGTTCTTCTTATCAACAGATACTGGAATTTTTGGCTCTGATACTAATACCACTATTTAAGGATGTTGCATTAATGTGCAGTTTTCCCTTAAGTTGTGTCTTCTAAGTGCTCTCCAAGTGCAGAGCAGACTTTTCCGGCAGACTTGTCTTGTCTTGCATCTGCTATTTCCTAATGCAGGAGGTAGTCTGACTCCATTTAGTTTATTTCCTTTCTGTCTAACAGCCTCATTAATTATATTGTGAGGATTGTCTCTCTGCTGTGGCTGTGATCAGAGGAAAGAAGTCAGTCTTTGAGTGCTGTAGGAAGAGGTTTGAGGTGTTTGATTTCTTTTCTTTGCTGGATTGCTTGAACAGAGAAAACTGTCACAGTTTGCATTGATTCCAAATAGCAATTTCACTTGCTCTAGGCATTCCAAACCTGTCCCAAGGAGCTTTTACTGCATGGTGATGTAAGGAAGAAGAAAGTACTCTACTGTTGATTGATACCATCAGACTCTCATGGAGGAGTTTGTGTTAGCATGCAATCCAGAGATTTCACAACTCAGCTTGAAAAAACCCCAAACAACAAACGACTACCATCTATGAATGTTATAGATTTAATGCTTAAAGGGTATTTTCTGTTTGGGTTCTGATCTAGTATTTCCAGTTGCCAACAAAGGCAGGAGGTACCAAAATGCTTGCTGTGGCAAAAGGATAAAAAATGGAGAACCCCTACAAATACTGGCACTGCAGAATTTTAACATCTTTTCATTTACCAGTGTAATACTGCACAAGTCCCTTAAGGATCCTTGAACATCCTAGTGAAGAAAGTGATTGATTATACAAAGTTTGCCAGCACTGAGTAACAGTCTTCTCTTGTTTTATTGTCAGTCCTCAGTTAACTAATCAGAACATTTGTGGGGGTGTATGTGTGTACATAGTGTTTGTATAACCATCAAGTCTCCTGAGTTTTGGTGGCTTAAGATCTTAGAGTGCAGATGTGAGACAAAGATCTGATGCAGGCAGATGTATTTATTAGATTTGATGGTATTTGCGTGCCAGGAATTTTTAGGAGTGGGTGGGTTTCTGAGGAGATGAAGGGAAAAAGCAGGTTAAATGTATTGAAGCCTGGTATTTGTTCAAGAGGAGACTGTAATTTCCTAAACTGGAAGTAATTGAATCATGTTTGTATCTGGAGTAGTTAAATGAGATCATTTGCTGTAATTACTTCATGTCTAACAAGGTCTGTTGGATTTTATGTTATGATTACAATCTATAAAGAAAGGAGCTTAACCATGGGATGTTGAAAATAATCTATTTCATTATTAAGATTTGAACAGGGTGCTTCAAATGGGTCTTTAAAAACCTCCTCTCAAGCTGGAACCTTGCTTGTGGTCCTGTTGCTGCATGTTACGTGTGTATGGAACATAAAGCAGCAGCTTTGGCCATCTCAAGTGCCTGCGTTGGTGTCGTGTTTTGCTGTTGGGACAGAACCATTTCAATTTCTTGATAATGGTTTTTATTGTTCATTTTGCTAAGCTAGAAGGAAAAGTTGTTCTGCAGTTAAGGAACTACGTCCAAGAAAGTGGGTAGCATTAAAACTGTTATTACAGGAACATTGCAGAGGAGGTGAATATTTGTGGTTGATGTCTGGTGTTGTAGAAGTGAGTGAGAGTAATCTGTGTCCAAAGAGGTTTCTTGCTAGAGAAAACATTTTGTGTGGTCAGCTTCTCCCAGTTGCTGGCTGTCAGGCAGAGGCTAAAGGGTGGGGGGCTGCTGCTAGGGGGAGTGACAGCTATAGCTGTCTACAGGAGCACATTTCCATCTTCAGTAGCAACAGAATATTAGCTAAGGAGAGACCTAAAACTGTCTTAATACTCCTGACTCACTTAAATGATGTTACACAAACCCCTAAGTTTGTGATACAGTGTTTAAGGACTGATTTTGACTGTGCATTTATTTGTGTATCTTACCGAGGGGAGGGATTTGCTGTTAAGGGTGATGGTAGTGTTGTACTCCCCTGCATCTCTGCTCTACAAACCAGGTGAAGGGGTGGTGTTAAAATTGTGGGGGTTTCTGAAATCAACACTGGGATACACGTCTTGTTAGTGACTTGTGTATAGCTTTGACTTCTCTTTGGCTTTCTTCCCTGAAGGAGAGTCATGTCTTCTGAATCATAATTCATTTACATGAAGGATTTTGATCTGTAACTGAAAGAATTTGAATGGTATCAGATTTCAATTCAGCAATTAAACTGCAGAGCCAAATCTTGCCATGTGTTATTTGCTAACAAGTTCCCTTTGGATGTGTAGCTTTCTTTTGAAAGATAATTTGTGTCCATAGCCATTTATTTGCTTACCTTAAGATTTTATCAAATAGAATTCCAGTAGATAAGGTTTGGGGTTCAGTTTTATTTCACCTGGAAATGTTCCCAGCCCTGATGTTTCCTGTAAACTTTTCAGAATCAGGTTTATTCAGTTCTCTGCAGTGAGATGCTTTTACAAATGCTCTAAGACTACTTTGCTCTATTCTAGTGCCTGATGACCTCTCCATAGAAGAAAGAGAAGAGCTTCTAAATATTCGTCGCAGAAAAAAAGAACTGATTGATGATATTGAGGTAATTGATTTGTTTGTAAAGATCCTTAGGCTGCATGTCTAAACTACAGCATATCTAGGTGTGAATTCCACATCATTGCTTTAAAAGGATATAAATGACTTTAGATTTGGCTGATATTGAGTAGGATTTATGCATCACCTGTGTGCTTTTAGAAAGAGTAACTTCTGTATTTCTGAAATGCAGCTTGTTCATGTGTGTACATTTGATTTGTGTAATCAGGAACTCATTAAAAAACAGATTCATGTATAGGATAGGAGTGAGTAAGAAATCTGGGTGAAAAAATCTACTGCAGTTAGTGCTGATGCTATGGCATGAGCACAAAGTGGGAGTTCAGAGCCAGGTGTTTAACAGTCATTCAGTTGTGGTAAAGTCTCCAAGTATCTCAAGAAGGCAGTATGATACAGGTGACTAGCAAATACTAGAAAATAAAACTTCATTGCTAATATGACTGTATGACAGATGATGTCAGAATTGTTCTAATGCAGGTTAACATACTGTCCTTCCTTCTTTTGGCAGAGATTAAAATTTGAAATTGCTGAAGTTATGACAGAAATTGATAATCTGACGAGTGTAGAAGAAAGGTAAATATTGCTAACATATGGACGTGGCTCAGGAAGAGCTTGGAACAGCTCTTCCAGGACTAGCAGACAAAAATAGCATGATGATGCTAAATAAACAGTGGATCACCTTTTTTCAGTCTGTTATAAAGTCACTAAAGCCTGACTTTATCCTGTTCAGATGTGTCATTCATTTGGATAGAGAATATGGTGGACAGCAGTAGTATTTTAGCCTGTCCAGTTGAAAGAATTCCCTGAAGCTGCAATCACTTGGAAGAACTGAAAAGAGTAATATAATTTCCCTGCCTTTCTAAAAAGTGAATGGCTTGTTTTTATAACAGAAAACACAAAGTAGCCACAATATAAATCATTGTGCTCCTCCAGAAGTTGTTGTTTTTGTAAAAGAGCAGCTGATAACTGCTTGTTGGTTTGTGTTTTTCTGCACACATAGCAAAACTACACAAAGAAATAAGCAAATAGCCATGGGAAGGAAGAAATTCAACATGGACCCTAAGAAGGTAAATTTTTTTTTGTTGCTGTTGTTCCTTTTGTCAAGAATTGAGTTCCTGCTTGTAATAGGTTCCATAGATCAACAAATACACTCTGCTAATAGAAGTCCACAGGCCTGACTTGTGTCTCCTGTACCACTCTGAGCAGAGGGTTGAGCAGTCATTTGCTAGTTAGGTGTGCTTTTTTCACTTAAGCAAACCTTTCTTGATACCAGCTTATTTATCAACAATCAAATGTGCCAGCTACTGATTGAGCTGGCTTACAGAAAGATGATTTGTCTTTGCTAGAGGTGTTCTATATTGGTGTGTCAAAGATAATGCTGAAAATATTTTTAGCTTTGCTTATACTTCTTTAAAGTGCCTCCCTATTTTTGGTTCTTCTAAAATCCTTCAGCGTGTTCTAATTTGCTCTCAAGAGGACTTCCCTATTTGCATATCTAAGTTCTGTTTGCTCTAAAGGCAGTTATGAACCTTCGTGGGTTTGTTTACATCTCTGTGTGTACTTACATGACTTGTACAAACACCTGCAGGTAGAATCCTGGGCACCTCTGCCCAGGTCTCTGTTGTGCATTTAGCCAAGAGTAAAGCAGTTAATTTTTGGACAGTGCCTCTACTTTCTGTAAATAATTGGTAGTTTTCTGGAAAATTCAGGGACCTGCACATGCTCTCACAGGCCTCCCCAGTTGTACTTAAAGGGCTGCTTTGACATACTTCACCTTTGGCCTTTATGTTGCATTTCCTGGCTTCCTGGCTTTGGTTTGCTGCCTTCTGTTGGTTGTAATTGAGACTCCATTTTGAATTGGTAAAGAGTCTCCTTTAAGCTCTTTCTGGAAATTGTTTGGCTTCTTTTTGGTTCTTGATGAGTTTCTTTCCAGATGTATTGAATGCAGTGGTGTTTTGGTGGTGTTTCTTTAATGTCCTGTGGTAGCTGCTATTCTTCAGGCTGTTTTCAGTTTGCCAGAAATACTCAAACTCCTTGGGACATAGAATCCTTCCTAAGCTGTTGACCATGTCTTCAGGGTTTATTTTCCATTTTGGTGACTATCTAACGAGTTCTGTGGAGAGCAGAATACTCCCCAAATATCCTGAGAGTTTGCTGTTGTCCTCCAGCTCTTTCATGTCCTGGAAGTTTCTGGCACAGTCCCAGAATGATGTCAGATGCTTTCATTCCAGAGTTAACTATTTTTTGTTACTGTTCTTGTTGGTTGAAACTACTTCTATAAATAGATGCTGTGGACACATTGCTACTGTAACATAATTTAAATGTTGTAAACAGACTCAGAGTAGTAATTTCTTAATAGTGCCTGTGAATCAGTGTTAGCCTGCAGTAGCTGACTGCTCTAAAAGCAAGACCATCTTGTTTGCAGCTGCTGCTTTAAATTACAGGCAGCTAAAATATAGCTCCTTCTACTGTTGAGAGAATTAACTTGGGGCCATTGTGAAAGAGATGTTTTTTCCAGTGCTAAATGGGAGGGAAGGTGGTCTCTGGAGTTATTAATATGCAAGAATAGGGGTGATAAGACATGCACCAAACCCCCCAAGTTTTCATCTGTAAAACAAGGTAGCAGAATTGTAATATTTTCATGTCAGGAGCACAGTGGAGTAACTTTCTCATCTTTAGTTTGAAGATCTTTACGTTTTCTAGTGTGTAAACTACATGCAGAGCAATTCTCCAACCCCAGTCTAGAAAATCCTCATTCAAAATAGCTGTGTTTTCTCACATACCACGCTGTTTGGATTTGGTTAGCTGGTGTGGGAAGGGCTATAATGGTAAAGTGTGTAAAACACTTATAGAATCCCTGTGTGAAGCTGTGTTTCAGAGCCTCAGTGTAGAAATCAGTACTGCCTATGCTGGGGCCAGAAGCTGAATTCTCTGCGATAGGCTGGGTTTCAATAACTGCAGAAATTTGTCATTAAGGTACTGTGAAAGCTGTGACATGCAAAGCAGATTTCATTGCACTGATGGAAGAAAAAAATTGAAGTATTTGTAGTGAATGTGGAGTATTTCTGGAGCCATGAAGTTAGTGTGTGGATGTTAAACTGGTGCAGCTGTCTTCCATCTCCTAGCAGTCTACAGAAAGAAAATTTGCATCAAGACAAAAGATAACGTAGGAGTTGATGGGGATTTGGCTGACCTATTTTACTGCTCCTTCCAGACACTGGAGTTGTTGTCCCAGACAAATTCCTTTTCCTGTCTATTTGACTTTGCGTTGTTTAACATCTTATGAATAGTAAAAGAGGGGGGAAAAAACCCAGAAAAATGAAAACTGGATTTATTTCTGTGGTACATTAAAGTATCTGCTTCTGTGCACAGAAATTTTGTTTTCCATGCTTACATTTGTGGATATTACCTTTTTATTCAGGTCAGGAAATAGGTGGTTTGGTTTTATTGTCAGGCAGGTAATAATTTAATCATAAAACTCCAGAATCAACCAAAGAAAAGGATAATTACTTTTTGGAATGTTAATCCTATGCTATGTCAATGAAATAATGGAAGATTTGCCATTGGAATGGGCTGCCCAGGGAGGTGGTGGAGTTGCCATCCCTGGAGATGCTCAAGCAAAGTCTAGATGGGGCACTTGGTGCCATGGTCTGGTTGATTGGCCAGGGCTGGGTGCTAGGTTGTGCTGGATGAGCTTGGAGGTCTCTTCCCACCTGGCTGATTCTATGATTCAGTGGTTTCCCAGCTGCAGTGCAATAAAGAAAGGTACTCCATTTGCAAAATTATTTGTGAACTTGTGAAATATTCTAGTAGGAAAGATTAGGAATAATTTGTTACTCCATGTTTGTAATGCAAGATATTAATGTCACAGCTGCCATTCCTACTTCTCACTAGTGTGCTGGTAACAGTTTTATCAAATCAGCAGGAGCAGCAGCATCTTTACTGGGGTGTGTGGTGGGGGAAAAAAAGAGCTCTGTTGTCTTTGTGACCTGCTGAGCACTGGATCAACAACATCCCTTCCATCCTTTACTTAAGTTTTATACAACTCTTAGTCTCCTTTCTTTGCCACTTTACAGAAAGTTCTCTGAGCATCCCTAGAGTGTGCCAGTTATAGGGCCAGTAATTTATGAAGCATAGGAGTCCAGGGGCTTGGTCAAGTACCTACTGAGGGACAGGGTAAGATTTTTCTATCTGGCTTTAATAGAAGCTCCATGGTAGAAGCTTCAGTGGTTCGTGAGCAGTCCTTTGTGAATAGTCTAGCTCAAGTCCTTTGTGACTAGTTTAGCTGCAGCACAACCAGAAGTCACTGATAATCCTGATGTCAACATACGCTCTTTTAAACTGGTTTCAGCATCACCTTCAGCTGCTACTTCTACTGCAAGTAGTGGCTTGATGTATTGGGTTGCAGTTTGTAGATTATAAGAGATGCTTTATTTTGTCTCATGATGGTGATTAATTTATGCCTGTGTACCTCTTCATTATATGATTTTACAGATTATGTCTTGTCAGACATTTATGCAGTATTCTGAACAGGCCAAGTCGCACATTAAAGAGCAACATGGAATCATTACTCAGTATTTGATATTCCTATTGTTGAGGGATTCAAACTGCCACCTAGTACTTCTAGCCTTAGAAATGTGTTCTCATTTTATCTTTAAACCAATACTAAATATTGCTTATCTAACTGAAAAACATTTGTTTACCATTTCATTAAAACCCCCTTGACTGTAGGCTAATGTCATATGTCTGTGTCAGGATATTAACACCAAACGGGTGAGCAATATTTACATGAATGCTTGTGGGAGGAAATCTAACCTTCCTTTTCACCTGCAATTGTTCTTCCTAGGGAATACAGTTTCTGATAGAAAATGACCTCCTGCAGAACACAGCAGAAGACATTGCACAGTTCCTTTATAAAGGAGAAGGATTAAATAAAACAGTAATTGGAGATTACCTCGGTGAAAGGTAAAATAAAACTACTGACATTTTGTTCTTGGGTTTACAAAGCATACTTGTGGGTTTGGGTGGTTACCTTACCCTTCAGAGGTTGCTTGAGGGGCATGTTCTAAGATCTGTAAATGCTACAGGACCTACTGCAGCATTGTATAGAGCTTTTTTTGTGTTAAGTTGTTTTACCCTTAAGTTTAACTGCTGTGCCAAATTTAATACCATAAGCTTTTGGAATGTGAGAGAGTTGTATTGCAACAGTTCCAGTAACCTTTGATACTGTGCCCAGTCAAGGAGTGATTTCTAATTACTGATAATCAGATAGCAAAGAAATTATTTATTAAAATGGATAGTTATGGGACAACAATTATAATCAGCTTTTGATGTTGTCATCTTGCCTGCCCCTGGGTTTCCCATTAAGAAGCAGAAGTCTGAAGGAGCAGCTGCACTGTATCTGTCTTAATCCTAGGACAACAAACATGCAACATGCATATTGATACATACTGCTGCAAAACACAATCAAAATGCAGGTTTCTTCCAGTGCCATGCAAGCCATGAATTGATTTTGCAAAAGGCAGAAGAGACAAGTGAAGAGTGGGTTGGAGTACACCTATCTACCTGCTTGCACGTGTTGCAGTTCAGGTGCTAGGTAGAGAGGTTTAAAAGCTGACTCATTTAGGATATACTCTTGTAGTGAGATGTTCTGGCAGATCCCTTTCAGGCACTCATAATCTGTTTACATCATCAACAGCTTAGTCCATGCTCTGCAATTTCCCCCTGCCTTTAATGTGTTTAATGAAGGTTTTTACTGTACTATGTCTGTGTTGAAAATCTTCACAGTGAAGTTTCTGCACAGTAGATGTAGAAATTTCAACAGTTGTTCTCACAAGACAAAGTTGTTTCTGTATTAAAAAACCCACTTATGTTCATGTCCATCGTTTGAAAGCTGAAACAAAGCAAGTATAAAGCAGTCCATTTTTGAGAGCTCTGTTGTACTGTGCTAAGTAGGTAGTCTTCTGGTCTCAAGCTGCTAGTTTGGCTTTTGTGACTATGTCAGAAGCAAGCTAGTAAGTGATTTGTGCTATGCAAATGACAGTGCATATTATAGATGAGCTTTTGCATCTACTATCTTGTGTCAAGGCATTTAGAGTCTGAGGACTTTCTCTTTTACTTTGCTGCTTTCTCTTGGAAGCCCATCATTCTAGCTAAATAGATCTGGGGACAAGACCAGGATAGTAAACAAAATGGAAATAGTTGCACAATTTTCTGCCATAAATAGTTATATTTAAAATTATTTATGTTTATGGTGTTAAGTACTTGATAAACTAGAAAAAAAAAGTGAATGGTGAAATGGAGCAAGGTAATACCTAAAAATGTACCTTAAACACAGGATAAATTATAGTCTACATAAGATTTAACATTTCTTTATATGTAGGTAAGTGGCTTCCTAGAACTTTCATTATATTTGGCTCATGTTTTTGGACTTGTACCCAGTAGAAGTGTAATTAATAATCCAGCCTACATTAAAATCTAGAAGAGCAAAAATTAGAGTGTAGGACTAATATTTGTTCTGAATTAATGCAGCTTTGCATTCGTATGAATGAAAGCAATTATTTGGCGTAGAGTAACAAAGTACCCCTGTTGAGTACTCTCTTTTATTACACTGTGACACCACTTTGTTTCACTGCACTGAGGAGCAGTTGTGCAGTACTAAATTTCCTGAGAACTGCTTTGTTGTGCTTGACAGAGCTGATGTGTTTTTTCTGTGAACAACGTGGGGACATCCTGATGAGTGGTTTGTTTTAAGGTGTTTGCCCATGAGTGTTACAGCTTAGTCTGACCATGCAGTTAGTCAGTAATGCAACAGGTAATTCCTGGTGGATGCACACCTTTCTATTTTTGGGTGGAGGCTGATATGCAACATTCTGTCTTGGTGATGTATTTCAAGCACACCCTGAGGATTATAAGCCTTGACACTTCTGGCATATGAACTCAGTGTAGACCAGATTCTGTCTGCATAAAAAATGGTTTGTGTTCACTAATGTTTAAATGTTAGTTTTGCATGTAAACACCTTTGTATCAAACAAAAGCATAATTTGGCTTGTGGATTATATGGCAGTATAAAAGGTGAGAGGGAGCCTGTTCAAAAACTACTCTGATTTAGTCAACTTTCATTGCACTGCTGTTTTGGAATGAAGTAAGAACATAGTACATAGTAAGCTGTTCTTAACAAAAACCTGTTCTTTTTATTAGCTAAAAGAAATCTTATTTAAATCACAGAATCAAAGAGTTGTCAGGGTTGGAAGGGACCTTTAAAGATCATTCAGTTTCAACCCCCCTGCCCATGGACAGGGACACCTCATTAGATTAAGTTCAGGTGTACTAGCTCTTGCTAACTTACCAGCAAAAATGGGCCAAATACTGGTATTAAATATTTAAATACCTCTCAAATGAATGTGTAAACTAGTTCTGATGACTTGATCTGATTAGTATAATGATTTGTTGCCTTGCTTAGTCTCACAAGCAAAGCCAACAGACCTTTGTAGTTCAGTTGCAATTGCCTGTCTCCATTTTTGTCTTTCACAGAGATGAATTTAACATTAAAGTTCTTCAGGCTTTTGTTGAACTCCATGAGTTCGCTGATCTTAATCTTGTACAAGCTTTAAGGTGAGCAAATTCTTTCTTTCTTTTCTGACCTGAGGTTCTTTGATCAATTTGCACTTTCTCATGAGTGACTGTGTTGATGTATTTGTTGGAAAGCTGATCTACAGCTCAGCAGGCTGATGCGCATTATTGTGCAAGTTAGCAGAGACAGCTCTGGTTTAACCCTTCCAATTGCTTGTGTTGTGTGCTGCCTTGCTAAGGTGAAGACCTAATTGTTTCAGAGAAATACAACTAGAACATGGCTGTAACTCTTTAGTATGCCTGCCATATGTGCCCACTATTTTATGTCTCAGCACAGAGATAGGTAAAAAGGCAAACAAACCCATAACTGAAGCAAAGCAGTGATCTTCTTCGGTGCCACTTTCCTTCTCCTTTCTTTCCGCCTCCACTTGTTCATCTGAGCAGGGAGGGATCCAACTGACAATAATCAGTGATAATGTTCATTTACAAAGAGGTAAACTTTGAATCAAGTAATTTTCTTCCTACTTTTCTCAGAATTTCCCACTTGTCATGTGAGAGAAAGTGTAATATCTTAGCGTGCTTTTTTCTGTTGCTGAGTGAACACTTTATGCCATTCTTTTTGGGATGCCAGCATAGTGACCTCGTGAAGTCCCTCCTAGTCTTGGTGGAAATTCATAATAAATGTAGCAATTGAAGCTGATTCAGACAGTTCTGGCAGTTTTATTGCCACAAGTGACTCCCTCCTGACACCAGATAAATTAAAATGTCTGTGTGATCTTTGTCCCTGGTGCGGTGCCTTGTGATGTGAAGTCAGAACAGCTTTGCTGTGGTTGAGTGATATGGGAGTGATAACTTGAGCTGCCTGAGGCTTGAGCTAAGGAAACCTTTTCTCTGGCTGCTGAAACTTGTCAGGAAGGCTTCATATTCCTATCTCTTTTACCCAATTTAACGTTAGGTTTGACATTATTCTTCCTTAGCAGCTGCTACTATTAAATGTTTGTATTTTGGTAGCTTACAAAATTGGTGATCTGGGTTGGAACCTTGCACAAGGTGAGTATAAGGTAGTATGTAGAGCTGGCAAACTAAAGATGGCCTGTGACACCTTAATATGAAAACCGACAGACAGGAATATTGGCACCCAGTGTACAGGGAATACTGGGAACTTGTTTTGCATGGCAGAGCATGTAACTTTGCTGGTTTAGGTCCTGTTTTAATTGAGATAATTCTTTTGCTAAGAAAGGAAAAGATAAGCAATTAAATTCATTGGAGCTTTTAAGCACCACAGTGTGCCACAAGTAAATTTGTGAAGACTTTTGTCCTGTATGCATTCCAGTGCACCTCTATGTAGAAACAGTGAGTTGTGAAAGTAAGAACTATAGTCCAGTTCATGCTGCTAAAAAGGAGCTGCCAAACAGATCTCTTGCATGCATTACAAAGTTACTGAGATGGCACCATGAGCCTTTCCTTTGGAGATTCTGCTATGGTTCTCATAGGGTGAACTTAAACTGGGCAGGCAGCACTTCTCTAAGCACTGGCAGTTGTCTTCTTGCTGTTGCTAGTTGTAAAATGTTTTGATGAGTTCAGGTAAAGATGTTATGTGTGTTGTATTTTTGCTTCTCTCCCCTACCAGACATAATTATCTTACTGTGTCTTTTTATGTTGTAAGAGAAGTCTAGCTGAGTGTTTATTGTTTTTAGTAGCCAGGAAACAGAGGGAGGATTGAACTGATTGTTATCCCACAGCATTCTCGTGGCAAAAAAGGGATGCATACAGAAAATTGTTTACTAGTCTGGAAAAAAGAGCATCTCAGAATATGACCTGCAGTATTCTCTTGCCTGATAGCATGCAGTGTTGCTGGCTGAATTACTGGGCTAGCCATCTGTGCATGTTGCTTTGTCAGAGCTCCTGACTTGTGTGTTGAGAGACTGAGAACATATTTCCAGGCCATTTTATATAGATGTTGCTGACTTTGTTTCTGATTGTTAGTAATACATGCCTGCTATGTGAATGTTGGAATGAGTCTCACAACTGTTCTTCCCTTCTGTAGGCAGTTTCTGTGGAGCTTCAGACTCCCAGGAGAGGCTCAAAAAATTGATCGTATGATGGAAGCTTTTGCTTCGCGCTATTGCCTTTGTAACCCAGGAGTCTTCCAGTCTACAGGTTAGTCACAGGAAGCAACGGGAGCTCTTACTTATACATACTTATTTTTGGATCATTTGTGTTCTTCTGCAAGAGACAATTGCCAGTTTGGAAGTTCAGGGGTCTGCTGGAGAAGGTCCAGTGGAACGCTACAAGGATGACTAGGGAACTGGAACTCTGCCTGATGAGGAGAGGCTGAGAGACCTGGGGCTGTTATTTTGGAGAGGAGAAGACTGAGAGGGGATTGAATCAATGTTTATCAATATCTGAGGGCTGGGGGTCAGGAGTGGGGGGACAGGCTCTGCTCACTTGCTCCCTGGGATAGGACAAGGAGCAGTGGATGTAAACTGCAGCACAGGAGGTTCCAGCTCAACACAAGGGGGTACTTCTTTGCTGTAATGGTCCCAGAGCACTGGCACAGGCTCCCCAGAGAGGCTGTGGAATCTCCTTCTCTGGAGACTTACAGTGGCTGTCTGGATATGTTCCTGTGTGCCCCGAGCTAGATTGTGTGGTCCTGCTCTGGTAGGGGGCTTGGACTAGATGATGTCTTCGGGTTCCTTCCACCCCTTGACATCCTGTGAGCCTGTAATAGGTGAAAGGAGAAACCTGCATACTGATTCTACAGGTTTGTGGCACAGCACAAGTGCTTTTTCAAATCTCATTTCAGACACATGCTACGTGCTTTCCTTTGCCATCATTATGTTAAACACCAGCCTGCACAACCACAACGTAAGAGATAAACCAACAGTAGAGAGATTCATTTCCATGAATCGTGGAATTAATGAAGGTGGAGACCTTCCAGAAGAGTTACTACGGGTAAGTTAGATTGGGTGAGCCAAGACATTGCTTTCTGGTTTTAGTAAGAAACTTAGAAGTGTGTGCAACATTTCTCAGGCAAATTTGTTGAGGTAAAGTAAGAAAAAGATTTTCTAGCATGCATAGTAACTGTGTTGCTGAAAGAGGAATTTTTTGACATTCACAGCTTTTTTGAGCTAGTTCTGCCTTTGGTCAGCCCTTTGTTGAGGAGAAGAGATTCCAGGGAAAGCACTTTCTGTATCTCTCAGTCAGAGAAAGAAAGGGAAAATAAAAAGTGAAACTCATTGCTTTGTTTTACTGCCTCTCATTTCTTCCCATCTGTCTTGTGGAGCTCCCTCTTGCCCCTTGAGATACAGTAAAAATGCTTATGCATTTGAGACACTCTAAACTGTTCTCTGCAAACCCAGGTTCATTGGCAGACCTTGTGCTAAGTGTGACCTGGAGCTGAAACCTTTGAAATACTGAAGTTTATTACAGCCTTTGCTAGGGCTGTTTATAAAATCTGTAACAGAAATGCTTGTTTAGAGATGAAGTGGTTTAAAAATCAAGCTCAAAGCAGGAAAGAAAAGATTGAGGAGGGATAGGTCGGTATATTATAGACAATATTGCCTCTGCTTTCTGTACAGTCTGGGAAGCAGTAAGATGTGTTGGTTGTGTTTTCTATAAGCTTGTTATTAATAAGGTCTTTTTATCCTTCTAGAATTTATATGAAAGTATTAAGAATGAGCCATTTAAAATTCCAGAGGATGATGGGAACGATCTCACGCATACATTTTTCAACCCAGATAGAGAAGGTTGGCTGCTGAAATTAGGTTAGTTCTAAAGGCAGCTCTGCTGGCCTGTGTTTGTTCACTGTTAGCATGTTGGCGCCTTCTGTGTCTCTGCTTTGTTGTGAAGGTAACAGAATTGATTTTGTAATTTATGCTGAAAAATGTTTGAGCCAAAGCAAGTAACTCCTTCAGATCTGAAGGTGGTTACTTCTGGGTTTTTTTTTCCTTTGCATATCCAAATTATCAGTCTTGTTTCAGACTTGGGAGTTTTATTTCTGACAATATGAGAAATAAAACCTCAGTGAAAAAAAGGCAACATTGTCTGTTATTTACCACCTGCTGCTGTGACTGATAAATAACAACTAAGTCTCCATGTGGTCATTTCAGAAAACTCTGAGATTTCAGCTCAGTTTTCTGCGTACAAAAAAACAACAACAAAAAAAGATCTTTCTCTTCAAAGAGTTATTTTTGTATGTCTTTATTTTTCCATATTATTTGTGAGTTTCTCTTGGTTTGGTTTTGGCTATGATTTTTTAATGAGTGGTTTAAATGTGCCTTCTTGTTTTCCTTATGGCCTATGACCTATCACCTTTCTGTTCTGTGACTGGCTGTCTCTGCTTATTCTGCATTAGGAGGTACGTATCTGATTGCTTTCCAGTCCCCTCTTCTTCAGTTGCTCATTCTTTTTGTTTTCTTCCTCCTTCCTCCTGTTTTGGTTTTCGTTTTGGTTTCTTTTTTTTCCTTTTTTTATTTTTAGAATCAAATTTATTGTAGCATTTTTCTTTTTCACTCAGTGTCACTAACAGTATCATCAGTGGTACTCTGACAAGCTGGCATGTCAGTGTCTAGCTCACATGCAAGTGTGTTCTGCAAAAGAAGAAAGTGTTTATGTGTAAAGCAGAAAAATAAAGATGACAATTCCAAGATACTTTTCTTGTTCATTGAACACCATGACAAGAGAGAGAAAACATGTTGCTAATGAGAGTAAACAACATGTCTTGTGATGGAGTTCCAGAGTGATTTTATTACTTGTGCATCAATTATATTAATTACTGGAAGATCAATTACATGTGAACTATGCATTTGTAGGAGCTGTTCTTTTTCCTGCTTAGGTGCCTTTGTAAATAATATATTTAGCTGACTTAACAGAATCTTAGATGAGCACCAAATTTAGGGTTGTGGAAACATCTGGTTACCTCCTGACACTGCAAGGTGATGTCCTTGTTTACAGATTCTTTTAGAGGATTCACTTTTTCACTTGAGTTTAGGGATATTTTTCTTCCTGTATGAGAACTTTAACGTTTGTTTTTCAGGGAAGTAAGCTTCCTCTATGTAAAAAAAACTACACACTCCATTAGAACCAGGTGGTAGCCACTTCACTGTGCAACTCCCTGTCAAAGTAGAAGGAACTTTGCCCTTGGAGAATGCTGAAGTGAGCAAGGGAATGTGCTGCAGGGTGCACATAGGGATGAGTGTGAACATAGAGCCTGGCTTGGTCTCACTCTACTGACTTTGCTGAAAAAGAATGACTGAAAGTCAGTGAGAGCTGCCAGGAATTTCTGCACAACCCTTCTCTGGCCCTGGCCTCAAGTCAGTGCAACCAGCTTTTTGTGGTGTGTGCTGCAGATGAGAGTGCTCAGCAGTCCCAGCAGCAGAGCTCTGTGGCAGTGGAAGGGTGTTCCACACAGCACTCCCACAGCCTGACCTTACTTGGGTGAGGAAATGAAACGTGTCCAGAGGCCTCCAGTGAATCAGCCTGGAGGTGCCTGGAGCTGGGCTTGGTGAGGGACTGCAGGGCTGTCAGCAGGCACATTGTGGCAGTTTAGATGCATTGACCAGAGATAAACCTGGACATCTCTTTTGGTTTTTTTTTTTGTCTTGATGTCTTTCCTCTCCCTTGAGTTGCCTATTTACTAGGAGGCTTGAGCAGTATTTTGAGAGTGCGGTCTCAGCCAACGTGGCTTGCACCTTTACAGTCCTATTTGTTAGGAAACAGTTCTTGTGAAATGGGTAGGGCTTCCTCCACTTCTGGAAGATACTAGTTTGAAAAGCTTCAGTGGTGTTGAAATGCTAAGAAAACTCTCATGCAGGAGAAGTCAAGTGCTCAGTTCTGATAATACTAAAAGGTGAAGTAGAAAAGTTTCTATAAAACTGTAAATCTGACTAAGATAGCTTGCAAACTCTGAGTGTGTCAGGTACTTCGTACAATCAGCTCTTCCCACTTAGCTGCTTCTGCCCCTCTTTTTAGTATCCCATCTCAGCCTATTGATTCTCTGAGCAGGAGATGGGTATCCTGATCCTTTCATACACTGTAAAATCCATCTGCCCTAAAGACCACCCTAGCTTTCTCTCTAGCCTGACGGTGAGTTTCAGAAAGCTGGGATGGTGCAGCGTGCTTCTGGAGAGCTGTTCAGAGGTGACTTTGTGTTAATTCTGAGTGTCAAACTTGGCAGCCAGACAGAAATTCTGGTTTTATCTGTCTAGTCTCAGCTGGTGCCTTTATGTAGACATCTTTATCTTTGGTAAACCTAAATTGTCATCCAGTTCTAGGTCATTTGAAGCCATAATGAAAAGCCATCATTACACCCTAATGAAAATGAATGCTACAAGTGAAAAACTGCAAGCTGCTGAGTGCTAATGAATCCTCACTTAGAGCAGCTTGAGACAGTACAGGCTTTTAGATTTTTCTGCTTCATAGCTGTTAGTGATGTTGGTACCATGCCATTTTCTGCCATCCACTTGAAGGTGTTTCAACATTGCTGCCCTACTGTCCATGTTAGTTGCTTTGCCCAGGGAGGCCTTTCTTTGCCTGAAACAGCTTCTCTTGGCAAATAGCTTGGTTTGTGTAATGCTATCTTGTAGTTAGGGGGAAACCAGGATGTTTGCTCTCCACTTTGGTGAAGTACTGATTCAAGGCAGACACATGATCATATTAGTTTTATCCTTGCCAGTCAGGCCCTTACTGAAAGCTTGGAGGTGGTCCAAAAGCTTTGTCCCTGGGCCTCTCCCACCAGTGCCACTCTGCACAGCACATCTGTCCTTGAGAGGATGATGTTCCTCTTTTCCTAAGCCAGAATGAGAATAGCAGTGGTTGATCAGGAAACTGATGGCTTCCTGCACCTGCATGTCTTTCATGGTAACCAAAGCTCTTCTAGGCTGTAGCAGTTAATGTTGTGATCGAGGGAAGCTTGTTCAGAGAAACTCCAGTTTCAGTCCGATCATCTGTGCAGTTCCTGAGCCTGCTCTGCTGGATGGTGTCTGAATGAACAGAGAAGAACCCACCACATTCTTGATGTCTGCATCTCTTTCCCCTCTAAATCTCCACAGAAATGTGCTGAAGATGTGGGTAGAATTTTCAAAGTGCAGTTGCATTCCTGCTGAAGGCCTTTTTTTTTAACTCAAACTGCTGTTTCCCCAGTCACTGCCTGTTGGTTTTCCCTTTAGCACAAGGTGGTTTGTTTTACCTTGTCTGCTTTGTGCTTTGCCCAGAGTTGACAGAAATAACCTTATGCTTGGTTATGTAGGTGAAGAGGGTTTCTGTTCATCTTTCCTTATGTTTTGCCTTGTTGTGGCCTTTCCTTGTAGTTCCCTTAGATTTCCACCTGCAAAGTATTGTGCTTCTTTCTTTTGTTGTTTGTGAAGTCTTTGCATTGTATTTAGCTAAATCTTACACGAGTCCATCACTTGCATCTCTCCATTGCTCCAAGTGTTTGTGGATTCATACTTGAATTTTCTTGATCCTCTTTTCTTAATTGAATTCTTTCCAGTTTAAATCTTTGCAAGTCTGGGAGCTGGAATGATCTAAAGTATGATACCAACTCCTTTGTTGTTCTTTTGTGAGCTTACAGCAGTTTTGGTGGAGGAAAAGAATGTTTTGTTATCATGAGTTCTTACCCATTAGTCTTGCATGCAGTGTTTAATGGCCACAAAGCCTTATCAACCAGCTTCTTGGGTCTTAGCCCACTGTAAAGCCATATCAAATGCATGTTAGACAGTGACCCTGCAAACGTGATGAGTACAGATAAGAAAACCTTTCAGAGCCTTATTAGAGTTTGTGCTGTTGTCAGCTGTGACTAAGTAATGGGGTGGGGAGACAGAGACTTAGAATAGTTGCTCATCTTGCCAAAATAATTCAGCCTTGCTGCCTTTTTTTCTGGAAGAGTAACATATCTTGGTGGAGCAGAAGCTTGGGATCTGTTTCTGTGGCTCACCTGAGAGGTATAACCTGGTGAGCTACTGCCAGGTTTAGGGAGAAGGGAGCAGTAATAGGAATATTATTAGAAAAACTTCATCTTCCTCCTGGCATCAGCATCAGTGTCCTGGAGCTGGGAAATGTTTCATGACAAAAGCTTCCTCAGAGCTGCAGCTTGATGCCAGGTCTCAGGTTTGAGAAATGTTGCTTTCTAAAGAGAGAGAGAGGATGCCAGGGAAAACTTCAGCAAACTCAGCTGCCTTTACTAATTGGCACTTTGTTGTCCATTTCTGCCCTAAATCATAAGCAGGCCTCCTTTTAACTATAGTTATGGCCTGATGGTTTCTAAATGTTTTGACAATCACAGTAGAAGGAAACACCTTTATTCAATGTAAGCTGCCTCTGACAGTAACCTCTTTGCCCATTTGTTTCATCCTCTCTCCCGCTGAACTGTTTCTCAAGTAGAACTCAGCAGGACATGACATTTGATGCTGGCTGATGTTGCCTGTTGGCCTGAAAAAGCTGGTGATGTTTTAGTGCTGTTAAATGATGATGACCCTAGAAAGCAGGATTGCTCTGACTTTAGAGCCACATTAACATGAGGTTTTACAAAGAGATGTCATGTTACAGGGGTAGCAAGGACTGCCCTGGGCAGTCATCCTGACTTGCCGAGGCTTATTCATTGATCTGGAAGTGAGTCACACTGAAGTTAGTCAGCTTTACATTCCTAGCCCAGACACTTCCTGCCACTTGAACCAGCTTTCAGCCAAGGTGATGGGAATTTTTCTAGTGATTATGTGCCAGTTTGAGTGTTTCTGCAATGCTTTATTTAAGGGTCTGCCACAGCGGTTACGCTAAAATGCCACCAGTTCTTCCCTCACTGTCTCCAGTTCACTCAACCATTCATTGTGTCATGGCTTCTGCATCTTGCACTATTTTGCCTTCTCTTATTTCACCACACCTGCTTGCAAAGTAAATTTTTCTTGAGATCTGTGTGCACGTGGTGGAGACACAGAGTTTGCTGAGTGCCTTGAACGTCACAGTGTGTTAGCGCTGGGCTACTGTGCAGGTCGTCAAACCAAGCAAAAGGAAGAGACAACATACTTGGTCTGCGGTGCAAACACAGAGTAGGCAGGTACCAAATTTCATGGTATTCCTGGAATTATTGATGACTGTGATCTGGAGTTGTGTATTAGACAGCCTCCCAGCTCTCTCAGGCAGAAGGAAAAGGCTGAAAAATGTATGCTCCTGTCTTAGGTTTAGTTGTGTTACTTGGATGCAGTTGGGCATCTCGTGTGTCGTCAGTGCCGCTCTCCATGCGTGGGTGTCCAAGAGGAGGATCGACTGTTTGGAAATGTTGGGTTAATGAGATTAAATCACTGCTGAATGGATGATGCACAGGTGGTGACAGAATCCTGAAATCAGATAACTCTGGTGGAACTAAGCCTGTGTATGAATACCAAGTGAATGCTTTATCTGCAGTTTCCCTTTGCTGGAAATTTGGGGGTTTTTAGTCATCTGACTGAGATTGGTAGATGGGTTCTGGAGTAGCCGAGAGCAGAAGAGCAGCTGAAAGGGCTGAGACAATAATGTATGTTCCTAAGAGGAACTGTTCCCTACAGTGTGACATGAGCAGGTGTAGGAAAGCTCTGTGGTTGCTGTTGTCTAAACTGTTAATGCAGGGAGAATTGGCATTTTGGGAGCAGTAGCTATTTCTTCTGTCAGGTGTACTCCACGATGTATTAACCCATGAAGGGAACGTGCTGAAAAACACTGAATGGGAGAGAGCAACCTGGTACATTTTAGCATATGATTTCCTCCTTACTGCTGACATGTCCTGTTTGTTCTGCTGCTTACAAGCATCTTAGGCACTTGCTGTTAAACCTGAAAGCAGAGAGCAGGGGTTCTTGATCCCATGTATGCTCACAAGGGAAGGTGATAAAATGCTCTTGGGCTTATTGACGAGACCAAGGCCAAGTACAGGGTTCTGCACTTTGGCCACAACAACCCCAAGCAGCGCTACAGGCTGGGGACAGAGTGGCTGAGAGCAGCCAGGAGGAAAGGGATGTGGGGGTACTGGTAGATAGCAGCCTGAAGGTGAGCCAGCAGTGTGCCCAGGTGCCCAAGAGAGCCAATGGCATCCTGGCCTGGATCAGGAGCAGTGTGGCCAGCAGGACAAGGGAGGTTATTCTGCCCCTGTACTCAGCACTGCTCAGGCCACAGCTTGAGTGCTGTGTCTAGTTCTGGGCCCCTCAATTCAAGAGAGATGTTGAGGTGCTGGAACATGTCCAGAGAAGGGTGACAAAGCTGGTGAGGGGCCTGGAACACAAACCCTGTGAGGAGAGGCTGAGGGAACTGGGGGTGTTTATTCTGCAGAAAAGGAGGCTCAGGGGTGACCTCATTGCTGTCTACAGCTACCTGTAGGAACATTGTAGCCAGGTGGGGTTGGGCTCTTCTGCCAGGCAACCAGCAACAGAAGGAGGGGACACAGTCTCAAGTTGTGCCGGGGTAGGTCTAGGCTGGATGTTATGAGGAAGTTGTTGCCAGAGAGAGTGATTGGCATTGGAATGGGCTGCCCAGGGAGGTGGTGGAGTTGCCGTCCTTGGAGGTGTTCAAGAAAAGCCTGACTGAGGCACTTAGTGCCATGGTCTGGTTGACTGGATAGGGCTGGGGGATAGGTTGGGATGGATGAGCTTGGAGGTCTCTTCCAACTTGGTTGATTCTATGATTCTGTGACCCTTCCCTCATACAGTGCAGTCTGTGGGGAAGGTTGGCCCAGGCCCTGGAACCCATTTACAAGTTTCGCCTTAGCAACACTGCATTTCTGAGGGCTCTGTTGTATTGCTATTTTTGATGCAATCAATAGCTGTGATGGACTGGACAGAGGGAGCAGGTCTGGCTGCTAAAACACTGTGTTCATGCACTGTAAGAGAGGAGACATTTGCAGCTTCAGGGCACACAGGTTTTGTGGCTGGACACCATAGTTAGTGCTGTCTCAGGAGTCTGACCTTAGTGCAGAGTTACAGTAACGCATTCCTTTACCCTCAGCTCACCTGTGCCTGATCCATTTGCAATTAAGCACTTAAGCCAAGTTTTGAAAACCAAGCAAAACTGAGGTTACTTTCTCCCTGTTGTTGAAGCCTTGACAGCAGCACACATTTAATTCAGCCATGCCTTTTGATTGTAGGGGGACGAGTGAAAACGTGGAAGCGGCGGTGGTTTATCCTGACCGATAACTGCCTGTATTACTTCGAATACACAACAGTGAGTATATGTTGCATATATGTTGCAGTGACCTCTGTTTGTAGTCAGGATATTTCAGTGGCTAATAATCTGGCATTTTCCTGGTTTTCTTTTTTTTTCAGGACAAAGAACCTAGAGGAATTATTCCATTAGAAAATCTTAGCATAAGAGAAGTTGAAGATCCCAGGAAACCAGTAAGATATTTTCAGAATACCTTTTTTTAAACTGAAGATAAATAAACCATCTGGAACTTAGATGAAGATGTTTGTCAGCTTGGGTTGGTTTCTTTGTTTGGTTTAATTTCTTTTTGTTTCTCCCCTCCAGAACTGCTTTGAACTCTATAACCCCAGTCATAAAGGTCAAGTGATTAAAGCATGTAAAACTGAAGCCGATGGTAGAGTGGTGGAAGGCAACCATGTAGTGTATAGAATATCTGCTCCCACCCCGGAGGAGAAGGAAGAGTGGATTAAATCCATCAAGTGAGTTTAAAGTCTTAAATGTCTTTCAGAAATGCAGTGTAAGCTTTTCTTGGAGTAAGATCCTTGGAAAGCTTGTATTCTGACGTGCTTGAAGAATTCTGATGTGGCAAATTCCTCCAAGATTAGTGACAAGCTATGTGATGTTGGAACGTCAAAACCAAGTCTCCTCTTACTGTCTGGTGCTGAGGAAGTAGTGCTTCTAACTCAGATGAGGAAAATGTGGAATCCTTTTTTAGTATTTTTTTTTCCACAGCAAATTAAAAGCTGTGTCTGAGTCATCTTTAACCCTTGTTTCATTAGGTTCTTACTTGACCAAATTAACTTCAGTGACATATATTTTAAGCATATTTAACAGTGCAGCTTTAAGCTTTCACAATTTGAATTCGTCTTGGGAGTTTTGTAAAGCAGACCCACACTTAAAGCATGATCAAGGTGAAGATATTCCAGTGGAGGGCTATGAGGATGCTCAGAGGGCTGGAGCACCTCTGCTGTGAGGACAGGCTACAAGAGTTGGGGCTCTTCATCCCGGAGAAGAGAAGGCTTCAAGGAGACCTTGGAGTGGCCTTCCAGTGTCTGAAGGGGGCCTACAGGAAGGCTGGGGAGGGGCTGAGGAGGTCTGGTAATGACAGGACAAGGGGTAATGGGTTTAAATTGACAGAGGGGAGATTCAAACTAGATGTTGAGAAAGGGCCCTTTGCAGTGAGGGTGGTGAGACACTGGCACAGGTTGCCCAGGGAGGTTGTGGAGCACAGAACCACCCAAGGTCACATTGGGTGATTCTGTGCTCCACAACCTCCCTGGAGGTGTTTAAGGCCAGGTTGGATGAGGCCTTGAGCGACCTGTTCTAGTAGGAGGAGTCCCTGCCTATGGCAGGGGGTTGGAACTGGATGGTCCTTGATGTCTCTTCCAACCTAAACCATTCTGTGATTCTGAGATGTGAACTCAGCAAATTTCAGCTGCATATCTTCTTTTTCTAAAGAAGTACCAGTGATGCCTGCAGGTCAACCCTCCATTGTCTTAAGAGCAGAGAAACAAGAATAGAATAGTTACAGCTTGCAAATCAGCTCTTTGTTAACCAAACTGATGATTCCTTTTGTCTCTTCTAGAGCAAGCATCAGCAGGGATCCCTTTTACGACATGCTGGCAACAAGGAAACGAAGAATTGCAAATAAGAAATAGAAGGTGATCAGCAACTTGCATACCTGCCTCAACCTAGACATGAGCATTTGAGTGATAGGGTAAAAGTTGGGACAAACTGAATGAAGACAATAACTGTAATTTTATATATATATATATACACACACACACTTTGATTAAAAAAAACTGGGCAAAACCTTTCAGGGTATGTAAGTATTGATGTATAATTTGAAGTGAGCATCAAATGCCAGAGATGATTTTATTGGAACTTAATTACACTGAAAACATGGAAGCCTTGTTTTTACTTACATCAGTTACAACTCCAGTTCACTTAGGCTGGGAGGGGAGGAATTTGAGGCTAATAGTAAAATGCCCTGTGCCTGTTAATTTGAGTGCATTTCCCACAAAAGGAGGAGTGATTTATAAAACCTCCACCTCTCACTAAAATGCAGCACCAGAAGTGGAGCACAGTGTGATCTAGCACTTAATTTTTCTGTAGGCAGAAAAGCCACCATCTCAGTGGCACAGAAAAGCCACCACCTCAGTGTCAGCTTTCAAGTCTCTTTCGCAGTACACAAACAGCTGAATGTGGCTTTTAGATTGGATTTGTTCTCCTACCTTTATGGAAATAGCTTTTTATTCTTCTTCAGAAAAGCAATTCAGTTGCAGTAGAGTGGCAGCTGCATAGTTAAATAGTAGTACCAAAGAGTTTGGTTGATATGTGTTTAAATATATTTTGAGATGGCAGCAGCAAAGGTTTGAGTCTGTGACATGCTGCTTTGAGTACAGACGTGGTTTGAGGTGTGCCAGTAAGCTAAAACTGATTGCTGCCTACTCCTACACTCAGAATAAGCAGTAAGAGTGAACAAATGGAATGGTTTAACCTGCTTTTTATGTAGTAACATCCTTCTTAAGCTTCAGATACGTTGCATTTTAATTAACACTAAGTTACTAACAGGAGTGAGAAGACAGGGCTTGCATGAGTTTAGGCTTTGCATGTGAAAACACCTCTAAATATTGACAGATGCATTTGATCTTTCTAGAGGGAAAACCCAGGAAGGTGGAACTGTTCTGTGAGATGCAGCCCTAGATGATGAAGCAAGCAGTGTTTGTTGCTTTGCTTGGTAGCAAACATTGGACATTCAGTATTCCTAGTCAGTGTTTTATTGCATTCTTCAAAGGCAGTTTTTCAGATCAGTTGAGAAATGAACAGACATCTCTGCTTTTACTTAAAAGCTCAGATCTTGCACATCAGTTACTCGGTGCAACTAAACTCACCCACAAGAGCATGTCTCTGCTTTGGGTTCTTTTGCAGCAAGCAAGCTGTTTGTGCAGGTTTTCCCTACACTGCTTTTCTACTGCTAACACACAGACCATTCAGAAGGTAAAGGCCCTGATTCCACAGTGGGGACAAAAAAACATCTGTTTGGGCCCTGCTGCTTCTGGTAGTACCCAGTTTTTCATGACCTGGTTGAATCTGAGCCATGCCAGCTGTGC
Organism: Pogoniulus pusillus; assembly: GCF_015220805.1. NCBI lineage: Eukaryota > Metazoa > Chordata > Aves > Piciformes > Lybiidae > Pogoniulus > Pogoniulus pusillus. Next base: position 30,116,189 of record NC_087276.1, on the reverse strand, counting down.
CACTGAAGACCCAGTTGGAGACCCCATATTTTGTCCAAGCAGTTTTGCTTGCTGGAGTCAGAGAAGCATCTCTGGAGGTGCAAACCCACAAACTTAGTGAGTTGGTCTGTTTCAAATCTCCCTGTAACTGTAAGGGAGAGCCTCTTTTATTGTTCCTGTCTTGCTCATTTGCCTTGTTTTGCATGGAGTGTCAGCCTGCCAATGTTTTGATTTGTTGCATGTTTGCAAAAAAAGGCTGAGAGGAAGAGAAAAGAAGTAAACTTTTTTTACACCTTAGATTTTCACCAGAGTCTGCTTGGCTGAATGTCCAAATCCAAGTACTTTCAAGGGAGTAAAACTCAACTGAAGGAAGTGGAGTCCTTGACGAAGTGTCAGCATAGGGACATCTTTGCTTAGTGGAACACATTTAAACTCTATAGAAACAAATGTAAATGGTTATGTCCTGTGTTGGCAAAGCAGCAGGATCACAGAGCTGCTAACATCACTTGCTTTGAGGCTTCTGTTCCACAACTTCAAGTGTTGTTTGCAGATGATGCCTACATCAGGTTTAGCTTTGGACGAGCTGTAACGCAAATAGGGATAAGCCAGAACCAGTGGTACTAAAGAGGTTAAAGGAGAAGAGCAAATCAGGTGTGTCTGGAGAAACAGATTACTAAAGCATCCATAAGCCATGAAGCACTTTTGTATTGAATGTTCTGAAAGGTCACCTTCAAGAAAGTCTTATTTATTTAACCAGGTGAGGGTGTAAGCATGAAGGAAATGCCTTGAGAGAGTTCATTTGCTGTATTGAGTGTGAAGTTCTTGTATCCAGCTGGCATAACGATTTAGAGTAACTTGTAACTAAGGATATGATAGCAGGAAATAGATTACTTCTTAGCATTAAAATGCAACATCTTAAACAGCATTTTGTGGTGCTCAATCTATCTAATTTACCAAAGCTAATGGAGTAGCATTCTCGTGTGTGATAATATTTGATTTCAGACGTGCTTTGTAACAGTATTAGCAGGGAGTGAAACCGGCCCAAAATTTCCACTGGCCACGAGGCCAGTAAAACAAAGTGGCTTGTGAAAATTTTGGCCAGATCAGGTACTATCCATGAGGGTGAAGAAAAATCTCTCAGCCTTTCCCTTTTTCATTGGACTTTGAGTCCAGGGGTGGCTTACCTAAGACCAGCTGCTCGGTGGCCTAAAGCAGTATCTGTTAAGGTTTGGCTATGCTGAGAAAAAGTCCTCTGAGGACGAAAGGCTTTTCCCTTCCTGTTGCACTGAAGCTTGCTCAGTTCTTTGTCCTTTACAACTGCAGGGGCCAGCAGGAGCTGCTGCTGCCAAGCACATGGCTTCACTCAGCATCTTAAATCACTGGTCCCCAAGAGCAGCCCATGTTACCAGTGCCAGCTGGGCAGAGAACTGCAGGTAAAGCTTAAGCTCAGCTGGACTGACTTAAATTTTACAATGTTCTAACAAAAATAAGCTCTGCATCAGTTAACATTTTGAACCATTTTAAACTGGTACAAAACTGAACCTTTGTAAACTGAGCAGCATTTATAATGCTCCATATATAAAACCAATGCATATTTTTAAGATGTATTACATATCTCTGTAGATATTGCTTGCTGGAAAAGCTGGGTCTGTTGTAGCCACCTGCTACAAACTCAGATTTGTGGCTTCCCAGTTTTCATTACTCTATTTTCTTGGAAAATGTTTCTAGCTAGAGTTTAAATATAAAATGTAAATACTGTACAGCTCTGTATGGATAGAAGTTTTCCTTGATGTACACAAGTGATTTGCATGACAAATATTGTACCAATCGTTGTTAAAAATGTGATGTTCTGTGTAAATCCACTGCAATATTCATGTTTTCATTTATTGGTAAGACCTGTTGCTTAAAGGTGGAGTTGTTTTGGGTTTTTTTTTCCCCCCAAATAAAGTGTGAAACTCTTACCCACTGTGCAGCACCTCACTTAGCAGGAACTCACAGGGCTGTGCTGCTTTGGCCCTGGCTAGGGGCTAGATGCCCAGCAAAGCTGCTCTGCTGCTCCCCTTCTTGGATGGACAGGAGAGAGGGAAAGTCTAACCAAAGCCCTGTGTGTCAATATAGAACTGGTTTAATAAAATGAAGAGCAAAAGCCAAGGCCATGCATGGAAGCAGGAGCAAAGGAAGATGTTGCTCTCTGCTTCCTAGCAGCAGATGGTGTTGGGTCACTCCTGGGATGCAGGGCTCCAATACGTGCAGCAGGCAGATGCCATCAACCAGCGTCCCCACCCTGCCTTCTTTCATTTAGCTTTTGTATCTGAGCATGGAGCAGCCCTTTGGCCAGTTTGGGTCAGTTGGCCTGGCTCTTTGTCTTGCTCATCCCTCAGCTTACTGTTCAGGGGGCAATATGTTGGAAAAGCAGAGCCTTGGTGCCTGCTTCAGCAGTAGCCAAAGCACCAATCTGGTAGCAACAGCTGCCTACAACCCTACAAAACACAGCACTAGAAAGCTGCTGTGGGGAGCATTAATTCCATCTCAGCCAGTACCAGTACAGGAGGGCAATTAATTGCTGATGCTTTTGGTTTGTTTTTTTTGAGATGAAGGTTCAGTTTCACCACGTGTTGCAGCTGCTCTTGTTCCCTGCCTTTGGGCAGCCAGATTTCAGTTATCAGGTTTTTAAGTTCAGAGGAAAACCTATTGAAGTGCAGAATAGATGGGTTCAGCAAATAAGCTCTAACGAGTGCTCTTCCACAAAGTGCTGGCTTCCTGAGATCCAGCCTAAATTAAGGAAGTACTTTGTCTATTCCATCAGCACCAGTTGAAGATGCAGTGGGTAAGGAAATCAGATCTCTGCTCAACTGGATTAATTAGACCTTCCTCAGTTAGATGCAGCTCCTGCTGCTGCAGTTGCCCAGTCTGCTTCTCCATAGCTTTGAACCTATGCTGAGCTGCCCTCCCTCCCTTTACTTATGAGCTTCAGAAGCAACAAGGGCTTGAAGTAGCTCAACAATGACTCTCTTCTTGTCCACTTCTGCCAGAGTTACTCACCAGACACTGGCCAAGACAGCAAAATCTTGGAGCTGCAGGACAAACGAGGAAAAAACAGGCAGATACAGGACAGGTCTGTGTTTTGTTTGTCACGTTACTTTATGTAACTTCACATAACTGTTGCCATAGGAACATATGCAGGGTACACTTCTGGTTGGCTGTAGAGTGTTCTCCATGTACCAAAAGATTTGTTTTTCTAGTAAAACAGTGCCCTTGCTCCCTTTTTTCCTCCTTAGTGTCCCACACCATTAAAAGCTACTGTTGAGCTTCCAACCTGTTGTCTGGTTTTGGAAGCTTTCAACTTCAAAGGAGAAAGCCTTCTGCATTCTTGTGGAGGCAGCTGAAGTCCCAAGTTACTTCTGTGGGTCACACCGACAGCATCTTCTCACCTAGCACTGAAAGGAAGAGCTGCTCTCGGGAGCAGCAACCACCGGGCGAGCTGTCCAGTCACAGGGCATGGTGCAGGGGAAAGAACTCAAGTAAAACTCCAGTAAAAATGCATTTTAACTTTTTCACTGTATTTATATACTATATAAATTGTACATGCTATATATTTACAGTGGGGCAAGTGCTTTTTTTTTCTTTTGTTATCTTTAAAAAAACAAAGATCAAACTCTTAGACATCTCTGAACAACACAGCTTGTATAAACCAGACAGATTATTCAGATGAACTGTATTTAATACAGGTTCCCCACTCATCTCCTGATGCAGGACCAGTGAATAATAAGTGCATCACAGTTTGATAGCATTTAATAATAAAAATAAAAATCACAGTATGAATTTGTCTGTAACTAGACACTTTAAAGAGACAAAACAGACAACTGAGACTTCAGACAAGTGACAGTATATTAAGAAAATGTAATAAAAACATATGGAAGAGTATACAAAGAGTCTTGAGATACATTCAGAACTGCATATTCCTTGTTTCACAATGCTGAAAATCGGAAGATTTTCTTCAGATCTTGAATACAGCTCAACTGTGAAGAAGTTGCTAGTGTCAGACATCACAGGGAAAAAAAAATAAGATGAAGCTCTTGCAAATCTCTACTTATTGGAGAGCTTGTGAAATCTTAAATAAGTCTTTAAATTAAATATACAGACTGTCAGTTGCCATTTCTGTAATTCCTGGTCGCTCTTGCACCAGATGTCTAACTCGGGAGTAACATTACATGAATAACATAAAGTCAACCTGAGTCTGTAATTAAGCAGCATTTGAGATGGTCTATTCCAGGGCATTAGCTCACCTCGGTGAGAGACTGATGTGGTCATTTACAATGTTCAGCAGTTGTAAAAAGTTTCCACCCTTTTGGATTAGAAGTCTGTTTTTTTTTGTTTAAAAAAGAAAGTCTCGAGTTCAAAACTTAAAAAAAAGTTCTTTCATGGTAAAATTCTGTACAGAAATGTTAAGCACCACTTATGACTGGGTTTTGTATTGATGGTGATTCTTTTGATAATAAATGTTTTAAGTTGTGATGGTCAATATTGGTCATGTCAGGCTTGATAGTAAAAAGTCGTTGGGTTTGATGGTTAAGAAGTATTTGAGTTCAATGGTTGGTTTAGCTGGAGTAGTGAAGGCTTCCATCAGTAAGCTCTGCATCTGAAAGACAAAAGGCAGCAAGGTCACTCCCTGTCCTGACTGTTCAGTGTAAAGTCGAGCTTCAGTGCTTTGGTTCCTGAAAGAGAAGTCTCTGGCTTGCACACAGCTCCGCCTGCCCTGTCACTAGGGGATCCAAGTGACTCAAGAAGCTGCTTTCCTCACCTTACCTCAAGTGACTGCCTTGCAGCGCCACGCCGAGGTGGCTGAGCTTTACAACGTACTGGGACACAGCTACCTGCCTTAAGAGCAGCACACAGGAGACCTTAGGTAACTGGAGACTGGAAGCTTTGACTAGACAGCATCCTTGTTTTACCATTGACCTGGTAGTCAAGCTGACTGAATCTTACCCCCAAAACCAGAAGCCTTGACGGACTTGCCACAGAGAACACACAGGAAAACAACTGCTTTAAAGCTGCTCTTTCTCTGGGTTTTTCTTATCACAAGCCAGTGACAGCCTCAAATCATTTAGTCAAGGGTACAGGAGCAGGCAGGTGAAAAAGGCACAACCAAACAATTCCTTCTCTGCTCTTAATTAGGCTGTCCCTAGCTTTTAGAGAGGTTCAGTGTTCTGCAAAGAGCACTGCCAAAGCAGCCTTGTTTGAGATCAGGTTCCATCAGACACACAATGCTACTGGAGACCCCTTCGTCGCATGTATCGGTGACCATCTCTGAGTTGCAGCCCCTGACTCGTGTCGGGAGATGCAATTTCCTGGCTGCCTGCTCGTTGGGCTGCTGCAGAACAGGCGAGTTCGCCGCCTGCTGGCCCGAGAACGCACTACAGCCCAGCCAGCAGGGCAGCAGATGCCTTTTCTTCACCTTTGTGCCTGATGACTGATCACCTAGAACAGATGCCGCTAGTGCAAGAAAAGCTATTTTGACAGTATCATTTAGGAGTTGATTTTTCACAACAGCAGTATTTGAGAGACCTCGATTCGGTCCTCCTTCCGTTTTCCTTGTTGAAGGGTTCAATATCATCTTTAATTTTACAAGAAGAATGTGTGAACAATCAGCTTTCCTTCCAGACTTGGTTTTATTCTGAAAGCTTTTTGGTGTCTGTGTCCTGAAAAGCAGTCCCTGTTTTTCCACACGTGCCCTTCCTCTCTGCCTTAAGCAAAGAAACACCTGAACAGAGTCCCTTTATTTAACCACTGACTCTGGCAGCCTTTGTTAGGAAGATGGTCTTTCATTACAGTGCTCCCAACCTTGGAAGTCTCGTGTCATCCTCTTTCATCCTGACTACTGAACCTCCTGTCTACCTGACAGATTCCCTTCCAAGACAGACCTGCCCAAGGCTGGTTTTCCAAGTTGTGCCAGGGGAAGTATAGGCTGGATGTTAGGAGGAAGTTCTTCACAGAGAGAGCGATTGGCATTGGAATGGGCTGCCCAGGGAGGTGGTGGAGGCACCGTCCCTGGAGGTGTTCAAGAAAAGACTGGATGAGGCACTTAGTGCCATAGTCTAGTTGATTGGATAGGGCTGGGTGCTAGGTGGGCCTGGATGATCTCGGAGGTCTCTTCCTTTCCTAGCAGTCATTTAGAAACAGAGGGGAAGGAAGAGAAGCCTACCAGCTCTTTTTGATGCGAGTGCAGATAGTTCAGAAGCATGGCATAGAGCCGAGGTGTCACCACAATAAGAGGGTCAGTGTGCACGAAGAGGAGCCCTGCAAGCCTCCTGTGGCCACTTACCTTTACCATACTGGTTGGATGGGATGAAGCTGTGTTTCTTGCTGTCACCTGCAGCAGAAAACTTCCCTTCATTGGAGGGCTGGTTACTGCCCTGGTTTCTGTATTGCTCACAAAAATAGCCCCCTGGAGAACAGGATTCTTCCCGCTCCCGCCTTTTCTTCTGGAAATGAGGATCTAAGTGTTCCAAGAAGTCTTTTGGTTTCCTGATGTGTTTCTTCTTTTTCTTCTTTTTCTTATGTTTGCGACTGTCATTGTCAAAGCGGAGCACAGAGTCATCCAAATCATAATGTCTGAAGGAAACAGGCAAGTTAAAAACAGGCAAACAGATGTGGCACTTGATGCATACATGAAAGGTTATTTCTTTCACCCCAGCCGATGACTTGCAGCGCGTCAGCTCTTTGGTGGTACTTGCTGCATGTCTAAGTTACCTTAGGTGCAGCAAACTTAAGCCCTCAGAGTGAAGGACAGTAGGTCCTGGTTTGTACACAAATCATTCCCAGGGGCTACTTGCGGGACAGGCAGAATTAAGAGTACTAAAATTGTCGTAACCAAATCAAGAAGGCAGAGGTGAATCTAACTACGTGGTCAGATCTAGCGTTCCACCACCGTTCAGCAAGAGCCTTCCCGTCTTCCCTTCAGCGGCCTAATGCCGTGAGCCCCAGCCAGCTGATGCTACACAAATAACTTAGGAACAATGGAAGAAAGGCAGACATGAGATCAACACCTGGAACAGAATTAGGGGAAAATTGCTTATCATGCCAGAATCCTTGCTTACTTGTAATCCTTCTCTCGATGTTTATCTTTGGACTTCTTTTTCTTCTTCCTATATTTTTTCATTCTTTGGTCGTCTACCTTGCGGCACTTCCTCTCCATCTCGCTCCCGCTGCTTTCGGAGGGGCTGGATTTCCTTTTGCCATTTCTGAGCTTCTCGTTTTCCCGGGAGGAGTCCTCGAAGCTCGCATGAGCTGAGCCAGGTGGAAGCGCATGCCTTTCGCGAGGGTATTTGTCAGGCTGCTGCTGAGGTACTGAACAGTGATAGAAGTTTGCTCTGTGGCTGCTGAAGTGATGCCCGTCAGAGAACGTGTTGTGAGGCCACCTGCTTCTGCAATGATAATCCTTGTGTGACCTGTTGTAAGCTTGACTCAGCTTGTCAAAGTCCTTATCAGAATGAGAAGATTTTCTCTCTCTGCCATCTCTTGCTCCATACGAGGAGTAATAATCATGGTAGTACCTGCATTTATCCCATCTCCATGGCTCATCCTGATAGTATCTTTCTCTGCTCCAAGTTCTGTCTCCTTTGGAATGATAATACCTACTCCTGTCTTGTTCTGTTCTTTCTCTGCTTCGGGATCTATACCGAGAATATTTTCCTGAGCTTTTGCCCTTATTTGGGCTCTTTCTGTCACCATGGGAGGCTCTGTACTTGCTCTCGCTGCAATGCTCCTGCTGCTTAGGGCGATTCTGCTTATTTGTTTCTATGCTGCCAGACCTCCTCCTCTTGTGGGAATGCTCATCTGGTTTGCTTCTGCCTTGCTTCTCCCTCTCTTCAGTGTCTGAGCTTTCTCTCTTCCTCCGGTAGTGCTCTTTGTCAGTTCTTTTAGAGTCATACAGAGTTTTCTTGTATTTTTTTCTGTGTTTGTCTTCTTCACATTTTTTGTTACTCAGTCCCTCGTTGTCTCTAGAGAATTGACTCTCCAGCACTTTATCCAGCTTCGTAATGGAAGAGTCATTCACAGGTGGCACCTCCACATAGCTATGAGAAACGTCCTTTGCATCCTGGCATTTCTCTGCCGTATCCAGCGACACAAGTGTTTTAGAACTACATTCAACGTCAGGCTTCAGAGAGGAAGTTGGTCCTAACTTCTCTTCCCTTTCAGGAGACCCTTTGATGTACGAGGGATTTTCTTTTGAAAGGGGTTCGGGTTCTTTTGATCTTCTCAGTTTGTCTTTGTCTCTGCCATCTTCCGACTCGCACTGCCCGAGGAGCTCCTCTTCAGCGTCCGAGGGTTTTTTCCTGACCTTGTGCTGCCCGTTGATGTTGGGATGGATGTTGTCAGCTTGTTTCATACTTTCAGCTACTTCTTTGGTAGAAATGGTTTCGGAATCTGACTGAGAAAAAAGATTCTCAACCTCACAGCTAAAGTTGGAAGGAACCTTCCTGGATTCCTCATAGGCAAAGAGTGCTTCCATCACCACATTTTCCATGAGAGCAGCATTCTCAGAAGATTTCTGTGGTCCAGGGACACTGCACAAAATAAACACATTTTTTTTTTACTTGAAAACGTCCATTTCAGAGATTAAGGTTAGGAGTAAAATCCCCTCAGGTAAAAAGATTGATGACCACTGAAAAACTCTAAAGTAGACTTTCCCTTTTAGAAACCTATTTTTACACCTCCCTCAGCTCCCAGGCTAAAAAACATTTTCCTTCTCCTGATTCTTCAAGTACTGTACTAAAAATCCTCTCCCAACAGATCTGTGTCTCCATTTGCTGCTCTGAATCACAGCAACAGCCAAAACCACTACACTTGCTCTCCCTCCAACTAGAAAAAAGAAAAACACATGGATTTTCCTCTCAACAAATGGGAAACCAGATGGCAGGAATTTAAATTCACACATCTGAGGATGGAAAAAAAGAGAAAAAGTATTCCAGAAAATGGGGAGAAGACCCAACAAACCAAACAAAACACCACGAGAAAGAAAAACCAAACCCAGCATCCTAAGAAGAAACAAAGACTGTCCAACACGTATTCGACTGTATTTAATATGGAACAACCTATGCTCAGTGCAGCTGTTTGCAGCACTAAACACACAGTGTGGAAGTCTCTCTACTAATTTAAAGCTTTCTGTTAGGTAAAACAATGCTGAACTTGTATGAAGTCTTGGGTTTAAAGTTTACCTTATTTCCTCTGACAAGCTGTTCAACTGGCTGTATGTGAGAGACTCTAAGAGGATTTCTTGAGGAACCGGTGACAACCTTACAGGCATCTGCAATTAAAGTGTAGGCATTAAGAGAGAGAAATACATCAGATGCTGAACAAGATCACTATCACCCTGCTCCCCTCTCCCCCTTTCTAAGTTGTGAAACTCAGGAAGTGTTATCTCAGCTGAGCTTGTCTTAAGTCGACATGTTGTGGTATGTGAGCTCAGCTCTGCAAATCTGAATGGGCTAACAGCACAAAGTGTTACAATGAGATTTGTGCTCTGGGTTTTCTTGGTATTTCAGATTCATTAGGAATATTAGAATGCTCCCCAGGTGAGAAATTCTAGAGGGAAGAATCGAAACTTACTGTTTCAAGCAGTCCATTTGTTTTAGGAAAGAAAATCTCAGAAGGTTTAACAGGTTGGACTTGGCAAGTGGCATCATCAAGTTTCAGTCCGTTTTCTTTAGATTCATTATCTAAACTAATAGCACCATTTAGGGAATCACTTTTTGGCAGCTCATGCTGGGATCTCTCTTCTTCAGCATTCTGAGAGGAAGAATGGGAATTCTGCAACGTACGGACCACCTTTCCAATCAAAATCCCATTGGAAGATACTATGTTGCAATTCCTTTTGAACAAGCCCTTTGACTCCTCGGATTTTCCCCACGGTTCCGCACCGTAAGGGGCCGCGCTATCAGAGCTGAGTTTAGGGTTTCCATTTCCATTCACTGCTGGCTCAACAAAAATCTCCTCAGGAACTTCCTGTTTGGAAATGTTAGTAGCAACTGACATTGTAGATGCATTTGAGGTAGACTCTGCTGCAGAAGAATTTGTAATGGTAGATGAAGCTACAGGCTTGCTTAGGTCCTCATCCTCTGCAGCACCGCTAAGACAGTCAGCTTGTGACACAGTCTGACGTGCAGGCAATTTGTTATGAATACTGATAGTGATCTTCTGGGGTTTGGATGGATCTGGAATTGAAGGCCTGGCAATTGCCCAGTTTTGAACACAAGCTGTTGGTGGAGCTGAAGATGGCCTTTTTAGGGTAACACCAATGGTATTTGGATCCTCTTTTAGGGGCCCATTTCCATTCAGACGACTT